>NC_072476.1:23170306-24599056 GCF_027574615.1 Eptesicus fuscus
GCCGCCTCCTCCCACTCTCCCGCCACAGAGAGGGAGGGGCTGTGCTGGCCTGGGCCTCTTTCCCACCCGTCTCTCTTTCCATCAGTTCTCCTGCCCCTCTTCTGCTCAGGTATGTTTTCTTTAACATCAGGTCATGAGCGCCTCCCTGTATTACAAAAATCTATCGCAAAGGCCCAACAGCCGCTGGAGAGTCCGCGTACCAGGAGCACATTCCTCCCTGCTGCCCCCAGGGGCCCGATTTCTTCCTCTCTGGAGTGTGAAGGACCTTCAGGGCCCAGTGGAGGGGGCGGTTCGGGGATGCAGCCAGTCACTTCCGTTTTTGGTCAAAAGTGAGGCGTTGATTGTAGAGCAGCGACTCAGATCCTCCCCTTGAGGGAGGCTAGCCCGCTGGCCCTTGCCCAGGCGGAGTTCCAGAACCTTCTTGAGTAAAGGCAGTGTTGCTGGGATAAACAGTGAGCCTGAGAGGTGCCCGCCCTGAGGGCCAGCAGCGGGCTGAGCGCACAGCCCAGGCAGCGCACAGTGGTTCAGGGGCAGGGACGACCCCAACCTGGTGCTTGGGCACACTCAGGGGGCAGTCTCTGAATTACACGTTTCTTGTCTTTGCTTAAAAAAGTAACAAGAATCACTATTTCATGGCATCTTTGGTTTTTCCCCTACCCTGCTTTATTTTATTTTATTTTTTGTAGTGTTTTCTTTGTAGTAAATTCTAAATCTGCTAGTTTGTTTATTGTGTCTCTCTCCCCCTTAGCATTTGAGCTCCATGGGGACTATTTCGTTCCCTCTGGACGGGGAACAATGACTGTCACAGAGTAGACACTCAGTAAACTGCTAAGTGAGTGAATGAACTTCCCGTTGATTGCTGAGGTCATGTCCTGTGTAAGTCTGTATAGGCCTCTGGGCTTTGGACATTAACCCAGCTGCATAAAAAGCCCGGATTTGAAAACAAAACGAGCTGATTTCACCATTTCTCTCAGGGCGGGTTTAGAAGCCGGCTCTGGGGGTCCGGGCTCTGCGGGGGCCCCGCTGCGGCCGACGTGGTGCCCCTCCGGCACGGCAGGGTCAGCGCTGCTCGTTCAGGCGGCCACTCACTGGCTCATCTGTCACCTGCCCGTCCAGTGAGTGGCTCAGCGTGCCTGTGGTTTGCCTGGCACTTGAGCCACTGTGTGGCTTGGTGCCCCTTGAACTGTGCAGGGCACCTCCTGCATAAACTCACACGCCATTGGATGTTCCGGTGCTGGGATAGAGCCGTGGGTAAACCCAGTCCAGCCCACAGTTCAATGGGGAGGCACACTAAGTAATTAGGGACATCTTGATGTTGGAGGCAAGCGTGGGAGGCTGTGAGAACCCCGAGAAGGGGTCCCCGTCCTAGCCTGGAAGGTTCCGAGATGATTCCTGAGCCAAGTTACCTTCTCTTCCCCACTTCTCGGCTCCGTGTGCAGCTGGCTCAGAGGAAGGTGTTTTTTGTTTTTGTTTTTTTTTAAAATATATTTTTATTGATTTCAGAGAGGAAGGGAGAGGGGGAGAGAGAGAAGCATCAGTGATGAGAAGCACTGATTGGCTGCCTCCTGCACACCCCCTACTGGGGATCGAGCCCACAACCCGGGCATGTGCCCTTGACTGGAATTAAACCCGGGACCCTTCAGTCCACAGGCCAACGCTCTATCCTCTGAGCCAAACCAACTAGGACTCAGAGGGAGGTTCTTGAGTCCTGTCGGAACTGAACTAAAGGCTGTGAGCTGGAGCTGCGGCCTCTGCTGCCTCCTGGCTGCCAGGCCTGCCCTGCCCTTCTCTGCCCTGCTCTGCCCTGCCCTTCTCTGCCCTGCCCTGCCCTTCTCTGCCCTGCCCTGCCCTTCTCTGCCCTGCCCTGCCCTGCCCTGCCTGCCCGCTGTAATACTTTTCTTCCCCTCTGCTGCCGTGAAACGGCTGTGAAGATGGAAGGTTGGTCTGCCCTTTCTATGTTTAAACTCGCACGGTTATAGCTTTTAGAGAAAGTGGTTGGCCTCGTGCAGTGTGCTTCTCAGGGACCCCCCGCTCCCCCCGAACATGTGAGGTGGGGAAACTGAGGCACAAATGCAACAGGTTCCTCAGCCATCCTTGCCCCTCACCCTTAAGGGAACACACCCATCCATCCCCTCTGGGCATTTAAATGGGGGCTTAGGGAGGGTGTTTTGCCTCGGTTCTTAACACTTTCTTGGATCTTGTGAATTCCCAGGCAGCAAAGTGGTGGACGAGGAGGAGGAAGGTCAGTGGCGCGTGGGGTGGAGTTGCCTGTGCTTGCAGCGCGAGGCTGTAGACGGACCGGCCCTGCCGCTGCATGCCTGCGCGGGGCCCTGGGGCGGCTGCTCTCCCACCCCTTCCCTTGTTCATCCCGCGAACAGTTCCTGGGTACCTGCTCTGTCCCAGGCTTTCCGGTGGGCACCTGGGATACAGTTAGCATCTCCAGCTCTCCCGCTCCTGGCTGGGAGCCCGCGGCCGAGCTTACTGTCTCATCCGTTAGGTGACCGTGAGTGACCAGCACACCCCGAAGGAGATCCTGGTTGTGCAAGGCCTGGCACACGGTAGATGGACCGTGAATGTCAACAGTTTGATTAAGACCGATTATTTAATTATTATGCCACTCATACCTTCCGGGCCGGGGCAAGACCTTGGCAGGCCACACAGTGCAGGGGATGAGCACTGGCGAGGTGATGCAGGCGGCTGTGGGCGCCCAGCGGAGGGATGCCCTCTAGCCGAATTGCAGCCAGCGAGGCTGCCCTCTCCCTGGAGATGTACAGGCCTGACTGGCGCTGGAGCAGACCCACACCTCCTGCCTTCTGTGACCGGGTTGTGTGGCTGCAGGTCCAGACAGAGGGCCAGCCGCTTAACAACAAGGTGTTGACCGGAAGGACCCCAGATAGCTCAGAAACCAAAGGCAAGCCCGGACAACAGGACTCAGGAGATGGGAACGCTGGGGACGAGACTTCTTTGGGACAATCAGTTGGGTCTTTCTTTGGTCCTTGGGGGGCCATTGTCCTAGGAGAGGGGTTCTGATGGGCTGGCCTTAGGCAGCCTCCCCTCCTTGGCTGGGGACGCCAGGGGCACCCTGATGGATGAGCCTGCCCAGACCACAGGAAGCAGGGGGGGGGGCTAATCCCCTGGGGAGAAGGCAGATGGGACGGTGGGCCCACACACGTTCACAGTGCCCTTCATGGACTCTCAGTCCCTCCCCTGGCAGAGGAGAATTCTCCAGCCGCCTCAGTGGGCGTATCCCCCAGTGGGCTAATTGGGCTGCGATGGGAGGCAGCCACTCGAGGCCACTGGGGGGGCTCCTGCCTAGTCTTGGGACTGGTGCTGAGTGAGGAGCAGGAGAAGAGGAGGTTGCGGCTTACGGAGGGCGGCCTGGGCAGCCGGGTAGCACGGCCAGGCTCTCTGAAGCACCTGCCCACAGGACTGGGGTCTCGGCCTGCTTTCAGCATCCCCGCCCCTGCACAGAGGCAGACGATCAAGGCCGGCCTGGGCCGCGTGCTGTGCAGGTGCAGGCGCAGGCGCACCGGCTGCACGCGGCCGCATGGACGACCTGCCTGTTACCACGCTTCCTTTTTGCTTGTTTAGTTTCTTGTTTTAATTAAAAGCAAAGGCACTGACGGCCAAGCAAATGTTCGAAGCAGCGATTCTCAGTCCTGGCCGGGTGCACGTTTAAAGTGCCGGTGACGAGCACACAGTGGCCTTAGACTTACCGAGCGCCACGCTCAGCTCATCGCTTCCTGCTTTTGCGGGCGGGAGCTGTGTTACTCCCGCTGTACAGATGTGTAGGTGAGGCTGAGAGGTGCGTCACTTCCCCGGCATGCAACCAGGAAGTGAGAGAACACGCCCCACCTGGCTGTGCTCTGACCCGGCACGGGACGGGACGGGACGGGACCACGTCTCCCTGCACAGTCAGTGCAGGCCCCTGCCCTGGGCACCCCCGGGGGTGGGTTCGGAGCCAGGATTGAGAATCGGCGTGGAACTCCCCCTCACCCCAGGAATGAGCCCCAGCTTCTGTCTTCCTTGTCTTCCCGTGGCCGTCACCCCAGAGAGCCGGCCTTTCTGGATCCTGCTTCTGCGCATGTCTCAGCAGCATGTTCCCAGGGTCGCCCTGGCTGCGTATCGGTCCCCTGTTGTGACTTCTCGCCTGCATCCCTCCCTCCCTCTTCTGAGGTCATCCCGTAGGGCCCTACCATCGTGCTTGTCTCTTACTCTCTCCCCCAGCACCAGAGGGGGGAGGGCATCAGAGGGGAGTTGGGGTGATCAGCGTCTCGCCGAGTAGTTGGGGAGATGAAAGGGGACGATGTATTTCAGCACAGCACAGCCGCCACCACCCCACTGATAAATGTTAGCGTCACTGTCGAGGTTACAGTGATTAGAGCGATGGGTGGGTACCTCCTGGGATTGGGTGGATATCGGCTGGTGCCCATGGTGGCCGTATCAGTTATTAAAATACTTCCTTACAGTTGGGGAAGCCACCGCCCCGGGTACCCCCTACCCCGGACCTTCTGGACTACCTTGTGATTAGGCAGCCAAAGGGTTAACTCCTGGCACGGCAAGGTACCCCTGGGACCTGATTGGCCGGTGCCTCTGTCAAACCGGGTTGCTTTTTATTTTGAATATCACCCCTGCTTTTGGACCAGAGGGCTGTGCCCCCCGCCCCCCACCCCCCACCCCTGTCTGCGTCCTCGCATCCTGGCCCCATTAGCCAAGCTCCATGCAGCAGGGCACTGTCAGCTGAACTGGGTTGTACCCATTGCTGCTGGCACAGGGCACCTGCTCAGGCCCAACACCCTCAGCTAATGGGGCCCTCGCAAAGCCTCACCCCTGCCCCAAGGGAACTAGTAGTTAGCACCTGCGCCCCCGCCGGGAGCCTGTTGGTGGCCCCACAAGGCAGGTCTTGCTTTTTGAGCTTCCTGGAGGCTAGGTTTTTCTGCCATCTCCCTCCCAAGCGACAGGTTTTCCTCATCTTTGCTTGTGGCATTAGCTCTTGAAACCACGATTACCCCTTCTCTGTCTTCTGCCAGGATTAGCAGGCATGAGCGGTCCAGGGAAAGAGACGAAGCAGATGGAGAATGGCACGGTGGTGACGGACGCTGCGAGGAAGCAACCGCAGAGGTAAGCACAGTGAGGGAGGCACCACATTTCTGCCCCGCCTGTGGGGAGAGAGGAGGTACAGGGTGCCAGTGGCTCAGCTCCACCTACCAGAAAAGGCCTTCAGCTCTCCGGGGTCGTGGAAGTGGAGACTTTCTGCCTTCCCCTCTACCCCCCAAATCCTCCGGGAACCTCATTTCCAGACGCAGAGGCCTGAAGGGGGAGCCTGGCACTGTTCCCCCAGGTGGCACGTTCCACACAGGCCTTGTGACTTAACCATCGGTCTGCACGTCTGACACCCAAGTTCCCTACATGGTGTGGATTTCTGCTCAATTCACTCTGAGGGGCCTGGAGGGTTGAGGCTTTAAGAACCAGCATTCAATTAAAATTAGTCACAGTAATAGTAACTGCTGTGTTTGATGCGCCATTAGGACCCAAGCACAGTGCCATTAGGACACCCCTCCACCCCGCCCCCACCTGGTTCCTCGCATCCTGGCCCCATTAGCCAAGCTCCATGCAGCAGGGCACTATTGAACAGTCCATTGAACCTGGAGGTAGTTACTGTCATCTTCCCATTTTACAGATGAGCAAACTGAGAGCTCCCCACTGGTTATATAGCTAGAGAGAAGCTGAGCTGGGATTTGAGCCCAAGTCCAGCCTCTGAGCCCCTTCCCCTAACTTCTACACTTTGCTGCTTTAAAGGAGGTTGCATTTGGTGAGATCATTGGGTATTTGGAGGAGCCTCACTCCGTGGACTTTGTTGCTTAACCTCTGTGCCTCAGTTTCCCCAGCTGTCACATGGGGTCTGCGGTGTACTTGCTACATAGGATTGTAGTAAGGCTTACCTGATATGGTGCCTGTGAAGCACCGGGGACAGTGCCCTGTGCCCCCAGCACTCAGTCATTCCTGGACGAGTGGGGCTGCCCAGACCTACTTTTCTGGGGGTGGGGGTGGGGCATTTCACAGAAATGGAGCTGGAAGGAGATTGGCATGAGCAGCTCTGCCCTCAGAACCCTGGGCACAGTACCCTCCTGGACTCAGATTTCTATCTCACGGACAGGTGGGAGGATTTCCTTCTTTGTCGGTGCACCTATTGAGGTGGGGAGCTGGACATATGTGTGTAAAGCCCTTAGCGCCACGCCCAGAGTCACACAGGGGCCATGAGGGTGCTGCCGGGTTCAGGCAGGCGGCCGGCATAACCAGTCACGGTGGCTGAAGCAGCCGAGAGGAGGCAGTGCCTGCAGGTGGTCCTGGGAACAGGGGCAGGTGATGGTGGTGTGCAGACCGGAGAGAGCATGGGCGGACGGAGCGGAAACATGCAGAACACTGGGCGCTCATTTTCTGTTGCTACATCACAAATCACCACAAGCGTCACGGTTGTCATCTCGTGGTTTCTGTGTATTGCGGCCTCCGGATGTGGCTCAGCTGGCTCCTCTGCTCAGCGTCTCTCACAGGCTATAGCTGAGGGGTCGGCCAGGACGGGGTCTTATCTGAAGGCTCAGCTGGGATCCGCTTCCTGCAGCTGTTGGCAAGACTCACTTGTTCATTTCCTAACTGACCGCAGGCTGGAGGCCACCCTTAGCTCCCGGCTCCCAGCACCTCCAGCCTGGGTGCTTGCTTCATCGAGGCAGGCAAACCAAGAAGGCAGGAGAGTCGGTGACCAGGATGGGTTATACTCCGTCACCGTTGCTCGTGTGGGTCTGAGCCGTGGCTGAGAGAGGGGTGTTCCTGTGTTCTCATGTGCGTGTGCACACACACACGCACGCACCCCATGTCATTCCCCAATGCTGTAATAAGTCCCTAGGGAGCAGGACTGCCTCGAGGGGAAAGAGTCCTGTGTCACCTGATCTGTGATGATCTGTGATGGTCTCAAAAGCTGACGACCACTGGTGGCAAGAAAATGCTGTTGGTAGAATGCCTGCATAAAGGAACGCTTCTTTCATGGGGCCCCTACCCTCTGTGAGTTCATCTGTAAAATCAGAAGCTTGAACTGGTCAGTACTAGTCCTTTGTGGGGACTGCTGTCCCTGCCCAAGGCTTCCATTGGCTGACACCATGTGCCTTGCTTTCCCCAGACAGCTCAGCAACTCCTCCTCCTACAGCGGGGACGCCAGCCGGCACCACAGCAGCACTGCCGAGCTGCAGAAGGCTGGGGCCAAGGAGGAGGACGCCTGGAAGATGATGGAGGCCGACAAGGCTCAGACAGGGCAGGTGAGGCTGGCTCCCTAAATGAGGACGCTGGCGGGTGTGTGCGGCTTGCCAGTGTGTGCTGGTCGCCACGCAGAGGACTTTATGTTAACTCCTGTCTTCCTCACAGGAGCCTATAAAGGTATTGTTTTAAATGCTGGGAACCGAGGCCTGAGAGCCTCGGTGACTCACCCGGGTCGCAGCTGAGTGGCAGAGCTGGGATTTGAACCCTGGCAGTCGGCTCCAGGGTTGTCATGTATTGTCTCTGCTGTCCTTGCTGCCGCCTCCTTTGAGCTGCTGGGGGCCTCTCATTAGGGGTAGGCAACCTGGTCGCTTTAAGTCAGGGTTGCCCACCATGCAGGGTTCCATTTATGTGAGGTGATGGCAGACACGGTGCTAAAGAATATTAAAGAACATTAAGTGAAAGGAAGTTTTCATTTCTCTTTCAGCCCTTAGTACACCAGTGAGAAAGTTACCTAGCTCATCTTGAATACCTGTCTTAGTCCGTTCGGGCTGCCATAACAGGATAGGTTGGGTGGCTTGGAAACAATACACACTTACTGTTCACACCGGGAGCGTTAATGGGCAAGTCCAAGATCAAGACACCAGCAGATTTGGTGTCTGGTGAGGACCCACTTCCTGGTTCATTCCTGGTTCACGGAGGGCCATCTCCTTCCCATGTCCTCACGTGGCAGAAGGGGCTGGGCACTCGCTGAGGCCTCCTTTTGCGGGAGCGCTAATCCATTCACCTTCGTGGAGCTCATCACCTCTCAAAGCCCAGCTCCTAGCGCCATCACATGGGAGTTCTGGGGACACACAAACGTTCCGTCTCCAGCACTAACAGTTGCTAACTTTTCTTCGTAATAAACAGCGAGGGTGTAAAGCTCTAGTTTAGTTGTGTATATATATATTTTACAGTCATCTATATTGTCCCAGGGTCAGTCGTCAGTCATTTTTCACTTGTGGCAATGATCCAAAGTTTTGTTTAAATCCTCACCTGAGGATATATTTTTCATTGATTCTAGAGAGAGGAAGGGAGAGGGGGAGAGAAACATCCATCAGTTGCCTCACCCATGCATTCTGACTGGGGATCAAACCTGAAAGCTGGGTATGTGCCCTGACCGGGAATCAAACCTGAGACCCTTCAGTACACGGAACAACACTCCAACCACTGAGCCACACCAGCCAGGGACAGAATTTATTATTAAAAATAAATGTGGTTATGGTTGGTTTTTTTTTTTTTAAACAATAGGAAATAGAGTTCTTAAAATAAGTACACAAAGAAAAATAACCCACGAAAGGTGGTACGGTACCATGTGAGGGTGGGGCACTGGACATATCAGAATCTCCTGGGACCCTCTGTTCCCAGCCCCTCCCCTCCTGTGGCCCTCACACCTGCAGCCGACGACAGAGGTGGCTGTCATGTGTCCTCCCCCCTTGCTCACTGACCCTCCGGGAAGCCAGGGAAATGACCCTGAATCGAGCACTTGAGAAAGAGGGGCCAGAGCTGCCAGGCCCAGTGAATCCCACACCCCAGAGAAGGTGGTCTCAGCATCGCCTGCATTTTGTATTTATGCACAGGGACAACGGAGACGGGGAGGGGGTGTCAGTTGCCAAAGTGGAGCTGGGTCCAGCCCACCCGGCCACTTCGCCTCCCACGCTGCCACATCCCACTGCTCGTGAGGGGGGGGGGGGGGCCCTGAGCCCCTCGGGGTCATTCAGGGACAGCAGGCAGCGCAGCTGTGAGGAACCAAGTGGTGCAACGTGCTCTTTATTCTGACACCCTCTTCCCGCTCTCTGAGTTTGAAGAGCAGAAACGGGAAACAGAAAAAAGGAAGCACTCAGTTAGACACCAGAGCTCTGATCCCTCACTGTTACCTTTCAACCAGCCTGTAATTCACACATGACCTTGATGACCCAAAATTCCGCCTGAAAGGCTTGACAAGACAGCGAGGCCACGCACGAGGAAAGAGGCTGGAGCTTGTTGAAACCAAGCCCAGCAGGGCAGGGACCTGGACTTGGTCTGCTGCGGACTTTCTTTGTCGATAACCAGCTGGGGGAGGAGGAATGGCGAGGATACGAGCACAGGTGGGGCCTGAACAACAGGTGCGGACCCTGGGTGCGTGTGTTGCGTTGTGTAAAATGCCTCCTTTTCCTGGCTCCAGGTCAAGCTCTCCGTGTACTGGGACTACATGAAGGCCATTGGACTTTTCATCTCCTTTCTGAGCATCTTCCTTTTCTTATGTAACCACGTTGCCGCCTTGTCCTCCAACTATTGGCTCAGTCTCTGGACTGATGACCCCATCGTCAACGGGACCCAGGAGCACACTAAAGTCCGGCTGAGTGTCTATGGAGCCCTGGGCTTCTTTCAAGGTGGGAGCCGCCCCTCTGCCCCCTCCCCCACCCCACCTGATTTTGGCACTTGGAACTACTTTTCAGTCTTGTTAGACCTCCACCCCCCACCCCCAACCAAGCCAAACCTGGAAGAACGGTTACCTGACACAGTAAACACTCAAATATTTGTGGAGTGAATGGTTATTTAATGCTTTGTTTCACATGGCCCTAGGACAGTGATGGGCAACCTTTAGAGCTTGGTGTGTCAAACTTCGCCAAAAAACTGAGCATCACTCGGGTAGTGTGTCACTTTGAGGAAAAAACATTATTTCGCAAATGTTTCATCCTCGGCATGCGGCTGTGTGTCATCAGAAATGGCTACGCGTGTCAGTGCTATCATAGGTTCGCCATCACTGCCCTAGGAGGTAGAGGAGAGCGCTCATGTGCCCATTTTACCGATGAGGAAAGTTGAGGAAGAGAATCCACCTGGAGCATTAATGGGCAAGGGCCCTTGCCCCTTGGTGCGTCTGTACAGTTTCATCTGGGGGCTTTTCCCTGCTGCCTGAGGGTGGGGATTCTTAGCACATGCAGTGTGGGCCCATCCGGGACATCTGGAGATTCTTTTGGTTGTTACAACTTCTGAGGGTGCTGCTGGGTCTAGAGACCAGGGATGTTGCTAAGCATCCTGCACCGCACAGCACAGATCCCACAACAGAATTATCCAGCACCGCATGTCAACAGTGAGAGGCTGAGAAACCCTGCGGTATACCCTTCTTGTGGTCCCATGAGAGCTCCCAAACACAACAGCATTAATACTAACAGCGCGTGTTTACTGAGCACTTACCTGGTGCCTGGTTCTGTTCTAAACACGTTTACGTGTTCTGACTGGTTTTACCCTTGCAGCAATCTCATGAGGTAGGAGCTAATACTTTCCCCATTTTAGCGATGCAGAAACTGAGGCCCAGAGGGACTAAGTAAGTTGCCCTAAGTCACATGCTGATAGGTGGCAGAGCTGGCGTTGAGTGAGGCAGTCCGGCTCGGAGCCCGTGCTCTTAACCACTCTGCTACATGCTGCACAGTACATAAGCTATGTGTTTGTGTGCTCATAAAAGCTGCTTATACACACACACATGCACAGTCAAAGCCTATGCACATCGCGTGTACAATAAATATACACATATTTAACATTCTTGAGCACTTTTTGTGCACCAAGCACATTGCTCGGTAGGCCCCTTGCCTTTGACATTGCTGTAAGTATTGTCCCATGTTACAGATGGGGAAGCTGGGGTGCAAAGAGGTTAAGTGGCTTGCAGAAGGCCCCACACCTGGTAGGTGACAGAGACAAGATCTGACAGTGTTGGCTCCCGAGCCTGTCATTTGTGAGTCCCGCCTCTTGAAATCGCCTCTCTGCAAAGAACGGGTGCCCTTCGGTGGCTTGTTTGGAGGAGCCACAGTCGCCCCTTGAGCTCTAGGAGGTGGCTTTGGGAAAACCCAGCAGAGCACACACGGATTTCTTAAGTTTCTCAGTCCCTGCAACGCCCTCGTAGGGCAAAGGACTGTGGACTCCAAATTATAATCATAAACAGCACAGAGTGTGATGTTTCCCTGGGCCCGCACAGCAGCAGTGTCTGTTCTAGCTGTGCTGTCCTGTACTGGTAGGCTTTGGCCACGGGTAGCTATTGAATTTCAATTCATTACATTGAAATAAAAGTAAAAATTCAGTCGTTCCGTGCGCTAGCCACATTTCAAGTGCTCAGCAGCCACATGTGGCTCATGGCTACTGCATTGGACAATACAGATGTAGAATGTTTCTATCATCACAGGAGCTTCCACTGGACGGACGGGGCTGGTCTAGAGGAGTACGGCCTGCAGATTGAGAGCATGAGTGGGAGCAGGCTGCCGGGATTAAACCCCATCTCTGCTTCTGATTGGCTGAGAATATTTCAGTTTCAGTTTCCTCATCTGTGAAGTGGGTGGTTATCTAATTTATACAGAGTTGTCATAAGGATTAGATACCTGTAAAACTTCAGTGTGGTGCTTAGCACATAGTAAGTGCTCAATTAATAATAGCTCAATTAAGTATCATTATCAGTATTATTATTATTATTACTATTATTATTATTATTATTATTATTATTAGCTGGGGACCCCGCCCTGCTTCATCCATATGGTCGCATGGCCACTCGTCCCAGCCCCCAGCTTGGCCCCTCTCCCACTGTGGAGTCTAATGCGAGAATGTTTGCAGGGTTTGTTGTGTTTGGCTACTCCTTGGCGCTGTCCGTCGGGGGCATCTTCGCCTCCCACCGCCTGCACCTGGACCTGCTGCACAATGTCCTGTCGTCGCCCATGAGCTTCTTCGAGCGGACCCCCAGTGGGAACCTGGTGAACCGCTTCTCCAAGGAGATGGACACGGTGGACTCCATGATCCCGCAGGTCATCAAGATGTTCATGGGCTCCCTGTTCAACGTCATTGGCGCCTGCATCATCATCCTGCTGGCCACTCCCATCGCTGCTGTGACCATCCCACCCCTGGGCCTCATCTACTTCTTCGTCCAGGTGAGAGGTGGGCTGTTGGTGTCTGGAAGAAGCCCTGTGTGTGTCGGGCTCCCGTGAGCACGGGGCTCGGCCCTCGCACCGGTTCCCTGTGGAGCTGGAGAGGGTTTGCTGGGGGCGCGGTGGGTGTGGTGTCAAGAGCCTCAGCTGATGGTTTTTAGCTTGTGATAACCAAATGTACTTTTTTTCTAGTAAGTTTTAGTTTTGTAGTTGTAAGTTATAAAAGAAAGAAAAAAGTGATGGCTATAAAGATACTTTTATTATTGAAGTTTCCTTAAGAATGTTATGAAATTCTCTAGTTCCTAAGCCCCCTGAAGATAATGGAGATGTGAATACCAGCAGCTTAAACAAGATGGGTGTGTGTTTTTCTCTCTTGGAATAGAAATATAGAGGCGGGCCACTCAGGGCTGGTGTGGCAGTTCCCTGAGTTTGTTGATATCCAGCCCTGTTCCCGTCTGCACTGCAGGAAACGAGGAGGTGACAGGGCGAGGGGCGTGTGATAGCCGGGCAGCATCGCTGATTTCTCAGGCAACTGCAGTGGGGATTGTGTTTCCGGTTGACAGACGTGCCTGTTGGGGCTCTAATGGTGTTTACTCACGTCTGTCTGAGTCCAGAGCATGTGCTGGTGACCACAGGGCAGCCTGTCCCTTCTTACCCGTAAAGGTTAGCTGCAGCACAGCTGCTGGGCAGGGGGGTGGAGGGTGAGATGGGATCTTAACTGCAACCCAAAATGAGGGTAGGAAATTGTGAAGGGCTCCATTCTCAAACTGCACCGGAGCCGCTCATGTGGGGTCCCGAAGGGAGGCCAGCCCTGGACCCCGCCACACTGTGGCCAGTGATGGGTGAGGTCACCAAAAATAGCATCTGTGGTCAGACTCTGGCCGGAAGTGTTCTGGAAAGACCCAGTTCCAAAGAACGGAACAGACCAAATGCAGCACTTGAAGCAGCTCAGATACCTGCCAGGAGCAGGGCCCTGAGCACACGGTGGAGCGTCTCCGTGGCAGAGTCTTACGCAGCCTTGACGGGGAGAGTTAGGAAGGCTCTGCTGCAGCACCATGAGTTTTATTTCTGAAACACACAGGACGTGAATTAGGCAGAGGATCGTGGTGTTTGCACACGGTCATTTTAACTAACCCCACCTGTGTGATGTGTATTGAACCATGTGAAATTTAATAAAACGAAATGCAAAATGTGTGTGGGCATGACTGGAAAAGGAGACAAAACCGGTTTGGCTCAGTGGATAGAGCGTCGGCCTGCAGACTCAAGGGTCCCGGGTTCGATTCCGGTCAAGGGCATGTACCTTGGTTGCGGGCACATCCCCAGTAGGGGTGTGCAAGAGGCAGCTGATCGATGTTTCTCTCTCATCGATGTTTCTGGCTCTCTATCCCTCTCTCTTCCTCTCTGTAATAAATCAATAAAATATATTTAAAAAAAAAAAAGAAAGAAATGAGCACACTGGCGGGGCGGCTCAACTGGTTGGGGCATTGTTCTCCACACCAAAAAGGTTGTGGGTTTGATCCCCGGTCAGGACATGTTTCTCTCTCACATTGATGTTTCTCTCTCTCTCTCTCTTCCTCTCCCTTCTTCTCTCTAAAAACCAATAAAGAAACACATCTTTAGGTGAGGATTAGAAAAAAGAAATGAGAGAATGTGTCCGGCAGGTCCATTAAACCCCCGCAGTCAGTGGCTTCAGAGAGGCTATACATTACAGAGGTTGGCACACTGCAGCCAAGTGTCTGGGTTCGAATCCCAGCTCTGCCCCGTCCTAGCCAGCCACGTGATCTTAGGGACGAGGTTAGCGAAGTTCTTTGTGCCTTAGTTTCCTGATGGTGAGAGAGGAATGAGCACCTCAGAGGTTTGGGGTGCGGATTAACTGAGTTGGTAGATGTGAAAGTAGTTCAAACAGGGCCGCCGAGGGTGGGCTCTGCCTAAGTGTCAGCTGTTATGTTTGTCATCACTGCCATCGTTTCGTTGTTGTTGGCTCTGTGCCAGCAGCTCACCAGGTGAGTGGAGACACCTGCTAAGAACAGCCCAGCTCCAGCATTTGCCTGCTGGTGGCATCATTTCTGTCCAGACTTCCTCCAGCACAGCCCCGGGAGGCTGGGATGGGGACAGTTCCACTCACCCCCTGTCCATTCTGTGCCCCCAGAGGTTCTACGTGGCCTCCTCCCGGCAGCTGAAGCGCCTCGAATCCGTCAGCCGCTCCCCGGTTTACTCCCACTTCAACGAGACCTTGCTGGGGGTCAGTGTCATCCGGGCCTTTGCGGAACAGGAGCGCTTCATCTGCCAGAGTGACCTGAAGGTGGACGAGAACCAGAAGGCCTATTTCCCCAGCATCGTGGCCAACAGGTGGGCCCACCGGGGGTGGGGGTGGGGGGGTGGGCGTGGGAAGCTGCCATAGTTCCTGGAGGAGGGTGTGAAGCCAAACTCAGACCCTCCCAGAGGGAATGGTTTGACTTGGTGAGGACAGAATAACTGTGAAAAGCAGACAGGGGGACACTGTGAGCACAGCACTCTGGGGCATTGAAGGACAGGGACAGAGAGTTCTTCTGGAGCCAGAAAATCCTGCAGAACCTGCCCTTTAGCTGTCATCCTGGGGACACAGGAGCATCAGTGGGGGGCAGACTCAGCTGTTGAGTATTTTCCTACCATAGTATCAAGCTGAAGGGCGACCAACCCCGCCCCCAACCCCGTGATGTGTATCAGAAGCAAATTACGAATATTAAGTCAAATCATGTGAAATTGCCATTTAGGGTATGAAGAATGGTGGAATTGCATTAATCAAAAAAAAGTAAAAGATTGATGAACAAGAATAGATCCAGAGACAAATGGGGGGGGGGGGGGGGCGGGGCGCGGTTAGAGAGCAACCAAAGGACTTGTATGCATGCATATTAGCATAACCAATGGACACAGACACTGGGCGGTGGGGGCTTGCCTGGAGTGGGAATCGCTGAGGGGGGGGTGTCAAATTGGAGAAAAAGGAGACATATGTAAAACTTTAGACAATAAATAAATTAATTTCTACTAAAAAAAAAAAGAAAAACAAGTTTGCTAATTTTTTATTATTTTATATATGTATTTCTTTTTAGAGATAGAAGAAGGGAGCGGGGAGAGAGAGAGAGAGAGAGAGATCGATCATCGGCTGCCTTCTGTACGCCCTCTACCCGGGCATGTGCCCTGACCTAGAATCGAACCAGCAACTTCGTGGTGCACGGGACAATGCCCAACCACACTGGCCAGGGTGAAGTTTGCTAATTAGTGACTGAATTTAGAAAAGTGTCTGCTTTATCTCTAAAACATCCTCCTCACTCGGTTGCATCCTGATACAGTGTTTGAGATGAGGGGTAAGAAAGCGCTGGGACAGGGGTAGCAGCCTCCTGGAAGAGACCCATCAGAACCAACTGCCAGCCCACCGTGTACACTACGATCCTACCGTGTAAGGCTGGGGGAGACCGGGCGTTATTGGAGACTTCCTCTTCCCTTGCAGAACTTTTAGGACGTTTGTCACTGTGCCTGTCTGTCTGTGGGAGTGGCTCACCCCCAAGAAGATCAGTCACGTGGGTCTAAGAGCTGTAGTGGGGAAAAGGCTAACCCATCTCCCTAGAATGCTTTACATTTTGAAACATTAAAATAATATTCCTAATGCTGTGTGGTGATATCTTAACAAAAGTTATCTTTAAACCATTAAAATGCCTGTTTATATTTTGAAAGGTAAAATACATTTTAATGTTTCTGAGATGAGAGTGATCTGGATCTGGGAACACTTACAGCTACATTGAAAATAGTGTGTTTTTTCTCACCACCCTTTTCCCTGCCAAGAGAAGGTTATTTGATTAAAATATATTTTTATTGATTTCAGAGGGGAAGGGAGAGGGATCGAGAAATAGAAACATCAAGGATGAGAGAGAATCTTTGATTGCCTGCTCCTGCACGCCCCATACTAGGGATTGAGCCCACAACGTGGGCATGTGCTCTGGGAATCGAAACATGATCTCCTGGTTCATAGGTTGATGCCCAGCCACTGAACTACGGCCGGTCAAGAGAAGGTTATTTTAAATCATTGGTGCCTCTTACAGTTGATTACTTAGTATTTATTAATTTTTCAGGACATCTTTTTTCAAAATTGCACACATGGCTGTTTTTGTGAGAAAAAGTTGGTTCTTAAAAAAGCAAGCTTCAGTTTCCTGGGAAGATTGCTTCCAGAGAACTGTCTTAATCCCTGGGGTTGCCGGATGAGTGAGGAATTACTGAACTTGTGTCCCTTTGGTCTTCCTTCCCCCTGTGTCCTAGGAGTGGGGCAGAGAAGGCCTCTCTCAGAGCTATCAGGGATTGTTTTAGTTAGTGAAGTTCCACTCCTAACCCCACGCCCAGAACCAGAAACCAAGTCTCTAAAAAAGCTGACCCTGGGTGTGTGTGTGTGTCCTTCTGTCTGCCTGTGTGTCTCATGCAGGTGGCTGGCTGTGCGGCTGGAGTGTGTGGGCAACTGCATTGTCCTGTTTGCATCCCTGTTTGCAGTGATCTCCCGGAACAGCCTCAGCCCCGGCTTGGTGGGCCTCTCAATATCTTACTCGTTACAGGTAAGAGGGGGTGCTCTTGCTGAACCTCCCATTTCTCTGAATGGGAGAGCCAGTTGTCTTTGTTTTGGGTCCAGTGGGAGTGCAGAAGAGCAAAGGGGCTGAATGGAATTTGAGGAGCAGGTCTACAGCCCCGTGACTGACTGGAGCAGGAGAGAAATTAGACACGTGGCCTGGATGCCTCCAACTGCAAGAGAAATGCTTATAACACTACTAGAGGCCCGGTGTGTGAAATTTGTGCACTGCGGGGGGCGTCCCTCAGCCCGACCTGCACCCTCTCGCAGTCCGGGAGCCCTCGGGGGATGTCCATCTGCCAGCTTAGCTCTGCTGCAGAGGCAGGAGAGGCTCCTGCCACCACCGCTGCGCTCGCCAGCCATGAGCCTGGCTCAGGGCTTCTGGCTGAGCAGCGCTCCCCCTGCGGGAATGCACTGACCACCAGGGGGCAGATCCTGCATTGAGTGTCTGTCCCCTGGTGGGCAGTGTGCATCATAGCAACCGGTCATTCCACCGAACTACATATTAGCCTTTTATTGTATAGGATAAATTTCCCTCGAAGCCCTGCTTTAGCTGCATTTCCCAAATTTTGATATATTGTATTTTCCTATTACCTATTTCAAAATATTTTCTCATTTCCTTCCTGATTACCCGTGTGGCTCATGGGTGATTTTGAAATGTGCTTGCTTAAGAGATGCAGTGGAGCAAGGCTCTGTGTGAGGTGCTGTTTTCTGTACCTTTCTTATCTGAAGTATTTCACAACTCATAATTACTTCATTAAAATAAAGCAACTCAAGCTCACTCTAGACACTCCGTGTGACTCTTCCACTCGCAGGTCACCACCTACCTGAACTGGCTTGTTCGGATGTCGTCGGAGATGGAGACCAACATTGTGGCTGTGGAGAGACTCAAGGAGTATTCAGAAACTGAGAAGGAGGTAGAGCAAGCCCCTGCCCTGACTTTTTGAACTTGACCTTCAGTGTGGCTTTAAAGAACCTCTGAGCCAAACCATATGTGCCTGCAACAGGCAACCTCTGTCGGACAAACTGTTACGTATTTTTATGGGGGACTTCTTTTATGGGAAAAGAGACTAGTTTCTTTCCGCTCCTGAAAAATGAATAAATACTAAGTCACCAACTGTTAGAGGCACCATTGATTTAAATAAGTTTTAAAATTAAACACAAGTGAGTTGATGAAAAGTATTCAAATGTAATAACAAGAATGAGTACATGGATATTGTGAAAATCATAAACTGGTAAGGAATTGACCCAACTTTGGAAAATCCTGCAGTCACAGTTTTAGATGGAGAAAAGGTAGCCTAGGGAGGGATGTTGGCTGATTCAAGGTCATGTGTGATCAATAGGACCCAAGTCTCTAGACTTCAGTGCCACGTCGCCCCTAATAACTGCCTTATTCTGTCTGCACACCACTACCAATGGTAGTAGTGATAATACTGACAGTAACAGTAATGCTGGGTGATGCCATTCTATCCATTACCACCACCAATAATAATAGGGACATATATTGTGTCCTTGTGGAGGTGTCAGGCCCTGTCCTAAACATTTCACATGGAGTAATTTTATCTTCACTATACAGCCTTATAACTCACATTCTATTTTTACTTCCATTTTACAGGTGAGAAAACTGAGACACAGAGAGGTTAAGTAACTTGCCTAAGACACATGACTGGTAAATCGCAGACGTAGGATTTGGGTCTTTGCCATTGTGCCACACTGCCTCCCAAGAAAATGCCCCAGGGGAACGAGACCAAGGCTGCCCTAATTAAAATCTGTGTTAGAGCGTTTGCAAAGGTGACCTATGACCTCAGTCTTTTAATGCTCTGAAATGGTGAACTCCAGGTTCCATTTCATCAGAGGCATCAGCCAGAATGGTGTGAGTGACCCCTGTGGAAATAAGAGTGCATTACACCAGGACTTTCCACCCAACATTGAACTTATTGTTTATTTATTTAATCATCCCCCAGGATATCTTTGTTTGTTTGTTTGTTTTTAGACAGAGAGGAAGGGGGAGAGAGAGAAATATCAGTGTGAGAGGGAAACATCGATCCGTTGTCTCCTGCACAGGGATCCAGCCTGTAACCTGGGTATGTGCCCTGACCAGGAGTCTATGCTCCCACTAACTGAGTCACCCAGCCAGGGCTGAAGTAATTAAGTAACTTATTAATTTAGTTACTTATTCATTTATTTATATTTTTATTGATTTTTAGAGAGAGGGGGAAGGAGAGGGAGAGACAGATAGAAACATCCCGTCATTAATTGGCTGCCTCTTGCACACCATCTGCTGGGGCTCGAGCCTGCAACCTGGGCATGTGCCCTCACCTCGAATTGAACCAGTGACCTCTTGGTTCATGGGTCGATGCTCAACCACTGAGCCACACCAGGCAGGCTGCGTGTATTTTTTTTAATAACAGCTTTAAGAGATAATTCACACTCCATGAAATTCATCCACTTAAAGTGTGAAATTTATTTCATGTTACAAAAATATTTTACTTCTTTTATTCTATATTTTTAGAATAAGAACATATTTGAAAAATACAAGAGGAAGTCAAGATCACTCAGAGTCCCACCACTATTATGATATATATGTTTATTTACTGTGTATATATTACATATAAATATAAACAATACATTATAAATAATATATTATATATTCATGTTAGAAAGTTCCACCCACTTCTCTTCAGTCGCTCCCATGTTTTTATAGCATGTCCTTTTTATTTATATACTTAAATTATAAAAGGGATTTTTTTGTTGTTGTAAAAAAAATAATATTAGAAGTTTGTGGGGCAGAAAGGCTGAAGGTTTTCTTTTATTGTCCTCCCTGTCCCTCTCTTTCCCTAAAGGTAGCCCCGAGGCTGGCCTGGAGCATATCCAGCTGTAAGTCTCAGGAAATGCTGAACTGGACTAAGAAACTTTTCAGAAATAGGGGCTGTGTGACACAGGGCAAGTTACTACCCTGTCTGTGTCTCAGTTTCCTTGTGTGTAAATGGGATGTTGAAAGGACCCCATAGATGGGGCTGTAGTGAGGATTAAATGAGATAATATGATAGAGTGCTGTTTAAGTGGTCACGGCTGCTGCTTTTGTTGTTGCAGTCCAGACCTAGAAGGCAGGCAGTCAGCCTTGTGTCTGTTCAGAGAAGACCACTTTGATTCAGTCCATACATACTTATTGAGCACCTACTATGTGCTCTGGGCCCTGGGATAGAACAGTGAACGGACAGTACTAGCACAAGAACCCGTCCTCATAGAGTGGATATTCCAGTAGGCATGGGTGACACAATGGTAAGTGCTCTGAAGGAGAATGAAGCAGGGCAGAGGACAGAGGGGTGCAGGGCCAGGAGGGTGGTCTGACTTGCTCTAAGATCTGCAGGATGTGGGGTAGCAGGCCGAGTAGGTAGCTTGGGGAAGAGCGTTCCAGGCAGAGGAAGCTGCAAATGCAAAGGCCTGGAGAAATCACCCTGAAGTCAGTGTGGGGAGCGGAGTGAACGTGAGAGAGGGAGGTGAGGTCAGGGGGGTTGCAGAGGCCGCTCACAGAGAGCCTTGGGGCCCGTGAGATGGACCTCAGATTCCTTATTTGCCTCCCTCCTACCCCCACCCATTACAGGCTCCCTGGCGGATCCAGGAGATGACTCCGGCCAGCACCTGGCCCCAGGTGGGCCGAGTGGAATTCCGGGACTACAGCCTGCGTTACCGAGAGGACCTGGACTTGGTTCTCAAGCACATCAACATCACCATCGAAGGAGGAGAAAAGGTGGGTGCACACTGTTCTCCCACCCGCTCACAGTCGGCACAGGTTGTGATCAGGCGCATGAAACCGGCTGTCATTTCCGCAGTCCGTCCCAGCCCATACGGTCTGGGGTGACTATCAGACAGTATTCTACCTGGTTGCACACTGGTAGCCTGAGGGCCAAATGAGGTCCACGGAGAGGTTTTGAAAAAAAATCTGAATAAGTTGCAAATACTGAAAAATCTGGAACTTTTTCAATAAAAATCCATTTCCTGCTTTTCTCGAAAGATCACAGCATCTAGCAACACTGGGCTCATACTCCCCACCTGGCTCTTGGTAAGGCAAGATGTGAGCCTCCCTGTTCACTCGGTCCCTCCCCACCCCCTTCAGGTGCCTACATGGACCCTGTAGGCAGTGAGTGTGGGATCTCCAAGATAGAAGGATGTCACCATCACTGCCAGGGATGGCTCAAGGGGCATGTGGAATTGTCGGAATTTTGGAACGTAGCCTTGGTCCCAAGCTGTTCCTGGAAGGTGTCCTTCCCCTCAGACCCTCAGATTCTCCTCAGAATCAGACCATGGCCTTCCTGGCCATTTTCCGGGGGACAGTGCTGCTTTCCTCTCTGAACATATGGACTTGTTACACGGTCCCTTCCGCCCAGGCTCAGGATGTTCTGTTCCCGTAAGATAAGTTCTCTGATTCATGGCTCAGTGGCTGAGCGTCGCCGAGGAGAGAACAGAGTGGGCCATGTTCTCACCAGGCTTTGTGTGTTGTATCACGAGGCTGCTCTGTGGCATCGCTGTGGGCGGCTGAGGAAACCTACCTCTCAGGAGCCCAGGTGAAGGGGTTTGTATTTGGATGTCGGGGAGTCATCATTGGCCATTACATGGGAGCCCAGTTTCCTCACGAGAGGATAAGTGGAGACCAGGCCACATCCATAACCTCGTTTTGCTCACAGAGCTGGGATGGAGAGAAGAGGTGTGCGGGGAACGGGGCGGGGTGGGGGGGGGGTGGCGTGTCTCCTTGAATATTTGAGCTGTTTCAATAGCTTGGATGGGAAATTCACCACCTCAAGAACTGGGAAAAACAGTGTGAGGGATCCTAGCTGGTATGGCTAAGTGGTTGGAGTGTCAGCCCCTGGACTGAAGGGTCATGGGTTCAATTCCAGTCAAGGGCAAATATCTTGGTTGCAGGTTTGATCCCTGGCCCTGTTTGGGGCATGTGCAGAAGGCAGCCAATCGGTGTCTGTCTGTCTGTCTGTCTCTGTCTCTGTCTCTGTCTCTGTCTCTCTCTCTCTCTCTCTCTCTCTCTTTCTCTCCCCCTCTCCCCCTCCCCTTCCCTTCCACCCTCTCTCAAAATCAATGGAAAAAATATCCTGGGTTGAGGTTTAACAACAACAACAAAAGAAAAAAGAACAGTGTGAGGGAAATAACCTGATTATTACTTAATATCATCTTGAGTTGAAAATAATAGGGCCTATTTAAAATCCCTCCCTGTCTGATGCCTGGGTCTTTGGAGGTCTAGTCGCTTATAAAAAGGGCTAATTATAATTTTTAACTTCTATGAAGAGCCGACAACAGCCCCTAAAGGAGCACCTCTAGGAAGCTGGAGCAGAGAGGGCTGAGTTGGGTTGACCAGATGACTGAACTGCTTTGGGGCAGATATCTGACATGAGGGTATTCTGAGATAGGAGGTATCCCCCAGATAGCGGCATTCTCACCTCACGCTGGTCCTTCCTGTCCCCCAGGTTGGCATCGTGGGGCGGACGGGAGCCGGGAAGTCATCCCTGACCCTGGGCTTGTTTCGGATCAAGGAGTCTTCAGGAGGAGAGATCATTATCGACAACGTCAACATCGCCAAAATCGGCCTGCACGATCTCCGCTTCAAGATCACCATCATCCCCCAGGTGGGGTCTGTGTGAGGCCACCAGGAGAGCAATGCGTGTCTGTTTTCAGTGTACAGATATAAATGTGTTCCTACTTTATTATTCTTACTAAAATTATGCTATGTTGCTCCTCCACTGAATCTCCTCTTAGCATATAAATAGCAGTGGGAATTAACCAGATGTCGTCCCTGCACTTGGCCACCAAGAGCAGCTAACAGGATGTTTAAACACTGGCTTTCTGCTGGCTGTCAGTCAGGACAGGCCTCTCTTACCCTTCCCAGAGCTAAATGAGAAGAATTTTCTGGCCCCACTGGCGTGGCTCAGTGGTTGAACATCGACCTATGAACCAAGAGGTCCTGGTTAGATTTCCAGTCAGGGCACATGCCCAGGTTGCAGGCTCGATCCCCAGTTGGGGGTGTGCAAGAGGTAGCCGATCAATGATTCTCTCTCATCATTGATGTTTCTATCTCTTTCTTCCTTCCTCTCTGAAATCAATGAAATATATGTTAAAAAATACTACAGATATGATTTTTAAAAAAAAAAGAATTTTCTAGACTGATTCCTGAAGGCGCTGATTCCCTAATATGTTGCTTTTTAATGTTATTTTTCCTGAAATTTCTTCTAAGATTCTTTTCTGGAGGCAGGGGATGGGGAGGAATCGACACTACTTGACGATTAGGAATTATCCATGTCACATCTTTCTGGAAGGCTCCTGACACATTTGCATATTGAAGGCTCCAGGAAGTTTTGTCAAAAAAGTAATCTATTTTATTTCACCTAACACAGAGATTTCCAGATTTCCCCCCCATTATTAATATCTCTAGAAATAGTGATTCTGAGGAACTCTCATGCCCAATCGTGAACAATTCTGGCAAGAACTCTCTGTGTCCCACCTCTGTCGCATCCACGTCCAGCTGACGTTGAGCCTCACATACTGACTGCTGTCTTCTCTCTGAACAGGACCCCATTTTGTTTTCGGGTTCTCTCCGCATGAACCTGGACCCGTTCAGCCAGTACTCGGATGAAGAGGTCTGGACGTCACTGGAGCTGGCTCACCTGAAGAACTTTGTGTCAGCGCTTCCTGACAAGCTGAACCACGAGTGCACGGAAGGCGGGGAGAACCTGAGGTGGGTTGGTCGGGGTCCGGCGGGGTCTCCTCAGCCTCCCCTCGGTCAGGGTGCATGATGATTCTGTCCTTTTGCACCTGTGTCAGATCCAGGTTGGAGTCCCAGCTCGGCCACACATGAGCCTTTTGTTTCTTGGAGCCTCAGTTTCGGTATTTATAAAATCACTCATGTGGCTGGGGGTCCACTGCCATTAGCTTATCTGATTGGCTTCCATTGGGGCAGTTCATGTCCCTCATCCCTCCAGCAGACCAGCTCAGGAGTGTTGTCATGGTGATGGCAGAGGCGCAAACCCTGGCGTGCATTCCCATGTCAAGCTTCTTCCAGCCTTATGTTTGCCAGCACCCCATTTGGCCAAAGCAAGGCACAAGGCTGAATCCAGAGTCAGTTGTGAGGGCCTGGATATGGGGCCCCTTTTGCTGCCTGTCACACTACCCACGCTGAACATGTCCAATGTTTGATATTCCTCTGAGCCCTGTGCTGAGAACGATCCCGAGCTCGCTTCTAGCTCAACAGGAAGAACGTTGTGATGGATTAGTGATGTCTGTCTTTGGCACGGGTGTGGAAGTGGACCCTCTCCTGCTCCGAGCAACACCAAGTCTCTTCTCCCTCCTCCCAGCTCAGGCCAGGGCTCAGGGTCGGGTGGTTTTGACTGTCTCCTGGTCTTTTTCTCCTGGTCAAGTGTTGGGCAGCGCCAGCTCGTGTGCCTGGCCCGGGCCTTGCTGAGGAAGACGAAGATCCTTGTGTTGGATGAGGCCACGGCGGCCGTGGACCTGGAAACCGATGACCTCATTCAGTCCACCATCCGGACACAGTTCGACGATTGTACTGTCCTCACCATCGCTCACCGTCTCAACACCATCATGGACTACACCAGGTGAAGCATCTGGCACAGAAGGCCTCTAGGCCTTGGTGCTCACCTCACTCATTCATTCATTCAGCACTGTCCTATGCATAGGGAACAGCCCCAGTTGGTGGGACCTCGCTTTATCACGGGTAGTACCAGGTATTTTTGATGTCACATGTGCAGTGCCTGCCACCAAGCTGGCCCTGTTCCAGGTACTGGGGACTCGGCAGGAAGCCTGGCTAAGGGACCTTATAGATTAGCTGGGGGCTGGGTGCAGAGTCAGATAATAAACACGGCAATAAATAAAAGCAAGTTGTGTTGGGAAGGAAACAGAGCAGGTGATAGCGAGTGTCGTGTGTAGCATCACAGGACTTTGACTAGGAATAGCGCTTGAGAAGGGGTAACCAGTTGGAAGGCTACTGCAGCAGTCCTGACAGAGGTGAGGGGCCCGACCCAGAGCCGGGATTTGCCTCGCTGGGCTCTTGCGGGCATGAGGTGCCAACCCCTCCTACCACTCATGTCTGCGTGCCCTCCCCTTGCAGGGTGATCGTCCTGGACAAAGGAGAGATCCGGGAGAGCGGCACCCCCTCTGACCTGCTGCAGCAGAGAGGCCTGTTCTACAGCATGGCCAAAGACGCCGGCTTGCTGTAAGCCCGGCGCTGGTGCGTCTGGTTTGACCTGCAAGGCCCACATGCCTTGTCCCAGGATGAGTCAGCCTCTTTGGGAACCCAAGCGTCCCATATACTGAAACCAAAAAAGGAAAAAAAACCAAACCCACTAAGACAAAACCACAAAGCAGCCACCCTCTGGTCCGCCGCCTGGAATTGGCTGTGAAGAAACAGGAGGGACACAGAGAGGCAGCCCACCAAAGACACGCACACCCTCGCCTGTTCCCCCCGCAGGACGCACCGGCGTCGCACAACCTGGGAGGGCCCGCTCGTGCTCTTGGTGCTCTGCAGGGCGGTGTGGCAGCCAGACTTCTCGAGAAATTGGTTGCGTAAAACATGCTAGTGACCAAATCCAGCCAACTGCCTCAAATCTCTGTAGCCAAAGTCTGGAATTCCGAGTCTTCGGCCCCGGCTGCTTGTGCTGGCACCTCTAACATCTGGGCTCCCCCCAGAATGCCTCGTCTCCTTGGGGCTGCTGTTTGGAGGTGAGGGGCCTTGGTGAAGATCATCCTCGCCCTCAGGCGGTGTCCTGGGGTCCGTGGACACTCCTCTCACCAGCCATCCCGTCTTCTGGGCGCTCAGACACAGAGCCAGCGTCCCAGCCCAGGCCGGAGGCAGCCTCATCACCCGCGGGCTTCTCGTTGGCAAGACCGGCTGGACTTTCGGGGGACCTGGACCTGGAGCCCCAGGGCTGGGGGATCCTCTCTCAGGACCAGTTCCCCACATTGGCTGCTCACCTCCTCACCCACTCCGGTCTTTTCCCTGCCTTTCCTCCTGCCTCCTTTTGCCAGTTGTAGCACGGATTGCCTCGAGGCACCTGGAAGGGGCTTGCTCGTGGTTGTGAAGGGTTCAAAGCCAGGAGCACTGGGCACCGCCGCGGATGACCAGCGGGTACTGAATCGGACGGGTACTGAATCGAGCTCCGTTCAGACTTCTCCTCGTATTTAGATTTCAGTTCCTCGCCCTTGGCCCCCGGCTAGCTGTCAGAGGCGGCGGCGTGGAGACCCGGACGTGTAGTTATTGAGTGTGTTCCAGGACAAGAAAAAGAACCCATTCACGAATATCAGTGATTTTTTTTTTCCTTTTTTTTTTTTTTTTTTTTTTAAAGTACTGCTCCAGGGAGAAACACTGTCTCGACTTGAATTTCTTGGGCGGAAGTGTTGGGCCGGGAGCAGCTCTCCCCGGGAAAGCCAAGGTGGCCGGCATCTGACGGCGGGTCTGCGGGTTCCTGAAGAAAAAGCGGAGTGGAGCCCTCCAGGGCCCATCCTTCAAGGCTCAGAGACCCAGGGAAGACCCACAAAGCAGAGGCAGTGCTGCCCCGAGGTCCCTTGCTGACTTCAAATCCAGAAAAGCATCTTCCTTTAGGTGGAAATATATATATTTATTTTTTGTAAGTTATACCATTCTTTCACATTAGATAAACCAAGTTTTTCTTGGGAATCGTTTTGTAATGACTTACACTGGAAACGAGAACATTTACAAGCAATTTGCAGTAAAAAAAAAATGTTATTTCTTTCTAATGACGATTCCATTTTCTTTGGGGTTTCAGCCATCTCCTCTGGGAGTCAGCATGGGGCTCCCCTCTCGTCTGCTTTCCTCCTCCTTTCCTGTTGGCAAACATGCCATCGCTAGTGGGAGCCCCTGTCGGAAATGGGAGCCCAGAGGTTAAGAACTGTGTCGGGTAGAGTGGGGAGTCAGCGTGGACGGAGCCCAGGCTCTGGCGTCAGACAGACCTGGCCTGAGTCCGGCCCTTGTCATTTGCTGGCTGTGTGACCCCGGGCAAGTCACTTAGTCTCTGTTGCCTCATCTGTAAAGTGGAGCTGATCACACCTTCCCGATGGGATTGTTAAGAGGAGCAGTGATGTGTGTGTGGCCCAGGTCGGGTTCTAAGACAAAAACCACGTGGCCTCCATTGCCCTTGAACATCCCTTGGTATTCGTCAGGATAGGCTGGGCCGTGCTGTAGCCGTAAACTCGTGGGAGATGAACACAAGGGTTCCATTTCTCGCTCATACACTTCCTGATGAGGGTCAGGCGCCCCTGCGGGGTCACTCCCTGCCAAGCAGCGACTGCGAGAGCCAGGCTGTCCTGGGCTTTTGACGTTGCCTCTCAGGAGCTGGCTTCCAGGTCACCATAGGAGGGAGAATGTGGACGACTCGGACCCACTCATAAGTGTCTCAAACCAGAAATGAAGTCAGTGATCATGCAGGTACGATCAGCTCCATGTGTGGCTTCCCTGGATGTGTGTGTTCCCCGCCAGCCAGGCTCTGCTGGCAGGAGCCACGGCGGGGGGCTTAGTGGCTTGGGTGACATGCAGGCTGGTCCCCACAGCAAGGATGTGGGCCAGCAGCAGCCCTGTCAGCAGGCTCGTGGGCACTGGCTCCTGTGGCCCACACTCTGCCCCCTGGCAGACCATCTCCTTCCGTGAAAGAAGGCTTTTTTTTGTGACCCTGGAATGATCCCACGTGAGTTTGCCAAACACGCAGCTGCTGCCGCCTTTGCCTGTGGCCGCTCTGCCGGGCCGTCCGGTGGCTCAGCTCCCGGCAGAGCAACGAGAAGCACTAGGTCGGGTCCCTTTCCGTGCTTCCAAGTTGGAGAGACAAGCCCACATGATGACTTGGGCTTTGGTGTGAGATGGCCCCCGGGGCAGATCCCCTCTCCGCCACTCACTAACTGGGTGACCTCGGCAGGTCATGTCAACTGTCTGAGCCTCCGTTTCCTCATCTGCGAAATGGAGCTAGTAATTGCCAGTAATGGTGGGGCCAGCGCTTCATAGGCGCAACGGGATAGGCAAGAGGTGCAGACGCCCTACCCCAACCTGAAGTCGTCACAGGTGCTTCTCGCCACATCGCGGCCAAGGGAGGTAGAAGCTGCGATGAAATCTGGATTTCTCTGGGCTGGAAACCTGTGTCGGGATGTCCCATTCGGAAGTTCCTGGGACCTGACAAGGCAGAGCAGGCTGTGTCCTGTCAGGCGGGTGGGTGTCCACAGGCCCCTGTTGGCGCACCAGCACAGCCACTGCCCAGGCTATTGATGGCAATGGGCCGGGTTAGCCCAGCGACTGGACTGGGTGATTTTGACTCTCTCCGGGACATCTGGCAACATCTAGAGACATTTTTGTCACAACTGGAGGTGAGGGTACAACTGGCATCTAGTGGGTGGAGGCCAGGGATGCTGCTACGCATCCTACAGTGCCCAGGACAGCCCACATGGCAGAGAATTACCTACCCCACATGTCGGTAGTGACCAGAATAAAGATCCTGGTTATAGACCCTTCTCGCTGCCCACAGAGGCCCTCACACACAACAGTGATCACCGTGGCGTTTACTGAGCACTTGGGTTGTGCCCAGCTCGGCTCTGAACACGTTTCCGTGTGTGAGCTTCCTCTATCCCTGCAGCAATGCCGTGAGGTCGGTGAGGAGCCCGGGGCGTCTCATTGCTCACGCGGCGCTTTACAGCTAGCTGGGTCTGGGGAACCTCAGATTTGGCTGCTTGAGAATCGAGCCCCCTTTCCCGGTGCCTGGAGGCAGTTGTAAGAGCCCTGCACTAGGATTCCAACCGCTGTCAGAAACAGGCCTGAGCACGTGCACTGGGCACCGCCCCTCAGGAAGGCGGGTGCTGCCCTTCACCACCCTGACCTCTGACCCCCAGCAGCATTTCCCACGCGGCCCCCTCGGGGGAGGAAGTGTGAACAGACACGCCCGGGATGTTCTGACTGCTTCTGGGGCTCCCGCAAGAAGCTGGACTTTGGTCTTGAACAAACAGGTGTATGACAGGTGCCGAGTCCTGAGCGGTTCCCCTCAGGACTTGTCCTTAAGAAGCCCCGGCCCCTCTCCTCTGGCCTTCGGAGCTGGACTGCGTGCCAGTGTGCGTGTGCTTGTGCCCGAGGGGCCCCATCGTGGTGTGGGGTGTGGGTTGTGGCTCGTGTGTCCAATTCAGACAAGATGCTTCTTGGAGCTCGTGTACAAGAGTGGGAGGAGCAGCAGGAGCCATGGGGCTCAGTCCTGGTGCATGTTGGGGTCATATGGGGAGCTTTAAAAATATACAGTGTGCCAAAATGGAGAACATGTCGGGGGTCGCGGGGGCAGGAGGACGGGGTGTGGTCACAGAACGGCAGCTCCAGGGGTCGTCGTGGTGATGGAGGTGGTGGTGGATGCCACCTATACGTGTGATACAGTTGTGTAGAAGTCACACACACACACACACACACACACACACACACACGTACTAGTACAGTGGGAAATCAGCAGGATCTGTGCATGGTCAATATCCTGGTTGTGATACCACACTAGCGTTTTTTAAGGTGTTACTTTTAGGGGAAATGGAAAAGGGTGCACAGGCATTCTCTGGATTATTTCTTAAGACTGCTGGTCAGTCTACACTCATCTCAAAACAAAAGCGTTAGTTTGGAGAAGTACACACACCATTGCCCTGCCACAGGGTTAATGATTTCATTGGTCTGTGGTGGAGCCTGGGTGTGGGCACGTCTTGCGGTCCCCAGGTGGGTCCAATGGGCAGCCAGGGCTGAGAGCCACTGTCCACTTTGGCTCCAGGATGGACAAGGCTGGACGGGCTCTGGTCAGGCCGACCTTGGGGGTTGCTGCATCCTCCTGGGTCTGTGATGATCGTCCACTTTCCCGGAGAGCAGAAGGGTCTAGACTCCGCTGATGACCCCCAGGTCACTGGCATCTCCAGGGCATGGCACGTCTTTCCAGGTTGGCGTGGCGGGAGGGTTGAGGAGTCTGGCTCAGACCATGCCTGACTCCTGTGCCAGCCTATAGAACAGGCCCTTCCGGGCCAGCAGCTGGGTGGGGCTGCCGCTCTCTGCGACCTGCCCCTTGTCCATGACCAGCACCCTGCGGGGGAGAGGGAGACAGACAGCTCCTTGGACACCAGCCTGGCCCCTGGGCCACTCGGAGAGCCCAGCATGCCTGCTCTGAGGTTTGCTTCCCAGAAGTTTTGCCCGTGTGGTTTCCTGGATGTAAGCATCTACTGGGCATCTGTCCTTGGGCTCATGTCTTCCCCTTTGGGCGCCAGACTTGCCACCTGTACAATGGGCACCTGATAATCCATTCCATCCCCTTTCCAGCTCTAAATGCGATACCGTCCTTCACCACCGCAGGGTCCCTGGGGCCAGCGGCTTGGGGGGCCTTACCTGGCGCAGTCCATCACGGAGCGCAGGCGGTGGGCAATGAGCAGCACCGTGCACTGGGCAAACCAGCTCTCGAGGGCGGCCTGCATCTGGAGCTCCGTCCCTGGGTCCACGGCGGCCGTGGCCTCGTCCAGGATGAGGATCTGGGTTTTCCGGAGAAGGGCACGTGCCAGACACAGCAGCTGCTTCTGGCCCAGGCTGGGAGGGAGTGGGACAGTCAGGCCCGATGTTTGTGTGTCTGCACATCAGGGTTTGCAGGGCATGCCCCCAAATGCGTCTCCACAACAGCCACAGAAGTGGTGGGTCCCCAGTCCACAGAGCTGGAAGAAATCCCCTTCCTGACAGTTTTTGACCAGGGCGACTTTAGGCAAGTCATTCAAACCTGCCATGCCTCAGTTTCCCTGGGAGGAGGGGGGAATAGGGAATTGTTTAAAGGGTTCTGAGTTTCAGTTTTGCAAGATGAAAAAGTTCTGGAGTTGGGTAGCACAGTGATGTAAATGTGCTCAATGCTACTGAAGTATACACTTAAAAATGGGTAAGATGAAAAAAAAATGGGTAAGATGGTCCATTTTATGGTGTATATTTTACTACATTTTAAAAAAAGTTTTCAAAGGCATACTTGATACCCTCAGTGGGCATGGGTCCAGCACCCAATATCATACACATTATTTCTATAGCAAAATAAGTGCTGAGTGGGATAAAGGCTATACGTAGTCTTGTGTCAGTAGAGGTTGGGTTTTGCCACTAACTAAATTGGGAAACCGAATTTAGGAAAAAGAAATGTGATATTCAGAGATTGTGTTGGAGTTTGGAACTGCTGACAAGGGATGGGGCTCCTACCGTGATTACTAATAGAACTAGAGGCCTGTTGCACGAAGATTCATGCAATAGGCGTTCCTTCCCTTGGCTGCTGGCACCGGTTTTCCTCCATCACCTGGGACCCGGGCCGCAACAGAGCCAAGCCTGCAGCCTTCAGGCTTGGCTCCTGCCGTGGGCAGAGCATTCAGTCTTCAGTCTTCGCTCTGCCTGTGTATGCAAATTAACCTTCCATCTTTGGTGGGTTAATTTGCATACACACTCCTGATTGGCTGGTGAGCGTAGCGGAGGTACAGTCAATTTACATGTTTGTCTATTATTAGGTAAGATGGGGTTGATGATCTACGGGGAAGGCACACTTCCAGGGCGCACTGCCCTTGGGGAGAGCCTTGGCCACACTTGCCTCTCCCTCCAGCTCCCCTGAGCTCCAGGCTGTGGTGGGGTAACCCTACCTGAGGTCATCGCCTTGGTCGGCACACTCGTACTGCAGCTGGCCAGGCAGGCTGGCCACCAGGGCTCTGAGCTGCACCGTCTCCAGGGCCTTCCAGATGGCTTCGTCTGTGTGCTCCTGTAGCATGTCAAGGTTCCTCCTCAGAGAGCCGGGGAACAGGATGGGGTCCTAGCCAGGACGGGCAATGGGTCAGGGCTGGCCCAGCCATGATCCCACCTCTGCCCACCCAGTCCCGAGGCCTCACCTGGAGGATGATGGTGATCCTAGACCTCAGCGTGTGCAGCCCCACATGGCTGATGGGGACCCCGTCGATCCAGACCCCGCCCTCAGCTGCCTCCAGGAGCCGTAGCAGGCCCCCGGCCAGGGTGGACTTCCCAGCCCCCGTCCTGCCAACGATGCCCACCTGCCAGGGGATGAGAGGGCAAGGCCATTGTGACTAGGCCGGGCTAGAAAAAGGCAGGTACAGCCTAGGTTTCTGGGCATCTCTTTGGGAGATGTTTCCCCTGCACCCAAGATCCATCCGCCCAGCTACCCATCATCCTTCCATCCTTCCATCTACCCAACTTTCCCTATATCCACCCAACCTCCTGTCTGTGTATTCTTCTCTATCTTTCCCTCATCCCAACATGTCTCTCCTATCTTCCCAACTATTCCCACAGCTTTCCTTCAATATCCGTACCCTCCTCTGTTCCTCCATTTCCCCCATCCTTCCATCCACAGCCCTCCATCATCCCTCATTCTTCCTTCCATCCCCATGTCATTTTATTCATGTCCCATCCTTCCACCTGTCCCCATCCTTCCATCTGTCCCTCATCCTTCTATCCATCTCTCATCCTTTCTCCCACTACCTCCTGTCCAGCCATCTAACCATCATCCTTCCTTCCATTCATCCCCATCCCATCCGTCCATCCCCCTTCCTTCCATCCATCCCCATCCCAGCCAGCCATTCTCCATCCTTCCATACATCTGTCAATCCTTTGATCTGTCCCCCATCTATCCTCTCATTCTTACCTTTCTTGCTGACTGTTGCATGCTCAGTGTCTGACACATAGTGGGGGGTCAGACACTGTTTATTTGTTTAATAAATGAATTGTGTCACCCCACTGTGTGACAGCCACCCTCGTAGACAGCAGCATAAAAATAGAGTCCTTGCGCCAAAGGACTGTGTGGCCTTGAAAGTAGGGCGACGGAGTAAACTTAATTTTAATAAAGTGTGATGATCACTCTCTACCATCAAGCTCCGGACCTGTAGCAATGGAGGTAAGCCAGGAGGTGCTGTTCCTACTCCCATGGATAGGGGTTGATGGGGTAATCAGAGAAGGCTTCCTGGAGGAGGGGTACTTGAGTGGGGTGTTGAAAGGTAAGCAGGAGTTCAGAGAGGGGGGCGATTCCAGGTAGACCACAGTGCTAGACTGAAAGCGCCCTGAGCTCCCAGAGGCAGCTGCTCCACAAATGTGGACTAAGCCCTGGCAGGGCCCTGAATGCACTAGAGAGCTGGGCGGGACCTTCACTGCCAAGCTCAGGAGTTTGGGCTTTGCCCTGAAGGAAGCCTGGGGCAGGTGGAAGGTCTTGAGCAGGGGAAAGACATGCTCAAATAAAGGTCATAGGCGAACAGACTGGAGGCTGAGGGCTCAGATGGGGGCCTGGAGCCATGGGGGGGGGGGGCCAAGGAGGGCTTCAGGGAGGAAGTGTCGCCAGGTGGGAAGGGAGAAGAGGAATTCAGTGAAGGGGCCTGACTAATGGGATAAATGGGACAATACTAGTACCTTCCTCAGAGGGTTGTTGTCAGAGTAAAAATGCAAATGCGAATGAATGAAAGCACCCGTAGACATTCCTGAGGCATGTGCTCTGTTCCAGGCACTGTTGCAGGCAGTTCATATGTATTAACTCGGTTAAACTTCAGGACATGAAGTTTATGTGACGTTGCCATTGCCATTACCATTTACAGATGGAAAAACTTGATTCATGAAGTAACGTGCCTGAGGCGAGCCCATGAAACTGGATGAAGTATGTGGAGCATTTAGCACTTTGCCTGATATTTCAACTAATGCTCAAGAAAGAAGAAAAAGGAAGTTGGGGAGATGCCTCCTCTGGGACATCAAGGTGAGTGGGTGGGTTTCCCCCTGGCGGAGTCAGGTTTGGTAAGATAAGTTCAGTTTAGGGGTGGTGGGCCTGAAGATGAGGTGCCCTGAAGTGGGGATGTGGAGGAGGCAGGTGCTCAGGGCCTGAGCCCTGGGGTGATGCCCAGCCTGGCCATGGCCCTGAGTCCTCTCCAGCTGCCCTGTGGCCTGGCTCCCATGAGGAAGAAGGTCTGGAAGAGCTGCTCACCTTCTCTCCTGCGTGGATCTTGAACGACACACCCCGCACGGCCAGCGGGAGCTCGGGCCGGTGTCTCAGCCCCAAGTCCCGGAACTCGATCTGGCCCCCGCAAGGCCAGGGGGGCTGAACTGCACAGGTGGGCAGCGTCCAGGGTGCCTGGGGCAGAAGGGGACACTGAGTCAGAGGAGCCCTTCTCCCAGGCTTCTCACAAAAGGTCTACCTCTTTGAGCCTCAGTTTCCGCTTCTGTAAAATGGGCATGTTTCCTGCTATTTTATAGGGATATGGAACATAGCAAAGCTAAAAACAAACATCTGGAATCGTAAAAATAATGATGGTGTTGGCTATTCTTTATCTTTTTAAATTATTATTAGCCACTGTTAATTGTTAAATAATATTCTCTCTTCCTCTAGTAGGGTAGGTCCTCTTTTTTGCCTTTGCGAAGAGGGCAGGCCTGTGCAGCAGGGAGTCCAATGCTGCCATTGGTATTCCTGTGACCTTGAACAGGTCACTCCACCCCCTTGAGTCTCAGTTTCCCCATCTGTGAAATGGGACTAATGAGAGCAGTGGGCGTGTACTGATTGTTTATGTTGTGCCAGACCCTGCACTAAGTAAGCCCTTCATTGTGGGATCTCACTTGACCCTCCCAGTGTACCCAGCATTGCTAGTGGCTCTGTTGCTCTTCTGTCCCTGTAATGTCGCTATCATGTGCTGTTACCTGGTGGTGGCAAGGACCTGCTTGCCCAATCGAGGAAGCAAAGGACCCAGGATCTGACTTGGCTCCAGACCCCATGCTCTTAACCATTACTGTGGCCCTGGCTGGGACTCCGACCTACAGTGGTGGGGGCTCCAAGCCCACGGCAGACGTCCACCTGGGCCCTCTGCCCTCTGCTCTAAGTCCCAGATGGGGCAGACCCTCCACCCCCTCGGCCCCCCATCACCTCCTTGGGTGTCCGAGTGTAGTCCTGCATCCGCTCCACCGACACGATGCTGCTCTCCAGGTCTGTCCAGCTGCGAACAGCCCACTGCAGCGTCTGGGTCACCTGGTGTGAGAAGACACCGCAGATTGGCTTGAGTAAAACCACCCCGCAGGTTTGCATCAGCTCCCCTGAGGCAGGGCCTGGGAGGCAGGCCTCGGGGCAGACAAGGGGACTGGACTTGACCCAGCCTCCAGGACTCGCCTCTCCTTTCAGTAGGACCAGAGCATGCAGAGCAGAAAGGAGCCCTCAGACATCAGCTCGTCCACCTTGTCTTGATACAGGTGGTGGGGAGACAGGACCAGAGAGGGTGCATGGCCTTCCCAAGGACACCCAGCAGGACCCAGGCCTGCTGACTTCTGTTCTGAGAGGTTTTCCTCCCCCGATTGCTCATCACACTTGGAACCATGCCTCATTCATAATGAATGTTACCTACGTGTATATTTTTCCCTTCACAGATGTCATGACCTGATATCAAATATTGTTATTAATAGATACCAAAAAGTTAATAATGCACTGGGAATGCACTCTGTATACTTTATCTCAACTAGTGGAGGGATTACTGCCCCATTTTTCTGATGAACTCACTGAGGCTTGGAGACGGAAGACTCTTGCTCAAGGTCCAGCAAGGTCACCTCAGCTAAGCTCTTGTAAGAGCCTTATTGTCCTCACTGGTTGAAAGTTTGGACTTGGGTCCTTGAAAGTCCCCCTCAGATGGATCTGTCTGTCTCTGTTCTGTCTGCTCTTCGGAAATCAGGTTGGGGTGTCAGGAGTACCTGGAGGGCGGCGGAGACGGAGAAGCCCACGAGGCCAGCGCTGAGATGGGCCTTGCTCAGCACAGCGCACGTGGCAGCGGCAAACACCAGCCCGTTCCCCAGGAGCTCCAGGTTGGCAGCGAGCCACCTGAAAGGGGTGCAGGTAAAAGCAGGGTCAGCGGGGGCTCTCTCTGTGGGACCTGCTCCTCTGGGCACAAGGACTGATCATGGTGCCAGCTCGAGTGCCCATGGGGGTCCTGACCATGGCCTCCTCCACACCCAGGCCCCACCCAAGCTCAGTGGGTGGGGGAATTGATGCTGTCTCACCTGTGCCCAGCGCAGGGCTTGGCGCACAAAGCTCTAGTTAAGCTTTGCTATGCTGCCAATATTCTGTGCTTGGGACTCAACCACAAAGGGGGTTGTTGTTATCCCCATTTGACAGCTGAGGACGCTGAGGCTCAGAAGGGTAAGGTACTTGCTTAAGTCCAGGCACATAACAAACATCAGGATTTGAGGCCACATCTGTCTGAATGATGCCAGAAAGCACATTCCCTTTCCAACAGGTCATTTTTCTCAATGAACCAACTAACAAATGAATGAACAAAGACCCACCTAGGGTGTCCCACTCCCTAGACCTTGGGGAAACCCTTCGCTTCTTTGAACCTCGGTTTACCTATCTGTGGAGTGAAGTAACATCAGATTCATTACAGTTGAGGTTTCAGTAAGAGGTGCTATATATATAGCGTGGAAATCACTGAGACTTGCACATGGTAGGTGCTTTCTAAATATTCAGAAGGTTCCTCCTCCCTAGGCTAGGACTCCAGGAAGGCGCAAGGCAGGTTACCCAAAAGGCATATGGCATTTAGACACTGCTCACAGCTACAGGGCCTGATCGCCCCAGCTGACTGGGGAGCTGGCAAAAGGGAGAAAAGAATTCATATTTATTGAGCACCTACTCAATAAATTGTGTGCTTGACCCTCTATATATTCTGGTACCAGACTCCTTGGGTTCAAATCCTGGTTCTACCCTATATTCACTGTGTGGCCCTGGGCAAGTTCCTAAATCTCTCTCTGCCTAAGATTCACCATGTATAAAACAGTCTCTGCCTCACAGGGTTATCGATGGGATTAAATTAATTGATCCATGTAGAGTGCTCAGTATTGAGCATGTAACAAGCATGTTACAAGTATTAGCTAGGAGTGTATTTAATCCTCATCCCCACTCTATGAGTGCAATCCCACTTGGACAAATGAGGCTCAGAGAGGTTATATAACTTGCCCAAGAACACCCAGCTCGTAAGCTGCAGAGCTGGGATTTGAACCTGTGTCCGTCTCTTGCTCAAAGCTTGTGTTCTTATTCTTGCTTAGTACCGAGAAGAGGCTGAGGATGCGTATGTTGCTGCCTTGTCACCAAGGCAACAGAGGCGTCTTCCCTTTTGCTGACATCTGTGCCTCCTTGCCCACCTGCTATAGGGAAGACCTCAGGTTAGGTTCCATCCACTCACAGTGTAAGCCAAGTACACCCCGGCACCTAGCCTCAGCTTTCTCCCCAGCGCGCTGTGTGATCTTGGGCAGGCCACTTTACCTCTCTGGCCACACAATATGATACTCTCTGGGGACACAGATGGATTGCAAGGTCTTCTCTGCTCCCTTCCTACCTGTCAGCCACCAGCCGTGGGAAACTGACTCGCTGGCTTTCATCCATGTAGGCATTGTTCTGAGCCACGAAGGGGCCCTGGGCCCGGAAGGCCCTCACCACTGCGCCGCCCTGGAACGTCTCCGCCACGTGGGAACACACAAAGGAGTGTCTGGCTGACTCCATGCGTCTGAGCTGGCATGAAGTGGCCACGTACAGGCTCTGAAGGGGGGTTGGTGGGAAGGGGAGAAGTCACAGACACAGAGAGGTGGTTTGAGAAGCTCAGGGAATCGCAAGCACTATTACTAGTTTGCTGTGTGACCTTGGGCCGGTTGCTTTCCCTCTCTGGACTCCAGTTTCCTTGCAAAATCAGAGTTCCATAGTTCTTTTTAAAATCACCGGGGATGATTCAAAAACCTCCAGTCCCCCAACCCAGACCTATTCAATCAGATCTCTGGTGGTGTCCCCCAGGCCTTGGTATGTTTAAAACTCCTTCCTGGTAATTTTACTGTACAACCAGGACTGAGAGACCACTAATCTAGTGTAAATGTTTCATTCCCAGCTCCAGGGCCAACTGCTTTACTTAGGGCCAGTTACCATGGGAACAAAACCATAAAGGGCAAGGAAGGCAGTCGGCCGAGTGGAATTCATTTCTTTAACTCTAGGGTTACATGCCAGGTGCTGGGACCATAATGATGCACAGATAATAGGTGTTGTTCATTGGTTTGCGGTTGCAAGTGTGTGCAGCTGGCACAGGGGAAGGTGCATTTGCTGAACACCCGGGCTGCATGCCGGGCTCTTAGTTTTTTTTTTTTTTAAATATATTTTATTGATTTTTTACAGAGAGGAAGGGAGAGGGATAGAGAGTTAGAAACATCTATGAGAGAGAAACATTGATCAGCTGCCTCCTGCACGCCCCCCACTGGGGATGTGCCCGCAACCCATGTACGTGCCCTTGACCGGAATCGAACCCGGGACCTTTCAGTCCGCAGGTCGACGCTCTATCCACTGAGCCAAACTGGTTTCGGCATGCCGGGCTCTTTACAAACAGTATTCAGTAATTGTGAGGTGGGCATTAGTGGCAGCCACAGTTTACAGGTGGGCACACCTGAGGCTCAGAGGGATGAAGCAGCTGGTCCAAACCTCTATATCCAGCAAGTGGCCGGGCCTAAATTCAAACTCATCTCTGCCTGACTCCCAAGTTCTCGATGGAAAAGTAGTCCCTCCCCAGAAAGAGAGAGTGTCAGAGCTTGAGGGCTGGAGACCCTCACCCCCACCCATGGTGGCCAGCTCATGACTTGGCCACAGAGAATGACTGCATCCTGGTGACAGCTGGCCACCGCAGCTACTGCACGTGAGCCATTACATTCTGTTCTTCTGTTTAAGCTAATGTAAGTGGGTCTCTGGCAACTGAAAGAGTCTAGTCCTGTGGTCGGCAAACTGCAGCTCGCGAGCCACATGCGGCTCTTTGGCCCCTTGAGTGTGGCTCTTCCACAAAATACCACGGCCTGGGCGAGTCTATTTTGAAGAAGTGGCGTTAGAAGAAGTTTAAGTTTAAAAAATTTGGCTCTCAAAAGAAATGTCAATCGTTGTGCTGTTGATATCTGGCTCTGTTGACTAATGAGTTTGCCGACCACTGGTCTAGTCTAATGCAGTCTTTGAGACCTTGCAATGCCTTTTTGGTTTCCAGATATTTGGAGAGGAGGAAGCTCATTTCAGCAGCAGCAGGACAAAATGTTAGCTGTGAAGAACTTCGATGTGAACATCTGGGAGACACAGGTAAGAACAGGTGTTACAAACAGGCTGGTGTCTCCGCCTCTGGGAAGTCCTGTTACACGGACTCCTGCCCAGGGACAGGGGACTGGCAGAGGTGACCTCAGCGGACCACAGGAGCCCTCCCAGCCTCTCCCTACCTGAAACCAAGTGTAGAGGAGCAGCAATGGCAGGATGGCCACGGCAGCCAGCGGGGTGGCCACTGTCACCACCAGGCTGACCTCCAGGAGTCCAAAGGTGTAAATCAGCAAGGACCGGAGTTTGTCGGGAATGTCCACATCTACAGTGTCTGTCTCCTTGGAGAAGCGGTTCAGGAGGTTCCCCATGGGCGTCCGCTCGAAGAAACCAATGGGAGACCGTGCCACGTCCCACAGGAGCCTCCGGAAGAGCAGTCTGGATGCCCGGATTCCCCCCAGGAGCACTGTGATCGTGGAGGCAAGCAGCCCTATAGCTGCGGAAAGAGAGGGTGTCAGAGCATGAGGGCTGGGGGCCCTCACCCCACCCGTGGTGGCCATCCCATGACTTGGCCACCCTGATGATCCCTTGACGGAATCACCCTCCACCAGGCACCTCAGAGTGTGATCTTATTTGGAAATAGGATCTTTGCAGATGTTATTAGTGAAAGATCTTGAGATAAAATCATTCTGGATTTAGGGTGGGTTCTAAATCCAATGACTAGTGTCCTTTTAAGAAGAGGAGCACCGCCCACCCGGCTCAGTGGTTGAGAGTCAACCTATGAACCAGGAGGTCACAGTTCGATTCCTAGTCAGGGCACATGCCTGGGTTGTGGGCTTGATCCCCAGTTTAGGGTGTGCAGGAGGCAGCCAATCAATGATTCTCTCTCATTATTGATGTTTCTAGCTCCCTCTCCCTTCCTCTCTGAAATCAATAAAAATAAAAAAATAAGAAATACATATATATAAAAAAAAGAAGGGGAGAAGCCACACAGAGACACAGATGGTGATGTGAAGACAGAGGCAGAGACTGGAGTGACATGCTACAAGCTAAGGAACGCCAGGACGGCCAGTGACCAGCAGAAACTAAAAGAGGCACGGGATGGATCCTCCTTCAGAGCCTCCAAGTGGAACCAATCCTGCCGACTCCTTGATTTTGGACTTCTGGCTTCAGGACTGTGAGATAATTTCTGTTCTTCTAAGCTACCAAGTTTGTGGTCATTTGCTTTATGGTAGCCCTAGGAAACTGACTATATATACTCCCTTCTTCTCATGCCAAGATCTGTGCTTGGCATGGGGCTAACTTTACTCCCTGTTTCTGGGGTGGGGCAAATTTCATTCCTGGCCAACCCAACCCACTGCAGTAGGTTCAGGGATGAACACGTGACCCAACACAGGCCAATGAGAGTGAGACCTGGGACTTTGCTAGGGCTTTTGGGGAAGAGGTGCTTGCTTTTTTGAGGTGGCCAAGATGGAGCTGTGGCATACCAACTCATCACGAGGGGGAGAAGCCTGCCTGGACAGGAAGCTATCCCAGAGGAAGAAAACGAAGCCATTCCTACAGCCTCGTTGGACCCCTGGATTCAGCCATACCTGAAGCTACTTATCTATGGGTTCCAGTCCTATAAGGCAATACATTTTCTTGGTGCTTAAACTAGATATATATTCATATAGTTAGTATACAGGGTGTTCCCAAAAATGTATACACGCTTTGAATAATTAATAATTCTGATGGGTGAAATCTGAAAAGAAACATCAATGGAGCGAGCAGTTGTTAAGTGTGTATATTTTTGGGGGGGGCACCCTCTATTATAGCTATATAGTTAGCATTGTTATTATTTTCAAATGGACCAGACCTCAGACTAAGGAAAGTTATCAGGGAAAAAGAGGGGCATTACCTAATGATAGTGGGTCAGTTCTCCAAGATGACAACAGTTCTTAACGTATTTGTCCCTAACAACAGGGACAAAATACACGAAGCTCGTCTGGAGGGGTGGGGAGGGGGGTGCTGACAGTCCCCAGCAGTCAGACCTGGGGCTTGCCCTCGGTGCGGGGTGGAGGGAGAGGCAGAGCCAGCTGAATTGCCGTGTCTGCCCCCATCTAAGTGCTCAGCTGTCCCAACATCTGGAGGACGACAGTCTGCATTTGCCAGTGAGTCTGGTAGAGACTGAGGGTTCCAGAAAGGGAGGGATGTGCTGTGCCCCCCGCCTCCCATCTTAAGGACGCGGGGCTGGGCTTGGACCTAGGATATTTGCACAGATCTTCAGGGAGAACAGTGATCCAGGGATGGGAGGGCCAGGGAGCCCTGAGCACCTCGGATGGGGATGAGGGTGGAGGGTGAGGAAGGCCAGGGAGGGGTACCTTGGAGGCATCCCAGGAGCCCGAAGACCCAGCCTCGCATGGCCGCCTGTGGCTGCCGCCCATCCACGGTGGGGTCGTCCACCCACAGGCTGAGCCAGTAGCCGCGGCAGAAGGAGGCCACTTGCTGGCAGAAGAAGAGGAACAGTGCGTAGAGGCAGAGTGGGGTGTCCACGGCCCGTATGTAGTTCAGGTACAGGGCGGCCTTCACCTGTAGCACACGTAGGAAAAATGGGGGCAGAGAGGGGGCCCAGGGGAGAGGAGAGAGGAAAAGCAGGTGAGGCCCCCAAACCACGCCCCTGGGCAGGCGGAACCATCGTGCAGACCTCACAGGTCCTCTCTCAGTACCTCCCACCTGGAGCACCACCTCCCTGCAGGCCCCACCCAGCCTCAGGGCCCCTTCCTCCACAGATCGCCAGAGGGCCGGCGGGAGCCCTCAAAGGGACAGGCTGTGGCACTGCCTGGCTCTGGAGTGACTCATTGAACACCTACTATGGGACAGGCATGTGTGTCTATCCTCATCTGACAGACAAGGAAAGTGAGGCACAGACAGGTTAAGCCACTTGATTCAAGTCCACCTCCTACCAACCGGAAGTTCTCCACAGCTGCAGCCGGAGGGAACTTTTGAAAATATATCAACCTGACCCGACCTTGCTGTTGCTGACCCGCGCATGGTTTTCTCTTGTTCTCAGAAGAAAGTCCAGACTTCCTGTACCCCTCTCTGACTTTACTCCCCCCCCCCGCCCCCCGCCACTCACTATCTGCTGATCTCTTGGGATCCCTTTCTTTGCTCCCTCCCACCTCAGAGCCTTTGTACCTGCTGTTCCCTCTGCCCAGAATGCTGTTCCCCCTGCTCCTTCCAGGGCTTGTTCCTTTGCACCCCTCAGGGTTCAGCTCAAATGTTACTCTGGGAGCATCCTATCCAAGCGGGCTCCTGTTGGTTGGTTGCCATCTTACTGCCCGTCTGTATTGTCTTGTAGCATTTATCATTATCTGATATTACCTTGCTTGTTAGCTTAATTGGTTGTGACTGTCTCCCCCTACTAGCAAGCAATCTCTGCCCTGGCAGAGACTTTACCTGGCACGTAATGGGGGCTCTGGAATGTTTGCTGGGTGGATGAGTGTGTGGATGGTTGGGTGGGATGATGGGTGGTTGGGCGAATGGTAAATGGATGGATGAATAAATAAGTGGGTCTGTTAGGGGGGTGGGAATGGATGAGTGGATGGATGGATGGATGGAAGGGTGGATGGATGAGAGGATAGATAAATGGATGGGTGGATAGGTGGGTAGATGGAAGAGAGGTAAATGGATGGGTAGATGGATGGATGGGTGAATAGGACAGATAGGGTAGGTGGGTGGGTGAATGGGTGGAAAGGTGGACAGGTGGGTGAATGAATGAGTAGGTATGTGAGTGGATGGGTGGAGAAACCAGCAGAGAAGAAATAGTACAAGCTCCAGATTAGGAATGACATAGATTTGAGTCCAAGTTGGTCACTTGCTAGCTATGAGAACAGAGAGAAGCCTCCCAACTCTTTAAAACCTCAGTTCCTTCACCTCTAAAATGGAGTTATCACCATCTAATTTTATTTTATTATTATTATTTTTAAATATTTTTATTGATTTCAGAGAGAGGAAGGGAGAGGGAGAGAGAGATTGAAACATCAATGATGAGAGAGAATCATTGATTGGCTGCCTCCTCCATGCCCCCTACTGGGGATCGAGCCCTGCAACCCAGGCATGTGCCCTCGATTAGAATTGAACCCAGGACCCTTCAGTCCACAGGCTAACGCTCTATCCATTGAGCCAAACCGGATAGGGCATCACCATCTAATTTTAGAGTGCTTGTGAACATTAAGAAATAGAAAATGTCTAGACTCTTACTTGGCACATAGTAGATGTTCAATAAAGGTGACTGCCCGCCCCCTGCCCAGTGCTCTATCTGGTGGCAGGTCTTGAGCCTGGAGGGCAGCAGTAGCAGTGGGTGTGGAGGGCAGGGAGCAGCTGATGGTTACCTTGCCATACTGCACGCTGTCCCCTCCTGTTGGCCGTCCTGCCCTCTCAGGGTCATCTAGGGGAACCTTTGTCTGGGCCTCCAAAGTGGTGCTGTCCATCTCAGGGATTGACTTCAGGGACCTGTTATTTAGAGGAAATGAGGACAAATTAGTCTCTCTTCCTGGGGGCGGGGTGTGTGCCCAACCGTCATGGCCACTGATAGCCACTGAGCTCTGGGGTACACTCTTCATTCATTCATTCACTCATTCATACATTCATTCAATCAACACACTGAGTACCAAGTAGATGCCATGCTGTGCCCTCCCTTTGTAGTGCCCAACTAAATGCCATCTATTACCCCAGAGTCACCCATACCATTTCACTGAATGAACTTATTTGCCCAACCTCAGAACTTGGTTTTCAGAGGGGTATTTTTGGCCTACGCTTTGCTGCATTTTGCTCCTTCTGTTTACCCTCAGATTTGTCATTCTAGGTTGGCAGGATGTCAATTCTGCACAATTCACTTGTTGAAGACTTCTTTATGTTCCTTTCATCTATGAATGAGTGGGCTGACTTAACCTCTCTGTGCCTCAGTTTCCTCAGCTGTAAAATGGGGATAATCTATCTATCTGTCTTTCACCTACTAACTAATCTGTCATCTATCTATCCATCTATCAATTATCTGTCTATCTTTTTTATCAAACATCAACCAATCTATCACTGATCCATCTATCATTTATCAATCTATCATTTGTCTATCTATATCTATCATCTGTCTATATATTCATCTATTTACACCTATCTCTATATCTATTCATCCATATATACTGTCAAATCAATCTATCTCCTATCAATCTATCTACCATCTATCCATCCTTTATCTATCTATCTATCTATCTACCTACCTATCATCTACTTACCTACCATCATATATACATTTGTACTTGAGGGCAAATCGGTCATTCTGTGAACTCAGCATTGGGGAACTTAATCATTTTGGCCATTTGATTGTCACACACCTTTTGGTGAGTTATCCCACAACTGAGCACCACGGTGGGTGTTCAGCAGGTGGTCACTCCAGAATAGTTTTGGCTGCCCCCCACCTGCCTGAGCCGCAGGTGGTCTTCAGCCTCAGCCGGTGCCCTCCCCGTGCTCAGGACCACAATGAACCCACCTCTCTGGTCCACCCATGGGCCTCCCGCCTCCAGCAGAGCCTCCGGGGTCCTCAATGCCGGTCGCGAGTTCTGTTTCTGCAAGGTCAAGGGAGTCTTGTCACACAGTGGGGGTCCAGACCCTGGAGTCCGGATGCTGACACCCACTGGCTGTATGGCCTTAACTTGTCTGAGCGCCTCTGTCCGCTGCTCGGGCAGTCCTCCCAGGTTCTCAGGAACGTTATCCATTCAATCGCTCGCTCCTTTATTTACTCAGTAAATACAATCGAGCCCCTGCTATGGACTTGGGGCTGGAAAACATCAGTCAACATGGCCATGGCCATACTGCGCCAGGGTCCCCCGACACCATCGCACCAGCAGTTCACTGTGGCTGGAATCTTTTCCAACTTTTACCCAAGCTTAGGTGTCACCTTCCCCAGGAAGGACCCTGGTCCCCCCACCATCCCCCTGGCCTGGGCAGGTTCCATCCTCAGCTCCAGGACAGTGACCCTGTGAATCACACCAGCGCTCAGCAGATATTTTCAGAAGAGACAGAGCCTGGGGCTGGGGCACCTGGGTGTGAGTTCTTGCTTTGTCATGGAGGGGCAGTATACAGCCCAGGGACGAAAAACCACATGCTCTCGGTCAAGTTGCTTGGGTTCAAATCCCAGGACCGACCCTTCTAAGCCATGTAACCTCGGGCCAGTTCCTTATTCTGGGCCTTAGTCTCCTCATCTGTAAAATGGAGGTGATGAAGGTGCTGACCTAACAGAGGCACAGAGATGAGTAAATGAGTCAGTGGAGGTGAGGGGCCGGGGGCTGTTCCCCATCGCTCACTCTGGGTGAACTTGGGTTGGTGACTTCGCTTCCAGAACACCATCATTTTCCCAGCAGGCATTGTGTTCTCTGGATCATGAGAAGCCCTAGGTCACCTGGCTTGGGTCACCTGGCCTCTAGGCACCAAGTGAACTTGCTCAGTTTCTGTAGCAGTTATGGGCATAAACTCAAATTCTAATCTTGTGACCTTGGGCAAATTATTTAACTCTCTCTGTCTCAATTTGCTCACCTCTGAAATGGTAGCAAGAATTGCATGTGCCTCAAAGGGGTATTGTGAAGATAAAATTAAATACTGTATGTTTATTTATTTTTAAATGTATTTTATTGATTTTTGAGAGGGAGGGAGGGGGAGAGAGAGAGAGAGAGAGAGAGAGAGAGAGAGAGAGAGAGAGAGAGAGAGAGAGAGAAGAGAGAGAGATGAGAGAGAATCATTGATCAGCTGCCTCCTGCATGCCCCACACTGGGGATCGAGCCCACAACCCGGGTATGTGCCCTGACCAGGAATTGAACCGTGACCTCCTGGTTCATAAGTCATTGCTCAACCACTGAGCCACACTGTCTGGGCTAAATACTGTATGTTTAAAGATGCACTTAGCACAGCCCCTGCCTCAGACCAGGGCTTGCAGGGAGTGTGGGGCCAGAGCAATCCACTCATGCCAGTGGGATCCTTGATAGGAGCCAGGCACAGAGAACCAGCAAAGCCCAGTCAGTACCTCCTTCTCCTCTACCTCCTGGCTGTCTGGCTCGATCCAGAAGGCTCACCAGGGCCCCCTTCCTGTTCAGAAGCTCCTGGTAGGAACCCATCTCTGCAATGGCCCCATCTTCCAGCACCACGATCCAATCAGCCTGGGGCAGTACTTGGAGTGCGTGGGTCACGAGAATCCGTGTCTGGGCAGGAAAGGGGTGGGAGTCACACTCAGGTGCTTGACCAGTCTTCCAAAGCCTGAGGCTCAGAACGGGGCGAGTTCCCACTTCATGAGCTCCTGCCCTTTATCTTGAAAACAGCAGTGCCACAATACAGATATAGAGGGGCTCCTTCAACCTACGTCTCAAAACAAGGAGTTCACCTGAACCCAGTGACCTGAGGGAGGCAGGGCTGTAGCTGTTTAAACCACACACCCATAAGCCAAAAGTCACTGCCGTTGTAAGCCACTGAGGCTTGGGGGTTGTTTGTTACGTAGCATTGTCAAGAAAAAGCTGACCATTACAAAGAGGAAACTTGGACTCAAGGAGGGTGGTGGTGAGCTAGACTTGGGTTATGCTTTCTCTGCCTTTGCCCTTTGCCCTCCGATACACTTTCCCAAACTTACCGTTCCCCGGAGCAGCCCGTTGGGCCCGATGACCTGATTGAAGATGTGCTGGCCAACATGAGCATCCAGGGATGCCAGGGGGTCATCCAGCAGGTATACAGCAGCCTTCCTATACACGGCCCGGGCCAGGCTCACCCGCTGCTTCTGGCCCCCAGAGAGATTCATGCCCTGTGGCCACAAGAGAGGGACAAGGCTGGGTGAGGCTGTTACCACGGGGCCACGTCTGCTTATCAGAATGAGGTACAGCTCACTGTGCCTGTCCTCCAGGGCCACCTCCCAGCTGTCACACCTGCATTCCAACCAATACTCCTCCACCTCCAGGCTTTACCCGGCCTCCCTTCTCCCCTTCCCAGTCAAGCTTCCTGGAGGAGTTGTCTGCACCCTCCATGGCTTTCTCTCCTCCCACTCGCTTCTCCCTCCACTTGAATCTGGCTTCTGTTCCCATTTTCTCCACCAATACTGCCTTCCTCAAGGACACCAGTCATCATTTGCCTGTTGCCTAATCCAGTGGCAGCTTTTCAGTCCTTATTTTCATTCATTCATTCATTCACTCATTCACTCATTCCACTCATATGTACTGCAAGGCTACGTTATGCCAGCAGTGTTCTAGGCTTTGGGACACAGCAATGAACAAAGCCCAGCTCCCGCTCCCACGGATCTTTCATTCTAATGAGGGTGCGGGTGGGAGACAGATATTCAATAAGCAGATGAGTAAAATATATCACCTATCGGGTGGTGTAATGTGCTATGAAGAATAATAAAGCAGGGGAAGGGTCTAGGGTGCACAGCCTGAGCAGGGTTGCTGTGCGGGGTTAGGTGGTCAGAGAAGGTCCCTCCATGAAGGGAACATGTAAGTCGAGGCCTGGTCAAAGTGAGGGACGGCGTATGTGGACTCCTGAGAAAGAGCTATACAAGCAGGGAGAACAGCAGGTGCAAAGGCCCTAATATGAGAGTGTGCTTCGGGTGTTCGAAGAACATCGCGGAGAGCCATGTGGCTGGAGTGGAGCATGATGGGAGATGGGGCTAGAGAGATAACTGGGGCCAGATTGAGGGGGAGCCTTGTCAGGGATGGTCAGGGCTTCGACTTTGAGCGGAGGCACCCTGGAGGATTCCAAGCAGAGAAGGGGCATGATCTGACCTAGGTTTAGCTGCTGGGATTTGAGGACAGAAACATGGAGGGCAGCCAGGGGGTGCTGCAGCAACGTGAGGGAGAGCTGATGGTAGATGGGACCAGAACATTCTGGGTCTGCCTCGATGGTGGACCCAACAAGACTAGCCGATGGATTAGAGGAGGGTATAAGAAAAAGAGAGGTATCAAGGGTAACACAAAGGTTTTGGATCTGAGCTCTGGAAGGACAGGGCTTCCGTCCCCTGGGACGGGCGTCCCATCAGAAAGGATGGGACACAGCTGGACAGACACAGAGGCCAGCAAGCACCCCTTGCCTCTGAAACACCTTTCACTTGGCCTCTCAGCACCTCATCCTCCTCTCTGGATGCTCCTCTCACACAGGGGACCCTCTCCTGCCCCCTCTCCCCTTCTCTCCAGGAAATCCCACCCATTTCCTTAACTTGAACCCCTACTTGTCCACTCTCAATTCCCTAGCCCAGGGGTCAGCAGCCTTTTGCTGTAAAGGGCCTGATAGTAACCATTTTAAGCTTTGCTGGGGGGGGGGGGCAGTATCTGTCACCATTGCTCATCTCTGCCCTTGCTGTGCAAAAGCAGCCATGGCCCACTGGTACATAAGTGGGCATGGCTGTGTCCCAATAAAACTTTATTTACAACAACAGAGGGTGGGCCGGATTTGACCTGTGGTCATAGTGTGCCAACCCCGCCCAATCCATAGCTCTAGATGCATCTATCCTGTTTATTGGCTGTCTCTGCCCAGGCCTTTTACTGAGGTCCAGGGACAGGAAGCAATTTGAGCAATGTCACCCAAAAATGCAGGGCTGGAGAGGTGCCCAGATCTCCCCACTCCCAGTTGGAGAGCCGGTCGCCTCCAATCCCTGCCATGCCTTCCTGCCTCCCCCTGACCTCTGTTTTCTATCATTCACTCATTAATAGCAATTTATTGAGCACCTATTATGTGCGTGGCCCTAAGCTGAGCTTTTTCCCTCCCCCACTTCCCTGCCCTCCTTGTCTCCCCTTTGTCCCTCTCACCACACTGCCCACAGCTCAGAGGAAGAAGCAGATGACCCCGGACATAGTGCCTCCCTGTCCCCAGAAGGCCGAGCCCTCACCTGCTCCCCAATTTGGGTGTGGACTCCTGCAGGAAAGCTGCCCACGTCTGGCCACAGGGCGCAGGCCTCCAGGACCCTTTCCAGCCACGATGGGTCCAGCTCCTGCCTGAAGCACACGTTCTCCACCACGGACGCGTTCTGGACCCAGGCCTCCTGGGGCATGTAGGCCACAGGACCCTAAAACACAACTCACTTTGGCAATGAGGCCACTGGGGATGGAGGCAGGAGCGATTGTGGAGGAATTGCCGGCGCCAGGCTATTGCTGGTGGTGGAAGGTGGAGAGAGAACATGGAGAGGAGGGGGAGGGGCATGGAGGTGTGGGGAGGGCTCTAGGATGGGGGACATTCTAGCAGAAAGGCAGGGGGTGTGGCCTCACCTTGATGTTCACGGTCCCCTCCACCTTTGACAGCTCCCCAAGGAGTGCGGAGAGCAGAGAGGACTTCCCTGCCCCCACGGGACCAACCACAGCCAGCAGACAGCCCTGTGGCACGCTGAGGTTTATCCTGCAGGGGAGACACATCCTGGGTAGGGCCCAGCCTGAGCCTGTGCAGAATTGGTGAACCCCAGACACGGCTAGGCTTTCCCACGGGTGCTTCATCCAGGAGGTTGCTAAGAGGACGTTCAGGGGCAGTCCTTCCTTCTAATCCTTGCCTGGCTATGCAAGCCGCCATCATATCCCATGCATGCATGTGCATGGGAACGCATACATGCACACCCACACACATGCACGCACACATAACACCACAATGTATGCGCACATACACAAGTGCATGCATATCTAAATAAACGTGTGTTCACACGTGCATGCATGTGTGTGCATATAACACCACAATGTGCACTAATGCACGTGCATGCATGCCACATGCATGTGTGCACACATGATGCATGCAGGCGTCTGCACGTGTAAACAAACGTGCTCTCACACGTGCACACATATGCATGCACATGCGTACACACACAGAACTTTTTGTGGCAGGAGGATTTAACCAGCATCATGTCTTGATTCAGTCATTGCAATAGGCTCCTTACTGCTCCTCCTGCTTCTGCCCTCGGCCCCTGCCCCTGTTCATTCTCCACCCAAGGGCCAAGGACACTGGAGTTACAACCCGAGTTAGACCACGACAACCCCCTGCTGAAGCCCTCCAACAGTTCCCATGTCACGCAGGGTCTGACGGCCCTGAAAGATGCACAGCCTCCTGCTGCTCTGCGTCAGCCACACTGACCTCCTGTTCCTCAAACACAACCGGGGGAAACTGTGCCCCCGAGGTGTCATTAGGAAATGCCTGAAGATATTTTGGGTTTTCACAACTGAGGGGAGGGAGGGTTGCTGCTAGTATTTAGAGGGTGAATAACGGGGGTCCTGTTAAACATCCTACAATACACAGGACAGCCCCCCTCACAGAGTTATCCAACCCCACATGCCAATATGATGAGGTGAAGGCACCTGGGCCTAGGCATACTCCTGCCCCAGGACCTTTGTACATGCCGTCTCCACTGCCTAGGCAGCTCTTCTCTCAGGCGTGTGCAAGGCTCATTCCTGCCCTTCATTATGACCCCAGTTTAAATGCCAGGCCTTCTCTCACTACACATGACCCTGTCAACACCACAATCTGTCACCTCCCGCTGATTTCTCATTTGCGTGCCCCCCGCATCAGAATGTCAGCCCCAAGAGTGCAGGGTCCTTGTCTGGTTTGTTCACTCTACCCCTAGTGCCTAAAACAGGGTCTGACACACAGCAAGTGCTCAATAATTACTATGAAGTGAGCAAATGACAATCGACAGATGCTGGCCAGGCATTTTAGTTCCCTCCATAGGGACTTCGGGGGTTGACTGGGGTCTTCTGCTACAAAGACCTAGCCAAAGAGCTGAAGGCTGGAGGCGACAATGATGCAGGGACTGACACAGGAGGGAGCGAAGCAGGCACGGCTGACCGGGCCAGGGCTCTTCTTGGCCAGGACTCTGGCATCATCTTGTCCAGACTGGGGAGCAGAGTGCCTCCTCCCTGACAGGAGGGCATAGATGCCCTGTCTCTGCATCTGCAGGAGCTCTTGTTTTCCCGAGACTCTCTGACACGGCTGGTCCTGGGAGTTGCCCTGTTAGGACACCAGCCCAGGCTCACCCACCCTGCAGCCCCAGGCTGCAAACCCGCACCATCTATCACGTAGGAAGTGCGTTTTCTCCCTGTCAGCGGGAAGGTAGCTACCAGGGAAGCCCCTCTGTACCTGTGTAGGCAGGGCGGGCTCTCCCGGGACCAAGCAAAGGTACCTTCTCGCACACTGATGCAATCCTCCTTGGCAGCTGCAGGCATGAAAGACCCGTTACACCAGACGCTCCCGGCTGGCCTCCTTGTCCCAGAGAGCCCCCCAGGCACTGCCCCCAGAGGCAGCAGGAAACCTCTCCCACTGAACAAATTGCCCTGCTACTCACTGGCTTGAGTGTGACCCTGGCATCCTGCTGAGACCCTCATCCTCATCCCTCCCACGCCCCTCCTGCTGAGCTCAGCACTCACAGCCTCTGGAGGGACTCCAAACCACAGCCTCAGGGTCCACTTCTTCCAGGCAGAGGAAGGCGGCCAGGCGGTCAAAGGACACCCGGGACTGGGGAAAACAAAGCCCAGGTCACCCGTGCCGGAAGGGCAGAAGAAGAACTAAGGCTGCCACTGGCCGGTGTGGTTCAGTGGCTAGAGCATCAGCCCACGCATCAAAGGGTGGCAGGTTCCTGGTCAAGGGCACATACCTGGGTTGCAGGTTCCTTCCCCTGCCCTGGTTGGTAGGGGCACGTGTGGGAGGCAACCAATTGATGTGTCTCTCTCACATGATGTTTCTCTCTCTCTCTCTCTCTCTCTGTGTGTGTGTGTGTGTGTGTGTGTGTGTGTGTGTCTTTCCCTCCCTCCCATCCATTCTCTCTAAAAATCAATGGAAAAAATATCCTCAGGTAAGAATTAACAAAAAATAGAAAACACAAAAATAAAAGAACTCAGGCTTTGGGTGTTGGGTGTCTCAAGAGGGTGGGGAAAGCTTCCTGTCTACAAGCTTTGCTCACTTGCATGGCATTACTACAAAGATTAGTACAGGGTTTTTTTTTTTTTTTTTTTTTGGTTAATCCTCACCCCAGGACATTTTTCCATTGATTTTTTTTTTTTTTTTAAGAGAGAGTGGAAGAGAGAGGAAAAGACAGAGAAACATCAATATGAGAGAAACACATCGATTGGTTGCCTCCTGCACGTGCCCTGACCAGGGCCCAGCTCAGGAGGAGCCTGTAGCCGAGGTCTGTGCCTGGAATTGAACCCGGAGCCATTCAGTCCCCAGGCCGATGCTCTATCCACTGAGCCAAACCCGGCTAGGGCCAAAGCTTTTTAGGTGACAAAAATGATGCTCATGAGGGTGGTGACAGTGATGATGGTGGTGCCCGCCTCCCTCCTTGCTCCTAATTAGCCTAATTGGTGGATGGAACTGCCCTTCTGCAGGCCACACCCTGGAAGGTAGCATCAGCGGGCCATTATCAGGAACGATTCTAAGCCTTGCCCACCTGGGGTGCCCTCTGCTCCCAACCCCAAACCCCTCCTTGGTAAGGTCGAAGGGAGCCATTTAAAGAGGGATGGCCAGAGCCGGTTTGGCTCAGTGGATAGAGCATCAACCTGCAGACCAAAGGGTCCCAGGTTCGATTCTGGTCAAGGGCACATACCTCGGTTGTAGGCTCCTCCCCAGCCCAGGTCCTGGTCGGTGCTTGTGCAGGAGACAACCAATCAATGTGTTTCTCTCACATCAATATTTCTCTCTGTCTTTTCCCTCTCTCTTCCACTCTCTCTAAAAAAATAAATCAATGGAAAAATATCCTCAGGTGAGGATTAAAATAATAATAATAATAATAATAATAATAACAACAACAACAAAACAACAACAACAAATAAAGAGAGATGGCTCAGCCAGGCAACTGCTGTCTCATTTTCATCACCCCCAAGGAGGCACAACATGAGTAGAGTCCGTAAAGAAGAGAAATAAGATAAAATTGCTTTGTGTAGAAGGGAACCGACATGAATCCATGCATTTGAAATTGCTGGATTGTGAGGCTGTGTATTTTGAGGATGGTTGCTGACACCTTCTGCGGTAGCCTCTGTCCCTTCCCTCCCCGTTTGCTGCTCTGATTCATCCCCTTTCTCACTCCCTTTCCTCCGCCTCCTCCTCCTCCATGAATGGCGGGCGCACCCCTGCAAGACTCCTCCAAGCCGCCTCGCTCCCCCTGCCTCACCTGGACAACGGAGTGGATGGAAAAGGGCAGGAAAGCCTGGGCCTTGTTGAGGATGTTGAGCACCGTGAGGGTCACGAAGGCTTTCTCGGCGTCCATGGCATTCTCCTCGGTCACCAGAGTATGGACAGTAAACACAACCAGTGCCACCTGGGTGAGACACAGGGGGTGGCGTGAGCTTCCATGAGTGCGGCCAGGGACACCTAAGCCACTCTGGCCTCTCCAGGGGTCCGTATGGCCCCTAAACCCAGCTCTCCCCTCAAACTCTGCTACTGGTGAAGGGAGTGCGTACACGGCCCCATTGTTAGGTATCAGAAACTCTGGCTGGTTTGGCTCAGTGGATGGAGCGCCGGCCTGCGGACTCAAGGGTCCCAGGTTCAATCTGGGCATGTACCTTGGTTGCAGAACATCCCCAGTAGGGGGTGTGCAAGAGGCAGCTGAATGTTTCTCTCTCAATGTTTCTGGCTCTCTATCCCTCTCTCTTCCTCTCTGTAAAAAATTAAAATATATTTAAAAAATAAAAAAAAAAAAAAAAAGAAACTCTGGATTCCAGGCATTGGGGGATACCACCAGTCCCCATCGTGTAGAAGTTTGTGGTTCCAGATGTGGGTGGGACTTGTGCTCCGAGAAACCCTGGGAAGATATCTGTGGAAGTAGCAAGCATCGGCAGCACTTGAGGGCTCTAGGTATCGGTGGCATTTATGGCTCTAGAAGTCACTTGGTGTGATGGTTCAGTTCTAGATGCTGGTGATGCGTTGGCTCTAGAAGTCACTTGGTGTGATGGTTCAGTTCTAGATGCTGGTGATGCGTTGGCTCTAGAAGTCACTTGGTGTGATGGTTCAGTTCTAGATGCTGGTGATGCGTTGGCTCTAGAAGTCACTTGGTGTGATGGTTCAGTTCTAGATGCTGGTGATGCGTTGGCTCTAGAAGTCACTTGGTGTGATGGTTCAGTTCTAGATGCTGGTGATGCGTTGGCTCTAGATGCCACTTGGTGTGATGGTTCAGTTCTAGATGCTGGTGATGCGTTGGCTCTAGATGCCACTTGGTGTGATGGTTCAGTTCTAGATGCTGGTGATGCGTTGGCTCTAGAAGTCACTTGGTGTGATGGTCACTCTGTGTGATGCTTAGTCAGTGCTGATCACTTTGACGGTCACTTGTTGTGATGGTGACTCAGTGATCCTTTTTGGGGAGCCCTCATGGTTCTAAGTGATGGCACTTGCAGTTCTGAGTGTTGATTGTGTTGATGACATCTGGTGTCCTGGCAAATGGCCCCTGGGATTCTAGATCCTTCTGGAAACAGTGGTGAAGGCCCACTTGTCACCAGCCTTGCATGTTTTATGGTTTGAATTTTATTCTGGACACAGCAGTGAGTCATTGTGGGTTTGACTGCAACGGCATGACTGCAGCCAGAGCCAAGCTTTAGAACAGTGGTCGGCAAACCGCGGCTCGCGAGCCACATGCGGCTCTTTGGCCCCTATAGTGTTCTAACGCCACTTCTTCAAAATAGACTCGCCCAGGCCGAAAACCGACTTCTGCGCATGGGCCACGAAGTTTCAATCGCACTGTACGTGTGCGCCCGCACGTGGTATTTTGTGGAAGAGCCACACTCAAGGGGCCAAAGAGCCGCATGTGGCTCGCGAGCCGCGGTTTGACCAATCTGGCTGGAATTAGTGAAATCAACTGAAAAAGACAGGACAGGCACTATGCCCGGGGTGTGTGTGTGTGGGGGGGGGCAGGGTGAACTTGGGGTTCCATCTCTGCAGCTTCCTGCACCTGTCACCAATTCCCCACAGCAGTAGAAGCGGCAGTTTCAGAAGACTCGAACTTTCAGGAGAACGGCAGGCCTCCCTAGACACAGGTCGGGGAGTGATCTGACTGACTGGCTAACCAGCAGAAAGCAGGGACCCCTGAGCGAGAGCAGGATCCAGGAAGGGTGGTCTGCAAAGAGGCTCCAGGATTCGGGGGCTCCACCTACCCCCTCTCCCTCCCCCAGCACCCCCTCCCCCGGCCCACACTCTGCAGGGAGACCAGGGTGACGTCACCAGAAACGTGGACACTTGGAAGGACACCAGAGACACCGAGAAGAGGAGCCCCGAGGTCCTCAAGGCGCCCAGCTCCCGGCCCCGGATGCGCAGGACTCTCTCCAGAAAGGCCCCCTCCCAGCCGTGGCACTTGACCGCCCTCATGCTTCGGAGGATGCAGCTGGTGAGCCGTGCCCGGGAGTCCTTCTGCCTCATTTGCTCTTCCTGGGACCAGAGGGGGGAGAGGGGAGAGCACAGGGACACGTCTAGAGTTCTCCATCCCGGCGGCCACACCACCCTTCAGCAAACCCTGCCGATTCAAACCAGGCCCCAAGCTGTCTGCCTCTCAGCATCTGTGTCCCCACAGACCTGGCCCAAGCCCCGTCATCTCTCTGGACCCTATCATCTCCCTTCGCCCCCTGCTTCTGCCTTCATCACAGGGGAAGCTGCGCCATAACCAAGGAGGCCCCGATGCGCTGGGAACGAGGGGGGGGGGGGCCCTGAACCGGCTGACCTGGTGCCATCAGGAAGGCTCCCGGAGGTGGGGGTGACATAGGAGCTGTGGTGGGCGGGCGGCCGGGGAAGATGGCGGGGACAGCATGACTTGGAGGACATCCAGTGTGGTCCGAGGAGGGTGTGTGTGTGGGGGGACTAAGGAGGAGAGGTGGCCTGGATCGTGCTGGGACTTGGAGGTCAGGCAGAGGAGGTGGGGCCACTGGGTTTCACCTTTGAGGGGCATCGTCAGAGGGGCAGCTGTGTGGACAATGTCTTAGAGGAGGCCAGACAGAAGACTGGAGAAACAGTCTATCCATCCGACACACACACACCCTCCCTCCCTTCCTTCCTTCCTTCCTTCCTTCCTTCCTTCCTTCCTTCCTTCCTTCCTTCCTCCCTTCTTCCCTCCATCCCTCCCTCTCTCCTTTTCTCCCTCCTTCCCTCCTCTTTCTTTCTTCCTCCCTCCCTCCTTCCTCCCTTGCTTCCAAGAATGTATTTTTTAAAATATACTTTTTATTGATTTCAGAGAGGAAGGGAGAGGGACAGAGAGATAGAAACATCAATGATGAGAGAGAATCATTGATTGGCTGCCTCCTACACACCCCCTACTGGGGATCGAGCCCACAACCCCTGGCATGTGCCCTTGACTGGAATCGAACCTGGGACCCTTCAGTCCGCAGACCGATGCTCTATACACTGAGCCAAACCAGCTAGGGCTCCAAGACTGTATTGAACACCTATGACAAGCAGTATTCTAAAAGCTGAGACTGCATCAATGAGCACTCCCTACTCCTGGGGAACTTTCATTAGGACAACAGGTAGACAATAAATGGAAGAACTAGGTGTGTCCTATGGCGGGTTAGGTGATGAGCGCTGTAGAATGAAACAGCACAGGCCAAGGAGCCGAGCTGCAGGAGGGGGAGGGGAGGGCGTGCTGCGCTGAAACCAGGAGGTAAGAGGGGAGACCTGACCCCTGGGATGAGGGTGTTGAGGCACAGGGCACAGCCAGCACAAAGGCCCTGTGGCAGGAGCTGGGCAGGTTTGAGGATCCAGGGAGGGCAGAGGGGGGCGTGGTGTGAGCAAGGGGCAGGAGGTGATGAGGCCACGTCCCAGGGGGCAGAGGGCCAGGCAGGGTCTTGGCTTTGACTCTGAGGGAAATGGGAGGGAGGTACCCCCTGGCTGGTGTGTGAAGAGGCCTAGGTGGGGGTGAGGCCAGAAGTGGGGACTTTACTAGGGGGGTCCCTGCAGTGACCTAGGTGAGAGACAGCAGGATTTGGAGAGCCTGGGTATGGAGGAGGAACATTCTAGATGCAATTTCAAGGATGCAATTTCAACCAAACGAGCTGACTCCTGGGATGTGAGTGAAAGAGAGGCGTCCACACCAGCCCGTAGTTATTTTGTGGCCTGGATGCTGGAGGGACAGAGCTGCCACCCACCGAGATGGGGGCCGTGGGGACACGGGTCCTAGTGACTGGAAGGCTCAGGCCATGGCGGCAACGCCAGGCCCGCACCCCCGCCCCCACTCCCCTGCAGGCCCTCCTCCCATTTCCCCTGGGGTCCCTGTCAATGACCAAACCTGATAGTGGTTCCTCTTCTTGGTGATGAAGAAATTCAGAGGGAGGAGGCTCAGGAAGACAGTGATGGCGGTGAGGGCAGAGGGCCCTAGAAGCTGGAGACAGAGGGAGGAGGTCACGGGATGCCTGCAGGAGCCCAGCTGTAGACTTGGAGGGACTCGGTCAGCACCAGTGGCTGGGGCTGGAGGCTCACACTTGGTTCTGAAGGCAGGGGAGTGGCAGGGGGCCTGGTGAGGGCAGCTAGCAGGTCATGGAGACCAGGATCATGGGACAGACACCTGGAAGGAGACGCCTTGTACATGAGGGGGCAGGAAAGACGTACTGCACACAACGGGGGCTGTGCCTGTCAGGATGGTGAAGTCCGACCTCTGGGGTCAGGATTTGGGTTCGAATCCTGACTCTGACACTCACCAGTGTGGCCTCGGGCAAGAGACTTACCCTCCCTGAGAGGGTAAGCAGCTTCCTCATCTGTGAAATGGAAATGAAGCTGTGCCCACACCCAAGCTAAGTGCTCGAGTCACACAATCCATTATCACCCGAGTCCTCGTTTCGCAAGGGCTGCCGGATGTAGCAAATAAACATAGAGGACACCGGCCCAGTTAAATTAGGATTTCAGATAAATAGTGAATACGTTTTTAGTACAAGGTGGTCCCATGGCATATTTGGGACATACTTAAGCTAAGAAATTATTCAGTGTATCTAAAATGTATATTTAACTGGACACCTGTGTTTTGTTTGGCAGTCCCCGCCCCACCCCCAGCCATGTGACTTTGGGACAGTTGTGTTCCCTATTAGCCCTGGTTTCTCCACAGGGGGGTGGGAAATGTGGAGGTGGGGGTAGAAGAAATGATTTGTAAGTGGCTGTGACTTTTTTGAGATTCCTTCTGAGGTCATCTGGGCCCATTCTCTAGACAAGCCTCACCCTCTCTCCAGCCTGCGGGCCTTGGTTTCTCCTATTAGCCAAAAAAAGTTTTGGAAATTTCCCTGATGACCAAACAAGCCAGTTTGTTTCATTTATGTAGCAATAGTGCCACCCAGTGGCTAAATAGACAAGTGCCAGAAGGCAAATACCAGCCTTCAGAGCCAGAGTTGGGAAAATACTAAGTTGATAGAAGGTCAAACCCTCTCTGGTAAAATGGCATCCACTGGCAAAAATACTACACATGCTAACTATTGCAACCCCAATGCCTACCCCTCTTTAGCTAGGATCTCAGGGTGATCCTCTGAGTAGGCCAGGAAGTGATGGGTGTGTTGTCTGTAGGTTTACTTGGGTCATGGGTCGGCCTACTTAATTGCCTTGTATTTCCCTGTGTCCTCCTCCCCCTCCCCATATTCCTATCATAACAGCTAACATCTATGTACTGCACATCAGGAACTGTTTGAAGTGCCCTATGTGTACTTGCTAAGGACCTACTGTGTGCTAGGCCCTGGAATACCAGGTACCAAGTCAGAAAGGTTCTGGCCCCTGCCCTACAGGTCTGTGGAAACAGTAATGATGATATCACACAGTAGGTGGCATTTGGGACTATTCCACACTCACTCACAACCAATATGCCACTGGTACACCCACCCAGGGTCCTGTGAACTATGGCACATGGTCCAGGGCCCTCCACCTGCTTTCGTATAGCCTGTGAGCTGTACAAAAAAAATATAATGGTTCTTACATTTTTTTAAGTGGTTGGAAAAAATGAAAAGAAAAAGAATATTTAGGGACATGTGAAAATTATGCAAAATTCAAATTTCAGTGTTCCTAATCAGTCCCACTGGAGCTGCGCCTTGTCTGCCTGCTCGGTATTGTCTGTGGCCGCTTTGGCATTCGAAGGGCAGAGTTGGATAGTTTTGAGAGCGACCACATGGAACCCAATGTCTAAAATAGTTACGATTTGGTGCTTTACAGAAAAGAGTGTGAGCCTTGCACCTGGAGCCGAGCTGGAGGAAGATCTTCAGATGCACCGCCCCACCCCCACCTCCATGCATAATTAATAACAGGAGCCAAGGCTACAGAGTGCAGCTGTGTGCCAGGCCCTGTCTAAGTGCGCACAGGTATCAGCTCAGCTCAGACTCAACATCAGGGGCAGGGGCACCGTTGTTTACTATGGTTCTCACCTTACAGACGAGGAAATGGGGCACAGACAGGCTGTGCCTTGTGCAAGGTTTTATAACTAGCAAGTAGTGAAAGCAGGCTTTGAACCCAGGCAGTCCCACTCCAAGGTCTGTGATTTTAATTTAAAAAGAAAGGAAGGAAGGAAGGAAGGAAAGAAGGAAGGAAGGAAGGAAGGAAGGAAGGAAGGAAGGAGGGAGGGAGGGAGGGAGGGAAGGAAGGAAGGAAGGAAAGGAAGAAGAGAAGGAAGGAAGGAGGGAGGGAGGAAGGAAGGAAGGAAGGAAGGAAGGAAGGAAGGAAGGAAGAAGGGGGGAGGGAGAGGGAGTGAGGGAAGGAAGGAAGGAAGGAAGGAAGGAAGGAAGGAAGGAAGGAAGGAAGGAAGGAAGGAGTGAGGAAGGAAGGAAGGAAGGAAGGAAGGAAGGAAGGAAGGAAGAAAACCCTATACCACAAACTAGATGAAAGCAAGTTAGAGAAACTGATTAAATTTTGTTTTTGGCCACATTGGTCACTTTATGGTTTTTGAAAACTAGTAGCAAATTCTTTCCCCTAAAATGTTTTGTCTTTTTTGCTGATGGTGCTGGTGCCCCAGTGTTACTGATAACTTCAAACAGGCTTAATCTGTCTCCTCGGTACCCCGGTACCCCGGTACCCCGATAGCATACCCAAGTGGTGTCAATGTCGTCATTATCATCAATATTTTACAGATGAGGAAACGGAGGCCCAGAGAGGATGAGCATCCTGCCCAAGGTCAAGGAAAGGCCATCCTTGCCTAAGACTTTGCTCATTTTAGCCCACAGTGTGCCGACGGAGACAGGAGTAAGGGAAGGGGGGAAGAGAAGGAGGAGGAGGAGGAGGAGAGGAGGGGGATGGGGTAGGATTCAGCTCAGATCCCAGCGCCCTCTGCCCAGCACACCTGCCAGAGATACACGAAGCAGACGACGATCCAAACGAGCGGCAGCCACAGCCCATTGACGTAGACGACGCTCTCAATCAGCCGCTGCACGTCCACAGACACCAGGTTGACCACGTCCCCAACTGCGCTGGTCTTTCTGGAGCCGCTGGACAGAGCCAGGACCTGGGTAGGGCAGGCGGAAGGAGACTTGAACCTGAGGGAGTCGGGCGATGGGGGTGGGGGTGGAGGGAGGCAGGGAGGCCCCAGGTGCAGGGAGCCGGGGGTGGTCTGGGACTAAGACTGATCCCTGGCTGATTGAGGCAGATTTCTTCAGCACCTGAGCCCCCGTCCACTCATCTCTAACGTGAAACTAATAAAAAACCCCTAAGCCAAGCTCCTAGGGCCGTGGTCGGCAAACGGCGGCTCGCGAGCCACATGCGGCCCTTTGGCCCCTTGAGTGTGGCTCTTCCACAAAATACCACGGCCTGGGCCAGTCTGTTTTGAAGAAGTGGCGTTAGAAGAAGTTTAAGTTAAAAAAATGTGGCTCTCAAAAGAAATTTCAATCGTTGTACTGTTGATATTTGGCTCTGTTGACTAGTGAGTTTGCCGACCACGGGCCTAGGGCCTTCGTGGGAATCCAGGGAGATGACAAAGAGGAAAATACTCTGAAATCCCTATAAAGCATTGGAGCATTGATAGTCCATCACAAAATACATGAAAACCTTGGATGTGTGACGGCAGTGGTGGCCACTCGCTGAGTGCTAACCGTGTCGCAGGCACTGTGTCCAACACACAGTGTCATCATTTTCTGTGATGAACACGTCACACCACTGCATGGGGCAGGTACGGCCGTATCTCAGCTTAAAATGCCATGAATGAAACCCTCTCTATTTGTGTATCATTGAGCAAAACAAACAAACAAACAAAAAACCCAATGCCAATTAAATTAAGACATGAGGCATCTTGATTTCAGAAGTGTTTAAAAAAAGTGAGACTAGAATCAAAGAAAGGCAGAATGACTAACCCCATTTTACAGCCTGGGAAACCGAGGCACAGAGAAATCGGCCAACTTGCCCAAAGTCGGAGAGCTTGTAAGTGACTCGGCTAGGATTTGAATCCAGGATGAGTGAGGTATGACCCGGGCTCAACACGGTGTTAAATGGACCCCCACAGACATTTACCGCCGCTCAAACACCAACCTGGTTCTCCGGCAGCGGGAAATTGGCCCTAACCCTGGGGCCAGAGCGGACCCCTTCCTTCCTGTTCAATGCTCAGTGTTACTTGCAATCCTCTGTCTGCTGAGTGTATGAGGAAAGAAGGGAGGGGGTGGGGGAGAGAATAAACTGGGAATGACTGAGGGTAGAAATTCTCCCAAAAATCTTTGAATCTTTGTTGAGCACCTACGCTGTGCCTCACACTGAGCTGAGTACTGAGAATAGAGCTGTGGACAACAGAGGGGATGGGGCTGGCCCTCCTGGGAGTGGCGTTTGAGCTGGGGAACAAGATTAGTAAAGACTTCCATAGCTCTTCCCTCAACGGCAGTGATGAGTGCCGAGAAGAGGTGTTTTAAATCCTTACTGGGAGGGGCCCCTCAGGGAAGCACCAGGTTGGGTGGAGGGAGGCGGGCAGAACTGTGGGCAGGAGCCTGGACTGTGGTTTTCACAGGAAGGAAGGCCAGGCAGGGCAAGCAGGCTGAGGGCTGGCTTCCTTTAACAATCCCAATGGGCTCTGGGGGGGGCGGGGGGGGGAGGGGAGGAGGGATCCCTGCCTAGTTGTCTGGCCCTGGAGTGATTAGGGCAGGGGGTGTGTGTGGAGATAGTGTCCCAGAATGTGAGAGCCCCGTACATGGGGTTGGAGGATGGGCTCTGGGTTAGTGGTTTGCATATTAAATGTGTGCTGTCCGGTGAGTCATTTTCTTTCTCTAGGAATTGGCAGTCCCTCCAGGATCAATAAAGCCCCAGATGTCAAAACACTAGATGTAGCTCTGGCAGGTATGAGCGTGGTTACAGCATCAGCCTTGCATCTAAGGGTTCCACTGCAGGTCGATCCCTGATCCCGGTTGGGGCGCGTGCAGGAGGCAACCAATTGATGTCTCTCTCTCATATCTATGTTTCTCTCTCTCTCTCTCTCTCTCTCTCTCTCTCTCTCTCTCTCTTGCTCTCTCTCCTTTCTCCCTCTCTTCCACGCTCTCTAAAAATCAATGGGAAAAATGTCCTCAGGTGAGGAGTAACACAAAACAAAGGACAAAACCAAACACCGGCTGCGGAAAATAAGATGACACAGTTCCTAGAGCAGCCCAGAGGGGCGGGGAGGGGTCTGGCCTCACATGAGAAGAAGAAGGCCTTCCTCGGGGTGGGGAGCGGGACGGGCAATGCCCTGGTCGTTTTCCAGTCCACCTCACTCAACACGTGGACTCACAGGACCGGACCGGCCACACGGGCGTAGCTCCAGCGTGCTCAGGGGACATGGGTCTGAAGCGCAGCAGGCAGGGCGGCAGCAAGAGCCACCCTCGTGGCCACTGAGGAGCTGTTCCCTTCACCCGCCCTCCTTCCTCAGGCGGCAGCTCAGGGATGAGAGAAGGAGACTCACACGGAACAGCATCACCCTGGCTCAGACGCTCCAGACCCCACAGGGGCCAGTGCCTCTTACAGCATCAGTCTTGTGGGGTTCTTTCCAGGGTCCCCCAAAGGGACAAGAGCCACTGCACAGAGAGAAGCCCAGGGCTGTGGCTACCCACCAGGTGTTCATAGTTCCCTGACGGAAATTCCAGGTCAGATGCAATTGGCCAGTGGGTCAGGGCTCATTTTTACCATAAGCTGTGCCGCCTGGTAACGTAGCTGACAGTCCACTATTATCTAGTTTCTGCACTGCCCCAAGGTGAGTCCTTTTTCCTCATGAGGGAGTTGATGACATAAAGGTTTGCCCAGGCAGTGGTAACAGCAAGTGCAAAGGCCCTGAGGTGGGAGGGTGCTTGCTGTGTTTGTGGCTGGAGCGGGTGAGCAAGAGACGAAGAGGCATATGATGTGATGTGATGAGGTCACTAAGGTCCTCGGGTCGGATCATGCAGGGCCTTAGAGAAATATTCAGGGAGGTGAGAGTGCAGTGTAAGCAACTATTCACGAAGGAATGAAGGTGTTTTCAGGCACCGATGATATCAGCGGCTCAGTGGCGTGACCCTGCCTGCGTTCCTGGCTGGAGCATTTGCACGTAGGTCAGGACAGGATGAGGAGAAGGGAAAGCCCCGCACCTCTCCCCACGGCTCACCTTTCTGTACACCAGGCCAGTGAGGGCTGTTCGCAGCCTTATCTGCAGCACCTTGAGTCTGTACATGTGCTGCTGCTCGAACAGCGTTTGCAGGCAGGCGGCCAGGAACATCAGCACCGCGATCAGATAGCCCTTCCAGGCCGGGGCTGCGGAATCGCCAATGAACTCCAGGAAAAGGCTTGTGGGAGAAGGAGGGAGGAGGCAGAGCTGGTGAGAGAAGGCACCGGCGGGTGCTGCCTTTGCCCAAGCCTGGCCAGGTCTTGGAGGACCAGATGGTGTGGCAGATTTTATCTTCAGAAACGACTGTGATTATGTTCCCCACTCTCTACGCTCATTTTCAAAGTGACCTGTGATGGGCTGAGTCGTACCCCATGTTGAAGTCCGAACCCCCAGCACCTCAGAATGCAACTGCCTACGTTAAAGTGAGTCTGCTCCGATGAGCCATTCATTCCATATGGTTGGTATCCTTGTAAAAGGAAATTTGAACAGATGTGGGGTGCACGTGCACTAACTGAATTGCTCACGCACTTTATCGTAAGTAAATAAGTGGTTTAAAGCCCTTCACTTTTGGGGTGTTTTGTTACGCAGCAAAAGCTAACTGATACAGTCAGGTTAGCGGTCACTCATTGTCTCTCCCCAGGGTCAGTCACCTTCTCATTTGCTCTGGTCCTTCTCAGTGTCCTTTCGCCCACCCTCCACTTCCCTGAGCAGAGGTGTAGGCAGAGGCAGGAGAGCTAAAGCCCCCTGGCCCCAAGGACCACCAACCGTAGCCAGGCACCCAAGGCTTGAACTCACCTGAGGAGCTTGGGGACAGTGAACCTGAAGATGTCACTGATGATAAGGCTGAGGGTCCCCAGGAGGAAGGTGGAGCGGAAGACCTGCCAGATGGCCCTCAGCAGCGGGCCCCTCACGCTCCCTTTTGGCTGCAGGAAGGCCTCGGCCTCTGCGGCCTCCCCACCACGGCGGAGGCTCCCTTTCCTTTTGAACACGGCTGCCGCGGTGTGCCTTAGGGGAGAAGAGACATGGCGCTGGGTCCTTGAGTGGACTGAGTGTTTCCTCGAGTTCATATGTTGAAATCCTAACCCCCAATGCAATGGTATTAGGGGATGGGCCCTTGGGAGGTGGCTAGATCCTGAGGGTGGAGCCTTCATGAATGGGATTAGTGACCTTATAAAAGATCCCAGAGAACGGCCTTGCCCCTTCTGCCCTGTGAGGACACAGAGGGGATGGTGTCTCTGAACGAGGAAGGGGCCCCTTGCCAGACACCGAATTTGCTGGTGCCTTGGTCTTGGACTCCCAGCCTCCAGAACTGTGAGAGACAACTTTGTTGTTTATAAGCCACCCAGTCTATGCCACTTTGCTAGCGGCCCCAACGGATGAAGACAGTCCTTTACCATATTCTCAGGGGTGGCAGCTGAGCTGTCAGCAGCAGGACCCAGCATTACAGGATTCATTCTCAGCCAGGGGGTGGGTGAGCACAGATCCAGCCTCCCCTCCTCCCCTGTTCTCCCTATCCTCCAGATCACGCACTTCCTTATCCCCCAGATCACCCACTTATGAGACAGACAAGCAGGTAGGGGTGGGGTGGGCAGGAAGGCAGCTCTAAGATCTCATGGATGGTGATGGGACTGCACATGCTTTGAGCACCTACTCTATGCACCAGGCACTTCCTAGTCCTCCTAAGAACCTGGAAAGTCAGGTGTTAATCCCATTTCACAGATGAGGAAACTAAGGCTCAGGGGGTGAACTTGTCCGAGGGCACATAGCTGAGAAGTAAAAGAACTGGGATTTGATCCCAACTCTGCCTTCGGGCCCTTTTTGATCCAATGTGCAGCTCTCCCTTCTCCCACACAGCCCTTAGGTGGATTTGAAACGGTTTAGAACTGGTTTAGAATCCTGCTGATGTCCATAGGCCTGGCACTCCTTGTCTGTATGCCACCACATACAGAAGCTCAGGAGGCCTGAAGCAGAAAGAGCCCGGCCTTGGTCATAACCAGGGGCCACAGGGAGAGCTAGGGTAGTGGAGGGGGAGGAGGGGAAGTCAGAGGACCCCTCCTGAGGCAGGCAGTCCTCCGTCATGGGGAGAGGCTGGTTGGTGGTGATGCAGCTGCTGACAGCCCAGTTGCTATGTGACTTTGGGCAGACTGCTCCCCTCTCTGTGCTTCCGTGTCCTGTGTGTGATGGAGCTAGTCTCTCTCTCTGCGTACCTTCCAATTCTGACCAACTATGGGGTTATCTTTAATATCAATGCCCACGTACAGAGCTTGAACCCAGGACCAGGCACTGGGATCAGTCCGGTACATACCTGATTGCATCAGCTCCTCTCAACCTCCCTGCCTGCCGGGTATCACAGGCTCCCCACTTAAGAGAAGACTGGGGCTCAGAGAGGTGGTGACAGCTGCCTGAGTTCACACAGCAAGGACAGAGCAGGGATCTGAGCCCAGATCTCCATTCATGGTTTACACAGCGCCTCTTTATGGTCCTCACCACCCACCAAAAAGAAAAAAAAAAAAAAGACGACCTTGGCGAGCGTCGGTTGCCAGACTTTTGCTGACAAGGTCAAGGCCTTGTCCCCCATCCCTGGCCTCGCTTGTTGTTTGGTTTGGCATCTCCGAGGGTTGTGGCTTGGCCTTTGTCACTGAGCTGGGCATGACCTGCCACATGCATTTTGGTATTTGGGTCTCGAATGACAAGAGGATGTCGCCTCCTTTCGGAGGCCTTTCCAGACCACCCTTCCCCATCTGATTCCATCCTTTAATGATTGGCCTTCACAGCCATGCCCACTCTCCCAGGCTCTCTCCTTTACTTAGTGGTCTTGTTAGACCTCAAGATGGGGAGACTTTTTGCTTTTTCCCCAGCACCTAGTTCAGCTTCAGAATGTAGTAGGCACTCCGTTAATGCTTGCCCAATGGATGGGGGAAAATAGATGAGGTGTGATGTGTGCAAAGGGCCTAACAGGAGTGCCTGGTGCATAAGGTTATAAAGATTTGTGGAAGGAAAGAAGGAAGGAGGCAGGCAACTTGGTTTGGTGGACTGAACTTGGCCTTGGAGGCAGGAGACGGAGGTTCAGATGCTAGCTCTGTCCCCTGCCCTCTGCGCCTCAGTGTTTCCATTGGTAAAAAAGGGTGGGCGAAGGGATGGCTGTGAAGGCCTCCTCCAGCTGGGTGTATTGCTCGTCCTGTTGTAGCTGCTTGCCCCAGAGCTCCGAGTCATTGTGGTCAACCTGAGGCTGTAGCGAACTTCCTCCGCTCCAGGGGGCTTCACTTCTCTTCCAGGAAAGCCTCCAGACTGGGGTGTAGCCTTTGGTCTCTGGACCAAAGGTCTATTTGCGCAGGACTTGCAGACGGCCACAAGGTGAGGCAAGGGTGTGAGTGAGTGGCCAGGTGTAAGTTGGGGGAGACAAGAGGGAGTGGTGGAGACTGTGGCAAGCTGAAGAGCATCTGCCCTGTCTAGTGGGGCAGCCACCACCCAGACCCACTCTCCTGTTGCCATGCGGGGCGGTGACCCAGCACCGCCAGTCTGCTTTAAGAGAGACCAGAATTCCAGATTCCTGGGCGACGTCGCTCCTGTTTTAAATGTTGGCAACTTATTGAAAAACAAAACCAAACCCCAAAGAACAAGAACAACATTCCACCACGTGGGCCAAGTACGCCTTGGGAACCTGACTTGGCCGGCAGGTACCACCTGCTGACCTCTCAGGATGACATCCTCTTCCTCCAAAAGGTGCAAAATATTTCAGGCATAAAACCACAGTCCCCTCTGGGTGTCATCAGTCAGCTCGGAACATGCCCGAGCTGGGTCCCTGTATAACCATGCCTTCCTCCTTTCTTCCTGTCCACTGTTTGTGGGTCCTCCGCCTGCCCTGGGGAATGTTTCCATCCACCAGCTCATGTTCTCATGTTCTCATGCTGGCGAGGGAAGCCAGAGCAGGGAGAGAGCGGGTGAGACACCAGGGCTTTTTTGAATGAATTCTGCCCCTCAAAGGTAATTTAAGATTGTGTGTGTGTGGGGGGGGGGGGGGGGGGGGGGAGTTCAGCAAATACGCCTGGTGTGTGAGAGAACTGCTGCTTCGATTTGCTCATATACTCACCCCTTTTTGAGCAACCCACCCCCTTCCTTTGGGGAGCAGTTCTCCTCTCCCTTCCCCTCTTTGTGTGACTCTCAAAGAACCACTAATAATAGGGCCCACCCCCTAGCCATGGGAGCGGCCCCACATGAGCCAGCCAATCCCAATTTCCTTGGGATTTCCTACATGAAAGCGAGGAGAGATGGCATTATGAAGAGCCCAATACACAGAAACGGCTGTGATGAGAGATGGAGGGAAAGAATTTGGACTACATGTGAGCCCCTGGATTCAGCCAGACCTGAAGCTAGACCCGCCTTCTCAGCCATGTGAGCCAACAGTTCCTCTCTCTCTCTCTCTCTCTCTCTCTCTCTCTCTCTCTCTCCTGCTAGTTTGTGGGCCTTAGCATCTACAGCCACCACCACAAAATCCTGGAGTACATGAGAGAAATGTAACTTTCCTCACAGAACTAAGTTACTTCCGTCTGTCCCCCGAAACACCAAGATCCGGGAAGGTCAGGTGACTTGTCCAAACCTCAGGTTTCATTAATGTTGTCAGCTCATTTCTCTAGAACAATGGTTCCCAAACTGGTTGTCTTCAGACTCCAAGGGCCCCACCGAAGTTTCCAGAGATGCCACGGAGGGCAAGAGTGAGGCAGAGGACAGGGCTAGAGAGAGCTTGAAATCCTCTGGGCCAGTGGTCGGCAAACTCATTAGTCAACAGAGCCAAATATCAACAGTACAACGATTGAAATTTCTTTTGAGAGCCGAAAACCGACTTCTGCGCAAGGGCCACGAGGTTTCAATCGCACTGTACGTGCGCGCCCGCACGTGGTATTTTGTGGAAGAGCCACACTCAGGGGGCCAAAGAGCCGCATGCGGCTCGCGAGCCGTGGTTTGCCGACCACTGGTCTGGGGAACTGGAATTGCTTGTGCTTTTACCATTTTCGAAGAATTCGCTCAGTTCTTTCCTAAAATCATTTCCTTTTCGTCTCCCACAAGTTATGAGTTAGGGGATGGCCTCCCCATTGAACAGATAAGAAAGCCGAGGCCCAGGGAACGAATCACTCAGGTGACTTAAGTGAAGAGTTGCCTGCATTTCTGATCCACCACCCAACTCTCCACCCCATCTTCAAAGACGCCCCCGTTTCCTGCCGGCCATCCCAGCATCCGAGCTTCCTTCTGGGGCCCTTGTGGGGCTCCCACTTTGTCCCTCTCCTTTGGGAACCTGCCAAGCACTCGGGGAGGAAAGGTCCCTTTCTCCTGACCCGTTGATGCTTAGTGACATCCGCCCGCAGGAAGGGGACTGTGGAGGTGGAGCCAGAGGAGGGTGGGCGGTTGTATTTGGGGCCAAATGAGGAGCTTTGCAAACCAACCGTGCAGCTGAGCTCTCTCGGCTTCCACACACTCACCGCGGGGCTGCACTGCGGCTCCTTGACAATTCCCTTTCCAGCTGGGAAACCAGTTCTTCTGAGGAGTTCTCTCTCCCAACCGACCAGAGGTCTTTGGGTCCCAGTGGCCTCCTGTAGCCCCTCCAGACCAGCCTGTTAAAAAAAAAAAAAAAAAAGAGGATCACCGAGGCAGGCTCCTCGTGTCTTCTGCCCCATCGAAGTCCTGGCCTGGTAGCTGTGTGACCCTGGGTAAGTCCCTTTACCTCTCTGCACCTCTGCTGGCCCCTCGGTAAAGTGAAAGCAATGGACTTAACTGCACTTAATATTTGCTGGCACTTTCCAGTTTATAACGATCATGTCATTTAATTCTCACACGAGCCCATCTGAGAGGTTATTATCGACCCATTTTACAGAGGAGGAAGCAAACAGAGGCTCAGAGAGATTTAACCAAGAGACGGCCTGTGCGGCAGGGGAGAAATAAACCTCCCTAGGAGTCAGAAATCCGGAATTGAAAACTATCACTGTGGAGCAAACATGAACTCTTCCTTCGGTGTTCAATGTCCCCCCTCTCCTCCTCATTCACCCTCCGGCCATCTGGCCTCAGGACCTTTGCACATGCCTGTTGCTCCGCTCAAAACAACTTTCTTGCATTCCTCACCTGGTCACTTGTGACTTGTCCTTCACCGCAGCTTAGATAGGATTTCCTTAGAAGCCCATCTGATGACCTCCGCTGTCCAGATCCCCCCATTATAAGATCCTATGGTTTCTAGAGCTTTTTTATTTATGATGCTGTTGCAGTTATGATTATTTACTTTTTCAGTCTGATCATTTATTTAGTGTCTTTCTCCTCCATAGGGACAATGACAGCACTTGCCTTTATCCTCATCCCCTGGCCCAAGATTTGTCACATGCGGCCACTGATCAACTCTGTGACGTGGTCATGTCACTTCTCATCAATGGACCTCAATGTTTTTGCCTTAAAATGACAGTGTTTCCCCACAGTTCGGGCTGGTATGTGAGATGACTGTTCGGTGGCACATTGCTGGAAGAGGTCATGGAGAGGAGGGGGCCCCTGGTTGACCCCAGAGCTGGACCCCAGAGCTGGACCTGGGCAATCGGAGGCCCCTCACCCTTCCCTGTCCTGGCAATGTGCACGCTGCCCACTCTTCCTGCACTAGGAGCCATTCCAAGGAGGTAGCCTTGAGAGAGGACGATGCTGTTGAGACCATCTGGAGGGTCCACGTGACTGAACCCCATTAAGGCCTCTGTATAAACTGTGAAGATTCTGACCAGTGAGAGTGGAGATCTTGTCTTGCAGCCCAAGATGAGGCTTGTAGGTAAGTTCCCTTGCTTGTGAAAACCGCCACCTACTATTCTGGAGCCTGTCTCTTCCATCTCTCTTTGCCTTCTGGGTACAGGGCTAATTTGCAAACCAGCACGCACGCACAGAAATGAAGCATTATTTTTTTTTCCAGGTCTCTCCAATCTTTCCAATGATGCCAAGGAGAAGCTCTTATTCGGTGCTGGGCTTGTGCTCCTCTCTGAGACTTTGCAAGTTCCCTGCCCTAACTCAGAGCAAACTCAGGCGAGCAACAGTTCTGACCTAGAAATTATTATTATTTTTAAAAATATATATTTTATTGATTTTTTTACAGAGAGGAAGAGAGAGGGATAGAGAGCTAGAAACATCGATGAGAGGGAAACATCGATCAGCTGCCTCTTGCACACCCCCTACTGGGGATGTGCCCGCAACCAAGGTATATGCCCTTGACTGGAATCAAACCTGGGACCCTTCAGTCCACAGGCCGACGCTCTATCCACTGAGCCAAACCAGTTAGATCCTGACCTAGAAATTATTAACATTGCTTACTTTTCACTGAAATTATGTTTGGAGTTCTACATGGCAAGTGATTCCATAGATTTTTCCAATTTGGCAGTGAGAGAAAGTTTCCTTTTTTAACAAGGCTGTTAAAGTAGAAAAGTGAGTTAATTTAAAGAAAAAAACATTAAGTAAATAATGTATAAATAATACTCTAATAAGGCAAAAAGCTTGAAGAATGGTCCATAAATATCTACGTTTGGGAAACACAGGGGTAGGTCTGTTTTCTTCTAGCACTTCTATGTTCTTTCCACCAACTCTACACCCCTACAGCATCCCATTCTGCATGTATTTAGCAGCTGCTTTATATAATACTCATTATAGGCCAGACCCTGTTCTAAGTTCTTCATAAACCTTATCTCATTTAATCCTCACAACCCTGTAAGGTAGATGCTATTATCTTCATTTTATAGGTGCAGAGACTGAGGCACAGAGAGGTTAAGTAGCTTGCCCAAGGTCACACAGCCAGGAAGTGGTGGAGCTAGGATTCAAATTTAGGTACTATTAAGTCTGACCACAGTATGGTCTGGAGGGGACCTGGTGGGTGGGGCCACCCTCAGTGCCCAATGTACTGACCCTGGAGAAACATCTGTCTTCTCTACCAGCCTGGGAGCCTCCAGGGGGTAAAGATTTGGTCTTTACCTCCTCACCCCTGGTGCTTAGCATATAGTAAGTGCTTATTAAGTGTTAATGGAATGACTAAAGCTGAATAAGAGACTATTTTAGCCCTGACTGGTTTGGCTCAGTGGATAGAGCGTTGGCCTGTAGACTGAAGGGTCCCAGGTTCGATTCTGGTCAGGGGCATGTACCTAGGTTGCAGGCACATCCCCTGTAGAGGGTGTGCAGGAGGCAGCTGATTGATGTTTCTAACTCTCTATCCTTCTCCCTTCCTCTCTGTAAAAAATCAATAAAATACATTTTTTTTAAAAAAGACTATTTTATCGAGCAACTGCTATGTTAAGCACTAACCACTTCACATTCAATGAAGGTAGAGTTGTTCCCATTTTAAAGAGGGGAAAACTAAGACTCTGAATATTTGTGATATGGCTGGCTAAGAGAGAGATCCAGGGTTCAAACCCAAATCTCACTCCAATGAGTGAGTAGGAGTGGGATGTGGCTGATGGGCACTTTGAGAGGGACGCACTGAGGCTGGAGCAGAGAAAGCCAGCTGACCTTGGAACCTCATGGGGACGAACGGTGGTAACAAATCAGGGCAGCAAATGGAGGTGGGGGAGGCACCACCTCAGCCCCTTCCCAGCTACTTTACTTACCCAGAAACCCACCAGAACATGGCCTTGGAGGGGAAGGAGGCCCCAGCCTCTGGACATGGATTCTGCAAAGACAAAAGATGGGGCAAAAGGAGAACTCAGTCTCCCATTCCAAGGCCACTTTGTGGCCAGGGGAGCCAAGGGCAGGAAGACAGACTGAAATGACCATCAGCTTAGTCCCCAAGTGCATAGTGGTGTGCCCTGCCTTGAGCACACGTACCAATGTTGGTACCAATGTTGGAGGTAGACACCTAGCAGGCAAGGCAAAAAGGGACTGGGCCACAGGACTGACAGCATCCAAAGGGAAGAACTAACAGTTTCCCAGAAGAACAACTATTATTAACTAGAGGCCCAGTGCACAAAATTCATGCACTTGGGGATCAGGGGTCCCACGGCCTGGATTGCAAGAGGGTGCAGGCCAGGCCAAGGGACCCCACCTGTGCAGGATCAAGGCCAGGGAGGGACGCGGGAGGTTGGCCAGCCAGGGAGGACTGCAGGAGGGCTCCAGGGCGTGTCTGGCCCATCTTGCTCAGTCCCGACCGGCTGGACCCCAGCAGCAAGCTAACCTACCGGTTGGAGTGTCTGCTCCCTGGTGGTCAGTGCACGTCATAGCAAGTGGTTGAGCGGCCTTAGCATATCATTAGCATATTACTATGCTATTGATTGGTTGAATGGAGACTGGATGACCAGACACTTAGCATATTAAGCTTTTATTATATAGGACACTGAGACCAGGCAGCTCTCCAAGCAAGGACCATGCACAACATAGACAACATTCTGAGCCACATCCCTCAGTGACTGGTGAAGAAGTAGACAGGGCTCTGCCCTGAGATTTTGCCAGCAGCTCCAGGAAAATTGCACACACCTATGTTCTTCGCCAACAGGGCATGAGAGCGCCCATCTCATCACATCTTTGCCATCACAACTTGTTGTCAGTTTTTAAATTTTTCTGCCATTATCGTGGCAAAAAGCCAGATTATAGTTTAACTTGATTATTTAAGCAGTTGAGCTTCTTTTTAGATGACCTCAGATCAACTGTCTCTTCCTCAGCGAATTCTTTCCTGAGTTCACGTTACCTGTTGTAAGCTCTCAGGGACCACGAGGTTCTCCTGCAGAGCATTTCCCCCAGTTGTAATTTTCCACACATTTGTGTAATGATGTGGCTAATGTTTGGTTCTCTTACTTGGCTGTTAGCTGCATGAAGGTAGGCACATCTGCTTGTTCAGTATAATCCTCAGTACCTAGCTGGGGCACAGAGCAAAGGCGGGCAAACTGCAGCCCTGGGGGCCAAATCCGGCCCACTGCTTGTCTCTGCAAATAAAGTTTTATTGGAACACATTCCCTTTGTCGACGTATTGTCTGTGCTATAGCAGCAGAGTTGAGTAGTTGCCACAGAGACCATATGGCCCACAAAGCCTAAAATAGTTTCTATCTTGCTCTGGACAGAAAAAGTTGGCCAACCCATGGCAGAGAGTAGATGTGCCATACACATTTTGCTGAATGATGGAATGAATAAAAAAATAGAAGGCCTGTGCTCTAGTTCACCCCCCTCCGGTTACATGGGGAGACTGAGACCAGAAGTAGAACAGGGACAAGGGAGGCACTGGATTGGCAACTTACAGACGGCTGGGGGTCTTTAGGGAACAAGGGGGGTTGGTCGGCCAGGCAGGACAGCAGAAACTGCGCCACCATCAGAGCCAAGCACAGGTAGGTGGACAGGTGGCGGAAGGGGTCACTCTGGAAGCCCTGCGGGAGAGAAGGCAGAAGTCCCACTGAGTCTAGGCAGGCAGGTTGGTAAGTTAACTGTGGGGACCCCACCCCCCCGCCCCGGTTTGATACATTCATGAGTGGCCTGTGGAATTTTCCCTTTAGTTACAAAGGTTACTTTGCAAAAATCTGTCCTTAAAGACGAAGGGTGGTTCTCTGTCCTCTCCTTTTAACCATTTGGCTCAACAGGTCTTAGGTGGGTGCCACCTGTGCAAGTGGTTGTCCACTGGGGGTGATTTTGCCCCCACGGGACATTTGACAATGTTGACAGACATTTGGGGTTACCAAGATGAGGGTTAGTGCTACGGGTATCTAGTGGGTGGAGACCAGGGATGCTACTCAACACCCTACAATGCACAGGACAGCTTCCCCACCCAAAAGAGAATTATGCCACGCGTGCTGAGGTTGAGCAACCCTGTCTAGGCTATGTATTTTTCTCTGCAGATAAAATGGTCCATCATGCCCCCTAACATGGAAATGCCGCTGTCCAGTTTGGGAAACAGAAATATGAGTGGGTGTACAAAATGAGCATGGAAATACGGATGCATGAGAGCATGGGTGAGGGTGGGAGTAGGTGAGCATGAGGGGAAACCTGCCTGCATGAGGAAGAGTGTGTGCAGGTGTGTGTCGGGGGAGGTCATGGAGAGGACGTGACTGCTGGATGACCTACAAGCTGGACCTGGGCCATCAGACGCTCCGCACCCTCCCCTGTTCCAATGAGGCAGCTTTGAGAGAGCAAGGGGTCTGGATGGTTCATGTGACTGAACCCCGTTAAGGCTGCTGTATAAACTTTAAGATTCTGGCGGGTGGGTGTGGAGATCTCCTTGTCTTGTGGTGACCAAGACAAGCTTTGTGGGTACGCTCCCTTGCTTGTTAAACCACCACGTTCCAGTCTAAAGTGGCCCGTCTTTTGCCCTCTGTGTATAGGACCAGTGTGGAATTTCACGTGGGAACTCCGAGCTTGCCAACCCACAGTGTGTCTGTGCCCGGGCCCTGTGGGAGGGCTGTGTGAATGTGTGTGTAGTGTGGGAACTTGAAGGCACAGCCACAACTGGGGGGCAAGCAAGTGTGACTGCACATATGCAGGTGTGTGTGAGGTGTTTCAGCGTCGGTGGTTGTGTGACCCAGTGTGTCTGCTGTGCAAGTGAAGTGTGTGCTGTGAGTGTGTAAGACAATGAGAATTTGTGTCGACAAAGACATTGGGATGATGGGTGCTTCTATGGGAGGGAGTGGGTTTGTGAGTCGCTAGAGTTTAAGCAACGGTGGTGTTTGTGTCTATGTAGAGAACAGGTTGTGTGTGGAAAGGGGAGGAGGAGGGATGGGACCCGAGGCCTGAAGCTGTCACTTTGGTTTCCCCAGGTGGCCCGGGCCCCCACTTACCCCTTGTGAGGCCTGCTGGGCGGTGCTGATAGCTGGCAAGAGACAGCAGAGCAGCCAGTACCCAAACAGCACCCCGGATGCCTGGACCCCCTTCTTCCTCTCCATGTGGATCAGGAACACTGCCAAGGTCTGCACAGAGAGTCAGCACACGCCTCTTAAGGTGGTGGGGGGGAGGACAAGGGGGAGCCCCACTCTGCCCCCCACCCTTCACTGAGGCAGGAAGGGCAGTACGCCAGGAGCAAGCCAGCAAGCCTGGGATGTCCTTACCATGGTGGTGAGCCAAACGGTGGGGTGAATGAGGAATTCGGGGGCCTGGGGCATCCCCTGCTGGATTCTCCAAAGAGTGACAGACACGCTGGAGGTGTACAAGAGTATGAGGGTGAACCCAAGCACCTGGGGAGACAGGCTTAGATAAGGCTCGTGGGTGAAAAGAAAGGGGTGGCACACTGCACGGCGACCCCACGTCACGGTGGCTCTGGATGGGGCACTGCACGCACCAATGTCATCATTTTTTAGCAGTGCCCGATGGATGGGAAATTTGCGTAAGAAAAAGCAGTGAGGGGTGTTGCAAATCGATCTTGACCGGTAACTGACATATAATAATGAAACACCAGGGTTGGAGCCAGCCCCGTGTTTCCCAAAACGCTGGCGGTGCTCCATTCGGGCACAGGAGAGAGCTGAGGCACAAAGGCACAGAGTGGAAGGAAACAGACTCACCAGTGAAAAAGTTACACTTCCTTCAAGTCTCTGCCAACCCCCACTGTGAAGCCCAGGGGAAACTCTCCGTTGGGACCTGTATGTCTCCAGGCCCTCTCTTGAAGGCTTCCATCTCTCTTGACTAAGAGGAAGCAAGAAAGTGGGAGTGCCTACGTGGGGAGAGAAGGCCAGACCTAGGCACACCAGGACAACTCTTGGGAGTGCCTCAGTCAGTCCACGCAGGGGTCACGCCACCACCCGCAGGCAGGGTTCGGCACACTGCCTGGTTTTGTATTGCCTGTGAGCTGAGAATGGCTTTCGACATTTTCCAATCGTTGAACGAAAGTAAAAAGAGTAAACATGCCACGCTGCGTGAAAGTTGCGTGAAATTCAAATGTCAGCGACTATCAATATTTATTGAAACGCAGTCGTGCCTATGTGTTTACTGTGGTCTGTGGCTGCTTTCTTGCTGCCACGGCAGCACTCAGTAGTTAGGACAGAGACCACGTGACCCTCAAAGCCTCCAATATGTACTCCCTGGTCCTTTAAGGGAGAGTGCGTCTACAGTAGAGAGACGGTTGGCAATAGGACAAAAATTAACGAGGTGGTATGAGGGAATGAATGAACGTTGGAGGGCATTCCTGTAGAAGTCTGGAGGAGAATGGGATAGACAGTTGAGCAGAAAGGCTCACCCTTACAATGCCAGTGTTTTTGCAACTCACTAAAATAGATACCTAACAATGTTTTATATTGATTTTCAGAGAGAGAGGGGGAGGAAGAGAGAGAGAGAGAGAGAGATGAGAGCAAAACATCTTGCATGCCACCCTACCTGGGCTCAAACCTACAACCTTTTGGTGCACGGGACAACGCCCAACCAACTGAGCCACACTGGCCGGGGCGATACCTAACAATTTTAAGAACTGTTCTTTAGTACTGAGATATGGGAAACATAAAAATCAATGCATAACTGTTTAACATAAAAAGTTTATCCTAGCGTGATCCTAAAATTACCTTGTGTATGCTGTGCTTTGCAGAATGCCAGGTTATGGTGGCCAGAAACTAACTGTTCAGAATGAATGAGTGTGTGTGTGTGTGTGTGTGTGTGTGTGTGTGTGTGTGTGTGTGTGTTTTCATTATTACCAATCTGTTTGAGTGAACCTTGTTCCACTGAGTTTACCTCTGTATCCTGTGGAGTGTTGCTCTGTTTGGTTAAGTTCCCTTCTTGTCCCTACCCCATGTGCTTCTTGATGGGAGGAGTGTCCGCTTTGGGGTCTCTGCCAGGTTCCAGCCCGCTCCTCCCCCACCCCCAACCATGGTCTGGTTCCAGGCTCCCAGAGGCAGTAGCTACCATTTTGGTCTTGAACAGGGAGGACATGCGGAGGTAGCCCTTGCCATGGCGGTGGATATAGAGGAGGTAGATGGGGCCAAGGGCCCAGAGGTACATGGGGGGCACCCAGACCCCTGCCGTTTTCAGGAAGCAAAGGCTCAGTAGGCTGTCAGCAGGGGGCTCAGGCTCCGTCTGGTTCCAGACCTGAGGGAACACCAGGGCGAATTTATGATGGTACAACACAGGGGTCCTAAATTCACCTGCTGAGGGGCCAGGCAACTTTTGGACCCCTAACATTTATACGAAAACACTCTTTGGAATACCTTATAATCCTCAACTCCTTTAAGCCAAGCATCAACCCTATCAGGGAGATGCAATGATCACACTGATTTTGCACATGAGGAAGCTGAGGCCCAGAGAGGTTGAGTAACTTGGTTGATGTCACCGAGCTAGAAAGTGGTGGTGCTAGGATTTGAACCCAGGTGGTTGGGTCCGGGAGTCTAGGAGACCTGATAAGTCCTGGGCACAGACTATCACTTTATCCTTATAACAACTCTAGGATGTAGGTGTTACTGCCCCCATTTCACAGACCTGGAAACTGAGGCACTGAGAGGGGAACAGGCTTCTTTGGACTCACACAAACAAGGAGCGACAGAGCTGATGCCATTGACCCCAAACTTTGCTCTCAGTTTGTGATTCTTATCCTGGCCCCTGGCCTTCTCTAACGCTAGAAGAAGTTTGAATATGAAGTTTAGAGAACATGGCCTCTTCAGTTTTCTCTCTACTGTATTAACGGTCCCCCCAACCCCCTCCCTTCTGGTAATCTTGACTCCTCCTGGATTCACCACTCACCAGCTCTGTAAACTGCAACCTCCCTGTGCCTCAGTTTCCTTCCCTGCAAAGGGGGGATAATAAGAGAAATCAATCTCTAAGATGTGGGTCACAAAGTAAGCCCTCATTTAAACATCAGCTATTATTTTTGCCTTACCTACCAGGCCCCTGAAATCGTGAGATTTTGTGACCTTTACTGCCATACCATGAACTCCACTCCCTAGAGTCCTCTGCTTAGAGCCTACATGAGAGATAGGGGTTCTGAAGCTTTATGCAAATAGGGGTCAAAGTTCCTGTAGTTCTGGAGGCCCCTTTAACCGCGCTAGGCTCTTCTGGGCATGGGCTTGGTTAAAGGGGTCGCCCTCCCCTGCTGTTCATCCTGCCTAGTAATTTGGGGGTATCTCCCCTCCCCAGTACTATACCTCCTGAGAGGTCTATCAAACTGGGAAAAGGGGCGTGGGGCGGTCTGGGGACACTCACTTCTGGTCCCACGCTGGGCTCTCCCTGCACGGCCATCAGCACAGTCTCTTCGTCTGTCTGTCCGTGGGTCTGTCGGTCAGTCCCTGGCAGCCCCCTCGGCGGGGCTCCTAGACCGGGAAGGGGCGGAGCCCGGCAGGCCAGGCCTGGATTCCAGCCCCGGATTGCGAAGCACCGGGCAAGGTCCAGCCTCATGGCGGGGGTGGAGCAAGAAGGGATGAACCGAGGCTCAGAGAGGCCCCAACGGGCTCCTGGGGAGGGGATCCCCCAGCTCCAGAAAGTGCAGTGGCACCTCCAGATAACCCGCCAGGTCCCCGCAAAAAGTGTCACCCCAAACTTCCTGAATACTGTGGAACTGCCATTCCAGGAATTTATCCCGATGAAAGCACCTAACAGGTGTGCACAGGCTAAGAGTCCAACAACTGGGGTGTGTGGGGAACCGTCTGATTAAGCTGCCGTCTTCTCATCCGTGGGGATGGACATTGTCTGCTTCCAGGGGAGATTTTAAGAAGATTACTAGTAAAGAATGCAGCACTGTGCCAGGCACGCATAAATGCTCAGCAAGTTGGCTATTATTAGCATTAGTATTATTATTTCCTTCATAGGTTATGAAGTAGTGGTTTAAAGAGCCATTGCAGAAATATATTAATTTGGAAAGATGGTTTCAAAATGCTAAGTGAAAAAGAGATCATAGTATAAAATAGGCTATGATAATGAAAAGAAGAAGTATATGCTTAAGTTGGAGAAAGTGGGAAAGTCATGTCATTTACCTTCTTCTCCTGGGTCTTAAAGCCACGAGTTCTTTTTGGAAATGGTTCTATGTGGCCTATATGCATAAATGAAGAGATGGAAGTGCACTAAAGCAGCATTATGGGAATCCAAATTTTCTTTTTTTTCCTTTCCTTTACAATTTCCTTTCTTTCTGCAATGAGCATGCATGCCTTTCAGGAGAGGACAGAAAGACCCAGCTTTTTCAGACAGATAAGCTCAGATGCTCCGTTTGGGTGCAGGATGAAAAGCCTCTGCTCTCTCCACGCTGCCTTGTTACTTCTCAGGCTCTCGACCTCATCTTCTCTCCTGCTTCCTGCAGGACCTCAACCACGTGGGTTCCCCTGGCCTTCTCCCCCCCCACCCCCTTTCTTGTTTTGCTTCCCCTTCAGCCATCCTCCTGTCTGGGTCTTCTGGGAGAGCAGGGACACAAAGAACCCAAGGATCAGTCTTGGAGCTAAGTGTGGCAGGTCTGCTGTTTACACTTACACTATGTCTGTTTATGTGCGGTGGTTTTGGTGGAGGCTGTTGGAAATTTGGGGGAGGCTTGAGCTCCCTCTGCCTGCAACCCCCTCTCTAATTGCCACAGTCCTAATCCTTTATTTCTGTGTGTAGTTGAAGATGAATTTGAGGGGAATGGTGGACATTCGAGGGGGAATGGTCAGGAAGGCAGGATGAACATAGAGGAAATCTATGAGCCAAGGACAGAACTTGGGCACCTCCAAACCCACTTTCCAGCACTCTGAACATCACATAGCTGCCTGCAGAGAGCCCTAGGCAAGTCCCTTTCCCTCTCGGAGCCTCAGTTTCTCATTCTGTAAGACGAGAAGGTTCCAAAGGCCAGCATTTTCTAATTGGTGGTTTTTCAACCCCTGGTGATTTGCCAAGACAGACCAGGGATGCATGTTAGGGAGGGTAAAGGGCATATATTTCAATTGTAGTTATATATAACAAACCTCAAGCAATAAATCAATTATTTAAATCTTTTCTCTCTATAACCAAACAGTTGAGATTCTCACTGTATTTCAAGTGAGAATTCAGACCGAGAAACTGAAGTCAGATGCTCTCATTATTGAGATCCCCAGTGGATGTATTGTAGCCAGTCTGAGGGTTTTGACCTTTGGGTAGTTCAAGATCATTGTGATTTATAGTTTTTATGAATCTCCAAGTCTTAGCCACAATGGCAAATTCCAGTGGGAAATTTTCTTTTACCTCATGATTTAGAAACAAAATATAAAAGCTATCAAAATAAAGCACTTGCTTTTTTTTAGGAGCAAAATGGAAGATTTCCAAAGGTGTCAGGTCAGAAAAAGCAATTTTTGTCTATTTCTATGTGGTGACCTGCAGTTAAATTCAATCTATGTTATAGTATCTATCCAATCTTGGGACAAAATACAACGTTCTGAATCTAAATTACTTTTCAGATAAATCATGTTTCATCTTACAGAGGTAATTCCAAGTGAATTAAACTGCATATGGGGAAAAAAATCTCAATATTTGTTTCTATGCAAATGTTATTAGAGATTGGATTAAAATAAAATATAGATATATTTTAAGTGTTGTGCTGAACTTAAATGACCTATGTTTTGCTTTAAAAACACTTATTGGTCATTTATCATGGAAAAATGCACCAACTTACACAAATTTCTAACTTGGTTTTTGATAGATATATAACCTGCGAAATAATAGGGAAAATTGTTGAACACTACTTCCATTAATAGTCTCTGGTCCTTTCCAGTTTCAGGTATACTGAATTCCAAGGTAGAATTCTTTGGAGTTTGTGCCTGTGCTCACACGCCTTGCAACTGCACCTGTCAGACGGTGTGCGGAGTCCTCCAGGCCTCCAGAGGGCACACATGACCTCTTTTTTGGTGTGGAGCATGCGCGGGAGTCATCTTACCTGGAGGCGTGGGCCCGGGGTCGGAGCGCGCACGCGCGGTGGCGGCGGGGCGGGGCTTGGGCTGTCAGCCACCGGCCGAAGAGGAAGCAGCGGGCAGCGTGCGGTGTGCGGAGCGGGACGCGGACCGCTGCGGAGGGTCGGGCGGCGGAGGCCGGGCCATGCGGGTGTGCCGGGGCGTGGGGCCGCCGGGGCCCGCGGTGGTGGCTGCCGCCGTGGTGCTGCTGCTGAGCGGCGTGGGACCGGCGCGCGGCTCCGAGGACATCGTGGTGGGCTGCGGGGGCTTCGTCAAGTCGGACGTGGAGATCAACTACTCGCTCATCGAGGTGAGCGCTCGCCCCGCGGCCCGGCCGGAGCTCGCTGTGTGACCCTGGGCCGCTTACTCAACCTCTCTGGGCCGCGGTGGTCTCTCCTCTGACACCGAGCGGTTGCCACCAACCCCTCATCCCCGGAGTCCTTTCCCCTTTAAAGGCGCCAATTGCCGCGGGGCCCTCCGCCTCCTCGGACGCGCTGGAGTGGAGGTTCCCCCGCGAGGGCCCGGCTCTGCGGTTGGGATGGCGGCCAGAACCCGTGTGCGCTGGGGTGTGAGGGACATTTCTGGTGATGGTGGTGCATAACTTTCACCAGATCACTCAAAACCAAGGGTCCTCCAAACCAAGACCCCCAGATTCTTGAAAACCCAAAGTCCAGCTCCCCAGAATGCAGATTCAAGATAATCCAGAACCCAGACTGTCTCCAGAATCCAGGCCCAGATCACTCAACACCCGGTCTCAGCAGGACCCAGGTCCTCAAAACTCAGACCCCCTGAAACTCAGATTTCCCAGAAACCACATTCCAGAACCTAGAGACCACAAGTCTTACCCCCAAACTCCACAACTCAGCGCCCCCAAAAGTTCTATTCCACTAAATCCCCCCACACCCACTGGGATGCTTTTAAAGAACGTCAGTTCCCATCCCAGAGATCCTGATCCAGCAGATCTCTGTTGGCATCTCTGGAGCTGGGAATCTGTATATTTAATCCCTGGCCCCCTCTGCTTACCCGCGTGGGACTGTGTTTTCTCTGAAAGTGGAGAGCTGTGAGCTATCCTGATTGCCGCACTGGTTAGTTATTGGAATTGCACTAGAGATTTGTGCGGAAGTCTTTTTATTAAGTTGCAAAGCCCTAGTCAGTTAGATGATTATCAGCCCATTGGAATTATGGCCCAGAAAGCTTTGTGATGAGGAAGGGAGGCTGATGGGAGGAGGGATAGAAGGTCACTTGTCAGGGTGAGTGGGCAGGGACCCAAGGGAAGGGTGGCTTCTATTTTAGGAGGTTACTGATGATGGGGCAGAAGATGAGGATTTAAAAGAGAAAAAAAAGAACCAAAAAGATGCCAAAAAGAAGGGACTGGGCACTGAGACTCCAAAGGCTGCCTGAAAGCATGTTTGAGCCTCCCCAGGGCTGGCAGCCGGAGGGCTGTGGTGCAGGGTAAACTGGTGTTCTGCAAAGGTTGCTGAGGATTGGGGCAGGGGGAGGAAGCCCATGCCATACCCCACTTGTTCTTTGACCTGGCCTGGCCCCAAGTGCCAATTAATTCCTGTAGGTGGTGTGAGAGAAACAGCAGAACCTAGTGCCATAGATTTCCTGAAGAAGGTAATCAATTATCACCTTTAAGGCCCCTCTGTCTGTGGCTTCTCCACCATTTTTGATCTTAAGAAGTTGGGTGTTTTAATTAAAGGCTCTACCCACTGGCAGGGGCAGGGCTCCGAGGGTCAGCTGGGTACCCATGCCACCTTCTGGATTGCCTCCAGTATGTAGGCACAGGGCATTTCAGAAGCTGCCTGGATAGGTTTTTTTTGTAGCTTGTAGTTTCCTGGGACTCTGGGAGGAAAGTGAAGGCAGTTATGGGCACTCCCACCCCAAATACAATAGTGACCTTGAGAGCATGGGCAGGTATTGTGACCTAGTATTAAGTGTGCTCCGTGAGCCCAAGGCTGCCTGTCCAGATGGTCTGACACGTTTATTCTTTCATAATTTCTGATGATGAAATCAAACATGTCATATGTGTAATGTATACCAGTATTGCCACCCTGTGCCCTGATCTGTACTTAATGAAAGACATGCAAATAATCAAGATGTTTCACAATAATTTCTTGATTGTATTTTCTGTCTCCTAATAAAACTACTTTTACTCTTCCCGAGCCTTCTTCCCTTCTGTGTGTTTTTCCATCATAATCATTCAGTCAGTAACTATGGAGTGAGCCCCTGCATGTACTGAAACTGTCCAGGGTGGGGATATAGCAGTATAAAAAAACACAACAGACAAAAATCCCTACAAAAGAAAAATAATATTGGTTGCTGATACTTTGACAATCAGGAGATTTCATTTTACAAACCGGATTCCTGATTTCTCTGGAAAACCTGCTGATCTTTGGGTTGCAAAACTTGGTTTGAGTTGAGTAGTGATCTGTGTCCCTTTACATGCATGCCCTTGACATTGCTTCCCTGGCCCCTCTGGGCAGGTGGATTTTCAATTTCTGCTTTAGGTTTGTGCATCTGATTTTCTTTATGGCCTGTGAACAGATTCACTGAGTATTTATTGAGTACCTACACTAAACAAGACATCGTCCCAGGCACTGTGGAGTGTAAGCTGTGGTCACACCCATCAGGCACTTAGAAGTCCAATTGTAAATTTACTCTGTTCCTTTCCCAGGTGTACATGTGAGTTTGCGGCTTTTTATATCTTAGCTGGTATGACACATTTGTTATGTCCATATCATGGTCACAGCATTAACATTTTAGAGGTGAGATCCAACTGCTTCCTGTTACAGATGTAGAAACTGAGGCTCAGAGTGGTTGATCCATGCAGGTAGGTTTAGGAAATCTTTTTTGAATCCAGCCTCTGCCCTGCCAATGACACCACATTGCTTTTTTTTCTTCTGAGAGATGTTAGTAATACAACATAGTAATATAGTAAAATAGTAACAGTAAATAGTAATGCAGGCTACTTTTTTTTAGTCCATACTCTGTGCCAGGTGCTTAATATGCATAGCTGTGAATCTGAGCAGCCACCACGAAGAAACAAAGGATCTCAGGAGGGTGAATGAGTTGCCCAAGGTCACACAGTATGTGGGAGACTCAGATGTTACTTGAGCATCTAAATGGGTTAACAGTTTGTTTCTGGGAATGCTCAGGATGCAAGAGTTTTAGAGAGTCCTTGAGGAGAGGATATATATTAAATGTCTTTTGATATGTTTTTGTCCTGAGAATGAAAATAAAAGGGAAAATTAAAATATTTCTAGATGAGTGTTACTACAAGTATTGGGAATCATTTGGGGTTAATAAAATAGATGCCTGGCCTGACCCCTCAAACCTAGTTTAGGAACACAAGAGGGGCTCAGGAATTGCTTTTTAAAAAAAAATTTTATTATTGATTTCAGAGATGAAGGAGAGGGTGAGAGAAATAGAAACATCAATGATCAGAGAGAATCGTTGGTTGGCTGCCTCCTGCGCGTCCCCTATTGGGGATCGAGTCTGGAACCCAGGCATGTGCCCTGGAATTGAACTGTGACCTCCTGGTTCACAAGTTGATGCTCAACCACTGAGCCACTCTGGTTGGGCAGAAATTGCTTTTAATAAGCACCTTACTAACAGCAAGTTGGAACATTTTAGACCTAGAAGCAACATAGAAACAGTCATTAAAATTAAAAAAGCATTGAAAAATATAACTTTTGTGATAGACTTCAGATGGTTTCTAACCTAAAAAGTATGGAATCACGTTATTTTGGGGGTACTTACTTCTCTCCTGCATGCCCAGTGCTAACAGCAGCATCTAGTAGGTCCTCAGCAAATACATTGACTGAATGCATTCAGGTGTAACATTCATGGCTAATTCTCAAAGGTGATATTGTGACTTCTCTTTCCTTTCTTTCAGATAAAGTTGTACACCAAGCATGGGACTTTGAAATACCAGACAGACTGTGCCCCTAACAATGGTTACTTTATGATCCCCTTGTATGATAAGGTAAGAGGACAGAGTAATTTAGTCTTTTATAATGGGAAGTGGCGTGGCCCACAGGGCTGTGCCAACCAGGAGAATGGCCTTTCCCACAAAAGCACACGCTCACTGTTTCGTGAATTATAAGTGGAATGTGACAATTCTGGCCAAATTCTGGAGGAGAGAGCTTCTGGATCGGTTTGATTGAATATAGTGTTTCTCAAAGTCTTCAGAGACAATTGGCAATGTCTAGAGACGTTTTTGTTTGTTACAACTGTGGGCGGTGGGGGGTGGTGCTAGAGTTCCCTAGTGAGTAGAGGCCTGGAAGGAGGCTAAACGTCCCATCGTGCTGCACAGGACAGACAAATGTCCGCAGTATGAGGGCCGAGAAACCCTGGTTTACTAGCACCCTTTATTTGCAAGCAGCTTAAAATGTTGCTTTAAGAAAATTATGCAAATTTATGAGCTCTGTGAAAAAAAATACTAAGGTGTTTGAAATATTTGAAGTAAATTTTATCTTTTATCCCCCAGATGCCACTCCTTGTGTAGTGGTAGCCTTTGAAGAAAGTCTTGGTGTGTAACCTAATAGGCTGCTTTTTCTTGATTTTGATTTTTAAAGGAAGACAAATGGAATCGAACCGTAGAAATCACTATGTGGTTTGATTGTTTTTCCTATGGTAATGTCTTGGTTCCTTTCAGCATTAGCATGTATAGATCTATTGCCTTTTTTTTTTTTTACCCTCCTTTTTTACAATTTTATTTTATTGTTGACAGTATTACGGATATCTCCCATTTTCTCTCTTTTTGCCTCCCTCCACCCAACCCCTGCCTCACCCCAGTCCTTCCTGTGTCTATGGATTATGCATATATGTTCTTTAGTTAATCTCTTCCTGTCCCCTCCCCCAATTCCACCCCAACCTCCAATGCAGTCTGTAGAAAATAATACAATAATTAATAAATAATAAGACAAGAATAAGCTCTGTGTTTCTCAGACTCACAACTGTAAACCCACTTTTGCCCCACCTTGTCCATAAAATTGATTGCTAGAGGTGGACTAGCTGGGTCTTGAAATCTTTTTAAATTTTTATTTTTTATTTTTTTAAACTATTAAAACAATCTCAAGAAACCAAGGTGTATGAGTAAAACCTAGTGTTTAGAAATGACTTTAGTTCTTGTGCTGACCCTGGCAACCTTAGGCATATGTGGGGTTAATAGATCCATTAATGGTATGTTTGGTATCAAAAAACAAGGAGTGGCTGAATATGGTGTCTTTAGGATTCTCCCTTGGGCTTTAACATGGTGTCTTCTGATTGGTTGGATGGGAACTTCTGGTGATCGGCTTCAGTTTATGCTTGGAATTTCATTTCCTGTGTAAAAATTCTAGATGAAATGGTAGCACTAAACTAAGTTAAGCTAGTTGAAGGGTCATCAGTTCTCAATCCTTTACTTTTTTCCCCCCTCATAGGGAGATTTTATTCTGAAGATTGAGCCTCCCCTAGGGTGGAGTTTTGGTAAGTTAACTGAATAACCAGGTAATACTCTGCAACTGATTAGATCATATGCTGACTATTAATTTAAGTTGATAGAGTGCATCGATTGCTAAAATACTGAGTATTCATTTCTAGTGGAGAAGAGGGTCCCTTGCCTTTTCACTTTAGAATAGATTGGGTTTACCTTAAATCTACCTTGAGGTTTTTTGTCATCTTTTCTTAGAATAGACATTTTTTCTAGTACCTTTCTCAGGAAACTCTACTGTAGCAGTTTCATTCATTAAGTGGCAGTAGGATTATATATAGAGGTCAGAAGTGGGGACTTTGTTTTTGTCCCAGGATGGCTTCTTTCTTAGCTCCCTCAGTGTTACTGTTCTTTCTTTTTGTGTGTGTGTGAGTTAGTTGTAACATTAAACATTGTGAGATTTGACATAAAAGTCCAGTTCTGCTTCTCTTAAGAGATCAGAAGATCTGGCAGCCTTGGGCCTTGCCAGCTCTGTGATGACCTTGGACAAGTTACTTCCCCTGTTTCCGTGTCCACCTCCTCTCTAACGGGTCGGGCGGAGGTGGACACAGGCGACCTGGAGGATTAATCGGCCAATATATTTCTGTGTTCAGAATGGTTGGCACATCATTAGCAGGTAATTAGGCGATACTTAAAAAATCCTTCTGCACATATACAAACAAAAACTCAACACTTTCCTGAGCTTTTAGCAAAAAGTATCTGCCTTTTAGCAAAGTTGGAGAGGTGGGATGGGGTTGAGATCAGAATGGAAGGTTCTGCTTTGAGCTGGCTGATGATTTGGAGAAGAAACACTATTGACTTTTCCCTATGGCAGATGCGCGTGATCCCAGTTCTATAGCTTAGGGATAGGAGTGGGGGGCCGTGGTTGTTTCCATCTGGCTGCCTTGCTAGTTAGACAAGGAAGAATTGCGTCCCTGCCATCATAACAGGTGAAGGGAAGCTCAGGTAGCTAATTTGGCTCTGTGGGGAAGTTCTTCTCCATTTCAAACATAGGGGCACCTGGCTGGTGCTTTCCCCGACCTGCGGGGTCTTCTAACGGGGGTACCGAGGCGGCGCACCTAAGAGAATGAGAAACAGACAAGGGACGCAGAAGAATGGAGGCAAGACAAAGGGGTTTCTGATCAAGCCTCAAAACTTTATTTTTACAGCGTTCCTTATATGTGATTTCTAGAAGGGTGTATGCCTAGGAGGGGTGGGGGCTGACCTAGATAATCGGCTAAAGTCGTAACTATAGATAAAGGGTGTGGCGGTTGAAGGGCGGCTACAGAAGAAATGCTTTGTCCTCAGGCAAGAGGAAGTGGGCCTAGTTTCAGTAACTCACTGAAGGTCAGAGTTAATCCTTTGACCGACTCTTGGTTCCTGACAGGTGCATTCTAGAATCTGGGCAGGGGGTTTGCGGGGCGGGGGGCGGAATCAAACCCAATTGATGGCTAAAGCAGAGGTCACAGATTGACAGCCAGTCGGAGTTGGTGCCCCCTCCCTTCCTGTCAATGCTTTTTCTTTTTGATAAGCTTTCAAAATTTTTTACTGAATTATAACATACTTTCAGGAATTTTCACAAAGTGAACTCCCTCATGTAACTGCCACCCAGACAATGAGATGAACTTTTATCAGTACCCACAGGCACTCTTTAATTGCTCCACCCCACCCCTCCCCCCAGGTGGACCACAAACCGACCTCAAATTATAGATTGTTTTGAACTTAATAAAAATGGAACCACACTTTTTTTGTATCTGGTTTCCTTCAACATTGTTCATGAGATTCCTTTGTATTATGTGTAGCTTTTCATTCTATTACTGAATATGAAGTGATTTATCCCTCCTGCTTTTGATGGACATTTGGTTTGCTTCCCAATTTTGGCCATAAGAATAGTGCTCCTGCAAACATCTTTGTACGTATCTTTTGATACATGTGTATTTGCATTTCTGTTGATTATATAACAGAAATGAAATTACTGGGCAATGGAATTTTTACATGCTCAGCTCTAGTAGATATGGCGAAACGTGGAAAGTAGATATAGCAATTTCTCCTCTCCCAACAGCGTGTAAGGGTTCCAGGTGCTCCACGTTCTCACCAACACTTGGCATGGTCAGTCTGTTTCATTTTGGCCATTCTGGTGGGGATGTGGTGGTATCCATTGTGATTTTGATTTGAGTTTCCTCAATGGTGAATGAGGTTGAACACTTAAAAAAAAATATATATATATATAATTGATTTCAGAGAGGCAGGGAGAGGGAGAGAGAGATAGAAACATCAATGGTGAGAGAGAATCATTGATTGGCTGCCTCCTGCATGCCCCCTACTGGAGATTGAGCCTGCAGTCTGGGCATGTGCCCTTGACTGGAATTGAACCCAGGACCCTTCAGTCGCAGGTCAATGCTCTGCCCGTTGAGCCAAACCAGCTAGGGCGAGGTTGAACACTTTATGTTTATTGGCCATTTGGATATTCTCTTTTGTGAGGTACCTGTTCAAAGCTTGTGTCCATTTTTTATTGGCATCTTCCCCTGTATGTTTGTATGTAATTTTTTGTTCTAAATTATTTTTTTAATATATTTTATTGATTTCAGAAAGAGGAAGGGAGAGGGAAAGAGAGAGAAAAACATCAGTGATGAGAGAGAACCATCAATTGGCTGCCTCCTGCACACCCCCTATTGGGGATTGAGCCATTCACATAGTCCCCACTTGGCCTGTCTGCTTACTTCTTACCCATTTGCTTTCTGGGGACATTGGAGTTTATGGCCCTGGTTTAATATGGCTAAACCCATGTACTTGGTCAGAAAACAGAACTGGAACCAGATTTTTGGGGCTTGAATTGGGGTCCTGTAACTCACAAGTGCTGTGACTTTGTGAGATCTGTTAACCTTCCGTGCCTCAGTTTACCCCTCAATTGTAAATGTTACTACCTACCTCTTTTAGTAGTTTTGAGAATTAAATGCCCTTAGCTCAGTGCCTGGCCTGTGGTAAACATTCAGTGAATAAAGCTAGTTGGTGCTCAGTGAATTTTCCATGGGACTTTGAGATACAACTCGGCTGAAAGACTGTTACAAGAGTATATTATCCTCTAAACATTGGTTCCCTCTGGGGCAGGAAACTGAGTGTCCAAGGAATAAGGGTGGGAGGGAGACTTGCCCTGCCTGTCTTTTTTTTTTTTTTTTTTTTAACATATTTTTATTGATTTCAGAGAAGAAGGGAGAGGGAGATAGAAACATCAATGATGAGAGAGAATCATTGATCGGCTGCCTCCTGCACACCCCCCACAAGGGATGGAGCCCGCAACCCAGGCATATGCCCTCGACCGGGATCAAACCCAGGACCCTTCAGACCCTAGGCCGTCACTCTATCCACTGAGCCAAACCAGCCAGGGCCCTGCCTGTCTTTTATACCTTTGGATTTTGAACCATGCAACTATATTAAGTGCTCAAAAATAAATAAAATGAAAGTTAACCAGTAAAATACATTTTACCTAGACAATTTCCCAGAACTAAACAAACTTGTTTGTGTCTTGTACCCCATTCCCACCTTCATCCCTCAGAACCAACGAGCGTGGAGCTCTATGTGGATGGCGTCAATGACATCTGCACGAAGGGCGGGGACATCAACTTTGTGTTCACGGGCTTCTCTGTGAATGGAAAGGTTTGGTTCCAGAACTTCCTTATTTTTTAATGTTTGCTCTGTAGTATCCACTGGGTCTTCTCTTACCTTTAAAAAAATAGGACTTTTTAACCTGGGGACTTTCATCACACAAGGGACCCACAGGTAAGCTTTAAGAGGATCTGGGAACTCGATAAAATCGAGTATAAAATGTAGTGGGTGTTTTTAGGCGTCCGATCTAGGTTCTCTTACCCTGTAACAGTAGAGGCTGTTAGCGTGTAAGTGCCAGGAGTGGCCTTTTATAGGGACAGATTCCCGGGAGATTTTTTTTTCCTTCCCTCCATCCAGCATCAAGGTTGAGACGTGCACGTTTCCCTGCCATCCTTTTCTGCACGGCAGGCCTACTTCTTTACTTTTACCCTAAGGGAGGCCCTTGTGTTCTGTCTTTATGTGTGGGTTTCCTGTGAGAGATGAGGATCATCTCTATACTCCAAACTTTGTAAAATAATTGTGTATTTTTAACTGACAGTGTCTTAGAGTCAGTGAAACACAGTATTACTATACTGTTACTGTTCCCTCTCACAGCCCCTCAAACCTCCCTGGGAAGGGTATCCATGATTTCCATCACCTTCTCAAAGGAATTTTCACCCAAAGAAGGTTATCAGGCCCCTGTGGGGAGTAGGAGCAGGATCTCTTGAGAGGAGCACTTTGCTTCTAGGTCAAGTTCAACCTCCTTCTCCACGACAGGTTCTCAGCAAAGGGCAGCCCCTGGGTCCTGCTGGGGTTCAGGTGTCTCTGAGAAGCACAGGGACCGAAGCGAAGATCCAGTCCACAGTCACGCAGCCGGGTGGAAAGTGAGTTGTGCTTGTGCCATCCTGCCTTGTAGCTAGAGCGGGGCTCTGATGGGGGTTGGGGAGCTTTGGATTTAGGGAGACCTCAGTTCAAATCCTAATTTGGCCTCTTAACTTGGGACAATTTCATGCCCGTCAGGGCCTCAAGTTCCTCATATGTAAAATGGAAGTCATTTGACCCATTGCATGTAGCATTGGCGGGGTTACTGAATATGAGATAACACCTATCAAGCACCTACTGCACAGGGCCTGGCATATAGTAGGTCTTTATTTAATGGTTGGCACTGGCTCTGGAGCCCAAGAGCCTGGGTTTGAATCCTGGTTTCCCCCTTTACTATCTGTTTAACCAGGAGCAAGTTACGTAAGGCCTCTGGGCCTCCATTTCCTCATTTAAAAATGATAATAATCATGAAATCTACCTCCTAAAGTTATTGAGAAGATTAAATTATCTAGTGTTAGTGTTTCAAGCTTTTTGGCATGACATATGTGCTTAATAACTTACCTCAAATATAGGTTAGCGCAATTATGATTTTTACAAATCATTTTATCCCTATTACATCAAAATTGTTTTGTACTTAGAACTGATGACTACTTAATTAACCTTGTTAAGTCAAATTTAAAGCATTTATTTAATGGATTTATATCATTGAGTTGTAAATGTTAACAGATGTGCCAAGATTAATAGCAGAATAGTTCCAACTGATAATTTTGAGAGCATTCAGATCATTACTACTTTAATATTCAAAATTGACTAAGCTGCAGAATTGAAGTTTATAATGAATCTGTCAGTAAGTCATTCGATTTTTAAATGATGATTGTTGAAATTATTTTTGAAATAACATTTGATTGATGCCTCACCAACCCTGGTCTATAGAAGGAGTGTGGAATTCTCATTTTCTCTAGGCTAGTAGTTTGCTGTTGACCTTGCTGGGATAAATGACTTGATCTTTCTGGATCAGCACTAACTAAACAAAGATATTAACTTACAGACCAGGGAAATCATGGACATGAAGTATAGGCTACATCTTACTAAGACCAAAATCCAGTGGCAGCTTCAATTTTATTTTAGCAAAGTGATTGCCAAGCCCTATCCAGTTATTACAGGCAACATTTGATAAAATAAAATACCACCACAGAAGAATAAATTGAATGATTTTGTAGTTCATTTCATTAGAACTAGCCCTCTATTTGTCCGGTGCTTTGCAGATTTAAAGGGTTAAATGTGTCAGAATCCTTCCATTTCCAACCTCAGCTCATTTCACTCTGGTCTTGGTTAGTCAGTAGCTACCTGAGAGATCTTCACTGGCTTCTGCTTTCATTGCTGTTGCTTTGCATACGAGCCCATAATGTCACATTTGTTTCTGATCACAGGTCTAAACTCTTTTGCATAGGATTCAGAGGTTGTTACCATTTTTCCGCCCATATCATTAGCATCATCCTGTGTTAGTGTCTGCCTAGCCCATCAGATCTGTTCTCTGTCCCTTATATCTGACTCCTTTCCACTTCTGAGCTTTTGACACATCACTCCCTTCTTGCCTATTCATGCCTGTCACCTCTGTCAAAACGCACTTGCCTATTCTATGACTGACGCCTGCTAAACCACAGTGACTGGTTTTTAGGCCAGAATTCCTGGGGGTTAAGGAAAACATAAACCCTCTTTCCTGTTGGCACACAGGATACCTATCCTTGCACACAGTAATTGCTCAGTAAGTGCTGTCTGATGTGGCTTTGCACAGTGAAGGATGAAATTTTGTTTATGCTCACAAACCAGCTAACGGCAAGTTTGTGATAATTCAAACACTGTTTTCTGTGCTTTCCAATGTTGGTCATAAAATTAGAACTACTCGGGTTGTTGGGAGTGAGTTAAGTGGTATTTTGTATCCTTAGGTTTGCATTTTTTAAAGTCCTTCCCGGAGATTATGAAATCCTTGCAACTCATCCAACCTGGGCGTTGAAAGAGGTAAGCATTTCCGTTATGTCTTTAGTGTGGCAACGAAGTGCTGGTTTGGGGACAGCAGGGGTTTCGGTTCAGGGTGTGAAATGAGTTTATGGCTTTTTTAGAAGTAGATGAAAAAACAGTGGTGCTGCTGATGAGCTTGATGGTGTTTATAAGGTGAAACTCCTTCACTGTAGCAGATGTTGCTTACGTTGGTTTCAGTTTTAGGTAAAAATATCGTCTTCCTGCTGTGAAATAGGTTTGTTATTAACTATAGCTATCTTAAGCCAAATCAACACAAAAGAACCGGTTGAGATTTTTTGTTGTGCTTTTTTTCAGTCAAGAACAACATTCTATAAATATGCTTAACATCCTAGAAACTGTTGTATATGTGCTCAAGGAGAATGTATAAGAATGTTTATTGCAACTTTGTTTGCAATAGCAAAATATTGCAAACAACCTAAATGTTCATTAAGAGGAGGGTGGATTGTGGTTTTATCACACAATTGAATTCTACACATCAACCATAATGAATGTACCAGAACTACATACATCAATACGACTATATTTAAAAACTTACGGTAAAGGAAAAAGGCAAGTTGCTGAAGGATAAGGAAATATGATGTCATTTATATAGTAACTAAAAACACTCCTGATCATACCAGTTAGGGATGTATTCATATGTGGAAAAATTGCACAGATGTAGATAGGAATGGCAAATACATGCTAATTAGCATACTGACATCTGTAGAGGGAGGAGGAAGGGGAGATGTAAGGGTCTTAAATTGTATTTTTACTCATTTCTTTAGCTGATTAGAGCGTGTATAGGTGTTCTTTAGAGTATTTCTTATATCATTTTGTTTGAAATAGTTTATAGTAAAAGATAAAAAAAAAGAAATATACTAGGTGAGGTTTTATAATAGCTGTGGAAAAACAAATTGAAATAAGAAAGACTTAAGGGACATTTCGACATGTTAGCTTTTACATTAATTTTGAGGCTGTGTCTCATTCTTGCTCAAGAAGGATCAGAATCAGTGTTTCAGTTTTTACCGTATACGTTTTATGCAGTTACAATTGATGGTATGGTTTCAGCCTAGGCTTAAAAATGTTTTATTTAAAACTCAGTGGCTTACATATTACGAATAGAATACATGTTAAGGCTTACATTGTTAATTGTATGCATAAAGGAATTTAGTTTATTAATATGAAGTTGTGTTTCAAAGTAAAGTGCGCTGTTAAAAGTCATGATGCTGGCTGCCCCTTGTGGGGGGCAGTGACTGGAAATGAGCCCAAGTAGGGCTGTGGGGCTCTGGTTCTGTTCTGTTTCTGGCATGGTATGTTCAGTTTGTGAAAATCACTGCCCTGGACACTTAGAATATGTGTACTTTTTTCCACATAAATCGTACTTTAGTTTAAAAAATAATGCATTATATACCATTAAACATAGGGAAAAAGTAAGGCATGCTCACTTTTAAAAATAGAAACATACAGAATAGAGGAGTGGACACAAAAAATTTGGAAGGTGGAAAATGTGTAAAAGAAGTAAAATGTCACCATACAGATGAAATTGCCATTATCTACATTTGCCATATTTCCTTTTACTTCATTTTGTGCATGAAAAAATAGTGATTATACTACATATGCAATTTTACATTACTTTTTTCCTAGTTAATATTGTAGCTTAAACATGTCCCCAAGTTCTTAAACACTTTGCAAGTGTCTCTCTCCCTCCCTCCTTCCCTCCCTCCCTCTCTCCCTTCCTTCCTTCCTTCTTTCCCTCCTTCTTTCCTTCCTTCCTTCCTTCCTTCCTTCCTTCCTTCCTTCCTTCCTTCCTTCCTTCTTTTCTTCCTTTCTTCCTTTCTTTCCTCCTTCCTTCCTTCCCTGATTGATTGATTGGTTGACTTTAGAGAGAGAGAGAAAAAAAATCGATGTAAGAGAGAAACATCAATTGGCCACCCCCTATATGTGCTTTTTGCATTTATATATACTGTTTCTTTTTTTGGAAGTTAAAATCTTCTTTTGTAGGCGAGCACCACTGTGCGAGTGACCAACTCCAATGCCAACGCTGTCAGTCCCCTGATTGTGGCTGGGTACAACGTGTCTGGCTCTGTCCGCAGTGATGGGGAGCCCATGAAAGGGGTGAAGTTTCTTCTCTTCTCGTCTTCAGTAACCAAAGAGGTAATCAAAGGAAAGTGAAGAAAGGAGAGACTGAGACTATACTATTTAAAATGTGGTCAAGGTTGATTTATGATCTCAACATTTAAGGACGTTGTGTTTCTTGGCTGACTTATAAGAAACTGAATGTCTATCCTGGGAGATGGTGGAGTTTGGTGTAAAGTGTATAGGTTTCGAAATCAATCAGATCCATTTCAGACAAATCCCAGCTCTGTCTCTTACTAGCTGTGCGACTTTGGGCCAGTCTCTTCACCTTCCTGAGCTCCTTTTCCTTTCTTGTCTTCTCTTTTTTAAATTTATCTTTATTGTTGTAAGTATTACAGGTATCCCCTCTCCCCCGCATTGACCCCCTCCTCCCCGATCCCTTCCTCTCTCTAGGCCTTCCCCGCACTATTGTCTGTCCATCTGAGCTCCGTTTTCTTATCTGGAGAATGGTGACCCATTGTAGGGATGGGCAATCATGTCTTTTTTTCCAAGAAAACTGTGCCATTTTAAACTTGAATGTAAATATTTTTGTTCCTTTTACCTCTACGATGCCTTAGATTTCCGAAAGACATATTTTGTGACATAAAACTTATGAAAGTTTTCATGTAGTGTGGCTATTTGATGATAGTCAGAACATGGAAGTGGATGAGGAAGTCATGTTCTGTTTTTCCTGGCCTAGGACGTGCTGGGCTGCAACATCTCACCAGTGCCCGGCTTCCAGCCCCCAGACAAGAGTCTGGTATATTTGTGCCATGCGGTCTCCAAAGAAGATGGCGCCTTCTCCTTCTCGTCCTTGCCAAGTGGGGGCTACACGGTGGTGAGCGAAGCAGTTCCGTTCTGTTTGTGTTTGGGACTCTTAGGATGAGGTCAGAGTCGATGCCATTTGGGTGGTAAGGGCTAACTGGTTGGCCCGTGGTTTTGTGAACATTTTATTTAGCAGTTACTTGGGATAAGACTCTGGCCCCTCGGTAATAGCTGCAGAAATGCAGGCTGTTCTCTTTTAAAATCAGCAACAGAATGATAGTTCCTCTTGGCCTGCCTTGAACCCCTTGTCATTCGTGGGCTGCCGGACCGATTACTAATATTGACGGGTGAATCTTGTTATTGGCTCTCAGTAATTAACAGACTCTTCCTTCCAGATTCCGTTCTACAGAGGGGAGAGGATTACCTTTGACGTTGCTCCTTCCAGGCTCGACTTCACAGTGGAACATGACAGCCTGAAAATTGAGGTAGGAACTCCCCGTCTTCGGGAGGGACAGCTGTTCGAGTTCCCATCCCTGGGCACAGGTGTTGCAGACAAGTTTAAGAAAATAATCAGTATTTTATCAAGATGGGCTGTTGGAAACACCAGAATCTTGTACTCTTCTAGTTTAGCTTGGAATTCACTAGATACCTCAACCCTCTTACTACGTGTCTTTATCGTAGAGACTTGGAGCCCTAGTTATAGCTACTTCATTCGGGGAAGTGTGTTTGTTGAGTGCCAGTGACATCGTTCAGGTACTCTTCCAGGGGTGGGCTTCCAGCAGGGACAAAGCACAATTCCTGTTCTGTGGAGTTCATGTTCCAACGTCAGAAAAGGAATATACTTACTAACAAGTAAATTAGAACGTATATTAGAAGGTGATTAGTGTTCTCTAGAGCAGTAAAGCAAGAAAGAAGATTACACATTTTCAGGATTGAGACAGGTGGCTGTCTTACAGGGTGTTCTCGGGAAGTCTCGCTGTGAAGGTGACATTTTAGCCACACCATGCAGGGGAAGAGACAGTGAACCATACTTACTTCTGTGGGAAGTGTTTTAAGACAGAGGGAATGGCAGATGCCAAGGTTCTGAGGCTTAGAGAGTTTGGGGGGACCCAGGAGGCCAGGGTAGCTGGAATGGAAGGAGTGAGGAAGGGAGGAAGGGGACAGAGAGATGACGGGGCAGATTGTACCGGGCCTGGTGGGCCACTTTGGATGACAATTAGCCCCACTCTGGGTGAGGTTCTGGGCAGAGGAGAGGTGTGGTTCCTTTGGCTACAATGTTGAGACGAGTTCCCAGGGGGGCAGGGTGGAAGCAAGGGACCAGTTGAGGCTGTGGCAGTCAACCGGTGAGAGCTGACAGAGCTTGGGCCGTGGTGATAGGAATGGATAGGCAGCCTGATAAACTCTCTAGGCCCTAAAATAGAGGATAAATGTGTTTTTCATCACACATCTTTAATTACAGAATTTGAAAATGGTTACTATAGCAAATTAGCTAGATAGAGCAAATCCCAAACGAAAATAACAGTCTTTCCTAAATGGACCACCCAGTGTTACAGTTATTGAAAATATTAGATTTCAATTATTTTCTTGTAATGTTACATTTGAAAGTGCTGCGCTAAGGGAGCTTGCACTGGTAGGCGCTGGCGTTCAGGTGGCATGCTCCGTGGGGTCCTGACTCTGCCCTGTGAGGTTCAGGAAAGCACTTGCCTGTTGTGCTGTGCCCTGGAGGGGGTTAGAAGGGTGAGAAGATGAAGTTCTTGCGTGCTTCAGGGGCCTGTGGAGAAGAGCAGGGGCAATTGAGTGGGGAAAGATGTTTTTAAACAGAGAGGTGAAGGGAATTGCAGGTATGAGAGGGCCTGTAAACTGCCTGAGGGCAGCCTTACTCTTCACTGTGTTCCTAACATGTGACTAGTGCCTGGCACATTGTAGGTACCTAATAAAGTGTTTGTTGAGTGGATATATGGATTAATAAATGAATAAACCACATCTTTTTGAAGGATCAAGAAAGGCTACCTGAATAAAAAGGAAGCCATTTTATTTTTTTCAAGCTCTCTCAAATGCTGTGGCATATATTCATTCATTCATTTATTCGTTCAGGAGTTATTGAGTGCCTACTATGTACCAGTGACTAAGATGGAAAAGGTCTTCATTTCTATGGACCTTACATTCTAATGGGAGGTAAACAACAATAATAAATCAAACAAGGACATTTCAGATATCGGTCATTTTTTGATGAAGCTAATAGATTAGTATGATGGACAGTGACTGGCTGGGGTGGGAGGCAGGGACTACTGAGATAGGATAGTCTGGGAAAGCTTCTCAGAGGTGGTGACAGTTTGAACTGAAACCTGGTTAATGAAAAGGAGTGGCCTCCTGCCAGATCTTCTCCAGGTGTGGGAGAAGATCCAGGCTGAGGGAGCAGCTGGTGTGGAAGCCCCTGTGAGGGATGCATGTGGTGCACCCATGTGGTCAGCTTGAGGAACCAAGAATCGGGGTGGCTGGAACATAGAGGCTGCAGAGAGAACAAAGCCGTGGCCCTCATGAGTGGGATGGCCAGACACAGATAAACCAACTACAAAACGCTGTGGGCAGTGCAGCAGCTGGGGTGGAGTCGTTAAGGACTTAAATTCAGGGAGTGATAGGAAGAGGCAGGAGAAGGGCTTGGGAGACCTTGCTGAGGTGAAATCCACAGGACAGACTGATGTTGAAGTGATGCTGGGTTTAAGCTTGAGGGGTTAGAGAACACTAAAATGGGATGTCTGGAGGGAGGGGGAAGGAAAGGAGAAAGGGTAGGGAGGCTCTCACCAGTCTGACTCGGTGATCTTTAGCTGGGGAAGTAAATCTATAGATCTGTTTTCTTCAGTTATTTGACATCAATATGTCAAATGTTGGGAATACAAGAAAGGAGACAGACTCTGGGAATGTGCCGCCGGTGGGGGAGCCACTTGTGTAGGTGAGCTGAGAAGGAGCGTGGCTGGCTTACGGGACTGGGAGAAGCCAGTGTGGGCAGACGTGCTGAGCGATGGTGTGAGTGGTGGCATGAGCGGCATAAGGGAGACGTTTGCAGCTCATGCACGAGAACCTTCTTCCTGTTCTTCATCTTCCAGCCCGTGTTCCACGTCATGGGATTCTCTGTCACTGGGAGGGTCCTGAATGGGCCCAAAGGAGAAGGTGTTCCGGAGGCAGTGGTCACTCTGAATAACCAAATCAAAGGTGCGCAGATGTGTTGGCCCCTGGGGCTAGTGTCTGATCACAGACAAATGGAAAGGAAACAAAACCTTAATGACTCTGTGAAAATATGTCAGCTTTTTGTCTCACGTATTCTTGTGAATATGGAGGGCTAGGCAGTTCTTTGTTGCCTCATCTTTTCTTGGCGTGTTTTGTTTCACAGTCAAAACAAAAGCTGATGGCTCATTCCGTCTGGAGAACATAACCACTGGCACATACACCATCCACGCGCAGAAAGAGCACCTCTACTTTGAAACTGTCACAATCAAAATTGCACCTAACACTCCTCAGCTGGCTGACATCATTGCCACAGGGTAAGGTTATCATGTTTGGGTCTGGGAGCGCCAGTGCTTAGGTCAGCAGCCAGCAGAGAACAGTCACCTTTGATCCGACTGTTTCTGCCAAGGATCCACATGCAGTCTCAGACTCCTATCGAGAAATTCAGGCTGAAAGATTAGTGCTAAGTCTTATCAACTGAAGGTACTTATATGTTGGATTCTTAAAGAAAAGGATCTTTCGTGTCCGACTTCACATCTGCGGGGACTTCCTTGGCCTAATTCTTGAGGACTTTGGAATATGCTATAGTTGGTTGAGAGGTTTGTTGTAAGATGCTCTGAGCTGTTGTCATAGTTCTTCCTGCTTTGTAGTATTTATTGCATTTGAGGGGACATCCTGTGTTGAATTTGTGTAGTTTTATCAGGTAGTGATAACGTGTGGTGCAGTGAACCCAGGCCTTGGAGTCACATCTCAGATCTTCCTTGCACTTGTGTTACCTGTAGAGTGGGGATGCTGCCGTCTTTCTTGAGAGTAATAGGTGCTCAATAAATAATAAGTTAGACGGAGAGGGACAGAGTCTGCTTGGAGAGAGGCAGCATGAACAACGGCGCATAGTTTCTGAGCAGCAGGTGTGATGGTGGCGTAAAGCTTGGTGTTGCTGGCGCATGAAGTGCTGGGCAGGCAGAGGAGGAGCAGACCTCTTCACACCCCATTAGAAGTTGGGGGCTTTCTCCCTTAGGGGTCCAGGGACCAGTGAACAGTGTGAGCACGGAGGGAACACGGGTAGACTTGTGTTTAGTGAGGCACTCCGGTGGCATGGTGGAGGATGGCTTTGAAGGGGACAAGACTTGGAGACAAGAGAGTTGCTGAGGGCTTGCCTTATAAGGAAGGGAAGGACAGATGGGGGTTTCCATTTTGAGGGGCAGGATGACTGGTGCCACCGGCTGTGGGCAGGGAGAAGAGCCAGTTAGATGATGGGGGTTCAGTTTGGGAGTCTGTAGGGCCACTAGGTGGAGCTCTCCAATAGATGCTTGAATGGAAGGTAAATCGAACTGGGCAATCAGTAGACCAGGAATGAAATGCCAGTGTTTGAAGGGTGGGTTTTAGGTATGAAGTAGTGCCTGATGGGCAGGGAGATCCAGGAAGCTGAGCCGTGAAAACACAGTCCATTTGCCTGGTCAAGGTTGGGATTCAGTGTCAAATGGGAAATCAGGAAGTACATCAACTGTGGAACCTGGTACCATGTCTGTCATGGAGCCTCAGGACACAATTCTTGACTTACGTCCTCCTTCTTTCCCTTCATAAACATTTTTTAACAGCTACTCTGGGTGAGGCACTGTTAGAAATGCCAGGTATATAACAGTAAAAAGAAACCTAACATCCCAAAGCCAGGGCTTTCATCTTACTGGGGAGACAGACTCAAGATGAGTAAATTTGTGATTGTAAATGATAGTAGGTGTTGTGCTGGGCAGAGACCGGGTGCTCTGAGAGGACTTGATTTAAATGGGAAGCTATGGGAGGCCTCTCCGGGTCGCTGGGACCCTCTGGAGGACTACAAGTTAGCTAAGTGAAGAACTTCCCAGGCAGAGGGATCAGCGTGGGCGCAGGCCTGGAGCGGGGAGAAGGGAGCTCCTGGAAGACAGCCAGCGTGGCTGGAGGCAGTGGTGAGGTGGGAGAGCTAGGTGACTCGTAGCCGTCTTGTGGAGATGGGCTTATCCCCAAATGCAATGGAAAGCTGTTGAAGTTTTCAGCAAGCAAGTGATATGGATCAGGTGATTTTAGAAAGGTTTTTTATTTTTGGGCTGCTCTGTGGAGCATGGATCAGAGGGAAGCCAGAGTAATAATGGAGGGACTAGAAAGGAGGTGGTGACAGTTGTCTGCAGGAGATACGGTGGTGCTGGGACCAGGGTGCTGGCAGGGGAGGGAGTGAGAAGTAGGGATCTGACAGGTAGTATGGAGAGAGAATCAATGGGTCATGTGCTGTTGGAGTCCCAGGTTGCTTATTTGAACAATTGGGTGGATGGATGGAGGAAGTGCAGTTCCTGGAGAGGGGGAAATACATTTATATTTATTTTCTTTAAAATGGAATATAGGGGTCAAAGAAAGGAAACATTTGTTGAGCACCTTTGGGAAAATTCATCATTTTCCTTTTGGGCCAACATGGCGCAATTGCCTTTTAATTTATTGTTGTTTGTTACTTAAAAAAAATAAATAAATCTCAATTTATTTGAAAAACCAACTCTTTGACTTCTGTCCAGATGACTATGAGGATATAGTTATTCTACAATACACCAAAATTAACAGTTTTTATTCATAAATTATTAAGCCCCAATGAAAGAATTTATTGACACAAATCAATTTTTAAGACCTTCAATATAACAAATACCAGGTTTTTTTTTTAGTTTATTTTTCTAAACTAAACCAATATACATTTGAGGTTTAGGGTAACTGGACACTTCTCTCTTTTTTTTTAAATTTAATTTTTTGATTACAGTTGAAATATAATATGGACACTTCTCTTTAATTGGGAATATGCGCTAAAACAGATCTTATGCTTAGAATATTTAAAACTTAGAAGAGATTCAGCTTGAAACAAATAAGGTGACATTCGCCCTGACATGGACATGAATTAGGAGACCATGAAAGGTCCTTAAGAATAATTTATCAATATTCTCTTGTCTTTTTATTCCGAAAGTGTGCGGTAGAGGAATATGAGAACCAAAGTGCATACCTTTTCATCTACATCAGGGGGTAGCACACTTTTTCTGTAAAGGGTCAGAGAATAAATATTTGATGCTTCTTGGGTCTTAATGGTCTCTATGATAAATGTGCCATAAATAATTCCTAAATGAATAGGTGTGGCTGTGTTCCAATAAAACTTTATTTAGGACATTGAAGTTTGAATTTGATATCATTTTTATGTATCATGAAATATTCTTTTGACTTTATTTTTCCTTTAACCCTTTAAAAGTATGAAAATGAAAATATGAAAACCATCCTCAGCTTAGGTCCATACAAAACGAGGTGGCCGGCGGGCTGGACCTGGCCACTGGGCTGGACCTGGCCACTGGGCTATAGTTTCTGGCCCCCACACCAACCAGGTCGTGAGCTCATTCGGCTGGGTCAATCACTGAGAAATGACTGCTCTTTATTATTCCCAGATGTCACGCACACAATATTCCACCATTTTGTTGTACCTTCTGGTTTTTTTTTTTTATTTGCTGCAGAGTGGGTGTTCCTTTATCTAGTTCACCCATGATTACCCAACGTTGAATCCAGCACTTTGTTATCTTTCTGTCAGAATCGACAACTGATTTTTTTCTAAAATGATTCTTTAAGATTAGAAAATGTAACCTTTAGTCCATTGAGGAAGTCGTTGTGGCCTTCAGCTGTGGTACCTTACTGTACGTGGACACATCAGCTGACGGGAAAATGAAGAACATCACTGAGGATGGTCTTTGTTGGTCTTCCTCAGGGGCCTCTCAGACACACTTTGGAGCCCTTTACACACTGCTCATCAGCCCAGTCGGAATCATTACCTTCGTAGGGCTTGTCAATTACAAGTTGCTTTTCTTGGCTCCTTGCTCCTAAGGAGTTCAGCTTTAGCTTTGCATTTTTCTAACTTAATTACCTTTTATGTTCAGATCTCCCAGATTGCTCCTCTTATCCACACATTATATGTAATCACAGGCGAGGAAGTTGTCTTTGATAACTGCCTTGTTTTATGGCCTTGGTAATGCCACACTTTCTTAGACAGCTTACAGCTCTTGCTTTTAAGGACTAGCCCATATTCTCAGTCGAGGCTGCTCCATTGCCAAAGATTCAATTACCTGAAACATTTTTTTATCACCTACAGATTTTCTAAAAATCACTTCCACTGTGGGGGATTGTCAGATGTCACCTAGAACACACACACAGCCCTGCATTGCACTCTGCCGTTTCCCTTATTAGAAAGTGGCCCAATCTTTCCAAAGGTTGCCTTTAAAACTGGAACCATTTGGGCTACATTCCTGTCTTTTAAGATGAAACTAGTCTCAGGGACAAGGGCTGGAAGACGGACATGTAATTTTGGTTGATAAGCACCTTTCCTGTTATAATTGAGTTCTCATGCTGGAATGAATGGTTCCCTTGTTGCAGGTTCAGTGTCTGCGGCCAGATATCAATCATTCGCTTCCCTGACACTGTCAAGCAGATGAGTAAATACAAAGTTGTCCTATCTTCTCAAGACAAGGACAAGTCTTTGGTCACTGTGGAGACGGATGCTCATGGATCATTCTGTTTTAAAGCAAAACCAGGGACCTACAAAGTACAGGTATGATGAATTTTATTCTAGTTAAGATATTTGAAAAAGAGCATTGATTTAAAAAATATATATATTTTTATTGATTTCAGAGAGGAAGGGAAAGGGAGAGAGAAATAGAAACATCAATGATGAGAGAGAATCACGGATTGGCTGCCTTCCGCATGCCCCCCACTGGGGACGGAGCCCCCAACCCAGGCATGTGCCCCTGACCGGAATCAAACCCTTCAGTCCACAGGCCGACGCTCCATCCACTGAGCCAAGCTGGCCAGGGCAAGAGCATTGATTTTTAAAAGGGTTATTATTAGCCAGAATGCGTTAGGGAAGGAGCATTTCCATTCCCAACTTCTTATGTTGACATCTTTACATTCCTGCATGTCACTGTTAGTGGAGCAGACAGGCAATCAGTTTAAAAATGATGGGACAGGCCTTTCTCTTTTCCAGTGTGATGTTTATTAGGGCTTTGTATCCGGCTGCCAATCAGACCTCCACCTTCTCAGGCTTTTGGCTGCTGCAGAATATCCATGAGTCCCAAAGGAAATTAAAATGAACTCTTTATTAATGGCAGCTCAGTGACTTCCACAGTGCATGGCTTCTGGAACCCGAGGCCTTTCCCTGCCTTGCCCTGAATGGGAGATGCTGGGCAGGCACCACTGGTTTCTCCATCTGGGCAGGCAGAGAGGCTGGGAGACTTCGGCCCTTGGTCTCACTGCACAGTGAGCACAGATGGGACCAGGAGGCAGGAGACACAACAGAACCAGAGGTCAGCCCACTGCCTTTCAGTGCAGAGGCCCTGCCCACGGGGGAAAGGCCGTGTCTCAGTGGATCTCACACCCTCACCCATCAAGTCAGCTGCTGCTCCTCCTCCCTGAGAAAGAGCAAGTGAGGGAAGGGAGAGGGCTGGGACTCTAGGACAAGGGGACCCCTCCCTCTGAGGAGATGGGTGGGAGAACAGTGTCTCCCTGCTTCCATCGCACAGTGTGGTGTGTGGGCTGACAGCTCCTTTACTAGACAGCAGCTTCTTACAAAGCTGGCCACATGGACAAGCCTTTGGAAGCCCTTTCAGAGTAGGGACTTATCCAAGGAAGGGCGGTTCCGAAGTGTAATCTTTACTAGGGATGAAAAACGTGACCATTGCCTTCTTTCCCAGTCCCTCTCGTTAGCCTGAGAAAGGCCCATAGAAGAAAAGGAAGAGGAAAATGGCGTAATTTCACCATTGGGCATCCAAGCAGCATTGGCAAGTTCATAGCTTATGTCACGTGTGACCTCAAGCCAGGAAAAGGTTCAGGGATTAAATGTGTTTTCCACCCCGTGTTCAGGTGATGGACCACAGCTCGGGTGTCTCTGGAGAGTTGTGCCCGATGGGCTTTTGTGTACACCCAGGCACTGCGAGGGATGGGTTTTCTGTCTGATTAGAAATGCATTGTCTTCACACTGGCTACTTGCATATTTGTTGTGACTGTAAAACTCGGCCTAGCAATGAACCTTTGTCCTTGGAAATCTGTTTGACCTTGGGCCCAGATGAAGGTTCTGTAGGCCAGAGGAGCAGCAACCCTGATATAGCGGATGTTGCCTGTGTTCCCACAGGTGGTGGTTCCCGAGGCAGAGACCCGAGCGGGGCTGACATTGAAACCCCAGACGTTTCCTCTCACTGTGAAGGACAGGCCTGTGATGGACGTGGCCTTTGTGCAGTTTTTGGCATCAGTTTCTGGGAAAGTCTCTTGTTTGGGTAAGATGTCCACGGAAAGCAGGAACAGATGGTTTCACAGAAGCAGGCCTGTGGGGGCGGGGGTGAGCTTTCCCTCACGGGGCAGCGTTAAAGATGAAGGCAGAAGCTGCTCCTGGGCAGTGGTTTGGAGGGTCATATTGCATCTAGTTCTTTTTGAAAAATTGCCACAGTGTGTCAGAGAAACATTTCTCTAGGAGTAGTTTTGCTTTGGCTCCCGAAAGAACATGTGCGTCTCTTTTTCTCCCTCTGACTCTGAAAGGAAGGTGGAATTAGGCCCAGGTTTCAGTCCCAGCTCTGTCACTCTCCAGAAAGGAGACTCAGCATTTACTTTCCCAGCCTCTGTTTTCCTTCCATTAAGTGGCAATACTGCTGCTTTCAGAGGGTTTTAATGAAGTTTAAATGTGGTCATCAAGATGCAGTGTAGCACAGTGACTACTTAGACTCTGAAACCAGACCACATCGGCTTGAACCTTTGCTGTGTGACCTGGGGCAAATTACTTAACCTCTCTGTGCTTTGAGTCCTTTATCTATAATATGGAGGTGATAATAGTACCTGCCTCATAGGCTTGTTGTGAGAGTCAAATGAGTTAGTGTATGTATATTTAGCCTTTAGAAGTACTTGGGACACAGCAAGAGCTATTTAAATCTTTGCTATTATTAGTAATATTAATATATAATGATGATAAGAGGCCCAGTTCTATGCCTAGTATAAAGTGGGTATTAAGTAAGGTTTCATCACCTTTCTCTTTTTCTCTGGCTCCTCTTGGTGCTCCATAAATATTACTTTCCCCATTTCAGTAAATGGTGGAGTCGCTTTCCCCATTAGTGGCTTCCTTGCTTGATACTGATGTCCAACATGCGGGGGCGCTTTTTAGAATCACGCAGCTACATGTTAGCTTTAAAGGAACCCTGGCACTGGCCTTCAGGAGATAAAAGGTAGCAAGCAGCACACAGTGGTCGAACGTGTGCTCTGGTTCATGAGGGCAGTCAAATGAGGCCCTCCTGTCTTTTCTCTGCAGACACCTGCGGCGACCTGCTGGTGACCCTGCAGTCCCTGAGCCGCCAGGGCGAGAAGCGGAGCCTCCAGCTCTCCGGCAAGGTCAACTCGATGACTTTCACGTTTGACAATGTGCTCCCTGGAAAATACAAAAGTAAGACACTAAGACAGCCTCTCATGACCCTCACACGCCCTCATGGCCTTCTTTCTAAATGTTCTAAAACCCAGCTCCCAAATCGCATCCCAAATGTATACTATTACTTGTTTAGCTCCTCTCTGGCCTGTGACCTTGAATGTGCTTTATTTAGCTGAGGCCCTAGGAACCAGCTGCCACCATATCAGGATAGCCCACACAGTTCTCTTTTGGGAGGGTGCCCTCATTCATGCCATTTTATTTCTAAATGCTGAAAAAGCGAGTTGAAATGATAACACAGTGTGCTGCCATTAGCAGCTGTGTGACCTTGGCCTCCCTGAGACTCAGTTTTCTCATCTGTAAGACAAGTGATAGACTTTCTGCAGGATGTAAGACTAAATGAAATACAGGTGTAAAGCTCTTGCACAGTGCCTGGTAAGCAGTGGGCGCTGGCAAACACTGGTTCTCTTTTCCCTGCCTTTCTCAAGAAGCTATCCATTGCCATATTGTATTTCTGCTTTTTCAAAGCTCAGCTTGGAGCTGCTGGCAGAGAATAGCTTGTAAAATCTAATGCTTTTTCTGGGGAATTGCGTTTTCCATTATATCAGGTGTTGGCAAACTATGGCCTAAAGGCCACTTGCCTGTTTTTATAAATTAAGTTTTATGTGAACACAGCTATGCCCATTTATTTATATATTGTCTATGGCTGTTTGTATGCTTAAACCGAGTTGAATAGTTGGGACCATGTAGCCTACAAAGTTGACAATATTTGCCCTGTGGCTCATGACAGAAAAAGTTTGGTGATCTCTGAATATCTTACTAGTAGCCTTATGTTTAGACATAATTGAATTTCTGTCTTGGTGATTTTAATGGTCATTGGTTTCAATTTTTCTTTAGTAATTACCTCTAAGCATTGCTATTTGTGTGTGTGTGTGTGTGTTATATTTGTTTTATGTGTATGTATATACATAGGTGTACATATTGAAAGTGTGTGTATGTACACACACATTTTTTAATAACTAGTGAATTAATTATAATTTTTTCCAGTGGTATTCCAGGAGTGGTGTGCTCTATGCCCATGTGTCTCTTTGTGTTGTGTGCTTTTCCAGTAAGCATCATGCATGAAGATTGGTGCTGGAAGAACAAGAGTCTGGAGGTGGAGGTTCTGGAAGACGACGTGTCAGCGATTGAGTTTAGGCAGACGGGCTATATGCTGCGATGTTCCCTTTCTCATGCCATCACTCTGGTATGCGTGGCTTCTGAGGATCCTCTTATTTGGAAGAGCACGTGCCTTTGGAGAGCAAGAAGGACTAGTGTGCCAAGAAGATTATAACCGTAGTCTAGTCAGATTTCCTTTTCTGCCCCTCCACTCAGCCACCTAATATGGAAAGCTTCATCAGGAAGCATTTAAAGTACCTCAGTGGAAGATGCCTTTATTTGGGACATTTCCTGGCCTCACATTAAATTCTATCTGACGATTTGGGGGAGTCATTGATGTAGTGCAAAGCACAGTAGCCTTGGGCAACTTCATTTAATGTTTCTGAGCCTCATTTTTCTCCTCTAAAACTGAGATCCTAATACCCACTTCTCAGAGTTATAGGGAGGTTTAAGTAAAGCTTTAATGCATTTAAAATTTTGTTGGCATACACCGCTATTATTTATTAACAGGTGCAGCTGACTGAGTTTCTCTGGTATATGAGGACAGAGGACAGAACTGTTAGAATCTTATTCTCTTGTTGACGTGGTCTCCCTGGCCTGATAGGTAGTGTACCATATGGATTTCTGGAAAGGAAACACTGTGCAGACCTATAGATGTCCATTTATGAATTTTATATAATTTTTTTACTCAAAGCATTGGTAAATGTCATTGTCAGATGCCAATAGAGAAACTGAGGCAATTGGCAATTCAGTGACTGCTATGTTAGATGCTGAAGAATTGAAAATGGTGAATAAGTGATTGACATTTAGGAAACCAGTTAAGAATAAGTGATAAGACATTTGGAAGCCATTCCTTCCCTTAAATTCTCCCTTACATTTCTGTTTCCCTTAGAATAAGATCCACATTCCTTAATGATGGCCAACAAGGCCCACCCCCAACTCTCCTCTTACCTCCTACCACTTTCTACCTTGCACACTCAGCCCCAGCACATGGGCCTTCTCCAGATCCACAGTAAGCTCGCTCCCTTCTCTGGGCCTTTGCACATGCTCTTCTCTCTTGGAATGCTATGTCTTCTCCAGAAACGTTTGCACTTGGTTATTCTCATCATTCCGGCTACAGCTCCAATGTTTCCTACTCAGGAGAGGCCTGCCCTGAGACCAACAAGCTAAAGACACCTACGGGGATCGCTCTATATTCAGATCCCTGTTTATTTTCCTTATAGCTGTATTACTCACTAACTGAAGTCCTCTAATTTCTTTGTTGACCATATTGATTTTCTGCCTCTCTATGTTAGAATGTAAGCCACTTGGGAACAGGAGCCTTGTCAACAACCAAAGCCCAGCTCTGGGTCTATCACAAAGCAGGTGCTCAATAAATGTTAGTCGACCAAATGAAAAAGAGCACGTTTTTTGTTGGAAGTTTTTGAAGGTTTTTAATTTTCCTGTGGCACCCAACTGCTCAAATGATTAATGGGCAAAACAGATGACTGGTTCTGAAACAGAAATATTATTAATCATCTTGTGTCTCCATCTCCCCCGGTAAGTCATTGTATTGGCTTTGGTCCCTCAGGAGTTTTATCAGGATGGAAATGGACCTGAGAATGTGGGGATTTATAACCTCTCCAAAGGAGTCAACCGCTTCTGCCTGTCCAAGCCTGGTGAGTCTGGGAGGATTGATGTGCTACGTGTTAGGGAAACAGAGAGGCACCAGAGGATGGTTTTAAAGGCATTTCTTCCCACCTCAGTTCTATTTGCATCAAGCTATCAATTTTGGCTGTGGTCATTGTACTCTTGTTTTTCTATCTCTTCCCTCTGGAAGGAGGAGTGTTTTTACCCAAAGAATTAGAGCTGGGGCCTGGCAAGTCTCTTGGGTTTCAGTTGGGTAGACTGCTGGGCCCTTTCACTTTTTTTTTTTTTAATTTACTTTTCAATTACAATAGATATGTAATATTATTGTTATTATTATTTTGAATATATTTTTATTGATTTCAGAGAGGGAGAGAGAGGTGGAAGCATCAGTGATGAGAGAGAATCATTGATCAGCTGCCTCCTGCACACCCCACACTGGGGATTGAGCCCACAATCTTGCATGTGCCTTGACTGAGAATTGAACCGTGACCTCATGATTCATAATTTGACACTCAACCATTGAGCCACACCAGCCGGACGACATGTAATATTAGATTAGTTTCAGGTGTATAGCAAAGTGATTAGACCCTTTCAATTATAAAAACATTACACTATTGGCCAGTAAAAATTGGATCATCTCCCACCTTGCTTAAAATACTTTGGTGGCTTCTCGCTCTTTTAACAACTTTGAGATGCAATCTGCAGACCATAAAATTCACCCATTTAAAACATACAATACAACGATTTTTAGCAAATTTACCAAGTTGTACAACCATCACTATAACCCACTGTAGAACATTTTCTTCACCTAGTAATATTCTTCATACATGTTTATAGTGAATTTCCTCTCCAGGCAGTAATCAATTTTTTGTCTTTATGGATTTGCCTTTTTTTGGACAGTTCATATAATTGAGATCATACAATATTGGTATTTTGCCTGGCTCCTTTCACTTAGCATAATGTTTTTGAAGTTCATCATAATGTTTTGGATTCCATATTGTAGCAAGTATTTGTAGTATATTCCTTTTTATTGTTAAATAGTATTCCATTGTGAGGGACACAATTTCACATTTTGTGTATCCATTCACTACTTGGTAGATACTTAAGTTGGTGGATATTTCCAGTTTTGGGCTATTATGAACGATGTTGCTTTGAATATTTGTGTACCTTTGTGTGAACATCTGTTTTCATTTTGGGATGATAAATGCTTAGGAATGGAATTGCTGGATCATATGGTAAATTTATGTTTATTTTTTAAGAAATTACCAAATTGTTTTCCAAAGAAGCTGTATGTACCATTTGATATTCCCGCCAGCAATGTACAAGGGTTCCTGTTTTTCCACATCTTCACCTATTTTACTTACTGTCTGTCTTTTTGACTATACCATCCTGCTAGGTGTAAAGTAGTATCTCATTGTGGTTTTATTTTGCATTTTCCTAAAGAATAATTCAGTGACTTCTCTTGATTCTCAAGGTAAAATACAAAATCCTTAACCAGACCTTGAGCTCCTGTATAATCCAGCCTGCCTGCCCTTCTCTCCGTTCCAGGCACACTGTCCTTATGTGTTTCAGTTAGGATGCCTTTGGCTGCAAGTAACAGAATCTGTACAATAGTGCCATCAAGATGTGGGGCTGAATTTGGCTTGATAACAAAGTCTGGCAGCATGTGGCTACAAGCATGGGTTCGGTGGCTGGTAGAGGTTAGGGTTGGTGTCTTTATGATTCTTTTAGTCTTTTCCCTTGTGTTTTCAAGATGGCTGCCATCTTGTTATGGTTAAGGCAGAAAGACCAGGAGAGGGACAGGCAAACATTTTCCATGCCTCCTCCTACTCCAGTAAACTTCCTTTATGTCTTATTAGCCAGAACTGTGTCACATGGTCACTTACAGCTGCAAGGGAGGCTGGGACAGTTGCCTATGTTGCCGAGACTGGACACATTGCCACTGTAAACATAACCCAGGTCTGGTGTCAAGGAAGGAAGGACAGCTGTTGGGGAAGCACCTAGCGAGTCCTTGATGTAGATGTTCTTGCTTAAGTGCTCTCCCTGTGCCTCACACTCCACTCTTCACCCAGCTGTGCCTTCCTACTGTCACTTCTTGGTTCAGTCATTACTTTCCAGGGGTGGGAGGGCGCTCAGTGTCATTTATATCTCCCTGTCATGCTGCTGCTCACAGCATTCAGTTCTTTCCTTTACTGCACTTAGCTCATAACTGGTCTGCTATAGATGTCAGATGCCTCCCTCTGTAGACGGTAAGCCCCCGATGGCAGGGGCCTTATCTGTTTCTTGCTGTGTACCAGTACCTAGCACAACACCTGGCTTATTGTAGGTGCTGGTGCATTAATATTTGTCAAATGAAAGAGCAAATAAAATGAATGGAGAAACCTAATTTCTTTCTACTAGGAGCTGCACTGGGGCTTACACTGCACACAGCAGAGGTGGTTTGAACTAATGTCAGTTTTTGTAGGACATATTGCAAAAATGTGGGTTAATGACCATTTGGTGGGAACACATTGTTAGACTTTTCTCCTTTCTGAAATTGACTGTATTTCTCTGGCAAATGATGCCATATGCCCCTAATTGAGTGTTACCCTCATAAACTTCCGGCATGAGAGTGTTTTCTGTGATTGTTTCATAATTTTCTGGGCCTTCCCCTGCCCCTTGCCCTGTTTAGGAATATTTATGGGGAAGGAGTTCAGGCTATGGTTATCTTTTGAATTTTTAACAGAATCTGTTAAGTAGAAAATTCTCAGTCTGAGTTGTTGTAGTAATGCCCTTCCTGTTCTTCTTGTGCACATATCTGTTAGCTTGGTCTGTGTGGATTAAACTACTGTGCATTGTTAAGCTATAGAAAGGAACATCCCGAGCTTGTCAGTAGGCCATTAACTGGTTTGGGTCAAGGGTAAGAGCCATCATATATTGTGGGTCTCAACTGAGGTGGTGCCTTTAGATTTCAAATGTTGGAATTGCTTAGCGTAGTAGATGCCCTTCTCTGAAGATGCCTTTTGCTTTCCTGGTTGCAGGCGTGTACAAGGTGACCCCACGCTCCTGCCACCGGTTTGAGCAAGCGTTCTATACTTATGACACGTAAGCTGGGGCTTCTCTGCTCTGTGTGTTTGTGTGACTTCTGTAGAGAATGAGTGTGTGTCTCTTTTTCAGTCATTTCTGAGAACAAAAGGAATTTTTTGTAGTTTTTCTGGAAGGGGTTAAGGTTAGGCATTAAAAAGTTTCTAGATAAGGATTTTAAGATACTTGGGGAAATTACTATTATTTTTTTTAATTAAAGCATTTTTATTTTTCAATTACAGGTGACATTCAATATTATTAGTTTCAGGTGTATAGCATAGTAGTTAGACATTTATATAATTTATGAAGTGATCTCCCCAGTAAGTCTTGTACCCACCTGGCACTATGTATAATTATTACTATAAATATATATATATATATTTTAAATATATTTTTATTAATTTCAGAGAGGAAGGGAGAGGGAGAGAGAGATAGAAACATCAATTATGAGAAGGAATCATTGATCGGCTGCCTCTTGCATGCCCCACACTGGGGATCGAGCCCGCAACTCAGGCACGTGCCCTGACCGGGAATCGAACCGTGATTCATTGGTCGATACTTTACCACTGAGCCACGCCGGCCAGGCTAATTATTACAGTATTATTGACTATATTCTCTATGCTGTATTTTTCGTATCTGTTGTAACTGCCAATTTGTACTTCTTAATCCCTTTCCCCTTTTTTTTCCACCCAATTCCCCACTCCCATTTCCCCTCTCACTACCCTGTTTGATCTCTGTATTTATGAATCTGTTCCTATTTTGTTTTGTTTTTAATTTAAATTCTTTATTGTTTAAAGTACCTGTTTTGTTTATTTTGTTTTTTAGGTTCCACATATAGGTAAACTCATATGGTATTTGTCTTTCTCTGTCTGATGTATTTCACTTAGCATAATACTTGGGTAAATTATTGAGAAAATGGAGATAGGGTCTCTTTCCCAAGAATTCTGTAAACCAAAAATGGAAGGCTGTGGTTTCTAAATGGATTAAAGATAATTGTTAACTCTTCCTCCAGCCCTCACTGATAGGACTTTCTCAAGCTCTAGCCCACCATTTCTCTACTTTTACAAATGCTTGTGGGTGTCACTGGGGATTCGAGTGTAAAGTTTTGGAGTAGAGAATTCGTTTATTCTTTAAAACCCTGATATATGTATTTCAGGAGTTATTTTGGCCTACACTAAGAGCAATTTCATGTAGTGTATTTCAGGGTCAGGAAGGTGGCCCATAAAGGGTGTTGTTTGTGATCCTTTGAGAATGACTAGGTGATATTGCCTGTGTTTTATTTCCACTTCTGTGATTTATAGGTCTTCACCCAGTATCTTGACGTTGACAGCCATTCGCCACCATGTCCTTGGAACTATCACCACTGACAAAGTGATGGATGTCACTGTGACTATCAAGTAAGACTAGTGTTCTGTGGTGGGCTGAGCAAGGGCGGCTGGTGGGTGAGGCCTGGGGGCTTCTCTAATAGACTCTCCGAAAACTATTTTTGATTTCTTATCTCTAGGTGTATATACAAATGGCCTTCTCTCTCATACTGACGTGACATAGCCATAAATTAGCAGCAGCCTTGATCCTTTCCTTTTATGATTCACGAATTAACCTGGGATGAGGAAGAGCCTTCTGACAGCTCGTTTCGTGCCTTAAATTTCTGTTTGAACTCTCTATACTTCCTGTCTTCGCTAGGTGGGAAAAAGTCTCTGGTTTATTCATTGTATTTCAAGTGTTTTTAGCAAATTAAAAAATATTGCCTATTTTTCTTAGACCTTCTCTCAAAAGCTTGGAAAATAGAGATAGTACCTGATGTAGGAAAGGTCACGAGAGAGAAAGGACACAAAAGGCCGTGCCTCCCTGAGGGTCAGGTTCATGTGAATGTGACCTTTGAGAGGAATTTTTGCAGTGTGGTGAGGTGACACCCTAGTTTTCTTGAGCCCCAATTTTCTTGAGAAATGAAAGTTTTGGCAACATGACCAACTTTGTCAAATAGAATGGAAATATGAGCACCTTTCTCTGTCTTTACCTTAGTTGAAGTTGCCTTTCCAGCTATATCGCCATCTTTCTGTCCACCACCTTTTCACCCATCCATCCTTTCTGAAAGTATTTCTTGGGAGTCTTTGGTGTGACTGGGCGTAGGCCACAGCTCCTGCCCTAGACTCGTGGGGGAGGCAGGTAGTCCTAGAACTGGACACAGAGCTGTAAGATTACAAGTGGGATAAGCGCTTTGAATTTGAACTTGTCGGCGTTCAGGGCATTCAGGAGAGGTAAGCTGGCAGGGGCCAGCCTATGTTAATCCAGAGTGATCCTTTAATACCAGAGATCATATGATTCCTCTACTTCAAACTCCAGGGGTTTTCCATTCCACTCAGAATGGAATCGAAGGTCTGAAGCCCCTGTCCCCGCAGGGCTCCCCCCTCCCCCGACCCAAGGACTCTTCCCTGGGGCCCTTTCCCCAGGTTGCCTTGGTCTCCTTGCTGACCTTGAGCTCCCCATCCGAGACTCCAAGGACTTTGCACTTGTCCTCCCCTTGCTTGAGACACTCCTCACCCAGAGGGCCACATGGCCCACTTTTTCTCTTCCTTCAGGATTATCTGATCTGAAAGGCCTTGGCTTACTCTGTAAAAATAGCACCCCCATATTCCCAGCACTCTCTCCTTCCACACTGCTTTATTTTCATTGTACTTGTCATGTGACATCATTTTTCCTTTTCTTGTCAGCCTCTTCCCACTAGAATGAGGATTCGCCAGAGTTAGGGAATATCGCCTGTCCTGTTTATGACTGTATCCCAGTGCCTGGTTCTCTGGCAGAGGATGTTCTTAACAGGTTGAATGAAAGGCAGAGGATGGCAGCCTGGGTAGAACTCATGTCCTCAGAACATCTGCCATGTTTTCATCCAGCCATAAAGTCAATGGTATCTCATTCCAGCCCAGATCTACCAAATACTACTACCATCGTACAGAAGTTGAGCCTTTATTTATTTTTAATATGTTCTTATTGATTTTTAGAGAGTGGAAGGGAGAGGGATAGAGAGATAGAAGCATCTATGAGAGAGAAACATCGATCAGCTGCCTCCTGCACGCCCCCTACTGGGGATCGAGCCCATAACCTCTTGGCTCATGGGTCAGTGCTCAACCACTGAGCCACACTGTCTGGGCCAGTCTTTATTTTTTTTTAAAAAACTATTAGTGTATTCAAATCAGGAGAAGACTGTGCCATGTGGTGGTTCTACCAGGTGTTTGGTTTTGTTACCTGTGGGCTGCTCCTTCCTTTCCTCCAGGTCTTCCATTGACAGTGAACCCGCCTTAGTCTTAGGCCCCCTGAAGTCTGTGCAGGAGCTGCGGAGGGAGCAGCAGTTGGCTGAGATTGAGAGCCGCAGGCAGGAGCGGGAGAAGAAGGGCAATGAAGAAGGTGGAGAAGGAAGCACCAAGCCCCCTGTCCAAGAGATGGTGGATGAGTTGCAAGGCCCCTTCTCCTACGACTTCTCTTACTGGGCCCGGTAAGCTCTCTTGGGCTTTTCTCTGCAGTGTCCTCTGTTCTGATAGTCTTCCTCATGGAGGGACAGAACCAGCCAAATTGAAGTCTTTTTATTATTTCAGGTCTGGAGAGAAAATCACTGTCACACCCTCATCTAAAGAGCTGCTCTTTTATCCCCCTTCCATGGAAGCCACCGTCAGTGGAGGTACATGTCCCCTCAGTGAGCCAGTGACACACCTTTGCAGTCGTTTCTTTGCTGCATTGAAACATTTATTCTGTGTTATTGTTACAGCGAGAACGTCTTTGTAAGGCACACATAGATGTTACTATTTGATGAAGGAATGAGTGAATGAATGAAATCAGTAAGAGTAACTTTTGCTGTCAGAAAGGGGCGATCTTTTTGGAACAGGACTTGGTTTTTCTTGACATTACCAGGTTGACAGCAGAGGTCGGTGAAAAGCAAAATCATCATTTGTGGAACATTAGTGGTCCTGTGTCTGAACAGTTCGTGCTGTTTAGGGCCCTTCTTTATTGGTAACTAGAGGCCCAGTGCATGACATTCCTGCACTGGGTTGGGGGGAGGGGGATCCCTTAGCCTGGCCTGTGCCCTCTCACAGTCCAGGACCCCGTGGGGAACGGGCCCAAGCTGGCAGTCGGACATCTCCCAAGGGGTCCTTAGCGCTGCCAACCGCTGCACTCGCTAGCCAGGAGCCCCGCTTCTGGCTGAGCAGCGCTCTCCCTGTGGGAATGCACTGACCACCAGGGGCAGCTTCTGTGTTGAGCGTCTGCCCCCTGGTGGTCAGTGCATGTCATAGCGACCGGTCATTCCGCTGTTTGGTCGATTTGCATATTAGCCTTTTATTATATAGGATTAGAAGTGATTGCTTACTGAGTATTTGCCTTTTGGCTACTGATAGTTTTTTTGTAACATCATGGGTTCATTCAATACCGGGCATTTATGTGGCTTGTGTTTGGAAGTAGAGTGTGAAGAGCCCGCCTTTCCGCCGTCAACCTGTCTGGGGTGGCCTTCCGGGTTGGGTCCTCTGAGGTCGAGCAGCATGGCTCTCATCTGCTGGAAAGGCATCTCTCCCTGGTGGGCTTGTGAGAACCGAGAGAGAGGAGGCGTGAAACCCCAACTGCGTTAGGTTTACCTGTTAACGTTGTTGGCAGTTAAATGAGGCCTTTCTGGGATGGAGAGAGGCTTGGGCCACTTTGCCTTAGTGAAGTTTCTGGAGCATTAAACAACCTCATTTGGAGGTTAGCTTCAAATACCTCAGTTTTAGGCCCTTCTTATTGGGAAGTCCCCCACCAGAAGGCTCCTGTCCTCTGCAGCTCGGTTGTATTCTTCTGTTTACCTCTTCCCTTTTAGAAAGCTGCCCAGGGAAGCTGATCGAGATCCACGGGAAAGCAGGCTTATTCCTGGAAGGCCAGATCCACCCAGAGTTGGAAGGAGTCGAGATTGTCATCAGTGAAAAGGGGGCAAGTTCACCCCTCATCACAGTCTTTACTGATGACAAGGGTGCTTACAGGTAAGCCGGGATTAGGAAACATTTTGCTTGGGGAGAGCTGGGAGCCGGGATTTCCTGTGGTGAGGCGTGGCCTCCTGCAAGATTGGAGGCGAAGCCGTCTCTGCATTGCTCTCTTTCTTCAGTGTTGGGCCTCTGCACAGTGACTTGGAGTACACCGTGTCCTCACAGAAGGAGGGCTACGTCTTGACTGCGGTGGAAGGAACCATAGGAGATTTTAAAGCGTATGCCTTGGCAGGCGTAAGCTTTGAGGTAACACTATGTTTTTTAAAAAGCAGTTTTATTGAGGTATAATTGACATACAATGCACTGCACATAAAGTGTCTAATATGATATATTGCCAACATAGTCTCGACATAAGAACACACCCATGAAAACACCACCAAACACTCTCCAAAGTTTCCTTGTACCACTTGGTAATTCATCCCTCCCATCCCACCCCACTGATCTGATCTGCTTTCTGTCACTGTGAATTAGTTTGCAGCTTCTGGAGTTTTATACAAATGGAGTCATACAGGGGGGCCTCTCTGTCTGGCTTTTGTCACTCAGCGTAATTTGGAGACCTGTGCCTTAAGCTTGTTTGCATGCCTTTTGGGAAGTGTTCCAAGCTTCCCCCTCCACTGTTCTGTGTCAGAGGACACAGGGTGTCCCTGCAGCGGTGTTTGATGTCTTTCTCCCCTCCCCCCGTCCTTGTTGGGAGGAATGTGCTGTGAGATCTCCGAGTAGGGATATTTTCCACATGGAGGACAAAGTAAAAGAACGGCAGATCATCTCACATAAAAAGTGAAGATTCTGTATTGCAGATTACATCTTAAACTAAATTGAAAGATATTCAAACTGGGAAGAAATATTTATACCATAAATAATATCCCCAGTGTACAAGGAACTTCTTAAATTGATAAAAAACTCAATAGAGAGAACAAAGGATATGAAAAGGCAATTCACAGAAGTAATACAAGTGAATAATAAACATAGAAGAAATGCTCAATTTTGGTAGTGACTGAGGAAATGTAAAGGAAGTTACCATCAAAACACTGGGTTTTGGGTTAGATTTGCAATAATTAGGACCACATCCATGTTTTGAAGAGCATGTATTTTTCCATGCATGGATGATTTGTGGAGCATGCATGGCTACAGCCACTTTACAGTGCAATTTGGTGGTAATTTCTGAATTTAAAGTGCACATAGCCAACACTTCTACTCCTAGGAATGGATTATTCAGGAAAAGAGAAAAACCTGAGTGCACAAAGATAAGCATGTTCGGGGATCTTCAGATTGTCTCTCCTTTCCCACCACAAAGACGGTTTACTGGCCTCTGCATCTGAATGATATTCCACTGTTAAGCAGTGAGGCAGATCTCTGGACTGATAGAAGAGGAAAGTCAGGGTACGAGGTTGAGGGCAGAAAGCATGTGTAGTGTGTAAGCATGCAATTTTTTTTTAATCCTCTTGATATTTTTTCCATTGATTTCTAGAGAAAATGGAAGAGAGGGAGAGAGAGATGGAAGGGGGGAGAGAGAGAGAAACATCGATGTGAGAGAGATGCATTGATTGGTTGCCTCCCGCACACCCTCCCCCCGCTCCCTGCCACCTGCCTGGGGAATCTGCAACCGAGGTATCAAACCCACGACCCTTCAGTCCATTGGCTGATGCTGTAACCACTGAGCAAAAACTGGCGAGGGCAAGCATGCCATTTTTGTCTCAACTCCCCCTCCCCCAGTAAACTTGCCAGTCCGTCAACTATAGCCATAATGTTTATAAGCTTTGTGTGGGCATAGAAATAGTTCCAGAGGAGTACACACCAAGCTATTAACATCAGTTACCCCTGTGGACGAAGAACAGACATTCTGTTCCCCCAACAAATAACAACAAAAGAAAACCCATAAGAATCGCCTCTTGACTTGTGAACTCTTGTCTGCATGGTTAATATGGGTTCACCTTGCTGTGGTTCCTTTCTCGCCCCCAGATAAAAGCTGAAGACGACCAGCCCCTCCCTGGGGTCCTCCTGTCCCTCAGTGGAGGAGTGTTTCGTTCCAACCTCTTGACTCAGGACAATGGCATCCTGACTTTCTCAAACCTGGTAAGATGTCCTGTAATTTAGCGCCTGCCTATCTTCCCCATGAGGAAGCAGGGACGCAGTGTGTGACAACCTGAGAACAACACCAGCGTGGAGTGCTTGAAGTTTCTCAGGGGAGCAAATGTAATTAGAGTATTGCTCTTATTAGAGTTTAATGCGGCTGATTCATGTTCCCTTCCGCACACACTTCTTGTTTTCTGGTCACCCAGCTGTCACAAAGACAATGTAATTAATGACCCTGGCCACAGCGATTCCTGTCTTAGGCGGCCCTTTGTTTTACCAAGGATCCCGCTGTTTATAATGCCGAGTCGTATTCAGCAGTTAGCTTGTGTTTCTTTTGCAAAGTGCACTCCCCATGCTGTGAAGATAGCACCAATTTTTCATTCCAGATGTAGCCTGAGCCCTTGGCTGGTGGGGTCTTAGGAAGTGTGTGTGAATTGGCCATCTTGTCAGTCCTGGGAATGAAGTGATTGTTAGAGGGGTGTCACAAGCAGGCAGTGAGGTGTATCCGAAAGGTCCTACGCTGTGTGGTGATGCACACCCGGGTTCAAATCTTCCCTCTGCTCCTTACTTGCTATGTCATCTTGGGCAGGTTACTTGACCTCTGAGCCCCAGTTTCTTCATTCCTAAAATTCAAAGGACTGCTACCTCCACAGTTACTGAAGGCACATGCTAATGACAACTGCTGTTGTTAGAACTGTAAGTGCCATTACCATAACTATTTATGGTAGAGTTAGTGGTACCATTTCTGTCTGTCCAGGAAGCCCTGGGGCTCTTGTGGCGTAGTTCTGGTCCATTGTGACTTAGTCGCCCCCTTTTAAGCCCGGCCCAGAGGCTCAGTTGTGGTTGTCTTTTGGCAGAGCCCTGGCCAGTATTACTTCAAGCCCATGATGAAAGAATTCCGGTTTGAGCCATCCTCCCAAATGATTGAGGTGCAGGAAGGGCAGAACTTAAAGATCACCATCACCGGGTACCGCACGGCCTACAGGTGAGCAACCCCTGCCCACTTCCCTCTCGTCCAGGCCTGGCTGTGGGATCAGCCTCCAACTGCCATCGTGTGGACGCTCATTCCAGCCATCACATGGATTTAATTTGGGAGCCAAGGGACATGGGATATGGGTCCAAGACTTTTGATTGCTGCCCTTTCTTTTTAATATTTCAAACTAGTGGTTCAGCCACAAAGTTCCTGTTTTGAAATTGGCCTGTGAGAGCCTATCTAGTTGCTTTAAATTTTTTAAAGGAAGAATGCGTTCACTTGAGTAAAACTCAAAATGTTGAAAAGAGTACACAATGTAAAATTTCCCTACTATTCTTGTCTCCTAGCTACCTCAGTTTTCCAGTGTTTTTAAATACTTCAGAGATGGTTTTATGCACATACATGTGTGTGTGTGAACATACATAGATATTTATATACACTTAAAAAAGCACTTGAAATGAACATTGATTAATCAGAAACAGTGGGTTGAGAAAAATGGGGCCATTTTCAACAATGAAATAAAAAACGATTTACTTTCCGTTCATTGAATGCTTTGCTATTTAGAATAAATTATGACACAAATAAAATAAAATAAAATGGAATAAAATAAAGCTTAGCCTTTATAGCTTACAGTTTTCCAGAGTGTCCCTTAAGATGTATGAGAAGAGATACTGATGGTATCCTGGCTGGATTGGCAGGTGACACAGGGAGATCCGAAGGGCCTGTGGCCTTGGAGCACAATTCTCCAGTGAGCTGTTCTGACTGTAAATTGTTGGTAAATGCAGGACACTTTACTTGAGATTCTTTGTGTGCTTCAGAAAATCACAAGAATATCACGTTCCATGTCTTCCCTTGTCATTCTAGTTGCTATGGCACAGTTTCTTCTTTAAACGGAGAGCCGGAGCAGGGGGTTGCTGTGGAGGCGGTGGGACAGAGCGACTGTAGTATTTATGGGGAGGACACCGTGACGGATGAAGAGGGGAAGTTCAGATTACGTGGATTGCTGGTGAGACTTTGAGCATGTTTTATTAGGGGATTTTTCATACAGTGTTTGGAGGTATCTTGTAGTACCCCCAAAATTGCTAGGATTGGGCCAGATCAGAGGGCTGGGGAGGTGGGTATGGTTCTGGAACCGTCTCAAGTTTTTTCTTGACACATCTTACCTTTGAACTAGATGACATACTGGTTTGGGGTTTTGTATCAAAGTAAATTTGGAAACCCATGGGTTTGGTATAGAATTGGGGGTTTTGCCTGGAATTGGGTGGTTATGGCTTAGGCCAGGGCTCTCAAATCAAAGGCCTGTGGGGCCAGTAGAGGTGCAAATGGCTGAAGCAGGCTGGGTGTAGAGTAGGGAGTGGAGAGGACTGTGGGGAACTGGAGAGGGCATGGCCCATGCAAAGGGAGAAGCTCCATCCCAGCTCTAGCTCATGGCCATGTGGAAGACAGACTGCGGGCAGCCACATAGTTTGCATTTTTAAAGAGCAGTCAGAAATTCAGATTTCCATGTGCATACTCCTGATTTTTCTATGTAAACAATTAATTAAAAAATCAACACATCCATAACTTCTTTGTGTGAGCCAGACAGCCACCTTATTTGTCCTTTTGGCTGCTAAGTAGCAACATTTGGTTTAGAGTTTATGGTACTTTTTTTCTCAGTTTTTATTTGTTCATTCATTCACATGCTCATTCAGCAGACACTGAGTGTAAACTGTAGGAGTCACAGAGCATGTGTGGGTTAGATGGCACCCACTGGACTGGACCACTTGGATTTGGAGTTGGGTCCCCAGCCTTTCACATTCACAAACTGTATGTTCTTAATCAACCCCAGAGATGGCCTCACGTGTCTCAGCAACAAACTACTGTTTGCCCAAATCACATGAGCTGATATGCAAATCTCTTTGCCAGTCTACTTAGATACATTGAGGCGATGCTGTTTTTCCCCAAAGAAAAGAACACTCATGTCCAATGTCCAGGGCACCCCCATTCTCAGATATTGGGGTACCTGAAAGTCAGGTTGGAAGCCAGGGGAAAGATACCTATCTTTTTTTTTTAAATAAGTGTGTAAGGAAAAAGTGACTCAGAATTTTTTTGACAATGGGTTCATTTGTGCTATTAAAGCCTTGCTTTTAAGCTGAATTTATCTAGTTTGCAGCCTTCCTAGAAATTCTCCTTTGAACTCATATCTCTCTTTATCAGAGTTTCCACTAACGCATGCAGCAATGTCAAAAACAAACAAAAAAATGTCATTTAATCAAGGCAATTTACTTCCATCTATTGGAAATTGCCATCATGTGCTGGCTTTCTTAGACCAAATTATTGCTATCTGACAGAATTTTCTGAGTAAGTGTATACACATCTTTCATGTGATCAGTGTCCAAAAAAAAGGTGGGTTTTTTTTTTTAGAATGGTGACTTTTTGGTAAACATGTTATATGCCCATAAATGTAAGTAATAGAATAAAAAGTATAAAGAAGAAAATTTTTTTAAAAGGGAAAAACCTGAAATTCCACTTCCCAGAAATGGTATCCGCGGTACACATTCGGGAGTGTCCTTCCAGGTGTCATTCGATGTACAGAAACAAGCAGAGGGAGGGGCGGGCAGCAGGGAAGAACTTTATCAGACTGAGAGTGGATTATGTTTGCAGTTTTGAAATAGGAAACCACATTTAAGTTTCCTTGGGTAAAAGAAACTGAATGGGGATTGAGGAATTGCAGAATGTCAGGTAAATGTTTCTTCATCAGGATTTTTTTTCAAAAAAATCTTTATTGTTGAGAGTATTACAGATGTCCCCCGTTTTTCCCCTATTGCCCCCCTCCACCCGGTTCCCGCCCCACCCCAGGCCTTCACCACACTATTAGGGTGACAGGTGCAGACTGGGGGCTGAAATGAGTGAGGCAGGAAAGCTGCGGTCCTGGTGCGGACCTGCAGTCAGAGCAGACTCAGATCTAGGTTGCATGTGACGAGCCTCTTTCTTGGAGAAGTGACAGCCTGGGTTTGTTTGCAGCCGGGATGTGTGTATCACGTGCAGCTCAAGGCAGAAGGCAATGATCACATTGAACGGGCCCTCCCCCACCACCGGGTAATTACGGTAAGCATGAAGTTCTTCAGCAGAATTCAGTGGTGTGATTGCTTCCCTGATCAAAAACCTGTTAGCGCTCCTCTGGCTGTCTGTCTCTCATCTGTTGCGTGGGTTGGGGGCGAGGGGGGTGGAGGGGAGACTTCAAATCCTAATTAAGGGTCCTCTTGGAATAGCGTCATCTTCCCAAGCAGCATCTTGTGGGGGTTTTAATGAACAGCGTGGCTGTCACTCACCCAGAGAAGAAATTTGAACTGTTGTTTCCCCACTTCCCTGCAAGCTCTGATCATTATTCTGCAAGTTGAGGATCTTAAGGCACAAGTTGCTTTCCAATCAAGGGCATGTGATAAAGAGAACATGGACCTAATTGGTAGCCGGGCCACCCGGTTTTCTTACATTCAGATGACCTTGTTCTTCCATTTGGTGGGCAGTCTTTTTGGTATTCCCGACAATGACTTCTTAGCTAATTGACACCTAACAAGGCAGCCCTCCAGGAAGTGGCCAGGGAATCACTTGAAATGAAGCTTTTCTCCCACAAAATTTGCTAGACTAGAGGGCCTTAGTGGGACAAGAGGGACTGCTTTGTGATGGCTTCAGGCATGAGGTTTGTGTGGGGTTAGAGAGAGAGGTGGCAGGCCATTTAGGACTGTGTAGCCTAGACAGTGTATTTTGTTGATGTCTTCATGGCATCTGGCATTTTAAATGGCCGTACTTTACAGTTCTATATATTTCCTTGCCGTCGTGACTTAGGCCAGGATCACCAGCAGCTGTGCGGCCTGTGAGCTGGCAGATATGAACAAGTCACATATTGAGAGCACACACCCACCCCGAGGGGCTGCTGTGGCTCGGCTCTAGCTGATTGCTGCCAGGCAAGAATGTCTTCTTTTTCAAGAGAGACTAAAAAAATCTGGCTTTTTTGTACATGAAATTTTTAAAAATGTTGGCAAGTAATTAAAACTTAGAAAACAAAGACTGCATTTGTCAAACAAAATGTGTCTGTGAGCCAGGGGTAGCCCATCTACTTACTATCAGATTGTGACCTGGGACTTAGGCTGCTTCTATGGCCTTTATTATAGGAAGTGAAGTTTGTCATGAAATAGCCTGAGACGTCACACAGGTAAAGTAGAAGTTCCTCTTCCAGCTTCCTCAATATCAGCATTCCTTATTTCCTTCTAGGTTGGCAATAACGACATCGACGATATAAACATCATTGTTTTCCGGCAGATTAATCAGTTCGATTTAAGTGGAAATGTGATCACTTCCTCCGAGTATCTTTCTACATTATGGGTAAGGCCAGCTTTTTAAGGTGAAAATACCGTGTTCTTTTCAGCTTTGAGATGAGTAAGAACCGGATGTCTGGGCCTCTCTGGTGCTAGCTTTAGCGCACTAAAGGTGGAGATGCTGTGTTGAGGTTGAGATTTAAGAAACTTCGATCCAAGCATATATCTGGGAGAGTGATTGCTGATAGCTGGAAAGAAATGTGTCCCGGTTTCAGATAACCGTTTTACTAGCAGTATATATCTCTGGAAGTATTGTAGTAGGAGCCTAATGAATGATCAATATGATCTAGAGTCTGAAACAGAAATACAATTTTAAGGCAAAGTGCTTCGTAACTATTTAAATTCTGTCCAGGGTAGAGATGGTGGGCAGTGGACTAGAACTCAGACTGTCTGGGCTGCCTCCTGTCACGGGTGGTTACTTACCTTGTCAGCTTGGGCAGCCACTTCATTCCCATGGACCTTGGTTTTCTCCTCTGTAAAGCCAGGGAGTTAGACTCACTGACCTCTTAAGGTCTGTCCAAGTTCTAACAAAATGTGCTCTCCGTAATTAAGGAAGAGATGTTTATACAGTGCCCTGTGATCCCTTGAAAGATGTTAATGAGCCGCCTCGGCAGTGTATCTTTCAGAGGCTCTGTAATTTTGTATACAGTGAAGTATTAGACTCGAGTGAAAACGTGCATTTAGGTTTTAACGCACCTCTTAACTGCCCTTCGGTCCAGGGATTGTAAGCATGTTTCCAGAGAGTGAGGGTCGGATGTGGGGCCGACTGGAGAGCTCATGGCCCTCCCAGGGAGTGAAGGTGCTACTCCTCTGCTCACTCTGACTATCGCGCTGTTGGGAGTTCTGGCCCAGGGTTGACATCACTTTCCAGTTTCCCAGAGGAGCTGGAAGTTAGAGTTATTTGGAATCGCCTGATTTTTAAATATAGGGATGAATTCAAATTTACTTGAAACACTGCACAAATCAGAAGAACATGTTCCGTTTTGGGTGTGACCTGCAGGCCTCCACTATTTCCTATGACCTTTGTGTTAGGAAATCTCCTCTTGACTTGTGTGCTACATAGAAAAGTGTCAGCCTGGGCCCCGGAAAGGGGTGCTCTGGAGTTCTCCTGCCGTGGGTGCAGGGAGGAGCCCCCACAGACTTTAGCATCAGCCAGGACTGTACCTCCCTCTTCCCAGGCCCCATCACATATGGTGTGACAGGCAGCTCACCTGGGCCGGAGAGAAAGGCCAGAAACAAATCACTGCATTGCTGGAACCAGACAGAGTACCAAATGCAAAATAGGAATGTGTTTCAAGTTTAAGATTACAGCATATGGAGTGCAGTGCCGGGGGAGGGAGAGAGGAGCGTGAGACCTCAGTGAGGTGGGGGAGTCCCAGGCTCCAGCATGTATAGATTGTGTGACCTTAAGTGACGCAGGCTCCCCAAGTCTCCTTAGGGATAATAACGATGCCTGTTTAGTAGCCAGGATGGGTGACAATATATGTAAGGCACCTGTTGCATGCCTGGTATATTATAGATATGTTAGAAGCGATTCTTTTTTAATATCAATATACTAGCTATTGTAACCATATTGAGTGTTCACATAAGTCGTCAGAATCTACTGTAAGTCTTACATGTCTTTGCACGCCATGTAACCGGAGTCTCAGATGACTGAGGAATGCATTATGTATGGCCTGTCAGGGGAGGACGGATTCGCTTTCAAGTACCCATGTTTCCAGAGACCCTTTCCTCCCAGGAGATAAGCTGTCCTGAGGGTGTCTGAAAGGAAAGGTGTATCGTGTCTCATTTCAAAAGCCCGTCCTGCTTTGTTACCGCTCTCCAGGTCAAGCTGTACAAAAGTGAAAACCTCGACAACCCGATTCAGACGGTTTCTCTTGGCCAGTCCCTCTTCTTCCACTTCCCGCCACTGCTCAGAGATGGCCAGGTAATGGCACGGCACCATTCTCGGTTCCGTCTTCGTTTTAATAATCCCACTTTTCAGTTTCAGGAAGCACAGTCCTCTCATTTTCTCTCTGAATACACTCTGCAGAAATGGTTGATGTTTTCCTCTCTGAGTCAAAGGAGATTGGGCTCTGTAGTGATTATGTTTCTTAATTAGTGTTTTTCTGTTTACAAAAATAACACTTGTTCATGACAGGAGAGTTCGGGGGGTGGGGCATCAGACATAACACCCTCATCCAGAAATAACCACTGTTAACGTGTTGCTAAGTATCCTTTTGGTCTTTTTTCAATGTGTGTGCACATAGGTGTATAAGTTTAAATATACAGATACATTTATTTTAATAATTCAGAGCTGGGATTCTTATACATCACTTTGTAATCTGTGCTTTTCAGTGAAGACTATGTCACAAATCTCTCCCGTCATAAATCATTTATAACAGGATTTTGAATGGTTGTACAGTAATCCATAGTATAAGAAATATCATAATTGGTTTAACCAAGGCGCTAATGTTGGACATTCATTTACTGAATATAGCATGTTTATTATCAATTCTAACTGGACAGAGAAAACTATCGTAGTTGGCGTGGTGGGAGCAACCTTTGCGAAGAATTTGGTTCCTTTCTGGGGGACTTAGCTTCAGGGTATCAGGAGTGAGCCTGTGGCGTGACATTTCCTCCGCTGGCTTTTCACCACCTGCACAGGGTGACACACTGGCCTTCCTCAGCGTGGAACGGCTATGAAGTAATAACATAGGTTGAGATGGAGTTTTGGGATTCCCCTTCATTTCCCCGATGCCCTCTGGGATGGATACTTTAGGCAGCACAGCGCTGTGTGAACAGTGCTGGGTTCCAAGGCTGCTCGGCCCTGTACTAGCTGAGTGACCCTGGGCAAGTCACAGTTAAGTCCTTCAGGCCTTGCTCTCCCCGTCTGTACAGTGGGGGTCATTGTGCCGATCTTGTCAGTGTTTGCGAGCAGAGCAGGCTTTGATCTGGTACACGGGGCTCAGCACGCAGGGCCGTGACCGTCACGGTACCTTTCCTGAGATGCGGTGTTCTTAACACCTGCCAGCTAATGAGCCACCAAAGTGCTGTCCCTGCAAAGTCAGCCTCATTTTGGATTGCAAACAGTCTTCCTCAGTTTGATCACGTCCCTCCCTCATTAAAATGGGCTCATAAGAAAGCCTTGTGTATCATAAAGTCATATCCTCAGAGGGCCATTATTGTGGTTAAATGCGCTCATGAAAAGTGCCACCGCCTTCGAAAGCTTTACGGAAGGCACAGCTCAGAGACACACGGCTGTCACTGCTGGGATAGCCCACTGAGGTTACCACCCTGAAGTTAGCGACCTTTGTTTGGATGTATAAACGGGGATTTCCTTAAAAACATCACAGCCATACGTTAGGTTCTAGTTTTCATTTGCTTTGCCCAAACTCCTTTATAAAATAACTTCTCGCTTGTGCACAGAACTACGTTGTGCTCCTGGACTCCACGCTCCCCAGGTCCCAGTACGACTACGCCTTGCCGCAGGTTTCGTTCACCGCAGTGGGCTACCACAAGCACATCACCTTGGTTTTTAACCCCACGGTAAGGGGGAGGGGCAGGTCTGTGAAACCCGTGGGGCTGGCGGGAGAAGGAAAATTCACACACCCTGCGCCCCAGGTATTGGGTGGAGGCAGGAATGCTGTTTAAAGGGCCCTCGCATGGGGCCCCTCGAGCATCCTGGATTTTGCACTCTGGATTTCCCCTGGTGCGTTTCTGCTTTTCCGAGCGCTGATGCCAGAGTCCCTCGAGGAGGAAACGCAGTGAGGGGTGGAATCGTTTAGGTCAGTGGCTCAGCTGTGACTTTCGGGGAAGAAGGTCACCCCTGCGTCATAATGGGTGGCATTGAGGTCCTCCAGGAGGCTCAATATACCTGGCCCGCCCACACTTCTAGAGCCAGCTGCCGGCTTACAGGACATGTAAAGAGGTCACCAGAGCATGTGACAACACCACCAGATGTAGGGGGTGGGGCACTGCAGGACGACAACCTGGAACCTGACTTATTTGACAAATTGCCAGAGAAATAAGATAACAACAACATATGGATGGGATACCTGTAGATGAAAAGAAGTTACTCAGTTTATCAGTCAGTTGCCATGTGTAGATCTTATTGGATCTTGTATCAAACAGACTGTAAAAGAGGATGGGCCTGGTCTGTATTCTGATTGGCCCAATGACGTTGAGGGTTCTATTGGAAGAAAGGGCGAATGGCCACTGGGATAGAAGTAGCAGCTGCTTCGTCTCCTCACGGTTACAATCTCTGGGACTAGCTTGTTCATCGCTGTGTGTCCAGCCTAGGGCAGTGGGTTCTCCATACTTCCTGTGTGTGGCCGGGACTCAGCCACAGGGATGCCTGCTCTCACGGCCTTTGCTTCCTCAGTGTGGACAGTGGAAGTTCAGGGGTGAGGAATACCTTGTGATGGACGCTTTGTTCCTGAGTTTCAGAGAGCAAGGAATGAGCTCGGATAGTGGAGGGTGCATCTGCAAATGTATGCGAGTTGCCTCTGTTTCTTACTTTGGATAGTGGGAGCTTGGATCGTGTGGGATACCGGGTGTATGGGGGTAGCCCCTTCAGAAGGCTGGTGGGTCACGGCTGCGTAATAGCAGACGGCAGGTAAGTGGCAGGACTCTTGGTGTTTGCAGAGGAAGCTGCCTGAGCAAGACATCGCACAAGGTTCCTTCATCGCCCTGCCTCTGACGCTGCTCGTCCTGTTGGCTGGCTACAACCATGACAAGGTAGGAAATCCAGAGACCTCAGGAGAAAGCGGATATATCAGTGAGTGGGGTCCCTCACAGCTGAATGTCCAATGTTATAGAAATGACAACATTTTAGGGTGAGAAGGGACCATAAAGGCCTCAAATCCAGCCCCCCAGTCCTCCTTTCAAGGCCATATACATCTGTAACATCTCCCCCAATCCTTAACCTTTTGCACTCGGATGTTGAGTGTGACTCGACATGGTTAGCATTAGAATAAAGGAATCGAGAAAAAAGCAAGCGAGTGCAAAGGGTTAAACCTGGACCACTTTGGGGCATGTGTTGCTTAGAGCGAGCCAGCTGTCTCTGCTGACCTCTGGGTGCACAAGCCTGCCTTATTTTGAACGGAGGCTCCCCTCAGCATTAGCGCCTAGCGGATGGTGACGACCTGGAAAAGGAGCTGTGCTCACGCAGGGCTTCAGTGCCCACGTGGACAGGAGTCTGCTGGCACCCCTCACTCTCTTCCTCTCTTTTTAGCTCGTTCCCTTGCTGTTGCAGTTGACGACTCGACTGCAGGGCGTCCGGGCTCTTGGCCAGACCGCCTCTGACAGTAGTGGCCCAGAAGATGCCAAGAGACAAACCAAGAAACAGAAGACAAGGTGGACGTGAAGAGGAGGAGGAGGGGCAGTGAAGTCTCACTCGGGACAGGCCACAGCCAGGGGGCACCACCCGCCACTGGCATGAAAGCATGCGTTTGACTAACTTCAGAGAACGTGTCCTTGGCCCGTGTACCTGTCAGCGTAGCTGCCTGTTCCTGTCCTCCCCCTGTCCGGCCCCGCGGTGCAATGCAATGAATGGACCCTCCTGTCACTCTGCTGAGCACAATTTATTTTCTGAGTTGAAGATAATTTATTATTATTATTTTTGTCAAAGGTATTTAAGCTGTGCTGGTGGTGTGAGAATGTAATTCTTAATCTTCAGCATTCGTTTGCAAGAAGAATTCCAGGAAACATGGTTTTGGCCCCCTCGTGAAGTACCTGTTGGAGTTGCCTTTTCCTTTAATGTCCCTGTGCACCAAGGTCCCTGCTGGAAACTGCACAACGTGTGTCTACTACTAGGAGGGTATGTTTAGGAGGTAGAATCAATAAAATTGCCCGTTCATTGTGTCGTAGCTCGTCTCAGAGGTATTTCTTAGATGACATTGGCATAATGCCACGGTCATAAATTAAGATGCCTGGAGGGGCATGTGGGTCCTAAGTGAAGGGCTGGGGCAAGAAAACCCCCAGCAAAGGCGAGATGGTCCACAGCAGCTGTCGTTTGGCTTCTGTGGAGGGAAATAGGGGAGGGGGAGGGGCTTGTGGCAAAGTGCAGCGCATGCACCCTGTCTGAAGGAGCCGGTTTCCCTAGCTCACGGGGACTGCAGGAATGTGTGCTCATGTTTCTAGGGAAGCCAGAAAGAGCATTTCATGTGAAATCTTCCATGTTTTAAATATTAGCAACAAATTAAAATTTTAAAAAGAACCACATACGTTTGTCCAATCAAAATGCATATGAAGGATGGGTGAGGACTGAAGGCTGCTGTTTGCATAAAGGATCCACAGGAATTCATAGCATTTGAACAACTTTAATTCAGTGTTTATAGGAATTGAGTTAATCTAAGTTATATTGAAGGAGGGGACACATCCGTTGAACATTTATTGAGTACCACATGTGAGAGGCACTGGGGATATAAAGATGAGTAGAGTAGATGACACTATGAATGGAGTTGGAAGAGCAGGAGATCAAGTCTGCTTAGTTCCTTACAGCCCCAGAGCTCAGCAGGAAGTGAGCATTCACATGAGTGAGTGAATGCATGGGTGAATGAGTGATAGGTGGGGAGATGGTGCCTGTCTCCATAGACCCATCATTGGTGGAAGACCAGCCAGCAAGTGGGCAAGGGCAGCGCAGAGAGCTGAGGGCCTCTCCACGGCGGTGGGGGCACCGGGCAGAGGTTGATCCTGCCTGAGGCTTGGGGAAGCTTCCGAGATGGGATGTTTGGCCAAGTCTGGAAGGATACAGAAAGGAGAGAGGAAATCCTGGGCAGAAGGTCTTGTGGGTGTAACCAAGGCAGAAGGTCAGCGCGAGGCTTTCCTGGCTCCTGGCCACCTGAAGAGGTGCTGTTTCCAACTACTGCAGTGGCCCTTGGACCGACTGGTTTGCTTTTTGAGCCCCGAGGGCAGTAACCTCTTAGAGGTCGACAGACGAGATACATAATCCATTTCTTGGAGTGTTTTCTTACTGTTATTCCGAGTGGACACCCTGTAACATCCCTTTTAAATGTTAATGGGGCTTTTTATTGACACCGAGTAAAGGTTAAGAGCTTGTGAAAGATACAACTAAATGTCAATATATTCCCCCCAGTTCCCGAGGCTGCCATTAAGTGGCAGTCTTCGCACACCGCTGGCTGCAGGTCACCTCTGGTGTCGGTGGGACCTCTAAAGGGCTCTCTGTTCCTGGAAGAAGCCGATGTATTTCTCAGTCCATTTGGAAGTCGTCTGTAATTTTCTTCACTCCCTGATCCCCCTGTGAGGTGTAAGTGCTAATGTTGTTACAGGGTTTTGAATGGGGCAGAAGTTCTGTGAGACAGATTTTTTCCCCCCTGAGAAATGTTTAAAAATGTCTAAAATGCTAAGCTCTTGGAGAACTCCGTTGCTTGTGTATTTTTGCTCATTGAAATGTCCCTGAAACCTCGGTGAGGACACTCCAACGACCTTTAGGAAAGTGTCATTCTAAGGTGCTGCCTTCACCACAGTATTCCTCTCTTGTTTTGGATTTTCTCAACCAAACAGCAAGGATTATTGCAAGTGGGGGCATGGGAAGGGCTGAAAGCGGGCAAGAGGGTGTGTGTGTGTGTGTGTGTGTAGGTGGGGAGGGGCTGGCGGCCGCAAAAGAAGGGCAGAGGGAAGAGGCAGTGCTTGTGCTTTAAGTCTAATGGTGTAATTGTGAGGAGAGAAGATTCATGAAATCGGGTGAAAGTGAATGATTGCCCTCCTGAGGTAAGAGCAACCCCAGGAACGTCCCTGAGTGGTTGCCATGTGCCAGGCACCATGCTGAGCCCATTCATGCATGTCTGTTGGATCTTCATGACTTTATGACGTGCATGTCCTTTCAGTCCCATTGTGTAGAGGAGGAAACAGACTGGAAGCTCTTGCAGCTACTAAGTGGCAGAGCTGGGACTTGAACCCAGATCGAAGAGTTTAACCACCAGGCTTGACTGCCCCTGCTGTACAAATGAGACAGTACAGTTACATGCCAGGTTTCTGGGGATAATTCAGGGGTTTAGAGAATTAATGTCATGTGCAAGAGATGTGGGCAGGAGCTGTAATAAAGTTAGTAAAGGCACCAGGACGTGTAGCCATGTGTGTGATGGAGGCTTCGGTCATGGGGAAAGATTAGATGCCAGACAACCTTTTCATTTTTCCGGCAGCATTGTTTCTGGAACCAAAGAGCTAGGTGACTGAACACTTAAATCCGGTTCCTTAATAGGCAGGATTCCCTTTCCTTAACAGCTGGGGCGACCTGGAGAGCAGAGCTGGGAAGGATTTGGGAGACAAGGTTTGCGTGGTTACATTCGTCTTAGTGTAGGTGAGTGTCCACTAGGGGTGAGAGCTGTGTCTTAGTCATCTATGTTTCCAGTCCCTGGTGCGTGGTGGGAGCTTGAGGCGGGGGCCAGCCTCCAGACGATCTCCAGTGATCCACAGTGTGTGTGGTCCCCTCCCACAGTGAAGCAGGGCTGGCCCTCTGTGACCCAGGGACTATGGCAGAAGCGAGTGATGGTGTGTGAGAGCAGACCCGGAGTCCCGTGGAGAGGAGCTGAGGCCTATGGCCAACAGCCAGTCTAGCCTGCAGGCCACATGCGCGAGGCCCCTTGGAAGTGGACCCTCCAGCTCCGGTCAAGCCTTCGGCGACTGCAGCCCCCGCTGCCATCAGACGCCACCAATTTAGAGACCCCGAGCAAGTACTGCCCAGCTGAGCTCTTCCCAAATCCCTGACCCGAGGAATTTGTGAATATGATATGTGATTGTGTTAGGCCTCTAAGTTTGGGGGTGACTTGATACGCAGTGTTAGGTAACTGGAACAGTACTCCATAAATGTCTGTTACACGAGTGGACAGGGACTGAGATTCCCCCAAAAGTGGTGCCTTTCTACTTGCATATTAGCCAAGGTCTTTGGGTTTCAAGTAATAGAAACGCAACCCCAACCAGCGTAAGCACAATGGGGCATGTCTCTGACCACGTGATTGGGAGACGCAGGTCTGCCTGGCTGTGTGCAGGGCTGGATCCAGTCTCCCAGTTTCCCGGCTCTGCTTCCCTTTGTGTGTTGACCTTGTTCTTTCCTCCCTCCAGGCTCTGTGCCAGCTCTCAGGGATCAGGCCCTTTGCTAGAAACTGACAGGCATTTTAAGCAGGTCCAGGGCTGTTTGCTCAGTCACTGGTCTGCCTGGGGCAGAGGCAGGGCAGGGGGCAGGGCAGGGGCAGATGCTGGGCACACATTCACAGACGTAGAGACAGTGACAGTGCACTGTGAGCACAGTTTACTGGGTACAGTGGCTTTTGGCGTCTGCTGATGTGTTCTGCTTCTGTGGACGATGTCACCCAGCAGCTTTGGGCTGTACATCATCTCGGTTTGCAGGCTCCACAGAAAGAGAACTTCCATCTCATAGCACCGTGTCAGTCCTGGGGCAGGTGATGGGCAAACTGCAGAGTCCCTGGGGCCTGGCTAGACCTGAGCCACACCTATGTCCGTGCCATGGGTAGCTCCTGTGACCAGGACGCTGCGTTACCCAGAGGGACAAGTGGCCCTGGGTGTGCGAAACCAACGGAACTCATCTACTTCCTACCAAGTTGACAAGGCCTGGTCCAAGTCACCTTTCCATTAGCAAAATGACCATGATCTTATGACATGCCTAGAGGAGGGGAGAGACTAATGTTCCTGTGGGCCTACTGTGTACAAGGACCAGAGGCTCTCTCCTGGCCCTGGCCCTGGCCCTGGCCCTTGGTGGAGTGGAGGTCGGTGTGACATGACCTTCGTCTTGTCCCTTTCTCAGTGGGAGTGGGTGTTTATGTTTTAGGATACAATGGTGGGATTATGGTTGGATCAGGAATATTATAAGTACACGCTTCGTCCGGGGTGGCTTGAAATGCCGCCGTTTTACACATCCTTTCGATGAGTGAATTTTTTCAGTGTCCCACTAGGTGGATGAAACAGCAGCCCATCTTGCAGTTGCTCTTTGGAATTTTAAGATTCTGTAAAACAGATGAACGCAATGGAACAAGTGGTCCCAAATCTGTGCGGAGTCCATGCCCCCAGGCACTGACGGCAGCCCCTCCCTGTCTGGTCTCTGCAGGGAAGGCGTGAGGCTGGTGAGGCTGGTGAGGGGACAGGAGCCGACAGCTGCTGCGTTTTCATTCTGTGACTGCTCCCCAAGCCGAGAGGAGAGGTGGCCAATACCGCTGAGCGATCACCCTTGGGACGGGCCTCGCTTCGTTTTCCCGGGCCGGGGTAGGCAGGAATGTGTAGGAAGAACACTTTTGCTGCCAACAGAGAATGCTTCTTTCTCGCAGTTTCAAGACCGCCTCACCTGAGATGATTGCTACTCAGTGATGAAGGCAAAGAACTGTTCACGTAGGAAGATGGGGCCCAAGACTTACCTTGGTCGAGTGCAGGGGTTAGCAAACCGTGGCCCTCGGGCCACATCTGGTCTGCCAGCTGTGTTTGTGAGTGAAGTGTTGTGTGAACCCAGCCATCAATTACAGGCTGCCCAAGCCTGTTTTCGCCCTGCAGTGGCCGAGGTGGGGAGCTGTGGCGGAGGCTGTGTGGCCTGCCAGCCGCCAGTATTTACCTTCTGGCCCTTTCTAGAAAAGGTTTGCCGACCACTAATCTAGTGGGTATTTTGTAAGGTTCGATCTTTTGGGAGGCAGTCGTTATTCATGCAACAGCTATTAATCAAGCATCTAGCTCGCGCCAGGCACTGCTCTGGGTCCTGGGGGTTCGGTGGTGAGGACATGCGAGCAGACCTCAGCTCTCCTGAGGTGTGATGCTGATGGAGGAGAGGGGCAGCGAGCAAGTCTATGGAGAAGCGTTACAAAACGAAAACCAGAGCTGGTCCATGTGGGAGAGGGGGATTGGCATCAGGGAAGGCCGCTCTGAGGAGGTGACATTTGAGCTGAGACCTGAAGAAGAGGAGGGGCCAGTGGTGCGAAGATCTGGAAGAAGAGCAGCCTCCTGGAGGGGACAACCGTTGCAACTGGCCCTGAGGAAGAAATGCACTTTGTGCCTGAGGAACAGCAAAGAGGCCAAGGCCTGGGGCAACTCAATCCTCAGAGGACAGGGGCGGAGGAGGGCCTGCCAGAGACCACGAGGGCAGGGCCTGTGAGGTGGGGAGATGCAGGCATAAGTTGAGTAGTTGCAACAGAGATTGTGGGGCCCACAAAGTGTTTACTATCTATCTGGCCCTTGACAGAAAAAGTTGGCCAACCCCTGGATAGGGAATACACGTTCTGTCATTATCCTTAGCAGGAAGGGCTAGGAATCCCATCTTGGGATAAGTCCATCTTTTGATAACAGAGCACACAGCTCACTTCTTGGGGACTGAAGTGGATCATTATTTTATTTTACTTTATTTTATTGATTTGATTTGATTTGAGAGAGAGGAAGAAGGGAGAGAGAAAGAAACATCAATATATTGTTCCTCCCATTCATGCATTCATCGGTTGATTGTTGTATGTGCCCTGACAGGGAATCAAACCCACAACCTTGGTAGCAGGACGACGCTCTCACCAACTGAGCTACCCAGCCTGGGCTGGATTATTAATTTTTTTAGAAAATGAATCTTGACTGTTTTTTAAAAGATTTTAAAATTGATTTTTAGAGAGAGAGGAAGAAAGGCAGAGAGAGAGAGAGAAACATGGTTGTGAGAATGAAACGTTGATCTGCTGCCTCCAGCACCTCTCCTCAACTGGGGATAAACCCACAACCTGGGCATGTGCCCTGACCAGGAAGCAAACCAGCAGCCACCTTTCGATGCTCAGGACGATGCCCAACCAGCTGAGCCACACGATCAGAGCGGGCTCATTAATTTTGAATGTTTATGACCTCCTTGCTTCAGATGATTCCCTTTAATTTCTTCGGCCTCTTGTGTGGAGGGTAGGGACTACAGGTCTCCCCTGGCTCGCCAAGGCTTCAGAGCACATTCATTCTACGAAATGTACATTTCTCTGAAAAGAATGTCTCTGACATGGCAGGAGATCACAGCTCGCTTGTTTCCTGCCCCTTTCATTCCCCTCTGAACATGATAAAATCATGATCCCAGCATCACGAGGGACTCTCCTGTCTCTCGGAAGCAGGGCTTCTTTAGCTTGCGTTCTTTTTAAGTCTCTTCCAAGCCTGTGAGGCAGAGTGGGAAATTTGTATTGGCTTTGGAGACGGACGGGTCTGAGTGCAAGTCCTGCCCCTGTTATTTATTGACTTTGGGGAGCTGCCTGATGGCCCTGAGCCCCAGGCGGCTCTGCATTAAACTGGGGATGGCGGTGGCATTGCAGGCGGTGGTGAGGGTCCTGTGAGGTGATGGTCCTGCTGCAACAGCTGCAGGGTGTGAGTCATGGTATCATCCCTTGGCAGAGGTGGGGTTGGCATTCAGCGGATACTCACTAGTGTGGCTCTGCCTGTGTTTTACAGCCAGTCGCAGGGCTGGTCACAGTGTCGCCCATTGGTCAGGGCCAGGCCATGACAGATGTTCAGTAATTTGAAAGCCATCCCTGGGTAGACATGAATTCTCGCTTCCTTTCGGGACCTCAGGCTATTACAGGGGTTTACCCTGGTGCAGACACTGTTGGCATCCTACCTAGATCTCTTGTACCTGGCCAGTGCACCTGCTGGCTGCTGTGAGTGCCGGCTGCTAAGAGCTCACAGCTGTCCCTTCTCTGGAGACACGCCCTCTCCAGGAGGGGATGCCGTGGCCCGATGACTAACTGATTCGCAGTAGGAGTCGCTGCCCCTGCCTTGCGATGCTGCAGTATGTGCTACAGAGCTACCAGGGTTCAGGCTGAGGCTAGAATCAGAGACCACGTTCTCCTCAGCTCTTTCCCCTTCTGCTTGCCGTGGCCCTCACGTCCCTGCTCCTGGAAGCTGTCCCTCAAAAACCCACAGGCACCCAAGTCCCTGTCTCTGGCTCTGCTTCTTGCCATCAGTGTCCTGCTGTTTCAGGTCCAGGTCTGTCTTTGATCACCACAACAGTGTTCAATCCTTGGGGACCCAGTGAGGAAGGGTCAGGGGGCCATCCTCATGGAGCTGGTTTGGTGGGGGTAGCAGGCAGGCAGGGATCCTGTGAGAGATGCAACTCAGTCTTGGGAAATATCTTTATCCCCCTGACACATGCAAAATAATGTGGGATCGAACTACGGTTTCATCCATTCCACACTGTGGCCCTGTGGTCTGTTGTGTATCAGCAGGGGTTGGGTTTGGAAGGAGTGATGGTGCAGGTGTGATGTGTGACTACAACTCTGTGCATGCATTGTGTGTGTGTGTGTGTGTGTGTGTGTGTGTGTGTGTGAGAGAGAGAGAGAGAGAGAGAGAGAGAGAGAGAGAGAGAGAGGTTGAGCCTGTGAGCCCTCTTATGGCTCAGTGCCCCGCCTGGATGGCCCTGCTCACCTGCTGCTCTGGGCCTGTGCGTGGTGGCCAGATGGCTAAGGAGGAGGACACTGGGCTGCCTTGTTTACCGGGACTCTGGACCATCCCCTCCATATTGGGCCTCTTGGCCTCTTGGGCATGACTAGCCTCTGCTGGCATTGAGAGCATGCCAGAAATGCCATCTGGCCTGGGAACTGTTCTCAGCCTGGGCACAGCCCACTAATGACTGCCTGCTCTTCTGTCCAATAAAATAGCCCAGGCTGACCTGAGCGGGCACCAGGGATGGGGCCATGTCTTGGGAAAGGCTGCCTTGGGGTCTTCCTGGTTTTGGGGTCTGGTTCTGCCACTTAGGTACAGAGAACTTTGGGTTAGTTACTGCCCACTGGCTCTATCTTAAGCCAGTTTAGTGAGTGCCACCTGGTTTCTGCTTGGGTTTGCCCTGGCTGGACCCCCTCTGCCTGGGTGATGGGTTGGGACAAAGACATTAATGTTTGGAGGGTGTTGTATTAGTCAACACTCTTGTTTGCAAAGAGTTAGAAACACAGCTCGTGAGCTAGCTTAGGCAAACGTCTCCAGAATCCAGGGAAGGGCAGGATGCAACTGGCTTCAGGAACACATGGAACCATGGACCAAGCTCCGTCTTCATCTTAGGTATAACACTAAGGACTTTATAATAATTTTCTCACTTGTTTTTCAAAATAAACTGATGAGGAAACTGAGGCTCAGAGCAGTGAGTACCAAGGTCACGCAGTAAGTGATGTTGCTGGGATTTGAACTTGTCTCTCTGACTCTAAAGTCTGAACTCTTAACCACCAGGCATTATATCAGGGTATCAGTTAGGGTCAGCTGAACTGCTGTAACAAATAGGCCCGGACCGAATGGTGCACACACACCAGAAGTTTATGATTCATGTAACAGTTAAGGGTGGTTCTAGGTCAGTGGTCGGCAAACTCATTAGTCAACAGAGCCAAATATCAACAGTACAACGATTGAAATTTCTTTTGAGAGCCAAATTTTTTAAACTTAAACTTCTTCTAATGCCACTTCTTCAAAATAGACTCGCCCAGGCCGTGGTATTTTGTGGAAGAGCCACACTCAAGGGGCCAAAGAGCCGCATGTGGCTCGCGAGCCGCAGTTTGCCGACCACTGTTCTAGGTGAATGGGAAGAGAGAGGTCTATATTATGCCCAGCTGTTTGGTGCACAGGCTCACAGAGTCTCTGCCATCTCCAACATGTGGCTTCTGAGATCATCTTAGAGACATAGCATGGTGAAGCATGCATGGTAGGATTTTATGGGCCAGAAGGGTGAGTGGCACATCGCTTCCATTCCCATTCCACCGACTTAGATTCAGGCATGTGGCCCTCCCCAGGTGTAAGGACTACTGGGCAGTCTGGTTAGCTGTGTGTCCAGGAGGAAGGAAGGACCACATCTGATGGGCAGCTAGCAGTGTCCACCACATGTAATAGGTATTTCCATTCTTTGTTGCTCTCTTCTAGTCCTTGTTCATAGTAGTTTTCCTACTCGGAGCCATAATATGTATTCTCATTTTTATTAGATTTCATTCATTTATCACAATATTCTGTGTGGCTCCTCTGAGTTTTCATAATGGTCGTGGCTATAGGCTGTCTACACCAGTTGCTTTACAGTTACCTTGTTTCAATTTTTTTTTTCAGATAATAAAACAGTAAATGCCTTTATGCTAAGAACCTTTGATCCTGTTGAATTGTTCCCTTAACTTCTCATGAGTGGGAATACCAAGTCTAACGCAGGGACATTTTTACAGCTTTTGACATATACTACCTTACTGCTTTCCAAGGGTTTGTAGCTGTTTACAGTGGTACAATGTGACCAGCATTGGGCGCTGTTTGTTCCGATTCAGCTGTTGGAAAGTGGTTCCTTAGTTTAGTATGATAACCCTTTTCAGGTCTCAACTCTTTGGGGAGGGGAGTATTTGTGTGTGTATATCTGGTCCAAGCCATACCTACTGTAATTTTAGTCTTTTGTCTTTGGAGCTGACAAAATCATTTATTCATTCAATAAAAATATAGAGAGTTTCTGTTATGTGTCAGGCAGTGGTCTAGGCCTGATATAGAGTGAGTCAGAAACAGACCAAGTCCTGTCTCTCATGGAACTTTGTATTCTGGCAGGAAGACATACGATGGTCAAGTAAACACAGGATGCGTGGGATCATTTTTGTTAGTGATAAGTGCCAAGAGGGTGGGTCTAGGTTGGGGGTATTCAGGGCAGGCCATTCTGAGAAGGTGTCATGGAAATGGAGACCCTCTGTGATAAGGGGGAACCAGCTATCTGAAGAGCTGAGGGGAGAGTATTTGAGACTGAGGGGACACACAGGCAGAGGCCCCAGGGAAAGAATAAGAATGGAGAGTGGGGTCAAGGGTCAAGAAGAAGTAACAACAGGACGGTTTGGTGGGAGTACGGAGGGTGGGGTGGTGGTGGTAGGAGAGAAGACCAGTGAAATACACAGGGGTGAGGTCACATAGGACTTTGCCAGATGGGATACAGAATTGTGATGTTTCCTAGTGTCTCCTGGAAGACACTGGAGGGCTGTAAGCAGGGGAGGAAAATGATCTGATTGCCGTTTCAGAAAAATGACTGTGGATGCCGTGGGGAGAAAGGACTGCAGAGCAGAGATTGGAAAACTTCTCCCAAAAGGCCAGACAGCAAATACTTAAGGCATCATGCACCACGTACAGTCTCTATGGCGACTACTCAGCTCTGCCATTGCGGTGGGAAAACAGCCCCAGATGGTAGACACATGAATGGACATGGCTTTGTTCCAATAAAACTTTATTGACAAAAAAAAACACAAAAACAACAGGTGGCTGGCTGGATTTGACCTGAGGGCCATCATTTGCTGATATCTTCTGTAGGGAGTAAGAGCCCAGATTAATCCAAAGGAGGCGGGATGGTGGCTTGGACTGGAAGTCCAGAGAAGCAGATGGATGTGGGATGTGCTTCAGCGGTTGAATCGACATGAACTGCTCCACCCTGGGAACGCTTCTGTCTGTCAAAGATGACTCTTGGAGTGGTACTGAATGTCTTCACTCTACAGACTTCTGGGGGCTCTATTCGAGTGGAGCCTGCTGATCAGGTGCTTGGAATGTGGTCACTCCAACCCTGGAGACAAGTAACTTATGCAAGCCACCCAGCTAAGAGGTGACAAGGTCAGGATTTGACTTTAGTCAAACTGGCCCTGGTGACCCCCATCACAGTCATGATACTACACCACCTCCCAGCTCCGAGGAGGACTCTAACTCAGTGCAACCTGCATCTGATGCTCTGCGTTCTCTCCAGGATGCCTGCCAGGTGGAGGGTGTGTGTGTGTGCAGAGTGTCTGCAGGAATGCTCCCAGCAAGGGCCTCTCCAAGTCTCCCCTTCTTTCTTGAGACAACTTTGGGTGTTAAACTGTATAGATTAAGAGTTATGAGTGTGCATTTTGGGGCCAGGCAGCCCGAGCCCCTCCACTTACTGGCGGTGTAAGCTTGGGCATGTAGCTCTGAACCTCAATTTCCTCAACCATAAACCAGGGTCAGCAGACAGTCCTTTCCCTGGGGTTGCTGGGGGCTGGTTCACAAAATTCCTGGTGGCTCTGGGTACTAAAACGTCTTCTGTTGCTTTCTTCACACCTTCACAGCTTACAGCTCCATTTTGCTAATTTGTACTTCTAAAGGATGTTTTGTGTGACCTCTGAACATTTCTGTTTTGATCCATTAGGTGTCTTTTTTTTTTTTTTAATTGTTGACTTGGTTCAGCGTTACTTCCCAGTTTTCTGTGGGAGTGGGGGAGTCTTTCTCCCTCAGGAGGGTTGGAGTCGGTCCAGCGAGGAGCCTGGTCTTTAGTTAAACATGACATGTAAGGCCACTCCTCCCTCTCCCCCCAACATGCTGCCAGGCACCTATGGGCTGAATGAATGAAGTGTAAGAGCCTCCATTCACTGTGAACTCCCAGGGCAGCCCTTGTAAACTCCGTGACCATTGTACTCCGTCCCGCCCCAGAACCTGGTCTAGTGCCCGGCACACAGTAGGTGCTCAGTAAATCTAAGCTGAACTGTTCGAACTACAGTCACATTTCCACTTAGGAGAAGCTAGTCTGTTTGTGATCTTTCCTTAATTCAATGTTGCTTAAGTTTGGGTTGGGGACCAGCAACCAGGACGGCTGTATAATTTGTGGGGCTCAGTGCAAAATGGAAATGCAGGGTCCCTTGCTAAAAAATTGTTAAGAACTTAAAGATGATAACAGCAGAGTAGTAAAGCAAGCCTGGGTTTTTTTTGAGCCCAGGGCGCTGTGCAGTTGCACAGTTTGTATACCCATCAGGCTGCTAGCATCAGCACCACCTGAGAAATGCAGACTCTCAGGCCCCGCCCTGAGGGGGTATCTCTGGGGATGGGACCCAGGAAGCTTCCCAGTGATTCTCATGCACAGGGAAGTTTGGGCTCTGTCTTAATCTCACAGCCTGGGGGAAGTCACGGAGCCCTGAAGGAGACAGAACCCTGCATGCGATGCTTCATTGGTCTGACCCAGGCCAGCATTTATCATGGAATAGTCTCCCTTTCGGTGGGTGGCTTTGACAAAAGGAGCCAGTGCTTAAGTTGGTCTGGGACCAGGCACTTCATCTGCTCCATGTGTCTGATCCAGCGGCTTGCTCATTCTTCAAGTGCCTTCCTCCGGCATCCAGTCCATCCATTGCCTTGGACGCAGTGAAATGACTTCTCCTAACAGGCGGTTGGCTGTTTGAATCCTATCAGGGTCTGGTGGTGTGGGACTCTTCAGAGGCTGGTCTGCTGTTGGAGAAGTGGTGAGCTCCCTGTCACGGGAGCTGTGCAAGTAGAGGCTGGATGATCACTGGGCAGGGATGCATTCAAGGTGGGGTCAGAATGGATGATGTTGAAGCTCCCTCTCAATATTAATAGCTCTGTCCCTCTCTTTTTAGCACCAGCTTCCTTTCTCTTTCCCAATGCCTGTTTATCACCACTGTCTTTGCACCGCCCCTGGGCTGAGAAAGAGTAAGGATGAATAATACCCACCATGGTAGGATGCATGGGCCGTACCTACCACATTGAACTACCCGAAGTGTCCTGTCCATAATTGGGGTAGATGCTTTTGCTGCCCTGCCCACATCCCTCTGGCTCAGTGGTGTGCTGGAATCAGCTAGTACCAGCTTGCAAGAGCCAGTTGTTATTTTCAGAATTTTGCAAAAATTTTCAGGAAATTTGCAAGCCAGTTGACATTATGTTGATAGCTTGATATTGTTCATAGTGGCAGTATTTATACCATGGAATCAGCAAACATTACAAATCAAGGCTCCCTTCCTCACCCTCCTTTCCTCCCTCCCTCTATCCCTCCCTCTATCCCTCCCTCCCTTCCTTCCTTCCTTCCTTTCTTTTTCCCCAATCTGGAAAGCCAGTTGTTAAACATTTCAACCACACCACTGCTTTAGCCTAACAATATCAATAAGTGTTGGCCAAATTCCAGCTGCTGGTATATCTCCCGCTCCTCGTCTGAAGGATTTCGTCAACGTTGTGCAATGCTACTCTGCCCTTGCAGAGGACAGGCTGGGAGCGTCTGGGAATTAATGCTCCTGAGCGCATCCCTCTGCCAATGACTGGTGGGTGCGTAAGTGCTCTGGCTCCCTGGCCCCTTGGCTGGCATGAGGCTGACTCGCAGTTTCCCCGCAGGAATACTCCAGCGGCCCACAGCCGGAGCTGTCTGGAGAACACAGTCTTTAATGGCTGCTTTCTCTTCCCTATCCCACATCCCCACTTTTCTACAGGTAGTTTCTGGGCCTCCCAAACCAACTACTTGTACTCGAATTCTTGCCTCATGTCTACTTCTGGGGAGCCCAAACTAAGATCGCATATGACTTAAGCTCTCTGGGCCTCAGTTTCCTAATTTAGAAATGGGGTATCAATCATTGACTCACAGGCAGGTTAACTGAGCACAGTGGAAGTGAAACTAACCCTAAGCAGAAATGGGTGTATTTGAAGTGCCTAGAACAGTGCCTGGGACATGCTCAGAAAACATGATTGACAGTGCCTGGTACATACTAAGCACTCAGCAAGTGATCCATCAGCATAATCCGATAGGTTGTGTCCCCTTCAGTTACAAGTGATCAAAGCCCACCTCAAACACTGAAGCAAAACTGGAACTTAGTGGCTTATAGGAAGGAAGGAGTCTCTGCATGGACCTAGGAATAAGGACTCAGTGACTCTAAGATGCTTTACACATCTCTCCATCTATCACCTTTGCTGGTGTTAGCATCTCTTGGTGACTTGGCCTTATTTTGTCCTACCATGGAAGAGATCCTCTCATGTAGCAGGAAATGTGGAGTGAGTGAGAAAAAAACCTTTGTGTCACTAAGCTCCTATATTTGGAGTTTTATTTGACACTGCAGCACAGTCATTGTATCCTGACTAATATAGGACTCTCCCCCCATCCTATATAATAAAGAGGTAATATGCAAATTGACCATCACTCCAACACACAAGATGGCCGCTCCCATGTAGTCAAAGATGGCCGCCCCATGTGGACACAAGATGGCTGGCTGGGGAGGGCAGCTGGGAGGGACCAGGCCTGCAGGGGAGAGCAGTTGGGAGAGACAAGGCCTGCAGGGGAGGGCAGTTGGGAGGGACCAGGCCTGCAGGGGAGGGCAGTTGGGGGCAACCAGGCCAGCAGGGGAGGGCAGTTAGGGGCAACGAGGTTGGCAAGGGAGGGAAGTTAGGGTGATTGGGCCAGCAGGGGAGGGCATTTGGGGGCAATCGGGCCAGCAGGGGAGCAGTTAGGTATCAATCAGGCTGGCAGGGGAGTGGTTAGGGGATGATCATGCTGGCAGGCAGAAGCGGTTACGGGCAATCAGGCAGGCAGGCAGGCAGGCAAGCAGTTGGGAGCCAGCAGTCATGGATTGTGAGAGGGATGTCCGACTGCCCGTTTAGGTGGGATTGGGCCTAAACGGGAAGTCGGACATCCCTTGAGGGGTCCCAGATTGGAGAGGGTGCAGGCTGGGCTGAGGTGCACCCCCCCCCCCCCGTGCACAAATTTTGTGCACCGGGCCTCTAGTTATTTATAATCCTCTTTACTACCTTACAAGGAAGGTAGTCATGTCTCCACTTATCAGGTGGGGAAACTGAGGTTCAGGCAGGTCAAATAGCTTTCCCTAGGTCATTCAGTGGGTAAGCAGCACCTCCAAGATTCAAACACAGTTTTGACATGTTGGAGAGCCTGTTTTCTTGCCCCACCACCCAGGGTCCTGAGATGTAAGTCAGGATTGGGGTGGAGGAAGAAGAAGACAGTGGAACTGACAAATAGGAGGATGTGAAAATGAATGTCAATTGTCAATTTAGCCCACCTCCTGCCAAAACTGCAACTGTGAGACTTAACAGATTACAGAGTCCTGTGCTTGGGCTATTTTCAGAAGAGCTGTTCTGGAGCATTTGCTAAATACTCTCAATGTGTCTTCAAAGACCCCTTCATATTTCATGCAGGCAGGCAGAGCAGGATGATAATGAATGCTAATGCCTCTTCGTGGGAGTCCCAGAGGACTGTTCTCTTCAGACCCTCATTAAAGCTCCATGTGCACTTTTGAATGAATGATGTCTGGCATCTGGACCAGATGTCAGAAGGGCCCCAGCTGCAAGGGGGCCTCAGTCCTCCGCCAACTAGCTTCTTCACAGTGAGGCTTTCTGGCAAACTTCCCTTGCTCTCAGGATGAAGTCAATGCTAGTGTCGCCAGCATGCCTCCTTTCTCATGACAATGGCTTTTACTCCCTTTCTCATCCCAGCCACTTTGACCCCCTAGTGGGGTCCTGCCTTCACCTGCTATATTGATTGACTGGAAACCAAAGCCCTGAAACTACAGTACTGTGGCCCCCTGGCCACACATGATTGGTCCAGAGGTTGACACATGACCTAAGCTGGGCCAATCAGAGCCCTCTTCTGGGATTTTTGAACTTAGAAGCAGAGAAAGTATCTGTCAGTCCTTCTGAATGCTGGAGACTGCGAGGCTGCGGGCTGTAGGGAGCCTCATCTCCTGCCACAGGAGGGAAGCTCGTCTGCTGTGAGATGGGAAAAGTTGACAGAGGCAGAGATGGCGAGTGATGAATTCAAGTGCTTGGTTTCAGTTATACCTGAACACTTCTGCTCTTCTGGTTACTCTTTCTCTGATTATAGTTTAACAGTGATGAGTGTAGCCTTCTGGAGCCAGACCAGCTAGGTTTAAATCCCAGCTCTCGGCCTCTGCGTGTGACAGCAGTTTTTTTGTCTTTTGTAAAATGGGATAAATGAGGGTGGTTATGAGGAATAAAAGAGATACATGCAAAGTGCTTGAAATAGTGCCTGAGAGATAAATGCTTTAGAAGTGTCTCTTCTCCCTTCTCTTCCCAATAATAATAATAAATAATAATGGCACCAATGTTATTAATTATCTACTACTACAACTACTACGATATAAAATTATTTTTCCCAGCTTTATTTAGGTATAACTGACATATAACACTAAGTTTAAGGTGTATAACTTGTTTATTTTATACACTTATATATTGCAAATTGATTACAACCACTTCCATCACATCACATACTTATCATTTCTATTTTGTGGTGAGAACATTTAAGATCTACTCTCCTAGCAACTTTCAAGTATATAATATAGTATTATTAACTATAATCATCATGCTGTACATTAGGTCCTCTGAACAAATTCATCTTATAACTAGAAATTTGTACCCTTTGACCAACATCTTCTCATTTTCCCTACCTCTCAGCCCTGGTAACAAATATAATAATGTTATTATACCTAATAATAACTATAATATGTTATATCCAATAATAATCACCTAATAATATACTACTACTAAAACTATCATTATTATATCTAATAATAATAGTAATAACTACAAATTCTTCAGCATTCTTCTAATACGTTAGGCTTCTATCATTTACAACAAAAATCACTTTGAGACTTGGGAGATGAAAGAGCCCTTCAGAATTGGATACCAGCATCAACTTGATCAGTCATTGGGTGCAGGGCCTGACAATCAAATACGCTCTGCCAATGACCCGAGTGCTGACAGCGTTCCTTCGGACAGAAAGGCCACTGGGTGGTAGGACCTGGGAAACAGGAAGAGGCGGGGCTTCTGCCTCAGCTGTGGGAGGGAGACGAGGTGGCTTCGCAGGTTGAGAAGGTGGAGCTGGGAGCTCGGGTTCGTAAGCTTGCAGTTCCTGGGTGAAATTTGAAATTGGCCCCGTACCCGGAGGGCACAGAGAGCTGGCAAAGATAGGCTGCTGCAGAACGGTAGGTGGCGGCTTTTGCAAGCAAGGCTTCTTGCCTGCAAGGCTCGTCTTGGGCGCAGCGCCGGCGTTTATACGGCGGCCTTCAAGGGGTTCAGTCACGTGCACGTTAGACGGTCTCATGGCACCTCGCGCTCTGGGCGCTGTGCCCCAGAACAGGCTCCCAGTGCAGGAAGAGTGGCTGGCACCTGCCTTCCAAGGGCAGGGGTGGAGTGAGGAGCCTCCCATTGCCCCGTTGACGTGTCTGCCCCGTGGCGTCCTCTCCGTGACCTCCAACGAGCTGGAACCTGAGGGTAAGAAACAGCCTCCTGCAGGGCCAAGCTGGCCGAGTGAAGCGAAAAGGGGGTTGAAGATTGAACTGGAGTCTGCACTCAGACTGCGCCCTGGAACTGAAGTCCTTACTGCCTTTTATTCTGGCTGGAGGTCTCCACTTAGCTCTTAACCACTGGAGTCACCAAAAGCCACCGCAGGGCACCACCGTGGAGGAGCGCAGAGTCAAGAGATGGAGAGGATGATGCCACCGTGTTGTCTGGGCTTCTGAATCCTACTGTGTCCGGACCCCTGGCCTCCTCATATGTGTGGACCTGACAATGCACTGTTAGCTTAACTGGTTCCAGTTGCTTTGCAATGGAAAGAGACCTGGCAATTACCACCTCCAAAGGACAACAGGTGCCAGCTGTATTCAACAGTTGAGACAATTTGAAGCTTAAAAGGAAAAGAAAATCCCAGGGCTGCGGACTCTGAGCGCATACTCTGGACCCAGGAAGAGTGGGGACGGCCAAGCTGTAGTCATCACCTGACTCCAGAGGCAGGGCTGGGCCAGGAGGGCCGTGCCCTGCATCCAGACGGACAGTCAGGAATGGCAGCGGCATACATCAAGGTCCGGGACAGGTACGTGTGCTGCTTTGGAGGGGGAAGTGGAGTGCAGCCCCTGGCTGATGGATGAGAAGGATTCAGCGTGAGTCTGAGGGAGCCTCATTTTCAGGAGTGCTTTGTTTAGGTGGTGAGGTTCGTGTTGAAAAGATGGTGGAAGAGAGAAGTTCAGAAAACTTGTTGTTTTTTGTTGTTTTAGAGAGTGTGGAAGGGAGGGGAGAGGAGGGAGAGAGAGAGAGAGAGAGAGAGAGAGAGACAGAGATGTGAGAGAGACACTGATTGGTTGCCTTCTGCACTTGCCCCGATTGGGGCTGGATCAAACCTGTAACCCAGGTATTTGCTCTTGACTGGGAATTGAACCTGTGACCCTTCTGTGGGGCAGGGCTGCTTTTTTTTTTTTTTAAACTGCCCATAACTATGTATAGTGTCATGTAGGTCCTGGACTTATCAGGGAGATGACTTCCCACGTTATATAAATGTACACCTGAAACTATGCTCTATCTAGAAACTAATATAAAATTGAATGTCAACTGTAATTGAAAAACAAAAGCATTAGAAAAAAAGGAAACCAGGTTCTGTTTTCCAGCTGGTTTCTGCAGGAGCAGTGGTTTCATTTGTTGAGCGCCTACAAGGTGTTAGACACGGCTTCTTACCTTGCTTACCTGTCTCAGCGCGCTACCTGCATCCAGTGGGCATTCGGCAAGTGCTTGCTGTCCTGGACTGGCAGTGAACGGAGTGGCAGGGCTCTGTGAAGCTCCTCCAGGGGGCTGCTCAGGGGAATAATGACGGAGAGGGATGGTTCCTAGTAGAGATTTCTGTTCCTAGTGGAAATAAATCCAGCAATGCGCCTTGAAGGTGGTGCTGAAAGGGCTGATTTCCGCACACACTACCTAACCTTGAGAACGTTCTGGGAGCAATTCACCATCCTGATGGCGTAGACAGCCAGGCCCATCTGGCTACTTGGTGAAGGCTTCTCTATTACACTGGTGTGTCCTTCACTGTCCCTAAAATACAGAGGAACTCAGCCATGTCGGTGGGTTTCGATTGAGAGAGAATCATACCTTTGCTGGGATATACTTCTCTGGGATGCTTAGCTGGGTGAACATAGGGTCTGGGGATTGCAATTTAACCTGTGGAAAAATTCATGTATAGGCCGGTAAAGGGGTTTGCTCTTTCTTTCTGGAAATTGGCCTTCCGATGGGGCTATAGTTGACGTGCACGTTATTTGAAGTAAATCTGAATTAAAAGTAAACATTTAAAAGTTAGAAGAGTTTATATTAAAAACTCTGATTTTGAGCTCCTCTTAAAAATCAGAACATGGGCCCACATTCTGCAAGCGTGTCAGACTTGTGGCTGGAGGTGAGTTTGACATGCTTGCTAGGGCAGTGGTTCCCAACCTTTTTTTGGCCATGCCCCACCTAAGCATCTTTAAAATCCTGATGCTCCCCCCTGTGACGTATAATTCTTATTATTCAAAAAGTGAACTCCAAAAAAAACCCCACAAAAAACAAACAAAAAACAAACAAAAAACAAAACAAAAAGTGAACTCCTATTCACGTGGAGGAAGCCTAAAAGGCCATTAACTTGGTCTAAAGTTTAGACTCTAAACAAGCTTCCAAAGAACATGGCATCCATGAAAGAGAAATATAAAAGAATGAAAGGACAGTTGAAGTACTGAGGAAAAAATCACTAAGAAATTGTTAAAAAAAATAATAATATGAACTGATATGAAAAAATAGCAAATAAAGTTTCAAAACACATAATAGAGAACTGAAATGCATTAGTATGTCACAATATATATTTATATACTGTATATGAGGCCCCCAGAACCATAAGAAATGCAAAAAATTCACTGTTAATAGCTCATTCTCGAATTGCCCCCCTTACAAATCTAATTGCCCCAGTGTGGGGTGTGTGTCCTTTGTTGGGAACCACTGCTGTAGGGCAAGAATCAGCTGGAGGTGAGAAGCAGCGCCCCCTGTAGACAGAGCCCAGGCTCTGCAGTTCCCACAGCCGCTGCCCCTCCTGACTGGGTTATGCCCAGTCTGTGCCTCTCTTTTTTGTTACGATTGGTCTTATAGACATTGGGGTTTGGGATTCTTATTTTGGGGTCTAAGCTGAAAGATACGCCATTCTTGATAGTTATTACAGCTTGTTTGTTTTTAGTTAATTAAAGAGGGAGTCATAAAGATTCAATAGTTTCTCATCCCTTTTTGGCGTTGAGGAAACTGAGTCCAAGCAGACGTGAATCACTTCCCCGAGGCCACCTGACAGGGCACGGCTGAGTATCTTTCTCCCTGCGGACCACGCGTGCAGCTTCTCCTGCTCCTTTTCACTTGGCCAACAGGGAACTCAGAGCCACATTTTCAGATCCAGTTTAGTAACTGACCTTCTGGCCTGTGTACCTTTATCCTACTTCCCACCTTGCTCTCTTCCTGCCTTCTTATTCTAAATTATTTTCCTCTAGTCCCAGTGTTTAATTTATATTTTATCATTTTGTATTACATATTTCTTGGAGCCTACTGTATATTCTGTGTGGGTAGTGGATGCATAAATACAATGTAACGGATTTTAAAAGTCCAAGAAGGGCCCAATTGCATGCTGGATGAATTGTCATAGACTTAGACTGTGGCTCTGTCCTCAGCACTTGCCAGATTCACCCCCCCGCATCCCCCCTCCCCCCTCCCCCCCCCCAGCTTTTACCAACAACAATGTATTTTGCTTTCCTGGCCCAGGCTGATGGCTTCAGCCTAGAGCGGCTGTGATAGGTCAGTCTGGTGTCAGGAGGACGTTGGCAGACTGTCCTCAGACAAGCTGCATGGCGGGATGGAGGGATGTGGGGAAGGGGTAGCTTCACTACCTGCCTGGCATCTGGGTCTTGGTTGCAGAAGGAATTCCAGGCTCTGCTGACTTCTCTTCTGTCTCCTGCAGGTCCACTGATATGGCCATTCCTGCAGGGATCGGGAGAGAAAACCTCCATCCAGGGGTTTCTGTCTTGTTTTTGAACATGTTCCCTCACATCCTCTCTCTTGCCTCACCTTACCCTTCCAGTCCATGGTTTAAAACCAAACCCCAAAAGTCAAAACAGAGGGGCCATTTTTATGTATTTTGGCTGTTTCAGGCTAGGGAAGGGAGCTCACAGCTTTTGCGCTCTTGTTCTGCACCAGCTAATGTGCCGTGTTCTCTGTGTGAGTGCCTGCTTCTCTTTGATTTCAGAATAACCTAGAAATGGATGGTCAGACCTTGTATGCTTTGTTCCTGGCTGGCTTCTCTAACTGCGTCTCCCTGCCTTCACCCCAGTTCTCTCCAGTCTCTCTCCTTTCCCCGGGCTGCTCTCTGTGCTGGGAAGGCTCATGCCTCCTGGTCTTTGCTTGGCTGGCTCCTTCACACCCCAGGTCTCAGCTGAGGTATCCTTGGAGGCCTTCTCTGATGCTGAAGTAGACGAATCTCTTATAGAAACCTTCCTTTATAACACTCAACACTTTTAATACTTTTTATATGATTTTTTAAATATTTCTTTCATTACACTGTAACTTCCATTGGAAGTTTCATGCATGTAGAATCGTGTGTGTCTGGTGTACTGTTGTATCCCCAAGTGTCTAGCACCGTGGTCGGCAAACTGCGGCTCGTGAGCCACATGCAGCTCTTGGGCCCCTTGAGTGTGGCTCTTCCACAAAATACCACGGCCTGGGTGAGTCTATTTTGAAGAAGTGGCGTTAGAAGAAGTTTAAGTTTAAAAAATTTGGCTCTCAAAAGAAATTTCAATCGTTGTACTGTTGATATTTGGCTCTGTTGACTAATGAGTTTGCTGACCACTGGTCTAGCATATAATAGGTGTACAGTAAAAATTTGTTGAATGAACGGATGCAATCCCACGATTTGAATGTTATTGTTGTTGTAATTATTACTAACAGCTACTACTTATCAGGTGCCGACTTTGTGCCAGGCATTGTATTGACTTAAAAAAAAAAATCTAGCATGTTATTTAATTCCACAGTGATCCCAGTGGGGTGCATTGTATTATCCCAGTTCCTCAGAAAGGGAAACTGAGGTTCAGGTCTTTGCTCATGGCCACCCCGTCAGTTGGTGACAGAGCTGGGATTGGACCTCGGGTTTCTAATAGCAAGGCCGTGCTCCTTCCACTCTGCCCCTGGGCTCCTCTCCAGAGCAGTCCGTGTGCTGCCGGGACTTACTGCTTGGCATCTACCAAGGCACGTGAGTCCTGCGGGGAAGAAGGGCGGGAGGGAAGGTGGGAAGCCCCTATAGGTGTCAGCTGAGAAGGAAGGCTGAAGAGGAGGTGGGGTAAGGGATCTTGCTTTCCATAGCTGGGCCGACAGGATGGGCTGGCTGGGAGCTGGGCTGTGGTTGGGTTCACATCATTTTCTTAGTCTGCCTGGCCGCCGTAACAAAACACCACAGGCAGCATTGATGGCGCCCACTCTGGGGGCTGCGAGTCTGAGATCAGGGCGCCAGCGTGGTCAGGTTCCAGGGAGGGCTCGCTTCCTGGCCAGCAGAGGGCTGCCTTCTGGCTGTGTCCTCAGGGTTGGGAGAGAGGGACAGGGAGGGAGGAGGGCCCCACCTTTATGACCACATTTAACCTTAATCGTCTCCTTAACAACCTTTCTCTGGAAACAGTCACACTGAGGCTAGGGCTTCAGCATATGAATTTGAGGAGGGGGAGGGTTGACACAATTCAGTCCATAGCAAGTTCCCAGAGAGCTTTGGGGAGCCCAGGATTTGGGGCCAGACAAGCATACCTTTAAACCCTGCCTGGCCCTGGCTGGTTTGGCCCAGTGGTTAGAGCGTCGGCCCAAGGACCGAAGGGTCTCAGGTTCAATTCCCAGTCAAGGGCATGCACCTCAGGTGCAGATTGGATCCTTGGCCCTGGTCAGGGCATGTATGGGAGGCAACCAATTGATGTGTCTCTTTCACATCGATGTTTCTCTCTCTCCTCCCTCCCTTCCCCTCTCTCTAAAAATCAATGGGAAAAATATCCTTGGAGTGAGTGTAAAAACAAACAAACAAACAAACAAACAAACTAACAAAAACCAATAAAAACCCTGCCTGGCCCTTTCCTAGTTGTGGGACCCTGCTTTGCTGAATCTTAGTTTCCTTCTCTATGAAATGAAAATACCATAATCTGCCTGCTTCATAATGCAGTTATTTCTGTTTGTATTAGTTATTGTCATTATTTTTATTCTCGAGCAGGCTGACTATAACTTTTCTCTCTCTTTTTTCCCCCTACCCGTAAGTTGTTTGGAAGTTATTTTTAAAAGTCTTTGAAATGTCCTTTTCTGTATTTGGCCCAAGCAAAATGGAAATTGATAGCGTTGTCACCACCGACGTCCCCCTCCCTCCGGCTGCCTGGCTGGGGGAACAACTCAGGGAAAATGTGGCGGTTCCGGTTGAGGGCGGCTGGTTTGCTGTTGTGCGAACGTTTCCTGTGAGACCTGCTCAGCCATCTTCTAAAGCAGGTGTTTTTTTTTTTTTCTTTTTTCCTTGTTCCTCCTTTTTTCCTTTCTTGTCCATGTCAGGTCCTCTGGATTCAGAGATTCAGGCAGCAGGCACCAGACCCCAGTCTGGCGCTTCCAGCGGAAAAGCCTTTCAGTGCCTTCCTTTTGACTCAGAATAACAACCAAATTCTTTATCATGACCATGGGTCCTTTCCCTTTCTCCTCCTTCCCTCTGCTCCTCAAATGCCGCACCCCCCCAGCCCCAGCCCCAGCCCCAGGGCCTTTGCATGGGCTCTTCTCACCGCCTGGAACTCTGCTCCCCTTTGGTCATTGAAGTCTCCATTTATTGACATCTCTGCTCTAGTGTCACCTTCTTAAGAGCTTCTTCCCTGAACCCCAATAGAAAATAACCCCCCCTTTTGCTATTCAGCCATAGTTGGGCATAACCTCAATGAGGGGTATCAGAGAAAAACTGGGGGCCCAGTTAAGTTTTAATTTTAGATAAGCATCCAATAATTTTTCTAGTATTGTATGGGACACACTTTTACTAAATACTATTCATAGTGTAGCTGAATTTCAAATTTAACTGAATGTCCAGTATTTTATTTGCTAAGTCTGGCGGCTCTACCCTCTAGAGATGTGAATGAATGAACGTGAAGCGCTTAGCACAGAGCCTGGCATACCGTGGCGCTAAGTGGATATCAGCTATCATCTTCATCTTCCTCCTCCTCTAGTCACTTCTTGGAACTACAGCCTCCCTGTTCCCTTCCCCCTCTTTAGAGACCGGCGAGAATATGTTTCCTACCAGAGGAACATCACCTGGCTCCTTAGCACAGCAGAAAATACTCTCGCTGCAGCTCTGGTGCCCGACTGCAGTGGTGTTTGGCAGGGAGACGCAGTGAGTTATCACAGAGCATTCCCTCCAGCGCTGGGTCATGCAAATATTTATTGCGAGCATTAAATAATAAATGGAACAGCCTGCCCAATGGTAAATCTGTCATGTTTGGTTTCAGCCAGGAGTTGTGACGGCTCCGGAATTGCCGCCGGTTCCACTGCCTCCGCCTGCCCTCCAGAGGGGCAAGGCAAACAGCTCGGTTCTCCAGGGCGGAATCAGCAGGCTGATTAGACACCTGGAAGCCGGAGGGGCGGCGGGGGATGCTCAGCCAGGCGGGGAAATTGGCAGGTAAGACCAGGCTGCGGCCCCGGAACCCACGCTGATGAGATGCAGGGCAGGCCTGGGCTCCCGCAGTCACGCTGCCACCACAGTTCTCAAGGGGCACCGTCTCGTTGTCCACATCTTATCTCTCAGCATTTCCCTTAATGCTTATGTCAGCTTCACTCGGGCCGGCTGGCCAGAGCTGGTGGCTTTCGAAAGCGGAGCCAACGTTCTGCCTCCTTTTCTAGGCTGAGTGGTGGGTGATGGGAGAGGAGTGAGCCTGTGTGTCAGACACTGAGAAGCAGTAATGTTTCTGGGGCCCCTGATGTGTGGAACTCAGACACGTGGGCTCTTGAGGTGTCAGATCTGACTTGGAATCCTGACTCTGCACTTACAAGCTTTGTGATCGTGGACCAGCCACTTAACCTCCAGGGCCTCAGTTTCTTGAGCTGTGAGGTGGGGGAATGATGGTCCCATCTGAGAGGGTTGTCGTGAGGATTAAATGAGATCACGTAGGTGAAGGGTTTAGCACAGTGTCTGAGACCTGGGGAGTGTTCATGATATGCCAGCTCTCATGGGTAATAATGGCCCAGAGAGGAAATGATCTTGCCCAGAACTACAGACAGGGCTGCTGGGGTCAACCATGTGGATGTGGTCACATCCCGGAGAATGGGGTGAACAGGTGTTCTGCTCACAGTTACTGAGTGATGGGATTAAGGCTTCGACCTGGGATTTGATGGTTTTCAAGATAATGCTTTCTTCTGCCCCCCTCTCCTGTAGGATGGTGGGAAGTGTGGCCCCTGTGCCGGACCCCAGTCCTCCTGGTCTGGCATTGGTGGTGTGCACACAGTGGTGAGGGGTAGAGTTGGAACCTAGCTAGTGTCAGGCTGTGCGGAAAAACGATACCTCAGAGGACGTGCTTGGCTTCGAATCACTGAGAACCCAAGTGGAAGTGGCTTACACAGTCATGGCAGCTATTGTCCGACAGAGGGTGGCCTTGTGGTTAGTTCATTCAGTGGCTTACTTCTGTAATGGTGAATCCAGTGTCTTTCCACCTGTCTGCTCTTTTTGTCATTTGTAGCAGGCGGCGCCTTAGATCACTCAGCCATCCTGACACTGTGGCTTAGACCTTTGGTTCTCAAAGTGTGATCCCCAGACCAGCATCATCAGCATCACCTGGGAACTTGTTATAAATATCAATTAAATTCTTGGGCCCCACCCTAGACCTGCTGAATCAGAAACTCTGGGGTAGGGCCCACAATCTATCTTTTCTTTTTTAAGTGTCACAAATAATTTTACTTAAAATTAGCTAGTTACATATTTTTTAAAAGTTTTAGAACCTCTGTCCGCCAGCATCCGTAAACCAGAATAGGTTGGTATGGAACCTGCAGTCCAACCGAAGAGCATCAATAAGTGATCGTCTGGGTATGTGCTGACACATTACTCTTGTCACCAAGACAGTCACAAACAAAACACATCTCTTGCCCGGATGAGTGGGAAGAATCCCCTTTCACGAGAGCTCCATAAAACATCTATGAAAGAAAGCTGGTCATATCAGAAGAGTCCCAGCACTTCAGCTGAATATAATGCCCCACTATTCTCTTGATTTAATTTCTGTGGCTTATGAAGACTTCAGTCTTGTTGAGCTCAGGACCAAATGCATATCTGAGGTTTCACAAACTTGTAAAGTCTGAACGGTAGCCTTCTGGCTTCTGGTAGCATTAAAATTAGCATCTGGAAGTAGGCATAGCCAGTCCATCATCTGGTTCAGGGTTGGAGGGTGTATTCCAGGATTCATTGCAGCATTTTCACTTCACTTCAAATAAAGGAGCTACGATACTGGAGAAGCAGAAGCTACCAGGATGCCGTGCTGGGATGTCTTTCACATCAGCGGGGAGAAACACGTCACTCACTCATTGCAGTTAGTGGAGCTGCTCTGTTTGGTATTACAGGGCAGGAGGTGGTCTCCTCTGTTGTGTCTTGAGGCTTTTCATTGAATTATTTAAAAAAACACACATTCTTACTGATTTCAGAGAGGAAGGGAGAGAGACATAGAAACATCAATGATGAGAGAGAATCATCGATCAGATGCCTTTTGCATGCCCCACACTGGGGACCGAGCCCACAACCTGGGCATGTGCCCTTGACCAGATTGAACCCGGGACCCTTCAGTCCGCAGGTCAATGCTCTGGCCACTGAGCCAAACCAGCTAGGGCTGGACCCCTGTTTCTTGAAGACTGCCATCACCAATGCTCGAGAACACCTTGAAGGAAGCACAGGTGACGGCTTCAGCAATGTCAGAGACTGCTGTAGATAGAGCGGTAACATCTAAGCCAGGCGTCCTCAAACTACGGCCCGCGGGCCACATGCGGGTGTTTTTGCCACTTTGTTTTTTTACTTCAAAATAAGATATGTGCAGTGTGCATAGGAATTTGTTCATAGTTTTTTTTAAAACTATAGTCCGGCCCTCCACCGGTCTGAGGGACAGTGAACTGGCCCCCTGTTTAAAAAGTTTGAGGATCCCTGATCTATACCTTGGCAACTTCTAGGCGACCTCCACGGAGCCAGGTCACAAGCTGTGAGGAAGCACGTGGGTTTGGATAAATGATCGGAGAGTTCCAGGGTAAAATGATGGTTCTGTTTCCCATCTTCCCAGAAGTCCTGTTACTGTGGCCCCAATAATCATAGGGAAGTCAAGTGTCTGCTTAATAGCCAACATTTTGAGTAGTTCTACTTCAGTATGTTTTTCTGAATCTTTCTTTATGGTTTTAAAAGTTGTTTGGATGCGGGAGCCTCTGGCTGGATACTTGCTTCAGTTTTTCTTCTCCTTAAAATTCTCTTCGATGGCTCTGAGTTCTGGGGTCCAAGTCCATACCCCTGTGAGGTTTCCCAGTTTACAGACTGAGGCACGGCCTGAGTGCATGGACCGTGCCTGTGCTTGCGTTTTCCAAGCGCACCTGCTAGTGATGGCACTTCACACGTGTTTGGAATCCCAGTTAGAAATTTTCCATGTAGCATGAACACATGTCCCCCGTAATACCAGAGCTGACTGCTGGTCCCTGGCGGTAATTCTTTTGGAACCTGTGGTGGTTGAAAGTTTGTGTTCCATATGGAGAGGCATTCCTGAGAAGTTGGTAGTGGTGATCCCAGGACCGCTACACGGTCTTTTAATCCAGGATGCCGAGCGCAACACCATTCTGAGCCTTCCCAGACACTATTGTCTTGAGCAACAGTGATCTCACTACCCTCTGATTTTGATGATTTTCTGGGTCACTCAAATATATTGGTTTCATATATGCATCCATCAGAGCTTAATGACATCGAAGAGCTGAATTTCTGATCCACAGATGCAGTAAAACTCTGTTAACAGATTTTTCTTCTTGTCTGAGTCGGAGTGTGTATTTGCTTAAGGCACGTGAGTTAAACATTTGTACATAAGCAAAGTAATTTCCATGTTTTTCGGTAATAAAGATTAAAACAGGATGCCTAGGTACCATGAAAAACCATGTCCACTTAATCACTGCTTCCTCAGGATAACGGTTTCAGTTTTCCGCTGGGGCTCTGCAAGCGAGGCCTCTAACCCCACACGGCCCCTTCCCTGGATGGCACCCAGGGTCCATCCCTCGTGTTGAATGTGTCTGTGTGCCTCAGCTGACAGCGTAGCTTTAAATACCTTATCCAGGTTTTCATCTTCGTTATTCCATAATCTCAAAACCTTGTTGTCCTGAACAGCAGTATACTCTCCGGTTTAGAAGTTGCACATAGCTGGGCGTGTATCATTTGACCTTGTTTTACTGACCAGCTAGCTGCCCAAGGGTTTCTGCTCAGAAACCTAGTAACATTAAGATAACACACACTGGGGTGAGGCTGCACGCCCCTGGGTCCGGGTGAGGCCATGCGCCCCTGGGTCCGGGTGAAGCTGGATCCCGGGTCCGGGTGAGGCCGTGTGCTCCTGGATCCGGGTGAGGCTGGGTCCTGGGTCCGGGTGAGGCCGCACGCACCTGGGTTCAGGTGAGGCCACGCGCCCCCTGGGTCCGGGTGAGGCCACGTGCCCCTGAGTCCGGGTGAAGCTGTGCCCCTGGGTCCGGCCGAGACCAAACCAGAGGGAGTCGGACCTGCATTACCACCATTTGTCCACCATCCAGAGCTGAGGGGTCAGTGCCGACATGTACACATAAGGAACTGGTGGACATTGAAATTGGGTCTCAAAAGAACTGTTGGTCCAGAAAGAAACTCACTACAGACTGATTCATTTGCCTGTCAGCATAACTATTATTGCTCGTCTCTCATTCAGTTCTTATAAGTATATCTCTAGTGACACATGATCTCGCTCATCTAGGGGAAATGATGAACAACATAGACTGATGAACAAGAACAGAACCAGAAACAAGGAGGCATCGATCGGACTATCGGGCCTCAGAGGGAGGATAGGGGAAGGTGGGGGGAGGGGGGAAAAATCAACCAAAGGACTTGTGTGCATGCATATGAGCCTAACCAATGGTTAAGTTCAACAGGGGATTGGGGCATCCGTGGGGGGGGTGTGGGATGGGAATGGGGGGATGAGGACAAATATGAGACACCTTAATCAATAAAGAAATTTAAAAAAAAGATGACACACACTGTTCTCAGAGTCAATTTCTGACTATAAAAGCAATTAAATTTACAACTAAAATGATAGTCTTCAACACATTTCCTACATTAACAAAAAGACAAGTACTGTATGATTCCACTGAAGACGGAGCAGAATGGTGGCTGCCGGGGGCTGGGCGGTGTGGGAGGCACTGTTCAGTAGGTGCAAGTTCTGCCAATGCAAGGAGCTCTGGAGATGGGTGGTGGTGATGGCTGCCCCACACGGTGACTGCACCTAGTATCCCGAACTGTAACCTTTAAAAAGTCGGTTAAAATAGTAAATGTCATGTTATGTGTATCCTTACACCAATTAAAAAGAAAAGAACTTTTACAAAAATAGTTAAAATGAAAACATAAACAATAGTATGTTTGAAAAATGGATTCCTTGTGCCTTTGAACGGGGGCCTGGGAAATTAAGTAGGCCGAGCTGGGATCACGCCCGTGCACATCCTCCACTGTGTTCCTGTGCAGGGCTTGCCAAATGGAAGTCCACTCGGCAGCCCAGGTGAAAACCAAGTGTCATCAGAAGAGTCAAAGCAAGCAAACAGCACAGGGGACTGTTGGCACCCCGTCCCCAAAACTTCAGAGGTGATTGATTATCTAGCTTCTTAAAGAAACAAGAAACTGTATTCAGCAGCCCAGAAGAAGAATTCCTCTCTACCCCACTACCCAAAGCAAAGCTGCTTAAAAGGTGTGCCTTCAGCTTTAGGTGTGGGGCCTCTAGGATTTACAGCACGCAGTTGGTAACAGATGACTCTTCATCAAGATTCCCATTAAGATACCAAGAAAACAAAAAACACAACAAAAACCCACAAAGCTGTCCCCAAGGGAAGAAGTGTATGGACACAGGGATAAACCAGTCCCCACCATGTCAGCCGTCCTCTCTCGTCCAACCAGTCTCCCTTCAGACCCTTCAGTGGGCAGCTGCGCTGACAGATCCCAGGAGGGATCTTAGCAAGGCCGTCTCCCAGGTCCGAAGCAGAAGCACAGGTTTCCTTTTCTTTCGGGGTCTGGCCCACGTGCACTTGGACGCTCTGTGCCTACAATTGGGAAATATACCTCTCTCTCCAGGAAAGCACCAAGTCACATTCCAGACTTCATTCAGCGAGCTGAGAAGCCACACCGGCTTCCCAAACAGCCCGCTTGCTGCTCACCCATCTTTTTCTGAGGCTGCGAGAAACCCAAGGCTCCTGCTCTGCGCTCAGCAATGGGAGACAGCAGTGGGGTGCTCCTGTCCCATCGCCCTCACCCCAGAGAGGATGAGAGTCCTGCTGCTCTCCTTTACTGACAACTGGGCTGTTTGGTTGCTCTGCTCTACGCCTAGGAGTCCGTCAGGCCCAACATCCAAGGGTATTGCAGACAACATGAATTTCTCCTCCAGGGCTGCCTGCCGTCTGGCAAACCTATGGACCCCCACGCATCCCTCCCGCAGGCTTCCTGCTTTGTCTCTCCACGATCTGTATTTGAATACGGCCTCCATATAATTCTGGTGGACACTAGACCAGGGATTTTTACCCGTGAGCAGCCAGATAGTAAATATTTTAGCCTGGTAGCCATTCAGCCTCTGTAGCCACTACTGAACTCTGCTGTTTAGTGTGGAAGCAGCCACAGGTAATAGTTAAACGAAGGAGAGGTTTGAAATTCATATAAGGTTAAATGTTAGGAAACACTATTGTTATACTTTTGATCGTTCTAACCACTTAAAACATGTAAAAGCCATTTTCCTGGGCCACCCAAAAGCAGGCGGTGGTCTGGGTTTAGCCCGCACCGTGGTTTGCCAATCCTGGCTAAGACTGACAAGATTCATCCTTGTAACTGGGAAGGACCCAGCTTCCCTTGCAACAGAAAGGGCCCCAATTCCTTAAAAAATGGAGATCTGGTTTACAAAGACGAAGGGACATGTTGCTGTTGTATGTCACCTGCGGTGTTTGTTACAGCAAGCTCCCAATTTCTGGTCAGCAGAACCATTCTTGCCAAGAATCAACTTACTCAGTGTCTTGCTTTTGGAGTCTAGACTGTTTTATTTCTTAGGCAGCTTTTTCATCTTTCCACTGAAGACAGTCTTCATTGTCCTGAAAAGACTTTGACATAATTCATTCTGATACCGGAAACTCCAGCTATTAATCCCTGGTGGCATCAGAGCCTGGGAAGGTAACGGTACATGCATCCAGGACAGTCTTTCAAGCTTCCTGCACTTTCTTTGTGAGCCTCTGAGATGGAGTTCCCTACTGCTGTTTTGTAGACAGGGCAGCTGAGCAATGTGGAGTGTCAAAAAGGTTAATGACACAGTGTCTAGAGCTACAGGGCAGCTTCCCTGTTCTGTGATTTTTCTGCTAGTTCTCTGGGCTACTCCCTGGAGTGTTGACAATGCTATGGTCTGGCTGCTGGCCTCTCTCTTTCCTCAGTAAAAGATAATAATAAAAATACTGCCCTGGCCAGTGTGGCTCAGTGGTTAGAGTGTCAGTCCCTGCACCAAAGGGTCTTGGGTTCAATACCTGGTCAAGGGCACATACCTCGCTTGCAGGTTCGATCCCCAGCCCCAATGTGGTCACGTGCAGGAGGCAACCAATTACTGTGTCTCTCTCACATTGATGTTTTTCTCTCTCTCCCTCACTCCTCCTCCCCTCCACTCTCTCTAAAAGTCAATGGAAAAATATTCTCAGGTGAGAATGAACAAAAATAAACAAAAATACTGGTGACAACAATAAAAAATAGCTGCCATGTGAATGAGTGCTTACTATGGTCCTGACACCATCCTAAGCACTTTATGTACATTATTTCCTTGAACTTATATCCATATATTATAGGTGAAGTAACCCAAAGTTACCACTAGTGAGTGGGTGGCTGACCCAAGTTTGATTCCCAGGCCGTTGGGCTCCAGAGCCCAAGCTTGATGAATTACTAGGAGGAGGCCCAATACTAAAATAGAATTGAAATGAATATTCAAAAGACTTTAACCCTGCCATTCTTACCCCACTCTCTGCTGGAAGCCTTTCTAAGATGAATATAATGGTTTTGTTTTGCCTTTGTTGCTTTCTTCCAGCTATTTGAGGTCAAATACTGTGTTAAAGAAACACCTGTTAATTTGAGAACCAGCTCTAGCCCTCTATAAATAAGACGATAGTTAGGAAAAGGGAATTCTTTGTTGTTTTCCTCTCTCGTATGGAGAATAGAGAGTTGAAGTATCTGCAGTTTGACAGGAGCCAGACCCCCAGTGTGAGGGTATTTGGAGATGGGACCTTTGGGGGGAGGTTTAGGTTTAGATGAGGTCATGAAGGTGTGGGGCCCTATGGTGGGATTAGTGACCACATAAGAGACCTCTGGTCTCTCTGCCATGTGCGGACTGCCAGCCTTCAGAATCGTGAGAAAGTAAATCTCTGTTGTTTATGCCCCCCCACTCTATGGTATTTTGTTATGGCAGCACAAGATGACTAAGAGCATGGGGCCTGGTCCTGGCCTGTGAAAAATTTAAAAGTTTCTCATTTTGGTGCTCTCCACCCATTATCACTGCCAGCCCCTTTAGTTCAGAATGTGGGTGCACCTTGTGTGGAGTTGAGAGGGTTGGAATTCATGGAAGTCATAGTAAAAATAGCATCATAGATCATCACTGTCTTTCTAGAACTTGCTGTATTTATTGCTGAAGCTTCAGGAAACCATGGTTTAGGCAAATAGGGGGTATTTTCTTCCTATAGCAAGACATCTGGAAGTGGTGGCATTGGGGTTGTTTTTGTGGCCCTGGTTAGCATCCCCGAGACTCACCTGGCCTCCCTCTCAGGCTGGTCTCATGCTGCCTGCTGTGGCTCTAGCCTCATCTGACAAGGTCCAAAGGCAGGACTGGGGGGTGATGGGCATGTGGGAGTTCAGACAGTTTCTCCTTGTATTCGTTTTCCAAATCACTCCAAAATGTAGCAGCTTAAAACAACAAACATTTATTCTCCTGAGGTTTCAGTCAGGATGTTGGCCAGGGGTGCAGTCATCTGAAGGCTTGACCGGGGCTGGGGGACCTGCTCCAAGGTGGATCCTGCACACGCCAGCAAGTTGGTGTTGTCAGCTGGGGCCTCTTCTCCATATGGGACTCTCCATAGAGCTGCTTTAGTGTCCTCACAACCTGTCACCATAGCCCCCTGAGGGTGTGATCCAAGAGCACAGGAGGAAGCCACAGTGCCTCTCACGCTCTGATCGTGGAACTCACATATTGTCACTTCTGCTGTGTCCTGTTCATTACAAGTGAGTCACTACATTTAGTTCACACTCAAGAGGAAGGGAACGAGGCTCCACAGTTTAATGGAAGGAGTATTGAAGAATTTGTGCACAAATTTTAAAATCACTACACTCTTTATCAATCGCCCCTCCCCTCTCTCTTTTTAGTCAGAGAGGAAGATCTTTTCCAGAGGGCTCCCTCCCTTACATCTCATTGGCTAATCCTGGGTCATATCGTTCCCCAAACCAAGGCACTGAGCCAACTTTCCTGAGATCAGAATCCTTGAACAGAACTGGGGTTCTGTTAGTAAGAAGAATTGGGGTGGGGAGGATGGCTTTGGATGGCTGTTGACAGTGTCTGCCACAGTACTTTACATATTTGATCTTTAGTTCTCCTAACAACCTTGTAAAGGTATGATTGTTACCCATAATTTGCAAATACGGAAACTATGGTTCAGGGAAGAAATTCCCCCAAGGTCATACAGCAAATAGGGTGGGAGGACCAGGCCCATCTAGCTCCAAAGCCAAACCCTCTCCACTGTCCCATCATAACAGTGGCTCTGTTGGGAGATGGGGGGATTTTGATGCCCAGGGGACACTCGGAAATGTTTTGAGATATTTTTGGTTGTCATAACTGAGTGGAGTGGGGAGAGTCCAGGGATGCTCCTGAACATCCTGTGATGCATAGGACAGCCCCACACCAGAGAATTATTTGACCAAAAATTTCAACAATGTTAAGGTGTCAAGGTTGAGAGCCCCTATATTAGAACAAGTACTTGGAGGGAAGGGATCATGTTATCTCAGTCACTTCTGAATCCTCGGTGCTGAGCCCGGTCCTGACACATTGTAAGTGTCCACTTTGTGAGACTTCAATAAATGCTGACTGAGCAAATGAGCAAACTTGCCACACCGAATTCCGGAATCAAGGAGGCATGGACTTGGAGGAGAAGTGCAGGATCGTGGGGGATAGGGAGTAACATTCCCCTCCCAATGGACTCAGCTTCCTCCAGTCTCGGGAGAACTGGTGGGGACATTGGTCCAACACAGCCTATGTTCCCCACTTGCCAAAGGGGGCTGACTGATGGATGGTGGTCAAGGCCGGTCACCTGTTGATCTCTGAGATCCTGGAAATAGAGGGACCAAATAAAGAAACACTTCTCTGGATCTACCCATTTTTAAAGGGACTAACCGCCCAGGCGGAAACACAGTAATTTATATCTTCCCGCCCTTCCCTCCTCTCCTCGCTCTGTTCTCTGTAGGCAGCTCCTGGTGCTTCAGGGCAAAGATAATGAAATTTCCTTCTTGTGTCAAACTCCTTTTCCCAGGAGTCAGAGCCCCAGCATCAGCCAGGGCAGAAGAACTGGGTTCTGGGAACCTGCGTCGGAGGCGCAGGGTGTGCCCGCAAGTTCAGTTTCTGGAACAGGCTGGGCTGGCAGTGATTGGTAATTACCTGGTAACTGACATTTCCGTACCCGCCAGCTCTTCATTGGATGTTTCTGCATCATGTCGGGGTATGAGAAAAAGCAGTAGTCTGTAATGGATGGGCAAGACCAGTTTTTTTCTAGACGACAGTTTTTACAGTAAAGATAGAGCCTTGAATTTACTCTAAATGTGTCTCTGGTTTGGCACCACCAGCAGAATGTGTATCATATCCTCATAAACACTCAGGGATTATTGTGTCCGTTTTACAGTTGAAATGCGCTCAGAGAAGTTAAATGGCTTGACCAAGATTCCACAGACAATTAGTGGTATAGCAGGGATTTGAGCCTAGGATAGTCTGTTCACCGCCCACAACCCTGCAGTCTCCCAAGTTTCCAGGGCTGTCGGGCTCTCAAGCCGTGCTCTGGTGGTGACTTGGATCCCCTCTCCAAAGTCTTGGCTACTGCCAGAGATGGAATGTTTGTGCACTGCCCCCCCCCCCCTCCCCCAATTCATATGTTGAAATCTTAACTCCCATTGTGATGGTATCTGTGGGTGCAGCCTTGGGGAGGTGATTAGGTCTTGAGTGTAGAATTGTTTTAAATCATGTCAAAGCACAGAATTCTCAGAACAATGCTAACTAAAGATCCGTAATAAATCCTGGTGGTGAAGAGATTGTCACAGCTAGCTCCTAAGTTACCTCCATCCTCAACCTTTGACCCTCCCATCTTCATATGAGCAGAACTGCTCTCACAGGACCGAAGTACTGGTGTTTTCTCAAAAAGGAAGGAAATTTAAGACTGAGGGCTAGTCTGGAAGCCATAGCCTCTCTTTAGCCCACCTTCTGAGAAAGGTTAAGCAAATTGTTAAGCAAATAGCATCGAACAGACTGGCAAACTACAGCAGGAAGGCTGTGGAAGGTTGGGGTGGGGGGGAGGTAAGAGATCAACTGAAGGACTTACTTGCATGCATATAAGCATAACCAATGGACGCAAGACACTGGGGGGCGTGGTGAGGGCATGTGCCAGGGGTAGGGGAGGCTTTTGTCTCCTTTTTTCTCCGTCAATGGGGAAAAAAAAGGAGACATATGTACTACTATTTGTAATACTTGAAATAAAAACAACAACAACAATAGAGTTGATTGAAATACAAAATAAATAAATCCTGTTTAATAAAGATGGAATACGCAAATTGACCATTACTTTGTGACAAAGATGGCGGCGCCCACAGCCAATAAGGAGGGAATATGCAAATTGACACGACAAAGATGGCAGGAGCTGGGCCAGGACGCAGGCGTTCTGCCCCACCCCAGCCACTCCGGGCCTCTGGGCAGCGCACGAAGGTGGAAGTTGGCTCTGGGCTGGAGCGAAGGTGGGAGGCGGCGGCCAGAGTGAAGATCCGGGTCCCCGGTGCCGGCAGCCAGAGGAAGGAAGGCCTATTCTTGCACGAATCTTCGTGCACCGGGCCTCTGGTAAATAAATAAATAATGTGATGGAGGCGTTAGCTGATGCCACGTTGGTAGCCTGCTGCAATTTATGTCTGTCAAATCAACACATTGTGTACCTTAAACCTACACAATGTTTTACGTCAATTCTATCTCAATTACAAAAATTACCTTTGACCAGGGCAGCAATTTTCAGCCCTTTTCATCTCATTGTACACATAAATTAATTACTATAATTCTGTGACACACCAAAAGAAATATTTTTGGCCATTCTGACAAAAAAGAGGTATAATTTTGATTCATTCACACTGGATAGCTATTGTTGTCTTGGCTCTTGTCATTTTTTCATTTGACAATCTAAGGCAGGCGTCCTCAAACTACGGCCCGCGGGCCACATGCGGGTGTTTTTGCCGTTTTGTTTTTTTACTTCAAAATAAGATATGTGCAGTGTGCATAGGAATTTGATCATAGTTTTTTTTTAAACTATAGTCCGGCCCTCCAATGGTCTGAGGGACAGTGAACTGGCCCCCTGTTTAAAAAGTTTGAGGACCCCTGATCTAAGGGGAAAGAGGTCAGTGCCCCTGTGTTTTAAAAATTCCTGTGGCACACCAGTTGAAAATCGCTGGACTGGGTGGAGGGTGTGAGAGAAGTTAAATAAGATGACGTTGAAGGCAAATTTGGGGTTCCACTAAGAAATGTATGTCTCCCAGAGACATAGACTTCCTCGCCTTGCAAATCTCCATCAGCTGAGTAAAAACAGTCACAGCTTCATGGCTGCAAAGCTGACTTTTGTTTCCATGTGAACTGCTCTTAAAAAGATCCGATGCAGATCCAGAAGATCAGGGGCAGGTCAAGTAACTTATTTGCTTGAAACAGGCTACCAAACACAAAACATATGAGGGACAGTAAACATATATTTTCACATCGGTCTCCTCAGCCCTGCTTTCTCATCGGTGCCCTTCCCTTGGCCTCTTCTCTTGGACCTGCGAGGGCTCTTCTCAGGCTTGTTAAGGGAAGGTGTGGGTGGAAGAGAGAGCTGGCCTATGGCTCCTCATGGCCCCATCACAGCCACTTTCCTGTGTTCTGGGACACCTGAAATCGGGTGGCTGTCACGTGGCCAGCTGTCAGGGAAGCTCAGCCGTGCTCTGCTGAGGGTCTGATTTGTGAGACAAACTGAAATCAGACAGAGAGAGCCCTTGGCGTCCCCCGGTGGGTGGGGTTCTGGCTCCCTGTGCTGCTGGCAGTGCCATCTGGCTGTCCTGGAGGCGCGGAGGGGTGTGGCCTCCACCTGGATAGTGTCTGAGGGAAGAGCTGGCAGAGAGCTGGGAGGCTGTCTGGCTGGTAGTTCTTGGGCAAAGATGCAGGTTCAGAGAGTGCTGGGGAGGCGTGGCCAGCTACTCCCAGGGTTCTGTCAGAAGGCTGTTCCCAGACCCCCTCTGTCTGATCCCTCCTCCTCTTCCCTCATTATCCCCTCACTGCATCTCTGAGGGGCCTGAGACTTTCCCACCAGGACGTGGTGTAGAACAGAATCTAGGTCGGCTCTGTGCACTGTGGGTCAGATCATTTGAGAGTGAAAAGCATCTTGTCTGAGCCTGCTCAGCCTCCATCACAGAATACCACTGTCTAGGTGGTTTAAGCAACAGACATTGAATACTCACAGTTCTGGAGGCTGGAAGTCCAAGACCAGGTTGCCAGGTAACTTCATTTCTGGTGAGAACTCTCTTCCTGGCTTGCAGATGCCCACCTTTTTACTGTGCCCTCACATGGCTGAGAGATCTCTCTCTTTCCATCTTCTTATAAGGTCATCAATCCCATCATGAGGCCCCATCCTCGAGGCCTCATTTAACCCTAATCTCCTTTAGCTTCGTCTCCAAACACTGTTACATTGGGGGTTAGGGCGTTAACATGTGAATTTTGGGGAGGAGGCACATTCAGTTCATAACACAGCTCCTTAACTCTGCCCTGTCCCATGTGCAAGGAGCTGCCAGTCTGGAGGCCTAATGTCTTGATAAGATATGAGGGGAACTTTCCATAATATTCACCCAAAAAGTATGGGCCCTGCAGAGGTCATTCTATCCAGGCCCAAGACCTCAGGCTGTCGAAACCAAGGCCAAGGTCAGGGAGGGAGGCAGGAATCTACAAGGTTATCAGGGGAGAGGCCGGAACCCAGTGGAGCCTTGAGGAATGAGAGGGCTTGGAGGCAGAGGGAGGGGCATTGTGGGCAGGAAGCGGCCAGGTAAAGGCCTGGAGTGGCAGTCGGGGTGGAGGTGTAGAAGCTGGTTTGTATGAACACATAGTGTCAAATAGAGACCCACTGTGCAGGGACAAGCGTTGGATGCTTTCCTGTACCAGGCTTGTCCTGTTCTCCATTCTGGCGGGCTTTGGGTGTGGTCAGGAGCAGAGGAGTGAGAGCCAGAGGCAAGGGTTTCAATCCTGGCTCGGACTCTTTTTCAGCCATGTGACCTGGGGCAAACCATTGAGTTTTCAGAGCCTCAGGTTCCTCACTAGTAAAATGGGGGAAATGATCCTTATGCCTCCTGTGCTCTCCTGAGTGCCTTAGGTAATGCTGGATGAGAAAGTGCCTGGTGATCAGTAAAGACAGTCAGCCATACCTTCTGAGCATCTATTATGTGTCCCAAAACCAGCTGCTGGGGCCCACAGAAGAGTCTTGGGTGGGTGGCGGATGAATGGGCTGGTGGGCTCCTGGCTGGAGCCTCAGGCCTCCACTGCCACTTGCCTGCCCTGGATCGGCCAAGTCTCTCTGGTCCATTTGCCTCTCTGGGGCACCTGCTGATCCTCGCATGATTGGAGTCATTTTGTGGGTGCTGTTTCCTCTCTGTGGAGGCCATGGGTGGCTTTGATAGGTCCAGCCATCCTCAGGCTGTCCCATTGGCATGGGAGAGTGAGGCTTATTACTGTCAGTCTAACAAGTCTATCTATCCATCCCATCCACCCACCCATCCATCCTAAGCCTTAAGGAATTTCAGCTTGGAAAGGACTCCCTTTAAAAAAAAAAATTTTTTTTAAATTGATTTCAGAGAGGACGGGAGAGGGAGAGAGAGAGAGAAACATCCATGATGAGAGAATCATGGATTGGCTGCCTCCTGCACCCCCCCCCTCCCCCACTGGGGATCAAGCCCACAACCCAGGCATGTGCCCTTGACTGGAATCGAACCTGGGACCCTTCAGTCCGAAGGCCGTTGCTCTATCCATTGAGCCAAACCGGCGAGGGGAGGACTCCCTTTTTTTGTAAACAAAGAGACTGAGCCTGAAAAGGGGAACATTTCTCAGCATCAATGACAGGTCCTGTGCCAGGGATTCAGGGCTGGGTCAGATTTGTCTCTGTCCCCAGGGATCAGGCCTGATATGACTTCTCCTGAACCTCCTGAACTCCTGAGCTCTCTTACCCATCTCCACTGGTATCCCAGCCCAGGCCAACACTAGCAGAAAGGTTAACCATGGCACTGCCACTGCATTCCGAGAGAGGGCACCCTTCTTCCCTCCACTGACCATGGGCTTCAGCTGCCAGCCAGCCAGTGGGTGAGCTCCAAAGCACTGGCTAGAGCCTGCCTTCTGGGTCACTCTTGCTACCAACTCTCCTAGTTTGTGTTCCTTGGAAACCACTCAGAGATGGAGATTCACTTGCAGGAAGTTGACTGGATCAGGGAGCTACATCCATGAAGGAGTGAGAGGCAGCATTAGGTGAAGCGAATAGTCGGACTATGATGAGGTGGTAGCTGAAGTTTCCGCTAACCCCACTGGGAGCTCTGAACCTGGGAAAGACCTTCCACTTGGTGCCCACCACTGACCGGTCCTCAGGTGTGGACTCCTCCCTGGAGGTGTGACCTTGGGTGAGGCAGCTCCCTTCGGCCGAGGGAGATTTCTGGGGAGGACTCAGTGGTGAGCCATAAGGAGTCAACACCCTTGGCCATCGGGGAGTGGTCTGTGCAGCACCACGAGGTGGCCACCACATCCACTGTCCTTCTAGGTCACTGTCTGTAACATAGAATGAACTAGTGACGGGTCCCTGGACCCTGTGTGCCCAGGACCCTCCCTTCTGGTAACAACAACCCTCTCCGTGCCTGTGGTGGCGGCTGCTCGTCTTCCATGTTGACTCCCTGGCCAGAGTTGACTTGCTCAGAGGAGGGCAGCTCACTGGGGCCGGCCCACTGTCATACCTGTCTTTATGGCCACAGGTGAATGGCCAGTTATAGGCACCTGCACTAACCTGGTGCAAATAATTTTCCCAGGTAGTGAGGATGTTTCTATATGGAACAGACAGTATTAATCAACACTTCCTGAGGATGGGTGGCCTCTATGGGAATCTGGGGAACTTTGGAGCCTGGGCAAAAGGTCAGCTGCGGTGGGAGAGGTGGATCTGTTGTGCAGAGGAAAACAGATGGAAGACAGGGACCCATGAGCCTGGTGAGCTCCAGGGCCCTGGTTTTAGTTGTTGCTAAAGCTCACCCTCTTCCCTGCCTTTCCCGTTTTAATAAATCCCCTTTTTTGTTTAAGTCAGTTTGAATCAGGTTCACCCTTTTGTCAACTTTATAAAGTTCCAACTTCACAAACTCCTCTAGGCCGGCTCTAGAGGTCCCAGCTGGGGGGCCCAAGGGCTATGTTCCAGCCTTCAACTATATTTTGTTGGGTTGGTATGGTGTTTAAAAAAATCTAGTTTCAGTAATACATTGAGCTCCATAAAGATAGTGCTGGGGCAAATGCAAGCTGGAGGGGCACTGGGCTACTGAGGAAAGATAATTAAATAAGGGCAAAGGTGATCCTAAGAAGCCGAGAGGCAAAATGTCATCATATGCTTTTTTGTGTGTGCAAACTTGCCGGGAGGAGCACGAGAAGAAGCACCCAGATGCTTCAGTCAACTTCTCAGAGTTTTCTAAGAAGTGCTCAGAGAGGTGGAAGACCATGTCTGCTAAGGAGAAAGGAAAATTTGAAGACAGGGCAAAGGCAGACAAGGCCCGTTATGAAAGAGAAGTGAAAAGTTATATCCCACCTAAAGGGGAACAAAAAAGAAGTTCAAGGGTCCCAAAGAGGCTTCCTTCAGCCTTTTTCTTCTTTTGTTCTGAATATGGTCCAAAAATCAAAGGACAGCATCCTGGCGGGTCCATTGGTGATGCTGCCAAGAAGCTGGGCGAGATGTGGAGTCACTGCTGCAGATGACAAGCAGCCAGATGAGAAGATGGCTAAGCTGAAGGAGAATATGAAAAGGAGATTGCTGCACACTAAGCTGAAGGAAAGCCTGAGGCAGCAAAGAAGGGGGTCGTCAAGGCTAAAAAATACAAGGCTAGAAAAAGAAGAAAGAGGAGGAAGATGAAGAAGATGATGATGAATAAGTTGATTCTGGTGCAGTTTTTTTTTTCTTGTCTATAAAGCATTTAATATCACTGTATACAACTCATTTCTTTTAAAGAAAAAAAAATTGAACTATAAGGCTGTGTAATACTTGTTTTTAAATTGCACCATGTCTTTTTTTTTTTTTTTTTGTATAGTTGCCACACTACTGAATGTGTCTGTGGATAGCCCTGTCCTGGTGGTATTTTCAGTAGCCACTAACCTTGCCTGGTACAGGATGGGGGTTGTAAACTGGCATGGAAATTTAAAGCAGGTTCTTGCTGGTGCCCAGCACAAATTCGTTATATATGGGGATAGTATTTTCTCATCTTCAGTCGTCTCTGATGCACCTCACACGGAATAATCGTTGTTCGTTATTATAGAATACAACTCTATAATTTAAAAAAAAAAGCCATAGCTGTTCTGTTGACTTTCTGAATGCTTCTAAGTAAATATAATTTTTTTTAAATTACAGAAATCCAGTTGTAATCATTTAATAATTGGGGATTTACATAGCATCTGGCCTTTTGGAGATAGTTGGTGCATGTAAGATAAGGAACAGCCAGCCCACCTTTCAGTGGGCCAAGCACTCCAGTTTGCCACCGACCCCGCCATTCCCTGTTGCTTTTCATTTCTTCCTTTTTCTTCATTCACATCACCTGCCTGTGCTCTGCAGGCATCTTGGTTTGTGGATCCTGTTTTATACAGGTTCCTGAATTGTATGGCCCTTTCCAACTTCAGGTTCCCAGAGGAAACAGATATTGCACATTGGAGAGGGAACAAGTAAAGTAGGCGAGAACTCTAGGGAAGCCTAAGGCCCTCTGAAATCCCAAAGATGTACAGATGTCAATCATCATTATCCTCCTATCTAATAAAAGAGTAATATGCAAATTGACCATCACTCCATCACACAAGATGGCTGCCCCCATGTGGTCAAAGATAGCTGCCCCCATGTGGACACAAGTTGGCCACCACAAGATGGCCAGCAGGGGAGGGTATGCCCCGGCCAGCGGGGTCTTCTAACGGGGGTACCGAGGCGGCGCACCTAAGAGAATGAGAGACAGACAAGGGACGCAAAGAATGGAGGCAAGACAAAAGGGATTCTGATCAAGCCTCAAAATTTTATTTTTTACAGCGTTCTTTATATGTGATTTCTAGAAGGGTGGATGCCTAGGAGGGGTGGGGGCTGACCTAGATAATCGGCTAAAGTCGTAACTATAGATAAAGGGTGTGGCAGTTGAAGGGCGGCTACAGAAGAAATGCTTTGTCCTCAGGCAAGAGGAAGTGGGCCTAGTTTCAGTAACTTACTGAAGGTCAGAGTTAATCCTTTGACCAACTCTTGGCTCCTGACAAGGGTAGTTGGGAGGGACCAGGCCTGCAAGGGAGGGCAGTTGTGGGTAATCAGGCCTGCAGGGGAGGGCAGTTGGGAGGGACCAGGCCTGCAGGGGAGGGCAGTTGGAGGCGATCAAGCCTGCAGGGGAGGGCAGTTAGGGGTGACCAGGCCGGCAGAGGAGGGAAGTTGGGGGCGACTGGGCCTGCAGGGAAGGGCAGTTGAGGGGGACCCAGGCCTGTAGGGGAGAGCAGTTGGGGGGGGACCAGGCCTGCAAAGGAGGGCATTTGGGGGCAATCAAGCCTGCAAGGGAGGGCAGTTGGGGGCGATCAAGCCTGCAGGGGAGGGCAGTTAGGGGTGACCAGGCGGGCAGAGGAGTGAAGTTGGGGGCGACTGGGCCTGCAGGGAAGGGCAGTTGGGAGGGACCCAGGCCTGCAGGGGAGAACAGTTGGGGGTGACCAGGCCTGCAGGGGAGGGCAGTTGGGGATGACCAGGCCTACAGGGGAGGGCAGTTGGGGGGGGACCAGGCCGGCAGGGGAGGGCATTAGGGGTGACCAGGCTGGCAGGGTAGGGCAGTTAGGGGCAATCAGGCTGGCAAGGGAGCAGTTAGGCATCAATCAGGCTGGCAGGCAGAAGCGGTTAGGGGCAATCAGGAAGTCAGGCAGGCGAGCAGTTGGGAGCCAGCAGTCCTGGATTGTGAGAGGGATGTCCGACTGCCCGTTTAGGCCCGATCCCAGTAGGATCCCAGTAGGATCGGGCCTAAATGGGCAGTCGGACATCTCTTGAGGGGTCCCAGATTGGAGAGGGTGCAGGCTGGGCTGAGGGACACCCCCCCCCCCCCCGTGCACGAATTTTGTGCACCGGGCCTCTAGTTATTAATAATAACTGAAGGGCAGGAGACAAGGAACTTAGGCCCCAATGCACAGTCCCTCACCCCCATCCCCATGCCCAGAAGGGTACTTGCACCATTGCGGTGGCATTTATCACTGGCATTAGCAGGTATTACTAAACTGTGTCAACTTGGAAATGCAAAATGTTTACCAAACGAACTAAAATGAACTGACAGGAATGATATCTAGGCACTGTCTACCTTTAGCTGTATTTTTCTAGAAATTGCGATGGCATTTCTCCAGGGCCCAGAGTCGACGAAGAAGGAAAGAAATGAGTCCTCTGGCTAGTGGAAGGAGTGACTTGTTATTCCAGCCGATACTTTCTTTGTCCCGTTGTCCCCCTGCCACTGCTGACGCGCAGTCTTAGGCCTTGGAGACTGCACATTGCTGGCCAGCGCTTTTCCCTGGGCACGTTTATGAAAAGGAGGATGACGCTTCTCTCCCTTTGTGTCTGTCGCTTCCCTGAACTGAAGTTGATTGACTACAATGCCCCATTTTGAAGCTCAGGGTGCAGGCAGAGGTCTGATAAAGCATTTTGCTGCGCTCTGCGCGTGGGCTGCACCTGGAAGTCATGATGGTTTTATGTCATTGTGTGTCTGTGGCTGCCTTACTGCTCCTGGCTCCGTGACGCGGTGGTTTTAATGCACATCCAGGACCCGCTGTGACCTGGCCCACCCTCTTCTCCTGCTCTGTGGTCCCCTCTCTGCCATGCTTATAGGTGTGTCGCGTGGGTTCAGTCCTCCATGCGGTTCCCCTTTCTAACATGTTTTTCCTGTTGTGACTTCCTGAAACATCTGCTCCTCTTCCCTGACTTTCTTTGAAGATTTACTAGTCGGAGCTTTCGGGACCTGAGTCTTATCATTCCGAAAATTGTCTTTTAGTTCCCAGGACCCCAAGTGGAGCAGCATAACTTAGGGGAAGGAGAATGGCCTTTGGAGAGAGAATCACATGGGTTTGAATCCTGGCTTCTCCACTTACTAGCTATGCCATTTGGGACATGTTACTATCCACCTCTCTGAACTTCAGTTTCCTCATCTGTAAAATGGGGATTGAGCCCTAACTGGTTTGGCTCGGCGGGTAGAGCATCAGCCTGTGGACTGAAGGGTCCCGGGTTTGATTCTGATCAAGGGCACATGCCCGGGTTGCGGACTGGATCCCCAGTAGGGGGCATGCAGAAGGCAGCCCATCAAGGATTCTCTCTCATCATGGATGTTTCTACCTCTCTCTCCCTCTCCCTTCCTCTCTGAAATCAATAAAAATATATTGTAAAACAGAAAAGAAGGGGATGGTGATAAGACCTAAATCTTGTTGTGAGGATTAAGTGTGATGATGTTCATAAAGGGTATATCATCACAGTGTCTGGCACATAGTGAACGATAAATAGGAACAATTAATACAGTGTATGCGATGGGTCCAAAGATGGACTGACCTGAGGCAGACCTTGGAAGGCATTTATCTCCCTCCTTTTAAACTGAAATCACATCACCTCACGTTTTGACTTCTAGGCCCCCTTTCACAAAAAGGCGAGTGCAGAGACAGATCTAACTAATGGAAGTTTTTGGTTAATCAAGGGCTTGCTACCCTCCAACGGTTTTGTGTTGATTTTAGGATAAAGACCAAAAAATCTCAACGTGGTTTGCAATTTCCCACACGGTCAGAACCCTGCTCATCTCTCCAGTCTCAGATCCCAATTCTTTTTGCTCCTTGGGGTTGACACTGGGCCACAGGGCCCTTGCACAGGCTGCTCCTTTTGCAGAGACACCGAATACATGTTACCTACCCACCCAACTCCTATGCATTTTTCAGAGCACAGGCATGTCCTTTGTAATGCCCAGTTATTCTCATTTCTGATTATTTATCCTATGTTACTGTGTTTACTTGATTAATGTCTACTTCTTCCGCTGGACCGTGCACTCCGTGAGGGCAGGGAACACAGCTGTGGGTCACTCACTATAGCATCCCCAGTGCCTAACACAGTAACCGGCCCGTGATGGCCATTCATTAAGTGATTTGTGGAATGCATAGGTGAAATACATGGCTTACTGTTTTAAGAATGTGTGCAGTCAGGATGTTTGCTTAAAACTACAAAGTCCTGCCCTAATTGGTTTGGCTCAGTGGATGGAGCATCGGCCTGTGGACTGAAGGTTCCCCGGTTTGATTCTGGTCAAGGGCATGTACCTTGGTTGCGGGCACATCCCCAGGGGGTGTGCAAGAGGCAGCTGATCGATATTTCTCTCTCATTGATGTTTCTAACTCTCTATCCCTCTCCCTTCCTCTCTGTAAAAAAATCAATAAAATATATTAAAAACAAACAAACAAACAAACAAACAAAAAAAACCCCTACAAAGTCCTACTCTTGAAGAAAGAAGGACCAAGAGACAAGTCACTGGAAGACAGAAAATAGTGTGATGGAGCTGGGTTGCTCCTGGCACCGGGGAAATGGACAGTTAGGGAGGGTTTGTGAAGGAAGTGAGTGTGTGTAGTGTCAACTGTGGACTTCCTTCTCATCCGGGTTGAACTGGCTTCTCACCCAGGGACAAAGTTTTATTTGAGAGTAGGGCTGCTGCTGGTGAGGCGACTTCTTGACCTTGCTCACCCTTTGTAAATGGGGCGTTGCGGAATGAGTAGCCTGACCCACCTCAGGCCGTGTAGGGTTTAGGGAGAATAGTCCTAGCCTCCTCAGTTCTTGACCTGCTATCAAAAACATCCCTTACGTAAGCCAAACATATATATTTCTGAAACAATGCACACTTGTCCTTGATACGCAAATTAGGAAAACACAAAAAATAAAATAATTGAAAAAGAAAATAAAATCCACCAGCATTCTACCACCCAGAGATAACCATATTAACATTTTGGTGCATATGCTTCTGATTATTTTTTAAAAAATGTGTTTCTATGTGTGTTTTATTTATACAGCATTGTAACCTGATTTTTTCCCAATTAGCAGATGTACCATGGATAGCAAGTGTCCGGGAAGGCATTGATGTCCCTCCTGCGGCTTGTGCCAAGAGCTGGGGAGTACCAGAACTGCAGAGGGTCTGATAGAGGGGGGAACCGTGGCCTTTGGAAGGAGTGACTATGATGAGATGAGTCAGGCAGTGGTGCAACAGAGGCGTGGACTGATGGAGCAGTTGATGTGAGACATGCTCCAGCCACTCACCAATAGATACTGGGGGGCATATGTAGGAGACCACAAAAGCAGGGTCATGGAGCTGATAAACTGGAAAGTAGGTTCTTGGAGCCATTGACTCTCTCACTGATTTTACCCAACAAGTTTTTCTTGAGTGGCTAACATTGTTGTACCAGGTGCTGAACAAGGTGACGGGGTTTGTAGGAAACATAATTGTGACCTCATTGGAAACTTGCACCATCGCACACATGTATAAAGTGCTTGGCACAGAGCAGCAGCTTGGTACAGGGCACCCGCAGAGATGAGCACTTACTCCTTTTCCAGAATCTCATCTATGGTTGGTGATTATCTCCATGTTGCTAAATCACTAGAAGGGGCGGAGAACTACATTTTTGTATCACCTTGTGTCCGTACAAATGATATAACTAATTGAATATGAGCATTTTGTGATGCTGATACGTATCAGTGAAGCTAGCTTTGCCACCATGAACTCTGGCTCTGTCACATTATCTCGGAAACTTTCCTTGGGGCGTTGGGGTACATTATTGCTCCTTCAATCACATCTTGGTCCGTGGAGGACCAACTGGTAGGCCAACTTTTATTACCTGTTGTTTTTTAAATCACAACAGGGAGATGATAGCAAGGCATTGGGAAGGCGTTTTTATATAAGATGAAATGAGCCAAGATTGGAAGATGACGGTTTTATTTGCCTTATAAATGGAGTGGGTACAGTGTGAGCGGCATCGTGAATGAGATGAAGGGCTCTGCAGATCAGCAAACACAAGCCATCCGCCCTTCTGCACAGGCAGAGAGCCCGAGAGCCTTTGCCGTGCGCCGGGTTCCGTTGCAGTTAGCTGCCGTCGTTTTTCTGCAGCAAGGAGTTTGCAGTTCGAAGGTACCCATTTCATGGCCAATCTCAGTTAGCTTTGATTTCAGGCAAAATGTGTTTTTAATTCATTAGGCATAGAGTTTTTCCAGACCTATGAGCTTTTCAAGGGTCTAAAGGTCTACAAAAAGGCCTGGGGGGAAAATTATTGGCTCTAAAATGCAAAAAGAAAACAGCAAAGTCGACATTAATGAATATTTAAAAAAATTCCTACACGTTGCGATACTTTGTCAATATTGCTAATTGTTAAATTTAGTGTTCCTAGAGATTTTATTACATCTGAAAATGCTCTAAGATTAGAATTTCCCATTTTCAAGAGCATCTGAGTATGCAAATTGCCAAGAAATCACATCCAATCAAAATTTAAATGCCACTTATTGTTGAATAATTTCAGAAGAAAAATTTAGAAGTTTTCTCAAAAATATTTGATAGCAAAAAATCTATTTAATGTAGGATGTAGGCAAATATGTAATACATTTGCAATACTCTCTGGTGAGGCCTCTGAAAGTGTGTCTGGGGTATACAAAATTCTTCAAAAGGCCTTGTAATTTAGCCTCCCTCCCCATTCCCCTACAAAATAGTTTAGATAGGTGCTATTTTTAATGGTGACTGTGTGTGTGTTTGTGTGTGTGTGTGTGAAGTTTTTGAGCTTTGTGGTAGATTATTTTTTGGTAAATATTCATTCTCTCCCCATTTAACTCATTGATGTTCAGCAAGGCCATGTCATGTGCCTTTATGGTGGGTATACTTCCCCACACTTTGTTTAGTTGACCATGTGATTTTCTTTGGCCAATGGGATGTGAGAGGACCTAACTAGCAGATGCCTGAAATGTGCTTGTGATAGGCTGGCCCTCTTGCGCTTCTGCCTTCTCCATGAGAACAAGAGTCCTTAGTCACTGGCCTTAGAAGAGTGGGAGTCACATGGAGCAGAGCTACCCCAGCACAGCAGCAGGTCTGCAGCCCAGCAGAGTTGTAACCCACAAAAGCATGAATGAGAAATAAATGCTAAGAATTTGTGGTTGTTTGTTTTACAGCCTTATTGTGGTCATAGCTGACCGATACAAGCTCCTGCTCACAGTGGTGCTTACTCAAGTTACTGAAGCAATGACCATTTGTTATTTTCGACTACATTGCTATTTATTTATTTATTTATTTATTTATTTATTTATTTATTTATTTCCAACCATAATGCAAGGGTTATAACTCTGAAAACAAGTTCAGCTACTTTGCACATGCTATTCCCTCTGTCTGAAAAGTTTGTCTTTCTGCTCTTCACATAGTTGGCTTTTTAAAATTATTCTTATTAAATCTTTGGCTCTGGCTTTAAATATTACCTCCTTGGAATGACCTGAGCATTTTTTAAACTTTTTTTTTTATTTTCTAAAGTTTTACATATGTCTCCTTTTTCCCCAATTGACACCCCCCCCCCCCCCACAGCCATTCCCACCCCAGGCAAGCCCTCACCACCCCAGTGTCTGTGTCCATTGGTTATGCTACTATGCATGCATACAAGTCCTTTGGTTGCTCTCTAACCTCCCCCTCCCTTACCATTTGTCTCTGGATCTATTCTTGTTCATCAAATTATGTTGATCATTATATCCCACATATGAGTGAGATCTGGTGATATTTATCTTTCTCTGACTGACTTATTTTGCTTAGCATAATGCTCTTCAGTTCCATCCATGCTGTTGCACATGGTAAAAGTTCCTTCTTTTTTATAGTGACATAGTATTCCATTGTGTAGATGTACCACAGTTTATGACCTGAGCATTTATTATGGTTTTCATGGATGAGTTGCAGGGTACGTACACTGAGCAAGCATAGTATGAGATAGTTTGAATAATCTGGAAAGCTCTGGGTATAGGAGTGGTCCCTCATTGTCTGGTACCTGGCTCTGGTGTGGTTTAGGGCAGAGGGAGAGTGTCCCAGACTGTGGAAGCCTGGCTAAAGGAGGTGGATGGGGTGAGGGGTGTGGACTGGGAATTGGTTGGTTTGCATATCAGAGGCATGCTGAAAGCAAGCTATTTGGTATCTCTAGGAATTAGCTAAGCCTGAGTGGAGCAGACCCCTGGGTCCAGAAGGCCCCAAGATGTCAAAGCATCATAAAATATAGAAAATAAAAGACATGATTAATGGTTGCACAGATGGAATCAGCCTTGGTTATCTGGTGTGTCTGTCCTTCCTGTGGCGTTGTCATTGCTGAGCCACAGCTCCCTCGTGTCAGAGTCTCCGTGTACAGCGAACTGCTTCACAGCTGGCCTTTGTGGGAGTGGGGTCCAATAATCGAATTTCCCTGAGCAGACATTCTCAGACATCCTCCCACACTGGGAATTATCAGGAAGAAAGGAAAAAAGGAAGGAATTACAGAGGCATTCTTGCAGCAGATTGAGGCAGTCTTTCTAGCGTTCGAGTCACAAGGATAATGCCAAGAATTTCCAGTTGTAGGTAATAAAATTGGCCAGCCCTTTGTGACAGGGTCCCTCTGACGTCAAGAAAAATGACTGTTGCCTATCTCCTCCGGATTGTGCGAGGATTCAGTATCATAATAGACCGTCTCAGCCAAGACTTGACAAAACAGAAAAACTGCAAGAAATTGGTTTTCATTCATTGGAGTTGCATGTTTGGTGAAAACATGCCTGCGATTGCCTTTACCTCTTGGGCAGTCACTGGCATGGACCCGCTTTGTTTACAGGTTGTTCTGGGAATAGTGTGCAGCACAAGCTGTTCTGACCCCAGCAAGTCCGCCATTTCACGATCTCTGGTACCAGAGGTGTTTCTGGGGAGAAGGTGTGTCAGGTGCCTAAGGAACTCGGATATTATTGTGATAGGAAGCAGGTCAGGGAGGCTGTGTAGCAGAGTGCTCACAAGCTCAGGCTCTCTTCTCAGACTGCTTAGTTCAAATCATGCTTCTGTTACTTATTTGTATGTGATCCCGGGCAACAGTTTTAATCTCCCTGTGTCTCAGTGTTCTTATTTGTAAAATGGGATGATACGGTCATGATTAAAAGAATTTATATTTATGTTGCTCAGCATAGGGCCAAGCTTGGAGTGAGAGCTTAATACATATAGTCATTTAAATCAATCATTATTCATCCCTCTCCCAGTCTCTTCTTTATGAGATTTGGAGATTTATTGGGATAGATGGGAATATTCCCAACTAATGCCTAATGGCAAGGAAGGAGAACAAAACTCTGGAAATAAAATTACCCCAAAGGAGTGGGGCTGTCCCAGTGTTGACCCAGCTTAACACCAGACTAAGAATAGATTGGGATGGTTCCAACTTGGGTCTGCAGGGTAGGACCCTGACGGCAACAGAGAGGCACATATGTTGGAAGGTTTGAGTGTTTGCATAGAAGTCCGAAGAGCTGGAACCTGGGAGCTGGAGTGTGGAGGAGGGTCCCTGGGTCCCCTACAGGGACTGGACCTTGTGGGCATCGTCACAGCAGTAGGCAGACACCCCAACTGGACTGAACCGGCTTTCTACAACAACACCTCGTTGCAGCCTTGGGGATGAGGGGAGGTGAATATGAGGCTGCCAGTGAATGGGTCAGCTTCTCAGGTTTCTCTCTGTCTGGAGTTTGGAAGCGACCTTTGGGTTAATTAAACCTTTAGGATTTTTAGACCGTGGGAAAGGAAATCTAGAGGGAGATATCGGACCTCTTGCTCCCGTCAGCATCATGGGAAGGCATGAAATTAATTGGAAAATAAGAGATGTGACTGTTTCCTAGGCTAATAAAATGCGTCAGGCCTGTTAAACACACGGGAACCCTTTCCACCCTCATCACAAACCTTCAAGACTGTGTTATTATCCAAAGCCCTTATGAAGGCTGACCAGGCGCTGCAAACACCGGTTCCTCCTCCAGCTCTGCTCTCGTCCCGTTACCTCCTGACCCACTCACTCGGATCCAGCCACACCGGTCTCCTTTCTCTTCTGTGAACAAGCCACGCTCTTTCCCACTCGAGGCCTTGCATTTGCAGTTCCCTCTGCCTGGAATGCTGTTCCCCAGTAATGACACACTCATTCTCATCTGGTGGGTCCCACCCCAAAGGTTACCCTTTCAGGTTTTTCCATTCACGTCCCTTCTTCCTCCAAGTTAATCTCCGTCACATCACTCTCTCCAGCATTGCTGAAATGGTCTTTGTTACTTCATGGTTAGAGGTGGTTGTCCCTACTGGAATGTAAGCCTTATCACAGTGACTTTGTGGGTGTCGCTCAAGATCCTATCATATCCCCAGTGATCTCAACAGTTTGTTGAAAGAGTTAGGAATTCCTCATTTTACAGATGAGGTATTGGGGCACAGGGAGGTGAAATAGCTCTGTCACAGTTACTCAAGGCAGCAGATGTTTTCAGCGCTCCACCCATAGCTCCTAACCCTTACCTCTCAAGTGTCCCCTGGCCCAAACAAATGCATCGGACTTCCTGTGGTTGTAAGCCATCTTTGCCCACCCGCACAACAACATGGAGGTGCTGGGGGAATTCGCGCCTCCTGCAGGGTGTGTCCCTTGATCAGGAACTGATGGGTGTTGGGGGATGGCCACCCCAGCTCTGTTACCCCAGGTGAGATAACCAGGAGGCACGCTCATGGTGTGCATCTTTCCCTGACTCCTTGCTCAGTGACATCATGTGGGTTGAAATCAGCCACACTGGGAGGATTTACACCATGGAAGTGGGGGAAAATGACAAAGCAGGACTTTTTATTTCTTTTCTGGAGAGTCAGTCATTAACCAGTCCCCAGCACCCGTCTGGATAGGTTCCATACTGTCTCCCAGGGGTTCCCGGCAGGACGGAGCTCCAGTTGTCCAAAGTGAAAACTTGCCTGGTAATTTGCCCTCCATTGGCCGCCTTCCTCACCTGGCTCACTTCCTCTGTCATAGCTCATTTACCTCTCGTCTCAGGGTCTGTTTCTGGGGAAACCCAAACTAAGGCACAGAATTAATAAGTGATGGAGCCAGGATTTAAAACCAGGCCTGTGTGCCCTGGCCAGGTGCCACAGTTGATTGGAATATTGTCCTATACACCAAAAAGGTTGCGGCTTCCATTCCCGGTTCGGGGCACCTAACTCAGGTCAGGGTGTGTGCGGGAGGCAACCAATCGATGCTTCCCTCCCTCCCTCCCTTCTTCCCTCTTCTCTCTCTAAAAAAAACACACACAAACAAAGACATATCCTCTGGTGAGGATTAAAATGAATGAATGAATGAATGTAGGCCTGTCAGACGCCAGATCCACATGTGTCCCTCCAATACCTCCCGCCCCTCGTGTCTTCTTGTCCTTTGCCTGTCAGGGTGGCAGATGTCCTCTGGATGTGGAGGGGCCTCTGAGGCGTGAGACAAATGCATTATATTGATGAAATTAGCTGGCAATTAAGAAGTTATCCTTTTTACATTAAGGGTTGGATTAATTAGGTAAAACATGAGTAAATCTAATTTACTTCATAAATTATCCTATCTAATAAAAGCCTAATATGCTAAGTGTCCAACTGGTGAACCAGTCACTATGATGCGCACTGACCACCAGGGGGCAGATGCTCTGACCGGTAGGTTAGCTTGCTGCTGGGGTCCGGCCTATTGGGACTGGGCGAGATGGGCTAGACACGCCCTGGAGCCCTCCCGCCGTCCCTCCGGTCCCTCCCTGGCCCCGATAGTGCACAGGTGGGGTCCCTCAGGCTGTCCTGCACCCTCTCGCAATCCGGGACCCCTCGGGGATGTTGGAGAGCCGGTTTTGGCCCTATCCCCGCAGGTCAGGCCAAGGGACCCCACTGGTGCGTGGATTCGGGCCTCTAGTTCTTTGTAAAAAATGTTAAAGCATAGTCATGGTTTGCATAAAACTTGTAGGCACCAAGACAGATTTTATTGCTCTCTTGTGTAATGATCCACATCATGCTTCCATTTCATGCTCCTTGTAATTGGCTGTTTATAGTTTCTAACTCTGTTAAAGATGGTTTGAATATTCAAGGGCCTCTCCAGGTGGTTGAACAGGTTTGACACACCCATGATGTTAGTTGCAAACTGACAGGCCCTCAGAGAGGGGTTGGGTGCAAAGTGATAGGCCCTCAGAGAGGGGTTGGGTGCAAACTGATAGGCCCTCAGAGAGGGGTTGGGTGCAAACTGCTAGGCCCTCAGAGAGGGGTTGGGTGCAAACTGATAGGCCCTCAGAGAGGGCTTGGGTGCAAACTGCTAGGCCCTCAGAGAGGGCTTGGGTGCAAACTGCTAGGCCCTCAGAGAGGGGTTGGGTGCAAACTGATAGGCCCTCAGCTGGAAAGTGGCTGAAGGAGCAGAAGGAGGCTTCGGGGTCTTGTTTTAGTCAGCGGGCTTTTGTTTACAAGTGAGACAAACTCAACTCAACCGGATCCCACTGCTTAAGGAAACTAGAGAAGAGAAAGAACTTTCCAGGAAATTGGAAAGTTCGAGGATGGAGAGCTAGCTGCAGGCACAGATGAGGCAGGATTGCTTGCTAGTAAAGCCTCCTCTTCCCTAGATATAAGCTCTGTAAGGACAGGGGCTTCTCTCTAGTGATTGCTGTGTCCCCCATCAGAGCAGTGCTTGGCACATTGTGATAATAATAGCAGATATTTACAGAGTACTTTGTAAGGCAGTAGCAGTGTTCCAAGCGAGCTATACCTATTCATTTATTTAATCCTCTCAACCCAATGAAGTAGATAAGTATTAATTATGATCCCCATTTTTTTTAGGTGGGGAAACTGAGGCACTGAGAAGTCATATAGCTAATAAGCAGGGAAGCTGGGATTTGAACTGAGGCCCTCTTGCTCCAAAGCTGCGCTTGTAGCTACAATGCTGTGTTAATTCAGTAAATCTGTCGATTAAGTGTATAATGATATAACGTGCCAGACACAGAGTATTCAATAGCTAATAGTGATGATATTTATTTGGGCAGTTTCTGTCTTCTGTGACCCCATTAGCTTTGGGCACTGGCATTGTCTGTCTTCAGGATTCAACATATTTTGCCCTGACCAGGGGAATGTTGGCAGGTCAGGATGGGTTATGCTCAAGGAAATAAGGCTGGAGGTATTTCTAGAATCATTTTTCTTTTGAATGAGGAATTTGGGGATCATGGAGAGATAAATCTTAGCCTGGGTTTGGAGAGGTTGTGACAGAATTATCTGCTGGACCAAGAGAGTCTGACAAATGGGAAACATTTTGAAGGAAAACACCTCAAACCCAGACTTATTAATAAGTCTTTCTGGACAACTCTAGGTAAGCTGTGTGTCTCCCTCCCCACCTTTGTGATGGAGAGTCAGATATTAAGGTCCCTGATGTTACCCAGATGGGAATAAAATGTGATAAAGTCTCTTAGGCCTCAGGGTAGTCATTAACGCTGTTCACCAAGTATTTCCGTTCTCTATCTTTTGGGCACATGTAGGATCCCCTTCCCCCCACCAAAGTTGGACATGACCATGGGCTTGCTTTGGCCAATGACATTGGCACAGAAGTGATGGTTGTCATTTTCAGGTGGGAGCTTTCAGAGCCAGGATGTGAGCTGCCTGCCACACTGTTTTCTCTGCTTCAGATACTGGCAACATTACAGGTAGTGGCCTCTTTCTATGCCTGGGTCCGGGAGTGAGGCCAGCACTGGGAAGAACCTCCATCAGGCCTGCAATGGCCATGCAGTGTGAGTGAGACATTAAACTGTGTTGTTTTAAGTAACTGCAATTCAGGGGGTGTTTGTTACTGAAGCATACATAGCCTCACCCATCCTGGATACAAGCAGATACCTACGTAAGAAGTGGTCATTGCGTTCAGAGAGGGAGTAGAGCAAAGATCACAGACTTTATAATCAGAGGGACTGAATTACGATTTCCCACTCATTGGCTGTGTGACCGGGGGTAAACTCTTTAACCTGTCTGAGCCTCACTCCACATTCTCACCCATGAAATTGAGCCACAATAACTACTTCATGGGGCTACTTTCAGTATTAACATGGGAAACCTGTGTCAAGGGTGGAACATAGTAGATGCTGATGAGTGTTAGCTATTTTGCTATTATGTAGCAAAGTATAGACTACTTTGATTATTTTTGAAAAACCAGTTTCTATCAATTAAGGGTAGAGTGGCTTAATAGGGATGGGTTTTAATTCTTCACTCTTCACGGATGGCTGGAAATTTGATAGTTATCTGAAGGCTCAGGAGCTCGAGGGACAAGACATCTGCATGTAGGCTTACCTTTTGTTCTTCCTATTAGTGTAATTAACTGTTTTAGGACATCCCCACATCCATCTAGCTTGGAGCTTTTATGGTCCTGGTCAAGACTTAGCTTCCCCTAGGGTCTTTAATTTTAGACAATGGGCTATTCAAAATCGAACTTGTCTGGGAATCAGAATGTATGAGCTGCTCAGAAATAACCAGGACTTCTCTCTAGACGTCACAAAGAATATAGCACGTTGGCAGAATCAGATCCACGTTTTGTGGGGCCTGAAGGTTATACAATTTGGGGATCTCTCTTTAGAAAAAGAATACAAAAGTAGGAATATAAAATCAAACACAAAAGGGAATATTTGTTTGGAATGTGAAAATAAAATGAATTCTTGGAGCCTTTGGATACCTACCTTCCACCCTTCTGGGCTCTCCGTAGGTCTCAGAAATATGAACCTAGAGGTGCTTCATTCTCGCAACCACGCTTTCCCATCCCACCCAGAACACCCCCAAGCTCAGCATGTAAGGGACTCACGCAAGAGAAAGGTCCTGCAGCCCAAGCGTCATTATCTTCATGGTGAATTTGCTCTGGACGACAGAAGTCTCCTCTGAACACTGAGAAGGGTGTGCATGTGTCCACGTGTGTGAGATCCAAGCGGAGTCCACAGGAACCTAGCTTAGTTTTCTTTGGAGGTAAACTTGAAGTTGTCTCCTTCTCCCCCCATCAGACAATATAAAACCATTTCCCTTATTCATTGTAAAATATTCGGTCCCTACGTTTCCCCCATCATCTTGCCTGACCCCAGGGTCTGTCATCTTGTGCTTCTGAGCACCCACGCCTACACCTGCACTCAGCATCCCTGCCATCACAAGGCGGCCAGCTCAACCCTTGGCAAATCCTCTACCAGGATCTTAGTACCGCTCTGTTCCTTACAGTATGTAGTCCTCACTTGTTGTGGGGGATACGTTCCAAGACCCCAGTGGATGCCTGAAACTGCAGATAGTACCAAACCCTATACTATGTTTTTTCCTATGCATATATACTTTTTCACTTAAAGGAAGCACTTTATATCTTCTCTTTGGCATATCTGAATTTCCAACATCACTACTCCTGAGCTTTGGGGTCCGGTATTAAGCAAATTAAGGGTGACTTTAGCACTGCAATACTATCACAGTTCATTTGTTGACCATGGAGAAAGGGATGATTCACGTCCCAGGCAGGAAGGCATGAAATTTCATCAGGCTATCAGAATGGTGCACAATGTAAAACTTGTAAATTGTTTATTTCTGGAATTTTCCATTTAATATTTTCAGACCACAGTTGACCATAAAAACCGCGGATAAGGGGGACTATTGTATCTGACATCTTTCTATTCATAGGCTGGTTTCCTTTTTTTTTTTTTTTTTTTGTGTGTGTGTGTGTGTGTGTGTGTGTGTTTTGTTTCTTCCTTTGCCAAGACTCTAGTTAAAATATGATACAGATTTTTTTATCCCCATAAAAATACGGATAGGGTACCAGGTGACAAACACCCTGACTGTATTTAATTTGGAAGCTTCTTGTGACTATCAGATGTGGATTGTTAGAGTGGCAAGGTGTTCACTGAAAGTGTTTCCCCAGCCGGTGTGAAGGGCCTGATGGGATGGGAACCAAAAACAAACCAGATTCTCTGAGTGAATGTAAGTTATGCATGAACTGCTATCAGCATGGTAGCAGTACCCGCTGATTCCATTTTCTCAAAATCTTTGTGTGTGTGCACCTACTGTGTGCCAGGAACTGATATAAGTGTTGATAAGTTACCCATGTATATTAGTTTTCTGGGGTCATAACAAATACCACAGACTGGGTGGCTTAAAAACAGAAATTAATTTCCTTACAATATGGAGTCTGGAAGTTCAAGATCAAGGGGACGGCAGGTTTGGTTTCTTCTGAGGCCTCTCTTCTTGGTTTGCAGGTGACTGCCTTCTTGCTGTGTCCTCACATGGTCTTTCCTCTGTGCATTTGAGCCCCTGCTATCACTGTGTGTCCTAAACTCATCTCTCTCTATATAAAAGCCTAAGCGACGATCATAACCGAACGGACGACTGAACAGGCTGCATGGGGCGACTAGGCCGGCAGGGGGGTTAGTGAGGGGAGACCAAATGACCGAGCAGCAGGCTGCGTGGGGCGACCAGGCTGGCGGGGGCGGGGGAGGGGGTTAGTGAGGGGTGACCAAACAACCTAGCAGCAGGCTGCGTGGGGCTACCAGGCCAGCAGGGGGATTAGTGAGGGGCGACCAAATGACCGAGCAGCAGGCCGCATAAGGTGACCAGGCCCGCAGGGGGGGCAGTTGGGGGTGACCAGGCTGCCAGGGCGGGCAGTAAGGGGCAACCAGATCAGTGGGAGGGGCAGTTAGGGGTGACCAGACCGGCAGGAGGGGCAATTGGGGGTGACCAGGTCAGCAGGGGGGTAGTTAGGGGCGATCAGGCAGGCAGACAGGTGAGCAGTTAGGAGCCAGTGGTCCTGGATTTTGAGAGGGATGTCCGACTGCCGGTTTAGGCCCAATCCCCATGATCAGTCCTAAACCGGCAGTCGGACATCCCCTGAGGGGTCCTGGATTGGAGAGGGTGCAGGTTGGGCTGAGGGACCCCCAACCCCCGTGCACGAATTTTGTGTATCGGGCCTCTAGTCTTCTTATAAGGACAACAGTCAGATTGGATTAGGGTTGCACACTAAGGGTTTCATTTTAATTTAATCACATCTTTAAATGCTTCATCTCCAAATACAGTCACATTGAGGATTAGGACTTTAGCATACAAATTGCAGGGGTGAGGGTGGGAACCACAATTCAATTCAAAATACCATGGATGGCTGGAGAGAGCGCCACCGTGCTGCTGACCATGCTGAGATATGGCTGGACTTGAGAGCAGGCCCATCACCCCCCACACCTTTCACCTTGTGAAGAGCGACCCGATTAGTGCTCACCTGAGTTCTTTCTCTTTCCTGATGGGATTTGGTCAGTCGTGTGCTCACCCATGACTCCCAGTTCTTCATCTTCCCCAGCACTATGAAAAGGGATAGCATATCTTTGTTACAGTGCAGTGGTGAAGAGTGTGGGCTCTGGGTCTCTGCCCCTTATTAGCTGAGGGACTGGAGGCAAGTCATTTCATGTCACTAAACCGCAGTTTCCCCTTTTGTGAATTAGGGGTTAATACAAGCACCTTACCTTGGGTGAGTTAGTGGGCATAACACATTAAATACCCAATGAATGCCATCTACTATTAATAGGTGGCAAAGGACAGAAACTCATTGGAAGTAGTTTAGGCACTGAAAGGGGAATTTATTGACTCCAGTAACCAAATCCAGGAGGGGAAAGGGGTGCAGTTAAACAGGAGGGGCAACTGATACCATGCAGTGAACCATTCCCCAGGCCTTCATATCTGTTTTCACTGTGGGGGTTTTGTTTTTTCCTTACTTGCCTAGATCCATGGCTTCAACAACCTCCCCTGTTTCAGAATGGAAGGGACCTTCTCTTGTGGTTACAGAGGGAAAAATCCCAGGGAAGGACTCTGATTGGCTCAGCTTAGGCCACATGATCAACACAGTACCGAAGTGCAGGTCTCATTAAAACGTCTTAGAGCAGGGGCTGCTTGGCAGATAAAAACAGTGGATGCTTCCTATGTCATCTAAAAGCTCTCTGTACTGTCCTTTTCACTTGGTAGAAATGAAACGAACTCCTCCTTTCCCCCATTATTCTGACCCTCATGCCCATTTTCTTTTATACTGAAGAGTAATCCAGAAAAGATCTCGACAGAGGGACCTGCGTAGTAAGGAATATAACCTCTTATGGGACATTTGGTAGGAATGGTGGCTTAGGCTGGCGTGGGCTCCAGATGAAAGGCCACTTGAAACTCAAGTCAGGCGGCTCTATTCCTCCTGAAGACGAGACAGATCTCAGGCAGTGATGCACATGTATGTTTGGAGTGTTAATTAGAAATAGGTATTTAGAGTCTTAGCAAATTTTCATGATCTTTTACCTATCAAGTTAACTTGTAGAGTGTCAAGAACTATGAAGGGTAAGGGGTATTACCCCACATGCAGGTTAGCAAGTTATCTGCCATAGTTTCATGGACATGGACAGAAGACATGGACTCCTGGGTTAGAAACAAAGGACTTTACTTGTGTGGCACTGCGGAAGCATGTGCTTCATGTTTGTGCCAGTTCCCTTGGACCTCCAAGTCCTTCAAGGGTGACATAGAATGACATGGAGGTAGACTGAGGTGGATGCTGTGTACACAGTGGGTTTGCATCATAAGTGACGAATCCCAGTCTTTACGTAAAGGGACTGCCCAACCTTTGCCCTGGAGAGAGGCGTTCTCATTATAATCCTGGTCAGCAAATGAATCTGCCTTCAGCTCTATCATCTCTGTCTTCCAATGCTGTTAGCTTAGACAAACATTCTTGCAAAGATAGTCGGGAATAAAAGCTGACACAAGATGCACAGAAATGTGAGAGATGTATGGAGAATTGTCTCCTAATAAAGAATCTTTCCTAAGGAAAATATATCTGAAACATAAGAAATTTATTCATAAACAACCAAAAGGTGCGATATGAGGAGGGAGGTTAAGCAGATTGTTGTTGGAAATGTTCTGCTGTTTCTAGAAATGTTCTGAAGATCGTGGAATGGTAAGTGAACTGTTCATTTTAAAATATAAAGTGAAAAGGTCATGCTGCAAAATAAACTATATGTTGTTTTTTTTTAAACAATGCAGAAAAGTCCATTACAGAAAACAATTGGGAAGGAAATTTGCTAACATTTTGATAGTCTATCTCTGAGCAGTGAGTCTAAGGGCAGTTGTTTTTATTTTTTCCTTTTGCATTTATTTTATTTTATTTTTTCAGTGCCTATTGTGAACATGTATTACTTTTACAATAGGAAAAAACCCAAGCTAAATTATTTTTCAAAGCAGTGCCCAGCATTTAAATTGGGCAAAAACAGGAGAAGAAAGCATCAAATAAGCAGGGGGAAAAACGTTTCAGTTAAATTAGATGTTCAATTAAGCGATTTTTCTTGGCTGCAAGATATCTTTTTGACAGACAATTAGTCCTGGGTAAGTTCATTGTTTCAACGGTGTGTTCTTAGGGGGCAATTAGAGTATCACATTGGATGTGCAGAAGTGTTATAGTAGTGGGGAAACTTTCTGAATGTCAGTTGAAGCGGGGCTAGCTGTGTTTTATCTTTCTTCCGTGAAGTTGTTCTGACTGAAAAAGAAGTAATTTCCTTGACAAACCATCTAGCTGGGTCTGCTACAGGGGCTGGTGGATTGTAGGATGGACTTTTCCATTGGCTAGAGGAAGTTGTGTTGGAGATAGAATACAAAGTTTAACATTAACAACATTTATTGTCATATTAGCACCATTTATTATAGTATCAACAATATAAATAGTACCAACAACAACCATACATCATATTTTATGCTTATGCTGTGCTAAATATCTATCTATCTATCTATCTATCTATCTATCTATCTATCTATCTATCTCTATCTATCTATCTATCTATTACTTTCTGCAACTATCCTATGCAATAGTGTTGATTGGGGTCACCCTATTACAGATGAGGAAACTGAGGGCCTGAGGGGTTAAGTGACTTATCCACGGTCATACAGCTAGTGACTGACAGTGTTGAAATCTGAATTCATCAGTCTGAATCTAGAACCCTTGTTCATATGCTCCTGGACTTATGCACTAGAATTTCTTGGAAAATAATGATGTTTTGAACTTTCCTCTGTACTTTCCTGGGTAAGGCAGTCTGCCTCCTGCAAGGCAATCAGGATATCTACACTAATAAAAGAGTAACATGCTAATTGACCGTACCTTCACGACGCCTACCAGCCAATCAGGAGTGAGTATGCAAACTAACCCAACAAAGATGGCGGGTTAACTTGCATACACAGGCACCGAGCGGCCGGGGTGGGATGCTTGCATCATTGCCATGGTGACGACGCAGGTGTTTCGCACCACCCCAGCCACTCTGGGCAGCATGGGAAGGCAGAAAGGCGGCTCCAGGCCTGAGCGGAAAGGCGGCTCCAGGCGGAGTGAAATGGTGGCTCCGGCCAGAGCGAAGACAGTACCGGCAGCCAGGGGAAGGAAGGCCCATTCTTACACGAATCTTTGTGCATCGGGCCTCTAGTATTACATATGCTCCATTTGAGAGAGAAACCCAGAATGTAGTAGGCGTCTCCCTAGGTCCCGTATGAAAGGGTAGGAAAATTTCACTTTAAATAGAGCAGGGCTTTTATATGAATGCTATTTATAAATTTTAATAGATAATGTCTTTTATATTATACTAGCGGCCCGATGCATGAAGATTCGTGCAAGAATAGGCCTTCCTTCCCCTGGCTGCTGGCACCGCCTTCGCTCCAGCTGGAGCCACCTTTCCGCCTTCGCTCCGGCCTGGAGCCACCTTTCCGCTCTGGCCTGGAGCCACCTTCTGCCTCTCGCCTTGTTGCATCAATTCGCATATTCCCTCCTTATTGGCGGTGGGCACCGCCATCTTTGAAAAGAGTTATGGTCAATTTGCACATTCCGTCTTTATTAGATAGGATGAAGTTGGATGAGAGGTGAGGTAGTATATCAGCCAAACTCCTTCAGTTACATCCAGCTATTGTTCCGTGCAACTTCAAAGCCCACAAATAGACCTGAACTCCAGGTATGGCTAGATCAAGCTGCTTAAACGATTTACTTTGGAATCTCTGATCTCTAGCTCTCAGTTCTGTTTCATCCATGTTGGTTTCATGACTTTCTGTGTTTCAGTAGCTCCTAACTTATTCTTACCAACTTAGTAACAGGAGAGGAAAAATAACTTATTGACAAGAGTCTTGACAGAGTCCTAGGAGCACAGCAGCTTGGGCCCCTGATCAGTTACAGCTCCTATGGTGGGAGGTCTCATTCTTCACCACCACATGATGATCCATGCATTATTGGGCTGGCAAGAAAGTTGATGTGGCTCACACAGTATTTACATTTTACAAGTTAGTTGCAAACATTCAATAATGTATACATTTTACATGAAAAAACCCCTGGATTTTCTTTAAAAAATATGACAGTCTGCCCATCTTCAACCTCTATTTTCACAAGTCAACCAGACTGGCGCCCTTGTTGTCTCCTTTTTACTCTATGCAAGCCTTCAACTGATTGGCTAAGGCCCACCTATATTAGGTTAGGCAACCTACTTTTCTCAGTCTGCTGATTTAAATGTTCTTCGCATGCAAAAGCATCTTCACAGACATGCCCAGAATAATGTCTTACCAGCTATCTGGTATCCCGTGGACCAGTCAATAACAACACATAAAATTAACCTTCACAGGAGGAAATGAGATGAGGGAATTTATGTCAATATGCAGTGCGGTAATGAGCAAGGTACTTCTTGGGGCAGGTGGGCTCAGTCATTTTGATGAGCTCTGGTTGACATTATGGAACACACTTCAGAGTGTCCCACCTGAGTGGTGAGAAAATTGAGCTATTCATCTTGCATCTCCCATCTGACATTGTCTGAGGGATGCTTTCAGGGAGTTTTACTTCCTAGAGCTTCTGGCCCATCTTGCCTCTGCCAAGAACAAGCCCTCGGGTGGTGAGTGAGACTCAGGTGTTTGCAGTGGGATGCCTTTGGTTTGTATGGAGATAACGAGGGTCCATGTGACACGGGTGGGGCATTGCCAGTGTCTGCTGTGATGGGCCAATGGCACAGATCAGGTCAACCACAGGCTCCATCCACCTCGCAGTGCTGACCATGGGGCAGGGCAGGGCCTCAGCAGGGTCCATCAGGATCTGCCCCTGAAATTAATTCATCCTGGTTCCTTAAGGTTCACAAAGAGGATGTGTAGAGGAGCTGTCAGCATCTACTTTTCCTGCCCCATGTGGACAGAGAGATGAAGAATAAGACTGAGCCAAGACAGAGAAAAGAAATGCAGGGAAAGAGTGTGTGTGTCTTGGTGGTAGTGCATCCTTTCCTAGTTCTGGGCTCTGGGTCTTGTCCCTCCCTTTCTGTAAACTGCCCCTGCTGGATAAACCAATGTAGTCCTTTCTTGATTAATTTAGCTACACTTGGCTTTCTGGGAATGCAATCAAAAGCCTTACAAACAGTTATGGCAGGGCAGAGGGGGTGGGAGGGAAGGGGAGATTGGATTGAGAGAGAGAGATTGCCCTGGGCCTAAGAGCTTTCTCTACTTATTAGCTCCCAGTGCCTGAGATCTAAGCTGCTGGAAGGAAGATGAGTTTATGGTGGAAATTTGTAACCAACCATTAACTGGAATGACACATCTAAGCCCCTGTGCCTGACCAATTGTTAGGCCTCAATGAAACAGGGATAAAGAAAGGATTTTTAGTTTCAGTACTTAATTAGGCATTTTTTTCTTCCTGCCTTTTAATTTTATGACTCTAGCTTCTAGGACAGGATTTTAGTGAACTTGAGTATGAATTAAGCCCAAACAAGGACTCTCCCCATGTTTTTGCTTCTTCAATTTAAATTTATTCTTTGTAGGGTGACACAAAGCACTACATTATGTCACATGTAAGAACTGTAAATTTTTTTTTAAAAGAGAGACCGAGCAAGCATTTATCATTGTGATCTCTGTTCTAAATACTATGAGAAGTAATATTCATTTAAAAAAATAAAGTTAATGCTGTTTTTTGTTGCTTTTTTTTTTTTTTTTTTTTTTTTTTTTTTTTTTTTTTTTAAATATTTTTATTGAGGTATTATATGTGTACATATCTTACTATTACCCCCCCACCCCACACCCACACATGCCCTCCCCCCCCAGAGTTTTGCGTCCATTGTTTATGCTTATATGCATGCATACAAGTCCTTCGTTTGATTTCATAACTCCCCCACCTTTCCCAAACTTTCCCCCTGTACTTTGAAAGTCTGTTTGATGCTTTACTGTCTCTGTATCTATCTTTTTGTTCACCACTTTATAATGTTCTTTACTATCCCTAAGTGAGTGAGATCATGTGGTATTTTTCTTTCATTGACTGGCTTATTTCACTTAGCATAATGTTCTCCAATTCCATCCAGGTTGCTGCAAATGATGAGAATTCCTTCTTTTTTATGGCAGCATAGTATTCCATTGTGTAGATGTACCACAGTTTTCCGATCCAGTCATCTGCTGATGGGCACCTAGGCTGTTTCCAAATCTTAGCTATTGTAAATTGTGCTGCTATGAACATAGTGGTGCATATATCCTTTCTGATTGGTGTTTCTAGTTTCTTCGGATATATTCCCAGGAGTGGGATTACTGGGTCAAATGGGAGTTCCATTTTCAGTTTTTTGAGGAAACTCCATACTGTTCTCCACAGTGGCTGCACCAGTCTGCATTCCCACCAGCAGTGCACGAGGGTTCCTTTTTCTCCGCATCCTCGCCAACACTTGTCGTTTGTTGATTTGTTGATGATAGCCATTCTGACAGGTGTGAGATGGTACCTCATTGTTGTTTTGATTTGCATCTCTCGGATAATAAGTGACTTTGAACATGTTTTCATGTGTCTCTTGGCCTTCCTTCTGTCTTCTTTTGAAAATATTCTGTTTAGGTCTGTTGCCCATTTTTTTATTGGATCATTTATCTTCCTCTTATTGAGTTGCATAAGCTGCCTGTAGATGTTGGAGATTAAACCTTTATCAGTGATAGCATTTGCAAATATGTTTTCCCATGCAGTGGGCTTTCTTGTTGTTTTGTTGATGGTTTCTTTTGCTGTAAAAAAGCTTTTTATTTTGATGTAGTCCCATTTGTTAATTTTCTCTTTAGCTTCCATTGCCCTAGGGGCAGTGTCAGTGAAGAAGTTCTTGTGGCATATGTCTGAGATTTTGTTGCCTGTGGATTCCTCTAGTATTTTTATGGTTTCCCGTCTTATGTTTAAGTCCTGTATCCATTTTGAGTTTATTTTTGTGTATGGTGTAAGTTGGTGATCTAGTTTCATTTTTTTGCATGTATCTGTCCAGTTTTCCCAACACCATTTATTGAAGAGACTGTCTTGACTCCAATGTATGTTTATGCCTCCTTTGTCAAATATTAATTGAGCATAGTGGTTTGGGTCGATATCTGGGTTCTCTATTCTGTTCCATTGATCAATATGTCTGTTCTTGTGCCAGTACCAGGCTGTTTTGAGAACAGTGGCTTTGTAATACAGCTTGAAATCTGGTATTGAGATCCCACCTACTTTATTCTTCTTTCTGAGGATTGCTGAGGCTAGTCGGGGTCTTTTTTTATTCCAGATGAATTTTTGGAGAGTTCTTTCTAGGTCTGTGAAATATGCTGTTGGTATTTTGATGGGGAGTGCATTGAATCTGTAGATTGCTTTGGGTAGTATGGACATTTTAATGATGTTTATTCTACCAATCCAGGAACATGGTATGTTCTTCCATCTGTTTACGTCTTCCTCTATCTCTTTTTTCAGTGTCCTGTAGTTTTCTGCGTATAGGTCTTTTACCTCCTTAGTTAAGTTTATTCCTAGGTATCTTAATTTTTTTGGTGCGATGGTAAATGGGATTGCTTTTTTAGTCTCTCTTTCTGTAAGTTCATTATTGGTGTATAGAAAAGCCATAGATTTCTTGGCGTTAATTTTGTATCCCGCTACATTGCCGAATTCATTTATTAAGTCTATTAGTTTTTTGATGGAATCTTTTGGGTTTTTTATGTACAATATCATGTCATCTGCAAATAAGGACAGCTTCACTTCTTCTTTTCCAATTTGGATGCCTCTTATTTCTTCTTCTTGCCTAATTGCGATAGCTAATATTTCCAGTACTATGTCAAACAGGAGTGGTGAGAGTGGGCATCCCTGTCTTGTTCCTGTTCTTAGGTGAAATGGTTTTAGTTTTTGCCCATTGAGTATGATGTTTGCTGTGGGTTTATCATAAATAGCTTTTATTATGTTGAGGTATGAGCCTTCTATTCCCACCTTGTTGAGAGTTTTTATCAAGAAAGGGTGTTGGATTTTGTCAAATGCTTTTTCTGCATCTATTGATATGACTATGTGATTTTTATCTCTCAATTTGTTTATGTGATGTATCACGTTTATTGATTTGCGGATATTGTACCATCCTTGCATTCCTGGAATAAATCCTACTTGGTCATGGTGTATGATCTTTCTGATGTACTGCTGGAGCCGATTTGCTAGAATTTTGTTGAGGATTTTGGCATCAATGTTCATGAGGGATATTGGCCTGTAATTCTCTTTCATTGAATTGTCTTTATCTGGTTTTGGTATTAGGGTGATGCTGGCTTCATAGAAGGAGCCTGGAAGTGTTCCTTCCTCTTGAATTTTTTGGAATAGTCTGAGGAGGATAGGTTTTAGTTCTTCCTTGAAAGTTTGATAAAACTCTCCTGTGAAGCCATCTGGCCCCGGGCTTTTGTTTGCCGGAAGCTTTTTGATGACTGCTTCAATTTCTTCCATAGTTACTGGCATGTTGAGCTGTTTAGAATCTTCCTGATTGAGTTTTGGAAGGTTGTATTTTTCTAGGAATATGTCGATTTCCTCTAGGTTGTCCAGTTTGTTGGAATAGAGTTGTTCGTAGTATTTTGTAACAATCCTTTGTATTTCGTCGGGGTCTGTTGTTATTTCACCTCTTTCATTTCTGATTTTGTTTATTTGGGTCCTCTCTCTTTGCTTCTTGGTGAGCCTGGCTAGAGGTCCATCAATCTTGTTTATCCTTTCAAAGAACCAGCTCTTGGTTTTGTTGATCTTTTGTATTGTTTCTTTGGTCTCTATGTCGTTCATCTCCGCTCTGATCTTTATTATTTCTTTCCTTCTGCTTACACTGGGCTTATCTTGTTGCTCTCTCTCTAACTCTTTGAGTTGTTGGGTTAGGTAATTTATTACCATTGTTTCTTGTTTTTTGAAGTAGGCTTGTAGAGCTATGAACTTCCCTCTCAGGACTGCTTTCATTGTGTCCCATAGATTTTGGATTGTTGTGTTTTCATTGTCGTTTGTTGCCATGATGTTTTTTATTTCTTCCTTGATGTCTTTGGTAACCCAGTCATGGTTTAATAACATGCTGTTTAGTCTCCAAGTGTTTGATTTCTTTGGGTTGTTTTTATTGTAGTTGATTTCCAGTTTTATGCCACTGTGATCTGAGAAGATACTTGATATGATTTCTATCTTCTTGAATTTGGAGAGACTTTGCCTATGTCCTAACATATGGTCTATCTTTGAAAATGACCCATGTGCACTTGAGAAGAATGTATATTCTGTGGCTTTGGGGTGAAATGTTCTGAAGATGTCGATTAATTCCATCTGTTCTAGTGAGTCATTTAGGATTGATGTTTCTTTGCTGATTTTTTGTTTAGAGGATTTGTCCAATGGTGATAGTGGGGTATTGAAGTCTCCTACTATGATTGTATTACTGTCAATCTCTCCTTTGATATCTTCCAGGAGATTTTTAATGTATCTTGGTGCTCCTGTATTGGGTGCATATATGTTTACCAGAGTTATTTCTTCTTGTTGGATTTCTCCCTTTAGTATTATGAAGTGGCCTTCATTATCTCTTGTTATGTCCTTCACTTTGAGATCTAATTTGTCAGATATAAGTATTGCAACCCCAGCTTTTTTTTCATTTCCATTTGCCTGGAAAACCTTTTTCCATCCCTTTACTCTCAGTCTGTATGCATCCTTTTTTTTGAGGTGGGTTTCCTGTAGACAGCAGATATCTGGGTTTTGTTTTCTTATCCAGTCTGTTACCCTGTGTCTTTTGATTGGGGCATTCAGTCCATTTACATTTAAAGTTATTATTGATAGGTACTTATTTGACGCCATTTTTATTCTATACCCCTGTGTACCTTCTTTGCTTCCTATTTCTTTCTTTTTTTTTTTTTTTACAGCAGACCCTTTAGCATTTCTTTCATTGCTGGTTTGGTGGTGATAAACTCCCTTAGTCCTTTTTTGTCTCTGAAGCTCCTGATTTCACCTTCAATTTTAATTGATAGCCTTGCTGGGTACAGTATTCTTGGATTTAGACCCTTCCTTTGCATGACTTGGTATATTTCATTCCATTCCCTTCTGGCCTGATGAGTTTCTGTTGAGAAATCAGTTGCTAGTCTGATGGGGGTTCCTTTGTATGTAACTGTCTGTCTCTCTCTGGCCGCTTGTAAGATTCTTACTTTGTCGTTGGTGTTTGCCAACTTAACTATAATGTGCCTTGGCGTCGGTCTTTTGGGGTTCATTTTGCTTGGAACTCTGTGAGCTTCTTGGATTTGTGTGGTTTTTTTCTTCCCTATATCAGGGAAGTTTTCTGCTATTATTTCTTCAAACAGGTTTTCTATTCCTTGCTCAGTTTCCTTTCCTTCTGGCACCCCTATTATCCTGATGTTGTTTTGTTTTGTATTGTCCCGAAGTTCCCTTACGCTCTCCTCAATCTTTCTAACTTTTGTTTCTAGAAGCTGTTGTAATTGGGTATTTTTTTCCATCTTGTCTTCTAGCTCACTTATGCGGTCCTCTGCTTCATCTAGTCTACTCTTGATGCTTTCTATTGAGTTCTTTACAGCAGCGATGTCATTTTTCATTTCTTCTTGGTTCTTCTTCATTTCTTCTTGGTTCTTACTCATATTGTCGAATTTGTCTTCCATCCTTTTCAGCCACTTTATGACCATTTCTCTGAATTCTTTCTCTGATAGGTTGTTTGCCTCTAAATCGTTTACTTCCTTTTCTGGTGATGCCTGCTTCTCTTTCCTGTGGGGGCTGTTTCTTTGTCTCCCCATGGTCTCTCTTCTCCGGATGTCTGGTTATATAGATTTCTCTCTCTGGCGTTGATTTAAAGGTATAAAATACAACACAACCAGGCACAACAGACAAGGCACTGAACAGAATTGTATTCACGATATTAATAACCTCCAATAAAGGTAACCACCAGAGAAACACAAATTAGGGAATAGGAGTGGAAGAGGGAGAGTAAAAAGAAAGAATAACAACGAAGAAAAAACAACAACAACAAAGAGTGTGAATCTGAACTTGGGAAAAGAGCAGAAAGAAAGAAAAGAAATCACAGAAAAGAAAAAGAAAAGAAAAAAAAGTAAGAGAGACAAGAATGATACTAAGAGAGAAAAGGGGAACAAACTATATATATGGGGAGTAAACTCCACTAGAACAACCACTATTCCCAGCAAATTCCAGCAACACGAGCCTGGAGATTAATACTAACTGCAACAGCAGCTAATATCAAGTGAGGCAAGGGAAAACTAAAGTACAAAACAAACAAAAACAAAGCAAACAAAAGAACTAACCAAACCAACAAAAAGAATAATCAAAACAATCTCATAAAAAAGCATAAAAATTCAATCTAATCAACATTCAAGCAAACAACAACAAAAGGCCCGAGAGAAAAATAATTTTTTAAAGGTAGCGTAGAGAGAGGTTTGTATGGATTTGGAGCAGGGGGTTGGGAATTAGATATATAAGTAGGGTGAAGTTTTAGCAGGGAGTAAACTGAAAAAGTAGGGAAAATCTAAAGCCAGAAAGGGTTAAGATAAACTGGGGACCAAAAGGGGAAAGGTTAGGAGGAGAGTGATGGCATAATGTTAGCTTTGAGATAGGGTAAAGCGATTGTAAGGGAAAGATGCAAATCGAATGTAGGACACTAATCCAAAAATAAAAGAAAGAGAAAATCAAATGACATTAAAAAAAAAAAAAAAAGTAAAATAATAGTAATAATAGTGCTGATTGAAAATAAAAATGTAATAATTAAAAAGGTGAAAATCAAGTGAGGAAAAAGAAAAAAATATTAGTTTCTTAAGTAAAAGATGCAAAAAATGAAAATAAAAAAATATGAGAATAAAAAATTTAAAAAATTAAAAAAAGAATTGAAAATTAAAAAATAGGAAGACTAAAATGTGCAGTAGCGGCTGTCATTCACTTCCTCTATTATTCTGTTTGGTACGCCTTTTTCCCAGTCTGGGCGGTATTTCAGTTCAGCTTCATTCCAGGGCTCCTCAGTGTTGGAAGCCAGTCCTGCTTTTTAAGCCAGCCCTGTCTTAATTTCTCGTAATTATTTTTGATTACACCAGAGACAATTAGCGTTTCAGCCCCTGGGTGGCAGTGTTTCTGAATTGACTTCCGGGCCTCTCTAGCTTTTTTTTTTTTTTTTTTTTTCCCCTCTATGGCACTCACTACAGGTTTGTGGAGGTATTCGCCTCAGAGCTTGTGGAGGTTTGCGCCTCAGAGCTGCCTCTCTGATGGTCACACGCAGCTCTGGCCCCAGGTTCCGAAAAAACACCTTCCCCCTGCAGTCTTTCAGGGTTTCCACCTGGGTTTACCTCTGTATTGGGCTTAGCAATCAGAGTCGGAAAGAGCCCAGGTGTGCGGACCGTGGGTCTGTGCCCCAGACTAAGGAGCCTGCACTCCTTTGAAAATTCTTAGTCTGACCCTCCTCGTCAGATTAAAATGAGTTGCTTTCAAGAGGTCACTTCTGTTAGCAGCTCAGAAGACCCCCCTCCTCATTCACGGATCACGGCAGTTCCAACTGCCGCCGATTTTTCTAGGCACAGACCTCCCGGCTCCTGCCGGTCCTGCGGCTGCCGCACTTCCCTCACCCAGCGCTTCCCTCACCCACCGCGGGGATTAGAAACCGCAGCTTATTTCAGACAAAATCTGACCTTTCGGTGGTGCAGTGAAGAGTTTCTTTGAATCCAAATGTTTGCGCTGATAGGGGACCGGTGGTCTGGTGCTCCCAGCAGTTCAGTGTTTGCAGTTGTCGCGGAAAGTCAGGTTTCCCCTAAAATCCTCCTTTCCTTGCAAGATGGCGAGGCGCCCGGCGAGCCCGCAGCTCCAGGAGGGGACCCAGCCCCTGTGGGTGCTGTGCGGTCAGAGGAACACTGCCCAGCACTCCCCCGCCTTCTCCTGGAGTTTAGCTGTCCCTTGGCTTGCCCACATACACTCCCTCTGCGAGCCTCTGCTGCTCCGACTCTCCGCCCCAGGAACAGACTCCAAACCCGACTCTATTCCGTCGCCATTTTTTCTTCAACTTCTTTTGTTGCTTTTAAAAGGAGGAGTTTGTCTGAAGTGCTCTAAGAATAGGCACTCTAAAATACGCAGTGATGAAAAATTATAGCAGCTGCCATTTGTGGAAAATCTGTTGGTTCCCTACTCGGTCCTTAACATTTAATATCTCCAATTAGCCTGTGAAGCATTGAGGATGATCGCTCCAATTTCCATGTGAGGGAATGCTGGCTCAGAGAAGACTTAACCAAAGTCTCAAAGAAAAGATAGAGCCGGCAACCAGTTTGCATTAAGACCCTTTGATCTCCAAAAACCTATGTTCTTCCCACTTGCAAAGGTTGTAATTTGCTGCATGTGGGGGGTGGAGGTGGTGGAGTATGTGATGTGTGTTTCAGTGCTAGACATTGTGTTAGGTACTGCACATAGTAGGCACTCAGAAACACTTTTGTTCAGTGAATTTAAAAGGTTTGAATAACTGAAACCTCATGAGACTAAGGAGGAAGTTATCTTTCCACTCTGTCTGAGCAAAGGATTTATTAGGTAAAGTAATTGTATTTGTATCCTCATGGAAATAGTACTAGGAAACAAGGATTCTTATTTCTTTCTCTCTTGAAATTCAAAATAAAAGAAAGAGACTTGCTGATACCTGCCTTGTTTTTGTGTGTGACAAAGCAGAGCCTTTATAAGTCTCTAAGGAGAGATCCACACTGTCTTGCATTTGGACAGCACTCTACAATTTAGAAAGCATTTGCTGGCCATGTCCCTGTGAGGTGGGGAGGAGAGATACTATCATCCCCATTTTGTGGTAGGGAAACTAAGGGTTGGAGAGGTTGGGACTTGCCTCAAGGAGACACAACAGGTGCCAAACCGGGGCTTGAGTGGGGTTTGTCTGATTTACAGTTTGCACTTCTTGAGCAAGATTTCAGAGTGGTGTAAAGGTCCCTTCAGGAAAACAACTGTTTTTCAGGCATCAATAGCCTGCTTTAGCAGCACTTAACAGCATGCCTCTGATCTACCCTAATTTCGGATATGCTTATCTCTTAAAGAATCCAGGGGTAGGTGTGTGGATGCTTCTTGGTTTGAAATCCTTGTGTGCCTAAAGCGAAGGGGATTGCAAAACATGCTCCAAATGGACACTTCCCCAGTTCATCCTGATGGCTCCCATCATTCCACATGATGGCCACCTCGCGCCCTGCTTCTGCTCATGGTCGTCCAGAGCGAAAGCACAGAGTTAGCCACTTGGAGCCCAGGCAGGGACCTGGAAGAGAACAGCGCATTTGAGCTGGAAAAAGACATTTAAACTCCCCCACCCTCCCATTCTCTCTAGCTTAGGAAGTTGCATGCTGTCTGGTGGGTATATATCCATTTTTATGTTTTTTAACAAAAGACGGGGTGAGAGTCTATCTTTAATTGGAGTAATTAGCTGTGTCCTAAAGGTGGAGCAGCCAAACCAGAAATCGGTGGCCAGTTGCTGGGGTCCAGGATGAGCAGCTATGTCTAATTACAAGAATTGTACTTGTTCATTATAGAGAAGGTGGCATCTAGGTTAATTATAAAGGAGAAAAATGTTATATTTTATCAGTCTTGTGTCAGCCATTGGGCTGGTCGGTCAGAAGCCATCGCTGTTGTAGACATTCATTGCTTAATGAGGATTAATTCACCAGCAGTCTTTTCCTTGATTGTGATAATACTAATATTTATTGAATGGCTACCCTATGCTGAGTTTGGGCTAAGAGTGTGACACAGTATGGTCTCATGCATGCTTTTATTTTCACTATTTTCAAGGTGAAGGAACAGACTCAGGTTAAGAATTGCCCAAGGTGCCCTGACCGGTTTGGCTCAGTGGATGGAGCGTCGGCCTGTGGACTGAAGGGTCCCAGGTTTGATTCCGGTCAAGGGCATGTGCCTTGGTTGCGGGCACATCCCCAGTGGGGAGTGTGCAGGCGGCAGCTGATCGATGTTTCTCTCTCATTGATGTTTCTAGCTCTCTGTCCGTCTCCCTTCCTCTCTGTAGGAAATCAATAAAATATATTTTTTAAAAAAAGAATTGCCCAAGGTCATACAGCACCTGAGTGGGGGAGCTAGAGTTGGGGTTCAGACAGTCAGATTCTAGAGTCCAGGGCCTTTATCACTTCACCATCCATGTGCTGTTCAAGGGATAACATGGTTCATGTCTGGTTTTCAGAGGAGTGCAGGGGAGAGAAGGAAAAGTATTAAATGGAGAAGCAGAGAGAGAGGAACCCGGACTGTATTTGCTGGTCATGAGCCATATTAAAAGCGCAGAGCCAAGCTCATGGTTTCACTTGAGCGTTATCCCTTCCAAATAGCCACCATTAGGAGTATGTGCCTTATTCTCATTCTGAATTCAAGGCTCAGAACATGGGCAACCTCTTTCACTGTAATCTTCAGAATTAAGTGCAGGGTGGTCCTCTGAGGGTGGGTTGAATTTCTAAAAAACAGTAGGAAGTCATTTGTGGCCAGGTCAGGTGAAATAGTAGGTGATCAACTTGTTACTATAATTTACATTGAGCCCTAGCCAGTTTGGCTCAGTGGATAGAGCATCAGCTGTTAGACTGAAGAGTTCTGGGTTCATTTCTGGTCAAAGGCATGTACCTCAGTTGCAGGCTTGATTCTTGGACCTGGTCGGGGCCTATGTGGGAGGTAGTCATTTGATGTATCTCTCTCACATCAATGTTTCTCTGTCTCTCCCCTCCCTTCCACTCTCTCTAAACAACAATGGAAAAAAATATCCTCAGTTGAGGGTTAACAAAAAAAAATTGTGTATTGAAATGACATTTATCTTATAGTAAAACAAGATTGATTTTCTCATGGTATTCTGGAGGGCAGTTTGCCCAGAGCAGTGGTTTTCAAACTTTTAACAAACTACCCTTAAGAGGAAAGGAGAATAAATTCAAACTCAGCAAGTGTAGTCTGAAACAGTCTCCCAAGGGTGAGGATGTCTTTGAAGTTTCATGTTTCATCTTAGATATTTGTGAATTCTGCATTCTACTTCATGCTACATCGATTTTCAGTCACTTAGGGAGCAAAGCCTATTGATGCTGGTCATGTTTGTACTGTAGCTTTGTATGTTTCAGGGATCCAGTGGGGTCCCCTGGGGTTGTAAGATGAATGGGTGTTAGGAATTTGAAGTGTGAAAAAGCATGTAGCTTCAATTCAGAGAAATACAGTCACTCAATTCAACTCTATCCAGTTCAAATCAAGTGCAAACCTGTATTGGTTGCCTCTCCATTACCAGTTTGAGAACTTTGGTTCTATTACAGGGACTCTTCATCCACAGGCCAACGCTCTATCCACTGAGTCAAACCAGCTAGGGCTCTTTCCCCCTTTATTCAAAACATAATCTGCTACATATACTGTGCTATATCTTGCTTTTCTCTATACGATATTAGTGTGTAGAAATAGTATAGAGAAATCTTCACTGTCTTTTTTTTTTAATAGCTGAACTAGAGGCCCGGTGCTCAAAATTCATGCGGGGGGGTGGGGGGTGGGGGAGTCCCTCAGCCCGACTTGTACCCGCTCCAATCCGGAGCCCTTGGGTGATGTCCAACTGTCAGTTTAGGCCCAATCGCTGCGGGCAGTTGGACATCCCTCTCGCAATCTGGGACCTCTGGCTCCTAACTGCTCACCTGCCTGCCTGCCCTAACCACTTTGCCTGCCGGCCTGATCCCCCTAACTGCTCTTCCCTGCCAGCCTGATCCCCCTAACTGCCCTCCCCTCCCGGCCTGATCCCCCTAACTGCCCTCCCCTGCCAGCCTGGTCACCCCTATTAAATATTTTTAAAAATCTTATCCCCTTCACACACAATTGTATTTGACTTCCTTATTGGCTTCTCCCTCTCACACAATTTTTCTCTCTCCTTTATGTAACACTTTTTCCTACTGACTCATCATTTATAAACTTTTCTTTCCTCCTTATTTCCTACTTCTGTTCCATCATCCTTCTTCCCATCTTTCTCCTACCCTCCCTCCCTCCCCACATTCCTTCTTTCCTTTTTCTTTACTCCTCCCCTCCCTCCCCTTTTTCTTCCTTCCCACCTTAATTTCTTTCTTCACTTCCTCCCTCGGACCTGCTTTGCTCCCTCCTCCATTTCTTCCTTCTTCCCATTCTCCTTTTAAGCTCTACTGGCTCCCCTTTAAAACTTTTCTTCCCTCCCTCTTTCTCTCTCATCCTACCTCTCCCATACACTCTTCTCTACTTACTTCCACTGTTTTAATATCTATCTATCTACCTGCCTAATTATTCACTATCATTTATCTTTCTTATTTTCTGACTCCTACTTTTAAAATCTGTCCCCAGTACACAACTATACTTTTTTTTTTTTCTTTTTTTTTTTAATATTTTTATTGAGGTATTATATGTGTACATATCTTACTATTACCCCCCCACCCCACACCCACACATGCCCTCCCCCGCCCAGAGTTTTGCGTCCATTGTTTATGCTTATATGCATGCATACAAGTCCTTCGTTTGATTTCATAACTCCCCCACCTTTCCCAAACTTTCCCCCTGTAATTTGAAAGTCTGTTTGATGCTTTACTGTCTCTGTATCTATCTTTTTGTTCACCACTTTATAATGTTCTTTACTATCCCTAAATGAGTGAGATCATGTGGTATTTTTCTTTCATTGACTGGCTTATTTCACTTAGCATAATGTTCTCCAATTCCATCCAGGTTGCTGCAAATGATGAGAATTCCTTCTTTTTTATGGCAGCATAGTATTCCATTGTGTAGATGTACCACAGTTTTCCGATCCAGTCATCTACTGATGGGCACCTAGGCTGTTTCCAAATCTTAGCTATTGTAAATTGTGCTGCTATGAACATAGCGGTGCATATATCCTTTCTGATTGGTGTTTCTAGTTTCTTCGGATATATTCCCAGGAGTGGGATTACTGGGTCAAATGGGAGTTCCATTTTCAGTTTTTTGAGGAAACTCCATACTGTTCTCCACAGTGGCTGCACCAGTCTGCATTCCCACCAGCAGTGCACGAGGGTTCCTTTTTCTCCGCATCCTCGCCAACACTTGTTGTTTGTTGATTTGTTGATGATAGCCATTCTGACAGGTGTGAGATGGTACCTCATTGTTGTTTTGATTTGCATCTCTCGGATAATAAGTGACTTTGAACATGTTTTCATGTGTCTCTTGGCCTTCCTTCTGTCTTCTTTTGAAAATATTCTGTTTAGGTCTGTTGCCCATTTTTTTATTGGATCATTTATCTTCCTCTTATTAAGTTGCATAAGCTGCCTGTAGATGTTGGAGATTAAACCTTTATCAGTGATAGCATTTGCAAATATGTTTTCCCATGCAGTGGGCTTTCTTGTTGTTTTGTTGATGGTTTCTTTTGCTGTAAAAAAGCTTTTTATTTTGATGGAGTCCCATTTGTTAATTTTCTCTTTAGCTTCCATTGCCCTAGGGGCAGTGTCAGTGAAGAAGTTCTTGTGGCATATGTCTGAGATTTTGTTGCCTGTGGATTCCTCTAGTATTTTTATGGTTTCCCGTCTTATGTTTAAGTCCTGTATCCATTTTGAGTTTATTTTTGTGTATGGTGTAAGATGGTGATCTAGTTTCATTTTTTTGCATGTATCTGTCCAGTTTTCCCAACACCATTTATTGAAGAGACTGTCTTGACTCCATTGTATGTTCATGCCTCCTTTGTCAAATATTAATTGAGCATAGTGGTTTGGGTCGATATCTGGGTTCTCTATTCTGTTCCATTGATCAATATGTCTGTTCTTGTGCCAGTACCAGGCTGTTTTGAGAACAGTGGCTTTGTAATACAGCTTGAAATCTGGTATTGAGATCCCACCTACTTTATTCTTCTTTCTGAGGATTGCTGAGGCTAGTCGGGGTCTTTTTTTATTCCAGATGAATTTTTGGAGAGTTCTTTCTAGGTCTGTGAAATATGCTGTTGGTATTTTGATGGGGAGTGCATTGAATCTGTAGATTGCTTTGGGTAGTATGGACATTTTAATGATGTTGATTCTACCAATCCAGGAACATGGTATGTTCTTCCATCTGTTTACGTCTTCCTCTATCTCTTTTTTCAGTGTCCTGTAGTTTTCTGCGTATAGGTCTTTTACCTCCTTAGTTAAGTTTATTCCTAGGTATCTTAATTTTTTTGGTGCGATGGTAAATGGGATTGCTTTTTTAGTCTCTCTTTCTGTAAGTTCATTATTGGTGTATAGAAAAGCCATAGATTTCTTGGCGTTAATTTTGTATCCCGCTACATTGCCGAATTCATTTATTAAGTCTATTAGTTTTTTGATGGAATCTTTTGGGTTTTTTATGTACAATATCATGTCATCTGCAAATAAGGACAGCTTCACTTCTTCTTTTCCAATTTGGATGCCTCTTATTTCTTCTTCTTGCCTAATTGCGATAGCTAATACTTCCAGTACTATGTCAAACAGGAGTGGTGAGAGTGGGCATCCCTGTCTTGTTCCTGTTCTTAGGGGAAATGGTTTTAGTTTTTGCCCATTGAGTATGATGTTTGCTGTGGGTTTATCATAAATAGCTTTTATTATGTTGAGGTATGATCCTTCTATTCCCACCTTGTTGAGAGTTTTTATCAAGAAAGGGTGTTGGATTTTGTCAAATGCTTTTTCTGCATCTATTGATATGACTATGTGATTTTTATCTCTCAATTTGTTTATGTGATGTATCACGTTTATTGATTTGCGGATATTGTGCCATCCTTGCATTCCTGGAATAAATCCTACTTGGTCATGGTGTATGATCTTTCTGATGTACTGCTGGAGCCGATTTGCTAGAATTTTGTTGAGGATTTTGGCATCAATGTTCATGAGGGATATTGGCCTGTAATTCTCTTTCATTGAGTTGTCTTTATCTGGTTTTGGTATTAGGGTGATGCTGGCTTCGTAGAAGGAGCCTGGAAGTGTTCCTTCCTCTTGAATTTTTTGGAATAGTCTGAGGAGGATAGGTTTTAGTTCTTCCTTGAAAGTTTGATAAAACTCTCCTGTGAAGCCATCTGGCCCCGGGCTTTTGTTTGCCGGAAGCTTTTTGATGACTGCTTCAATTTCTTCCATAGGTACTGGCATGTTGAGCTGTTTAGAATCTTCCTGATTGAGTTTTGGAAGGTTGTATTTTTCTAGGAATATGTCGATTTCCTCTAGGTTGTCCAGTTTGTTGGAATAGAGTTGTTCATAGTATTTTGTAACAATCCTTTGTATTTCGTCGGGATCTGTTGTTATTTCACCTCTTTCATTTCTGATTTTGTTTATTTGGGTCCTCTCTCTTTGCTTCTTGGTGAGCCTGGCTAGAGGTCCATCAATCTTGTTTATCCTTTCAAAGAACCAGCTCTTGGTTTTGTTGATCTTTTGTATTGTTTCTTTGGTCTCTATGTCGTTTATCTCCGCTCTGATCTTTATTATTTCTTTCCTTCTGCTTACACTGGGTTTATCTTGTTGCTCTCTCTCTAACTCTTTGAGTTGTTGGGTTAGGTAATTTATTACCATTGTTTCTTGTTTTTTGCAGTAGGCTTGTAGAGCTATGAACTTCCCTCTCAGGACTGCTTTTGCTGTGAGTACACAACTATACTTGATTGTCATTATAGCTCCTACAGTTCACTCATACATCCTCTTTCCTTCTTTAACTCTGCTCTCTACTGACTCCTTTATGAAGTTCTTCCCTTCCTCATTCCCTTCTTCCCCTTCTTCCCCATCTTTCTCCCTCCTCCATCACTCTTTTACTTTAAAAAAAATATATATATATTTTTATTGATTTTTTTACAGAGAGGAAGGAAGAGGGATAGAGAGTTAGAAACATCAATGAGAGAGAAACATTGATCAGCCACTTCCTGCACACCTCCTACTGGGGATGTGCCCACAACCAAGGTACATGCCCTTGACCGGAATCGAACCTGGGACCCTTGAGTCCGCAGGCCGAAGCTCTATCCACTGAGCCAAACCGGTTAGGGCACTCTCTTTTACCTTTTTTATGGGCTAATTAAAAATTCTATGCTTTTCGTCCCTAATACTGACTGCTTTCCTCTCTGGGACCTACAGCGGCCTCTGTTTGGGCACTCGGGCCCCTCTCACACCGGCTTTGAGGGGCCGAGCGACCGCGCAGCTGTGTCTTGCCTACCATGGCCTGTGCCTCCCCCTTCTGAGTTGGGGGAGGGTCCAGCCGGCCGGGCCTGCGTCCATCGCAAGGATTGATGCATTATGTGCGTGTGTGTGTGCGCGCGCGCGCGCGTTCAAGTGCGCGAGGCTTTTCTCCCATTGAGTGCTGAAGTGTGGGGGGATGTGGAGGCCTTGGGCCCCCCCCCTCCCCTGCGTGCAGCTCCCCTGCCTCCAGCGGCTCTCCCTCTGCTCCCCTCCGGAATTTGCAGGAGATGGGTGTGCTTGGGCAGGCCCAACTTGTCCTCAAGGGGTGGGCTTCCCGCCCAGGATGCGAGCCCCCGTCCAGGTCGGACTGGGCAGATGAGTGAATGGACGGCTGGAGAAAGCCGCAGTGAGTTCCCTGTGGTGTGAGGGTTGCCTGTGCACTCTGTTGTAGCGCCCAGGCCCTTCCTTCATGGTGTTGGGTCCACACCCTCTTGATTTGCGTGGGTGACCCCTCCTGGGGGTCACTGCTGATGAGCGCACCCCCCCCCCCGTTGGCGTCTGCTGACCGTGCCCCAAGAACCAGCCTTCTGTCATGCTGGTGTCGCCTCTCAGCTCCCCCACCTCAGGGCGGGGGGAGGTTGGTGGTGTCCCTGGGCAGAGTGCTTTCGGTCGGGGCACGGTGACGCGGGAGTGTTTGTCGGGCATGTGCTCCCAGGAGAAAAAGAGGACTCTGGGGCAGGGAAGCGAGCCTCGCACAAGTCCCCCTGCTGCACACACACCTGCTGGTCTGTCAGTATGCAAATTGGTCGTTACTGGGACACCGTAACAGTCAATTAGCATATTACCTCTTTATATGTATAGATAGTAATCCACCTAATGGCTGTACAATGATTTGTTTAGCCAAAGTCCCTCACCAATGGCATTTCCAATGTTTTGATAATACAGTATTTTATGAATAATCTTGTACATATATGTGCAAGTACATTTGCAGCATCTATTTCTAGAGGTAAAATTGCTGGGTCAAAGGGTACGTGCATTTATATGTTTGATATTGTTGGCCCTGGCTGGGTAGCTCAGTTGGTTTAGAGTGTTGTCCCAGTACACCAAGGTAGCAGGTTCAATCCCTGGTCAGGGCACATACAGGACTCAACCAATGAATGCATAAGTAAGTGGAACAATAAATTCCTCTCTCTCTCTCTCTCTCTCTCTCTCTCTCTCTCTCTCTCTCTCTCTCCCTCTCCCTCTCTCCTTCTCTCCCTCTCTCCCTCTCCCTCTCTCTCTCTCCCCCTCCCTCTCTTTCCCCTTCTCTAAAATTAAATACAATAATAAAAAATAAGTTTGATATTGTTAGATTCTCCTCCATAGGGATTGTACCAAGTCACCCCAGCAACTTCCGAGAGTCCTGTCTCCCAAGAGGGGGAAGGAGAGCTGGTTGGACTTGAACCGATGCAAAATGAAATTCTCCAGTTCCAATGAACTGATGACGTGCACCTTCCAAGAATTATTTTACTTAGGACTAAGGCAACCTTCCATACTGTTTTCAAAATTTGCCATTTATAGATGGAAATAGTGTGTTCTCTGGGTTTGCTGAGGATACAAATTCGTTTTCTTTTAAGACTGGCTGCCGCGTAGTGTTCGTCAACAGGGGCGCACGCACAAAGTGGGAACAAGAAGGCCCTTGGTTGTTGGGGCCTCTTTCCCTGCAAAAATGAGCTGCCCCAGCATGAATGTTTGAGAAATGAAGTTCCGGAGGGCTCTGCAAGTACTTTCAACAAGTAGGCGCCTTCCCAAGGTGACAGTGTTTTACCATATTTCCTTGTTTATAAGGTAGCATTGATTGTAAGTTAGATCATTGATTTGATAACAGCTCTTTGCGGGAAAAAGAGACACTACTTAAATGCTCACATTGATCATAAGATGAATGGGTTTTAGAAAAGATGAAATGTGAAAAAGCATGTAGCTCAGATTCCTGGAAACAAAGTCCCTCAATTCAACTCTATTCAGTTCAACCCAGTTGAGTGCAAGCCTGTGTTGGTTGCCTCTCCTTATCTCTTTTTAAATTTATTTTTAAATTTCATACCAGAGGAAGTAAGTCTGTCGAGATCTGAGGAGAATTGACGTAATGAGCCTGTCCTGGAATCAGACAATCCTGGGTTTACATGCTGGCTTTTACCAGTTGGTGTCTGAGAGATCTTGGGAAGATTACTTATTTTACTGTTTTTTGAAGCTTGATTTTCTCATCTAGAAGGTAGAGATATTAATACCTGTTTTAAAAGGTTTATATATTTGGGCCCTGACCGGTTTGGCTCAGTGGATAGAGCGTCGGACTGTGGACGGAAGGGTCCCAGGTTCGATTCCAGTCAAGGGCATGTGTCTTGGTTGCGGGCACATCCCCAGTAGGGGGGGTGCAGGAGGCAGCTGATTGATGTTTCTCTCTCATCGATGTTTCTAACACTCTCTCCCTCTCCCTTCCTCTCTGTAAAAAATTCAATAAAATATATTTTAAGAAAAAGGTTTATATATTTGGGATGCTTGTGTTTGCATGTGTCAGAAGCACAACTCAATGTATTTTTTTTAAAAAATTTAATTTTTAATTTTTTTTTTTTTTCAATGTATCTTAAGTGCAGGAATTTATTGGGAGGATACTGGGATAGTTCTTAGAACAGGAAGCCACAGAAAGGCAGGAGGCCACTGGGCCTCGGAAAACTGGTTCCAGGGTTGGTGCATCTCAGGACTGGCTTTGCATCTCGTGTCCAGCAGCATTCTCCATGAGACACATCTGAAGTTTAATATCTTACTGGTTCAATGACAAGTGAGAGGGATTGAATTCTCTTGGCCTCCAGCTCCAAAATGCTCCGGAAACAACCTGTGGCCCAGCTTGGGTGATAGGTTCGCCCTGGGGGTCAGTAACTCTGACCAGGGGAGACCTGGGGCAGTTCTCAGAAAAGAGATGATGGGTAGAAAGTAGTGCAAATCTTCAAACAGAGTTGCTGTGAGGGTCATGTATCCATAGCATACCTAGCCCAGCCCATAGTAAATGCTCATCAAATGGCCAGAAATAATAAGAACGATGATAAACACAGACAGCTAACGTTTATTGAGTATTTTTTCCATCAAGTTCTTAATCAAGCACTGACTATATGAGACTATGCGTGGCTCATTAATAAAAATTTGCATCTTTACTTCTTATCACTAGTACACCCTTCCCCCTGTCCAAGAACTATTTGAAAATCCACAAGCCTAACTGCTGAGGGCTCAGTGGACACAAAATGAGAAGGGGATCTTGACTCCGGTTTCCTGCCCAGCGACGAGTGAATTTCTGCTTTCTGCGCCTGAAGGGAAGGACTGTGATACAGGGTGCTTCTAAACTTTTAAAAGTTATTGCTACCGCCCAGCTGGGAGTGAAGGGACCACAGCCATGATAAATGTGTTTACCGCTTTTGAGTGAAGGGAAGAGAGCCTGCACGTACGTCTGTGGGGCAGCTTCCCGTGTTGTCTGCCTGGGGCCCAGATTTCCAGCATCGATATGACTTCTTGGCTCCCTTGAGCCCTGAATCTACTGCAAAGTCAGAAAGCCCCCAGACTTCTGTGCTCTGTAATGAATCTGGGCTTTGGAGAATAGTTTCACTTAAGAGCAAAACAATGGTGGAAACTTGTGCGGAGGAAGGAGTTAGGCCAGACTTTGGGGTAAGCCTGCCTTTGGTTGGTGGTAGTGGTGGCAGTGGGTGGGAATAACTCCCCGAAGAGCTTCGTCCTTTCTGGATGGTCCTTTCTGGATGAAGAAGATGCTGTTAGTCTGTCCTCTCTCTGGATAGTGTCTGAGCTGGATATTTTACATTTGTCCTTGTAGCCTCACTCTCTGCCCCCTCCCTCCTGCTCCTAGGAGGCTGACCTCCTGGGTTCCCAAGCTGCTTCCTCTCCTTCGCCTCCAGGCCTGAGGGCAGTAACGGCTCCTCCCTGTTCCTAGTTCCCGGGTGTCACAATATTCCTTTTGGTTTCCCTTAATCCTGCATGTATCTCAGTACATATCCCTGTATTAAACTCTTCTCTGTTGCCCCATTTGAGTATGCCACATGTTTCCCGTATGATCCCGATTGATACTGTGTCCCTGAGAGGGGAGATTGAACTTCTTACTCCTTTATTCATTCATCTAACCTCCCACGAGCACTTCCTCTGTGCCAGGACTTGCACTGGGGCTTTAAAGGATGAGATATGATTTCTTGTCTCTGTCTCTATCCTTAGTTTTTCAACCCAGAAACTGACTCTGAAGAAAAAAGAATATTCTGAGGTAAGTGCGGAAGGACCAGCCTAGAAAAAGGGCCCCCAAACAAAGTCGACCTAGAGGGTTTTTTAGCAGCAGCTCCACCAAGGGCATATGTCAGGGACGGGGTGGCCTGCAGTCCATGGCTATCCCTGCAGAGAATCCACTGAAACACGCAGGTCCTGTGTTCTTGCATCGTGAGTCAGGAGATTCTGGGCAGGACAAATCATCTGATTGGCTGAGCCCAGTCACATCTTCAATCACATGTAGGATGCCCACCCCTCCTGGTTTTCCTAGGACCATAACACCTTCAGCACTGAAAATTCTGCATCCCATGAAACCTCTCAGTTCCTTGGATGTGGGAAGAAGGAGAATCTGTCCCCTTGGACTTCTGTTTCCCAAGACTGCATACAATGGGGGGTTTGAAGGGCATTCCAGGCAGAATTTTTGGATATTTGCAAGAAATCCATATTACTGAAATTATTCACCAATTAAGTCATATGGTCAATAAATATTTACCCAGGCAACTATTATGTGCCTGGCTCTATTGTAAGGGCTGGGTTTAGAGTGGTAAACACAATGTAATCCTGCTCTTAGAGCTTACCTGGTTGTACATTAATTATAGTAAAAAATAAATGTATAATAACAAATTATGATGAGTGCTGTGAAGAACAAATATTGGAACTCTGGAAATGTATAAATCATAGGGTATCTTGACCTAGGGTCAAGGATGGCCTTGGTGAGGAAGTGACTGTTAGGCTGAAACTTGGAGTATGAAGAGGAATTAGCCAAATGAGAGGGGGAGGGGGTTGTTGGGGGAAGAGTGCAAAAAAAACCTGAGGCCTGGGAGCAGGGACCAGAGATATGGCAGTTCCTTGGAACTGTGTTCCTGAAAGTCCCCCTGGACCCTTCCCAATCCAGCCACCACCTGCCACCGAGGCCAGCAAGGGTGAATTGTGTTAGGAAAATTTCTTGCAAGGAAATAACTCAGAATCCACAGGTATTTGTTAGCAAGTAACAGAAAACTCAAATGGCTTAAACAGGCCATTTGAGGAATTGTTATCTTGCATGAGAAGGAGTTAGGTAGGGTGGCTCTAGGGTTGCTCTATTAGTAGAGCTATAATCTTCCCTTGCTCTATTCAGGAGTTCAGTGATGTTGTCAAACACCTGGGCTCTTGCCTTCTTTCTGCTCTGATTTGTAGAGAGTGGCCGTTGGCCCCAGTCTTTTCCTTTAATGGTCAAAGAGGCTGCCACAGCACCAAATACCACATTCTCACACAACAGTGTTCAAATATATATATTTTTTTAATTAAAAAAAATATATTTTAATATATTTTATTGATTTCTTTACAGAGAGGAAGGGAGAGGGATAGTTAGAAACATCAATGAGAGAGAAACATCGATCAGCTGCCTCCTGCACACTCCCTACTAGGGATGTGCCTGCAACCAAGGTACATGCTCTTGACCGCAATCAAACCTGGGACCCTTCAGTCCGCAGGCCGACGCTCTATCCACTGAGCCAAACTGGTTTAAAATATATTTTTATTGGTTTCAGAGAGGAAAGGAGAAGGAGAGAGAGAGAAACATCAATGATGAGAGGGAATCATTGATCAGATGCCTCCTGCATGCCCCCCCACTGGGGATCCAGCCTGCAACCTGTGCATGTGCCCTGACTGTAATCGAACCCAGGACTTCAGTCCGCAGGCTGATGCTCTATCCACTGAGCCAAACCAGCCAGGGCTCTTTTTAATGGCTAGGAGAAACTTCCCCAAAGCTCCCAGCACAATTTCCAGGAACTCTCACTGCTCAGAATTGGTCACGTGCCTTTTCCAAAGCCATCACTGGAGAGGGAGCCCAATATGACTGTGATTGGTTTAGATCAATCAAGATTTACTCCTTGAGGCTCAGGAGGGGTGTAGCTTCTCCTGAATCATATGACTCCACAAAACCTGAACAGTTGGGGCTTCCGTAGCAAAGAGGAAGGGGTTCTTTCTTAGATAAGCAATAGTAGCATCTACCAAAGTGTAGGCAAAGCTTGTGAGGTGTGGTGAGTGATGAGGCTGGAGACTGGCAAGGTTCCAGAACATGGCATTCTGATGAAGTCGGCAGGACCCAGGAATCTTAAAAGTGACTGTCCCTACATCATGGAATTGAGGAATTGGCAGAGGAATTGAGACGCCTTACAGGAGTCACAGAACCTCTCTGCTGAGACCATCGACCTTTAGCTGTAGAGACACCTTTCTGGAATCGGTGGCAACTTGGGCTTCCTGAGTCAGTGACGGGGCCTAGGATGGTGCTCTCACCTGTGGAGACTCAGCAATGTCCAGGCACTTCCAAGTCCACGGTATCCTTTGCCCTCCACTTTACAATGGGGAAATCGAGGTTCAGGAAGGCGAAGGAACTTGCTCAAGGTCCCACAGCTGGAAAGTGGGAGTATCTGGACTCGAGCCCTGATCTCTTACCCAAAGGTCCTAGGATTCTGCCTCCCTGCCTTCTAGGTGTGGTCTACAGGGTAGGTCCTCCATCATGATGGATTGAGGGTATGAATGAATCCAAGAAAAAAAAAAAAGGTTAAAAAAGTTGTGCAAAGATGAAAACCCAGTTGTGACTCTCTTTGTGGACCCATGAATAAGATGAAATTATGAAATAGAGACATATGAGCTGCTGAGCCGAACTCACAGGGTTTGTAGGGCCGTGTCAGGCACCTCTGACAACACCATGTATTTACCTTGCAGACGAATGGCTTCATTTCTTGTCCCAGATGCGTCACTGGTAGATAATATTTATGCAGAGCAGAAGCCATTCCCCTTACTTTGTTTTGTTCTGGGATGTTTTTACCCATTTAATTTTCTATCTTTTGACTCGACACTGTCCTTCGGGAGACCATGGTACAGGATGCATTTCGATAAACAATGCTGAGGTGACAGATTTTGGCTTTAAATGAAATTGTGTTCCGTAAAGTGGGAGACAAAGGCTTATAACTCACCGCTGGCTACAGACATTTTGGTGAAAATTATCTTTCATGCTTTGATCTCCACTGTATCATTTTCCTGAGTGGCCTCATGTGTTCTATCAATCAAACCCACTGAAGATGTAGGAGAATCACATTTAAAATCAAGTGCAAGTTACAGATTCATCTGTCCAGGAGGAAGAGAAATGTGTCATGAATCCTCATTTCAATCTTCTGTGATTACAACCGAATTAGTTTTTGAAAACTCCAGAGGATGAAGTTTTCCACTTCCCGACTCTCATATTATTACTATTATTCTTTGAACGGGGCAATATTAGATCAGTAGAGAGGCAGACTAGAATGATTTAGCTCTGAGATCACAGTCTTGCCTTCCACCTCACTGTAGGTTAGGACCTTTTTTTGTTGGTTTTAAATTTTGCCCGAGAATATGTTTTTACTGATGGGGGGAGGGAGGGAGGGAGGGAGGGAGGGAGAGAGAGAGAGAGAGAGAGAGAGAGAGAGAGAGAGAGAGAGAGAGAAGAGGAGAGGAGAGGAGAGGAGAGGAGAGGAGAGGAGAGGAGAGGAGAGGAGAGGAGAGAAGAGAAAGAAGAAAAGAGAAGAGAGGGAGAGAGAGAGAGAGAGAGAGAGAGAGAAACATTGATTGGTTGTCTCCTGTACATCCCTAATGGGGATCGAACCCACAACCTAAACATGTGCCCTGACCAGGAATTGAACCTGCAACCTTTTGGTGTATAGGATGATGCTCCAACCAACTGAGCCACCTGGCCAGGGTGTAGGTTAGGGCTTTTTAATATTTCTCGGATAGGGATTTTTCATGTAGGAAGGGATGTGAAGAAGAGGTTATCTAACAAGAAAATATTAATTAATTAATTATTTTAGCACATTACACCATTTATTTTTTAAAATTCTTATTGAATTTATGGAAGTGACATTGGTTAATAAAATTACATAGTAACATGTCCTTTCTGTCTCTCCCTGGCTTTGAATGTATGCCGAGGAAGCAGTCGAGAATGAGTGAGCGAGGTCCTCTCCTCGTCTCTTTGCCTGTCTCCTTTCTCATATCAACTTTGCACAGGTTGCCTCACTTGATATGCACGGACCTGTGTGAGGTGGTGGGTCTTCCACACATTGCTTTATAGATGAGGAAACTGAGCTCAAGAAATAGCTTCAAGGTCAGTAGAGCGGAGATGTGACCCCAAGTCTATGTGATTTTGAGTAACATGCTTCTAAACGTTTTGAGAAGGAATATTTCTTGTTGGTCGCCTTTCCTCTCTCTAACCTCAGTGCCTGGCACATTGTAGGTGCTGAAAGCACTTATTCTGTGTCTAAACCAGGAGTCAGCCAACTTTTACTGTAAAGGCCCAAGTGGTACATATTTTTGGCTTTTCATGTCATATGATCTCTGTAGCAACTAGGTTGATTTTTTTTTTTTTTTTTGTAGCATGAACACAGGCATAAATAATACGTAAGCAAAGGAGTGTGGCCGAATTCCAGCAAAACCTTATTTATGAACTCTGAAATTTGAATTTCATGCAGTTTTCATGTCATGAAATATTATTTCTCTTTTGGTTCCCCCCCCCATTTAAATATAAAAATATTCTTAGCTTGTAGGACATAGGAAATTGGCATGGATTTGACCTGCAGACTGTAATTTGCAAGCCTCTGGTCTAAATAATAATTACCTTGATCATCGCCCTAGTAGGTGACAAGAACTACTGTAGCTCAAAGGTCTAGTTAGGTACCTGGCACAAAAGTTCTCTCTCCAAGGGAGAAAGACTTATTTTGAGAGGGTCTGTAATCTTCCCTGCCTTCGAAGGAGAGCCCAACTCTTGTCTTGAACTCCTATAATATAAAATCTGGGGAACAATAGAGTGGAGACAGCTGCAGAGTGGAAACAGGGTTCAGTTAATCTACTCGACAGGGGCTGAGAGACATGGTTGTAGAGGGACAAGAACACACCAGCTCTCTGGGGTCAGAGAGATCTTCTGGGGCTTGTTTTAGGGAAACCAAGATATGCAGGAGAACTGGGGAGGCGGGAAAGGGACTGTAGGTTATCATTGTAGGTTACAGGAATTAGATCTCCTGTTACAGAAGTTCTCACGGGGTACTGAATCGCACCTTTCATTTTATATTAAATTCTGTGGCTTTGGTGGTCCTCAAGACAGAAGGTGGAGGGAGTCACTCATGGTGTGTGACAGTTTTTTAGATGTCCTGCAAGATAAAAAAAAATAACCCTCCAAATTCTGCTTGATATTTGAATGGTCTCCCAGGCATTCATATGGGCTAGAAACCTATTTATGATGACCTTATATTTTCAGAAGGTTACATGTAGACACGGAATGAACACTGAAGTTTCCAGGCCCTACTTTGTTTAGTATGGAGCGTTATCGAGAAGGATTTACCATTTTGTGAAACCGTGACACACACCTGCTCCTTCTGTATTTGTGACTATCACATTGTTATTCCACACATAGGCATGAGCATCCGACTGCCTCATCCTGTCTTTCCTGATAGAAACCCATATTATTTCACTATAAAGAAATAAATTCCTTTCATTTTATTTCTCCTCCTCGTTATAATCAGGGCATGAAAGTGATTGGTTGTTAAAGGCAGGTAGGTTGTATTAGTGATGAATTTCCTTTTAGGATGGCACAGAGGGCTTTTCAAAATAATAGCTAACATGGGGCCATTGGGCCTGGGTGGAAACAAGAACTCTGCCTGTGATACTCGTCGGGGAACTGCTTGTAAATGATGTCCGGGTTGCTGGGATATGTTTCTTTGATGCGGACACTGGGCTCCTGACTATATTTGGGGCACAAAAGCATCAGCTGCAGGCACCTGGCAGAGTGAATTAATCAGATGCCTCCTTTAGGATCCACCTCTTCCTCGCCTCCCACTTCCTTTTGTTTGCACGGTAGAGCCGGCCTCCTTCACCTCCTGCATCAGCGCAGCTTGTTCTGAGAAGAATTTTTCATTGCTTCTAACTCTCCTTTAGCTCACAAGCTAATTACAACTGGAGCTGACCATCAGCTCGGGCCGGGCCCAACCTATCCCCTCTCCGGGGGCCTGAGACCCTTCCTCCCACCCTGGAAAGTGTTGTCCATTTTCTCCTTTAGGCAGCCAGGACTAGCCTTCCTTTTACTCCCTGGGATCTTGATAAAACCGGCATTCTAACTCTTCCTTCTTTCGGTTGGTTTTTCTTTTTCTAAGGGCCTCAGAGGTATTGTAAATGAAACATTTGTCTGGGCCTGTTCATGCATTTTATTCTGATGGAAAATTCCACTGGGATTTTCTATTGTTACAATAGAGTGTGGCAGGTGAATCCTTGAATCAAACTGCCTGGGATCACATTCTGCCTCTACCACTTCCTATAAATTATGTGACTTTTGGCTGATGACTTAACTTCCCTGAGCATCACTCTCCTTATTTGTAAAAGGGTAGTGATAGTATTATGAGGATTAAATGATGTAATGAATAGAATATACTTAGCGCCCAGTGCCTGGCATAAATTCCCCACTCAATAAGCATCAGCTTTATAATGGAAATTATTATTTATCAGCATACAAAATTAAGCTTTAAGATTCCAAACTCATGTTCTCCTATATGTTCTCTAAACTATTCAGTGGAACAAAGAACAATGCTCTCGTTGTTTTGGTATACAAGCCTAGTATTTCTTAGCAAGTTTTTCCAAGTTATTGTGTGCTCTCAGGGAAGTAATTCCATGTGGCTTCCCAGTCTTTCCAATGCCAGTTGTGAGTACAGTGATCACAGGAATGCCACGCCTGTGCGGTGTGCTTTCTTTCACCATCTGGTTGCCTTTTCCGAGGTGGGCTTTGGAAAGGAGAAATGCTGAAGGAAGAAACAACCATCTAGTACTGCCTTCGTCAGCTTGGGCTGCTGCAACAAAATGCCACCGACTCGGTGGCTTAAACAGTAGGCATGTATTTCTCATAGTTCTAAAGTCTGGGAAGTCCAAGATCAAGGTGCCAGCAGATGTGGTGTCTGGTGAGGACACTTCCTGGTTTGCAGATGCCTCTCTCTCTCTCTCTCTCTCTCTCTCTCTCTCTCTCTCTCTCTCTCTCTCTCTCTCTCTCTCATTGATTTCAGAGAGGAAGGGAGAGGGAGAGAGAGAGATAGAAATATCAATGATGAGAGAGAATCATTGATCGGCTGCCTCCTACATGACCCCTACTGGGGATTGAGCCTGCAACCTGGGCATGTGCCCCTGACTGGAATCGAACCTGAGACCCTTCAGTCTGCAAGCCGACACTCTATCCACTGAGCCAAACCAGCTAGGGCTCTGGTCTCTTTTCTTAAGGCCATAGATCCCGTCATGGGGCTCCACCCTCATGGCATCATATAAATCTAATCACCTCCCAAAGGTCCCACCTCCAAACACCATCACTTTGGGGATTCAGGGCTCAACACACGAACTTTGGGGAGACACAGACATTCAGTCCACAGCACTTCCTTTCCTGAAAATCCACCTTAAACCCTGTCTGCCCTCCTTGTCTCTATCCTCACTTGACAGATGAGGACAGTAACACTCCAGAACATGCCTTGAGTGGTCCATGCTGCATAGTTTATGAGTGCCACCTCCCCAAATCATTGCATTCAGCCCTGAGAGCAGAATTATCCACTGCATCAGATCCATCCAGGGAGCATAGTGCCTTATTAACAATAACGAAGTGGGGAGACCTAGCTTGACCTTAAGATGTGTCTGTGGCCGGGATTCAGGTTCACTTGGTTCCCAGGCCTGCCGCTCAGAGGTTCAACAAGTTAAATCGCCTTTGGTGCCCAGTTCCCACATCCATAAAATAGGAACAACAACAGCGCCTTTTTGTTGCTGAGAGGCTTTGATGGCACAGTGCAGGTGGAATGCCTGTGGAGAGCCTGATAGAGGAAGCGTTTGATGCATGTTGGGCATAATTAGGTAAGATGCACCGTCAGCAGAGGTTGGGTTTATATTGGCGGGTAATATTCCTGTCTGTTGTCATTTAGGGAGAGCAGAGTCCTATGGGGAGTAGACACGGTCAGGAGAGTTCTGGGTTGGGGGACGTTTCTGTCTAATGTCTCAACAGGGGCTAAACCTGGGAATTTCAGGAGAGTCCCTGATGTCTTAAAGCAAAGAGAAGACACGGAAAAGGAAGAAAAGATGCTCCGGGGAGTGGTCAAGGGGGAGGGGAGTTTCTAAGTATCACAGCTGCAGAGGGGTGGAGCCAAAATTAGAACCATGGCTGCTCTGACCCCAAAGCCCACGTCTCAGTATTGATGCAGACTTCCTCTCCGGTAGCCCGGTCAGGTAAATCAAGGTATGTGGTGACAAGGAGGACTTAAGGAAGAGATGTCACGGCTCCTCCTCAAAAATGTCTCCCTTCTCATTGTCAGTTGCTACTTATAAACCCTTTCGAAATGTGAGAACGGTTTTGAATTTTGCTGTCATCTCGATTTGATATGAGAAATTTGGGATTTCCAGATAAAAAGAGAAACCCGATTTCAAGGATGCTAGAAGGCAAACATCTGTGAAAAATCACAGGAACAATGTCAGCATCTGTCCCTATGAAGGGAAATCACCAAGGCTCTTAATTTACAGCCAATCAATCTTGGAGTCCAGGATACTCGTAAATTAAAATGCATGTTGAAGCTATAGAAATGGCTAATTAATTTAGTTTGCATGCCTATCAGATTTTTTCATTGTTTTCAGTTTTTAAAAATTCATATTTTAAATAGGGAATGTGTGCATATGGCAAAAAAATTGAACAGTAAAAAAAATACAGTGGAAAGGAAGTCTCCTTTTCATCCTCATCACCTGCTCTCCTTTCCCAAAGATAACAAATGTTGCTGGCTTCTCTTAAAGCCTTCCATACGATACCCTCTTTGTATAGAAGAATGTATGTATATATAGTCTCTTCCTAGTTTTAAGAGATATAAATGATAGCACACCATGCATATAATTCTCTATTTTGATTTTTACTTAACAATGTATCTTTGTTACATATTAGTACATATAGGGATGCCTCATTCTTTTTCAGGGCTGTGTAATATTCCAGTATATGGATATGTATAAATTAGTTGCCCAGTCCCCTCGTGGTGAACATTCATGATGTTTGTTGTCATTTTCTACTACAGTTTATACCTCTTTTATATACCCCTGGGTGCACATGAATTGTTCATCTGTAGGATAAATGTCTGGAAGTAGAACTACTGAGCAAAGAGGGTGTACTTTTAAAATATTATGTCTTCTAGTTTAAAAGGAAAGATTTCTCCTTTTTCCTGGAGGGAACATCACCTTATTCAGGGAGAGCAGGTTGATGGAGCTTAGTGACCACTCGCAGATGCTGTGGCCACCTTGCTGTGATTGTACCTTTGGGGCTTTGGACTGTGCCATTGAGGCCCCGTGCTCAGAGATAAGTAACAACCACATATTTATTACCCCAGTCCACAAGATCTGATGTGTTCCTCTTTATCCTAACCTTCTTTATTCTGCAGTTTCCTTCTTTATCATGGATCCCTTTTACTCCAGAGCCAGAACACTCAGTCTTGTCAAGTCAAGGTAAACTCAGACGCTTCTGGTTTAAAACCTAGTCTCTTGAGTCAACCATCAGTTCAGGGTTCTCAAGTCAACCTGGGTTTTCCACCTTAATGAAGTCAAGATTTCTCATTGCTTTCTCTCCCCTCTCTGGTCTTGGGCTTTGTGCTGGGTATTGCGCCACCCAGCCCTCTATGTATGTAAGACTGTTAAGGCACTCCTGCCCCCCGCTGCCCAGGGAGTTGGCTGCTGACAGCTCAGAGCTGAGCTGTGCTTTCTAGCCAAAGGAAGATACTTAGTTCTAGGAAATCCTCCCTCCTCCCAAGGCATCCACATCCAATGACTGATCTGTGAGGGCGACAAAGACCATGTCCCTTGCCTTGATTTGGGACATATCTGAAGGGAGGTCCCATATTCAAGCTCTCCATGGGATTGCCTCTGCTCCATGGTTCCACTCCTCCCTCTGCCTGGCGCTGCTCTCCTCCCTTCCTTACAAGTGCTGCTCCCCAGTAAACCTCCTGCACACAGACCTGCTTCCCTGCACTTATCTTTCTGAAAACCCGACCTATGACAGGCTCATAGATGTCCTAGCAGTGTGTGTGTGTGTATGTGTGTGTGTGTGTGTGTGTGTGTGTGTGTGTGTGTGTAAGATGGCCATCCCTATGGCCTGCTGAGGGGCATCTGCCCCCATGTGCCCCTGGGGAAGGATGGTATTCCTGTTGCCCATGAGGTAGGTCCTATGAAGGATGGGGGCAGAGGTGGCTTCTGAATGTGTCTTCTTTCAACCTGGTTCCATTTGTTTACAGATGAGAAAGCGTAGCATCTTTCTCATCTGCATATTGCCTTTATGCAGTAAAGGGTTGACTCAGCATGTCTGGGTGTTCAGATCTTGCCCAGTCCAAAGCAAGGTCTGGTCCTTGACTGGTTGCTGGGATCTCAAAGTCCTTATAGTATTCTGCCTGATAATAGTCTTTGTTTGCTTGGGGTCTTGAGGCATGCCAGATAATTTGTGCTAACAGTGTGACTTATGGTGAATGCCTGGTTTTATATGCCTCAGCTTTGGACAAAGCCATGGTAGTGGGGCCAAGGCAGAGGTGGTTAGGGATGATCCGGCTGGCAGGGGAGGGAAGTTAGGGGTGATCAGGCTGGCGGGGCAGGGGGGCAGTTGGGGTGAGCAGGCCGGCAGTGGGGGCAGTTGGGGGCAAGCAGGCCGGCGGGGGTGGGGCAGTTGGGGGCAAGCAGGTCGGCATGGGGAGCAGTTGGGGTTGATCAGGCTGGTAGGCAGAGTGGTTAGGGGTGATCAGGCAGGCAGGCAGGTGAGCGGTTAGGAGCCAGCGGTCCCAGATTGTGAGGGGGATGTCCAACTGATGGTTTAGGCAGTTGGACATTCCCCAAGGGGTCCCCGATTGGAGAGGGTGCAGGCTGGTCTGAGGGACACCCCCCCACCCCGTGCACAAGTTTCATGCACCGGGCCACTAGTCTTTCAATAAAAGCCGTGACCTTCACTGGTTACTATCACTTTGTATGTGTTGTCACCATCATTTCTTAAGCATAGGTGCTGTCCATATGGCTCCCCTGGGCGAGGACAACTGGAAGCTTGTGCCTGGTCTCTCTTGGACTCTGTTCTCTTAAATTTTTTTTTCCAGCTTCATTGAGATATAATTTACGTAGGTCATTTCATAAGCTTAAAGTGATGATTTTATGTGCAAATATTATAAAGTGATTACCAAATAAGGTTAGTTAATACCTCAATCACCTGACGTAATTACCTTTTTCATTTGTGGTGAGAACATTTAAGACCTACTCTCTTTGCAGCTTTCCAGTATGCAATAGAATATTGTTAGCTATAGACATCATGCTTCATGTCAGATCCCCAGAATTTATTTATCTTATAACTGAAAGCTTATACCCTTTGATCAACATCTCACTTACCCTTCCAACCCCTGGCAACCACTGTTCTACTCTCATTTCCTGTGGGCTCAGATTTTTTAGATGACACATGTAAGTGAGATTTGTTTTTCTCCATCTCACTCATTTCACTTAGTACAGTACCCTCAAGGTTCTACTTTGTTGTCACAAATAACTGGATTTTCTTCTTTCTGTGGCTGAGTAATATTCCATTGCATATATACACAGCACATTTCTTCTTTGTTCATTTTATCCTTCGATTGACATTTAGGTTGTTTCCATGTCGTGGCTATTGTGAATAATGCTGGCAGTGCACATATTTCTTCAAGATCCCGATTTTGTTTCCTTCAGATATATACCCAGGTACCCAGAAGTGGATTGCTGGGTCCTATAGTAGTTCTATTTTTATTTTTTTGAGGAACCTCCACGCTGTTTTTCCACAGTGCTGCACCAATCTACATTTCCACCACAGTGCACAAGGGCTCCATTTTCTCCACATCCTCACCAACACTTGTTATCCCTTGTCTTTTGATAGCCATTCTGACAGATATTTCATTGTGGCTTTGATTTATATTTCCCTGCTGAGTAGTGATGTTGAACACCTTTTCATATACCTGTTGGCTATTTGTATGTCTTCTTTGGAAAAATGTCTATTGAGGTCTTCCGCCCATTTTTAAATCAGATTTTTTTTTTTATTGAGTTGTATGAGTTTCTTATATGTTTTGGATATTAACCCCTTACCAGGTAATATGGTTTGCAAATATTTTCTCTCATTTTGTAGGTTGCTTTTTCATTTTGTTGATTGTTCTTTGGCTGTGCAGAAGTTATTTAGTTTGGTGCAGTCCCTCCCACTTGTTGGTTTTTGCTTGTATTGGTTGTGCTTTTGGTATCAAAGCAAAACGTCTGCAAAGGCCTGCTCTCCTGGCGGCAGGGAGCTGGCCATGGGGTGGTTGGTGTGGTAAGACGTTGGTGGTTCTCAAGGTCTGGTTGGGGGATCTGCAGGGGAGCCCATCCCCAGCTGCTTACAGGCAGGATTCATGATGGATCCACAAAGTTTGAGTAGTAGGACCTGTGTCCTTTGCATACTCTCTAAGAGCCCTGGATGCTGCTCTCCCAGGCTCCGAGTTGCACAGCACACCTCAGTATTGTGGATGGGGCAAGGAGGAAGTGGGTCCCACATACGCTCTCACTTCCCCTGTGGGAGAAATCACAGGCCAGGAAGGTCTTTCTTGGCGATGAGCTGTGCTGCCCTGGGGGAGGGGTGATATGGTTAAAGTGAAATGGTTCTTTTACGTTCTTCAGTGCATCCAGTCTTGGATTTTTTCCCCCTAGTGTTGTGCTGGAACTCCTCCCCTGGGAGCCTGGACTTGCACAAAGGCTCTCATCCACGGGTGATTGCCTAAATAGGGGGTGGGGGGGAGGGTGGTAGAAAACGGTTATCTCACCATATTGACCTGACCTCTATACTTTTTTGCTTTTGCTGATTTTAATCTGTATCCTTCACTTGTAATAAACCATAACCATGAGTATTATGGCTTTTCTGAGTTCTGCGAGTCCTTCTAGTAAATCATCCAGACTGAGGGCGGTCTTGGGACCCTTGATAGTAGCCACTATAGACAGTGAACATCTTTGTTTAGCTTCCTAATGAGGTAGAGGTCATAGGTAATAGGTGTGGGGATGACTAGGAAAATATCCCATATTTTTAGGTGCTGGTGATAGAGCTGTGAGCCAACGGTCATTGCCTTCGTGGAGCGTATATGCTATTGCGGAAGTTGGAAATAAAACCCCAAACAAGCAGAACCAGAAACCCAATAAATAAACATTGGCCTCTTGTAAAGTGTTGATGAATTTCTGTGAACACATACATTACTTATAGAATTTATCCAATCCTGTCTGAGCTAATCCCTGCTTATCTTTCCAACTCATCTCTCATATACCACATTCTCCCTGTCACTTTTAACATCCCAGTTCCTCCAACACCCCAGGGCCTTTGCACATATTGCAATCACTGTATAAATGCTTCCTTTGCTTTATACCTGGATAGCTCCATGCTGTCCTTCTAGTCTTAGCTTAAATGTCACAACCTCAGAAAGCCCATCAGCATCTTCCCTCTCCCCCAACTACTTGGATCCACCATTATACATTCTTACTTATAGCATTCATCCATATTTCTTCATAACTTTATTCCAAGAATAATGCATTATCTTCCATTTTGACTTTAGTATGATTCTCAGTGGTTGGGAATTTAGATGTGTTGCTTATCAAAGTGAATCATTTAGGCAAAGTGTTATGTTCTGGGCCCCATCAGAATTCAGAAGCTGGCACTAGATTTTTCTCTAATTCTGCCAAGTTGCACTCTTTTCTGTGGGCGTCCAAGTTCTCCATTCTAGACCCGCTGGCAGGAAGCTTTCCAGTGACCATCCGCTCCACTGTCTCCAGGGCCATTCCTCAACCACTGGCCTCTTCATCTGCTGGCTTGCCCCTCTTGTCGCCTGGTGCCCTCCCTCCAGGCCAGCTGATGGGAGAGCTGGTGAGAACTCACAATGTTCCTGCAGGAGATAAACGAGAGGGAAATGTCAGCAGTGAGCTCTGTACTCCACAGTTGGCAGTTGAAGCTTCTAATTTTAGGCCCAGGGAGGAAGCTGATTTCTGTCATGAGGTTGGCCACATGCTTTATCAAGGGCCGACTGAGCAAAAATCTAAAATGTACAGGAAGCTATCAAGGTGCCATACTTTTTAAAAAAATATATTTTATTGATTTTTTTACAGAGAGTAAGGGAGAGGGGTAGAGAGTTAGAAACATCAATGAGAAAGAAGGATTAATCAGCTGCCTCCTGCACACCCCCTACTGGGGATGTGCCTGCAACCAAGGTACATGCCCTTGACTGGAATCGAACCTGGGACCCTTCAGTCCATCCACTGAGCCAAACCGGTTAGGACAACATTCTGGAAGGTGCCATTCTTAAAAAGCTACATAATGCATGATTCCAATGAGATGGCATTCTGGAAAAGGCAAAACGATAGAGATGGTAAAATGTATATAACCATTGTACTCTAGTTGATAAAATTATTCCCCACATGGTACAAGTTAACAATTCTAAAACCACTGTGCATGTATACTGGAATTGAACAATTAAGTAAATGGATAGTGGGTGGTAAAAAACAACAACAACCTGTGTATGAAGCTGTGAGAAGTCTGGGCTTTCTCAGCACTTATGCTGAAGGGGTTTCTTGTGAGAGTTTGCTTTGTGGCCGCATTGCAGGATTAATCACGGGTGACATAACAATTCTCCGAAATGATGGCCACAAAAGATCAAGGCAATTGGGGCTTATATATTAAGGGACTGGCCCTTTATTTCTCACTGAAGTTAGGCAAGATGAGGCTAGTATGTCCTTTAGGCACCAAGACATGGGTGATGTTGCATTGGGAATTCCTGAAAGGGGATATGTAGAGGTAGCAGTAAGGCCCAGAAGTGGCCTCAGTGGAGGAATGAACCCCTTGGAGTAGAGTGAGATGGGAAACTGAAAGTTCACAAAGGATGAGTAGAGTTCGCCACGTGAGCAGGGATGGGGGAAGACATCGCAAGCAAGCAGCCCTGTAGAGGAAGTCTGTGCTTTTTGCTTGTTCAGCATTTATCATTGCTTTTCCATTAAGAGCAATATTTATTTTGGGTAATCGCTGCTCTCCAGAGTTGATGGTTAACCAGAATGCAAAGAATGGTATGGCATCATTGGTTATTGGTAGCCAGCATCCATTCTGACTGGAGGGTCCCTGTACCATGCCAGTTGTTAACTATTTTGAATATCACTCCTCTCTCTCCCTTACTTCCAAGCTCTGTGGTTTGTTAGAGACTGTTTCTCACCTGCCTTTTTAGGAGTAGGCATGTGATCCAGTCCTGGACTATCATCTTACCCAGCATCCTAACCACAGTGATGAATTCAGGCATGGGCCCATCGGTGTGATCAAGCCAAGCCACGCCAATGAGCATCAGCCCTGAGACTTGTTGGGACTCTATCCATTGGGGTTCCTAAGTTGATAGAATTTAAGCCAAAAGTTGTTGTGAGGAGTTAGTGTATGGGAGGAGCTGTGTGAGAGTGAAGCCATCACAAAGGGAAAAATATAGCTCAGAGATGAAGTTCAGGCTCTTGTTTCATCGTCAATGCTGAGATCCAGCTGTGCCTGAATCTACATCTGGGTGTAAGTTAATAAACCATATTTTGCTTAGGCAAGTCTAATTTGGGGTTCATTTGCATCAGAAAATATTCTGACTACCCCATGAAATCGTAGGGTGAAAGGAAAGGGAGGAGAATTACTGTAAATCATTATGTAGCCAACTGCATTTATTCTTAAGTCTGAGATGGTAACAGTAAAAATTATGACAAACTATTTCTGAGACATCTGCTGAAAGCATCTGCCATTTTCCTGCTCCTCTCCTTCAACCAGTGCTATCCACGGGATAACTTAGTTTGTTGTGAAAACACAAGGGAATTAGAGTCGGATAGATACGCCATTTACTAGTTGAGTAGTCTTGGGAATAATACTTAAACTCCCTGTGCCTCTGTTTTCTGATCCATGGGAATAACACAGATCTGGGGTGAGGACTAATAAGTTAATGTCACCATCTATAATAATAAAAGTGTAATATGCAAATAGACTGAATGGCCGAACAGCGGAACGACCATCAGGACGACCTTCAGGATGAAGCCGGGGCTGCGAAGGCCTACTCTTGTACGAATTTCATGCATCGGGCCTCTAGTAGTGCATAGTCACACATAATTCTATCTGTGGCGTGTGTGGAGAGGGGCAGAGAATGCCTGGGCAGTCACTTCTTCCTGCTGCACGTTGTAGACTCGGGGGAAGATGGCGATCCAGGCCTGTCACTCAGAGCCTTGGCATAATTAGAAGCTGACCAGCTCTCTGTCTTGGTGACCCATCCCACCGGCCTGGGAAATAATGGAGTGAGTCCAGAGGGAGCTGAGGGGGACACTGCTTGTTGAGTTGCTTGGCACCTTCAGCATCCTCTAAGCCGTTACTCCAGCCTTTCCTGTATCTTTTGGCTCCTGCTGACAGAGTTCAACGTCAACCCTCCCCAGGATGAATCTCATCATGCTTTCTACCCCCCCCCGCCCCACTGTCTGCGGTGGACTGGATATTTGTGTCTCCCCCCCCCCGCCCCCCCAGATTCATAGCCTGATGCTTAATCCCTAAGGTGATGGCATTAGGAGGTAAGGTCTTTGGAGGTGATCAGGTCTTGAGGGTGGAGCCCTCATGACTGGAGTTAATGCCCTTGAAAAGACATGAAGCATGAATCATTCTCTCTCTCTCTCCCTGTGAGGACAGTGAGAAGACAGCTGTCTGTAAGCTACGAGGAGGGCTCTCACCAGAACCCAGCCGTGCCGGCATGCTGACCTCAACTCCCAGGCTCCAGACTGTGAGAAATGAATGCCTGCTGTTTCAGCCCCTCAGGCCATGGTATTTTTGTGGTAGCAGCCCTAGCTGAGCAAGACAGTGTCCTGATGCTGCATTTCAGCGAGGTTGGGCTCCTCAAACTGGAACCGTGGCCCAGAGGGATGAGAAACGTGGAAGGGGCAGTGTGCACCTGGATAATAACCTATGCCCCCAAAGATAGGGATGCGGAGCTGAACCAGTGTCACAGGCAGTATTTTTCTGATCCCACTCTGCCTTTTCTGTGAGAATTCAGCTGCTTACAGATTCTTCTCAGACAGTCCTGCGAATCCAGGGGGAATTTTCTTTGTGTTTTGGAACATAGCAGTCGCTTGCATACTCTACCAGGAACACTGTTTCATTCATTTCTCCTCCTTCAGAAACGTGTCCTTCCCTGAGCCCTGGAAGATTCAGAACTTTGAATATATGATTCTTTTGGCTCTGGCCATGGCTGATTGTACCAAGGGGCAAATATAAGATCAAAGCTGACCATGTGGCCTCTCTCCCAGGAAGTTGGAGTTGAGACTCTCTGAGCTCATCTTGGGTGGATGCTTGAACTTAGTAGCAGAGAAAACAGGTGAGGGTAGAGGGAGGGAGGGAGGGAGGGAGAGAGAGAATAAGAATGAATGAGAAGGAGAGGGAATTAATAAAGTGCATGAACATGACATGGGAAGGGTGGACCAGGCAGTCCTGGGAAGACAGAGACAGGCAGTGCTGGCTCCTCGTGGCTCTCTACCATGAAGTCTTGCTGTGGCTTTGGGTTTAGTGGAATACCCTGTGTCATGGGCTGAATTATGTCCCCCAAAAAGGTATGTTTAAGCCCTAACCACACAATACTAAGAATATGGCCTTCCTTGGAAACAAGATAGCTACAGATGTAATTAGGCAAGATGAGGTTGTACTGGAGAAGGATGGGGCCTTAATCTAATGATCTTTATAAGAGCAGGGTAATTTGGACAAAGACACAGAGGAAGACGGGAATGTGCAGAGACAGAGAGTGGAGTGATGCTGGCACAAGCCAAGGAATACCTGGGGTTGCCAGAAGCTGAAAGAGACAAGAAAACATCTTCCTGAGAGGCTCTAAGAGGGCACAGCTATGCCAGCACCTTGATTTGGTACCTCTGCCCTTGAGAACCTCGAGGGAACCCATTTCTGTTGTTTTTAAGCCACCCAGTTGGAGTTACTTTGTTATGTCAGCCCTTGGAAACAAAGATACACTGTGTCCTTCTTCAGTGAGATATCCTATATAATAAAAGGCTAGTATGCAAATTGTCCCCTCCACTGGGAGTTTGACCAATGGCTCGTGGCCCCTCCCCATGGCTGGCCCTGCCACCAATTGCCCCCCCTCAGATCGGGGGCAGAGCCGGCCGGCCAACCTCCTGCTTCCCCTCCCCCTGGCCAGCCCATTCTGATTGGCCAGCCGGACCCCACCTGTACACAAATTTGTGTACTGGGCCTCTAGTATCTCACACTTCGGGAGCCCTCAGGAATGTCCTACTGATGGCTTAAGCCCGCTCCCTGTGGGGAGGGGGCCTAAGCCATAGTCTGGCCTCCCTCTGTGGGAGGTGACTGGGCTGATCAGGGGAAGGCGCCACCCCCATCACCCCACTGCTGCTGCCACTACCAGCTGCCATAGCCATCAAGGTGTTTTCATCAACACAGACTCCAGTCCCTTCACCACAAAAAAATGACAACTTTATTTAGGCATTTTCAAGATGTCTCTTTCATAGGATATGACATTTCTTTCTTTTTTTTTATCCTCACCTGAGAATATTTTTCCATTGATTTTTAGAGAGCGTGGAAAAGAGAGGGAAAGAAAGAGAGAAACATCAATATGAGAGGCATTACCTCGATTAGTTGCCTCCTGCATGAGCCCTAACCTGGGCCCCGGCCAGGGAGGACCCTGCAACCTAGGTACATGCCCTTGATCAGAATCAAACACGGATCCTGCGGTCTGCAGGCCAAGGCTCTATCCACTGAGCCAAACCGGCTAGGGCAGGATATGACATTTCTTATCCCCTCCAGCAGTGGACCTTCATTTTTTCCTCCAGGAGTGAGGTGGAAAAACCATAGATCACCTTCTTGGATCCTTATTACCCAAGTTACCAAGAACACTGAGAGTGGTGTACGGGGAGCTTAGCCAATGAGTGGTCAGAAAAGGTGTTTCCTCTGCAGCTCACACGCAGAGGCGGGACTGCTGGTGTGCCATGGCGGCTTGGGCAGCCCCCCCCCGTGTGTGTCTGCTCCAGCCACGCCGCGGCAGCTTGGACAGGCCCCCCTGTCTCTGGGCCTGCGCCATCTGTGGCTTGCTTCACTGTGCATGCAGTCCCCTCCCACCCATCTACACACAGCCTCCTCCTGAGCTGGTCGTGACTGTTACGGCATCCCGGCTAATTTGCATATTACCTCTATTTATTTATATATATATAAATATATATAAGAGAGAGAGAGAGAGAGAGAGAGAGAGGGGGACTGACTGACTAGAGGGGCCTGGTGCACGAAATTCGTGCACAGGGGTGCAGGGGGGTAGTGTCCCTCAGCCCGGCCTGCAATGACGCCAGCATCCCTCACCCCAGCCTCTAGCCAGAGGCCCCGCCCCTCCCTCTGCGCAGCTTCTGGGAAGGTGCTTGTCCCTGGGGCCTCCTCAGGGTCCGGCCCACGATGCCTGGCAGCTCGGGTACTCAGGGGCTTGGGCTCCCAGGTCCTGCTTCCCTGCTGTCATGGTGCGCATCAGCTACCGCGGGAGCCATGCCTTAGGAGTCGCCCCCTTGCACCGTACTACTTGTGTGTGTGGCGGGGGGGCGGCCGCAGCAGCAGCAATTTGATGTGTGTAGTGCACCCGCCGGAACCCCCACACCGTGGCGCCATGCTGGTCGAATCCGCACTGCGGGCAGGGGGCTTCCAGTCTGTGACTGGGGCTGCTGGAGGAGGACCCCAGCACGCATAGGGCTCCATCAGCGTCAGGAACTGGGAAGATCCATTTTTCTGGGTCGTCCCCTCCCTCCGCGCGGCTGGGGCAGGGACGCTGGGCTAGCGTTACTCTGGGCTCTGGCCAGAGGCCCCTCCCCTCCCTCTGCGCAGCCTCTGGGAAGGTGCTTGTCCCTGGGGCCTCCTCAGGGCCCCGGCCCACGACGCCCGGCAGCTCGGGTACTTAGGGGCTTGGGCTCCCAGGTCCCGCTTCCCCGCCGGCATGGTGCACATCAGCTGCCGTGGGAGCCGTGCCTCAGGAGTCGCCCCCTTGGACCGTACTATTTGTGTGCGCAGGGGGGCGGCTGCGGTGGCAGTGATTTGATGTGTGTAGCACGCCCGCTGGACCCCCCCCACTGCAGTGCCACACTGGTTGCGTCTGCACTGTGGGCAGGGGGCTTCCAGTCTGCGACTGGGGGCTGCAGGCGGAGGACCCCGGCACCCATAGGGCTCCGTCATTGTCAGGAACTGGGAAGATCAATTTTTCTGGCTCTGTCAGCATTAGGAACTGGAAAGATCCATTTTTCTGGGTCCTCTCCTCCCTCCGTGTGTCTGTGGTGGGGCGCTGGGCTGGCGTTGCCTGGGCGCTGCCGCCAATGTCTGCCCTGGGCGCTATGGGCGCCGTCATTTTTGTCGTGGAGTGGTGGTTAATTTGCATATTACTCTTTTATTAGATAGGATTATCTCAGTCTCAGAATCTAGATCCAGCTGCCAACTTGCAGTGATATCACAGGAGAGAGGAAGGTTTTAAACTCTTCCATGAGTGAGCAGTCAGCAGACTCCAGATGGGGTAACTATCAGCCAGAGGTCCTGGGTTCTTCCACCATCAGTTATCAGTAAAGAAAGGGATAGATAAGAACCTGTTGGTTTAAAGGCACTCAAAAAGATGTGCCATGAAGAGGAGGGCACTTCACCTCTGTGGTATTCATTCAAAGCCCATAATACTAGCTTGATCATGAGAGAGAGCCCCAGACAAGCTCAGATTGAGGGCCACTCCAGAAGATCCCCAACGAGTACTCCCCCAAATAGCTAAGGTCACGAGAAACAAGGACAGACTGAGACATTGAGATCGAGGAGCCTAAAGAGACGTGATGACTACGTGTCATTGGGTTTTGTTGCCTCTGCTTTTTGTGTCAATTGTACCTTAATAAAGCTGGAAGAATGAAAGAAAAAATAAATGTAATATGGTATCTTGAAATGAGATCCAGGAACAGAAAAAACAATTAATGAAAAAACTGGTAAGAGCAAAATACAGTCTAAGGTTTAGTTAATAGTAACGTTGGCTTCTTGTTTTTGAAAAACGTACCATAGTAATACGAGATGATAACATTAGGAGAAACTGAAACTAGGTGAGGGGGTAAGTGGGAGGTCTCTGTGCTGTCTTTGCACATCTGCAAATCTAAAATACTTTCAAAATAAAGTTTACTCCAAAAAAAGACACACCAAGTTAAACAATTGGACCATATTATACTATGGTGTCTGAGGCTGCACATGTGGGTGATAAAGCTAGAAAGAAATATCAAGAAGGGAGGGCTGTGAAAGATGGGAGTGTGTTAAAGGGCTAGGGGGCTGTGACTGGGATGAGGGACGTGGTGGCACTTCTGGTGGGGGTGAGGTTGGAAAACTTTTAATTCTTGATCGATTAGAGGTAGTTGCAAATATTTAACCTTATAATAATTCTGTAAGCTACACATGTGTTTTGTGTGATTTTCAGTATTGTTTTATTTTTTCAATGAACAGGTTCAGACAGTCATTGGGTTGCCATCTGCACTATCCGTGCATACCTCTGGCTAAACTATCAGGACAGCCTCCTAGCTGGTCTCCTGCTCACTCTGGTCACATCCATTCCAGTCTTGTCCCTGCAGCCAGAGACATGTTTTAAAGCTTTAAAGCCAGTCATGTGTTGGGTGTTAAGGTGAAACATTAACTGAAGTAATCCAAACGTAATCACCTCTTTGTCCTTGCTGACCCAACCCTGTGTTTGTTCTGGCATCACATGACCACATACCTGGGGAAGGTGGGGCTTGTGCTTAGCCCAGGGGTGACCCATGAAGGCCATTCCCCTGTGCCAGAGGTTGGTCTAGGGATGGGCATGTGATTCTGTCTTCATTGATGAATAAAAGGGGGTAATTTCTGGCAGCTTTAAAGGGGCCCTCGGGAGAAAGGGTCCCACCCCCTTCCTTTCTGACTTAGATGTGTGTTGTGGGGGATGTAGAGTTTATAGCCCAGCCGCCACCTTGTGAAAGTGAGAGGGGACCTCGCCACACAGGCGGGTGACAGAGCAGGATGGAGAGCCTTTCTGTACTTCAGGGGTCTGGGCCCAGATTAGCTGGGTCCTCTGCTCAGGGTCTCACCAGGCTGCAATCCAGGTGTCAGCTGGTGCTGCGGTCTCATCAGAGGCTAGGATGGGGAAGGATCTGATCCCCAGATCCCTTAGCAACTGGCAGAATTGATTTCCTTGCAGTTGCACAATCTAGTCCTTCATCTCTTGCTGACTTGCAGCTGGGGAGCTCTTCCAGGTCCTGGAGGCTGTGTGCACTCCTTGCCATGTGGTCCTCTCACAGCACAGTGGCTTACTTCTCCATGGCCAGCAGGGTGTCTCTCTCTCTCCAGTCTGCTCACATGGAGTCTTATATAATGAAACACTATCAAGGGAGTGACACCCAACACCTTTGCCATATTCTCCTGGGTAAATAAAAGCAAGTCACCGGTTCTGCCCACACTCAAGGGAAGGAGACTTTAGGTATGTCCCCCGCAAACGAGGCCCAGGGACCATGCCTGGCACGTACATGGTTCAACGTGATTATGATTATTGCTCTTTAATATGAAGAGGGGTGGGCAGACACCAAGGCTGAATCCTGTTCGGTGTTTGTCAAGGACCAGTCCTGCCCAGGCTTGCCTCTTGGGGTCAGCCTCGTTTAACTTGGGACTCACCTTAGTTATGAGAACTGTTTTTGGAATTTGCCAGCAAAAGTTACAGCCCTGAGAATCTGGGGGCAGCTGTTTCTCAGGCTTCAGGCAAATGATCCCCCAGTCCCGACACCGGGATCATTTCAAGGATGGTTTCCTCGCTCTGGACATACAAGCAGCAGATGCGCTGGTGGAGGGGGACATGTGTCCACTCCGAGCAAGGTTGAGAGAATCAAATTAATTTCTTTTATGACCCGAGGCAAGTTTGAAATTGGCTCTTCCGAGATGAAAAGGGAAAGGCAGGAGCAGCTCTCGAGGCTCCCCAATCCCCTTCTCCTCTGCTTTCCGCCCATCAGGGCTCCTGCAGTTTAATTGAGGTGGGATTCCTTCCATCAAGCCAGGCAGTCTGCCTCTCTCTCTGTAGCACCGGCCATGCCAGAGATGGACAATTTCTCCAAGTGGCCTTTGGGCAACTCCTCTTAGGCCGGGGTGCGCGCCCTGGTGGATTTTAGGGACCCTGTAGAAGGAGGCGTCAGAGGCTGCCTGCAGCACCAGGAGGGGGAGAGGGCCGGTGGGGTAGAAATAAGCCTTGTGTGGGAGGTGCACCTTCGTGGTCCTGTAACCAGGGATGTGGGAGTGAAATGTGGCCCTTGACTCTCATCCTCAAGTGATGATGGTTTCACTTCTTATTTGGATAGTGCGCTGGGGGCTGGGTGACCATGTGTCCTGTTTGCTGGGACAGTCCCCGATATAAATACTCTGGGGTTTGCCTTTCTCAAAGATGATCACCCCAGTTCTGGGTGACAGATCTCACCGAGAGGGACTGTCTTAATGAAGCCAGTTTGTGCGGAGCTTCTGCCAAATTGCAACTAAATTTTCATGGGGTCTCTCCATTCCTTTTCCCAATCAGATGATGTAACTGCAGTTCTGCTAACGATCAGTTTGGCGACACATCTGGTGGGAACACGCACTGGCCAAAGGAGTTGCCCAAAGGCTACTTTGAGAAATTGACTCCCGTGCTGCAGAGAGAGAGAGGCAGACTGCCTGGCTCTTGGTGTTTATTACCAAATGGCTTTCTAGAAAAATGGTACCTGTTGACATTTTCTACTAGCAATCATGGCAGGGCCAGATGTCAGCATCCTGCTCCCTTAGCCCTTCTTTAATCCTTCTGCTGCTTCCCTTTCCCTTCTCGTTCTTAAGCTCTCTCAATAATGCATGGAAAGCCCAGCCTGTGTGGCTCAGTGGTTGAGCATCAACCTGTGAACCAGGAGGTACTGTTCGATTCCCAGTCAGGGCATATGCTTGGGTTTTGAGCTCGATCTCCTGTAGAGGTGTGCAGGAGGCAGCCAATTGATGATTCTCATCATTGATGTTTTTATCTATCTCTCTATCCCTCTCCCTTCTTCTCTGAAACCAATAAAAACATATTTTTTAAAAAAAGAATTCATGGAAATATCTGCCCTTTTCTTCCCTTCTCTCTTTCTAACACTATACACCTCTTTTAATTATCACCCATGTTACAAGAGGTTCCTGTAACTTATTGTACACCCAGACAGAAATAATCTCTCTGGGCTAATTGTCTAGTTTGCTGACATTTCTGTACCAGATTCTACACTACCTCTCTGATTATAAAGATGATTATTGAGGAAAATCTGGAAGAGTACACAGAACTATAAGAAGCCCCATCCCAAGGTCTAGAGCAGATCATTTTTGGATTATTCCTTTTGTCTCATATGTTTACATAATTGAGTTCATAATCTATATGAAATTTCACATACATATTTTAAAAAAGATAACTTTATAATATAGATTACCCTCAGTTAAAGGTTGTGAGCATTATTTTTAGTCATTGTAGAAGATCCCATTGTATGAGCATAGCATAACTGAAAAAAACGTTTTCCTGTTGGTAGGTATGTTATTTTTCACTATTTGCAATGATGTGATAGCATCTTGAGCATTCATCTTTGTCCTCATACTGGATCGCTTTCCTAGGACTTTCTGGTTCAAAGTGAGTATTTATAAGGCTCTTGATGTATATTACCAAATGGCTTTCTAGAAAAACGGTACCTGTTTACATTTCCACTTGCAACATGGAGGGCCAGATGTCAGAATCATGATTACAATTATAGACAGAGACCCAGCTAGTTAAGGTATTGCCAACAGTAGCATTTTAACACCTCAGCACTGCCACCAATAATAATAATAATAATTAATAATAATAAGTACAGACTTATTGGGGGCTTATAATAGTCCATATATTTCACTATGAATTTTATCTGTCTTATCTCATTTAGTCCTTCCACTAACCAATAGGTCAGGGGTCATAATAATTCCCTCAATTACAGATGAGGTTAGAAGACCCAACAAGGTTAAGCCACTTGCCTAATGACGACAGCCAGTAAATGGTGGGTCCCAGATTTGAGTTCTGGTAGTCTGACTTTTGCAAGTGTTATTCTTTACCTTTTTAGTAAGACAGAGATGAACAGTTGAGGTTAACTCTACCAGTGGTTAGCCACACTGTGCACAGCTTGCTAAAGATCTAACTTGAGCCGCATGTTGCAAATGAAAGTGAGAGCTCTGGTGTTAGCATCTTTCCGGTCTCCCCCTCCCAAGGAAATTGTCACCCTCCCAGCTAGGCATGTAGCTGAGGGAGACAGCTCTCCTGATTCTGTGAAGCCAAAGAGTTCCCATTGCCTGTATCTGAGTGGGTCTTCTTTCCTCCACTGTGCTCTCTGCAAAGTGTCAGCTGCACGTGTTTCCTGGGAAAAGCGCCTCTGAACGGAGGAGGGTGGTTTCAGACTGCGAGGATGGGGACTTGCGGAATATTTCACATTGCTTTTTGGGTGACTCTTCTTGAAAAGTCACGAACTTGGTTTTTACCGCCTTTCCCTGGCATGCAGGGCTGGTGCCTGGATCCCGCATTGTGTGACTGGACCAGCAGCATCAGCATCAGCATCAGCACCAGCTGAGAGCTCGTTAGAAATACAAATTCTCAGGCTTTATCCTAGACCAGTGGTCGGCAAACTGCGGCTCGCGAGCCACATGCGGCTCTTTGGCCCCTTGAGTGTGGCTCTTCCACAAAATACCACGTGCGGGCGCAGACGTACAGTGCGATTGAAACTTCGTGACCCATGCGCAGAAGTCGGTTTTCGGCTCTCAAAAGAAATTTCAATCGTTGTACTGTTGATATTTGGATCTGTTGACTAATGAGTTTGCCGACCACTGTCCTGGACTCACCGAGTCGGAAACACTGAGGACGAGTCCCAGAGATCTGATTTCAGAAACCCTCTGGGTGATGCTGATGCATGCTGAAGTTTGAGATCTACTGCCCTGAGCCTCCCTTTCCTCTTTTGTAAAGTAGTAGTAGTGGTAGTAACAGAAATACCTACCTATGCATTAAAGGGAGGATTATATGAGCTTATTTGAGTCTGTGGCTCAGTGCCAGGCATACAGTAAGCACTTAATAAGGGGTAGCTGCCACCACTGTCTGAACTTGTCCAAGGTCGCTGTGCAGGGACAACCCTTCTCTTGCCAGTGGTTCTGGTGGGGCTCTGAACATCGTTCCCTCCTCTCCCTCCTCCTGTCATAGTGAGGCCAATCAAATGTCAAAAGCATGGCCAGTCAAATGCTTGTCTTCTGGGGATTTGCCTCTTAAGGAGAGACTCTCAGGGATGTAACAGTGGCTAGATCTCAAGTCATTCCATGACACTCCAGCCCCATGCTTGTCAACTTTTCACCTACTCAGGGCATACCTGAGGATCCTGCTCCAGAATCTGGTTCAGAAGGTCCGGGGGCTCTGAGAGTCTGCATTTCTAACAGGCCCCCTGGTGATGGTGATGCTGTATTTCTGGTTTGTGGACCACACTTGGAGTAGCATCTCTAGAACCGTGGTTCTCATTTTTAGCCTCACATTAGAATCAGTGGGGCATCTGGGAAGTGAGACAGCTCTGCCCACCAATTAAATCCCAGTTTCTGAGGGTGGGGTCCTGGCATCAGTGGTTCTTACCTGCAGCCTGGGTTAAGAACCACCACCGTGGAGTAGCGCCATAGGGACATGGAATGTCCTCTCTTCTCTTTGCCCTTTAAGACTCCCCTGGGCGGGGGGAGAGGGGAATGCTTCTCTCTAGGACTACTGCTCTTTTCTCAGTCCTGGGTCTGGATTCTGTGGTGACCAGAGTTAGACAAGCTTCACCAGAGTTAAACAAGGCACGTCAGCGGACAGGACTGTGACCCATCCTGCCCCCTGTCAGGTGGCGATAATGAAAACTGGCCGTCTCCACCAGGCCGGGCAGTCAGCAGCCGGTGTAGGGCCTTCTTCCTGTCCAGAGCACCGCTCGGACACCTCTGCCACCTGGGCGCCAGGAGGTGACACTGATTACATCTACCTTGTGGAGCTGATGGTCTCCCACTCCCAGTGGACTTGCATTGGCCTAGACCAGCTGACCGTGATGTCCTGGAGACAGTGTTGCCAGGGAGACCCAGATGCAAACAGGTGTCTAGGATACCTTGGCTGTAGCTCTGCCTGGAGGTCCAGATGTTCAAGTTGCGCCCCAATCTCTCTGCTTGGAGGATGTCCTCACCTCTGAAGTCAGTGAGTCCCTTGCAGGGGGAGGTGATGCACTGACATTCACCAATGTTGACAAACTTCCAACCCACAGTAAATAGCTGCTGCTCTTTCTGCCTCCCATGCCGCCCACCTCCCCGTGTATCCAAAGGGTGAATGCCTGGCCCAGCAGAGGGCTCTCCAGGCCTGCTCCCTCTCCTTATTCCCATCCGCAGGCCCCCTGCCATAGACTCTCACATGGGGGACATCACCCTCCCCGAGGAGCTGATCCTTAAGGCCAGAGGTACTGGGGCTGCAGGAGCAGGTAGAGGGTGAGTGTGGCAGGGTCGGCCTTGAAAGAGCCAAGGCTTCAGGGGCTGCAGGTGCTCGCCTGAGAGAGGGGCTGGGTTGAGCAGAGGCAGAACAGAGCGTTGCTTTCCGCTTCAAGTTGTTTTTCTCAGGTACTCGTATTGCTTTGATAAAAAGAACTGAAAAGTTCCTGTAAACTCAGAAGTAAAAATAGTTCCCCTACAGCCATGGACATACCGATTCACAGTAATGAATGCTAATTTGTATCAATGTACTAGGTTCTCCACGTGTCACCTATTTCCCTTGTAATTACCAGGCAACCTGGGGTGACCAAGGAGTCGTGGATTGTCCAGGAAATTCCTGGTCTCAGCACTGAAAGCTCCGTGTCTGTGGAACCTCCTTAGTCCCAGGCAAACCAGTCACCCTACTACAACCCCCGGAAGTGGCTGTTACAACCACATGTGTTTGAGAGGGGAAGAAACTGAAGCTCCAAGAGCTTCCTGTAACTTGCATACTGGTCACACAGCTAGTCAGTGGTAGCCATAGTTAAGAGTTGCACAACTAGTGGTAGGCTCAGTTAAGTCATACTACAGTTAGTGGTAGAAAGAATTAAGAGTCATACTGTGAGTTAGTGGTGGACAGTTAGGAGGCATGCTATTGTTAGTAGGAGACACAGTTGAGGGTCCCCAGCTAGTTAAGTGTAGACACAGCTAGTCAGTGGTAGCCTTAGTTAAGGTTAGCAGGTGTACCAGTTAATAATGCGGATTTTTTAAATAGATGAGTTACACATATGTTATTTGTGATTTGATATGTATGCTATTTTGTTGTATTGACAGTAAGCTTCAAAACTTCATATGTCAAATTTTCTGAAGGTGTTAACATCATAGATATTTTTACACTTAAAGATGTTGAATTTCGTGCCAAAAAAGCATTTGCGGGAAGTTTTAATTCATTACTTTATTTTGAAGAAAAGTGCTGCTGAAAGTTATCATTTACTTCGGGAAGCTTATGGTGAATATGCTCCATCTCAAGATACTTGTGAACACTGGTTTAAATGCTTTAAAAGTGATGATTTCGATGTGAAAGACAAAGAACGTCCAGGTCAACCAAAAAAGTTTGAAGACCATCAATTACAAGCATTATTGGATGAAGATGTGTGTCAAACTCAAAAACAACTTGCAGAAAGATTAAACGTTGCTCAGCAAACAATTTCCGATCGTTTACAAGAAATGGGAAAGATTTTAAAGGAAGGAAAATGGGTGCCACATCAACTGAACGAAAGACAAATGGAAAACCGAAAAGTTATCAGTAAAGTGTTGCTTCACGGCACGAAAGAGTCTTTTTTGCATCGAATTGTGACTGGTGATGAAAAGTGGGTTTATTTTGAGAATCCCAAACGCACAAAATCATGGGTTGATCCAGGTCAACCATCAACATCGACTGCAAGGCCAGATTGCTTCGGAAAGAAGACAATGCTCTGCGTTTGGTGGGATCAGGAAGGTGTGGTGTATTATGAGCTTCTAAAACCAGGTGAAACCATTAATACTGATCATTACTGACAACAAATAATCAATTTGAACCATGCTTCGATTGTGAAACAACCAGAATGTGCCAGAAGGCACGGCAAAGTAATTTTGCTTCATGATAACACACCATCACACACTTCAAAACCAGTTAAAGACACGTTAACAGATCTTGCCTGGGAAGTATTAACCCACCCTGTGTATCCACCAGACCTTGCTCCTTCTGATTACCACTTGTTCTGATCGATGGTACACGCACTTTCTTTTTTTTTTTTTTAATATATTTTATTGATTTTTTACAGAGAGGAAGGGAGAGGGATAGAGAGTTAGAAACATCGATGAGAGAGAAACATCGATCAGCTGCCTCCTGCATACTCCCTACTGGGTATGTGCCTGCAACCAAGATACATGCCCTTGACCGGAATCAAACCTGGGACCCTTGAGTCCCCAGGCTGACGCTCTATCCACTGAGCCAAACTGGCTAGGGTGATACACACACTTTCTGAGCAGCACTTCAAAACGTACGAAGAAGTGGAAAATTGGGTCTCTGGATGGTTTGCCTCAAAACAAGAAAAGTTCTATTGGGACGGTATCCACAAATTACCTGAAAGATGGGAAAAAATGTGTAGCTAGCGATGGACATTACTACGAGTAAAGCACTTTTGATGTTTCTCTTTAAATTAACGTGTTTTCTTTGATTACAAAAGCCGCATTAATAACCGGTACAACTGGCACATAACTAGTTAGTGGTAGAGCGTTGTTACATGACATCACATGGAGCCTTAGAGCTGGAAAGACTTTAGGGTCACATGTCTGCTCCCCTTGTCTCTGGACAGGGAAACTTGGCCTCCGAGTGTTAAAGTGACCTACCCAAGGTCACATGGCGAGTTAGTTTTGTGCTTCCAAGGGACCTTTGGGGAGTTGGGAGGGGGGGGTTATGCCACACAGGGTCTCCTTAGGAGGCCTGCCTATTGGCTTTGACAAGAGTGCACCTTGTACCTCACTTTGAGGAGGATGGGCAAAAGGATTGGCACCGGATGGTGTCTGGGGCCAGGGGCCCACAACCAGGGCTGGGGCTGGGGTTAGGAAAGGCTGTTTCTCTTTACAATTTACATACACAGCAGCAACAGCCTGGGGAAAAACAACCCAAACAAACTCTCAAAGGATGTTTTGGACTTAATCCCAGCATCGGAAGCTGCTCGGTAAGATAAATAAGATAAAGTTGGTGTGCCTCTAAGGTTGAGCGATCATATCACTACTGCATTTGAAATATTCATGAGGGCAAGGGAGGTATGAGAAATAGCTACAGAAACATATCCTGCTTTAAAAAGGCAGAACTCAAAGGCATGAAAAATGAATCAGGGGAAATTAATGTTGGGGTGGAGGGGGGACAGTTATGGCCCAGAAGGAGTAAGGAAGGAGGTGTGGAGGTTTCCAGGCGGGGCTGTGACCAGAATTTTCTACCCTGCCTGCAAGATTTGAAATGTCAATCGTTTCATCTATCATATGAATCTTACACTTGGTCGCAAAATGGATGGTTCTAGCAAGAATTTAAAAGCAGAGTGGGGTGGGGGTATGAGATGGGAAGGGCGGTGCTGGGTGGGAAAGATGGAGCAAAATCCGGAAAATGAACTAACTCCTGCAAATTGTGGATGGATTTCTGGGCTCTGTAGAGGAGCATGATGCCAAGTGAGGAATTTCTAAACCTGGCTCTGCCAAAAATTTCTGCGATTTTTTTTTTTTTGCATATTTCTGAACCTCATTTCTCCCTTTGTGAGGCCAAGGGGAGATGGGCTGGCTGCCCTCCACTCCAGCATTTAGGGGCTCTGATTTTTTGATATACTTAGACATCAAGGGTTTCTGAAGGCAAAATGGTCCTATGTATTCACTGATGGTGGGACATAATGCTTTTGGTTATTGACAGCTGTTGGCAGTGCCCCTCAAGTCACTATGTCAGGGAGTCCAGTGGGGTGAGGCCCCTTTAAAAGGCAAGTCCTTGGAGTGTCAACTGGTATAGCCGTTCTGGAGAGAGATCTGGCACTAAAGCAAATGAAGTGTGCTTATCCTCTGTGGTCCCAGACCAAAAGCATCAATCAGCATCACCTGGGAGCTTATTAGAAATGGAAATTCTGTCTCATTCCACATCTCCCGCGTCAGAATCCGCCTCTTAACAAGATCCCTGAGTGAGTCATGTGCATGTTAAAGTCTGAGTGACACTGACCCAAGACACAACAATTCTCCTGGATTTCTACCCCAGGGAAAGTCACCCACGCATGTTCAAGGAGCTGGGTTTGTGGTAATGGTGAATTGGAAGCAATCGAGGTGCCCATTGGAGGGTTAGAAGAATAGATCTGACGCATCACAGCAATATTTTAAAAATGTTTTTATTGATTTTAGAGAGAGAAGAAGGGAGGGAGAGAAACATTGATCGGCTGCCTCCTGCACGCCCCCTACTGGGGATCAAGCTCACAACCAGGCATGTGCCCTGACCAAGAATTGAACCAGAGACCCTTCATTGCATGGTATGTTGCTCAACCAACTGAGCCACATCGGCCAGGGCGTGGATAGATCTTAAAAACAAAGTGCTGAGGGGGAGAACATAAGGAATAGAATCATTTCTACAGCTTGGCACAATTATTGGTTAAAAACACATTACACACTAACCAACACAGTATGTTAAAGTACCACGAGGGCAGGCACTTTTGTCTGTTTTTCCACCACTGTAGACCTGGTACATAGGGAGTATTCAATATTTGATGAACAGATGAACTCAAGAATACGTACACATCGAGGGAAAAGGAATATATCCAAGGAGAGAGGTGTTAGCTCTCTATAGTGATTCTGTGCCAGCAAGTTAGGAGTCATTCACTTAACTTTTTGTATCTGGGGTGAAATGGAAGCTCAGGCTTATGTGAGAGGAGTGTTGGCCCAGTCAGCTCTGTTTTCAGTTGTCCCACCCTGCAGTGGCTTGGCTGCATGGCCTCTGGGTCATCCAAGATTCCACGTGCTACCTTTGTCTTATTGCTAGGCTTCAGTCGGTTCATTACTGTAGAAACAGACTATCCAGAGAGTCTAATGCATGCGTCCCCTCATTTGTCCTCACAACACTGCCTGGACCAGTGGTTCTCAGCCAGGGACAACTTTGCCCCAGGAGACATTTGGCAATGTCTGGAGACATTTTTTATTGTCATGACTTGCCTGTGTGTGTGTGTGTGTGTGTGTGTGTGTGTGTGTGTGTGTGTCACTGGCATCTCGTGAGTAGAGGACAAGGATGCTGCTACACATTCTACAATGCAAAGAATGAATGGGTTTAAATGTCAATCGTGTTGGGGTGAGATACTCTGCCCTAGAGGTTGGTGCTTTATTAGGTCAATTTTTGCAGGTGAGGAGGCAGGCATGGAGAGGTTGGGTAATCCTTCCCAAGGCCCACAGCTGATGAGCCATGGAGCTAAGATGTAGACCTTGTGAGGCTGGCACCAGAGCCCTGCTCCGACCCTGCACATGGCTGCTTCTCAGGAATGGAAAACCCAAACAAGCAGAGATCGCACAGCTTTTTACTCATTTACTCCGTTATGCTACCACCAGGGTGACCAGCTGTCCCGTTTTGCCCTGAACTGAGTGGTGTCCCAGGATGTGGGACTTTCAGTGCTCAAGCCGGGCCATATGGCCACCCCAGGACTACACAGACTCTGTAAACATCTGGGTGTGTGACCTGATGAATATATTCCATCTGTTGAGTTCATACATACTATGTCCTAGTAGCTATCGATATAGGCACCAAAACCCAGCCCCAAGTTCATTTACAATGACTTTATCATCCATAGTGCTCAAGGCCAACTTTGTCCCTGTTCCGAGAATATTTATCTGTTAGGCCCTTGAGTTAAGTCAGCAAGCCTCCTGGTAGATAAACATTCATCCCTAAAGGGTTTTTGAGGTTTGTTTGTGAAATAGTTCAGTTGGGGATAGTGTGGTAGAGGAAAAAATCCTATGACTTGATGGCAAGGTCAAAGTACCCATCTGACCTTGAGCAAATCACTTAACCTGTCCAGGCAGCAGCATCCTCATTTGCAGGAGTTGCTAATAAGAGCACGACTGGGAGTCGTTTTTTTGTACCAGGGACTGTGCTGAGCACTTGGCCTGCGAGGTGTTGTACATAAGTTGTTATAAGGTTATCTCATTTACTCCTGGCAGCAATGGGAGGGGGTGGCTCTTTGGGTTAAGTGGCTAGCCCTCAGAGGCAGCCAGTGAGTGGAAGAGTCAGGATGCAAACCCAGGTGGTCTTGCCAAAGACCACACTTGTACCGCTATGTAACATCTCCTGCGGCTGTTTCTGAGATGGAAAAACCTGCCAATTAGAGCCAAAAACCAGGAGGCAGCGCATTAAGTGTGCTTGCAAAGGCTTGTGTGTTTCTCCACCCTCCAAGATCCCCGAAGCATCTCTGGCTCCCCAACACCTGCAAGAAGGGTCCCCATTAGCTGCGCCTCGCTCACTTCCCCCAGCAGCGTGTGTTTGATGCGATCCGTGCATTTGAAGTGTTGCTCAGGCCCCAGGAACCTCCTTCTTTCATAGAGAAGCAGAGCTCCAGCCTCCCAGCAGCAGCTGGCTGCCTGTGCTCAGCCCGACCACAGGAGTCTGGCTCGAGTTGTAGGATGTGTGTGTCAGCTTCAAAAGCGCCGGGGCTGTGTCCACACAGGGAAGGTCCTGGCTCTGTTTGCTGTGGTTTGCTGAGCTTCCAAGGACCAGGTCTGTGGGGGCGTGGAGAGGCTGATTTTCTTTCTGTCGATAGCTGAAACATTATTCTTGTATGCTAATTATTCTGAAAATAAACAATGGCTACTGTTCATCGAGCACTTACTAGGTGCTGAGCACTTCACATGGAATGATTCTCTCCTCTTCCCTGACCACTGGGTCTCCTTACCCTGATCTATCTCCGCCCATTCTCCCCCCGCCCCGCCCCCCAGCGCACAGCTACTAACTATATTCCAAAAACCCAGAAAAGGGCCTGGCAAATGTAGTTTCCCAATTAGTATTTGTTGAATGAATAAATGAGTGAGTATGTTTTGGACTCTATGCTAAGCCCCCATTGTATTATTTCACTTAAATCTCACAGTATCCATCCTATGAAACAGGCATAATTTTTATCCCCCTGTTAAAAAAGGAAAGGATGTACTCAGAGAGGTCAGGTAACTTTTCTCCAAACACACAGCCAGTAAGTGTCAGAGCAAGAATGCAAACTTAATTCTTTCTCCAAATCCTACACCATTGTCCTATATTATCTCCTATATATGGAAATACACTTTCAGTATTCATCCATCTATATTTCAGATGGGGTGAGAAACACATCCATAGATATGTATCCTATATAATATGTTCATGCACAATATATGCACATATCTATGTGTAAATGTGTTCAAGTCACCTATAGTTGTATAACAAGCAAGCACAAAAACTCAGTGGGTTATAAAAATAAGCATTTATTTCTTGCCCGTAGGCCTGTGGTTTGATGGGGAGACTGATTTAGGCTGTCGGTTGCATTCAGGTCTGATCCCTACAGTTCCTTCTGAGGCCCAAGTGAGAAGCAGTGGTTTCCTGGTGAAAGCCGGTAGCTTCCAGAGGAGTGGGTGGAAATATTAATGCTTTTAAAGGCCTAAGCTGGAAACTGAAGCACAGTCACTTTTGCCCATGTTCCATTGGCTAAAACTAACCCAGCACGAATGGGCGGGGGATTTTATGCCTCCCAAGGTGGAAGGAATGGGAGAAGTAATATTTGCTGAATAATAATGTACGCTAATACATCACACTCATTATATATGGATGCACACAAATTTTAACTTTATGCTCCCAAGAACCCAGCTTCATGAAGAGCTCTGTCATGCTCCTCCCTTTTATTGGGCATTAATTTGTTTGTTTGAAAAGTGGGAGGCAAATGCTCAGCTTCTGTTCAGAAGTAACTTTTGCTGTTTATCTGAGTGAAGCTAACATACTCTTGAGCTCCCCCATGTAATAAAGTGACATGGACAGGGTCTTGCGCTGTGCAGCCAGATGTTCTGGGTTTTTGAGATTGCCTGGGTGACCTTGGAGAAGCCTCTCTGAGCCTGTTTTCTTCTCTGTGAACTAGGGATGGACCAACTGCCTACTGCATAGAGCACTGTGAGGACTAAGTGGGAAGATGGCTGTAAAAGTTTAGCATCGTGCCTGGCTACAGAAGGGGCCCGATAAATATTAGCGGTTGTTGTTAATATTATTGCTGCTCCTATAACAAAAACCAACAGCACAAATCGTGCTGCTCCAGGCTCTTCTCCTAGGCTGTCCCTTGCTGGTTCCCAGCCTACGTTTCTCTGACAGTCTCTTTCCCAGTTATGACCACACTCTTTTCTTCTAGACTTGGCTATGGGGTTTGGTCTCCCTGCTTTGGCCCTAGACTCCCTCTCAATAGAAACGTTCAGACCCATCTGACTGATTTGTGCCTTCTTGGCTTCCCTGCTTGGTCAAACCCTTGGAACACAGGGCTGGCCTCAGTCTGGTCCTCCCAGTTCATCAGGGCATCATGGGCTGCTTGTGCAGTTTCGACAGGAGAACAGGTGATGGGAGAACCCTCAGATGCCCATGGACAGCAGCTCGGATGTTTGTGAGTTGGGGGCGGGGGTGCTCTTTTCACCTGAAGCCCTCTGGGAGCTGTCAGGCTGAGACTCTTTGCTGCGTGGGCAGTCTGTTTGTAATGGTCTCAAGAAAATCCATTCTGCCTGCAAATGTGGTGACCTTTAATTTTTTTCTAGAATTTTCCAAGATGCACATTGACTCTTCCTGTCAATGTCAAAGGCTCTAATGCCGCCCGAGGCATTTAGATTGCATTTGCCAAACGCTGACCGCTGGAGCCAATTTGTTCCTGATCTCAAGGTCAATTTTGAATAATTTTAGTTGGTCTGGTCTCTTGCATTCAATAACTTAGAGATGAACTATTAAGGTGGTAGCAGGAGAGGGTATGGGGCAGTTTCTCTTTTGTAGACTTTCTTTGATTTTGGTTAAAGAGAAGGGTCTCTCAGCTCTGCCATTCATGGACTAGGTGGCCTGGAACAAGAGAGAAGGGAGTAGACACACAGCCAACTATCCTGTATGATAAAAGCCTAATATCCTGTGTCTGGTCGTCTGGCCAGCCGTTCAACCAATCAAAGTGTAATATGCTAATGATATGCTAAGGCTGCTCAACTGCTCGCTATGACATGCACTGACCACCAGGGGGCAGATAGTCGACTGGTTGACCAGTCACTATAATGTGCACTGACCATCAGGGGGCAGACGCTCCAACCGGTAGGTTAGCTTGCTGCTGGGGTCTAGCCGATTGGGACTGGGTGAGACAGGCCGGAAACCCCTGGAGCCCTCCAGTGGTCCCTCCCTGGCTGGCCAATCTCCCACGTCCCTCCTGGCCCTGATCGTGCACCGATGGGGTCCCTCAGCCTGGCCTGCACCCTCTCGCAATCTGGGACCCCTCGGGGGATATCGGAGAGCCGGTTTTGGCCCGATCCCGCAGGCCAGCCTGAGGGACCCCACTGGTGCACGAATTCGTGCATCGGGCCTCTAGTGTGTGTATACACACACACACACACACACACACACACACACACACACATATATATATATATATTCATCCGGATATATTAAATCGTGTGGGTAGGGTCCCTAGGCCTAGCCTCCTGCGATCAGGGCCATCTTCTGCCTGTTCGCCAGTCCCCAGGCCCAGTGCTGCCTCCACCGCCGCCACTGAGCTGACAGGCTGTTGGGATCACCAGCTCATCCCCAGCCGCTGCCGCTGCTGCTGGGGCTTGAGGCGCTGACGAAGGGGAGCATGGCAGGGGATCTGGGTGCACGTGCGACACCCGGCTCCCTGTCTCCGATGGCAGGGGAGCCGGGTGTCCAGGGTGTCCGAGGCAGCCCCCCTCAGCGGCCACCAATCCGGCCGTTGAGAGGCGCGGGGGGCGGGAGCCTCTCAATGGCCGGATATGCCACCCCGAGTCCCGCCCCCCAGCCTCCCACTGCCCAATCGTGGGCGTAGCGGAGTGATGGTTATTTGCATATTACCTTTTTATTAGGTTGGATATAATCTAACTTGCGAGCTGAACCCATGATCGCTATGTTTCAGATGAAGAAACAGGCTCCAGAACTTGCAGGGCTCAGATTGGGTCTGATTCCAAAGCTCAAATCCAGGCCTCGTTGGTGTACTTCAGCAACGCCTCTAGGGACGGCACAGGCTATGCTGGAATTGGCTGCATCTATTTCTGTCCTCTTCTCCTCTGGACCTGCCCCTCTAGATCTGAGATGCTGTCTGGCTCACCTTTGTTTTCCTAGAAGGGGGCTCCGTGCCTGGCCTGGGGTTGGCATCCCAGCTGTTCCTGGATTCCATGAAGCAGACCTGGAAGTGAGCATGGTGCTCTCTGGTGGTCTACGCGAGGCCTCTGGAGTGGGAATGCCGGGCCTGAGTCCCTGCAAGGTGTGTGACCGAGGTTGGGCTCCTTCCAGGCTGATGCAGGATTGGGGTGGGCATGATTTATTGTGGGAGGGCTCTTTGGAGAAGGAAAGTGAAGGACAAAGGATGGGGAAGGAGAAAGAGCCCAGTGCTGTGGACTCAGTGTTTGTGTTCCCAACCCCAGATTCATATGTGGAATCCCACCCAGCAAGATAGTGTTAGAATGTGGGGCCAGAGAGCTCCCTCATCCCCTCGCCATGTGAGGGCACAATGAGAAGGTGCGGTCTGCGAGCCAGGGAGCAGGCTCTCATCAGACACAACCTGCTGGTGCCTTGGTCTGGGGCTTTCCAGCCTTCAGAACCGTGATAAATAAGTTCCTGTTGTTTATAAGCCACCGAGTCTGATAGTCTATTATAGCAGCCCGGACGGAGTAAGACACGAGGAATGGAGACTGAAGCACAGTGAGGTGAGGTACCTCGGCTGAGGTCACAGGGCTTGTAAGGGGCAGGGCTAGGCTTCCAGTTGAGGCAGTCTAGCCCCACAGCCCTCAAACAAGCAGTCCTCTGGGGCTTACCCTTCAGACCACAGGTCATCTTATTTTAGGAACACTATGCGGTTCCTTGAATTCACCGTCTTCTCTCCCGTCTCTGAGCCTTGGCGTATTGTATTCTCTGTGCTAGAATCACTGCTTAGTTTATTTATGTAAAATAATGAATGTATTTCTTTTCATTAGAAAAGTAAGAGAATCACATTGCTGAAACTTTGGGAAACAGAGAAACCTACCCACTGTCATTTGCCAGGTACATTTCTTTAGTCTTCCCCTCCCCCATATATATGTGTGTGTGTTTTTTTAAATTAAATATACTTGCAACCATACTGTGAATATACTTATATATCCCGCTACTTTTTTTTTTTTTCACTTAGCAAAAATGAGATTTTTTCTCCCCAGGTTTAATTGCATAGCTTTAAAAATAACCATCACCGCTTTTTCTTACGTTTTCCCCATTTAATTTTTTTTAAAATCAAAGTAATGTGTACATGTAGTAAAAAGTAAAAGGACAGAAGGCCTTCTAGTGAAAGCAGCAGTCCCCGAGTCCCTGTTTCCCAGAGCAACCGCTAGAGATGTTGCTTCCACTTTTAGATCTCCTGGTGTTTATTTCTGTAACTCCAAATAAGATGCTGACGCAGCTGTTCCTTGATGTGTCAATATGAGACATTTTCTATTGACTCTCTGCCACAGAGGATGAGGATTCATAGTGTTGACATTGCTCCTCCTCCTCTCCCTTTCTCGCTGCACATTTGTATTCCCATGCCCATGGAAAGTCATGCCAGCAGGGTGAAGGCGGCCTCCGCGCCCAGTGCTTCAGGCTTCACTTTGTCCTGTTCCCAGTTTCTTAAGTGTCTGTGCCCTGGAGGCTCTAAGATGGCTGCAAACTTTCTGACATTCCCCTCCTTGAACCTGGGCTGGCCTGTGACTGCTCTGACTAACAGAAAGCCATAGGAGTGCGGTCATGATGGTTCTCGTCCCAGCCTTTAAGCAGTCGCAAGTTTCTGCTCCCAGCCTCTTGGCACTCTTGGTCTTACAGCCCCGAGCCACTGTATAAGAAGTCTGATGACCCTGCTGGAGAGACAGGTGGGGGGCCCTGAGAGGACATGGGGAGGGAGAGGGCCCAGCTTCCCGCTGTCCCCATCAGAGCACCTGGCACGTCACTGAAGCTGTTGGGACCCTCCCAGCAGTCTGGAAGCCAGTTGTATTCCAGGGAATGACTCCAGGGTACAACACATGGAGCAGAATTCCCTGGCTGGGTCCTGCTTGAATTCCTGACGCTCAACATTGTGAGATAGAATAACCGTGGTGGTGATTTTAAGCCATTAAGTTTTGGAATTAACTTTCTTTTCAGAGACTCTCTATGAGTGACACATTCTGGGAGGGTTTCCTCAGCCTAGCATTGGAGCCTGATAGAAAGTGCATTCACTAATGTTGTATTGGGCTGTAATCCCAAGGAAGGAGAGGGAGGAGGGGAGTGAGGCAGACAAGGAGAGAAAGCAAATGCAAGGTGGTGCATGGGACTGAGTGGGCCACAGCTTTGCAGAAACATAACTTGTTGCATGGGCCACCTCTGGAGAGGTGCTGCAGAATTACTGCATCTCAGGCCTGTCTGTGGTGCTCAAGGGCAAGCCATTTATCTGCCAGCTCCTTCCAGACCCCTGTTTCATTGATCTCCCTGCCCCTCCTAGCAGCTACTGGGGAATCCAGAACCTTAGGGAGTGTGTGGGTGTGATGGAGGCCAGCCCTTGCCCCTTCCCAGGGTAGGCTGAGTAATTTTTTATTGGATGCCAGACAGGGTGAATTTTACCCTGTTGGCTGCTGGGTATGTTTGTACCTGCAACCGTCCTAGGTGCCGAGGAACCAGCAGAAACAAAACAAAGATGCCTGCCTTTGTTGAACTTTCACACTAGTGTGGAAAGATGGTGAGTAAACAAGAAGCATAACTCATGTTGGCTATTATTGTCTTACTAGAGGCCCGGTGCACAAAATTCGTGCACGGTGGGGGGTTGTCCCTCAGCCCAGCCTGTACCCTCTCCAATTTGGGACCCCTCGAGGGATGTCCGACTGCCCCCTCGAGGGATGTCCGACTGCCACCAGGATCGGGCCTAAACGGGCAGTCGGACATCCCTCTCACAATCCAGGACTGCTGGCTCCCAACTGCTTGCCTGCCTGCCTTCCTGATTGCCCCTAACCCCTTCTGCCTGCCTGCCTGATCACCCCCTAACCACTCCACTGCCAGCCTGTTTGCCCCCAACTTCCCTCCTCTGCCGGCCTGGTCACCCCTAACTGCCCTCTCCTGCAGGGTTGATCACCTCCAACTGCCCTCCCTTGCAGGCCTGGTCCCTCTCAACTGCCCTCCCTTGCAGGCCTGGTCCTTCTCAACTGCCCTCCCTTGCAGGCTGGGTGCCTCCCAGCTGCCCTCTCCTGCTGGCCATCTTGTGGTGGCCATCTTGTGTCCACATGGGGGCAGGATCTTTGACCACATGGGGGCAGCTATATTGTGTGTTGCAGTGATGATCAATCTGCATATTACTCTTTTATTAGATAGGATAGAGGCCTGGTACAGGGGTGGGGGCCAGCTGGTTTGCCCTGAAGGGGTCCCTGATCAGGGTGGGGTTCCCTTGGGGCCTGAGTGAGGGGCCTGTGGTGGTTTTCAGGCCAGCCACGCCCCCTGGCAATGCAAGCGGAGGCCCTGGTATCTGGAATTTATTTTCCTTCTACAATTGAAACTTTGTAGCCTGGAGCGGAGCCAAGCCTGGGGCCCCCTCCATGGCCGGCAGCCATTTCTATTGGGGTTATAATTGACACTTTGTAGCCTTAAGCGGGTGAGCCCGGCCAGGGTGTGTGGAAAGCTTTGCTTCCCCTGTTGCCAGGGACAACCCTGGCCTGCTCTCTCAAGCTCTGTTCTGCCGCCATTTCTGTTTGAATTTGTTTACCTTCTATAATTGAAACTTTGTAGCTTGAGTGGAGGCTTAGGCCTGACAAGGGCAGGCGGAAAGCTTGGCTTCCTCTGTTACCTAGGAAATCTTGCTCTCTGTGGCTGTAGCCATCTTGGTTGTGTTAATTTGCATACTCTCTCTGATTGGGTGGTGGGCGTGACTTGTGGGCGTGGCTTGTGGGTGTGTCAGAGGTATAGTCAATTTGAATATTTGTCTATTATTAGGTAGGATTACACACACATCTTTATGAATACCTATCCTAAACAGCCATCATTATAGTGGTTGCATAATATTTGATTGAATGTTTATATCACTGCTTAGTGATGCACTTTCCTATTGATGGTTAATCAAATTATTTACTTTAATTGTAACAATCAGGAAGATTAGAGGAGAGGCTGCGAATTCATTCTGAAGTTCATTGGGGGAGCAGCACTCCTACACTGTAACCGAAGGTTGACCTTTGCTCTGTGACCTGGAATTGCCCTGGGTTGGTCCATTCTACCAAGTGTGTCCCTGGCCAGCAAAAGAAATGATAGAGGAGGTTAGGATGGCAGGATAGACCTTGACATCTCCTTCCATAAAGCCTCCAGCCCTTTGACTAAAATCTGTATGTATCCCAGCATCCAGTCAGTCACCCAGACCTGGAGTTAAGGTCTTCAATATCACCTGAGTTTATATCTTCCCCCCGCCCCCACCGTGCCTCTGTCTTCATTTGTATTCCCATCATGTCTTGCCTGTTGGCTTTGAATTGAACCTCTTGTCTCCTATTCCATTGATCTCCAGTCTCCAGTAATAATTATGTTGTTTGCATTGGAGGATGTGGCAGATGCTGTTGGTGCCTGGTACTCACCATTTCTACCGCACGCACCTGTAACAATGCCTAGGGCTTTCTCAGGCTAGGCCGTAGCAGGGCAGGCTTGAAGTGCAGAGAAATGCACACTCAGGAGAGGAATACCCATTAAAGGCAGTTGTTCTACCTTTCTGACCTCAGAAGAGGCATGCTCTCTGCTACCTCCCGGAACTCCCCAGTGGGATTGAGCTCCACTTGTCCATTACACCTGTTCAGCACACCCCAGATTGGCTTCTTTCTTTGCCTTGTCTCACTTCTCCACTATCATACCACTGTTTCCTGGGATTGCTTCCCAAATAAACTACTTGCCTTCAACCCTCCTCTTAGGATCTGCTTCTGGGAAAACCCACCTGACACTGAGGACTACCTAGTGTTGACAGGTGGTGAAGCATGACTTCGTTGAAGAAATGGTTTTTCTAAGCTTAGACCTGAAGAATGAGTAGCAATTCACTAAGCAAAGCAGACCTAAGGAAGAATGTTCTAGGCCTAGGAAGCAAGCATGTGCAAAGGTCCTGGGGCAGGAGTGCTAGTATGGCCAGAGTGCAGAGAGGGAGGCAGAGCATGTCAGATACGTTGGGAAGATGTATTGTATGAAGATGAATTTGGGTCCCTGCCTTTATATCTCTTTTCTCTTCATTTTGTTTCTCTACTGTACACTTAAAAAAAACCCATTATGGTCTGGCTTCATTTAAATGCATCTGAAATGAAATCTCTAATGTTAACAGTGTTGTCAGACGTGAAGGCCTCATTTCTCTTTGGTTCTTTTTCACAGAACGCTATCTATGAATTTCTGGGGATGATATCAGGATTTTGATTGTTTTGATTTTTTTTTGGTATGACCACATTATGTTAATTTCCCCATTGTCTTAGGGTATGAGAACATAAAAGCAATAACTCATTTATATGAAGACTGAATGTGCAGAAAGGTTGTCATGGAAACCAGGGGGAAATATTCACATTGGCTTGAGTAAATTGAATAACCTCCGTTAAAAGATTGAACACAGAACTTATTTACCCAATTGTGTGGTGTGCGGAAGAGATGAGAAAATCAACATGATAAATGAGATTTTTTGGGTGGGGGGCGCAGGGGAGAGGGTGAGGATGAAGAGGGTGAGTAAATGCTAGGTATGTGTTATTTTTAACTAGTTATTCTCCTTCTTCTTCTAAAGGCTGTATTTTTGTTGCTAAATGGGAGTGGTGGTGTGAGGTGGTAGGGGAAGGATCCAAGCGAAATGGCCTGGTGAAACTGCTCCCAGGATAGAGAGGTAAGCTTGGCTGTTTCCTGACTCCTGGTGCCAGAGCCCTGGGCATATGTCCCCACCTGGAGCATCCTCTGAAGTCTTGGTAGGAGCAATTGAAGGAACATGAACATCTTTTACATTCTTCCCTTTGTTTTTGGCAGGGCTGTTGACTGTGTTTCAAGCTTATTTCCAACAAATACTAGTTCTGTTGCTTTTTATTCTCTTTAAAGCAAAATGCTTCAGCTCCTCCCAAATAAGTCCTTAAAAGAAAGAATGTGCAAAAAGGTGAGGAAGCAGAGGTGGGAACAGATGCTGGACTCATGATTGTGGTGACGTGCAGGGCTCAGGACGCCCTGGGGGTTGTGTCGGCCAGCTTGGAGATCAGGTTGTCTGTCGGGAAGGCATCGATGGCGGTTCTTCAGGGCATGTTGATGCTGCACCTGTAAGTCTCACAATGGGAGATCCTTCTGGAGGGACAGGATTCTCCTTAGCAGCTTCCATCCCAAAGCATGACAATGAACCTCCTCATTTCATTTGCTCCTCACGGTCTGCTCCACAGCCGTTGTGGGGGTAGGTCACGCAGAGCCCCCGTGTGGTAGGTGACGGCAAATTAGATAGACCCAGTGATCTCCCCACCTGGATCCATATTGTTTTCATCCACTCAGTCTCCTGTAAGAAATTTCCATAAAATGGATGGGTTAAGACAACAGGTCCCTGCCCTGTGTGGCTCAGTTGGTTGAGAGTCATGCACCGGAAGGGCGTGGGTTTGATTCCTGGGTTGCAGGTTTGATCCCTGGGTCAGGGTGTGTATGAGAGGCAACCAATTGGTGTTTCTCTCTCACATCAATGTTTCTCACACCAGTGTTTCTCTTTCTCTTTTTACCTCTCCCTTCCTCTCTCTCTCTAAAAAAAAAAAATCAGTAAAAATATATTAAAAAGAGAAAAGAAAAACCCCCGATTTTTATTTGTCACTGTTCTGGTGGCTGAAAGTCCCAGATTAGGTGCCAACAGGGTCAGGAGAGCCCACTTCAGGTTGCAGACTGCTGACTTCTCATTGTGTCCTCTCGTGGTGGAGAGAGAGCTCTCTTTTTTTCACTTATTTTGTATATATTATTAAAAATTGTCTATATTTAAGGTGTGCAATATGATGATTAGATATACAGAGTGACTGATTATTACAGTCAAGCTAATTAGTGTATCATCTCCTCACATAGCTGCCATATTTCTTGTGTGTGGTGAGTGCACCTGAATTCTACTCTCTTAGAAGTCTCCAGTGTTCAGTAGAGGATTAGCAACCGTAGTCACTATCCTGTACATTAGATTACTAGACTTATTCTTCCACATAACGCGATTCTGTACCCTTTGACCATCATCTCTCCTCTTCCCCACACTCCAGCCCCAGAAAACACATTTTAAAAAAAAAATGATTACATGAATTTGCTTTTCACAAAGGACCCTCCTCTGGTATTTTTTCCATTTGATGGGCAAGGAAACATTAACCCAGAGACATGAAGTGAATTGTCAGGGTCCTGTAGCCTAGGGTATGGCAGAATAAGAACTAAATATGCCTGCCTGATTGCCCCTAACTGCTTCTTCTTGCCAGCCTGATCACCCCCTAATATGGTGCTAGTGAGGAACGTTTTCCTCTGCCCCAGGCAGCCCCTGAAATACACCTCCCCCGATGGAGAGGTCCCCAGTGCACCGATCTATTCTGAGTAAACCTCACCAACTTCTCACGCAAGGCATTTATTGTTGCATCATTTAATTAGGAAAAAATTGGAAAGACCCTGAATGTTCAACTAAAGGGGAATAGATAACATTTATGATCCTTCCATACAGTGGAATGTTAATAGATTATAAATAATATGAATGAAGCATACTAACATAAGATGGTGCCTATCCTAATATATAAAAAGCCAGGGGGCATCACAAATGAAACAACTGGATGGACGACCTAACAACAGGCTGCGTGGGGCAACCAGGCCAGCAGGGGGGTTAGTGAGGGATGACCAAATGACTGAACAGCAGGCTATGTGGGGTGACCAGGCCAGCGGGGGGGAGGGTGGGTGGGGAGGCAGTTGGGGGTGACCAGGTCTGCAAGGAGGGCAGTTGGGGAGGGGGATTGGGCTGGCAGGGGAGCAGTTAGGCATCAATCAGGCTGGCAGGAAGAAGCGGTTAGGGGCAATCAGGCAGGCAGGCAGGCAGGCGAGCAGTTAGGGGCAATCAGGCAGGCAGGCAGGCAGGCGAGCGGTTGGGAACCAGCAGTCTCAAATTGTGAGGGGGGATGTCCAACTGCCCGTTTAGGCCCGATCCCATGGGATCGGGTCTAAATGGGCAGTTGGACATCCCTCGAAGGGTCCCAGATTGGAGAGGGTGCAGGCTGGGCTGAGGGACACCCCCTCCAGTGCACGAAATTCGTGCACTGGGCCTCTAGTATTAGCATAACCAATGGACACAGACACTGGGGCGGTGGTGGCTTGTCCAGGGTGGGAATGGCTGTGGGGGGAGGGGTTCAATTGGGGAAAAAGAAGACATATGTAAAACTTTAGACAATAAAAAAAAAAAAAGCAAACAAATAAATAAATAAATAAATGGAGGAAGGGAAGGAAGGGGGTTCAGCTTAAGTCTGAGGAAGTTTCAGCCAGGCTAATTGGGAGTTCCTGAAGCAAAGTTGCCCATTGTACAGGTCTAGGAAGCTAGGCATCCAGATCTTCAGGGTGCCACATTTTTTATAAGGTCATTTATAAAGTCATTTATTCATTATTTACTGAGTGCCTGTTATGTGCCAGGCATTGGGGATGCAAAGATCTCTAAGGCACCAGACCCTCAGCCAACTACAAATCAGCGTGGAAAGAGCAAGTGCACAGATCTTGCAGATGCACAAGAAGCGCTTAGAGCAGACGTGACATCAGGGAGAAGGAGAGATTTGCCTCAAGGTGGACTTAAGGGGCCTGCAAAAAAATGTGATGCAAGGAAATCCGGTGTTTCAAATTCTTGATTAAGAAAAAAACATTCTGAGGATGAAAATGTGTCACAGAACACACATTCACTCTGTTCCCTTGGTTTTCTGTTTACCTCTTGTAATGAAGAAGGACGTGTACAGTCAAGTGTATAAATCGTAAGTGTATAGCTTGTGAATTTGTATGTGCGTATGAAGCTGTGTAACCACCATCCAGATCTAGAACATTAGAAGCACCCCAGAAAGCTCAGATGAGCCCCCTTTTAGTCACTGTCTCTCAAAGAGAACTGCTATTCTGACTTTTTTCACTTAATGAATTTGCTGCATATAAAGGGAATCGTACTTTATGTCCTACTTCTTGTCCAGTATATTTCTGAGATTTGTTTATGTTGTTTCATGTAGCCACACTTTATTTTTTAACTGTGTTGCATTCCACTGTATAAACAAACCATGTGGGATGGACATGTGGGTTGTTTGTAATTTATGGCAATTATGATGAAAGCTGCTTTGACATTCTCAGGTTAAACCTGCAACCAAAGTACGTGCCCTTGACCAGGAATCAAACCCCCGACCCCCCAGTTCCCAGGCCAACGCTCTAACCACTGAGCATGCCGGCCAGGGTGAGACTCATCTTTGACCAAAAAATAAAATAAAATAAAGAATTCCGGTGTTGAATCAGTCACCCATGGCCAATGATTTAATCAGCCATGACTTGGGAAGAAGGCCCCAGAAAGGCCCACTGGAAGAGGCTTCTGCGAGCTTCCTTCTGGATCGAACAAAGGATTGATTATCTGATGCCCAGGACTCTCTCGCCTCAGGACACCCCTACCTGGTTCGGCTTCAGCACCCATTTGGGCTGACAGTGTAGAACGAAGGCCCCTCCCTGGGGACAAGCAGTAAAGCGACAGCATTTGGACAAAGGAAGGGAGGAGCAGACATGTGCCTGCTGCCTTGCTGCTTTGGCGAGAGGCAGGCCGGAAGCCACGGCTGACAGGGAGGGGCGGTTCCTGCCCGATGCCCTCCCTCAACGCCGCAACCACAAACCCTCCAACAGCTCAGAAAGGGTTTCCTATCTGTACTTGTAGTTATCCTTCCAGATAATCCGAAGGTCTAAAGGTACCACTAACTTTTGTCCCACACCCCTGGTTACCATTCCATACATGTTTCACCGTATTTAGAAGAAGTATCCGACTCGGGGAAATTCTTTCTTCATCTTTAAAGGAGATGGACTCATCCTTTTCCCAAGAACAAGGTTTTACCAAGGAGGCAGAGCAGGGTGGCTGGACTGATGCGGCCCCAACCACCCAGGCTCTCCTTGGTCCCAGGCTGCGTTTTTTTTCCGGCTTCCCTGTGACTTTACAGCAATGACAGCCTTCTCATACATTCACTTTCTCATCGGCCCAAATCCATCAGATTATTGGATACTTTTAAATTGTATGGTGTCATACAAAGTACTAATGGGAAGCCACTTCAAAGTTCATTGAGGAATACTTTTTCCTAAAAGTTTAAGCAATGACTGCACTACTTACAGGTTTCTCAGCAACTATCACCATGTGAAAGGTAATAGAAAAGATTGTGGTCCCATCATCTCCCTTGCTGTCACCCATTCTCCCCACGCAGGTAATTCCACAGCAGATTAATCATGACCAGCTCCCTGAAATCTATCAGGCAGATTTCTGCAAAAATAAACTTGAGACCCTGGTCGGGTTGCTCAGTTGGTTAAAAAAAAAAAAGAATCTCCCCCAAAGAAACAAATAAAACTATTTTTTAAAAATATTTTTCCCGCTAGATGAAAGCATGTGCTTTGCTTGCAGCCTCAGGTGAGGTTCCCTTTGGAAGCGTTTCCCGCATTCTGTGATTCTGCCCAGTCCCCGAAGTTTCATCTCCTCCTTTGCCAGGTGCGCTTGGGACTCACCGCCGAGTGCTTGCGCTGTGCTTCACACGCTCCTTTGGTTTCTGAAAGAGAGACGGTGTTTCACCCATGCCACGTTAGATCCGTATCGCTTGATGTCGTTACATTGGATCGACTCCTCAGAAGGGTTGTCTGTCTTGCTTTCCTGATAGCTCATTAAATATGGCTTCTAACTGCTGTCTAGAAAGTTCCTCTCATATAAAAGTTCCCAAGAGTTTAGGTCTTAGCTTTAAAAAAAAATTTGTGTGTTTGTGTGGAAAGAAGTTGGAATACAAGTGAACACTGATGGGCACGAAGAAACCTGAATCGGGGTCAGGAAATTCTGCAGTGTGTGCTTGGGGAGTCTAACCGGCGAAACGTCCACGCAGGGACTTGGTTCTCCTTCTCCCACGAGGAGATGTCCGGTCGGTTTCATGCCCTCTATGCAAGTGGAGAGTTGGGGAATGTGTTTTTGGTTTTGTAAAAGTTGTTCTTTTTCATCCCTCTCAAATAATCTTTTTTTTTTTTCATAGCTTATTTAGAAGTAACAATGGGAAGGTTAGACAATTTAAATATTTAAAATAGATATTTTTAAAAATATATTTTATTGATTTTTTACAGAGAGGAAGGGAGAGGGATAGAGAGCTAGAAACATCGATGAGAGAGAATCATCGACCAGCTGCCTCCTGCACACCCCCTACCAGGGATGTGCCCGCAGCCAATGTACATGCCCTTGTCTGGAATCGAACCTGGGACCTTTCAGTCCGCAGACCGACGCTCTATCCATTGAGCCAAACCGGTTTCGGCATAAATATTTAAAATATTTTTGTATGCATTCCCATGAAGTCATTTGACCCTACAAGACTAATGTCAGAGTTTTGTTTTCCTACCCATCTTGTGTCTCTGCTGTACATTTTCCACTTTTAAAATGAGAGAGTCCTTTTAACTGGACTTCCCTAGGTTTCAGAGAAAAAGCTCTCTCTCATATAGTAATTGTCTTTCTCTGTCTGGCTTATTTCACTGAGCTAACGCCCAGTTTCAGCCATGGTATGGCAAAAGGCAGGATTTGCTTCTCTTTCAAAAAATATATTTTTATTGATTTCAGAGAGGAAGGGAGAGGGAGAGAGATAGAAATATCAATGATGAGAATCACTGATTGGCTGCCTCCTGCACGCCCCCTAGTGGGGATTGAGCCCAAAACCCAGTCAGACTGCTTTTTTTTGTGTGTGGTTGAATAATAATCCATTGTATGTATAAGCCATATTTTCTCTTTTTTAATTTTAATCCTCATCTGAGGACATGCTTTTATTGATGTGAGAGAGAGAGAGAGAGAGAGAGAGAGAGAGAGAGAGAGAGAGAGAGAGAGAGAGAGAGGAGAGAGAGAGAGAGAGAAGAGAGAAACATCAATTGGTTGCTTCCGCCCTGGCCACGGGGGATTGAACCCACAACCTGGTTGTGTGTCCTGACTGGGAATTGAACCCGTGACCTTTTGGTGTACAGCACAATGCTCCACCCTGGTTGGGGCCATATCTTTTTTTCCTTTTCTTCTGTAGAAGGACACTTAGGCTGTTTCCATGTCTTGCCTACTGTGAATATTGCTGCAGTGAACGTGGGGTTGCAGATATCTCTTTGAAATAGCCATTTTATTCAGGAACATGAGTTTAAAATAAGCAACTCAGGCAGAACTGGCTACATAATTTGCAGGGCCCAGAGCAAAATGAAAATGCAGGGCTTCTTGTTAAAAAAAAAATTATTAGGAATTTCAAGACACCAGCCGCAGAGCGGGGCCCTCTAAGCATAAGGCGCCTACGTAGGTTGCACACCATGGAGCTGGCCTTGACCCCAGGAAATTGCTTTGTGATCCATGTTTTGAAAAAGTCGGCCTCAGGTTCTCTGACTGTGACGTGGATGTAAATCAAGGGGTTATAACTCTTGCAGAATTTGTTGCTTATGTGAGTACAATATGGAAGGTTTTCTTGAATGGCATTTTCCCAATTCTTCTGTATGCTATGTATTTGAGCATTATTATGGGAAAATAGTTTTGCCACCCAGGGGACATTTGGCAGTATCTGGAGACATTTTTTGTTGTTACAAGTGGGGATAAGGAGGAGGGGATGCTACTGGCATCTAGTTGGTGGGGGTGGGGTGGAGGGGTGGGGGTGGTGGGGAGGTCAGGGTGGGGTTGGGGAGTCAGGGATGCCACTAAGCACCCTACAGTGCCCAGGGCAGCCCTCCCCAGTGTCAGAGAATTGTTTGGCCCCTAACGCCAGTAGTGTCACAGTTGTGAGCTGTGCTTAACGTCACATCCTGGCCTATACCCACTCGCATGAGGGGAAATCAGAGGCCTCGGGAGGCTAAGCACTTTCATTTGTTATTTCTCTGTAGTGGGAAAAAAAAAAATCCATCTTGTTCCAGGAAGGAGCAGTCAATGTAACTCCTAAAGATACATACAGAATAAAATAAAACTGACGGGGAAGTCAGGGCAAGTGTGATTTCAAGGACACTGTAGAGCGAGGACAAATATTTCTCGGTTTGTCCAGGGAGGTTGGTGCTTGTGCAGTGGGCCAAGTCAACATCCTTTTAGTGGCGTCCTGTCTCCTTCCTGATTTAGAAAAGGCAAACCCACCTGCCGTCATGAAAAATACCTTCTAGAAGCTACCGGGTAATTGGGTGATATTTCTGGATTTGTCTCCCTGTCTAATGTACATCAGTTAAACTTTTGACTCTTCAGTGCTTTCTGGAGAAAGTAATAATCGGAAACTAAATCGACTTGTTTTTTTCTCCCCCTCTGCCCCGTCTTTGTAAAGATTAATCTTCAGTATCTATGAGCACCAGGTGATTTGCAGAAACCGCAGCCGCTTTATCAATATCAACCTGGCCTCCATTGATCAAACCCTCATTTAGGCGCTCGCTGCTGTCTGCTGGAACCGGCCCAGGGACAAGGAAGGGAGGGAAAAGGCCGCTGCGGGAGGCCCCTTGCCTTGGAGTTTCTGCTGCGTTCTGAGATGAGCTTGAACGTCACTGGCCACACGGGCAGTCAGAGAGGGGCCGGGGGCCGGTGCGGTGGGTGAGCCACGGTGTGGGAATAAATCCTGGCCGCTCAGGTGAGGAGAGAGCAGGGCCCGGGCTGTCCACCTGCGGGACTGTTTTTCTTCCTTGTGTCCCCAGGCTGTATTTCCTCCGTGGTCTCGGGCAGGCTTGCAAATAAAAGTGATGCATCTCCATCGTGTTGGAGGACTGTTGGTGTGGAGTAAGAGGTTAGAAAACACTCACCTATAAGTGAGGTCATATTGTATTTGTCCTTCTAGTTTCTGGTTTATTTCACCTGTATCATGTTCTGCAGGTTCATCCATGGGGTTCCGTGCCAGGATTTCCTTCCTTTTAAAGGCTGAATAAATGTTCCATTGTATGGATATAACCACATTTTCTTTATCCATTTATCCATCAGTGGACTTTTAGGTTGTTGACTGTTGTGAATAGTGCTGCAATGAACATGATTATGAAAGTAGCTCTTTGAGGTCCTGATATCAATTCCTTTGGATATTGATTAGATCAGATGGCAGTGGTGGTTTTAGGTTTTTGAGGAACCTCCAAACTGTTCCCCATAGTGGCTGCACCAATTTACATGCCCACCAACAGTGTGCAAGGGATCCCCCTTCCCCATGTCTTCACCAACACTTGCCTTTTTTTTTTTTTTTAAATAATAGCTACCTTAACAGGTATGAGTTGATATCTCACTGTGGTTTTGATTTATATTTCCCTGGTGATTACTGATGTTGAGCAACTTTTCATGTACCTGCTGGCCATTTGTACGTCCTCTGTGGAACATCTGTTGAGGTTCCTTGTCCATTAAAAAAAATGAGGCTATTTATATTTTTGACACTGAGTTGTATGAGTTCCTTATATATTTTGGATATCAACCCCTTATCAGATACATCGTTTGCAAATATTTTTCCCGTACCACAGGCTGTCTTTTCATTTTGTTGATTATTTCCTTTGCTGTGCAGAAGAGGAAGTGATGGTCAAAGCGTACAAAGTTTAGTTATGCAAGGTAAGTTTTGAAGGTCTACACAGCATAGTGCCTGTCGCTCACAGTGCTGCGTTGTACTCTTAACATTTGCTAAGAGGGTAGGTCTTACGTAAAGCATCCTTACCACACCCGGAATGACAATAACTGCAATAAAGGGAGCAAAATTCGGGAGGTGATGGATATGTTTAGGCCTTGATGGTGGTGAAGGTTTCACGGGTATATACTTATCCCCACACTCCGTGTCGTATTTATTAAATATGCACGGCTTTTTAGATGGCATTTACACCACAATAAAAAGGGTTAACAAAAAATGATACAATGCTTATCATTTGTGGGCGCACGCGTTCCATAAACAAACTCATCTTTGTTAGCACCTTGCAATGGCTCCTCAGGACTTCTCTAATTTGATGAAAAAACCCTACTGGATGGGGTCCCTGTTCACTTTTTGCAACCTCATTACTCACCACCTTTTTTTCAATCCTCACCCAAGGATATGCTCTCATTGATTTTTAGAGAGAGAGAGAGAGGAGAGAGAGAGAGAGAGAGAGAGAGAGAGAGAGAGAGAGAGAGAGAACGTTCAGTTGCTTCCCATAAGTGCCCTGACCAGGAATCAAACTTGAACCTGCAACCTTTCGTTGTACGGGATAACTCTCCAGCCAACTGAGCCACCCGGCCAGGGCTACCCTCTTCTTTTATCCACGCCATCCCAGCCACACGGAACTTCTTTCTGTTGCTTGGATTGACTTTGCTCACTTGCACCTTTGGGCCTTTGCACATGCTATGCTCTGGCCTTAGAACATTCCACTTTCATCCTGTTAACCTCACTGATATCTTGCCTAGGACAACAGGATTGCCCACGGCTATACATACTGGAAAACTCTTAATGGCTTGAGTAGGCAAGGTTTTATTTGGATTGAACAATAATCAGCTCAGAGGTAGACAGGCCATGGCTGGTAGAGTGAGTCAGTGATGCCAGTAGGGACCCCAGCTCTCTCATCTTCTGTTTGTCCAGCAGCTTCTATCCTCATGGTTGCAGGTGTCACGTCAGCAAGTGTGGGGCTGAAGAAGGAAAAAGAGCCCAGGGCTCAAGATACAGTCCTCTCTCTCTCACTGGCCAGCACTAGGCCGGGTGGCCAGCCCCAGCTGCAAGATATGCTAGTGAAGGAAGGTTTTCAATGGGATTCATTGTTACCCTCAGGAAACAAACAAACGAACAAAAAAACCCCATAATACCAGGGCTCTATGAATAAAGAAAAAGGAGGAGATGAATATTGTTGAGGTAATTCCTACATATCCTTTAGCTCTCAGTTTAAATGCCACTGAGCTCAAAGTTCCTTCCAGAACCCCCTAGACTGACTTTGGAATGTACATGTATAAGGAGATTTCATGGATGGCATTGAAGTTATATAAACTGTGATTATGTTTACCCATCTGTAATCCTTACTGGATTGTAAGCTCCGTGAGAAAGAGGACCTGGTGTACTTCATTCACAGTTGTATCCCTGGTGCCTAACACAGTTCCAGGTGTGCAGTAGATGACCAATAAATGCTTGTTGAATAAATGAAAGTAGCTGCTGGTTTGCCCACTTTGCAGTTGACACACTGAGTTTGAGAGAGATGAAATTACTCGCCCAAGCAACACTATTTATTCACGAATTCCTTCATTTGGTAGTGTTTATTGTGTACCTACTGTATGCCAGATTCTGTTCCAGGCACTGGAGATACATCAATAAACAAAGCTGACAAATTCCTGCCTTTTGGGTATATTTCACTAACATTTTATTATGAAAAACTTGTAACATACAGCAGAGTTGAATCTTTTCATAGGGAACTATTTCATATATACTTACTACCTAGATTCTACCATTCCTCGGGGTACTTTTATTCTAGTGGAGGAAGGAGACAATAAGATAAAATCACAGTGACTAAGGAAGTCATATCGTATTGTAGAAAGTGGCAGCTGCTATGGAAAACACAGCTCGGGAAGGGCTTGGGGCATGCAATCGGGTGTGGCCTCATCGAGATGGTGACATTTGTGTAAAGACTCGAAGGCGGTGAGGGAGCCAGCCATGTGTGTCATCTGAGGAAAAAGCATTTCCAGGCCGAGGGACTGGCCAGTGCATAGGTCCTGAGGTGGGAACCTCCTGTGTTTAAGGAAGAAGGAGGAGCGTAGCTGAAGAGAAGAGAGTGAGAAGGAGAGTTGAAGGTGATGAGATCTGCACTGGAGAAATGGGTTTGGTGAAAAGGCCAGTTTCTCAGTTTTGGATAAGCTCTGTTTGAGCTAATCAGGGGCAGAGTTGGGATTTGGATCCTAGGCCTCCCAATCCCCTCACCTCCCTTTTTGCCATGTCTGTTGGCCAGGTGCCAAGAGGGTCCCGGGCACAGACCTGCAGGGCCGGAGGAGAGACTTCAGTTTTATATGGACAGACTGTTTGGCAACCACTTGGGTTGTAAGCAAAAATGCTTTGGATTGAGCGGTTTCATGTGTGATGGCTGTCTTTGTCACAAGAAATAGCGGAGGCCTGCACGCTAGAGCATCCCGATGAAAAACAAGAGCATACTTTGGAGGAGCCAGGCAGAGAACTTGGCTCAGATCCCAGCTGTGCTCCTGAGTAGCTGAGTCACTTCGGAGAGTGACTTAACTTCTCTAAGCCTCACTTTCTTGATCTGTCAGGTGGAGGAAACAATAGTATCCCTCCGTTAGGGTGATGAGGTTTGAATGAGATAATGCATGTACTGGCATGTGGCTTAGCGTGGTGCTGGTCCATGGGACAGTCCTAAGGTGGAACGGGAGACTCCAAGGGAAGCCACAGAGAAAGTGGGGCTCTGACGAGACACAAACGTTCTCCCCCATCATCATGGGGTAATCGGTACCCAGAGAAGCTGTAGATGACTCGCTTCTCCCAGAAAGTCCACACCTCCCTAGTGAGGCCTCATGCCCACAGCTGAAGAGTGAGTCCTCACCAGCCAGACTGACTTTCCAGCCTCAGGGAACCTGGCATTCCCAGTCACCAGACTGTGTGTGCCGTGCCCCTCATCACAAGTGCCTCTCCTGCTCCTTGAGACCCGACATCTATTTCTTTAGGATCCAGTTCAAGTGTCTCCTCCGTAGATGCCTTTTGTTATGTGCCAGCCTATAGGATCCCTTCTGTAATGCTTGCTGAGACTCAGGTAGCCAAGAGTAAAACTGCCGGGCAAGGGCAGGGTAGGGGCCGAGGACCGCTCACGGAATGGTGGCAGGGATGACCACAAGATGGCGCTATTTGAGTCATTGCTCTCAATTGGGGCAACCTGCTGCCATGGTTTTTCTTTGTGTTCATTTTCTTTCTTGATGAGAAATTTGTGATTTCCAAACTGCCCCAGAGGAATAGAACTGTGACTAGTGCCTCACAGGTGATTTAAAATAGCTCCGATACTCCTGTCACCTCGCCCACAGTCAGAAGTTCCACCCCACACCCGGGGACTTGGAAGGAGCGTGTCACACACCTGTCACCATCCTCTATCCATGCAAGCACTTTGGTACTTGGTCTAGACCCTTGACATCCAAATACATCTTCCCCATTTTTTGGAATATTTTACATCTTGGATTAGAGTATTACTCTCTTGAGGGCAGGACTGGGGTCCACGATAACCCAGTAGAAGCGCCATAAAGTCTGTGGGACGTTGTCAGCTGTTTGGAACACAAACAGCTCCTTGGGTAGCTAAGAACCCCAGCTTTGAAGCAGGCCTGCTCCATTTCCATTCCAGCGGAAGGAAAGCAATAAATCACTTATGGCTAAAAGTCAGTTCTCTTCATTTCTTCCTGGAAACGCTGGTGATGGGGGCTGGAGAACTCATTTGTCTCATTATCTTCCCCCCACAGGGGCCGATTACTCACTGCCCTTCCTTATGCTCCCCCGTGAAGCAGGGGTGGTGTTCAGAGGCCCAGCGTGCTGGTGGGCTTGATGCGCCAGAGGAGAATCACAGCTAAAATGAAGGCTGCTGGCTGGGCCCGTGCCCAGGCTTCAGCCCTGCTGTCCCTCATGCTGAGCGGTCCGCGGGTAGGTTTGAGGGGGAAAACCTTGGTGGCAAGATGCTCTTTGCAAAACACCACAACTTCATTGACGTATTTGACTTAAAATAACCAAATTTTGTAATTGATCATGTGCCAAGTTGGATACCAATTTATGTTAGACGATAATACAGAAAAGTAGAAGTTGGTGCCAAGATTAAACAAAAATCAATGGGAGAAAAACATAATTTTTAACAGTTAAACATTATTTTTTTCAAGACCCCCTCCTCCCCCGTTTAGAGCTAGCTGGGCTGTGTTGGCTCAGGAAACAAGATACTGAGGCAAAAGAAGAGCCCTTGGCACATAGGAGACAGCAAAGCAAGGATATACACGCCCCGGGGAAGGCATGGGTATGGTCCACAGAGAGGGGCCACCCTGGGGAAAGGAAAGGGGCAGGCACGCTGGGGGGAGAGAGAGAGATCCACTAAGACACTTAAAAAACATTTTTAGGATTTATTCATTTTCCCAGCCACCCATTCACGTATATATCTAACAGGTTGTTTAAAAATTGTTTTTATGTTACTATTTATCTTAACATAGGTATTACACAGATAGCTCAAAATTTGAAAGATACCAGAGATTGTACAGTAAAAGGTAGTACCCACTCCCATCCTTGTCCCAGCCACTGTGTCCCCTCCGAGGAATGACAGCTACTGTAGATAGTTTTCCCATATTCTCTTTTAGAAGTATTCTGTTCTTGTAAATGCATGTTCATCTGTCCGTTTGTCCATCCATCCATCCATGTAGTTTTCCCCCCCTTTCAGGAACAAGGAAGAGGCAGCCACTATTTGATATCAGATGGCAGACCAACCTTGTGTCACTGACCCATTACAAAAGACATTTGGAACTCCTGTCCTTGCTGCTCAGCCAGCCACTCCAAGGCTGTAGTGTTTGAATGTTAGGGATCAGTCAGGGAAGACTGGGCATTTTAACATCTGGGCATTTCAGATGTTATTCTCATGCTGCCATCTGGTCTTGTGTCTGATCCCGACGGAGAGGGAAACCTGTAATAAATGAGCAAAGAGAAATTGCAAGTGAGAGAGTGAGGTGCCCTGGAAAAGGTGATTGGAATCGGGCTTTCTTGGATCCAAATCCCATCTGCCCTCATGCAGAGCTGCACGACGTGGCTATTTAACTTAGGCAGAGTCTCAGCTTTCCCATCTGTGCAATGGGGATAACTACATCATCATTTGCAGGTTAAAGTCTAGCATGATGCCTAGATATGGTTGGAGCTCATACCCCGGTACCACTACTAATATTATTAAGCACACACACACAACTCCCTTGTTTGTTTGTTTTTGCAAGAAACTGAGATCTTTAGGTTGATGATTTAAGATACAGCATAACACAGAGCCAGAGACGTTGGCTGCAAAGGTGCGTGGTGCAGGCCGGGCAGGGATGGCAGACGGTATCTTCCGGCTCGAGTGGGGATGGGTGCTGAGCTTCAAAGCTACGGGAGAACCAGTAACCTCAGTTACCAGTGTGGCAAGAACCCCTGTTCTCTGCAGCGCCCCCACAGCAGCCTTGGAGAAATCTTCCCATCCCAGTGCCTCTGGGCAGGGCATCCGGCCTTCCTGCTTATAGCCTTACTTTCCATCCGCCCTCCTTGCTTCATCTGTAGACTCTTTCTAATATGCTAATGTTGCCATTTCATTCCCTTGGTTAAAACTCCCCATGGCCTTCAGGATGAAGTGAAATTCCTTAGCACACAACACCTTTTCTGTGGACTGAATGGTTGTGTCCTCCTAAAATTCATATGTTGAAGCCGAATCCTCACTATATTAGGAGGTGGGGCCTTTAGGAGGTGATTGGGTCATGAGGGGGAAGCCCCCATGAATGGGATGAGAGCCCTGATAAAAGAGGCCCCGGGGAGCTCTCTCACCCTTTCTACCACTCGAGGACACAGTGAGAAGATGGCCATCTGCAGAGGAGGAAGTGGGTCCTCACCAGGCACCTTGATCTTGGACTTCCCAGCCTCTAGAACTGAGAGAAATTGATGTTTGTTGTTTCAGCCACCCAGTCTCTGGCATTTTGTTATAGCAGCGTGAATGGACTAAGACAGCCTTCCTAATTCCTCCCGCCTGGTGTCCACTTCTCTGCATGGTGCCTTGGCATGTATTGTGCTCCCTCCCTGGTCCTGTTCCCTTTCTTCATCCAACTTCCTCCTGCTCTTCCTTCAAGACTCAGCTCGGACACTCCTGCACTGAGCTTTCCATGATCCCTCCAGGCCAGGACGTGGTCACAGTTGACTTGATGGGGCACAAGGGTGCCTCCATCTACTCTTCCCATGCGGTGGGTCACGGGAAGAAGAGGATCAGTGGGTGAGAGTTGCGTCTGGGGTTGTTATGAAGGAATCCCTCTGGGCAGTGGGGCTCGGTGGGAGCGGCCAGCAAACACAGAGAAACACGTTTCTTTTGTCAGGTTTTCCCTGTCCTGGTTGGTAGAGGGTGAACATCCATTGCACTCTAATTTCGTTTTAGTTTACTTTTTGTTGCTTATTTATGTTTTTGTTGGGATTTTAAAAGAGGTTTAAAAAATGTTTTAGGACTGGCTCTGCCCTCCTCTTTGGACTTAATGGCTCATTTTGTTTTTAGACTGCTATTTAAGTTGATTATAGGGTAAACTTAATTATTTTCATTATATATATTATATATAATACATTATAATTATATATATATAATACACAGTGCAGTTTTTTTACAGTATATATTTTTTAAAATATATTTTTTAAATTTTGAAATAATTTTAGATTTATAGAGAAGTTGCAGTGACAATGCAGAGTTCCCCTAGTGCTATCATCTTTCGTTACCATGGAACATTTGTCCCATCCGAGACACCGACATTAGATCCTGACTGTTAATTAAATTGCAGGTTTTATTTGGATTTCACCGCAAGGCATTTAGTCTCCTGTCCCCTAGTCTCCTCTGGTCTGTGAACGTTTCTCGGTCTTTCCTCCCCTCCCGATCTTGGTAGTCCTGGGGAATCTTAAACTGGTGCTTTGTAGAACGGACTTGGTGGTTTCAATCAAGGTCTGGCCACTCCACTCTCACACCAGTGAAAGGCTCCCTGAAATTCGCCATGACATGAACATTGCAGACGAGCCAGTCCTTGGTGCCCGGGAACAGAGGAGAGACCCGTCTTGGGACCAGAGACCTCATACACTCAGGTGCTTTCTCCGCGGGTGATCTTATCCGTAGGCTCATCACAGAGTTGGCTGAGACTTTGGCAAGGCCACGGCAGCAGGATCTGTGCTAAAAAAAAGTCCCGATTTACTTCCTTGCCATGGAGGCTGAGCTCCAAATCCCAGCCGTGTGCAGCCTGCTTCACCGATAACGAGGCGCTGGGTTCTTTCAAGGCAGCTGACCTTTGGAGCAAATTATCCAAGGAAATCTGATTAGCTAGTTCACTGGGTTCCTGCAGAATGGATCCCGGTGTATTTCTGCTGCAGAAATGTCAGCATAATTGGAGTTCCTGGAGCTCAAAGAGCTTCTTTCTTATTGTTTCCATCCTTTGGGAAAAAGAATTTTAAGAACCAACCAAACAAAGCCCAAGCTCCCACAGAATTGTTCTTTGACTTATATTCTCGGCTTCCGCGCCTGGTTCAGAAGCTGCTTCTGGCTGTGTTCACTACTTTATTAATCCGGGGAACAGCCCAAACATCATTTAAACAAACAACCCCCCAACAGTCCCTCCCCAAATAGACAGTGTGAGCTTAATAGAGATGGCCCAGCCAAAGACCTTAAACGAATAAACTGGCTTTAATTTGGGGGAAAGAGTGTGGGGTGGTAATTACTTAAGGCTGTGTGCCACGCCATGTAACCAAATTCGAAGCTCACTAATTTCATTATGTTAATGGAAGTCTGAATCCCATTCATTAGGCTGACATATGACTAGCCATTAGTAACAGTTCATTTCCAAAGCTACGTGGATAAAGGGTGATTGGGAATGAGTGAGGGCCAGGCCTGGGGACGTGGACATGCTCCCTAGGGACTTTGTGGATGGGATTTGTGGGAGGGGCAGGGAGTGCAAGGAAGAAAATTACCACTTTGGGTGGAGGCAGCAAACCGTAGAGTCAGAACAGAAGCCTTGGATCCAGAGAGACCTGGATTCAAATTCTGGGTCTCTAGTGCCATGTACTAGCTGTGTGACCTTGGGCAACTTACCTTCCCCGTCTGGACTTCAGTTTCCTAATCTGTGAAATGGGGATAACAGTAGTTCCTACCTCATAGAGTTGCTTGAGATGATTCAATGAGGGCTTACCATAGAGCCTGGCACGTAGGAAGCATTTAAGAACTGGTAGCAATGGGGATGCTATTATTGGGCAACAATAGCATTTTAGGGCTTGGGGACTTCACCAATGGAGGAAGGGAGGCGGACAGAGATAAAGTACGCTGTCCGGCTTTGCCACGTTACTTAGATTTCTGAGTCCCACTATGTTGCTCTTCAAATAGTTTTCTGATTATTTCATTTCTAAAATGGGCAATTCATTCCTATGATTAAAATACACTTTTTTAAAAAGAGGATGTCAGTGCACCCAGTGGGAAGTGTCCCTCCTACTTCTGACACCTTCTTTTACAGGCAGCCATTGTAGTGATTTCTTCTTTGTCTTTGTAGAGTTTCAGGCAGATATAAGCAACTACAAATATACACAGAGATAGTTCTATATCCTGCCTTTTTAAAAATTACAATGTATCTTGTTTTCTTTCCAAATCATTGTAGAAAGAGTTCTTCTAGTCTTATAGTTACATGTTTTTCTGTTATATGGAGACTAGAGGCCCAGTGCACGAAATTCCTTCATGGGTAGGGTCCCTAGGCCTGGCCAGCGATAAGGGCCGATAGGTGATCGGCATGGCGATCAGGGGGCCCCCGCTGGCACCTGCCTTGGCTGGCCTGGCGCCACCCGCTCGCTGGCCCTGCCCCCTGCTGCCACTGCTGGTCACCTCCCTCTGCGGGGCGACCTGGCGGGGTGATCGGCGGGGGGGGTGGGGGGTGGGAGGGGTGAGGGCCTGGGGCCTGCAGGCTGGGGGCAGCTCCTACATTGAGCATCTGACCCCTGGTGGTCAGTGCTCATTATAGTGCCTGGTCGTTCCGCCGTTCGGCCGATTTGCATATTAGGCTTTTATTATATAGGATAGTGTGATTTATTTAATTATTTCACTCTTGATGGACACTTAGTCTACTTGCAATCCTCTGTGTTACAAACCACATTGCAACGAACAACATTACAGTGTCATTTTGCATGGGTGAGTGTATGCCTGTAGGGTAATTTCAGAATTACTGAGTCAGAGGATGAGTGCATTTGTAATTCTCAATGACATACAGTGACTCTGCTGCTCACGGCTGTGTGGATGGGGGCAGGTTGCTTCACTCCCCTGAGCTCAGTTTTCTCCCCTGTAACATGGAGGTGATAATACGTCCATCGTAGGCTGCTGGGAAGATGAAAGGAGAGCACTTAGCAGTTAGCATGATGCCTGACCCATAGTGGGTGCTTCGTATGTAACGAAGGTTTCTGGGTGAGAAACTAAGACTGTAATGACTCATTACGGCATTACAACTAACCAGCATTGTGGCATTGTACTTCATGTGGCAGACACTAGGTGAGTGTGGAATAGCTAACATCCATTGTTCACTATGTGATCGGCATTGTATTTACTGCTTCCCATGAAATGTGCTGCTCGGGTCTCACGGCAGCTCTGTGCAGTACTCTTGCTATCCTCGCTTTATGGATGAGGATGGTCGAGGTGGGAACATAGAGTACGCTGTTCAGAGAAACACAGCTAGTAAGTGGCAGAGCTTTTTATCTGAACGGAGGCAGCCTGTCTCAGGAGGATCCTCCGATCCCACTTTCTTTTTGCCATCCTTGCGTGCGGGATAAGGAGTTATCGGGGAGAAAAGGGCACCGTGGGCAGAGTGTTCACCCCCAGAGCAGGCAGCTCCCTTCTCATCCCTGGTCCCCAAGCTCAGCTTCCTCACTTCCTGTCTGAAAGGTTCAAGGGCACTTCCTGGTCAGCTTCTTCTCACATGGTCCAGACTTACGCTGTGTGATGAGTACAAAGTCAGATTTTTATTTACACGTGAAGAGTAGCTACACAGCCTAGACAACTTCACTGTAGGTAAAAACGGTACCCAGCATCACAACTCTCAGGGCTTGGGGAAATTTTGAATAAAAACACACTAAAAAGGAAGTTCTGTGAGAGCAGGGCTTTTTCTTTTGCTCACTACTGTAACGAGATTGATCAGAAAAATGCCTGGCACCATAGGAGGCACTCATGCTAGATGGAGACGGGGATCAATGCATGAATTCTGGAGAAAGAGACTGTTTGCCACAGAATCCTAAGTGATTTTATTGTCCTCATTGTCCTGGAAACCAGGCAATAATCTCTGCCCAGAGCGACAGCAGTGACCACCCCTAATGTACCGAGTGGGAAGGAGAAAAAGAGGCCACTTTCAGGAGGGACAGTTTGATTGGAGGGGTCTCTGATGCAGGGTGAGGTAAGCTCTTGGCATTTGCTGAGCCTTAGCTTTTATTTGTAAATGTGGAAGAATGTAATATTTACTTAGCCATTTTAGCATACAATGCCAGGTCTCTAAATTCCTAAACTTATTTACCAGCCTGGGGAGGCATGTTCCCAACTCTAATTTTGTTTACAAAGGGCTCTAATATGTTGTGAAGTCTGGAGGCATGTTTGTTTGACATGACTCAATTAGCCAGCCAGGGAAGAACAAAGCAAGGTCCTTAGGCAGGTATGTGCCCATCAGCCATTCTGCTTGGGGAGCCTTCCTTTGCAGGGAGCCAGAGGGGAGCTTCCAAAGCTGAAAGTTTTCTGTCCCTGCTGTGTTGACTGCCATTTCTCTTCTAATATTAGACCAGGAATGACTAATAATATTGCATTTTAGCACTCTTAGATTTGTCAATTTCTTCAATCCAAAAGCTTATAATTATAGATTATTTTAAAATCTGCAAAAGGAAATCAACCATGAATCATACTCTAACTCATCCACAAACGCTTTAATGTATTTCTTTAAATATTTTTCTGTACACGATTTTACACATTTGTAATCCCAGTGCACATACAATTGTAAGTATTGCATTGGCTACCTATGGCATATTGTAGTTATTGTGACTTTTATTATGAAACTTTCGAGCACCCACATATTCATCATTTAGAATTAACATCAGTATTTGTTATATTTATTTTGTATGTTTTTTTCTCTTTCCTGAAGTGTTTTAAAATAAATTATATATGTAATGGTATTTAACCCTAAAGCAGTGGTTCTCAACTGAGGGTGATTTTGACCCCCTTAGAAAATATTTGGCAATGTCTGGAGACATTTTTGGTTGTCACATGGGAAATGCTCATCTCCTGGGTAGAGTCAGGAATACCATGAAACATCCTATAATGCACATCCCCCTTCCCCCTTCCCTCCAACCGGCTCCCATGACAGTAGAGAATTATCTGGTTCTAAATGTCAGTAGTTCTGAGTTGAAAATCTTTGCCCTAAATTATTAAGGATGCATTTTTTAAAAATATAAATTTTCCTATAGCCACATATCACCATCGTTTCTAACAAAGTTAAACATAATCCTTTAAAATCATCCAATATCAAGTTCATATCTCCCCAAAAGTCCCCTAGAGTTTCTTTTACAGCTGGTTTTAGCAAACATTTTCTCATTTGATTAGCACTCTTTATAGACTCTCATTCTAAATGACTATAAAATAGTGAACCAATTGGCCAAAATGTACTCAAAGGGTCCATTATTTTGGGGAATTAGTTTTGCTTCCAGGTTTTAAATAAATATTTATGTAAATAATAATTTACTTCTTTTCGAAATTTATGCCTTTTGTTTCTTTTACCTGCCTTATGTCTTGGCTAGGAACTTCAGTAAATATTAAACAAAGGTGATGAGAGTGGTCAGCCTTGCCTTGTTCCTGATTTTAGGAGAAAAAGTTTTAATGTTTTACCATTAACTATTTTATTAACCGTAGCTTTTTCATAGATGTTCTTTATCATGGTGAAGATGTTCTAATCTATTCCTAGTTTACTAATTGTTTTTTATCACGAAAGACTGGTGATTTTTGTTAAATGCATTTTCTGCATATTTTGAGATGATCAAATGATTTCTCCTTTATTCTGTTAGTGTGATAAATTACACCAATTGATTTTCCTGTTAAACTGGAATAAACTCCACTTGGTCATGATGTATTGTCTTTTTTATATTTTGCTGAATTCCATTTGCTAATATTTTGTTTAGAAGCTTTGTGTCTATGTTCATGAGAGATATTGGCCTGTTATTCCCCCCCGCCCCCCGTAATATCTTTGTCGGACTTTCGTACCAGGGCTATGCTGGCCTTACAGATTAAGTTGGGAAGTGCTACCCCCTCCTCTGCTTTCCGAGTTTTTGCAGATACATTATTTCTCCCTTAAATATTTTGTAGGATTTACTAGTGAACTATATGTGCTTAAAGTTTTCTTCGTGAGTTTTTTAAAATTACAAGTTTAATTTCTTTAATAAACACAGGATTATTATTATTTTTTTGTCTTGAGGATTGGTAAATTGTGATTTCATTTAGTTAATATAGTTGCTGAATTCCTGTCATATAATGATATTTTAATATTTCTTTATACTTTTTAAATATCTGTAGGATCTGTAGTGATGTTTATTTTCATTCTCAATGTTAATAATTCATGTTTTCTTTTTTTTTTTTATAACTGTTTCTCTTTGTTATCTAGTATGGATACTCTATTGATCTTTCTTGTAGTTTACCGAAACGTTTCTCTATTTTTTAATTTTTATTTTCCAGTTTGCTGTTAAGCTGATTTAACAAATTATTGATGCCTAATGTTATATTTTTCATTGCTTATTATTCCATTTGATTTCCATCTAACATGTCTAACGTTTCCTGCTGAACATTTTTTGGCTGAAATTTACTGTCTTTTTATGTATGTTGTCTATCCTTTCCATTAGATTTTTTTCCCATGAGATTTTTAAAAGCAAGTTTTATCATAGTTAAAGTGCTTGGCTAATAATTTCAACATCTGGGTTATTTCTCAATCTGTTTCTATTGATTATTTTCTGTTCGAACTGTGGCCCATAATTTTTTTCTTTTTAAAAAATTATTAATGTTTGATTGTATGCTGGACATTTTGTATAAAAAACTGTAAAGACTCACGTAAAACATATTTACTTCCACTAGAGGGTGCGCCTTCTCTTATGCCAGGCACCAGAGTGGGAGCTGAGTGCGCAGACCTGCCGTGGACCCCAGGCTGGGCTTTGCTGCAGCTTTGGGTTCATTGACCTTATCACTGGTCTCAAATATCCTGGTGGTTGGATCAGAACTTGCTCTTCAGCAGGTCCTGGGATCTGAGCACTGGTGAGAGTCCAGAAAACTGCCTGTTATTTCAAGCTGAGCCACCAGTTTTGGGGACTGTGAGGAACTTCTCATGCTGTAACACTTGGATACCCGCCTTTTGGGTCACTGGAGAGCTCTTTGCTCCCTCCTTTCTCGACCCTAAGATCTATTTTAGCTCTGATGCTCTGCCCTTGGGTGTTCCGAAGAGGGCATTTCTGCCCCGTGAAGTCCATACTGCCCTCCCCCCAGGCTTTGTTGGGGAAGGCCTTCATGCTCTGGAGCACCGCTGCTGCCCTGCCTGTTCAGATGCTTCGGTGGACTTATCTCAGCTCTCCTGCCTGCCCAACTCTCTCACTCCACAAACAGCTGCCTTGCACCTCGAGTGGAGGACCCATGTATTTCAGGGAAACTCTCACTTCTCCTTCTCTCACCTCTAGTGTGGGACGACCATCCCCGGATGTTAGTATAGACCTGTGAGACAGTGTTCAAAGATGGGAGAGACTGGGCTCCTTGGGATTCTAATCTGTCATCCAGACTACAAATGCCCCTTACCAGTTTGGTAGGAGTTTTCTCTTTATCTCATCTGCAGCTGTTCTTCCTTCAGTAGTTCTGCCAGGGATAAAAATCAGTGGTAAATATCTTCTCTCCTCTAAAATAATACTTTCTGGAATCCAGTTCATTTGGGTTTAAAAAACTGATTTTGTAGCTTATCTAGCTTTTTTGGGTAAGAATGGCATTCAGTGGTGACTTTCTGTTTCTGTATTGGAAGTAGATAGAGTGTGTTTCACTTCATTAGAGATCTGCATTCATAAAGTGATTTTTATGATAATTTTTTAGCATAGATTTTAGAAGGTGGATGCTGGGCTAAAATACCTATAGCATTTCATGGTTCTTAATAGAATGTAGCCCTATTTCTTTTTTTAAAAAGGAAGTCACACCAATTTTCAATGAATAAGAATAACCATTTGGCTCTACAAACTTTGAATATTATAATTAATTATATATTTTTAACTTACTGGGCAAAAATATTATCACCAGTTCTGCACCTTTAATTTCACATTGTACAGGATCCAAATCATATGTTGATTTCTTAGCAGGCCCAATCCCACATGGAGGCTGAGGGAACCCATCAAGCATCAGAATTGTTACCGTTTATTGAGTGCCTGTTCTGAGAAAAAATGGCAATTTAATCCTACAGTTATCCTTGGGGGAGGTGTCCTTTGATGACTTCTAGTCCTTACAGAGGAGGAAACAAAGGCTAAGAGATGATGGGACAGGATGAAATCCAAGCTGGCCTAAGTCCACATCCTCAGTCTGCACCTTTGATGTGATTTTCCTCATATCTGAACCCAGCCAGTGTTGTTACTTGTATTAGTCAGCAGTTGCCACCATAAGCTATGCAAACAAGAACCCCTATACGCAGACATACAACATAGCCTTTTATTCCCATTGATCTGCCAGTCAACTGCTTCAAAATCCCCTGTAAGTCATGTCTTACTCATTTACTGAAGAAAAGTTGTATTGCAAACCTCTTATTTCCCAGGCTCTCTTCTGGGCTCGGGGAAAACAGCAGTGAACAAAATGGACAACAGTTCTCCCCCATGGGGCTTATAGTCTAGTGGGGGGAGACAGACAGTAAACAAATAAGTAGAATCCGCAGTATGGAAGGTGCTGATAGTTCCTAATGAAAGAGATAAAGCTGGGGCAGAGGATGGGATGGATGAAAGTAGAGATGGGGGTGCTGTTGTAATATGTTTTCTCCTGTCACCCCACTTTTCAGCCATCCGCCAACCCCAACATCTTCTGTTCATTTTTCTAATGCAGAGCTGTTTAGCTCCCTCTATGTTTCACTGTCTCCTTTTAAACTGTGCCCTGGGGTGGAGGGTGGGGGGTGGGGTGGGGAGGCAGGACTCACATTTCATAACCAAAGCTGCCTGCCAAAGTATTTTGCTAAAGGAAATATATTTAGTCTGGAGAGAAATAATGTCTCTTCCTTAGGGGCAGGAGCAGCTGCAGTCGGTAGCAGTCTTGAATAACATTTTTCCTCTGTCACTCCTGATTGCACTCTCTTCTTTATTTAAAGTTGGGGATCAGAGGTGAAGATGTGGAAGGAACTAACTAAGGAAAGGAAAGTGATATTTTGGGGGCACCTGCCAGGTGTTGGAATTGGTGCGAGCAGATGCCTTCCCGATAACCCCTGAATTACACATCATTATCCCCATTTTCCATAGGAGAAAACTGAGTCACATGCAGGGAAAATAATCTGCCCCAGACACATAGGTGCAAAATTGATGTGTAGGTGTGTGTCCTCCTGCTCTCCCCAGCTGCCCTGCTGTTCCTTTGGATTGCATGTGAGAGACACTTAGTTTCCAACTGTTGTGGTGAGACCTGGGATGCTGGCTAGCTTTGTGGTCCTGCTTCTCTCTCCCACTTCATTGTGAGTCTTTGTGGTGTGGACCACTTCGGCAATGGGAGGAGGGAGTCAGGACTGCAGAAATGAAAGGCTTCCCGGAGCACCAGGCAAATGAATGAATTCCACTCATCTTGTTTGGTTCCTTATGGGATCATCCATCATGGTCTAACAACCTGAAACCCAGGGTAGCTGCAGGCATGCTTCCTTCTCAAAGCCAAGAGACAGTGTAATTGATGGCTGGAAAACGGGCTTATTTTTCTGTTACTGTTACCTGGATCATGCCCATTATCCTATATTAAGTACTATATTATAATATAATTTAGACTCCCTTCTACTCCAGTACCGTTTGTTTATGAGAAGCCTTGGTTTTCTTCATCGTTTCATAATTCACTAAGGGGAGCAGACTCTCTGGATGAAATGCAAGCAAATCTCTGTTGAGGGTTCACTGTGCATAATAAAGGGGAGAGGGGTACAGCAACGCTTTGGTTTTGCTCTTGTCCTCAGGAAACTTATCCTCCTATTGTTTCATCTGTTTAGTTTATTTTTATATATTTTCAATGTAATATTTGAAACACAGAATATGGATAAGGTATGTAAGTTATAAAGCATATTAATAAAATGAGGATCAATGAAACCATAGCTTACCCTATCCACTAAAATCAACAATACTGCTGTATCTATGTGGGCATGATTACTCTCCCACTGCCCCCCGCCCCCCAATTCCATTCTTATACAAAAATCCACTACCCTGTTAACATTACCTTTTTTTTTGTGATAGCACATTTATCACAAATGTATTATTCACTATATGTATTCAGTTTTTGCTCTGTTTTTGATATTCTGTGGTTTCATTGCAATATGTCTAAGTATGGGTTTCTTTTTAATAATCTTGCTTATATATGTTGTGTTTGTTATATCTAAAATTTTTAATATATTACCATTTCTGGAAAATTCTCATCCTGTGTTACTTTAAATACGGCCTCTCATCAATTCTTTCTATTTTTTTCTCATGGGACTCAAATTAGACGTGTACTAGTCTGTCTCTTTCTATCCTCTGTATAGACACTTCTATGGAGATTAAACCTAGCTTTAATAGAGAGGTTAACCTCTCTATTAAATAGTTAATAGGTTAAACTCTCTTTGAGAGTTTTCATCTCCTATTTGTGTTACTTTCTAAAGTGAAATTGCCAAATCATTTAACATTTTATTTGAGCCTGCAACCAGGGCCTATGGCTTGACTGGCATAGGTCAATGCTCAACCACTGAGTCACCCAGCTGGCTTGTGTTACATTCTAAATATTTTTTTCTGATATATCTTCAAGTTTTAATTCTCTTTTCTGCTATTTTAAAAATATCTCAATTGAGTTTATAACTTCAACAATTATATATTCTATTTCTAAAATTTTTATTTGGTTCTTTTTCAATGACACCTGATCATTTTGATATTCTTTGATTGCCTTCTTGTTCTTCTAATTTCATATTTTAAGTATTTTAATCACAATTATTTTATATTATGTATCCATATATCTGGCTGTTTCTGTCTTGTAAATTTATTTATTGATTTTAGAGAGGAAGAAGAGAGAGAGAGAGATTGTTTCACTTATTTATGCATTCACTGGTTGATTCTTCTGTGTGCCCTGACTGGGGATCAGTCCCATAACCTTGGCCTATTGGGACGACACTAACCAACTGTGCTACCCAGCGAGGGTGGTTGTTTCTATGTCTTGGTATCTGAAGTCAGTGGGGGTAAAAGTATGTTTATAATTTCTGCTGATTCTCACTCAGGGTGGCTTATTTCCTAATGAGTTTGTAGCCTTTTGCTGTGAGCTGATAGAGGCTTCATCCATGGAAATGCTGAGGGCCTAAGTAGGAGATTCTTTCCAGCGGAGAGGATTTGCATTGGCTTCTGCGGGGAGCCAAGAGAGTGCTTTGTCGTTTTTGAAGAAAACTGACCTAATGTGGAAGTCCCCCTTTCCTGTGCCCCGCATTGCCATAGTCACTAATTGGTTGTTACTTCAACAATAATCACTTATTTTTTTCTTTGCCACACACTGTCCTGGATACTCTATTAACACTGTTTCTAACCTTCCCAATAACCTTGAAACCTACTTCACTGATGAGGTAAAGGCTCAGTGAGGTAGGGACTGCTCCCGTTGTCCTGCACTTGCACACAGCCTTACCCATCAGGACCCCTTCCTCCCTCCAGCAGGAACCTCACATGTTGCCTCATCAGCGACTCACCATCCCTGAGTCACAGAACTGATCTTAGGTTCTTGCTCCCTTCCATTTGTTCTAACACTCGATTTAGACCAGCTATTAGACTTTCCATCCCATTTCACAGATGAAGCATTTGAGTGGGCATTTGTGGAGAACAGGCCACAACTTACGGATCAGGGAATTGCTGTTGTTTATATGTGCCCCAAAGATCCATGGAAAGTCCCTTCCTCACGGGCCCTGGCCTGGTCCTCCACGGATCTCAGGCAAACAGTCATTTGGGTGGGATTTTGTTCAGAGCTTGCACTTGGAGTGCTTTCAGTGGCTCACCCTGGGTCTTCGTGAATTTCTCTGTACTCTTACAAGTCACATCTTTGACATCTTATTGACGCATGTCATTTCTGCATCATATATAAAGAAATATTCAGGGAATTTATTTCCACCTCTTTGTTGGCAGAACAAGCATTTCCACAAACACCACAAGAACAAGTACTGTCACATATTTTATTTACTTATTTCCCAAACTAAATAAAAATTGCTAGAGTTCCTACTTTCTGGGTTGGCCAGCAGTTCTGTACTGCCTTCTTGGGGCCTTCCTCTCCTGGGGTTCATGCAAGAATCCCAGGGTTCGAGGACAAGGCCCCAGTTAACATCACACTCACTGGTGAGAAACTGCAAGCTTTGAGACTAAGGTTCTTACATAGTTAGGAAAAGAGGTCTTTACCTCTTGTACTCCCACTAGGGAAAAGCTCTGGTATTTGCGGCCTGTTATGTCCCTTTCTGCCACAGATGGCGCTGTTGAACACCCATTAGCACCACTGGGCTATGTTTCAATGCAGCCTGATAACTCCTAGAGTAACACTCCCCCCTTCCCCCCTCACCCGCCCCACCCCGGCTCCCTCAGGTCCACACTTCACCCACTCCCCCAGCTACAGCTCTTTGTACCAAGTTCTTTCTTTTATACACAGAGCTTTCTGTTCCAGAGACTCTCCCCTCAAGAGGACCTGTTCCAGATCAGGTTTGCGCATCAGATCCATCCACCATGGGGCCCATAACTCCTGTGGCTTTTCCAGGCACAGAGGCTTAGGGAGATCAACTAAGGGCTGGGTCATGTTTTATTTAAGTCTCTGAAAGAAAAAAAAGAAAATTAATTGGGTTTCCTCTTCTGGAAAATAGAGATTTACTGTTTTGTGTTTTTTTTTTAAAGAAAAACCTTAAAAAACACACCACAAACCAAAAACAATATGCAGTGGGAAAGGAAGGACTAGACCTTAGCTCAGCAGAAAGGGAAGTCATCCTTTGTAGCATTTATTTTCTCCTTATTCCTGTTAGTCATAGAACCTCCCAAGCTGGAGCTGGGTATGTGACCATCCAGCTAGAGAGTGCATTTCCTAACTTCTCTCACCGCTGTGTGTGGGCATGCAACCAACTTTCAGCCGAGGAGAGGTAAGCAGAAGTGATGCGTGCAAGTTCAGGTCGTCGTCTAAAAGGAAAATGCATGCATTCCACCCTCTCCTCCATCCTCCTACGGGCTGGAATCCGATGGGGGTTCTGGTCAGCCTGCTTCGTTCAGCCAGGAGGATGAGGTAACCGTCTGGAGGAAAGAAGGGCGATCAGAAAGAAGGCACCTGGCCCTGTGGATGGCTGCGAAGGGCAGAAGAACCATGACAGCCCCATTCTGTTTACCTCTGGCCTGATATGTGAAAGAGAAATAGACCCCTACCTTATTTGAGCCGTCTTGTTTTGGGGCCTCTTGTTCTAGCAACTCAGCCACTGTCCTCATACACATCCTCCCTGGTGCGATTGGAGAACGTGTCATCTCTATCTCCCCAGTGAGCCAACCTCTTCAGGTCACAAAAGAGGAACTTCATGTACCTCTCTCCACAAAGCAGAAACAAGCAAAGCACAAGTGGGATACTTGACTGCATGTTATTTTTGGGTTCTGAAGCCTGTCTATCGAATGAAAGGCGGAAGAGGAGACAGAGTGTCCTGGCATCGTCATCACAAATGCACAGAAGGCAACATCATGTGGAGAGCTGCCTCGCGTGGTGGGGGAGTATGGGCTTTGCAGCCAGATACTTCACATCCTGTCTCTACCACGTAGTTGTACAAGTCACCACTTCCTCATCTGAAAGATGGGAATTGCAAAGCATATTTTATGTGCTTGTTATAGGAATTAAACAAGGCAGTATATTTAAAGGCCCCAGCACAAAGTTGGTTAAACATTAGGTGCTTAGTGAAAGTACGTCCCCTTCCCATGTCTGGCCTTTTAATCATTGCACCAGGCTGCCTCGGAAAGGCATGTAAGACTCAACGTAATCTGACCCCATTTTGCTTTGTCAGCTTCCCTTGGGCCACCTTCCCTTGTCCATGCCTTTTGTACCGTGACCACTCCCAAGTTCTTTCCCGCCTCTGGGTCTTTGAACTTCCCTTTCTTTCTGCTCACAACCTTGTTTCACTGTGGCGTCTGAGAGAACCCCTCTTGAGGCCACTGTATCTAAAGCAGCCCCTTGCCCATTGTGACCGGCAGAATACCAACTCCCTACAGAGGTCCACAGCCGAATCCCTACACCTGTGACTATGTTATGGTGCCTGGCAAAAGTGAGTGAAGATTGAAGATGGAATCAAGGTGACTGATCTCCCTGGACTAGGAAGAGTGTCCTGGAACATCCGGGTGGGGTGACTGTAATCACAAGACAGAGAAAAAAGTGGAAGCAGGGCAGAGAGATGCTGTGCTGCTGCCCTCAGAGGTGGAGGAGGGGCTGTGAGCCAAGGAATGCAGGCGGTCTCTAGAGGCTGAGAAAGGCAGGTGATGAATTCTCTCCTGGAGTTTCCAGAAGGAACACAGCCAATGCCTTAATTTTAACCCTGTGTGATCCATGTCAGACTTCTGAGCTACAGAACTGTAAGGTAACGGATGTGTGTTCTTTTCAGCCACTCACTGAGTGGTGACTTGTTGCAGCAGCAATAGAAAACGAATACAGTCACATACCAGCCCAATCTCTAGCACTCTCTCACACATCACAGCCTGTGATCACCTTTTCTATTTGCTTGTCCATTTGAAGACTCCGGTCAAATGTGTGTTTTATGAAGGCAGAGATGTAGTCCGTCTCATATGCCAGCTCACCTAATAGCATCAGTATTTATTTATCGAGTGAATGAATGAAAAAATGAACGGGACTTCCGGAACTCCTTTTCCCCATCTCTAGGGCTCCTTGTGTTAGCAAGGACACCTAGCATCTCTGGGCGTGCACACGAGACAGACAGGGAACGTGGCAGGGGGTCCTGTGAGAGAGTGGGAGAAGCAGACCAGGAATTACCACTGCTGGCTACCCCAAGTCTTAAGATTCAAGTTCTGTTTGGGAGTGAGCCTGTTTTATAAAGTGATTATTTTCAGCCTACTCTTAATCAGCTGTATGTGTTTAGTGACATCAGGAGGGGAGCCAAGTGCCCCCCACACTGCCTTTTCTCAGGAAAACTCCCCCGGCCGAGACACTCCAAGTTTTAACTACCCGCTACCGTTCTGCCAGTTCACGGTGGGCCCCAGCCCTCTGCCATCGCAGGAGTGCGTGTTTGTTTAATTAGGGCGCTGAGTACAGCCTCATCCCGTGGCAGATGTTGCCATGTGTAATATAATAAATAAAAGTCTTTATAGGACCCAGCAGGCAGCGGAGCCTTCAGTTAGCAGATGGCGAAATATTAAACTGGCAGAGCAATAACTTCAGCGCCGGAATCAGCTGGTCCCTGCCCAGATTTGCTCCGGCATGAATCAACTTCATATAGGATGTGTCACTCAGACGCACAGTTGTACCCACACCTGCCCGCCTCGCTTTCCCTGCTAGCACCATTCTTTCTGGGCATGCCATCACTAAAGCAGCTTCCTGTGGAGTGGAATCTTGTGACCCCATTAGCTGGTTGATGAGAGGAGCTGGCTGGGCTGGACCGTAGGGTTCCTTTATGGGGAAGGAAGTGCAATAAGTCCGGTGGATGTCCTCCAGCGCATTTCTGCTTGGCTTCAAATGAGCCAGCCTGTGTATTACCTCACCTTCAGGTCCTCTTGGTGCAAGAGGATGATCCCATCAGCTCCAGGAGTCCTCCTGGTTAGGACCTGGGTGGGGAAATGGCTAAATGAATCCGGGGACCCCAGCGAATTGGAAAAAACAGGCCTTTTTGGTCTGAAAAGGAATTGACTGACATCTCTGCAATTGCTCAGGGGCTGGAGAGAGGGGCATTAGATGTGCTTACCAAATGCCAGATTATTCCGCTCATGTTTATGGAGGGCTCCCTACATTCCAGCCAGGACTCAGGATATTCATCGTAACCCCATCTTCATCGTAACCCCATGAGGCAGTAATAACAAACCTCCCAGCACTTCCTGTGTGTCAGGCCCTGTTCTGGGTACCTTAACCTGCTTAACACTCCCAATATTAAACCTTAAACCCATTTCTTACATGGGAACACCGAGGCTCTGAGAGGTGAAATAATTTGTTCAAGATCACACAGCTAGGAGATGTCGTAGCTAGGATGCAACCCAACTCCATCTAAATTTGGAGGCGCTGTTCTTGGCAATTCCACCATCCTCAACTCCGGAGATGCAAAAGGAGGCATTGACAGAAGATGGTGAATATATAGGCAAAGTATCACCCAGAAAACAGGTGGAGAACTGATACCAGGAAGGACAAGGCCCCTGATGTTTGTTGGCATTTGCAGAAATCAACTTGACTACTTTTTGACAGATATTAGAAATACATTTTCTCCTTTAATCCTGAGGCATCTACTTCATAATCTGAATTTACTGATGAGAAAGTTGTGATCCAAAGGATGGCCCAGCTTGCCCAAGGTCATACAACCAGCAAGGAGAGGGGCCTGGATTGAAACAGAACCCGTCTCTTGCTTTATTCACACAGTAGCTTTTCAAAAGGCTTCTGGGAAGACGACTTTGGAGAGAGAAAGAAATCCAGGAGGTGGAAATGAGGGAAAGGCATTCCAGGCAGAGGGAACGGCATGAGCAAAGCCCTGGCAAGTGTGGGCATGTGTGTGTTTCTGTGTGTGTGTGTGTGTGTGTGTGTGTGTGTGTGTGTGTGCATGCGAGTGTGTGTGTGCATGTGTGAGTGGAGATAGGGGAAATGAGGCGACTGCTGGAGGGAAGCAGGAGAGCCCTGAATGCTATGCTAACAGAGTGTTGGCTCTTCTTCCCAGGCAACTGCAGGGTGTTGAAGGTTTCTAAGCCAGCATTCGCTGAAGCCCTAACAGGTCCACTGTTAGGTTTCCACTTCCCTTTTCTCCATTATCTTCTTGGGGAAAGTGACATGGAAGATTGCCCTTCCATCCCGGTCAGGAAGTGAAGGGGAGGGGACGTCCTAAGGGTCAGGCTGTAGGATTTCTTCCAGTCCTGCCACATAGGGAGCTTTGGAGAGCCTGTGGCCTGGATGAGGGCTGGCTGCTGCAGCTCTTTTTTACCCTCTGACCTCCCAACATCTGGCATCTTTCAGCCGAGTTTTCTCTGTGTTTGGCTTTGCCAGACCACCCAGATCTGCCCCTTTATCTATTGACCCTCAAGCTAATGGGGCAGGCCCTCTGGGTCCCATGAACTCCCAGCCTGGACCTCCCCTCTCCAGTCTGTTCCTTGACTCCTAAGCTTAGCCTGAGCAGAAGATGTAACTCTGGAAGTTTGAGGTTGCCAGGGTTCTTGTTCCAGCATAAAGAAGGGTTCAGCAATCTGGAGAAAGGCTGTGTGTAGATTAACTAAGAATCCAAAGATGAAAGATAATTTTGAAAGGCATTGGGGGTCAGAGGAGCCTAGCTGAAGGAGCTAAGTTCTAAGTTCTCCTTGTCTCAGAACCCCTTGCTTTTTATTAACACAAATTGTCCTAAGGCAAGGTGGAGAAATACACTTCAAAAGGTAGGGTTTCGTACAGAAGCATTGTCAGAATGGGGAATAGCCTACGGCTGTTCAGGTGTTTGGCCAGTAGGAGGCAATAACATGTAGATTAAGATGCCCTGAGCTGTCTGGCAGCAAACAATCATCCTATTCAGGTTTGGGGGAAATGCCTTTAGCCATTCCAACAGGTGATAACATATGTGACTCAGCCCTTGTTGAGTCCCCAAGTTCCATCAACGTTTTGATGAAACTCTTGCAATTATGACATGCTGGAACTGGCTTCCGGCATGAGGTGAGCCTGGAGCTTTCATAAACTTCTTTTGTTTTATGGAACCCCAGAATCGTAGATGTCAGAGTTGATGAACCAGCTCACCCTCATTTTCTTTCAAATCCACTGTCTCTGTGCAAAAACATTTTTTTTTTATTGCAACAGCAGTACATGTTCCTGTATAACATGAAGAAGATGCAGAAAAGTGTAAATAATGAAATGAGAGCTGGTTGTAATCCCACAACCCAAAGACAGCCATGCTGAACATGGGGCCTCTTTCTTTACTGTCACTCATACGGTTCTTCCCATACGCAACACACACATATGCCTGTCCCTGTGAAATGTTTATGTAATTGAAATCATGTTGAATGTATAATTTAGCATTCCCGTTTTCTGCCCTCATAAAATCAGTACCAATTTCTCACACCATTAATCCTCTTTATAAAAATTTATAGATATGGGAAAACACCTCAACTGATATTACAGGGGGAAAAGCAGGATTCTAACTGGTAAGTTCAATAAACTTTCAGTTGTGTTAGATAAACACACATGAGTGCATGAAGGCACACACACTCAAAAACACCACAGAGAATGGAAGAGCATCCTCCAAGACGCTAACAGAAGCTCTGTGGGAGGGGGGTCTCATTTTCTTCTTGGCGTCTTTCTGTAGTTTCCACATTCTCAATAATGAATTTTTATAATGAGGAAATTTTGCATAGTAACAATATTCCAAGGTATGGACACACCATTGTTTATTTAATTATTACTTTATTGAGGGCATTTGGGTAATTTCTATGTTTTTACAATTATAAATACAGACCCATCTAGCCCCCAACTAGCTTACCGATTTCTTTGCTAGTTTCAATTCTGAGGCTTTTTTTGGTTAATCCTCACCTGTGGATATTTTTCCATGGATTTTTAGAGAGAGTGGAAGAGAGGGGGAGAGTCAGAGAAAGAGAAACATAGATGTGAGAGAGTTGACTGGTTGCCTCCCTCACGAGCTCAGACCAGGGCAGGGGCTCAAGCCTGCAACCGAGGTACATGCTCTTGAATTGAATCGAACCTGGGGCTCTTCAGGCCTCGGGTCGATGCTCTATCCCCTGAGTCAACCAGGCTAGGGCCAATTCCGAGGCTTTGTCTTTGCCAGACTGCCTCCCCCAAGTCTCCTGTCCCCTTTTCCCAGAATGGTGGCAAATCATTCTCCCCGCAACTTTATTGAGATTTGACTGACAGATTACATTTTGTAAGTTTAACATCATATAACATTACTAGAGGCCCGATGCACGAAATTCGTGTAAGAGTAGGCCTTCGCAGCCACAGCGGCTGCCTGGATAACCTCCCTCGCAGCCGAGGCGGCTGCCTGGATCCCGCGGCTGCAGCCCCAGCTTTGTCTGGAAGGATGTCTGGTCTAATTAGCATATTACGCTTTTATTATAGATATGTGTACAGTATGGTGATCTGATACAAATGTATATTGTGAAATGATTAGCCCTGGAGGTTAGTTAACACATCCATCATCTCACATGGTTACCTTCCTGTTGTGGTGGTGGCGGTGGCAGTGGTGAGAACATTTAAGATTTACTCTCTCAGCAATTTTCAAGTATTCAATATAGTATTGTCAACTATAGTCACCATGTCGAATGTTAGATCCCCAAAGCTTATTGTTCATCTTACAACTGAAACTTTTACCCTCTGACCAACATCTCCCCATTTCCTCTGCCCCTCTCCCCCAACCCCTATCAATCATCACTCTGTTCTCTATTTCTTTGAGTTGGCTTTTTTAGAGTCCACATTAACTGAGATCATGCAATATTTGTTTTTCTTTGTCTGACTTACTCCACTGAGCATGTGCCCTCAAGTTTCATCCATGTTGTTGCAAGTGGTAGGGTTAACTTATTTTTGTGGTTGCATAATAATCCGTTGTGTATATATCACATTTTACTTATTCATTCATCCATCAATGGACACTTAGTTTGTTTCCATGTCTTGCCTATTGTGGATAATGCTGCAGTGAATAGGAGAGTGCAGATATCTCTTCAAGATAATGATTTCATTTTCTTTGGATATATATCCCAAAGGGGGTTGCTGGATCATATGGTAATTCTATTTTTATTTTGGGGGAAACCTTCATACTGTTTTCCAGCAATGCACAAGGATTTCCTTTTCTTCACATGCACACTAGCACGTATCTCTTGTCTTTTTGCTAATAGCCATCCTAATGGGTATGAAGTGATAGCAGGTCTCCTTGAATAGTGGGGCAGAGTACCTACCTGTTCCTCATCTTACCGCCTGGTGGCCTCCTTCCTGTATATGCACCAGTCAAAGCATTGCAGAGCCTGTACTCTTTACCTATGGACGCTTGTCTGCATGGGAAGTTGTCCTCTCTCTGTTCCGTTGCTGCACTTCCTGTGTGCCCGTCACAGGTGTGGCTTGGTTCTTCCTCTCCAGCTTGGTGCCACTGAAGACGACACGTTTGTAGACCAGCTCAAATGTCACCTCCTCACTGATGTTTTCCAGATGCCCTCAGACGAAGTTCACAAGGCTCTTTATTTTTCTTAAGGGCATTGTTTATGGCCCCATAAATATCAGACCTCACTATACCATGGCTATTTATGTACTTCCTTGTCTCATCGAATAGATTATTTGCTCTTTAAGGCCATGGACCACATGTTATCCACTTCACTACCTTGACCATTTGCTTCTGTTTCTCAATCTAGCCACTTCCTTTAATCTCTACTGCTACCACCCAAGTTCATGCCACCCACCGTCTCCCACCTGGAACACCTGTGTCCTAAAGGGATTCCCTGCTTCTGTTCTTGTGCCCCTTACAATCCATTTTCTACATAGCAATGAAAGTGAGCATTGGAAATCACAAATCAGATATGCCCAATAGCCCAACAAGGTCTGTCCCCTGCCAACCTCCCTGACATCATCCCAATAAACTTACCCCTTGGTCACTAGGCTCTACTCTCTCTGATCCCTCACAAATCACTTGTTTATGACATTATCCTGTGTGGTAGATTGGATTATTTCTCGTCAAACGTTCACTCCCTTCCCTCTCCAGTATGGATGGAATTTGTGCCCTCATTCCTTGATTTTGAGTGTGGCCTTATGACTTGTTTTGGCCAATAGGACATCAGTGAGCAGAGATTTGAAATATGACTAAGTTTTGGGCTCACATTTTTCACTTCTGCCATAGCCATGAGAGCAACATACCCTGGGCCACCTGCTGGTCTCAGAAGAATGAGAGATGCATGGAACAGACCTGAACTGAACTGGTGGCCTAGAACTAGGCCCTGACTAGATCAGCCAAACCCAAGCGGATCATAGTTGCATTAGCAGCTATAAATGTCATTGTAAGCCACTGGTTGTGTGCTGCATAGCACAACTGTGGCATAGTTGACCAATACATCCCATTCTACTCTTTTCATAGTCATTGCTTTTGAAATTCAATCTTTTCTCTTTGGGCCACAGTTTCCATGAGAAAAGCGACAATGTCCATTTTGTTCACTCTGTGATGCCAGCGCTGAGCATACAGTAGGTGCCAAATGAATATTTACTGACTACAGGCTGACCGGCTACCCCCAGCATACTTAGCACAATACCTGGATCCAATCAGTACTTGCTGGACGGAATTGTTGAGCCATCCACATTGGTTTGTGTTGGGTCCTGACAAATACAGCTTTAAACTCAAGTTGTCACATGGGCCAAAAATGGTTAGTGGTGACACTTCTCTCTCCTTCTCTCGCCTCCGTGTGAGACTACACACACTGGAAACAGATGAGGTGTCAACGCAGTAATTTAAACCACGAATCTGCACTTGCTTAAAGATGAACTTGTTTGGAAGAAAAATGAGAAAAATGCTTGTGACCGTCCAACAAGTCTCTGGATAAGTGCATCAATTTTGGTTCCTGGCAGGTCCGGCACACACAATAAAAGAAAACTGCTGAGCTCAGCAGCAGAGAGAAGCCACACTTCTTGTTTCACAAACACAGTTTTGGGGATGGTAATCATATCTATTAGCAAGGGTGACACCACCGTGGGCTAGACAGAAAAATGAGCTCTCCCACATTGCAAAATGAACGAAGTGGAGATCGATAAATCATAAAATTAGTTGAGACATCATCTATCTTCCGTGGCTTTCCCTTTATTCCCACTACAGTCCCTCCGGCCACTAATTCACTTACTGCATTTTATCTTTGGGAAAACACATCAAGCTCCCGAGGCTGCTTTTCGTTAGGGGACCCGGGGCAATAACGTGTGTCATTAATTAGGCAAGATTGGGAGTTTCAATCCAAACTCTGGCCTCCGCTGACTTCCAGACATTGAGTTTTAGGACTGCTTCTGTGTCTTACTTCATAAAAAAGAAGTTGTTACTAAAATACGCCCTGAGAGGGAGACAGGGTGGGACACGTCTGCGCACTCTGAAGAAGCAATACGTTTAGGGACAAACCAGGTGATAAGCCAGATGCAACCTGAGTTGTCTAAAGATTCGTTCTGTTGTCTGCATGTAACTGAAGTGAGTGTGGGAGTCCAGAGGGTACAGAACTTGGAGTCATCTAGTGGCCATATTCTTGATTCCAAGACAAACATTGAGCAGATTTTTAAGGTTTCTGAAATCCTGATGTCTCTTTTATTTATATGTGCACTTAGTGTGTGATTGTTACAACATCAAAAGAACCCTAGAATCAAGGAAAACACGGTAGTGATTCGATTGAATGGTATCAACTGCTGACTGTTAACCCACAACAAACTTAGCCTGATTCATTGTCACTATGGCTCTGGAAGTTGGCTCAGCTCAGCTGTCGGACCTTCTGGTCCAGACGATGTTAGGTAGAGCTGCAGTCGTCTGGGAGTTTGACTCGGCTGGAGCACTCAGCATGGCTCTTGCACGGTTGGTGATGGTTCTTGCAGTTGACTGGGAGCTCTGCCAGATTGCCTCCGTTCTCTTCCATGTGTTCTCTCCATGTGCCCGGGCTTCTCCCAGCTTGGCAGCTGGTCTTTAGTGGGCATTGTCCGTCCTCTTACGGCTCAGAAGACCTGGCACATCCCTTCCATCACATACTCTATTGCTCATCGCTGATCAAAAGGCCAGCCCAGCCTAGAGGAGAGGCGGAATTGCCTCCACTTCTTCACAAGAAGACGGGCATGCATGCTGGGGGCCATCTTTGGAAATTAGGAACCCAGTGGATTCTGGGGCAAAGTCTAATATAGAGCCATCTTCGTTGTGGTTCTTTTGCGAATCACAGCAGCCCCTTTCCTTTCTTCTCTGTGCAGGGAACCTGGGCATGGAAGAAGTTTTTGCTAGAAGGGAAAGGACTGTGTACTCCGAAGAAGGGGAGTGGCCAGTGGTTTCCAAAAGCTTGTGTTATGCCCCTTTGGCTCCTTGGTGTTCATGGAACAAACCATGAGCACTTTTTCATTTTCTACCACTGCCCCAACCCAAGGTATAGTTCCCTCAGACTCCCCCATCTCAGTAAATGCCGCCACTATCCACTCAGTTGCTCAGGTCCTTAAACTTGGAATCATCTTTGCCTTTTTCCTTTATCCTACATCCCACATCCAGTTCATCAGCCAATGGCCGGGAAACATTCACAAGCCATCTATCTACTTCTGTCCACCTTCAGTGCTACCCCCTAATCCCAGCCCCCATCCCATCGCCACTGGAGTGGTCCAGTAGTCTTTATCACTGGTCCCTGTGTTACCTCCTGCCCTGTACGGTCTCTTCTTCATATAGAGCGAGAATGATCTTTAGACTAAATGGAATCCAGCTTACAGCTCTCCAGAGGCTGCCCATTATACTCAGGATTAAAGCCAAACCACTTGCCATGGTCTACAAAGGCCTTCGTGATCTGGCCCCTGCCTGCCTCTCTTGGCTCATCTCCTAGCACCCTCCCTCTTGCCACACCAGCCTTCTTTCTGCTCTTTCAGCATGCCACACGGTCATTTGCACCTCAGGGCCTTTGCACCTGTGGTTTACTCTGAAAGGTCACATGCTCTGGGAATGCATCCTGGATAGACCCTGCTCTTACGGAGCTTTCAGAGAAGGACAATAGCAAACAGGTTAACGTGGATAAACGCCAAGAGACAGCAAGCATTGTGAGGATAAGTAAAGTCGTGTAAGTGGATGCAGAGTGATAGGAGAGGGTGCCTCAGTTTTGAGAGGCTGGTGAGGGAAGACCTCTCTGAGCAAAGACCTGGATGAATGAGGTGAGCCATGCAGATATCTTGGGGCAAATAGAGCAAAGAAGGACTCTTTTGGAGGCTCCAAGGTGAGCAAACACCTGCAGGTCTTGGTAATGATGGCTGTAATCAAAAACATGCAACAAAAGAAGTCACCATTACATATGAAAGCACGCAGCTGAGGCGTGGGGGGTTTCCATGAGGAGCTGCCTTCCCTTTAGGGAGGAACCCTCAGACAGGCGTGCTCAAAGGAACTATTTGTTGATTTGAATGGAAAGGGCTTGTCCTCAGCTTTTGTCTGCTCTGCCCACCACCTCCAGCATTAGGTTCAGTGATGAGGCTCTGCCAACTTGACTTCCTGGGAGCAGCAGAGTCCTGATAAGAGGGCAAAATGCCCATCCTGTCGACAAAATCTTCATGTCCCTGCTGAAGCCTCTAAAAAGGGCAGAAGGAGAACTGCAGGTTCCCATTCTGATCTGTGGTGCATGTTTTGTTGCCTCCAAGAAGGTCCGTCGGAAAGCTTGTGGGACCTGGGCTCGGATGGACCTGGATTTGAGTCCCGCCGTGATTTTTACTCCTGTGGGACTTCGGTGAGAGTTGCCATAACCTGGACTGGACGGAGGCCGTTGGCAGTGGTTCTCAGATTTGGGTTATTTATGCCCAGCATCGTGGTTCTTTCTTTTTTGTTTTCAAAATTTGTTGTACTTTTTTGTGTATGGAAAATAATTACATAATTCCAAACTAAGAATGGTATTAAAAAGTATCTTTAGAGCACAGAACTCTAAAGAGGGGGTGTTGTATCACTGATACTGTTCAGCATTGCCATCCATGGTAATAATAAAAAGCAGATGGCCCTTAGTTATCCCCACCCCCATTTCACCATGCTTGTTTATTCATATGCCATTCAGCACATCTCATTTATTCAAAAAATACACTTTTATTTTGGAATAATTTTAGGTTTACAGAAAAATTGTGAAGACGGCACAGAGAATTCCTTTCTTTACCCTTCATCCAACTCCCCCTAATATAGTGCCTTACATAACCTTGGTACATTTCTCAATACTAAGAAACTAACATCAATATACTATTAGCAAAACTACAGACTTTATTCAGATTTCACTGGTTTTTCTACTACGAATGTCCCTTTTTGGAACCAGGATCCAATCCATGACACCACATTACATTTTGTAGTTGTTATTATTATTTTTAATCCTCACCTGAGAATATTTTTTCCATTGATTTTTTTATTTATTTTTTTTTTTTTAGATAGAGTAGTAGAGAGGAAAGGAGGGGGAGAGAGAGAGAAACATCGATGTAAGAGAGACACATGGATTGGTTGTCTCCTGCAGGCGCCCTGACCAAGGCCAGGGATCAAACCTGAGACCCAGGTACATGCCCTTGACTGGAATTGAACCTGTGACCCTTTGGTGCAAAGGCTGACGCTCTAATCACTAAGCCACACTGGCCAGGTCTGTTGTTAGTTTTATTTATTTTTAAATTCTCACCCAGGGATATTTTCCCATTGCTTTTTCTAGAGAGAGTGGATGAGAGAGGGAAAGACAGAGAGAAAATCAATGTGAGAGAAACACATTGATTGGTTGCCTCCTGGACATTCCCTGACCAGGGCCCAGGCCGAGGAGGTGCCTGCAACCAAGGTACGTGCCCTTGACCAGAATCGAACCTGGGACCCTTTGGTCCACAGGCCGACACTCTCTCCACTGAGCCAAACCAGCTAGGGCTATTGTTGTTTTTTAAACTCTACAGACTTTTTGGACTTTATTGACTGGCTGGGTGGACCACTTCCCACTCCTCCTTTCTTGCCATGTCTGCCCCCCTGTCTTTGCCTCCGAGGAACCTCACTTTTCGCTATTCCCGCTGTCCTCTCCTCATCCAAGGGAACCTTTTCCTGCTGGTTTATCCTTCCATTTTTTCATGTTGCTACTATAAGGAAATACATATTCCCATCTCTTTCCTACACAAAGCTATCTACTCTTTCTAAACCTTGATAATTTCATTTAAAAGATACAAGTTGGAGGCCACTCTGTATTGGGGACATAGAGCTCTTCTCATTCGTTCGAATGTGTGCCTCCACAGCATTCTGTTGGACGGAGGGCTTACTGAACCAGTTCCCTACTGGTGACGCTTGGGTTGTTTCTGTTTATGGGGTAGTACAGCACTGCAGTGAATCAGTTGTGGTTCTTTCCAGGAAGAAGATGAGACTGTGAGGGAGGAAAGGGATCATTCATTTGAAAAAGCATAGAGAAAAGAACCGAAGTCCGTTTTTTATGGAAACCTGGAACCCCTAAAACTTATCTCTCTGTGTTTTCTAGGGATCGTCCTTTTGCAATGGACTTGACTGGCAGGCAGGCTTTGCAGATGTAGCCTTGGAGATAAGCAAGGGGTCCTATAGAGGAGGCATCAAGATTTGCACTTGAACTTGCTTTGCAACCGTTGCTGAGGGGAAAATTTATGCCAGCTCAGGAAATGGACTCCAGTCAATAAGGCCTTCAGTGCAGATATTCTCTTGGAATAATTTATTAACTCCCTGCAGACCTTGTGGTCAGACACAATTAGAATCTTCTCCCACAGAGGCCGTGTACCACTTAACAGGCTCGGCCTGCAAAGTGGAATTGAGGCGGCCCCGGGGATGTCTGCAAACTGAGGCAGAGGGCCATGATATGGAGGAAACAGCTCAATGTAGGGGCAAGAGCCAGGCCTGGGGGGCGGAGGGGGACAGGCTTGAATCTTCACTCTGATAGTTTTTTAGCTGGAGTCCTTTGGGAATGTTACTTTATCTTTTTGAGCCTCAGTTTCTCCATCTGTTAGATGGGGTTAGCTCTTAGTATAATATAGATAACTAGTAGCCCATTTGCAGAAAGAATCCTGCAAGTGGCCGCTGTGGCCAAGTGCACTGCCACTGCCGCCGCTGTTGTGGCCTCCGCGCCTGCACCCGCTCTGCCCCGCCCTGCCCCGCTCCGCTCCGCCCTGCCCCGCCCCGCTCCGCCCCGCCCGGGCTTTCCCTCTGGCAGCCACCTTGCTTTCCGCTTTTCCTCCCTCTTCCTTCTAAGTTGTCTTCAGTCTTCACTCCTCCCTCCCTCAGCGTATGCAAATTAACTGCCATCTTTGTTGGGTAATTTGCATACTCACCCTGATTGGATGGTGGGTGTGGCTTTGGCTGGTGGGCGTGGCTTGGGTGTAGCGAAGGTGCGGTCAATTTGCATATTACTATTTTATTAGGTAGGATAAATGGCAGGTAATTTGTCTGGGAAGAAGTTTCAACTCCATGGGGTACAAACATGGAACACTTTTTTTTTTTTTTAAATTCTTTCCTTAAACCATAACCCACCCCCCCCCTCCGCCCCAACATTCTAAGGCGTGAGAGCTGAGCCTCCTCCCGGTGCTGGCCTACCCGGCACTATGGTGGATGAGGCCCAGGGAAGCTCAGCTGGGGCTCTCCTTAAACCTGACCGTATGGAGCACATTGTTCCTGGGTGGCCCTCACCTCCTCCCAGTGCAATTTGCTGTTCTGGCTCCGGGTCCTTTCTCAAGGCCCCCTTCGGCGAGTGGCCACGCTGGGCAGAGGGCGGCACTCCCCTTGGACTTTACAACGCAGACACTCTTCCCAGCCAACTGTTGGTGGGTTTCCTGGTGCGAGAGCTCGTGGAAGAGGCCCAGGTGAGGTGAGCATGTGAGGGACCCCGAGACCTTGGCGCACCTGTCTTCCATGCCAGTGAGGGGCAGACGGTGATGATGGCCGGGTGGCAGCAGAGGCCATGGCCTCTGGGTGGTTTCTTCATCTTGATATGTGTCCTATTACATGTTAAAGAGATCCCATGGAATATCACACGGTCTTCGTAGCGTTCCGTATCATGCAAAGAGCGAACTGCTCTGTTCCTTGCTTTTCTGGAAGCATCCCCCGGTTCAGTGGCTTTTCCAGTGGCAAAACCTGTGGGTCCTTTGCCATTCCCCACAGCGACCAGGACACGGACTGATCTCTTCCCTCTTTTGCTATCATACCGAAAACATTTCTTACCTCAAGTATCCTGGCATCAAAATCATCATGTGTTTCTCCACCGGGATCAGGGGCGGGAGGGCCAAGACATTGAACCATGTTTCCACTCCAGCTTCGCTCCAGCTTGACCTTCCTCTTCCTCTTCCTGTCCCACTCTTCTCTCTGCTGGATCATGTCAGCTTCCGCCTTCTGCTCTTCTTGCTGCTTTGGGCAATGGTTTGCACAGCTCCATCTCCCCTAGGAGGGACATTCAGACCAGGCAATGGGAGGCCACTGTGCACTCCATCGATAACTGACCCCTGTTCAAAACCTTTCTTCTCTCTCTCTCTCTTTTTTAGTTCTCTTGCATCTTTTTTTTTTTTTTTGGTCAATCCTCACCCAAGGATATTTTTCCCATTGATTTTTTTTTTTTTTTAAGAGAGAGTGAAAGGGAAGGAGAGAAGGGGTGAGAGAGAGGAACATCAATGTGAGAGAGACACATTGATCAGTTGCTTCCCGCAGATGCCCCAACCAGGGTCTGGGATTGAACCTGCAACCAAGGTACGTGCCCTTGACTAGAAATCAAACCCGTGACCTTTTGGAGCACAGGCCGATGCTCCAGCCACTGAGCCACCGGCGAGGGTGCCTCTTCCTTTTGTTTTTGCTCCTGTACTAGTCTCTGCTAATGCACTCATGCATAGCTGACCAGCTGTCAGTTTAGTGAAGAAACAATAGGATCTGTACCGTTGGCCCGTCAGGTTGGTGGGAGAGGAAATCCAGCATTGTGACTGTAGCACACAGATCCAGCTGCTGAAATGGTTCCCAGAGGTGACAGAGGGCCATTGCTGAGAAGAGTCTTCAACATGAAAGTGGAAGCTGTTGCGAAGGTGCTTATGTAAAGCTGCCTGGACCATAAATGACCTGCCAGTGCGCCCTGCATCAGAGGGAGGCAGCCCGCTGCTCTCACCGCCACCTGGGGGTAGCGTATCTGACCTTACTCCTGCCGCCAGCACGTCTGTCTGTGGCACAAGACTTTTCCATTCCAATCCACAGAAACTCTATCTGACCAGTCTACTCTCCGAGTTCAAAGGCAAATGATAATAGTTCACATGTATTAAACACTGACTGTGTGCCAGGAGCTATACTGAATACTTTATATGCCATACCTTTTTCAAACCTAACAACAGCCCTAAGGCAGGTAAATGTTGTTATGTCCATTGTACAGTTAAGACAACCAAGGCTCAGAGAGGTTGAGTGCCTTCCCAAAGTCACACAGCTTGTATGTGGTAGAAACCCAGTATGGACCAACATCGTAGCCCATGCCTTTAACCATTTTGTTACATGAGTTGAGGAAATGAAAGTATAGATGGGGCCGAGCCTTTTAACCCTTTGCATTCGCTTGCTTTTTTCTCGATCCCTTTATTCTACTCGGGATTTAATTTTTTAAATACCCCAGATTTTACAAAGTGCGGCAGTAGAATAAAAAACTGGAGTTTATTTTCATACAAACTTATTTATTTGGATTTTTTTAATATTTCATATTATTGATACATTCAAAGAGTAATTTTAATCTCGACATCCGAGTGCAAAAGGTTAATATCCGAGTGCTTAAGCTAGAGATCCCAGGCCAGTTACCCAATAGAGGGAAGTACATGAAGGGTCGCTCTGAGTTGGAAGTGGAGCCATGTGCAAGAATGGGAGATGAAGAGAGTTTTTGGTCCCATTTCTGAGGGGTCTGAGGTGGCCAGAAAGAACCCAGCCATATGCAGGAGGGTGGCTACCACGTGAGGGCCACGCCTAGAAAACCTGCCTATTTTAGGTCCCCTGTGGGTCTGATCTGACAGGGCATTTAGAGCATCTGAATCTATAGACTGTCTAACTCAATTGATCATCCATTTTTGCAAGCATTTTGACTTTGGTTCATTTCAGCATTGTGCTGAAATGCCCTGATTGCTTATTTTCCCACTCAAATACCGATGGACACATTTGTATCAAGTGTCTTTAAGTACGCAGGTCTGTGGTGGCCACTTAGGGGGACCTGTGTTCCAACATCAAGGAGTTACTATCTAGTTCAGTTGGAAAACCTAACGTGGACCCATTCGCTCCATCTTAGCCCTGAAAAAGATTGCTTATATTTGTTTATCCCTTCACTTTGCACTTGGGAGATGTGTTAGTTAACTAGGGCCAGAATGATGCCACATAATAAACCTTCCCCATACTCAGTGGTCTGTAACAGTGGACATGTACTCAGATTGTGCATCGAAGGAGATGGCAGGGGAGGCTCTGCTGGACTCAGCTGGGCTTGCTCACGCAACTGGGATTTGCTGAGCCGAGCTGGGCTCAGCTGGGTGGTTGTGGTACAGGTTTTATGTTTGTGGGATAACTTGAGTCAGCTGGGCTCCACATATCTCTCACCTTGTTTGGACTAGTGGGTAGCCAGGCATGTCCTTCTCATGGCGATGGCAGAGATGCAAGAAAGCACATCCAGCTGCATAAACCCATCTAAGTCTCCTGCTTGCACCATATCTGTCCTCATCCCATTAATCAAAGAAAGTCACATGGCCAAGTCCAAACTCAGTGAGGTGGGGAGGAACTACCAAATTACATGGCAGAGAATGAGGTCAAAGTAACTCAGAGAAAGTTATAAGAAATAGTCATGAAATACTCCTGGTGTGTTGATGCTATTCAGAGGGTTGCCTTCTCCTCCCTCTCCTCCCCCCTTCCCGTGCCTGTCATGTCACTGCATCAGAGAAAGCTGTGCTTCCCTTGAGCAACTGGGTATTTTCATTGGATGAATGCCATGAATCTCATGTTTCCCTCTTTGCTGTGGCTAGCAGGAAGCCCGAAGTCAAATGTCAGCTCATGCTTACCTAGGACTGGAATCACTGTTCCCGATGCTTACCTGATCCCGACCCACCTATGGCTTTATCTTCTTTTTTTCCTAAGGCAACCTCATTTATTTTATCCTGTTCTATTGCATAGATTTGTGTGTGTGTGTGTGTGTGTGTGTGTGTGTGTGTGTGTGTGTTTTGTCAGCAGCTACAATTCTTTTCCTGAATAAGGTGGGGAATAAGTGAACACCCAAATGCCAGATGACGTGTACAGATGATCCATTCTACTAACCTTTACTGAACACCTATTGTGTGTTGGGCTCTATAGCTGGTTCTGAGCTTACATGGTTGAATCTTACACATTCCCTGCAATTGAGGACCTCACATGACAAAAGGCTACTGCAGGGTTTCTCAGTGTCAGTACTACTGCCACTTGGGCTGGATAATTCTTTGTTGTGTGTGTGTGTGTGGAGGGGGGCGTTGGGAGGAGACTGTCCTGTCTATTGCAGGATATTTAACAGCATCTGTGGACTCTACTTACTAGACAGTAGTCTCACCCAACCCCAGTTGTGACGATTAAAAATAGCTCCAGATGTGCCAAGTGTCCCCTGGGAAGCACACTCACCCCTGGTTGAAAACCACTGGGTTATAGTAAGTCCAGTTGTGGGAGGTGGGGAGCCTGGGATGGCTTGCTACGGGAGGTGGCACCGGAGTGGAGCCCTGGAGGCCAGTTGGAGGAGCCAAACGAAGGGGAAGGGAGTGATCATTTCTGTTGCCTGGAGCAGCAGGTGTTGATGCAGGAATGATGAAAAATGAATCAGAGATACCACAGATCCAGGCTGTAAAATTGTGTTGACTGTGACCCAGACCTTGGATGAATTAGATTCTGTAGATCAGTGCTTTTCAACCTTCAGGATGTCTCATAAAGGACACGTATTAAACATGCTGGCAGATTCCTGGGCCCCACCCCCAGGGATTTTAATGGAGGAGGATTGGGCATTATGAATCATGCTGTTATGAACATCTGTATATTGTTTTTTAAAAAATTTTGTTTTAAAAATTGATTTTAGAGAGAGAAGAAGGAAGAGGGAGAGAGAGAAACCTTGATCTGCTGTCTCCTGCTTGCACCCCAACCAGGGATAGAGCCAGTAACCTGGGCACGTGTCCTGACTGGGAATTGAACCGGTGACCTTTGGGTGCATGGGACGACATGCAACCAACTGAGACACACCAGCCAAGGCTGTATATAGTTATTTTTTAAAAATATGTTTTTATTGATTTCAGAAAGAGGAAGAGAGAGAGAGAGAAACATCAATGATGAGAGAGAATCATTGATCGGCTGCCTCCTGCACGCCCCCTACTGGGGATTGAGCCCGCAATCAGGGCTTGTGCCCTGACCAGGAATCAAAATTTGACCTCCTGGTTCATAGGTTGATGCTCAGCCACTGAGCTATGCCAGCTGGGCATGTGTATAGTTTTTACATGGACATTATACATAATGGAATTGATATGTCATATGGTTAACTCCCTGCTTAATCTTTTGAAGAACTGCCAGCTTTGTTTTCTGAAGTAGAGGGTTCCAATTACTCCATATCTATTCTAGTGGGTGTGAAGTGGTATCTCAATGTGGTTTGGATTTGCATTTCCCCGATGGCAAATGGCGTCATGTGCTTACTGTTGAACAATGTGTAAGCTTCCCCCGGTTATTTTAATGCGCAGGCAGAGTTGTCAACAACCTGTCTGTGTTGAGGGAAAGCAGAGATGCTTGTGGGCAGTGTAGTTGGGAAAGCTGCCTGGAGGAAGGTGAGCAGCCTAGAGAGGTTAGACTTGCAACTAGATTTGCTGAGATCCTCCTGGGAGCCACTGCCGGAGGGACTGGAGGGAGAAGAGCTGACAAAGAGAGAGCCCTGATAGGCTTCTGCAGGGGTGGAGTGAGGGAGGTCTAACTGGAGAGAGAAGAGTGGAGGCATAAAGAGGGGGCTGTGTGGGAGAGAGATGGAGAATTGGAATAGCCCAGACTTCAGGCCCATAGAGTACTGGGGCAGGGGAGGGGAGAGAGGGAAGCAAGAGTCCGATTTCAAGCGTTTTCTGCTTCAGTGGCAGAGATGAGGAATCCATTTTGGGGAATGGATCAGATCTAAACTAGAAGCAAAGAGGAGGTGGGGACATAAACAGCATAAGTCCAGGCGACGTCCACTTACCCTCCCCGAGCCGCCCCTGGCTCATCCCTGAGTTGGGGTGACAATCCTTGGTTGTAGGGTGTGTTTGAGGAGTAGGTGAGGTAATTGATTTAGCCTGGAGATCTGTATCGACATGCACTTTGTTTATACATCTAATTTATGACCTTGGATTATTATTTACACTTGGCTCTCTCGCTACAAGACTGTCTTATTTATCTTTATAACTGTCTCGTGTGTTTGTATAACCTCGGTGCCTGTAACTGATCAGGGCCAGATTTACAGTTCCTTCCCTTCCCCTTATTAATGGCTGAGCACTCATTGTGAGCCAGGAGTTGTATATATTGGTTATGTTCTGTCCGCTTCCAGCCGCCCTCCCAGGGTCTCATCCCCGGTTTGCCGATGAACAAAACCAACCCCGGGGAGTTGTCTGTGGCTGAGTAAATTTTCGGTGCAGTGGGGGAAGAGGATAAAAGTTTATGGACTCCATGTTATATGCCAGATTGCGTAGTTTTTCTTAGAGTTCCAGTCACCCAGTAAGATGGCGTGATTATCTCCACTTTGCAGGTAAGTAAACAGATTGCCCAAGACCGCACAGTTAATGAAGTGGCAGGGTGTGATTGCAAAGCCCCTGGCTCCCCACTATAGCATATCGCCTCCACTGAGACCTTCAGGCAGCCTGAGAAGGGATGAAGGAAGGGAAGGAAGGGTCTGCAGGAGTTGGGAGGAGCAGCTCAAGGATCAACGCCTGCAGTGCTGCCCTCTGCACCTAGATGGCGCTCGAGGCTTGGCTTCCGGGACACACCTGGGCTCCAGCCTCTGATAAACAGGCTACTGGTTTCATACAATTTATTGTAAGGAGAGCAAGAGATTAAAATAATTTTTTTTTTTTGCCTTTGTTTTGTTTGTGTTTCTGCTTGTAAAACTAATCTATTGACTCTGCGTCCGCAGTTCATCTTTGTAGCTACCCGAGCCTAATATGCTGGCAAAACCCCAGGGTTGGGGCGGTGAAGGCACTGGCAAGTGAGACATTTCAAGCAGAAAATAAAGTGACATGGCCCCCTCGCACAGGGCCCCTCTCTTGACCCCTTTATCACAGTTGCCATGGTCTGAAGATGTCAGCAAATCCCCCCATCCTGGGAAGCAGGGCCTCTGCCCCTCACAAGGAGGAATGTTGTCAGAGGTGGGAAGAATTTCTCCTTCAGTGTCTGACCCCTCATTTTGTGAATCTAGAAGATGGATGGCTAAGTCATGGGTCCGAATTCAGGTCTTTCGGGTCAGTTTCGCTCACTTCATTCTCCTTCTCTCTCTCTCTCCTTTGTTAAGATAAAGTATTTGTTGCCTAGACTGGGTTTTGTAAACATGATGAGGGGAGTATGTTGGGTGTAAACAATAGAGGGTGAGGACTGTGGCAGATTGGAGGTGCCTTTCTCTGTGTAAGGAGGCAACTGGTTCTCAGCTCCAGCCGGCTAAGAGGAGATGCCATGTTATCTACTTAATTTTTTTTTTTTTTTGCCTGATTTGTAAAAAGTGGCAGATCTGGATTTTTATATATTTTCTAATGTTTAACAGTTACCAAGTAAAAAAGGTGTGGGGGAAAGAAAATGCTAATCGTGGTCTCTGGTGTAGAAAAAATAGAATATCCTCCTTCCATATCCTCCTGAAACACACCTGGTTATCTTAGGTGCCCAGGGAGAAGAAGGGCTATGTTCGCTAGAAGCTGGGACCTTGGAGGGTTGTGTGGGAAGATCTTGGCTGCACCCCAAGGGGGGATGGACAGGAAGCAGCTGAGAGGAGTAGGAGGGGATGGGGAGGGCTTAAGAAAGGGCACAGAGCCTCAGGTCAGCTCAGAAAGGTCTTGCCAGGCTGGGTGGAGGGGCGCTCTGGTCAGCTTCTGGGACCCCTGTTCAAAAGAGAAACAGAACTGTTCTGAGAAATTGAGAATGGTGTCATCTTTATATCCTGTTTTCCTCTTTGCAGTTATTCTTAAAGTCTAAATGTGAGGATTTTCTTCATGCACATTTCAAATCTGGATACTAACTTAAAAAATTATTTTTATTGATTTCAAAGAAGAAGGGAGAGGGAGAGAGAGAAAGAAACATCAATGATGAGAGAATCATTGATTGTCTACCTTATGCACCACCCACACTGGGCATCGAACCTGCAACCTGGGTATGTGCCCTGACCGGGAATCCAACCATGACTCCTGGTTCATAGGTTGACGCTCAACCACTGAGCCATGCTGGCCGGGCTGGATACTAACTCAACTCAAATCTCCCCATCCCTTTTTTTTTTCCTTTGGTCACTAGGGAGCTTGGAGCCCAGCTCGAGTTCCCATGCTTAACAATTGTGCAAAACCTAGTGGACTGCATAGATGCTTTCCCCCTTGGCCTTCATGTCCTGTCCCAAATATATTTTCCCTGGCTTTGTCTTTTTTTTTTTTTTTTAATTTTTATTGTTCAGATTACAATTGTTTCTCCTTTTTCCCCACATATCTCCCCACCACCCAGTTCCTACCCCCCCTCTTCCCTTACCTCCCCCCCCCCCCGCTCCATAGGTGTATGATTTTTGTCCAGTCTCTTCCCATACTCCCCACACAGACACCCCTGAGAATTATCAATCCACTCCCATTCTATGCCTGATTCTATTAAGTTCACCAGTTTATTCTGTTCCTCAGATTTTTAATTCACTTGCTTTTAGATTCACTTGTTGATAGATATGTATTTGTTGTTCATAATTTTTATCTTTCTTCTTCTTTTTCCTCTTTTTAAAGTACCTTTCAGCATTTCATATAATGCTGGTTTGGTGGTGATGAACTTTTAGCTTTTTCTTATCTGTGAAGCTCTTTATCTGCCCTCAATTCTGAATGATAACTTTGCTGGGTAGAGTAGTCTTGGTTGTAGGTTCCTGCTATTCATCACTTTGAATATTTCTTGCCACTCCCGTCTGGCCTGCATGGTTTCTGTTGAGAAATTAGCTGATAATCGTATGGGAGCTCCCTTGTAGGTAACTAACTGTTTTTCTCTTGCTGCTTGTAAGATTCTCTCTTTGTCTTTTGCTCTTGGCATTTTAATTATGATGTGTCTTGGTGTGGTCCTCTTTGGATTCTTTTTGTTTGGGGTTCTGTGTGCTTCCTGGACTTGTAAGTCTATTTCTTTCATCAGGTGGGGGAAGTTTTCGTTCATTATTTCTTCAAATAGGTTTTCAGCATCTTGCTCTCTCTCTTCTTCTGGTACCCCCATAATTCTGATGTTGGTTCGCTTGAAGTTGTCCCAGAGGCTTCTTACACTATCTTCAACTTTCTGAATTCTCTTCTCTTCATGCTTCTCTGGAAGAGTGTCCTTGGCCTCTTTGTATTCCAGATCTTTGAGTTGATTCTTGCAATCCTCTAGTCTGCTTTTGGGTCTCTGTATAATATTTTTTATCTCAGTCAGTGTATGTTTAATTTCTAGTTGGTCCTCATTGAATTTATCGGCCTTTTCAGGAAGAGTGTCCTTGGCCTCTTTGTATTCCAAATCTTTGAGTTGATTCTTGCAATCCTCTAGTCTGCTTTTGGGTCTCTGTATAATATTTTTTATCTCAGTCAGTGTATGTTTAATTTCTAGTTGGTCCTCATGGAATTTATCGGCCTTTTCCATGAAATTCTTGAAAAACCTTATAACCGTGGTTTTGAACTCTATGTCCAGTCGCTTGTTCTCCTCCATTTCTTTGGTTTGTGATCTGTTTCCTTGCCTTCTCATATTCTCTGCTTCCCTAAGTTGGTAGGGTAGTTTTGTGTACTAGGTGTCCTATTGGTTCAACGGGTCAGCCTCCCAGTTACTTGAGGTGGACACTCTTGGTGTACCCTTGTGTACTGTGTGTCCCCCAGCAGGAGCTACAGCAAGGGCTAGTTTTCTCCTCCTTTGCTTGGGCGGTTTTGGAACAGTCTGACTGGAGCTGCAGTTGGTTAAGCTGCTCCAGAACAGGCCATTTATATGCAAAAGCCGCTGTGTGGAACCTGGGCGGGTTTGTAGAATGTGCGGGGCGGGGCCTCAGGGCGGGGCCTCAGGGCTGGGCGGGGTCTCAGGGCGTCACTAGGCTGGGGCGTGGCCAACGGCGATGACTGCTATCAGCCGTCTCTGCCTTTCCACGTTTCCAAGTCCCTGCGCCCCGCGCTCCAGCGCAGTAAACAATGATTGCTGGGCGCACCACTGCAAAAAAGTCACTCTCACTTTCCGACCCGATGGCCGAGAGTCCAGCTTCTCCCCGTAGGTGCCTGGATCCCCCGAGTGTCCCCAGAAACTGGATTTCAGAGTGATCGGGAGCTTGTCTCCCTGCGGGTTGAAGAAAAGCCGCGCACCTAGCCGCCCGCCGCCGGCCCGATTCGCGTGCCTCCGTACCTCAGCTTTTCAGCGATTGTGCTTCTTTCTCTTCTTAGTTGTAAATCTTCCACTCAGCCAGCTTTCCCGTGGTTCTGGGTGGTAACGTTTTTGTCTTTTAGTTGTTTTTTGAAATTGTTGTGTGAGGCAGCAGATTAGTTGTTTAACTATGCCGCCATCTTGGTTCCTCCCCCTGGCTTTGTCTTTTAATTACATTTTCCAATTTTATTATGTTATGTCCCTTCTCAAAAGCTCCCTCAAGTCCTTTGTGGCATGAATAAAATTGCTTGTGTAGCGTGGCATTTTGGCAGACCGAGCTGGGGTCTAGATGCTTTTACCGTGGACAATGCTTCTCTCTCCTCTGCCCCCTCCCAGGCCCAGAAGGTTTTGTTATGGGAAGGTGGGAGGTAGGGAGGGTGGACCAGCATCTGTTTTCCACTTAGCCCTTTGCGCTGGGCCTGAGGTCCTGTGTTAGAGGGCCACAGACTGGCAGCTGCTCTTCATCAGCTGCTTGGAAACATCCCAGGCAAGGTGTGGCCAGAGGTTGGAAGAACTCTCAAAGGAACTTCCTGTGGCTCTAGACACAAGCAGAGCAGCTTCAGGGCCTGGGTGACAGGTGGTGACGCTGAGTTGGCGAGAGTGTCATTCTCCCAGGCTCTGCAGGCAAACTTACTGTTTGCTATTCTCAGACAACCCAACCGAGTGGAGGCTGTGGGGGCATCTGGAATAATCTGTTGGCTAGAAATAGCAATGAGGAGTCCCTCTGCCTCTTTGTGGGCAAACGTGTGCCAGTGCAGATGAGAACATGCCCGGTGGACTCTGACTTTTAAATGCAGATGAACACATCACATCACAACCAGGCTCTTCAACTAGACCAGAGAGCACTTTGAGGGGGGCTGACTCCTGCAAAGCCATCCAGGTAAAAGGGGCACGTGCTGCTGTCATTTGCATATAAAAGAATGTATAAAGAGTTTGGCATATCTGTCAACTTTAGGAAGGCACATTTTCAATGATTCAGCAATTCCACGTCTTGGAATCTACCGTACGGAAATGTTCAGATGCACGTGGAATGACATATGTTCAGGATGTTTATTACAGCATTGTTTATACTGGTGAAAAAGTAGGAGTGGCAAAGTGATGGTACATCCATATGATTGAGTGCCGTGCAGCTGTTAAAAAGATGAGATAAATTTATATGTGTAACATGGAAATATCTCCAAAACACACCAGGTTTAAATAAACTATATATCTATCTGAATATGTAAAACTATACATAATATGTACATAATTATATGTAACTATACATGTATGTTAGTTATGTATACACAACTATATGTAGCTGTATATGTAGCTACACATATTACTATATATGTATACACAACTATATATGTGTGTATATGTATGTAAGTATACATGTATATATATATTTTGTGTGTGATTTTATTTATTCTCACTAAGTACCCTCTCCCTCAAAGGAAGGTATCTGGGTTTGTAGACTGGCTGCTGGTGACTGGCTGAAAGCCATTGTCTGTAGTCATTTGACCACCTGCCGGGCATGAGCACTGACTTATCAGAATGGATACTGGGGCATGTTCTGGAGACCTCTTCCCATGCCAGGTGTCGACTCTTCAGTTCTTAGATCATGAGGGGTGGGGGTCTGGGAAGTCCCAAGGGCGGCTGTTGACCAACTAGTATGGAAAGATTTCATTTATTTAACAGTTGGTGTGGCCGTACTGATGCTCCTGGTGCAGTACAGTCTGGCTGCTGGTGGTCATACTTGAAAATGCAGATAAAAATGTGTGGGCTGCCCCTACCCTGCTTGGTGAGTGGCAGGCTGTGAAGTGGGCCCCACGGAGCTGAGGTCTCTGGGAGTTCCTTGATCCCAGCTGTGGGCTTGCCGTTCTAGGAACTGAATCCCTTCCTGAACCTGACATTGCTGACGAGTCCTGCTGTATCACAGCCTTTCAGAGAACAACCGAATCCTGCAGAATATTTGGTATAATTAGTTGTTAATAACCGGGCCGGGTTCCCCACGGTGCAGATTGTTTCCATATTGATCACCACCTGCATTGTCAGCACTCTGGAAAGACTGAACTTTAAGTGCTTAATTCAGTCCCATTCAACCAATAATTTTGGTTTTGTCCTCCAAACAAAAGCACCCTTGTTTATTTCCCCCCCCTCCCACAAATAATAGAATCAATCCATTTCTCCCCCCTCCCCTGCCCAAACCGAGTCTGCTCCTGTAATCAATACATTTTGAAATGTTAATGTATTCTGGGTGAGAGGAGGGGAGGGTGGTGGAAGGGGGGGAAGGCGGAGCTGATGGGAAGACAGCCTCAGTGTCACCAGGCCAACAGGCTGCCCTTTAAATCCTATCGTGGCAAATTCCCACTCTGTCAGGTGCTTCCACACCTGCATCCGTGACATTGAACGTGGTCTTCCTGCTGTGGTTGACAGAAATACACATGAAACACTTTCTCATGTGCTTCACAACCCAAAGCCAAGCTGCTAAGCTTTCCACTTTTTAAAAATTATCAAGTAAACTGTATAGGAGTTATGCTCCCTCTAGCCCCATCCCGGGTCACTTGCCCTGAGACCCACCTTATTCATGAAGCTAGTGTTGGTGGGGGCTGTGGAGGGGTGGTGGCGAGGACGAGAGAGGCTCAGAGCTGGTCTATTGGTAAGCCAGAGTGGAGCCAGCCAACCAGAGGTCTACTTCTCTGATTTAAGAATTTAATAATATTCCTAAGGAGTCAGAATTTGGACAAGTTGCCAGGAGTCATTGTTTGTGGAAAGAGACATTAACATTGAGCATCTATGATGAGCCAATCCCACCTAATAATAGACAAATATGCAAATTGACCGTACCTTCGCTATGCCCACGATTGGCCAGGAGGCGCGGGGGGGGCGGCACTCGGGGTGGCCGGGGGGGCCGATTGGGCTGGCGGGACGCTGAGCCATGGCTGTGCTTCGGCACAAAAGGGGCCTCTGGGGCAGCGAGCTCATGTCCCACCTGGGACCATCAAAAGCGGGAGAGCTGGGTGTCTGTTCGCTCAGGCACCAGGCCTTTCAGAAGCCTTCACCGCGCTGGAGGCTTCTGAAAGACCTGTGCACCAGCGGACAGGCACCCAGCTCCCCCACGATCAAAAGTGAAAGCGTGTAGGGGACCCTACACGTGCATGATTCAATCATGCACTGGGCCTCTAGTAATTTTATAAATAGTATTTTTAAATTATCATAATAAATCCTCATTCCAGAGATGAGAAAACAAATGGAGGCAAGGTGAACTGCCAGGAGATTATGTAGAAGGTCAATGACAGGACCACATTAGGACTGTGTCTTTCAGACTCCAAAACCCTGAGAGAGAGAGAGAGAGAGAGAGAGAGAGAGAGAGAGAGAAAGAGAGAGAGAGAAAGAATGTGTGTGTGTGTGCTGTTTCATTCCCCTCCCCCCAAAAAAAGAGACAACAGAAATAGTACCTCCTTATAGAGCAGTTAAAAGGATTAAATGAGCTATGCCTATAAAGTGTTTAGTCAGACTAAGCACTTAGAAATAGTTGTTGTCATTATTATTATTATAATGATTCCCCTGGTATTCATAAAACATTTACTTTCAGAAATTTCTGGTATCAGCACAGTTGCAAAAACTTTATTTTTGTCTTGACTTTTATCTTAAAAACATGTATGACATTGGAAACAAATCAGACAGGATTTCTATCCTCAAAGAGATGACCATCTGGTTTTGGAGGGACAGAGAAAGAAGAAAAAACAAAAAGACAAATCACAAGACTGTGTCCTACTTATGATAGGAGGAAAATGTCAGAGCACAGAGGAAGGTCTGGGGGAGGGGAGGCATCAGAAAAGGCCAGGATGGGGATTTGAACTCATGAAAGAGGATGAGTAGATGTCAGCTGGGCAGCCAAAGAGTGGGAAGGGAATTGTGAGACAAGGAGCAGCATATTCAGAGGCTTGGATGCGTGCAATGGCTTACGGGGGGGAGATGGCCAGTAGGTTGCTGCATCTGAAGGGAAGGGGCTTGTGTGAGAAATGGCCAGGAAGAGGGCTGGGTCAGGAGGCAGGGCTAGATTGTGATGGGCCTTCCTGACTAAGGAGCAGACTTTATTTTGGAGGTCTTGTGAATCCTTGAAGGTTTTTACATAGGAAAGTGGCAGATTCACAGTCATGTTTCACATGACTTTGTCCTGCATGTGGGGCTGTACTGGGGGAAACTGGAAGCAGTGTGGCCATGGTGGAAGCTGCTGGGGATGAGTGTGAATCAGCCGTGAAGGGGGGAAAATGGGATGGGAGAGGCACAGACCTCAATCCACAAAAACGGGGCATCAATTGGATGTGCAGAGTGAGGGAAGGAGAGGAAGTCTGGGGTGATTCCAGTGTGGTAGAGCCATTGACCAAGAAAGGAGGCAGGGGGAGAACATGTTTTGAAATATGGAAAGTCGAGTTTTGGACCCTTTGAGTTTAGGTACCTGGGATCTAAGTGGAGCTGAGTGGGATACAAGGTGCCTAGTTCCATGTAGAGAGCATAGTAATTGGTGATTAGTAGAAGGTTAATAAGTATTTGTTGAGGGGATGAGTAAATCATAATGTGGATGAGATTTCCCCAGGAAGAACACGAGTCAAGCAGGGTGCAGAGAAAGGCATCCTGGGGTCATTAATTACCCACAGACCTCTCCCCCCAAGTCACTAATTAAGAGACACTTGAAATTCAAGAATCATAAGCACACCAATCAAGAGAGGAAGATTCAGGGTATGGCAGAAAGTTATTTTCAGTACTGATGTTGACCTATAAAATGTGTAGACTAGCTAAACGTTTTCTTTCTTAGGAACAATAGCCAACATTTATTGAGTGTCTATCTACTGTATGCTGGGTCCTGTGTCAAGGACTTGACCTGTATTTCCTCAGTTAGCACAGGATGACAGGAATATGCTCTGTTTATTCCTTGTCTGGAGATGGAGGTGTGGAGACATTAATGGCTTACGTCCTACAGCTGGTGTGCAGTGGATTTGGAATGCATACCCAGGTCTGGCTGACTCTGAGCCAAGACTCTTCATCACTTTTTTTGTCTCCTAGGTTTCTACTCATTTAAAAATCAAGGTTGAGCATATGGAGCTTTGCAAGAGGTGCTTTGACTCATGAGGTAATCAGGTTGAGAGGATGCTGCTGTTTGGAGTAATGTGGGAAATAGAAGTTGCTACATTGGTCCAGTGTATCTTTAGGCTGTTCCAGGTACTTTACCTGCCATCTGCTTCCATTCATCTCCTGTGATATTAACTTGATGGCTTTCCAAAAGTCATCTCATGTGATATTAACTTGCCAGCTTGTGGGGGGGAGGGTGTCCTCAGCTTTCCAATGACGGCCTGGAGGACTTTTCTCCATCTGGATGAGCATTGAGATCAAGGGTGAGCCTGCCTCAAGGTCAGTTGGGTGAACAGATCCTTTCTTTTGTTGGCTCATGGAGCTCAGGTGGTAATTGTGGATGAATGGATTCAATTGAAGGCTATCAATGAGCTGGGACTACTGGGGGCAGTAATCAATTATCAAATGGGGCAAAGGACCCATGTGGACTGAACACATCACCATGCCTGGCTTTGGTAGTTTCCGAGAAGCTCCTTCAAGAATCGTAAAGAAGAGGGTCTACCAGTATTCCCATTTTTTAGTAGCTTGTTTTCCCCAATTTCCATCCCTTGTAGTGAAAAAAGCACAGTCTTTAGGGTCAGGCACCCAAGGCTCTGACTTCGAGTTCTGCTCCTTGCTAAATTTGTGGACTTAAGCAATGAAATTAACCTCTCTGAACCTGTTTTCTTATCTGAAAAATGGGGCTAATAGAACTTACCTTGTCATAACCCTTACTGTGGACATGAAATGGATAAGATATGTAAGGTGCTCATCATGGGGCCTGGTACTGTAAAAGGGCTCAGTGTATGTGAGGCCCTTTTGGAAATGGAGGATGTACGTCTAGATAATTTGTACCTGGATACTTATTCTCTTGCCTCTAGGAATTCTGATATTTTCATCCAAATAAAATCTGATGTTATAATGGCCCTCATGTTTTGTCACTTTGATGCAGAAGTAATCAAAAATTGTCCAAGGAATTCAGATATCATAAGTGTTTGCAAACGATTGCTTCTAACTGGGAGTAAGAATCTTGATAGCGCCCAGTACACATGCTTTCATGTTATTAATGATACAGAATTACACGAACTGATTCTAGTGTAAATGGAGAACATCCTTTCCCCCAGTTGCAAAGGATCAGTACTTTTTCTATCGTGCTACCTTGCATGCATTTCCAAAGGCACACTTATTTGTGTCCCATGTTCCAGCTTTTGCTCATAGCTTTTCAAATACGAGCATCTAGGAAGCTCTTGCACATTCCTGTCAATTGCTGTTGATGCCTCATCCTCCTTCTCATTGGGAATGGTAAATGTGGACTGAGCAGACACAGGTTCTCTGGGCCTTCCTGTTATGGATTGCATGTATGTGATTCCTCCAAATGCATACATTGAAGTGCTAACCCGCTATGGTATTAGGAGGTGAGGCCTTTGGGAGGTGAGCCCTTGGGGAGGTGACCAGGTTTAAATAAGGTCATGAATACGGAGCCTCCTCATGGGATCAGTGGTCTTATAAGAAGAGAAGGAGACCAGAGCTTTCTGTCTTCACCTTGTGAGGACACAGCAAGAAGGCTGTGGTCTGTATTAGGAAAACATGCTCTGCCTGATTGCTGTCTTTGAATGAGGAAGGGGGCTCTCACCAGAAACGGACTAAGCTGGCACACCAAGCATCTTGGACTTCCAGCCCAGAACTGTGAGAAATAAATTCCTATTGTGCAGGCCACTCAGTCTGCAGTATCCTATATAATAAAAGGCTAATATGCAAATTGTCCCCTCGACCGTTGGACTGGAAATTTGACCAGAGGGCGGGGCCAGCCAACCAACCACCTGCGGCCCCTCCCCCCGCCTATCGGGGCGGATGGCCAGACCCCACCTGTGCATGAATTTGTGCACCAGGCCTCTAGTTATGTTATAAATACCCCCTTTCATTTTGCAGTTCACTTTTTTCTGAAATTGTGGCCACGGGACCTTGTTCATAGGGGACCGAGCTTCCCACATGCTTGGTGATTCTTGGTTGTGAAATCATCTTTCATAATCAATTTCTCCTGTCAAGAGTGTGCCCTCTCTCTTCTTTCGAGAACTGCTATGTAGTTATTAATTTTTGTTTTCGTGTTCTCTCTTCTCTCTTGGGAGCACACAGAGGCAGGATTCGTCAGGTGTCCATTGCTGTGCAAGGCAGCTTTCTTTCTCAACTTGACAGAGGCTGCTGCCATTTGGTGCCTGGTCCTCTCTGGTTCTTCCTCCTTTCCGGTGGAGAATTGTACTCTGTGCCCATTAGGCATTGGGTTGGGTCATATGAGTGGAGGTGACGTGTGCTACTTCTAGGCATTGGGGAAGAAAGCCCTGGTGTGAGGTCCTCCAGGGCCTTCTTCTGCAGCTGAGGCAAACCCTGCTGAGATGGAGGGTCCGTGAGTTCCATGAGTGCTGGGCCACCACACAGAAGACAGCAGATGCTACCCTAGAACGCTGCCCAGCCTCAAAGAAATAACTTTGGTTGTGTCACAGTTCTGTGATTTTGGGGTGTCTGTGTTGTTACTGTAGCATTATCTAGGCCAGTGATGGCGAACCTCTGACACGCGTGTCAGCACTAAATATTTAGTTTTTGGTTTATTAAATACAATTATATATAACAATTATACATTTATGTTATTTAAACTATAAATATCGTGAAATAATGTTTTTTTCCTCAAAGTGACACACTACCCGAGTTATGCTCAGTTTTTTGCGAAGTTTGACACACCAAGCTCAAAAGGTTGCCCATCACTGATCTAGGCTATACTGATTGACATCCTTTTTCTTCAAGTCCAGGTGGCCAGTCAGGCAATGCCCTGCTTTTTACTCAGCAGCTTAGTGTGAGGTCAGAACTTGAGATTTGCAGGCAGACAGACATGTGTGATATGACCTTGGGCAAGTCACTTTAACCTTTCTCCATTTTCTGTTTTTTTTTTTTTTTTTTATTGCCTATTCTGTAAATAGAAGCGACGTATACCCACTTTCTAGGGTTGTTATGAGAGTTACATGTAGTAACACATGTAAAGTAGGCAGTATCCAGTAGGTGTTTAATGAATGCTTTCCCCCTTTCCTGTGCTGTAACTCTCAGCTTACGTGCCTGATTTTTTTTCTCCCAAAGATTCCACCACTTTCTCATCAACCAGTGTTTCTTTGTTGCCAGAACTTGGTGCCAAGCAACCATTTCCCTCGCCGTTTCCTCTGACTTCGGAAAGATGAAATCGTCAGCACGGCAAGGCGAGGATTGATCAGATGAGACGCCCAGCAGATGTCCAGAGAGTCAGAGTCCCCACTGCTTCCCCGTCTGTCTCTGTGCCAGTTCTGTAATCTGTATTAGGAAAACATGGTCTGGTTGATTGCTCTGTAATAGACTTTCACAACATTAGCGCTTGCTTCCCTTTCTTCTGGTGCTCCCTGATATTTGTTTTCATTTTCAATTTCCATTCAATTCAATTAGATGCTTGTTTTGACTCAGACACTGAGCTGGGCATGGGAGATACAGAGTGGATTAAGGCATAGCTCCTGCCTGCACGAAAGTCACTCTGGTGAGGGGAACAGGTTTGTTGGCCAAACCAATGAACCAACCAACCAACCAACCAACCAACCAACCACTGACCAACCAACCAAAAGAAGAAAAACCCAAACACTCTGCTAATTACAAAAATGAAAGCATGTACCTGGTATAGAGAAAGGACTGAGAAGAAACTGATGAATTCCATTGGGTGTAAGAGTAGGAGAGAGATAAAAAGACTTCTTCCAAAAGATTATGTTCCAGCAGGGTTTTGATGGGTGAATAGGAGTTTTCCAAGTGTATTGTGGAGGAAGAGCATGTGGAAAAAGGAACAGCATTTGCAAAGGCATAGTGACAGAAGGCATGGATAGTGCTGGGCCATATATGTGATCTGGTGTTCAACAGAGCATGAAGTGCAAGGTTGGAAGTGCTAGAGATGAGGAAGAAGGCTCTGCCAGGCAGGCCAGGGAAAGAGGACATATTCTTGAGTTTATGGGTATGTATTAGAACGGCTTGCATTTGACATTTAGCCTTTATTGCTTTCTACTGGCCATGAGTTCCAGTTTATAAGGTTGCATTTGTTGCCTTTCCTGATCATGTGGGGTGTTTAGCTCTCATAGGTCTGGATGGAGTAGAGGGCTCTGGGAATATGCTGGAAAGAGCATGGAGCCAGGAGAAAAGACTTAGGCTCAATCCTGACTGTGCACTTCACTGGCCCCATGTTCCTGGGCAAGTAGCTGAGGTCTCCATTGCCTGCCTCACTGAGCATCTGGGAGGATTAAGATGAAAGAAATATTTAAAATTCCCAGCCCAGAACATGGCATCCCTTGGGTACTCACTACATCTTCCATTTGGAGGAATCAGTTATTTGCATTTGGGAATTGCATTAAGCTCTTAAAGAAACAATTATTAGAATGGATTTAAGCATGGAAAAATTGTTATGATTGATTTAAAAAACTGACTTAAAAATTTGGAAATTGTTATCATTGATTTAAAAAATACAATTATGCTTATTTTTTTCTTTTTGAGAAAACTTCTTGCTTCTTTTTCATGACAGACCTTTCCGTGCCCTCAAAGGAGGAAAACAAACTTACAAAGAACCAAAAAGAAAATTGAAACAATATGAAATTTCTAAGGTATCAAACCCTCAAAGGTCTTACCTTGAGATTATTTTGGTAAATCCATTAACATTTTTTGCTTTCCCCCACCCCCAAATGTCATGTGTTAGAACACACTGCTGTTTTGACATCTCCATTGTGATATTTATTTTAAGCCATCAGCAGAGTTTTAAATATCTCAGCAGTGAACTTTGGCCTTTGTGGAAGGCAGACTAATTATTTCCCAAACCATTCTGTGAAGCCAGCCCCTGGCCTTTGTTTCTTGACAGCTTAGAAAGGAAAAGCGAAGTCCGTGGCTTTGTGAGGAAGAGGACTTGCATTTGGACAAGAGCTCAGAAACTTGGGGTCCAAAGTTGTCTTGTCCAACACATGTGCAGAGGAAACCTTGATATTCCTGGAGAACTGGGACCAGTTTGGCGCACGTGGTTTTGCAGACGACTCAGATGAAACAAAAGCAGCAGTGATGGGTGGGATACAGTTGTGGTCACAGATGTCACAGGCTGACTAAGGTCTGTCATCATTTGATGGTTCCAACAACGCTATGAAGTAGAGTTTTCATCCCTTTTTATAGATGGAGAAGCTGAGTCTTAGGGAAAAGTTTAGTCGCTTGCTCAAGGTCACAGGGCCAGAGGAAGCTGAGAGCTGTTTTTGGCCTGACACCAGAGGGTATGATCTTAACCACTTGGGGCTGCTGCCTGGGGGTCTTCATGTTGCGTGACCTTGAGCAGCTCCCCGAACCTCTCAGAGCGTCTTAGTTTCTTCTTTCATCAGATGGGGATGACAATATCTACTACCTACCTCATTCCTGTGGTGATCAGCTATGCTTCCCGAGGTGGGAGCTCCTAGAAAGTAACACATTATGATTAATTGGGTGTTGAGTATCCTGACCTCTCTGTTTTACTGCTACCTGGCTATCAGTTTCCACTCATAGATGGCCCCCCCCACCTTGGACCACAGCATATATCCTTCATCCCCTTTCTCTTTTTCATCTCCCCATCTCAGGCTTTTCTCCACTGGGTTCCCTGACTCCTAAAGTTCTCACCGATATTCCCTTTCTTAGAGATATAAGTTTTCTGGTGGAGGTAAGCACTGGGGGTTTGTGGTACATAGAAGAGAAGTAACTGATCAGCCTGGGGGTTTAACGGACCTTTTAAAGGAGCTGACTCTTGGGGGATGAAGAGGATTTTGGTGGATGGAGGGAGGAGGAAAAAGAAGGCACTGTAGGCTTGTGCAAAGGTATAGCACATTCGGGGACCCCCAGGGATTTGTACAGGATAAGGTGGGTGTGGTGGCATGTAGTTATTGTTTGCTAAAAATTGAATGGGTATTTTTTTCCCCTTTGTCTCATCAACTGTTAGTCCCAGGAGAGCAAAGACTGCACACCTTAATTCCATACCCCTTACATTGCCTCCCTGGGGATAGTTAACCCAGCTAGACTCAGGTTAACACTCATATACTAATGAGTAGGTTGTATTGAGTGAAGTGGGCAGCATAGCAACACAGAAAGGACATAGACTTTGGAGTCAGTCAGACCCAATGCAAGTCACCTACTCTCTCTCAGCCTCAGTTTCTTCATCTGTGAGATGGAGGCAAAATGCCTCATCCGATTGCTGTGAAAATGAAAGGAGACAGGCTACCTGGGAAGGGATGGGCAGAGCAGACTCAACGTGAGTTAGTTCTTGATGTTTGCAGACTCTCCTATGAACTAATCCTAACTGCTTCATGGAGGCTCCAACTTCATTGATGGCAGCCAAGGATGGGTGTTATCTCAACAGAGAACTGCAACATTGGCCACAGCTCAAGCTGGCTCACACTGATGCCACTCCACCTCCTGCTTTTCCACCTCCTGTCCTGGAGATGGGAGTTTGCTTCCATGGCAGGTAAGAGAGAGGAGAACACATGGGTGCAAGATACACTTTGTTTCTTTCTTTACACTCACTTCTTCCCAAGACAGTGGGGTTGTTACTGGAGTATAGGATCTAGGAAGTCTTCAGGCTAATACAATCCCTTTGATCCGCAGCCCTGAACCATAAACTCAAGATTTCATCCTTTCCTGCCTCAGCGTATGCCCCACAAGTGCAGGCATCTATGTTTTATTTGTAGTCCAAAAGCCTAGGACAGTGCTGGGTGCAGAATAGGGGCCCAGTCATTTTGTTGAAAGAATAAATGGGCAAATCCCTCCCAACCTCTATCCCTTGTTTACCTTCAGCATGGAGTTGGCTAGATTACGTGTTGTTCAATCCTATTCTTTCTTTGTCTGCACGCGCCCGCGTTTGCTATAATAACATTGGCATGGAGGGTTGTGTATAGCCAGGGCAACCAGGAGTGGAGTTCTGTGACATCCAGACATCCAGGGAGGCCCACTTACTGCTAGTTTCATTTGACGAGAGTTTTTGGTCTCATGGCTGAAAGTGTGTATGTGCTCTGAGGTGTGTGGTCAGTGTGCTCTCATGTCTTGCTGACCCAGGCATGTGCCTTCCATCGGTGACCTGTCATAGTCAAGCTACTACCCCAAACAGATGGATTTCTCTCCCTCTAATAAAGAATCAGTACATTTTTACAATTACTAATACTCCCAGTACCAGACTCTCTTCCCCCTCCCTCCCTCTGAGAAACCAAGTCAGGTCACCAAGTTAGGTCACTACTGTGTGCATGGGATGAAGGGCACTGGCTGTCCATCTTTCCCTCTGCATCTTCACAGGCATTATGACTGTTTTCAGACACACAAGTGCATCTATGAAACGATTCCGCACATCTGACTGTGCCTGTGCATCAAAAGCTTTCCCGCATGTGTTTTAAAGATAATTGAAAAAGATGGTAGCTGTTCTCCTCTTGAAATTCCATTTTCATTTTGATTTTCTTATTCAACACAAGGTGTCCTTTTCCTTTTTAAAAATGCTCCCGAGGTGATTTTAGAGAAATAGGAAAGGAGGGGGAAAGAGAGAGAGAGAAAGGGAGAGAAAAGGGAGAGAGAGAGAGGGAGAGAGAGGGAGAGAGAGAGGGAGAGAGAGAGAGAGAGAGAGAGAGAGAGAGAGAAACATCTATGTGAGAGAGAGACATCAATTGGTTGCCTCCCATATGTGCCCTGACTGGGAATTGAACCCACGATCTTTTGGTGTATGGGACAAGGCTCTAACCAACCAAGCCACCCCATCAGGGCAATGCGATGTTTTCTTGAAAGGTATATTCCAGTTTGGGAGCCAGAAGGTGGGGCAGCATTTCCATAAGAGTAATAACTGGCAAAAAAAGAAAATGAAATAAAAAACTCAGATAGAATTAGTGGATGCAGATCATCTGCCTGAGGTTTGCTATTAATTTCCACCCTGCCACCCCCCACTCTAAGGAACTAACTCATCTCTAGGTGAGCTTCAATTTATAATATGAGGTTGATGATCAAACCCAAGCTCTCCCAGAGCAGTGTCGTCAGGAGGAAGGGCTCCGATGGATAAAGCCGGTGTGATGGAGCCTAATGAAATGGGGTCTCAGGAATGCAGTGTGGACTCTTCCACTATCTTTCTGTTTTCACTTCACAATCAATAAAGCCATGAATGAGAGAGAAATATGCTGGTTACATTACTTTAAAATAGCCTGGCAAAAAATAATTTCTTATTGATTAGTTTCCATCGAAGGCAAGGTCTGTGCATAAAAGAAAATTGACTGCTGAAAATTCTAAAACAAAGTAAATGAGGGAAGATGTTTAAATTTTTAAAGGGGGGAAAGGGTGCAATCGATGTACCCAAACCTGGTGCTTATAAAAGTAGTGCTGGAACTGAGATCTAAGTTGTTCTTGCTCTGATTGACTGACTTTCATTTACTCCAATATTAAAAAAAATGTGAACTAGACTGATGGGCTTTGGAAAGCAAAGCCTATAGAAAGATGTTTCAGATACCATGGGAAGTAAAGAAATGTAGGAGTGAAAATGATTCCCGGAAAGGAGGTAGGAAATTATTTGATGGGTTATGTGGTCATGCCTCTTTTTAGTTACACGCCCTAGATACTGGTTTGATCCAGTGGTCCTCAGTGGGAAGTGGTTTTGCCTCCGAAGGGACATTTGGCAATGACTGGAGGCACTTTTGGTTGTCACAACTGTGGGGTGACTGTTGGCATCTTGTGGGTAGAAGCCAAGGATGCTGCTAACCACCCTACAATGCACAGGCAGCCCCGCCCAGCCAAAAAGTCGATGGTGCTGAGGTGGAGAAATTCTGGTCTAAGAACAAAAGTAGAATTTATTGAATCATAACTGAAAATCCAGGATAAATCTAGGTGTACTCAGATGTTCATTAGAAGCACCTTTTCCTCTTGGGCCTGCCATGTTTCCTGTGAGCTTCATTCTCGGGGAGGTTTCCCTATCACGGTCATAAGATGGGCTTTGGCAGCTCAAGGCTGCTACTAGCTTAGCCACTTTAGTGGAGAAAAGAATGTCTTTCTCATTGGTTTCCCCCAAGAATCCGGAGACTGAGTCTCACTTGGCTAATCCTATATAATAAAGAGGTAATATGCAAATTGACCATCACTCCAACACCCAAAATGGCCTTCCCCATGTGGACACAAGATGGCCACCACAAGATGGCCAGCAGGGGAGGGCAGTGTGGGTGATCAGGCCAGCAGGGGAGGGAAGTTGGGAGGGACCAGGCCTGCAAGGAAGGGCAGTTAGAGGTGACCAGGCCTGCAGGGGAGAGCAGTTGGGGGCAACTAGGCCTGCAGAGGAGAGCAGATAGGGGAGACCAGGCCTGCAGGGGAGGACAGTTAGGGTCGACCAGGCCTGCATGGGAGAGCAGTTAGGGTGACCAGGCTGGCAAGAGTGGGCAGTTAGGGGTGACCGGGCCAGCAGGGGAGGGCAGTTGGGGGTGACCAGGCCTGTAGGGGAGGGCAGTTGTGAGGGACAAGGCCTGCAGGGAAGGGCAGTTGCAGGGGGACCAGGCCTGCAGGGGAGGACGGTTGGGGGCAAACAGGCCAGCAGGGGAGGGCAGTTGGGGGTGACCAGGCCTGTAGGGGAGGGCAGTTGTGAGGGACAAGGTCTGCAGGGAAGGGCAGTTGCGGGGGGACCAGGCCTGCAGGGGAGGACGGTTGGGGGCAAACAGGCCAGCAGGGGAGGGCAGTTGGGGGCAAACATGCTGCCAAGGGAGGGCAGTTAGGAGTGACCAGGCCAGCAGGGGAGAGCAGTTAGGGGTAACCAGGCCGGCAGGGGAGGGCAGATTAGGGGCAATTGGGCCAGCAGGGGAGGGCAGTTAGGGGCAATTGGACCGGCAGGGGAGGGCAGTTAGGGGCAATTGGGCCGGTAGGGGAGGGCAGTTAGGGGTAACCAGGCTGGTAGGGGAGGGCAGTTAGGGGTAATCGGGCCTGCAGGGGAGCAGTTAGGCGTCGATCCGGCTGGCAGGGGAGTGGTTAGGGTGCGATCAGGCTGGCAGGCAGAAGCAGGTAGGGGCAATCAGGCAGGCAGGCAGGCGAGCAGTTGGGAGCCAGCAGTCCTGGATTGTGAGAGGGATGTGCGACTGCCCGTTTAGGCGGGATTGGGCCTAAACGGACAGTCGGAAATCCCTCGATGGGTCCCAGATTGGAGAGAGTGCAGGCTGGGCTGAGGGACACACTCCCCCTCTCCTGTGTACAAATTTCATGCACCAGGCCTCTAGTCTTTATATATGGTCATCCATGAACCACTCATAGTGGGGCTAGAATATTGGCTAGACCTGGGATACACATCCACCCTTGACATGGGGTCGGGGTAGGATGTTAGATTGGTCTCATATAAAACACTTGGACTGAGAGGGTGACAAAGTGTTTCTCCAAAAGGAAACATTTGGGCGGGGGGAGGGCGGGCATTTCTGGAATAAGGGAGAGTATATGCTGAGCAGCCAAGCAACACATGTCCACTACATTTATTTTCTGGGAAATTCAGAAGGGTGGTGGTATGTGGGACAGTCGGACCCCTCTCCTCCACCTCTCGCCTCCTCTCTCATCCAAGAACCCCAGATAAGGTATTTTAATACTCCTCTGATAGTGTTTCCCTTCCTCTCTCCATGCCTCCTAATAGTCACGTTACATTATGATAAATGTATTTATTTACACATCCATGTGTTCTCCTAGACAGTGAATCCCTAAAAAGAGGGATCACATCTAATTCATCTTTGTGTCTCCAACACCTTGCAGAGGGTCGAGCACCCAGAGGTTAAAATAAAACTTTAAGAGAGTTCAAAGTCAATTTGGTCCATTTAGACTATTGGTCCTTCATTCATTGAATGTTTATCGAGCAGCTACTACTACCAGTATGTGCCTGACCCTGTGTCAAGACTTGGAGACATAGCAGGAAACAAGGCAAGCACATGTGGGGTGTAACCTCTGGTGGGGTGGCAGCCATTGGACAGGTGACAAAAGTGAGTTGCATGCTGCAAAGGGGAGTTCTGAGAGCTATGGAAATCACAACAAGGGCCCATTTAGAGAAGGGTCTGAGGAAGTGATCCTCAAGGAGCAGTCTAGAAGGTGAGTGAGAGAGTTTTGCGAAAAGTGATCAGAAGAGGTTTCTTTCCAGAGGCAACAGCCTGTGCAAAGCCTCGTCGTGGTGGTGGGGCACACGGTCGTGGTCATTGTGACCTGTTTCCGAGATGGGGTTGCATTTTAGGTCTGATGTAAGGAACATTAGTCTCAGCTTTCCACTGTGACGAGTCTCTTCAGCAGTGATTGTTTAATTTTAAGGAACAGAAACTCATTCAAAGAAATTAAAGTGAATAGGAATTTTTATTGTCAGGACACAGAAGGTACTCGGGGAATCCAGTGTAACAGCTGGACCTCATGGGACTGGAATGTTGTTAACCAACCGTTTTCTCCATCTCTCTCTCTGGGGCTTATCTTACCACATCTGCTCCATTCTTCTCTCTACAGACTCACATCTGCCATCCAGATCTCAAGTTTTGCTCTTCATTACTTTCCACTTGCCCAGAGCTCTAGTTCTTCCTCCTCATAAGCTTTTAGTTCTAGTTTCTAACACCCTCTGACCAACTCAGCCTCTTACTCTTTCACATTTCCAAGTATAAGACCCTGATATGTGCAGGCGGTGGTATCGTTGTTCAGTCAGCTGTGGCCAGGGGTGTCACATGGGTGTTTTGCTGTGTGTAGGCTAGAGAGAGTCTCTGAGAAGGTGTGCAAATGGGAAATAACTGGTGGACCTCTCTGGAATGGTAGGCTTAGACACCAAGGATGATGATGATGATGATGATGATGATGGTGGTGATGATGATGGTGATGATGATGGTGATGGTGCTCAAGATGTGGCCAGCCCTCTTTTAATAACATACTTTTTAGCTCATTTAATGCTCACAATCACCCAGTGAAAGGTTAATATTATTTTCTTTTGCTGAAGAGACTACTAAGATGCAGAAAGGTAGACTAAAATTGCTTCAAATGTTATTTTGGTGAAATGTTAATTGCTGAACACGTCTGATTTCAACCTCAGGGGAAATGTTACTCCCAGATAATTGCCTAGGGGACATAGCCATGGTAATCCTTACTCAATTCTCCTTCTCAGAATACTCCAGCCATGCCAGTATTCTTCCAGTTTCTCAACATGCAGCCTTTGAACCTCTCTCCCACTCTTAACTTGGTTAACTTTTATTCTTCTTCAGGTCTTAGCTTAGACATTTTCTCGAAGGCACTGTGTGAGGTACTTGATAAATACCATCTCATTTAATTCTTTTGATAACTCTTGAAACATGTGGGCAGTGCACTTTGTAGATGGTCTCCTTCAACTTCCATTCCAGCCTATTGACTGTGTCATCTATATTGCAGAGGCTGGAAATATAAAAAGTACACTTCCCAGACTCTCTTGCAGCTAGGATCCTGGCTAGGATTTAGGTTCTGCAAATCAGACTCACCCCTGAGTGTTGAATTCAGAAATGAGTTAGAAGGGAGAAAGGTATAACACGACCCACCTTGCTGCTGCGGGTCATGGCAGAGTTGGGGTGGTTCTTCAGCCACTACCTCCTTGACTTGGTGACTTCCTGTAGCAGTGGTGGCTATTTTCTAATCATTGTAGAGGCAGGGAGATTTGGGGGGCAGGGAGTTGTTCATGGAAGGCCCAACTTTTTGAGCCCTTCCATTGGTTTTTCTAAGTCACCTTACACCTAATCATCGATTCCTTTCTGCTTAAAGTAACTGGAGTGGTTTCTGTTGTCTGCAACTGAACAGTAGGCTTCCCATACCCTGCCCCCTTGCCTCATTTTACAGATGAGGGCCTGAGGTCTGAGAATCAGAGTTCAAATGGCTTGACTCAAGTTTCAGAGCACCTAAGTGATGGAGAACTTGACTCTCTTCATTTGTCTACCTTTAGTACTGCCTCTAAGGTCTCCTGTCGGGGCCCCCTTTCTCACGTTATTTCCTTTAGTGTTCTTCCCCCACAGCACATTTGTTCCAATCAGATGGAATCTGATAGTCAATTCATTCCAAGGCCACAGGGATGTGATGTAACCCTTCCCCAGGCATCTCTGCATTTTGCAGAGGACTATGTGGACAGTGTGATGATGAACCCCAGAGCATGAATCCCAGGCACCATGGCAACTGCTTGAGGAGGAGGTGAAGGGGGTGGGGAGGGAACCTGGGGTGGGAGGCTCTGAAAGGAAGGTCAGGAAAAATGACCAGGTTCTCAGCTGTAATTGTCCTGGCCTGATTTCCTTGAGGCCTGTGTTAATCTTCTGGATTTGCTGAAAGGGGCTTGCCCCAGGTGGTAAGCTTCCTAAAGCGTTGGATTGGGGTTTATAAACCAATTGGAATACCCCCCTTCCGACCCACTCCCAAGAGCTCTGGTCAGATTTTAGACATGCTAGCTAATTCCTTTCTATAGATTCGCCTGGCTTTATTAGGAGTAATGGTACCAAGGGTATTTTTCTTTATAGACATTATAATTAGTAATTGTTTTGAAGGGCAATGGCTGTTAAACTACTTATTTTTTCTTTTCCTGGAGGACAGGACAATTTCCAAGACGGATGATTTCACAATTGAAATTCCATGTCTCCCAGAGGTAGATTTTTATGGCGGTTGGTGGAAGCAAAATCCTCTCCTTTTATTTTTTCCATTACACGTCCAGACACAGACACACACAAAAGCCGTTTCTGGGAAGGGAAGCGGAAAGACAGAGCCTCCGCTGAGTGTGCGGCAGTTTTTATAGACAGTCGCCTGGCTCGCTGGCTAATGGGATGGATGATAAATGCTCCCGAGATACCATTTCAGTCAATTAATTAGTTAATGTTTAAAGATGGAGAGTGTCATGTAGATAGAGAACATTATGATTCTCTTAATAAAAAAGACAAAGTAAGAAAATACGGGAACGAGAAGATAGTGCAAGTTTTGCCTTTGAGCTCTAACCTCTCTTTGATTCTGGCGTTAGTCAGGGGGCTGTGAGTGCTCTCTATGGCCAGGTCACCTCCAGTGGGTTCTTTTCTTCGAGGCAGAGAATTTCAGTCCAGTAAGTACGGTGGGGTCATTGGTTATTTTCTTGTAAGTGACACTTGTTGCATGGAAACATTCAGAGTTGGGTGCGTTGTTTGCGGCTCTGAAGCTGGTTGGAGTAATTTCCTAAACTAGTCACGCCCAGAAATGACTGGAAGATGGGTGAGCGGCATGCAGGCCCTTCTTTAGGGTGCCCCAAGGTTCAAGATCCAGAAAATAAAAATTAGTCCTTTTTTGTGAGGCTTTTGAGCTGGAGACAAGAAGTAAAGGGTGGGATACCTGGGTGAATATTAACTAAAACAAAGATGGGAGTATAAGTGATGGTGTTAATAAAAGGAGAGGTTCCTAGAACAATGGCTACCAATGGGGCCCGTGTCCCCCGATTTCGTACCACTGGCTTCCATGAGCGGTTACTTCAGTGAAAAGGTTTGGCGTGAGGGCAGACAGCCCACACCCAACATAGTGTTTATCAAATCCATGCACTCCAACTATCCTAGACAGATGCCCGCATCACCCATTCCACTGTTCGGACTCATCTGCCTAATTTTGAAGATCCCCCAAAGGGGAGAGGGCATGAGAGAAGCCCAGACACAATGGTTTCTTGAAGTTTCATTCTATCCAGGTTTTTGACAGAGTAGCAATGCTTGATTTGAAAGATACAGTCCTGGTACAACATACTCATGGTTGTGGGCTGATCAAAGACTTTTTCTTTTCCTGTCACAGCTGCTCAGACATTTTTCATGAACAGAAGTTGGAAAGCACAGTCTCTAGTAGTGAGGGGGACTCAGGCTTTGGAGTTCAGACAGTGCTATGCTCAAAAGTCTGGCTATCACCTGCCAGCTCTGTAAACCTGCGGTGTTTCCTTATCTGCTCAGAGCCTCAACTTCCTCATGTATTAATGGGGTAATAAACATATTTATCTCAGAGGATTAGAAAGTTGTTTATTCACTTACTCCACAAAAATGTATTGAGCTTCTGTAACATGGCAGGCATGTACTGGCTTCTTGGTCTCACAATGGCAAGACAGGAATGTCCCTTGCTTTCATGAAGTTTCTGTTCTCATGAGGAGCAGGCAGTAATTGAATGAGTTAACTAAAAGTGGTGATGGCCTACGAAGAAAACACAATAAAGGAACTTCGTAGAGAATAGCTGGGTGTGGAAGACGGGCACCTTAGCAAGGGAGGATCTCTCTGAGATGACAATGAATCGAGAAATGAGGGAGGCACACACGTATCTGGAGAAGAGCATTGCCAGCAGTGACAGCTGTAAGTGCAAAGGTCCTGAGGCAGGAAATGGCCAGCATGGCTGTAGCATGGTTAGTGATGTGAAGGCCTGGGCAGAGATTTAGTCAAGAAGGCAGGCAGGGGGCAGATCATGTAGAGCCTCATAGGCTATCAGTTAAAAAATCACAATCCAGTGCCTGGCACAGAGATAGTGCTCAATAATCTATTTCCTTTCTTTATAATTCCTTGCCCTTAAAGTATGGTTGAATTTTGGTCAAGGTATCAAAGTACCATTCTGGCTGCTTCTTCCTCCTCTAGAGCTAAAAGGATCTGTTAGTTTAGTAACAAGGAAGTTTCCCTTTTCTCACAATGCCATAGACCAGTGGTTGGCAAACTCATTAGTCAACAGAGCCAAATATCAACAGTACAACGATTGAAATTTCTTTTGAGAGCCAAATTTTTTAAACTTAAACTTCTTCTAACGCCACTTCTTCAAAATAGACTCGCCCAGGCCGTGGTATTTTGTGGAAGAGCCACACTCAAGGGGCCAAAGAGCTGCATGTGGCTCGCGAGCTGCTGTTTGCCAACCACGGCCATAGACCAAGGGAAGGTACCAGCTGGGAGTTCAATGTGTCTCAGAGGGAGGGGGACGAGAATCCAAGATGCCTAGGAGACTACGAGTAACTACTGAGTAGATGGACCATGAGACATTTGTTTAATAAGCTTGGATTTACATATCTGTAAAAGTCTCTACCATAGTCGGTAGAATACAATCCACTTACACGAGCTGGACTTTAAGAATCTGCGTCCTCGAATGACCAGAACACAGGCTCTGTCTTTGGCTTCTAGGAGAAGGGTAAAAACAAGGAATAGCAAATAAAATGAGTGATAGCAAATACAATTTTAAATAAAAATCCCACATGCCAAAGATCTCTGCTGAGTCTGCCTAATTTCTAGCACCACTTTTAGCCCCAGAATTCCTGATTCTCAGTTCTGCAGGATGCTCATTTGTCAGAGACTCCATTTCTTTGGGGGAATTTATTCCCAGTGGGCAGCAACGTGGGCGAACCTATCGATCCTTTTTCCAGGTAATAAGGGGGGAAGTAAATGGCATTTTCAGTTTTATTCCTCAGCTAACCAGAAAAACACACACAAAACACTCTAGAAACATAAAACCAATGTGTGCTTGAGCCCCGGTTAATCAAATTTTTGTTGTGGTTGGCAGACAAAAGCTGAGCAGATTTTTTCCAAGTGTGGTGCAAAATAGAGCTGGATTTTGCTGTAATTTTGTCATTAGGACCAAGAGAAGAAATCACATCAATCAGAGATAATTTCGCTGAACTTCCCAGAGGGCTGTGAAAGGAAGAGTGAACTCCCTGTTGCTCTGAAGTGGCAGCAACTGACTGTCCAACAGATGAATTGAACAGATGGGAGGAGGTGTCAGTGTGAAATTGATATGTGCCCTGGTGATGGAAAAGAAGACACTACTTGGAAAATGACGTGGGGGCGCAGAGAGGGGAGATCTTGCTGAATCCCAAAGGTCTGCTTTTACCCTTGATTTGGCATCTAGAGAATGACAGGTATAGGGAGACACTTGGCCAAAATCTCATGGCAGAAACAATCTATAATAATAAAAGGGTAATATGCTAATTAGACTGAACGTCTTCCGGACTTCCTTCCTGACCAAGCTGGGGCCGGAGGGAAGCCAGCCTGGGTCCTGGGTGCCTGTGGGTGGCCTGAGGGAAGCCAGCCCGGGTCCCGGGTGCCAGAGGGCAGCTGGAGGAGGGAAGCCTGGGTCCCAGGTGCTGGAGAGAAGCCAGTGCCGGCAGCTGGGGGAAGGAAGGCCTACTCTTGCACGAATTTTCATGCATTGGGCCTCTAGTCTATAATAATAAAAGCGTAATATGCTAATTAGACTGGACATCCTTCCGGATGACCTTCTGGATGAAGCTGGGGCTGCGAGGGAAGCCTGGGTCCCAGGTGCCTGCCAGTGGCTGGAGGGAAGCCCGGGTCCTGGGTGCCAGGGGGAAGCCGGTGCCGGCCGATGGGGAAAGGAAAGCCTACTCTTGCATGAATTTTATGTATCAGGCCTCTAGTTAACAAATAAATAAATCACTTTAATAAAAATTCATTAAGCATTTACTATATCCCAGATACTATGCTTAAGTGTTAAGATAAAGAAACATATTAGGCCTTTTTTCTCTCCCAAAGGCCTGCACTCAACGTGATGAGTGGGGAAGACAAATGGGGAGAGGCAGGTGACATGGATGATTACTGGGACGTTCAGAGTGATGAGGACCACGACAGAGGGGACACAGGGCTCTGGCCTGGGGACTCAGAGGTGGCTTTCTGAAGATGTCTGGGATGGGATTTTTAGTATATGTTTTCTTAACACATTACGGACAGATCACGAGACTTCTCACTTTAATACAAAGTATCATACTTTAAAAAGACATTAGCTTGTAAGAACATGTAATAAATAACTTCAAAATGCAATGGGTATTTAACTTTAAAGCATGCCTTTAACATTTATGTAAAACGTTTTTTGTACTTGGTCAATAGAAACTTATCTGGCCACTGGGTAAAGCTAGCAATAAAACTACTGGAACGCAATGTGTTAAGTTGAGATGCTGTGTTAGTTATCTATTGCTTCATAGCAAATTATCCCAAAACCAAGAAGCTTAAAACAACACACATTTATTAACTCACAATTTTTGTGGGTCAGGAGTCTGGGTTGTGGCTTAGCTGGGTTCTCTGTTTCATGGTGTTGCAAAAGGCCCAACGTCAGTGCTCTCATTTGAAGACTCGAGTGGGGAAGTATCCATTTCAAGCTCACTGACTGGTTGTTGGCAGCACTGAGCTATTTCCTGGCCATTGGTCAGAGGCCACCCTCAGCTCCTTGCCACAGAGATCTGTGCCACTTGGCAGCTTGCATTGTCAAAACATGCAAGCTGGGAAGACACCTAGGAAGTCTGTTAGAGGCTGCTGGTAAGATGGGAGTTATACATCATTTCTCACCTGATCACGGAAGTGACACCCATCAGCTTTAAACTTAGAAGCAAGCCACACTCAACAGAGAGGACTGCACAAGGGCAGGAACACAAGGAGACGGAGGTCATTGAATGCCACGTCGGAGCTGTCTGTCACAGCTCCCGGTAGCAGCTCCTGGACTGCGGACTCATTTGAAACTGATCTGTTAGGACGAGTTTCCAGGAAATAACACACGCAAGTATGTGGTAACAAGCCAAGTCCTACAGAGGAAGACATCGGCTCAGTCTGCAGGGGAGATGGGGAGACAGCATTATTGGAGTTATCAGGGGCAAGGGACCTGGAGTATTTATAACCCCCACCCCCCTACACCTGCCATTCGTTGGCTAAGTACTGCTCTTAGGGGACATAAATTCCCAGGAACTTGTGGCTCTCCAAGGGTGAAGAGCAAGTGGGTGCCAAGAGACTGAGGCTGTTGAGAGTGGAAGCCCATGGGGGGCTTGTAGGCATGAAAATGTCAAAGGGATCCTGGGGGATGTGGGAGAGCAGTGACGGCATCTGCTACTCATGTGTATTATAAAAATTGTTAAAATGTAGGAAAGTATGAAGAAATGGAGAATTCTGCAAGAGTAACAGCTACTGGAAGCAAACTGTAAAGGTTAGCAGTGCGTCCGGGAGAAGGAGATGGGAGGAATGATGTAGGCAGAGGAACCACCAGGGAGGGAATTACGGACGTGAGTGAGCATATCACTTTATAGTAACACTAAGTAGATTAAAAAAAAAAAGATTCTAAGTAAAGCCTAGGGTAGGTAGAGATCCATGGGCCACAGATGGGGTTTTACTGGCCTGTGCATCAAGGTTTTTGAGCCAATATTGAAAAATGGCAGATCCTACCAAAAAAAAATCTGGATTTCCTGATTCTTTTGACAACTTGGAAGTGCTTGCAACACTGAGCCTGTATTCCTCTTGGAAAAAGGAGCTGGACAGTGAAACTGCTCAGGTCTGGAGTTGGGGTGTGCACTGTGGTTTCCTCTCCCAGCACCCTCTACTGTGTCCCTTCTGGCCTTTGAGATGGGGACACATGATCCAGTGTGACAGGGAAGTGGTGGAAGGTGAGGCTGGCAAGAGCTACCTCACTCAGGGCCTCAAACATCATGCTGAGGACCGAGGAGTATGTCCTGGGGCATTGGGGAGCTACTGAAGGCTTTATGTGGCAGGATGACATTGTGAAATTTGTGCTGTAGAGAGCCCCCATCATTTGACCCCACCGACACACCAAATCAGATAGGTCAAGCTTTTAAAATAGATCTCAGCTGTTCACATTTAGGTCAATTATAGTCCTTGTCCATGAGACTCTGTCATTCCTCCAAGAACGAATCTGTTATTTTACTTTAATGGATTAAATATTTAATAATCTAATAACTGTCCATGCACCTGTCAGCCAGCCCAAGTGCTATAGCATTGACACGAACTTACATCTATTTCTATCTCACTTGTTAATGGGATTCTGCTGTCTTTGCTTATTTATCAACTATTCTTCATCCTAGTAACCTGGCAAAGATGAGATGAGCTTAAAAATCATCTTGTCCTGCTGTTTTTTTAAAGAACCTCTCTATTCATGAGAAATTCACTGCTTTAGCAAGCGGCCAATTCCAGTTGTTAGAAAGTTGGCCCAGTCCACCGATGCCAGCTGTGCTGTCCGTTAACTTTCTCCCATTCACCTGGAGTCTGGTAAACACAGTCCTCATTCAACATGTATTGAGCTCCTGCCTCGGATAAGGCACTGTGGGGAATACAAAGGTGGTTAAGACAAGGTTTTCTGCCCCAGTGGAGTTTTTAGTTTAGAAGCAGAGATAAGACAAATACACAAATAATTATAATACAACTAGAGGCCGAGTGCATGAAATTCTTGCACTGGTAGGGTCCCTCTCGGCTGCCAGCTGCTGGCCGGGGCTTCCCTTCCTTCCCCCCGGTCGCCTGCCACGCTGGTCAGAGCCTCCCTTCATTCCCCCCAACCCCCGGCCAGCCCCGCCCCCTGGTTGAACTCCCGGTCAAGGGGACAATTTGCGTGCTACACTTTTATTATATAGGATGTCAAGAGTGCTGTGTAATATAAGAGAGGAACAAGTTGCCCTAGCCAGCTTGGCTCTGTGGATAGAGCGTCAGACTGCGGACTGAAAGGTCCCAGGTTCGATTCCAGCCAAGGGCACATGCCTGGGTTGCAGGCTCAATCCCCAGTAGGGGGTGTGCAGGAGGCAGCCTATCAATGATTCTCTCTCATCATTGATGTTTCTATCTCTCTCTCCTTCTCTCTTCCTCTCTGAAATCAATAAAGAAATAAATTAAAAAAAAAAGAGAGGAACAAGCAAAGTGTTACTGGAATTCAGAAAGAGAGAGGGAGATTAATTCCAGGTAGAGGAATTTGGAAGAGCTTCATGGAGGAGGAACATTGGGGCTGTCCCTTGATGGAGGAGGCATGATGGCTTTGCAGGTTGGGGAGAGAGGATAGTGCTGTCCAGGGAGAAGGAACAGCATGGACAAAGGTGGGAGAGCGCTGGGCTTGTCACACCCAGGGACATGATTATGGGCATAGATTGTCATTGTCTAGGAGTCTAGCTGTGGAAGTTAAAGACTGAGGCCACAGCCCTTCATGGTATAAACTATTTACCTGCCCATCTTCCCTCTTTTCCCTTCATCTTTACTAAATTCTGCCTCCTCCATCTCCTCTTCCAAGAAGTCTTCTGTACTTCCCCTGGTTGGCGTAGGCACTTCCGTGCACTCTCAGATTTCCCTGGGTTTACCTCTGTCACAGATCTTCTCTCTGTCCTGTATTTTCATGGCTCTGTTGTAATTGTGGGTTTATATCTTGGTCTCCTCCATCAGACCATGAGCAGTTGAGGGCTAGCATTATAACTTCTCTCCTAGCGTATCTTTAATATGTAGCTCAGTGCTGGCATTTGGTAGGTATGGATATATGTATGGTTGTCAAGTGAGTTAATGCTTCCTACTCTGGTCCTATTACTGTCTATTTCTCTCCTTCATTATCCTGCCCATTGGCCTTAGAATGTGTATTTAGTTCCTTATACTTTGCCCTTTGCTGTCACTCAAGGTCTTCACTTCGCCTTATTCTAGAATATATCCTCATTTTATGCGTTACCTTTGGATTCATATTCCAGCTCCCATACTGGCCAGTCCCACAAAGAGACCATCTGGACAAATCCCATTTATTCAGCCAACCTGCTCTGCTTTGAGCCCCAATTATGATCCCTTGGGCATTTTCCAATCCAACAGTTACTTATTGAGTGCCCATCACATGACGGGAGAGCCCAGTGATGCTCCTGAGTTGACCTCAGTTTGGCTGCACCCTAAATCTCCCCAGAAAACCAAGAGGCTGGAGAACATGACAAGTTCCCATGGGGAAGTCTGATGTGTCAACCCGATTAATTCATCCCACGCCACAATTAGATGAGTGTCTGGGTCCCTCAGGCGAGTCCCGATGGCAGCTACCTCTTCCACTGGTCATCGGGAATCTATCTGGGCTCTTTCGAGGGGGAACAAGAGATTGTAATTCTGAAGTGGAACAGAAAGAAATGTAATTGGATCAATGGGCTGTTAATGATGCTATTGAGCAGCTCTCCGCCGTTGTGGATGGGCTGGCAATGGAGAACCAGGCCACGCTGCGTGAATGGCCCACTCTGACACAAAGCCTTCTGCAGATTGTAAAGTGCTTTTTGTGTGCATGATCTAGTGTAAATCATTACCGTCCTCCTCGGCCAGAGATGGAGCTTAGGGTGTCAGGGCAGGCTTGCCAGACACTTGGTGGGTCTCTGGGATGGGAAGAAAGATCTGTGTGGGTATTTGTGGTTTGCAGGGCGGTTTCAAGCATCAAACCACCTTGTGTTTATTGCTGTCTGGTTTCTCATGTGGGAGGAATGGGAAGCAAAGTGCCTGCCTCTCCGAGGGGCAATAACTGAGTCAGTTACAGTGCATCTACTCATGGACTCATGTGTGCCTGTCACGGAGAGTGAAGTCGAGTTCCAGCAGGTGACGTGGGGGACTTTCTGCAAGGAATTGATGTGTATAAGATCCCATTTCTACAAAACAGACAGTGACCACCATGCCCCCTTATGTCTATTTGTCTGTCTAGAATTAAATGAGGATGGAGAATATATGGAGGATCACAGACTGGGCTGTTTTGTATGGGATTTCAGACAGGACAGGTCACTGGGCAGGGTGAGGTTGAGAGGGGGTCAGGGCAAGCAAGTAAAAATGATTAGTAAATGGAACTGCTCTCTCTCTCTCTTTCACACACACACACACACACACACACACACACACACACACAGCATGATTTGGTCACTTTTATGCATTTATGTAAAACTAGTGACCTGGTACACGGATTCGTGCACATTGAAAGGAAATTAATTAGAAGGTGGTCGGCGGGATGGGACTGGGCGAGACAGGCTGCACCCTGGAGCCAACCTCCTGCAGTCCCTCCCTGGTGTCTGCGGAGTGAGCAGGGTCCCTCTGGCAGGTGGGGTCCCTCAGCCTGGCCTGTGGGGATTGGGCCAAAAACAGCTCTCCGACATCCCCCAAGGGATTCTGGAGTGCGAGAGGGCACTCTGCAAAGTTGCTATTGTACAGGGTGTGGAATTCAAATGCAAGTGTGCAGTAAACCAGATTCGGGGCTGACAGTGCCCCAGCAACAACATAACCCATGGCCGAAGGTGGAATTGCTTGGCCCTGCGAGGAATTGGGCTCCCTCCTCTCTGGTTTTGGGGTGCATCACCCAAGAATCGCCGGTGCCAAGTCACTGTGTTGAGCGTCTGCCTCCTGATGGTCAGTGTGCATCATAGCGACTGGTCTCACGGTAGGAGGGACACTTAGCATATTAGCCTTTTATATATAGACTAGAGGCCTGGTGCACGAAATTCGTGCATGAGGGTGTGTGTCCCTCAGCCCAGCCTGCACCCTCTCCAATCTGGGATCCCTCGAGGGATGTCCGACTGCCCGTTTAGTCGGGCAGTCGGACATCCCTTTCACCATCCAGGACTGCTGGCTCCCAACTGCTCGCCTGCCTGCCTTCCTGATTGCCCCTAACCGCTTCTGCCTGCCAGCCTGATCACCCCCTAACTACTCCCCTGCCAGTCTGATTAATGCCTAACTGCTCCACTGCCAGCCTGTTTGCCCCTAACTACCCTCCCCTGCAGGCCTGGTCAACCCTAACTGCCCTCACCTGCAGGCCTGGTCACCCCTAACTGCCCTCCCCTGCAGGCCTGGTCCCCCCCAACTGCTCTCCCCTGCAGGCCTGGGTCCCCCCCAACTGCCCTTCCCTGCAGGCCTGGTCACCCCCAATTTCCCTCCTCTGCCAGCCTGGTCACCCCTAACTGCCCTCCCCTGCAGGCCTGGTCCCTCCCAACTGCCCTCCCCTGCTGGCCATCTTGTGGTGGCCATCTTGGGTCCACATGGGGACAGCCATCTTTGATCACATGGGGGCAGCAATCTTGTGTGATGGAGTGATGGTCAATTTGCATATTACTCTTTTATTAGATAGGTTTAACATGTGCATGGACACATGTGTAAGGTAAATAATTGAAAAAAAACCATAAGATAATCAAGTGATGTTATTTTTATTCACATAACATGTATTGGTGACAAACTCTGTGCCAGGCACTGTGCATGGTGTGGATGATGCAGTGACGAGACCCAGGGCCCATCCTTTAGAAAGTACTTTGTAATCTATCAAAGTGCAATACAAACTGCTGGTGTGGTTTTCATTCCTGGCTGCACATCAGAGTTGCCACGAGAGATTTACACAATTCCTGATGCTGGGGGGAGGAGGGCAGGGGTGGGAGACACACCCAGACCAACTAAATCTGAATCTGGAGTCTGGGCACCTGAGTTTAAAAAGAATCTTTCCTAATGTGAGGGTTGAGAACACTGTCTGAGGACCTGTGTTCTAATACTTTAAGACATTATTTTAGGCCACAATATCTATTAATAACTTTAGGCTAGCCTTTCGCAAGGCTTTTATTTATTTAACAAAATGCTCGAGCAGTTTTGGCCCTGTGGGGGCAGTCCCTGAATGCCTGTACAGCGCTGTCATTACAAGGCTGCTGAGCTAAAGGGGGGACTCTGGAGGATGCTCAAGGATGGAGGCAGACTAAGAAGGGCATGGCCTGACCTCACGGCCCCTCCCCATGGGCTTCTGAGTCCCTGCCATCTTTTTTAGTCTGGGTGGCATTCAGATAAAAGCAGGGCCTCCTTGGCCTGCTCTTACCCAGCGGAAGCAGTGAGGTTCTGAACTTAATTGTTCTGAACTTAATCCATCCATCTACCATCCATCCCTCCTCTAAGATGCCGGCATTTCCTAATGAATTGTTTGCCAACTTAAAAAACACACATGTCGCTTAAGGAGACTCAACAGGTGAAGCCCAGTAATTAAGGATCTCTGCAGGAGGGAGCTGAAGGCAGCAGCTGGCTCTCTTTAACTGTGCCATTAGTCAGCCCACCTGCACAGGAACGGACGGATGGCACCAATCATGCCGCCCACCCAGAGGACTGGGCCATCCTCCTTCTCAGGATTCTTCCTGCCGCCTTTCAGGGCTATGGAGGAGCAGGTGCAGGGCGGGGCAGTGCTGAGGCAAGCAGGCACCTGGGATGCAAAATGGAAGTTGCACTCACCCTGCAGGGAAGCATTTCAAGACAGGGAAGGCAGAGTCTGCAGGCCTATTGAGACTTAGGCTCGAACTCCTGGAATATCACTTCCTTGAGATTGTATTGGACAGAGCCAATTACATGGCCATCTCAGATTCAAGAGGGTGGAGAAATAGACTCCTTACTGGGAAGAACAGCAAAGTCAGATTAGAAAGGGGTGTGCCTGTCAGGGTGGGATGAATCACTGTAATTCGTACTTGACTCACAAGTACTCTCAAGACTGATCATTGCTACTTTCTAGTCCACAGGCAGTCCTTGTGGCAATGCAGAACAGGCGACAGTGTGAAGAGTGACTTTGTCTGTATGGGCTTATTTATGTGGCTAGTGATGGATCAGTGGGAGAAGCCACAGATGTGCAAAATCCCCTGAGATTCTCAGGTGCCTCTAATTTGCATTTTCATAATGCATATATGGAAATTCAGCCTCCTCGTTGTCCTTGTTCCTTCTTTTGACCCAGCTGGTATGTCCCAAGGGTGTCTGCATTAGCCCTGGTTGCTTTTATACTTCTACCTATTTCTCTGCCTCTCTCCGTCTTTCCGTGTTACTACATTATTATGACACAAGTGTCATAGAGTTCCTGGTTACTTTAGTCCTGGGCAGGCCATTCTTCATGATAGTCCCTTGGTTTCTTCCAACTGTGCCCAAGTCATACTGTGCATCTCCAACCCACATCTGGCAAACAACTACTGTATTTTCCGGTGTATAAGATGACTGGGCGTAAAGAAGATTTTCCTGGGTTAAAAAGTTGTCTAAGACGCTGGAAAATATGGTAAATATTTACATTCTGTGATCTCCTGTAGATCCTATTGGTGTTACAACAACTTCTGTGATTTTTCAATGTCTTAGTATTTTTGGTATTAGCCGGCTTTTCTGCAAGTAATTAGGTCTATCTATTTAAAAAGTATTATTAAACCCAAGTACTCTAATCTCCTTTAGATCTTTATTAAAAAATCACTTTCTTAGTGAGTCCTTCCCTAACCCTACTATTTAAAATTTAAACTCCTCCAGCCAGTTCCAGCCCCCTCTTTTTATTTTTTCTCTCCATAGTACTTAACTCCAACTAGCATTCTATATGTTGTACTTGTTTATAGTCTGTCTCTTCTCTTCTACAATGCAAGCTCCATGAAGGTAGGGAGTGTTTGTATGTTTGGGTTACTGTCATAGACTCAGCACCCAGAAAAGTGCCTGGCTCATAGTAGATAACTCAACAAATATGTATTAAATGAATGGATAAATCACTTCTATCTGTTTTGAACTATTCATATCTATCTCTATTTTGTCTATATCTGCCTATCTCCATCCAGGCATTCATCCATGCATCCACTCATGCATGCATGCATGCATCCACTCATCCATCCACCCACTCATCCATCTACTCACTCATCCATTCATCCACTCATCCATCCATCCATCCATCCACCCACTCATCCATCCATCTACCATCCATCCATCCTTGCATCCATCCACCTAGCCATCCATCTGTCCATCTGTTCAATCATCCATCCATCCATCCATCCATCCATCCATCCATCTATCCGTCCATCCATCCATCCATCCATCCACTCATCCATCCATCTACCCATCCAACCATCCATCCATCCATCCATCCACTCACCCACCCACCCACCCACCCACCCATTCATTTACCCATCCATCAATCTAGTGAGCCTGCCTGTTTAACACATAGTACGGCTTAAATAATGACCAGAAGAACTGACAACTCAGAGCAGATCAATTAATATCAGAGTATCTGTGGCTTTGCAGGCTCCTCATTCTTGCTGAGGGTTTATCTTTGAGGTGAGGGAAGTCTGTGGTGAACATAAAGGCAATTCCTCAGCTAGACAGAGCCCAGGTCCTGCTAAATCTGAGAGGTATCATTAGGGAGCAAAAACTCTTTCATGCCTAGTGCTTTAAAAAGCGGAAACTGTGAACATTAGAGAATTTCTTATTTTAATCTGAGATGCTTTAGAGTTGGGGGGCTGGGAGGGTCATCGCAGGAGGGTAAGATTCATTCCATCTTTATGTCATCCTGAGGAGATCTGTGAGTTGTCTTCTGCCCTTGTACACTTCTCCATTTTTAAATGTTTGCTGAGGGATTTGTGTCTGTATGTGTGCGTGTGTGACTTTTGGTTGTCACTCAATGAGGCAAAGCGAGAGAAAAATACTTTCAGATCATTTGCCAAGGGCAGTGCTGGTTTAAGGTAAGAAATGGGGAAGGGTCTCTATTCTACCTCAAGTCACTGGTAGCTGTAATCTGCCTCCTGGGGCTCCTTCCCTGTGGTTGCAGCCCTGAGAGCAGAGACACAGCAGGTGCCCACGGCTGTATCTGATCAAACCATCCTTTTGTTTGGCTCACACAGTGTCGATTTTATTTTACTTTTTCTTTTGAACTGTCAGGCTCATCAAACATCAACATTGGTCTATGCAGGGCTCCAGTGCAAGAAAGAGTTGACGTAGCAGGCATTGAATACCGGCTTCCTTTTTAGGAGCCTGGAATTTCAAAAGTTACACCTGGTTGTTGTGCATACATAACCAGTTCACAATAAAACCTCTGCACTGTGAGTCTGAAGTGGGCTTCCCTGGCAGAAGCACTGCACACACGTCGCTGAGTTTTGTTGGAGGAAGAGCATGTTCAGTGTGATCCCGGAGATGGAGGGGTGAATGTTGCAGGCCTGTGCATGGATTCCTCCGGTCATGGCTGGTGTGCTCTTTCGCCCTGACTGGTCCTTGTCATAAACTACAGTGAGTACAGTTGCCTCTCAGTCTTAGGTGCTGGTCTTCCTAGCACATCACTGACTGACTGTTTTATTTATTTGTTGTGAGTTTCATCTCCTTTTATCCCCACACCTCACTCCCATTCATTCATATTCACTAAAGGGGCCACCATTTTGTGCTTAACATATATTTTTTTGTTTGTATGTTCTTGCAGCATGTGTAATTTTTTTGGTGCAATATATATATACATATGTATATTTCTATTTTTCTATCCTATCCTATGTAATTAAAGCCTAATATGCTAAGTGTCGGGTCGTCCATTCAACCAATCAAAGCGTAATATGTTAATGATATGCTAAAGCTGCTCAACTGCTCACTATGACGTGCACTGACCACCAGGGAGCAGACAGTTGACCAGTTGACCAGTTGCTATGACGTGCACTGACCACCAGGGGGCAGATGCTCTGACCATTAGGTTAGCTTGCTGCTGGGGTCCGGCCGATTGGAACTGAGTGAGATGGGCCAGACACACCCTGGAGCCCTCCCACGGTTCCTCCCTGGCTGGCCAACCTCCTGCATCCCTCTCTGGCCCCAATCGTGCACCAGTGCAGTCCCTCAGGGGATATTGGGAGCCAGTTTCGGCCCGATCCTGTTGGCCAGGCCGAGGAACCCCACTGGGCCTCTAGTTGAGATATAATTGGCATATAACATTGTGTAAGGTAAGGTAGGACACATCAATTTGATGCACTTACACATTACAAAATTATTATCACCATGGTGTTAGTTAACACCTCTATCATGTCACATAATTGCCATTTCTTTCATATATATATATATATATATATATATATATATATATATATATATATATGAGGCCCAGTGCACAATATTCATGTCCGACTGCTGGTTTAGGGCCTAAACCGGCAGTTGAACATCCCTCTCGCAATCCGGGACTGCTGGCTCCTAACCGCTCAACTGCCTGCCTGCCTGATTGCCTCTAACCACTCTGCCTGCCTGCCTGATGCCCCTAACTTCTCTCCCCTGCCTGCCTGATCACACCTAACTGCCTCTGCCTGCCTGCCTGATCCCCCTAACTGCTTTCCCCTGCTGGCCTGATCCCCTAACTGCTCTCTCCTGCTGGCCTGATCCCCATAACTGCTCTCCCTTGCCAACCTGATTGCCCCTAACCATCTCTGCCTCTGCCCTGCCACTGTGGCTTTGTCTGGAAGGACGTCTGGAAGGTTGTCCCAAAGATGTCTGGTCTAATTAGCATATTACCCTTTTATTAGTATAGATATTAGAGGCCCAGTGCACGGGATTCGTGCACTGGTCGGGGGCATGGCCTGTGGGGATCGGCCCACTGTGGGAGCAGCCGCTCATCCCAGTCTACCGAGCGGTGCTCCCACTGTGGGAGTGCACTGACCACTGGGGCAGCTCCTGTGTTGAGCATCTGCCTCCTAGTGGTCAGTGCACGTCATAGCAAGCAGTTGAGCGGCCTTAGCGTATTATTAGCATATTATGCTTTGATTGATTGAACAGACGACCTGACATTTAGCATATTAGGCTTTTATTATATAGGATGGAATATGACTTTGAATCAATATCTTACTTATTCTATATCTTAAATTATCATACAGTACAGTTGTCTCTCTCTTTTTGTTTTGGTATATGGATCCATGAATTTTAACACATTGTAGATTCATGTAACTATTACCGGCACAATCAGGATACTGAACACTTTCATCACCCCAAAGAACTTCTTTGTGTTAGTTCTTCCTTTATTGTCACACTCTCTCCCACTCATAAACCCTGGCAACTGTTGATCTGTCTTCCCCACTATAATTTTTTTTTTTTTTTTTAGGAACGTCATATAAATGGGTTCATATGGTATTATTTGCGATTGGCTTCTTTCACTCAGGACAACACATTTGAGATTCATCCAGGTTGTTGCCTATGTCAGCTGTTTCTTTTTCTCTTTTTGCTGAGTAGTATTCTGTGGAAGGGATGTTTGTTTATCCACTCTCTCACTGAAGGATATTTGGATTGTCTCCAGTTTTTGGTGATTATGAATGACACTGCTATACACATTTCTGTATCTATGTACAGGTTTTTGTGTGAGCATAAGTTTTCATTTCTTTAGAACACTCAGGAGTGGGATTACTGGGCCATATCGTAAATGTATGTTTAACTTTATAAGAAATTGCCACACTATTTTACAGAGTGGCTGAGCCATTCTTCATTCCCATCAGCAATGTGTGAGAATTTCTAATTGTGCTGCGTGTTTGCCAGCACTGAGTGTTGTCAGGGGAGCCTGTGTCTTTTGAGGGTGCCCCCTCCAAGTTTTATTTTTAGTCATAATATAAGAGCACAAATCTCACATAGACAGCTTGATATATGTGCAGATCCCTGCTTACTCACCACCGAGATGAAGATGAAGAACATTTCCAGCACTGTAGGAATCTTCCTTGTGGACTCTTAAAGTCTGTCATCCTCAGAGGGAACTACTGTAATGATCTCTAAAACTATTGATTACTTTTGTCTGATTTTGAACTTCATTAAAGAAATCACCTAGTATGTTCTCTTTGTTTCTGGTTTCTTTTGCTGAATATTTTGTCTAAGAGGTCATCCATGTTGCATATAGTTGTGGTTTTTCCATCTTCATTGCTATATAGTATTCCATTATATGGATATACCTCTATTTGTTAACAACTGGCTGTTGCATATTTGGGGGATATTATGAATTAAACTGCTGTGAACATACTTGTACATGTGTCTTGGTGACACACTCATTTCTCTTGAATGCACTTCCAGGAATGGAATTGCTGGGTCATAGTTTTTATATTTGGCTTTAGTATATACTACCAAACAATATTCCAAAGTGCTTGTATCAATGTACTCTCCTATTGTGTACACTTAAAAAAAAATTGATTTGTGTGAAATTGTACTAATGACCGCATATTGCTTTTCACTTACCCTCCCCCCTCGCATTATAGTTGTAGGTCCATCTCTACGGCTGTATGTCACTTCCAACATTCCATAGTGTTCATTCGTCCACCTTTACTTGCCTTCTTCCCCAGTGATGGACACCCTTGGTGCCTCTGACTTCCTGCAACCACAGTAACGTTGCAGTGATTATCTTCGTAAATGTCCTTGTAAGGAGTCTGGTGAGAATTTCTTGCAAAACCGTTGGTCATTGGGTCTGCGCCTCTTACTCTGATAAATAGCAATACCAGTGTCCACTCCCACCAGCTGTTCCTGAAGGTTCTGCATCCCACATTCCTGCCAATACTTGTCCTTTTTGAACTTTGTCAGCATAGTAGGTGTAAATATCTCATTAATATTTCAATTTGCATTTCTTTGCATACAAATACATTTTAGCACCCAGCTTCCCTTTTGTATGACACAAAATCAAAACAATGCCCCTTTGTGTGTAAAATTAAAGAGAGGTTTCTGGCTTGTGTGGACACCAAAGAAAGGGTGTCATTACTATCACTACTTGCCCGTGGTAGAAGTGCAGAAAATGTAACCAAGACCTTGTCTATACAAAAAGAAATAGACAGCCAGTTTGAAAGGGTATTGCCATGGACTGGAACAAAGAATATCCTTACATGATATTATTCTACACTGTCATTAAAAATTTTCCCAAACTTGGATCACCCCCATTACATATAATAATTCCTCACACCCATGGGGTGGGGGGAATCATCTGTTTGGTGCTTGGAGACAAACGTAACACATCTCTAGATATTTTAGAATTACAACAGCATATTATATAATTACCCCAAACAAACTTACAAACTAATTCTTTGAATGTCTGGCAGCAATTTTAAAAGGACATGAAAGGGTTTAATCCCTTCCACTATGTAGAGGGCCCCCTGGGAAGGCACCTGAGCATTCTAAATTGGCCCCTCTTACCCTTTTAGCCAAGAGGGACCTGCTTCTCACAATCCAATTGTCCACAGCTATTGCCTGAGCTTCTGTTCATGCCAAGGGTGAAACCTCATGATGGCTGGTACCATGGATGTGTCTCTCGCCCAGTGGGGTGAGCTGGGCCTCCCTGGAGAAGAAACCTGGGTTCCACAAGATATGTGATCAGTGCTGGGACCCTGCCAGCAGGCGAGGGGATCCCAAGACAGGTGCTGGGCGCGGAGGCCATGGGGGCATAGGCGACCAAGGAGACAGAACTAAACCTCACATCACCCTGCTTGGCCCCGGAGGATGGCTGGTTAGCCAGAGACGGGTAAGATTCCTCAGGGAAGGAACAACCTAAGACAGGCACAGTCGCACAGGGGCCATCAGGAGAGAACTTGGGGGTCAACAGAGGTGGGGCACAGACCTTCACCCCCCCCCCAAGTTTGTAGGGGCCTGAACCCTCACCCCTGCTGAAGGAGATCTCCTGCCCCCATGGCTGCTCAGCTTCACATGCCCAGCTCAAATCGGGACCCAGGTAACAGAGACTTGGCCGACAGCAGATGCCCTCTCACCGCAACAAGACTTGATGGAGATGTCTTGCACCCATGATCCGGGGAACTGGGGTCTAGGATATCTAAATCCAGCCTAGCACCAGGAATGCTCAGGGCCTACTCAAGAAGGCAAATAATCCTCTCCACTAATAATTACAGGGTAAAACAAGATGGTTGTTAGAATATTAAATTTGACAGTAAAATAGTAGTCAAGTTTTCAGACTAATTTAAATTGGCCAACCAAAATAGCATCTCTTTATATATTTAATGTTTATGTGTATGAGCCATAGGTTCCATTAAATCAGGGTTTCTCAACCTTGACACTGTTGACTTATTTGTGTGGGGGGCAGGCTGTCCTGGTCATGTAGCATTTTTAGCACCATCCCTGGCAATGTAGCAGTAGCACCTTCCCCCTAATTGTGACAACCAAAGGTGTTTGTAGACATTGACCATTGTCCTCTGACAGCAAAAGTGCCCCCAGTTGAGAATCAGTGCTGTAAAGGGACCAGAGTGAAGCAGACACTAATTAAATGTAAAATATCCAAAGGTATAGGCCACAGAGTTGAGCATTCAGAGTTAGAGGCAGATGGAAATCTGGTTATGGGGATATGGAATCGTTCCATTCTCTGACCTAACTAGATCCCAGTGGCATTAAAATCTGGGGTTGCGGTCCCCCACATTCTACTTATCTCCCAGTGCCCATTGATTTTGATTTAGAGATTTTCAGCCTGAGAACCAGGCCAACCCGGTGAACAGTGACACCCAGGGGACACTGATGTAGGGAACTGAGGCCAGGTTAGTGGGAAGTATCAGGGTGGGCAGCCAGAGGGAGATTCCAGCTGCGGTTGAGGAGCAATGAGAAAGCTGTGGGTGGAGAAGCAGTGCACTCCACCAGAGCCCATGATGGCCTCAGAGTGCAAAGCTGGGTGGATCGGAGCCTTGAGTGAGCAGCCTGAAATAGGCAGGGAAAGTGGCCCTACACTTCTTAAGGGCCTGGGAGGCTTGCTGTTGAGAATGCCAGTTGCCCCACTAGCCTTCTTTTCTCTTCCCTGAACATTATGAGGTTGTTCCTGCCTCAATGCTGTGACACATTATGTTTATTTTGCCTCAAATGTTCTTCCTTTAGTGCTCAAGATAGCCAGATCCTTCTTATCACTTAGGACTTGGGTTAGCTATCATTACAGACCTATTGTTTACTGCCATATTCACAGCCATGAGAACAGTGCTAAATGGGTTATGAATTTACCATGTTCATCATTTATTGGATAAAGAAATCTGTTGAGCTTAAGAAACTTCCTTAAGGTTACACATCAATTAAATGGAGAGCTGGGATTTGAACTCAGAGGTCATGTCTTCAAGGTCATGGTCTTATCATTATACTATACTTAACCTCCATCTGTTAAATGGATGATAACTTGTCCAAATTAGCAAATATTCAACTTGGAGTTGGGCAATGCCCTAGACATTGGACACAGTGTGGAGGAAGAAGGCAAAGGTCTGGCTTCATGGAACCCACAGTCTAGTCAGATTGGCTGACCTGCAAGGAGACAATGTCCATAGAATGTGATGAGTGTTGTGACAGGAGGTGAACCTGGTGAGTAGGACTTGGCCAGGCTGGAAGAGTAGGGGATGATGAAGAGGACTGTTCTATGAAGAGAGACATTGCATGTGAGAAGAACCTAATGACTTTGAGGAACAGAAAGAAATAGATCTTTGGAGGGTAGAGGAATTATTGGGGGTGGTTGAGGATGGGGGTGCAGGAGATAAGGACTCTAGGGACAGAGAATTTGAACTTTATCCTAAGGGTACTAATCTGCATCAATGACTCAGGTGGGATATTGGAGACACCAGGGTTAGGGTTTTTCTATGTGGATCTTATTTGACTTGGTAACCCAAGTACCAACCACAGGCTTTGATGGAGTTTATTAGCCAGGTGATCACACCAGGCTAGCCACAGGAATGGAGTTAATTAACTAACCACTTAATTAATTAATCAATCAATATATCATATAACTAAACAATTAGTTAAATAATTTGGTATTGAGTTCCTAATATATATCACACACTGTTCTAGGTGATTGGGGAGGCAGCATTGAATGAAAAAGCAAGATGTTGCCATCATAGATCTTGCATATCACTGCAGGCAAGAGAGTAAATGTTTAAGTAAAATGTGCAGTATGTTATATGATATGTGCTGTGGGAAAGGATAATGCAGGAAAGGGTACTGGGGGATAGCAGAGAGGATAGGTGTTCATAGAATTAAATAGGCAAGTTCTCACCGAGAAGGTGACATTTGAGCAAAGTCCAAAGGGAAATTGGGTGGAGTTCAGGTATAAATGACCTTGAAGCAACCTTGACATGTTTCAGAAGCACCAAGAGACTGGTGGGGCTGGAGTGTCATGAGCCCAGGGTGAGTCTTAGAGTTGAGGTCTGACAGAAAGAAGCCCACCATCTCTACACCTTGAAGGTGAGCATCCCCAAAGCCCCCTGGAAACTGTCCAAGGTTGTCCAGTCTGGCCACTGTCAGCTGAAGCAGCTGGTGCTGACTGGCAGGTATTACATGCCTCCAGCTCAGGTTCCCAGCCAGGGTGGCTTAACTCAGATTAAGTCCTTGATTTAATACAAGGTTTGTGTCCTATGTGCTTAAGGAAATGGCTTGATTTAACTGTTGAATCTATAAATTGACCTTTCAGTTGGGGGGTTTTCTTTTAATCTTTCCATTAGATCTAAAGATGCTAACTCTGTTTGCAGAGGAGTAGATACTGTTGTACCTCAAAGACTTTTGCATCTGTATGAACAGCCCCATGGGGATTCAGTTTACTTGGGCTAACCTTCAGAGAAGGCCTAACTGTTCTGGCATAGCTCTTTCCCTTGCAGTGTATATTACATACATATAAAAGTATGAAGAACGCAAAGTACTTTAAAGGAGGGAGAGCAGTAATTTGGCCATGCAGTTGTGGGAAGAAATTTATCGAACAACTATCATGTGCCAGACGCTATTTTGGGTGCTGAGGATAGGACAGTGAACAACATAGATACAAATCTTGACCTTATAGGCTTACATTCTAGTAGGGTGGTGGGAAGAAGAGAGAATTTAAAAATAAAATTATGTTATATGTTAGATGGTGGAAAGAGCTGTGAAAAAAAAGAAAATGGGGTGGGCCAGAGGGGATTTATGGGGGGAAAAAAAGGGGACATATGTAATGCTTTCAACAATAAAGAATTATTTAAAAAAAGAAAAAGAAAACAGGGCCAGGGCATGTTGGGAGTAGTGGGGTTCCAATTTAAAATAGGATGGTTAGATAAGGGTTAATATCCAAAATTTATAAAGAATGCATATATCTGAACACCAAAAACAAAACAAAACAAACACACACACACACACACACACACACACACACACACACAAAACCACAGAACAATCCATTTTAAAAATGGACAGAAGACCTAAGTAGACATTTCTTCAAAGAGGACACACTGACGGCCAAAAGATATATGAAAAGATGCTCAACATCACTAATCACGAGAGGGATGCACCTCACACCTGTCAGAATGGCTATCATCAATAAATCAACAAACAATAAGTGTTGGTGAGGATGTGGAGAAAAGGGAACTCACACACACTGTTGGTGGGATTGCAAATTGGCGCAGCCCCTATGAAGGTTTCTCAAAAAATTAAAAATAGAACTACCTATGACCCAGCAATTCCACTTCTGCACATTTGTCTGAAGAAATGCAAAATACTAATTTGAAAAGATACTAGTATATGCACCCCTGTTCATTGCCCCATTATTTATAATTGCCAAGATATGAAAGCAATCTAAGTGCTCAGTAAGAGATGATTGGATAAAGAAGATTTGGTACATATATACAATGGAATATTGTTCAGCCATAAGAAAGAAAAAAATCTTACCACTTGTGATAAGTTGGATGGAAGCATAATAATCAGAGTATATTATGCTAATGTAAAATAAATCAGACAGAGAAGACAAATATTATATGATTTCACTTATATGTGGAATCTAAAGAACAAAATAAACACATAAACAAACAGAAACAGACTTATAAATACAGAGAACCAACTGAGGATTGCCAGATGGGAGGGGGGTTAGAGGGATTGAGTGACAAAGGGGACAGGATTAAGAAGTACAAATTGGTAGTTACAGAATAGTCACGGGGATGTAAAGTACAGCATAGGGAATATAGTTAATAATATTTTAATAACTCTATATGGTGTCGGGGGGTATTGGAAATATCAGGGGAAACACTTTGTAAAGTATATGATTGTCTATCCACTGTGCTGTGCACCTGAAACTAGTGTAAGATAATATTGAATGTCAGTTGTAATTGAAAAATTTAATAGAGTAATAAAATAGGGTGGTCAACATTTTTGTTGTTACAAAGGAAATTATTGGGAAAATTGGTGAAATATGGATAAGGTTTATGGATTAGATAATAGTATTAAGTCAGCATAAATTTTCTGACTTCATGTAGTAGTTATCCAAGGAAATGACTTTGGTCTTAGAAAATAGACAACGAAGTTTTTAGGTGTAAAGGAATATCATGACCTCAACTCACTCTCAAGTGGCTCAGAAAATAATACAAGTCTATATATATATATATAGGGAGAGAGAGAGAGAGAGAGAGAGAAGATGATATATGATATAGCTTGTGTGGGAAAATCTTGACTGTTTTGGGGAACTAGATGAAAAAGGTATATGAGAGTTCTTTATATGAATCTTACAACTTTCCCGTTAGTGTGAAATTATTTCAAAACCTAAACATTTTACAAAACGAAGCCAGCAAAATGGTTGGGGGCCACCACAATTTTTCATGCTCACTTCTCACCGCTCTGCTCTTCCCTGTTCAACACTGAAGCTTGACTGAATTATGTGTAACCCTCTTCTCTTCTTCCCATCCCCCCAACTCACCAACATGCCTTTTCACAATTTCTTACATTTGTTTTCTCTTTTTCTTTTTCTTCCTGGAAAACTCCTATTCAACCTTTAAAACCCTCATCTGTGAAAACTTCTTTTTGTCATCTCCGACTTACCCCACAGGGAATTTAAAAAAAACACCCTTCCTCTTTATCTTGTTTTTCTTTCTATTACTGCATGGGAAACACATTAATGCTTTTATTTTGGATTTGGTTATAAGTCCTTTTACCTTTTCTTTCTGACTGTGAGTATATGAATCTTATGCAAGGGCTGGGTCCCATTCACCTTCCTATTCCAGCCTAGCCTGTGCCCAGCCCAGAGTAGAGGCTCAGGAGAAGATTGTTGAAGTGAATTGAAGGGTCTGGTTGGAGAGCAGGAGCGTGGGGAAGGGATGGATGGCACAGGGAAAGGAGGGATCCTGATGGAGCCACCTAGCTGTCAGCTCAGTAAGCAGAAAGACCTTTTTGTGGAGATAGATACTGACACATCTGCAGTCGAGGCAAAACTGTCTAGGGAATCTTACAGGGCAGGGAGACATTTGCAGAAGATTTACATCCCAGGGAGGGCTGACAGTGACTGGGAGTGTGACAGGGCCAGGGAGGGGCTGGGATAAAATAATGGGTAGAATTATGACTTAGCTTGGTCTAAAAATAAATTGATAGTGGGATATTGACCAGTTAGCCTTTTCTATTAAATGATCGTGACTTCTTTTGACCAAAATCACAGGAGCTCAGGGCTGAACAGAAGCTCACAAGTCATTAGTCCAAAACTCCTGGAGTACTCGCACCCCTCATTACTTTGATGCCCCTGGGTTTAAGCTTGAGGAATCTGACCCTGAATATTAACCTTCCAAGTGGAATGGGGAATACAAGACTGTTAACAGACCCATTTCCGTCTTACTGGGTGCCCGGGGAACTGATATTCTTTGTTGTACGTGACACAATTTTCAGTCCTTGAAGCTATTGATAGACTGTAGTACAAGTCAGGGTTTTCCCCAACGTTTGGAGACTCAGGCACAAATTGATGAGAACAGAGTAGGGTCCTGCGGGGTCTGGAGCAGTCTGCTGATGAGGGAGAAGGGGATGCTGTAGAATGCAGCAGCATGGTGAATAAAAGGAAAGAGTCTCAGAGACAGAGAACTTTGGGCATGCGTGCATGCGCCACAGCCACGTCACTCACCAGCTGTGAAATGGGGAGAGTCAGTGTACCTACCTCAAAGGGTGTTTGTGTGAGGATTAAATGAGTTAATGCCTGTCACATGCTTAGTGTAGTGCCTGACACATAGTAAGTGCTCCATAAATTCAGTTAATAAAAATCTAATAAAAGAGTAAAAATAACATATCTCAATTTTTGATATGTCTCTCCTACTAGTCCATGAGCACTTCTGAGCCAGGGCCGTGTCTCATTTCCCTGTGACACTCCTCACCCTCCACAAGGGCTGGTGCACAGAAGGTGCTTGGTAAATGCATTTCTGGAACTGCGTTAGACCCACCATCCTTGTAGCCCAGGTTTTGTTTCCAGGAAGGGCACTGTGTGTCTCTCTGGTTCACAGGTGTATTCTGAGCACCTAGCATGGCAGCTGGCACATAGTAGGCACTTAAACACTTGTTGACTAGTAGAAGAATACATAAAAGGGGCAGTAAGCGTGGTTTCTGAGAGGAGTCCACAGTAATGCCACATGCATGCTGCAGAGACTAGGCAGGGCTGCTGGCCACACTGGGGCTTTTTCTGGGATAATGCTAACAACTCATAGAGCAGCCACCAGCTATGAGCACTCCCCCTCTCTAAAAATCAATCAATAAAAAATATATATAAGATGCAAGTGAGCCCCAGAACCAAGCTTTTTCAAAATTCTGTAAGCCAATAAATCTCATTTTTTTGCTTAATCCATTTTAAGTTGGGGTTCCCATCAATTGCAACAAAAAGAGTCCTAACCAATACACGTTAAACTCTAAAACAAAAAACCTCTGAATGATGCTTTATAACTTAATTTTGAGGGGCCCTTGGGGTTTTGGTTTTGGACAAATTATTCAAGGGTTTATGCCTTTCTGATTCATATTCTTGACATTTTCTGCTATTCTTTGATGTTTATTTATTTAAAAAATGTTTTTAAATAAATATTTTAAAAATATTTAAATAAATGTTTAAATAAATGTTTTTAAATAAATGTTTTTTAAAAAATGTTTTAGAGAAGAAGGGAGAGGGAGAGCGAGATAGAAACTTCAATGATGAGGAGAGTAGGAAAAAAGATGGTGACCGGCAGGAAGGTAGGGAGAGAGAGAGTGTGAGTGAGGAACCCATAGAGGAGAGTGTAGACGTGTGTGGTGTGTGTGTGTGTATGAGCTAGGGTCAGTTAGATTCTGCATGTCTTCCAAGGGGCTGCCTAACCGGGCAGTCCTAGAAGGCGGAGCCCCGCGCACAAAGCGGACACTTCTCAGCGGCTGGTGCGGACGCGGAGACCAGGCCATCTTGAGAAACAGAGCTGCCTGAGACTCGGATCCTGGCTTCTGACACAAACCAGGACCCTGCAGCCACTGGGGACAGAGAACTGCTATCACAGCTTCAGACCAATGAACAACAAGAATCCAGACTTCCCGGCAGATTTCCGTGAGTCAAAGAGCCTATCCCCCCCCCCTCCCCCGAAGGCGCGGATAGCGCCATAGTAACTGATAGACCCACCCCTGGCCCAAGCTGCAGAGCTTTGCGCAGGGAAGCGCTCCCCCTTAGGGAATTTGGCGCGCGCATGCCCGCGTGGGACAGAAGCAGCTCCCTGTCAGGGAAATCTGTCAGTGCGCACAGAGGGCTCTCCTTCGGGGAATTTGGGGGAATTTGGCTTGCGGGTCACAGCTCCCCCTTCGGGGAATCTTAGTGCTTGCACAGAGGGGCTTCCCCTTTGGGGAATTTGGCGCGCAGGATGGACTCCGCCCCCTTTCCGGGATTCCGGTAGAGTGCACAGAGCCAGCTCACCTTCAGGAAATCAAGAGTGTGCGCCCTAGCCGGTTTGGCTCAGTAGAGAGAGCACACACAGGTCGCAGCTCCACTTCAGGGAATTTGGCACACCGGACACAGCTGCCTGGGATCCCTGACTCACAGCACATTCACACTAAGAGCCATCGACCCCAATTGTTGGTGCATGCACACACTCAACGAGAAACCGCACAAGGCAACAGAGACTCTGACACTCGATTCTTGGTGCAGACACAGGGAAACTCTGACTCCTGGCACATGCTAAGGATCTCATTTTCGGCACATACCAACAGTGTGGTGCAGACAGGGCCCCTGATTCTAAGTGTGCACACGAGACCACACGGAACACTGGGGACACTGACCCTGGGCAAGTCTGGTTCCCACCAACCAAAGGCAGCCACACGTCCTAGTGTCAGAGCACTTCAGTGAAACTCGGGTGGAGCGAAGTCCCCACAGCACACGGCCCAGGTCCACGCAAACGGAAGCTTGAGCTTTCTGGTGATAGCCAGAATGGGGAAACGAAATAACTCACAGAGGAAAGAAAATGTGGAGTCGCCAAGAAAGGAAATAAGTGAAACTGAAGCTTGCAACATGACCGAAAAGGAGTTCAGAGTAATGGTCGTGGAATTTATACATCGGATGGATGAGAAAATCAACAACTTATGCAAGAATCAGGAAGAAATGAAAAGTGATATAGCTACAATCAAAAACACCATGGAAAGTTTCAACAGTAGACTACAAAAAGCAGAGGACCGAATTAGTGAGTTAGAAGATCAGGTACAGAAACAAGCTCAATCTGAACAGCAATTGGAGAAAAAAATTGAAACTTCAAAGATGAGAGAGAAACATTGATCAGCTGCCTCCTGCACGCTCCCTACTGGGGATCAAGCCCACAACCTGGACATGTACCCTGATTGGGAATGGAACCATGACCTCCTGATTTGTAGGTCGACACTCAACCATGGAGCCACACTGGCCGGGCTGATGTTTGTTTCTTGATCATGAGTCCTTTCTTACATATGCTGTAAGGTTTCAAAAATCTAAGCAAATCTTTAGCCTGGACCCATGATTTCTCTTCTTAAAAATAAATCGTGTGTGTGTGTGTGTGTGTGTGTGTGTGTGTGTGTGTTAAAATATTTCATTTTGCCAGAAATCTAAATTTAGAAATACAGGAAAACGTGAGGGGGGAAAAAAAATCCAGTGAGGTCCTATCTGACCCAGACTAGTTAACATTTCCCCCAAATTCTTTCCCAACTTTTCTTGCCTTTGCACAGATGACTGGATTACACTCTACAAGTAGTTTGGCATATTGCTTCAGATTGTTTTTGCAAAGTTAATACATGCACATGACATAGGATGTAAAAGATACCGTGTGCTCTGCTGCACCTTGCATTTTCCACTCAGTGGTTAGTCTTGGAAAGGGTTCTCTATCAGTTCAGAGAGAGCCGCCTCCTTCCTCTGTGCTGTGGATGCACCAGAGAGCATGAAGCAAACCCCCTTTGTGGGGCGCTTAGTTTGTTTGCAGGTTTTGAGCCATTATAAGCCAGTGCTGCACGTCTTTGTGCACGAAGCTTTTGTGCTAGTTCCAAAGGATGCTCTGTCTGAAAAGAAAGAGCGGGGTCAAATGGCAGGAACGCTTTTTACAGCCCCTGGTGCCATTGTGGAATTACCTTGGCAAAGGACGGCCATCCTTGCTGCTCCTTCCTGTTGCAAATGAAAACGCTATGCATGTGTGTGTTTTTAATGTTTGTTTGGCACTGAGATCAGTGCCTGCCACATAATAAGTGCTTAATATCATAGATGTTATTACTGCTGCTATTATTATTTTTTCCCTCTTACTCTACTCACTTTTTTTCTGCCTCATTAGTATCACTTGAGAACCTACTGTCAGTCTTTCCATTATGCAACCCTCTCCGCCAAGCACAGGGACTGTGATCTAGGAAACAGATTTTTTTTCCTCTGAATTTTTAAGAAATGTTCTTTTCCCCTCTCAGGACATAATTCTGAAAAAGAAACAGTGATACTCCCTTGGGTAGGTTGTGATCTAAAATGGGACTTTCTCCCAAGTTTCTGGTTGCTTTAGGGCCAAGTTTTAGGGCCCAGTCAAAATCCCAGGTCATTAGCACAGAGCCTGGCACATCATGGTACTTAATTTTTGAATGAATGAATGATTGAATGTTGGGTTCTTTGATCAATATCTCCACTAGTGAACTGTAAGCTCAATGAGGAATGGGACCATTCTTTCTTCTGGTTTCTTTCTTAGCAAAAACATGTATTGAGTATTTGTTAAATAAATAAATGGATAAATCCAGGTGTCTGGATTGCTACTAAACTAGTTATAAAACAATCCTTGCGTGGGAACTCAATCCAAATTTGGCTGCCTCTTCAGCATCATCACCTGCGAACCTTTTAACAATTGCTAACAGATTCCCAGGGACCACATACAGTCACTCTAATAGAAACTACTAGGGATAGGGTCAGGATTCTATATTGGGAAACCTCCCCTGGTGATCCCAATGTAGCCAACTTTGCAGAAGAAGATCACGGACCAGTGCTTGGGGGACCACTGGCATTTCCTACCCCAGTAGCCCATTACATTTTTTAAAAAATTTTTTTATTTCTGAAGTGGCCTCTTGGCTGCTCTGTGGGTGATCTTATCTGCGAGTACATACTATTTCACTCTGATAAGCCACCCTGACTCTCCAGCAGCTTCCCAGGCTTTAATCCTATTAATAAACCTGTCCCCTGGCCTCTGAGGATGTGCCCTTTATATCTTGCCCGTTAAGGCTGCAGCAAACAGCTTTTCCTAGCATTCCACCACAACTCAGTTTTATTACAAAGTTTTGCTCTCTTTTGGAGAAATAGACTTGATGCCCGTGATTTCAATCACCAGGCTCTTGCTGGCCAAATGGCTCATGTAGTGTTTTTATGGGGCTCTAGAGATCTCACCATATTGTGGAAGTAGCAGGCCAGGAAGGCATTAGCATTGGGCCATCCCTTTTGTGTGCAGATGGTGTGCTGGGGCTTGTTACAGGTATTTACATCCATAGCGGGTATTGTTATTACACTTTTCAGGTGAAGAGACTGAGGTCAGAGAGATGACAAATGGTCCAAGGATACGGGTTAGCAATGTTACTGGTTCAAAGTCAATGTGCCCAATGCTTCAAAAGGCCAATATTCAAGATGTCAGAGTTTGGAGTAAGGAAAGGTTTGTTGATTGAGAAGGGGCCAGCTCAAGAAGGTGGGGGCCTTAGAGGTCCCTCAAACCCATCTTCCGACAGCCCAGAATTCAGGCTTCTTTTATGTCAAGGGAAGAGAGAATGGGCAGGGCAAGAGGTGATCGATAACCAAAGACCTCTGGGTGCCAACAGGGATTCAAGGAAAGGCAGATTTAGATTTCTACATCTCTAAATCTCTTTGTTCCTGGTCATTGACCACTGCTGATGGGAGTCTGGTTTGCATATAGACTCCTGCATATATTTCACAAACAGTCATTATTTTGTACATATTTTCTGGAGAGGCACTTTCTTACAAAAACTCAAGCCTCAAGCAGAATTCCTCTGATAATTAGCATACCAGGCATTTAGCTCTGCTCCAGCAGGAGTACTCTTGAATGTCAGGATTTAAACCCAGGCCTGTAAGATTCCAAAATCCCAGCTGGGAGCCCTGGGAGGGCCAGAATGTGCAGGTTGAAAGGGGGCTGGGCAACATGCAGGGCCAGATCTGTTGTGAAGGAGATGGATCCTGGGCCAGGAGAGACTGAGTGGGTGAGCTGAGTGGGGGGGTCCCTGAGTCTGTCACACCAGGATGGGAAGTAATAAAGGGCTCCTGAGATTTTGCGTGGGAAGGAAGGCGCGGTGAAAAGCACTTTGGCAGCAGTCTGTAGGCTGCTCAGGATCATAATTTGTCACCAGCTAAGCTTGCCATTTAATTCAACCATCCAACAAACATTTATCGAGTTTCCTCTTGTGTGCAGGAAGTGGGGGGTGCTGGGAAAACAAGGTGGAAAAGGTCCCTGCTATTTTGGAGCATACATAATACTATATTAATAATCATTATAATCATAGCAGCCAACAGTCATGGAGCACTTAAGTGCTAGGCACAGTTTTAATTACTTTACATATATTAATACATTCAACTTAACAACCCCCCTCTGAGGCAAGTACTATTATTATCGCTGTTTTACTGTTGACCCCAGAGGGGCTCTGCTGGGACTGGGACCTTTGACTATTGGCTTCCGTGGTCTGTAATCTGATCCCCTGGACTCCGGTTCCTCCCATTTGGCCACAGGCCATTTTCTTCAACTTTGTTCAGTAGCTTTTGATAACTTCCAGTTTCATTTACTGTGTTTTGTGTTCTTAATTGTTCTCACAGGCATTTCTTAAAGAGTCTGCTTCTAAAACGTAAAGCATTTAATTGGCCTCCGTGGTGAAAAGGCAGGCACCTGCATTTTGTAGAATGTCATCGGTATGCAAATTACCAGACAGACTCAGCGTCTTTCCACGGAGCAGAATTTGGGGCTGCCTGGAACCCACTCCTGGCTCCTCCATTGCCCAGGTTCCCCTGCTCCTGTGACCTGACATTGATTTGGCATCTGTTGAATTGTTGAATTCAATAGGACTCGTTTTTTCACTTCTCTCCTCCTAAGTGCCCAGCCCAATGAAGTTGACCAAGACCTGCCCTGGAGAAGTCTACAGTGGAGCTGTTGAGATAGGACACATCAGGATGCAATGCTGAGATCACAGCCGTGCATTGGGGATTGCCAGATGCTATGTAGGTTCAGAGAAGGGAAATAGTAGCATGGATTTTGCTAGGGAGGAAGAGTGGGAAATGAGGCAGGTTAGTAAGAAACTAGGAAAATTCCCTGGCAAGTGGAATGAGGAAACTGAGACAAATGGTTGAACAAATGGCCCGGAATGGCTGAGCAATTAACAGCCAGCTGATAAATCACAATTCTCTACCCCACCTAACCAAAGATACCTAAGAGCAGGTGGTTTACTAGTAAATCACCTTAGGGAGATAGATAACAAAAAAACAAAACAAAGCAAAACACACAATTAGAGTCAGACTAATCTAAGATAAAGTAAAACTAATCAGAAAATGACCCCAGACCTCTTACACGCTCATTTTAATACTAAACAACACACCCAGAAATCTAATGAGCATTCTGTTGAGATCCTCCCCTGGGACCTCCCCTAAAATTCCTGCCTATAGAAAATAGATAAAACCCTCAGGACAAAGGACTCCAGCGAGGATCCTCTTTGAGCACACCTGCACCCCCTTTCCTCAGGCGTGTACTTTGCTTCTTCTAGCCTAAGCTCTAAAGGTCCCATCAAGACCTGCACCCAGGGGAGCAATGGGCAGCTTACCCCCGTTCTCTCTCCAGGGGCCCTTCCTTCGCCTCACTGCCCCAGGCTTTAATAAACTTACTCTCCCTTGCACCTGGACTGTGTATCTTCAAATTTTTCCTATAGGAGTCAAGAGTGTGGAGGTCACCTGACACACCAAAGATCCCAAGGAGATAATATATTAAAGCTGTAGTTCTCAACCAAGGGTGATTTTGTCCCCCAGGGAACATCTGGCAATATCTGGAGATATTTTTTCATTTTCACATCTAGGCAATACTATTGGCATCTAATTTGTAGAGGCCAGGGATGCTGCTGGACATCCGACAGTGCGTAGGACAGGCCACCTTAACAAATAATTGTAAAAGCCTTGAGTATCAACAGAACTAAGGTTGAGAAACCCTATGTTAGAGGTTGCTCATTTTTGCTGAGACCCTACACCCTCATTCTTCCAGAGATGTTAATGCTCCCATCCAGACAGAATATTCCCATTAAGAGCTTTGGAGATGCCTCCAGCGTTGTGGGTTGGCCCAGGTCTATTCCACGGCTCTCTTCCTCCGTGGACCAGCAGTCCCTCTTTAAATCTTGTCCGTTTGTAACATAACCCCAAGGCTCATGCTGTCCTTTCCAGAGTAACGCCACTGTGACCACCGGATGGCTTCTGTTCTCTGGCCTTGAAATTGCACCTGCTCAGACAAGGACTCAGACCTCGATGAAAGCTCTGGAAAAGTGTCCCTGCTGGGGCAGCCCTTGGCTCTCTTGCCCTGAAGGTTCAAGGGGGTGGCATAGCATAGTGGTTGAAGCATGGTCTTTAAAGGGGGACCTAAATTAGAAACCCAGCTACTGCTCTCAGACAAGTTACTGACCCTCCCTAAAACTCTGTTTCTGTCTCTATAGAATGGGGCCCTTCCTTCTACATTACCTACCTGGGTTGTGAAGAGGATGAAATGAGATAATCATGTGTCTCAGTCAGCTCTTGCTGCAATAACACCATATAACAAATACCCTCAGAATTTTAGTGGCATACCACAGTAAGCTTCTGTGATAATTAATTTTTTAAAATATATTTTTAGTGATTTTAGAGAGAGGACAGGAGAGGGATAGAGAGACAGAAACATCAATGTGAGAGAAACATCAATCGGCTGCCTCCTGCACACCCCCCACTGGGGATAGAGCCTGCAACCCAGGCATGTGCCGTGACTGGGAATCAAACCAAAACCTCCTAGTTCATGGGCCAACACTTAATCACAGAGCCACACTGTCTGAGCTGTGATGATTAATTTTATGTGTCAACTTGACTGGATCATGGGTGGAGTGCCCAGATATTTGGTCTAACACTATTCTGGGCGTGTCTGAGAAGGTGTTTCTGAATGAGATTAACATTTGAATGAATGGACTGAGTAAATCAGATTGTTCTTCCTAATGTGGGTGGGCCTCATCTATCAACTGAAGTCCTGGTTAGAACATAAACTGAGTCAGGGAAACTTGCTGCCCGACTGTGTGAGTTGGGACATTGTTCTTCTGTCGTTGGACTGGAATTTACATCATTGACTCTCCTGATTCTCACACCTTTGGAATATATATCGTAGTGGTTCTGTTTTTCTGGTGAACCGTGATTAAAATAGCATCCATCTCCTGCCCATGCACCTGCAGGTTGCTGTGCTGTGATTTGGCTGTTTAGACTAGTTTTGCCTCCTGTGGTTGACCCAGGTCTATTCCACAGCTCTCTTCCTCCGTGGACCAGCAGCTACCCATGATATGTTCTTTGCAAGCTGAAAGGCAGGAGCAGGAGAGGGCAAGCCCAACCTTGCAAGTACAAGCTTTTGCATAAAGCAACATTTGCTTCCACCACACTGACCAAAGTGAGTCACATGGCCGAGCCTCAAGTTGGTGGGGCTGGGAAGCATACGCTGCCCACAGTAACAAGGAGAGAGGAACAGTAATCCAGACTTCCACTTATGCATGGTGAGGGCTCCACAAACGTGTTTTTTGTCCTAGATATGATTCCTTACTCTGCACTAGTTCAGTCTTTGTTCCCTAGCCTGGTGCTCTGACCTCCAATTGATCTATGTGCGAATCAGCTTAAACCTCTTGCCTGTGAACCAACTCAGATCTGTTCATTTGGCCCTCCCTGGGGCCTCAGTTTCCTCTTCCATGCCTTCGTGTTTAGTTGTATAAATAGGCAGCTCACCCTCTGTCACTTCCTGGTGTTTTTGCTGATGGAAGTGGGGTTCTTGCGTTGTTGTGAGAAAAGGCATTTTTGGGGGGACCCACAGGGAGGATGAGCTCTGGTGGTAAGATTTATTTGGGTGAAAATAGAAGGCTGTCCCTCCTGGGTTCCCAGTGTCCCATCTCCACCCGTGTCCAAAGTTCCTGTGCCATGTTAAAGCTCAGTCCGTCTAACCTCTCTTACCATCTGACTAGCTTAGCTTGTGTTCCCATCTGCGACCTGAAGCTGTGCGTTTGGACTCTGCCCGCCCATCGGCCACAAGGCTGCTAGGGCCACATGACTATGGAGAGAAAATGTGAGAACAAATGGGACCAGCACAGGTCACGGAGCTGGAGAGAGAGAGAGAGAGAGAGAGAAAGCGAGCTCCTCTTTGTTTCCCTGGGATTATATTATCTCGGGTTTGGGAAGAACCAGGAACTTTTTCAAAATAACCCATCAACTTCCCAAGCTTTCAGGCTTCTGGTGGGTTCACCCCCTAGCCAATTGATCTCTTTCCCAGGTTAGACTGTCATGTCTCTATGTTTAGGCACCTCCCCCTGTGCCATTTTGACTTCTATTGCATTTGTGCTCACCTCCCCCTGCTCCCTCCACAATCGGTTCCAGAGCGGGGGATGGGGGGGTCGAGGGGGGGGTAAGGGAGTAAGGAGGGATGTAATCCTTGGTGGGCAATGCTGTGACCCCCTGGAGTGTATGAAGCTATAGCTTACTGGTGAAACAGTCATGTGATTCCCTTTGCTCTCTTTCTATTAATATCTAGCTACCTATGATAACAGTATCACTATTCTATAGGAGTACATGTTAGCCATTTTTTAAAAAAAATTTATCCTCACCTGAGAATATGTTTATTGATTTTAGAGATAAAGAAAGGAAGAGAGAGAGAAAAACATCCATGTGAGAGAGAAACATTGATTGGTTGCCTCCCATACACACCCCAACTGGGGTCAAACCCACAACCTAGGTAGGTGCCCTGACCAAAATCAAACCCACAACCTTTGGGTGTACAGGACAATGCTCCATGCAACTAAGCCATCCGCCAGGGCTCATGTTAGCTTTTATTTATTTATTTTAAAATGTATTTTATTGATTTTTATTATTTTATTTTTTTTTACAGAGAGGAAGGGAGAGGGATAGAGAGTTAGAAACATCGATGAGAGAGAAACATCGATCAGCTGCCTCCTGCACACCCCCCACTGGGGATGTGCCTGCAACCAAGGTACATGCCCTTGACTGGAATCGAACCTGGGACCCTTCAGTCCACAGACCGATGCTCTATCCACTGAGCCAAACCAGTTAGGGCATCATGTTAGCTTTTAAATGGTAGGCGCTGTTGACCTGAATTTACTCGGTCTTGATTCATTGGAACTTCCCTTTAGTCTCAGACTCTCTAGCTGCTTAAGTCCTCCCCTTCTTTCCAGGGTCTGGTCCACCAGTAAACCACTTAAAGGGGCTCCACCTTCAGGAGCCTATTCTCATTGTCATCATCGTCCCCACTCAGCTTGGTGAGCGTCGCTGCTGTCCGATGACTAGGTCTTTCAGTGCATTGACATGGTCACGTGGACAGGGCTCTGAAATCCACAGGGTACTCGGCAATATTTGTTGATACTGAGGGTTCCTAAAACGCTGTTGATATTTCTCATTTGTTGGAGACAGATGTTCCCATAGACCAAGCAAGTATGGAGCATGCTGGTTAAACTCACAGCCTTGAGAGTAATACTCCTAGTTCTTAGTCTGCTACGTATTGTAATCACTGGGGACATTGTGCTAGTGCGGATGCCTGGGTCCTGTACAGAATGATTTGGATTTAAAGGGGTGTGGCCTGGACATCAGGATTTTTAAAAGCTTCCCATATGATGCTAGCGTGCAGTCAAGGTTGGGTGGTACCACTTTATTTTTAAACCTTGGCTTTGCACGTACCAGCTACAGCTTTGTCAGGTTAGCCCAGCAGAGCCTAATGCCTGCCCCTATAAAAGGAGACTCACTCAGGCTACGTAAAATGCAACAAAATAGGCCACTAACAAGCACTCAGCAAGCATCATTACAGTCCTTTAAAGTGGAACTTTGTTTTATTCAAAAGAGATAGGTCCCTTAGTGAAAAATTAGGACAAAATAGAAAATGAAGGGAAAGAAACCACTTTGAGTCCTACCCCTGCAACTTTTAGTGGATTGCCTTTCGTTTTTGTCTTTTTCATGCTGCACCTCTTTTTATTTGGCTTTTAACCAAGGTTGAAATCAATGTGAAATACAATTTATGCCCAGCTTTTCTTCACTCGACTTTTATGACGTTGAGGTAATAACCACTATTTCAGATCCGCTAAGGTTTCAACATTCTGAAGGTCCCACAGAGTGAAGGGGAGTCACCCGGCCTGGAAGCCACGGGGAACTGCTGGTCTCTCTTCCTGTGATTTTCTTGGTGACAGTTCGGTCCCTCAGAGCCGGCTTTGAGGGTCTCAGAGCCCCGCTCCCACTTCGGGGGGTATGAGGGCCTTCTGAGCTGACTTTCCGCCTGGAAGATCCTTACATTTCAGGGCAGGTGCGATGCGATCTTTAGGAGGGATTTAACCTTTGTTGTTAGGATGACAGCGTCGCCTGTCAGTTGCCGCAGTGCAGGGATGGCGGCCTTACCCCATTCTCTCAGCAATCCCTTTGCTTTTTCTGCCCCTGGGCTACGTATGCCCTTCATTCCCAGCCATGCCAACACTGTCCTGACCCAGCGCAGAAAGCGGCAGCGCCGTTTTCCTTCCAGCTGCATCACCTACAAAACCTCGCCCTCTGGACTTCCCGGGCTCTTGAAGCGGCGGTATAAGGCACAGAGAAGAGAGGTCTTTGGGACCCAGCGGTTCTGATTTTGGATCCAAAATCTGCAGCTCACTTTCTGATCCACCCTGGGTGAGCTACTGAACACTCTGATCCTCGGTTTCCTCATCTTTAAAAGATGAACGATGCAATTCGTCTTGTAGCAGTAGGATTGGATGAAGGTTAACAACGAACACATTTATCTACTCAAAAATATTTACTGAGCACCTGTTACATGTCGCAGGCTGGGTTAGGTGCGGGATTACTGGTGAGCAAGCACAACGCTCGTGCCTGCCTGGCCTGTGCAGGTTGGTAGGAAGATGCTGAGCGCGGAAATCACCGTGAGATGACATTCACCTGTGGTTCCGGTTCCGATGCGGAGCCCACGAGACTCAGGAAGTGCACTGCAGTGCAACCTAATGCAGACCTGGGAGATTTAAAAGTAACCAGAGTGGATGGAGTTGATGTGGCAAATCCACTCTTACTGCTTCTCTTTAATTACAGAGAAAGTCTAGGCCAGTGGTCGGCAAACTCATTAGTCAACAGAGCCAAATATCAAGAGTACAACGATTGACATTTCTTTTGAGAGCCAAATTTTTTAAACTTAAACTTCTTCTAACGCCACTTCAAAATAGACTCGCCCAGGCCGTGGTATTTTGTGGAAGAGCCACACTCAAGGGTCCAAAGAGCCGCATGTGGCTCGCGAGCCGCAGTTTGCCGACCACTGGTCTAGGCAAAATATAACAAGACCAAAGAAATGTAGCTGAGCTCGGAAGAAAGAAAGGAGAGCTTCAATAGTAGGAATCAAGAGGAAACTAGAAGCCACAGTGATGATCTCTTTGCTTCTTTGTATATTTGTTTACATCTTCATGTGGTGTTCGGACCTCAGGGTCTACCAGCATCTGCAGGGCTTGGTAACACGCAGGTGCCTGGGACGGGACCCAAGAATTTGCATTCCAACAAGTTCCCGGGTAAGGATGCTGCTGCTCAGCATCGTTATTTTGGCTTGTTTGATGTTAAAGCCAGAGTTATAAAATACAACACCAAGGACACTACTGTGGACTTACTCGTGTCTTGAAGCTAGCGTCCACAAGAGAGTAATACGATGATACAATGCCTAGTAATACAGTGTTCTTCATGGGAACGCGGCCCTCCTGTAAGTAGAGAGAAAGCGGGAGGGTGAAGAGCTTGGGCTCTGGAACCACAGCTGCTGGGTTCCAGCCCTGGTGCCACCCCTGCAAGTGTGGGAACTCCTGGCACTTAAAATGACCTCTCTGACTCAGTTTGCTAATCCATAGAATGGGATGAATTGTAGGACCTTCTTCATAGGGTTGTAGAGGGCTAAAGGGGATAACGTTTACAGCGTCTGCTCAGCAGTGCCTGGCCTGTTGTAAGTATTCCCCAAGTGCTAGTTATTATAATGGGGAGGAAAGGAATACAACCAGTCCCCGACTTAGGGTGGTGTAACTTACAATTTTTCGACATTTATGATTGTGCAAACAAGGATACGCATAATAAATTACACGAGATATTCAACACTTCATTATAAAATATGCTTTGTGTTAGATGATTTTGCCCAACTGGAGGCTAATGTAAGTGTTCTGAGCACTTTTAAGGTAGGCTAGGCTTAGCTGTGATGTTCAATAGGTTAGATCAGTGGTCGGCAAACTGCGGCTCGCGAGCCACATGTGGCTCTTTGGCCCCTTGAGTGTGGCTCTTCCACAAAATACCACGGCCTGGGCGAGTCTATTTTGAAGAAGTGGCGTTAGAATAAGTTTAAGTTTAAAAAATTTGGCGCTCAAAAGAAATTTCAATCGTTGTACTGTTGATATTTGGCTCTGTTGACTAATGAGTTTGCCAACCACTGGGTTAGATGTATTAAATTCATTTCTGACTTCTGATATTTTCCACTTATGATGGGTTTATCGGTATATTACCCCATCATAAGTTGAGGAGTGTCTGTAATTAACAGGATGTGTTAGGAATCGTGTTGGGATTTTCACATACATTGTCGCACTTAACCCTCTCAGCAATGCCATGCGAAAGGTATGATTAGCCCCATTTTATGTTGGCGGTGCCAGCCCGCCAGGATCTGCAGGAAGCAGGCTCCTTGGAGAGACTGAGGGCCCAACAACAGCAGAGGGTGGGTCCCATCCATCCTGTGGGCCCAAAGCCTTCTCCTTCAATTTCCTTCCTTCCCACCTGTGCACGCGCTGCTCTGAGGCCCTCCTCCCGGCATCCTGGGGCCGAGCGCCGTCCTTTCTTATTCAGGCTGAAGGACGAGACTGACACAGAACAATCTCAAAGCCGCCTCAGCCAGGAAGGCCGTGTTGTCCATCACGCTTAGCGGGCGACAGTTCCCCACCTCACCTGCCTGGCAGTGATGGTCTCCCCAGGAAAACCACCCCAGCAGGACCAGAGGCTGGGAATGGCCTAGATTCCCGCCTTTAAAGCAGGTCCACCTGCAGCTGCCTGTCTGAGGGTGGGAGGATGAATCACCTATATGCTCTGGATCTCAAGGACCACTCGAGGGTGTCCACCCCGCTTGGCAGGGAGGCAGATGCCCTTCCTTGTTTGGGGGCCTTCATGCACCTTCCTTGGGGTATGAATTGTGGGTTCTAAAATGTTGCTGGAGCTGTTGGTCTCATTTATTTAAATTTTCAAACACATTCCAGATTGTGCGATGCCCAGTGTCAGGTTCAGCACGTTAGCCTGGGTTCACCCAGACATGGACCAATGAGGTCATGGAAGTGAGAACGGGTCATTTGTTTGGGCGGGATCTCAGGAAACAGCCTCATAGGGGCATGGGAGTGATTCAAGGAGGGGAAAGCAACCAACAGAGGGTCATTGTCAAGCACGTGAGTTAGCACCACAGGCAACTGGAGGGTGACCCTGCTGGGAGCTGGAGGGAGGGCACAGAACACAAATTTCGCAGTCATCTTCCCCAGGGTGAGGGGGGCAAGGATATTTACTCTCCAACCCTCGTCAGTCGTTGATTGGGGACTTCTGAAGATGGGGAGCATGATTTCAGTGGCACTGCTAGCCTGCTGAGGGAGGGGCCACAGGGGGACTTAGCCCCAGAGAAGGTCCGAAGCCGCAGGCAGAGTGGCACCTGTGCTGGCATTTGGAGGCCTCGTGTCTTGCATTGAAGAAGCGCTATCAGTGGGGCAGCAACAGTCTCTACTATTCCATCCACAGTCGGCTCAGCCTAGCCTTGAGCTTCATTTCCAACACAAACACACAGCTCATGCACACAACCCGAGTTCAGAATCACAAACAACCCACGACTCCCTCTCATGCAACCTACCCCTGCAACATAACCGAACACACACACACACACACACACACACACACACACACATACACACACACACATGCTGCCTTCAAGACACACACAAACACACACAACCCCCCAAAACCTACAATGCTATTCCCTATTTTGCATACACGAAAAGTGAGGCTCACAGGGTTCATGAGTTACCTGAGGATGGACCCTCACTCTCTGGCCTGTCGGCACCAGGCCCTGGGTCTTCTCCTTCCTGCTCAGGTGCATTTTCCACTGGCCCCATGAGAATGCACGTGGACTCCCTTAAAGTGGTCGCCTCAGGAATCTTCACAGCTAGTTCGCTAAAGCTGCTGGTTCCCAAAGGGTTTTCCTTTTTGAAAGTGAAAATATCTTCTTTTTTTAAATGTAGAAAACCAATATAAGCTTTTCTCCTCAAATATTTTAAAACAAGTAAAAAAAAAAGTTTCATTTTAGTTTTTAACTATACTTTTCTGGCCTCAGTTTTCCTTACCTGTAAAATGGAGGTGTTGGGATAGTCAAATGTCTGCGTTGTGCATCTGTGACACTCCACTGAGGAGCCTTTGGAGATCTGGGAATCTTTGGAAATTTATAGAAAAAAATTCCGTGTATGCACATCTTCTTTTGGGGGTGGTAGGGGGGACGAGGGTATATAACTTTTTCAGATAATTATAGTTCGGTGACCTCAAAATGTTTCTCAGTCATTGCACTAGGCATTTCTTAAGGGCCCTTCCAGTAGTTGCAGTAGGAGAGTGTGTATCTTCTAGCCAACATTCAATAGTTGTGTCAGTTGACAGATATTGTAGTTGATAAAACACAGTGCTGGTGAGAGTTTAGTATAACGGGCATTTTCATCCACTGCTGGAGTGTCAATTGGCTCCATCCTTTGGGGTTACAGTTTAACAAGATGCATGAGGAGCCTTCAAATGTTTGTATCACTGACCCAGTAATTAATTCCACTGCTGGGCCTGCAACACCAGAAAAGAAAGGATTATGGACATCTATAGCACAGAAGAGAGTATCATATAAGTCTTTTTTTAAAAAAATATATTTTATTGATTTGTTACAGAGAGGAAGAGAGAGGGATAGAGAGTTAGAAACATCGATGAGAGAGAAACATCGATCAGCTGCCTCTTGCACACCCTCTACTGGGGATGTGCCTGCAACCAAGGTACATGCCCTTTACCGGAATCGAACCTGGGACCCTTGAGTCCGCAGTCCGACGCTCTATCCACTGAGCCAAACCGGTTTCAGCCATATAAGTCTTAAGATCGTCTTGGTAGATCCCTAAAACTATTTGATAAAGCCTGATATCTATTACTGATACAGGACAATTGGAATCTGAAAATGCATATTTAAAACATAACTTCCTCCCTCCCCCAAAAATCATCTGTACCAAACCAACAGCCAGCCAACATTATGGCTGTTGGTGCAGAGAGATACTAAAGGCATTTCCACTGAATATGGAGAAACTACTCTCTCTGTCATTATTTACAAGCACTTTGGATTGCTTTCCAATACAGTGATGGGAAAAAATGAACTAAGGATAAATATTGGCAAGAACATGGCAAAAGAATCATTACATAAAATGATAGGCATAGGCATGTCTGCATAGAAAATGTAATGGAATCCACTAAAAACTGTTAGAAGCAATAAGAGAATTCACTAGTTTGTTTGAATTTTCCCTTTTCTTTACCAACAATAATCTAGTAGAAAATAATTTAAAAAGATTTCATTGAGAGTGGTCACCAGCAATATAAAACACCTAGCAACAGGTAATTGATATGCAGGACATATTGGAATATACCTATAAAATGTTCTAAATACTGTAAAAGGCCACCAGGTGTATTCCAGAATGGGATGCCCCAAATTTTAAGCCAATTCCTATTAACCTATACATTTAACATTAATCTGTAAATTTAACAAATTTTTATGGGACAAAAATGATTCTAAATTTTATGTCTGAATAAATATCTGAGGACACAGAGTTCCATGGGTAAATTTTGTGCCCACATTCTAATCTACTTAAATTTTTCCATAAGAATCCAAATAGCATTTTCAAAAAAAAATCATAGAGAATAGGAAGAGAGTAGACTTTATGGGTTGCCATACTGAGTTCCCACTGGCTTTGTGCTTTTATCAGAGTGGGGATCCCTGTGTGGCTTGTAGCACTTCTCATATATTACTAGAGAATTTCTAGAAATTGCCCATCACTTCTTTACAAGCTGATAAAGTCCATGATGCACCTAAAATGAGTATCATTTACTTGGAGAGGGTCTTCTTAGGCCTAGTCACCTGCCCTGCTTCCATTTTCTTCACAAATCTACCCAAAAGTTGCACACAGGAAACTAGAGCCCATCTCTGGGTCAGACAACCGGCAACCAGACCTTGGCTCAGTGGATTTTGAGTCAGGGGCCGTGGGAAACGTAGGTGGGCTTTGTCTCATGTCTATTCCTAGGGATGGTTTTGGGTCCCATGATTTAAGGAGGGATAGTGGGATGCAGTGACCTAGCTAGCAACACTAGCTTTCAGGACAAGGAGTAGGCCACCTAACATTCTACATGTTAACTGCCTCAGCAACTCAGAGTAAAAAAAAAAATCACAGAATTCCACATCTGGAATTGCTCTAAGATATCCAGACCCCTTGTTCGTACATCCCCCTTCCTCCCTCCATGGCATTCATTTGAATGCTTTTGAACACCTACATAAGATAAGCTTGGTGCTGTGAGATTTGCCACTTTTGTTCATGCACTTGTTTATTGTTCTTTTCCCTCACTAACATAGACTCCATGCAGGCAGGGACTCTGTCCCTCTTGTTCAGGGCTGAGTAGTGCCTGGCATGTGGCAAGGCCCCAGTAGATGTTTATTGAGTGAATAGAGGTGAAAAGGAATAGTTACTACCCCTAGAAGTAGAGCCAAGGGCTCAAAATCCGCTGAGCCAAGGTCTGGTTGCCCGTTGTCTGACCCAGAGATGGGCTCTCACCATTCACTAGGGGGAAAAGGGGTTTAATCATTACAGGGCAAGGTGATAGTTCTCTAGTGAATGTGTGCACAAGTTGCAGAGAAATATAAGATGGATTTTTGCAAGGGATTTCTGAGGAGGCCTCACCAGGGAGGCGGTGCTTGATCAGATTCTTAAAGAAAGAGGGAGCGTTTGTTAGATGACTAAAAGTAGGGTTGGGCATTCCTGGAGGAGAGATATTATGGGCTGAGTTGTGTCCCGCCACCCCCCCCCCCCCATTCATATATTTAAGTCCTAAGCCCCAGTAACTCAGAATGACTGTATTAGGAGATAGGGTCCTTAAAAGATAATTAAATGTAAATGAGGACATCCGTTGGCCCTGATGCAATATGACTGGTGTCCTTATAAGAAGAGGAGGTCAGGACACAGACATACACAGGGAAGACCACGTGAAGATGTGGGGAGAAAATGTCCATGTACAAGCCAAGGAGAGAGGCCTCAGAAGGAAGCAACCCGTTGCCACCTTGATCTTGGACTTCAAGCCTCCAGAACTGTGAGAAAATAAATATCTATTATTTACACCACCCAGTCTGCAGTACTTGGTTATGGCAGCCCTAGAAGATTAATGCAAGGGGATAGCATGGGCAAAAGTGTGTTGGTGGGAGAGAGCATGGCTCCTTTGGGAACTCAGTCTTTTGGTGTAACTACAGGAAATAGTTCTGGAAAGAGGGCCGGTTGGTAAAGAACGAAGGAAGGCCAGGGGCTGTGAGATTCATGCCTACACGAATGAAGCAGGCCTGATGTAGGGCGGTAGGGAGTGGTGGAGCCTGGGGGACTCCAGAGCACAGGCACCATCCAATGGGGGCAGATGCCCATTGATTTTGGCTGATAGGTGCCATTTGGGAACGGGGTTCAGTTGTTGCCGGAGTTCCCTATTTTTCAAGTTAAGTCAGAGTCTGTGTTTTTATGTATAATTTTATGTATAATCTTTAAAAAGTTGGCAATTAATGTAATATTTTAAACTTTGTGTGGGCCACAATATATGCTAGAAGAAGCCTGTGGGCTGCCAATTTATAATTCCTGAGCTAACTAAGGACTGATTCATAAAAGATGCTGTTATGTATGCCAAGGAATTTACATTTTTTCCTATTTGGCAGGGCGAACAGTTGGTGAATCTTGATTAAGTGACTTGAATTTACACTGGTGGTGGTTTAGGGCAGGCTTGGCAGGCTTTTTCTTAAAGGGCCAGATAGTAAATATTTTTTACTTTGTGGGCCACATGGTCTCTTGCAACTACTCAACTCTGTAGCCTAAAAACAGCCAAAGACAATATGTAAGCAAATGGGCATGGCTGCATTCCAATAAAACTTTAGTTATAAAAATAGATGGCAGGTCCAATTTGGTCCATGAGCTGTAGTTTGCTGATCCCTGGGTAGAGGGCTGGAGACTCAAATCGGGTGGTTTATGAGTGTGTGTGTGTGTGTGTGGGGGGGGGGGGGTGGTGGGTGAGTATAGATAATAGTCTAGGTGTGTAGGTAAGAGATGAGCTGAGGCTGTGGTGAGGGAAATAGAGAGGATGGGTGAGATTCAAGAGCTATTTAGCAGGTTACCATAGTCAGGATTTGTAGATTTGATAAGTCCGTGAGGATGAGAGGGAGAACTATACATAATGCCCAGGTTTCTAGCTTGACCAAGGGGGTCAAGTTTGGACCCTTGAGTGCCCATAACCTTCCAAATCCAGCCTATTCCACTTAGGGATAACCCTGATGAATCCCTTCCTCCTGTGGACCCTGACCCAAGGGTCCTTCTTGGATCACAGGTGTCCCTAGAATGGTCCGGCCCTGCCACCACAGCTACAATAGAAAACTTCATTCTGGCCAGAGCAGAGGCAATGAGAAAGTGTAGTATATGTTGCCTTCAGGTTATTACAGTCTGACTCCTGGTCTTGGGATATGAAAATGGGTCTCCGAGCAATTAGAGTAACAAGGCGCTCTGTGGGAATCAGGGCTTGCTAGGACTTGGGATGCCAATTACCTAATCTCTTTAGGTCCCCACTTTCCAGAACAGTGTGGAAAACATGTGCTAAATTGTACTCTGAGCAGAGCGGCACGGCCAGGCCTGAAGGGCCTCTGCCAGGCTCAGGTTCGTGCCTGCAAAAACAGGAAGCCACTTCGGTGTGCTCCAGGTGACCACGGAGCCGCCACGGGGCATCAGGGGATGTGGGATTCACTCTCTCTTTTCTCTGCCAGAGCCCACAGATGTCTGGCGAAGCAGGAGTGCTAGGGAGGGGGAGCACCAGGACCAGTTATGGAGCTAATGAATTCTGTTCGCACGTCTACAGCTGCTGCTGAGAGGTGTGTGTAGAACAGTCCCCAGGCACTTAGCAAAGAGAGGAGGAAGGATCTCCGGCCTGGTGTGCAGGGGGCGGGGCTCCCACTGACTTTGCAAAACAGAACTTTGGGTGGCCCTTGAGGATGATAAGGCATCTGTGTGGGGATCAGACTGTATTTATTTATTTATTTATTTTTATCCTCACCCAAAGATATTTTCCCGTTGATATTTAGAAAGAGTGGAAGGGAGAAGGAGAGACAGAGAGAAAGAGAAACATCGATGTGAGAGAGACATATGGATTGGTTGCCTCCCACATGTGCCCCGACCAGGGCCAGGGATCAAGCCTGCAACCTAGGTACGTGCTCTGGCCTGGAATCGAACCTGGGACCCTTAAGTACATGGGGTGACGCTCTATCCACTGGGAAAAACTGGCTAGGGCAGACTGTATTTATTTTGAGACCCACCGGGCATGGTCCTGTAGCCAGAGGTGAGGGAGATCTTTAGAATGAAGGAGCCTACCTTCCCTCTGAGGTTTAATGGTCGGTAGGGGAGGGTGGGGGTAAGAGGGAGAGATCAACCAAAGGACTTGTATGCATGCATATAAGCCTAACCAATGGACACAGACAACAGGGGAGTGAGGGCATGAGGTGGGGTAATGGGGGGTAATGGGGGAATAAGGACACATATGTAACACCATAATCAATAAAGAAATTAAAAAAAAACATTTAAAAAAATAAAAAATAAAAATAGAATGAAGGAGCCTGATAAGGAAGATGAAATGAATGGGAGCCCTAACTGGTTTGGTTCAGTGGATAGAGCGTCGGCCTGCGGACTGAAGGGTCCCGGGTTCGATTCCGGTCAAGGGCATGTACCTTGGTTGCAGGCACATCCCCAGTAGGGGGTGTGCAGGAGGCAGCTGATTGATGTTTCTCTTTCATCAATGTTTCTAACTCTCTATCCTTCTCCCTTCCTCTCTATAAAAAAAATCAATAAAATATATTTAAAAAATAGAATGGGAGAAAGGAGCTCATTCATTGGGCTATATGGCACAAACTGGTCTGGTCCCATCACACATGTTTTATCACTGACTCCTAGCACCTTGAAGCTAGGTATTACTAAGGATGCAATGTCATTGGTTGTGTTTGTCATGCTCTTGGCTTCATCTTGTTTTGTTTTGTCCTACGTTTGATTTCTCTTCTGCCGAATTTTCTCACTTTCACAAAATTAAATTTGTAGTTGAGTATGGATTGTATACATCTAAATTGAGGTCTGAGTGTGTGGGTTTATAACCCACAGTGTCTTTGTGCAGCAGTTGATTTTGTGGAGCAAAGTGTTTTCAACGAGAAACATTTAGGTACTGTGGCTGACATGAGACACTCAGGATCCCCGAGAGGGACCGTATATGGTCTGCTGCTCAGCCCTACTGCTTGGGCTAGGTCTGGGCTCTGGAGGATGAAGGTTCCTTGTGCAAGCTGAAAGGGGCCTGGTGACAACCGTCGCACCAGCAGTGCTGCTATGGGGCACGCGAGAAAGCACAGCGCCCTCTTCAGGTGAACCACAGGTTGGTTCCCACTCAGTGAGGCCAGCGGAGAATCACACCACTTTGCTCCCCAGGGGTTTCAGGTAAGGCGCTTATAGCAAAGACAATCAACATTTCCTCTCCTTCTTAGGAAAGTAAGAACCAACACCGCATCCCCTTCACACAAGCCAAACCTACCAACCAGCACCCGTTGAGTGAGCTCCAGGTGTGGGGCTAGCATCTTGGGCAGACACATTTCGCATGGTCTTCTAGGAGGCAGCCACTAGCTGGCCAGAGGGATAGGAAGCACGGACCTAAAACCTAAGGGTGAACACGCTCAAGTGGCCAACTGTGGGGCTGGAGAAGGCTTCCTGGTGGAGGATGTGGGTCCGGGGCTTGTAGAATAGGTAGAGTTTAGATAGGTGGATGGTGGCTCATTCCAGGTGAGGGCACACTGTAGTTGGGAGAACAATGGCCTGGAGGTTGGGTTAGGCCAGTGGTAAGCAAACCGCCGTTCACGAGCCACATGTGGCTCTTTGGCCCCTTGAGTGTGGCTCTTCCACAAAATACCACGGCCTGGGTGAGTCTATTTTGAAGAAGTGGCGTTAGAAGAAGTTTAAGTTTAAAAAATTTGGCTCTCAAAAAAAATTTCAATCGTTGTACTGTTGATATTTGGCTCTGTTGACTAATGAGTTTGCCGACAACTGGGTTAGGCAAGTGGAGCAATTCATTGGTTCCTTCCTCTGAGCATGTCCTGTCCCTCATGACTTTGTAGCTCCTTGCATTAAAGGAATGGAGTCTATTTCCCTGCCCCTTAACTTTGGGTTTGGCCACACAGACGACTGCTGTGTGAAGATCTCAGCATGCCAGTTCTGAACCTAAGCCTTACGAGACCTCGTGTAAACATTTCTGCCTGCTCTCTTGCATCTTTGCCATCGCCACGAGAAGCAGACACCTGGGCTGGGCTGCTGGAGCCAGGAGACGATGAGACATCCATGGAGCAGAGCCAGCTTCCCCAGCCAAGCCCAGATTAAATCAGCCAGCACAGCGGAGCCTACATGAGCAGCATTGCAGATGCACGCGCTGTGTAGATTCTTATTGCTACGTGCCCCTGGGATTTTGTGGTTGTTACATCGCAATAAGCAGTATGGTAGCCATCGTTAGCTGCTAGAGGAGTGAAGGAATGCACTGGCATCACCCAGTTCTGAAAGGATGCACTTGCTTCTAAAGCCCATGCTTGGGGCTGTTTATATTAGGCTCTTTTCCCTGCTAGTAAAAGCTTCCCCAGAGAACAAGTGATTTCCTCCAGCCCACACAAGTTGGCAGCAGCATCAGGGCTAGAACACCCCTTACCTCCAGGCCAGGGCCCATTGTGCCCTGTGGCCTTGCTGTTCCCGACATGTATGCAGACCATGGTCTGGAGGTCAGGAAAGCTTTTCCTTGCAGGTTGGTGAGGTCTTAGGGTTCAGCAGACACCAACACTCAGCTATTACCCAGATTGATGTGGCCGTTTGCCGTAACATTTAGCAACCTCTCCATCAAATAAATGGCTCGAGAGACTACTGACACTTCCAGTATAAAAGAAAGAGGAGCTATATTCTGCAGCTTTACGAGGTGGCCCGAGTAAGACCTGTTCAAGGGATCGTGTGAGCGGAGGCCCGTGGCTGAATGGGTGATGTTTCTCTGCCCCACACCCCTTCAGCGTTCCCTAGGGGTAGTCCTGTAGGGGAGAAGGGGCAGGGACAGCCAACCATGTGGCCATCTGGCTGGTGACTCATCCATTCGGATCCTGAGTTCCTCCAATGTCAGATGAGCAGCTCTGTTATCTGCGGTTCCGTCATTCAGTGGACTTCCATGATGAGGGAGGGAAGGAAAAGGTGGGAAGAAGATCTGGAGAGAAAACAACAGGTTTGGTGTTAGGGTTGAGGGAATCCCTCATTTTCCTCCTTTCCTTTTGCTCTCCATTATCCTGCCTTTCATTCTAACTTTCCATTAGTCAGCGGGTTTTCCTGGGGATCCCACCAGCCAGGACTCATTTCACCTCCGAAGCACAGGCAATGGAGTCACCTGGGAGCTCTCAATACTACACCACTTCCTTCTCCGGTCTTCATCTAAGTCTCTTCTCCATGCAGTCACCCTTTAAACATGCACATGCCCTCCCCTTCCCAATAGTTTCTGATGCCACGTTCCTCCGATTCCTGGCGCTTGTCCCTGTTCGCTCTCACATTTGTTGAAATAGTTGCCCACACACCCACCACTTTCCTCTTACGCTAGTCCAACCCCAAAGGTTTTTAATTTGGTTCTTTGAAGGCGCCAGTCACTTTCCTGCCTTTGGGGTTTGGCCATGTTCTGAGAACATTCTTCACCCCCCAGGTCTCGTCTTCTTGATCTCTTCTCATCTTTCAGGCCCCAGTTCAAGTTTTATTCTCCAGTGAGCGCCTCCTTTACTTTCCTGATTGAAATGAGATCCCTGTTGTTTCTCTTTCTCACAGCGTACTGTCCGGTTTTCTTCAAATTTCCATGGTGTTTGAAATCATATATGACAGAATGTGCTGCCCGAGAGGGAAATGAATTAAAATAAGGAGAATTTATTAGGTTAAGCAATAAGTGTGGATATGTATCCTGTAAATAACAATAGCATTGTGTAGCGGTCTAAAAGTGTGGGAACCAGACAGCTGGCGCTCATAGTCAAACACTATTACTTCTTGTCTGTGTGACATTGGGCGAATTGCTTCACCTCTTTGTGTCTCAACTTCTTAATTTGTAAAGTGAGGAAAATAATAGTACCTTCCTCTAGAGTTATTTTGAAGTTCCATGAGTTAGTCTATGTAAAGTGCTTAGATCAGCACCTGCCACATAGTAAGTGTTTGCTTATAATAATTATGATTGGGAAGTAAATTATAACTGGGAGAGATTCTATGTGCTAGGGATTATTTTGTATATTTTATTTTGTTACTATAAACAGCATGTATTGAATCAGTAGAATTAGGCAAACACAGTCTGGTCAGCTAGACTAAGTCTTGGTCAGAGAGATACTTGGAGACTCAGGCACGATGAAGAGTCAGTGATGTCGCAGTTTTGACATTGTCACAATCACAGGAAAGAGAAAATCACTGAGGGGAATCCAGGAGAAGTTTCTTAGAGGACAATATGGAGATCATCCAATAGGTCTGAACTGTGACCCAAAGGGGATGCATTGAGTGTCATGTGCAAGGTCTTCTTGGTGGCGGCACCAGTCTATTATTTCTTCCCCTGGAATCACTGCCATCAGCATATACGAATGCAATGCTTGTGAGTTCACATGGCTTCACTCACCCTACCTCTTGGCATTGACTCATGAAGGAAATCCTTGACTAAGTGATGATGGAGGTCATTTAGTGGCTTTTGTGAGTTGGCCAGGGTTACTAGCCATTATGGCATTCTCTCACCTCAGTTGCTTGCTTTCTTTGCTTCTTGTCAAGTAACCAAAAAGGGTTACTCCACCTGGAGAGATTATGAAGTCAACCTCTTGGAATGAGGAGCAGAGTCAATGAGTGTGTCCTGAACACAGACTCTGCCCTCTGGAAGGAAAGTCTGGACTTGGAGACAGAGGGAACCCCAGGGGATTACAGACGGGAGAAGAGAATTTAGAAAGTCAGAGGCCCCGAAGTAAGAATGAGCATGGCAATGAAGGATCTGAAAGAGCTGCACAGTTGGGCAAAGAGGATCTTAGGAAACATATAGGGAAATAAGGCTGGACCGGAAGGACCGCAAGCTATGAAATCATGGGCTGGCAAGGGAGGGCTACTTTATGCAGAACCCCGTAAATACTTCTCTTGGGTTTAACTCTGAGGGTGGGAAAGGGAGTCTTTTGTGGGAGGTTTAACCATGTAGTACAACCAAATGTCATCAGGCTCATTATCCTCACTAAAGTCATTACTTACTTGTAAATTGCTGGTGCTGCTGCCTTTACCTTACGGTGGAATTCTCCTTTTGGAGTTAAATATTCCCAGGAACAATTTGAGTTCTCATTTGACATTGGCACGGTTTAATGTGAAATGTATACAGTAACCATGTGACAAAAAACATATACATTTAAGAGAATTAAGAGAGTGTGTGTGTGTGTGTTTGTGCATTATAGTGATGGTGGTGAGGCTGGCATGGGTGGTTTGGAAAATCTGACTCCGTAGAGCTCAGGAAGGCAAAACTAATGATCTGTCGCACTTCTACAACCTTAGAAGCCTCTTGAGTCTCAAGTGGCGAGGAGAGAGAAAACATGGAGATGCTGAAGGGCTCTCTTACCGCCTTGGCATTCAAAGAGTTGTCCATACACCAAGAACAATGGCATCGCCTGGGTGCTTGTTAGAGATACAGAGTCTCGGTTCCCACTCCAGACCAGATGAATCAGAACCTGCATTTAACAAGATCTCCAGGTGGTATGCGTGCATAGTGTACTTGAGAAGCGCTGTCTTAGGAGACCAGGTTGGAGTAGGGAGGCGGACAGGATCTGCTTGATTTACATGGTGTATGTTACAAGGGCTTGCCAGGGTGGTGTGGACTCAGAGTTAGACAGACTTGGACTTGGACCCCAGTGCCCCAATTTGCCTTGGAAGAATCTTGGCCTTGTAGACCCATGGCTTCCCCATACATTCAGTGGGGGATAATAGGACTTAGCATGCAGTAGTCTGTGATGATTAAATAAGAAAATATCAGCAAAGCCTCTGGCACAGACCTGTGGTATATAAATGATAATTCTATGGTTCTTACCTTATGACACTGATGATTGCCCTTTCTGAACAGACGAGCAATTAGGAGGCAGCTCAGTGGCAAAATATAACGGCAATCTATTGAGCAGTTTCTATGTGCCAGGCACCCTGTGAACAGTGTGTTCGCTGAAGGATTTTAGCCTGGAGCCAGGTGGTCTGGTGCAAAGCCTGATGTGAGACAGTGGGCTGATTATATGACCTCATTGCCTTGGTTTCCTCATCTGTGACATGGGGTAATAATATTGCCTGCTTCTTGGTGTATGAGTAAAACATGCATGTTCAGTATTTATTGAAGGGCCTGGAATATAGCGAGTACTGAAGAAACATTAGCTATTATTAACACACTTATGTGATCCTTACTGCAACCATTCCATAGTTGAAAACGTCCGACACTCAGGAAGTTGCCTAGGGCCACTGTGGCTGGTAAATGGTTAAGTGGTAGAGCTGGGATTCAAACCCACATCTCTTAGCCTTGGAGACCATGTATTTTATCAACTCATAGTTCTGTTCTCCTCCTATTCAGAGGCCGGGAGAGTAGCCCTGCAGCCAGACCAGCAGCCCCAGGAGCTGCTCCCGGCTTCCTTCCTTCAGGTGGTGAAGGCAAAAACCTAATGGAACTGGAAGAAATCAAAGTGCCCGCCCCAGGATGTGGCAGGGCAGACTCTCAGGGCACCTGTGTCAGTATTTAATGCATCCCTTCGAAGCACTCTGCTCAGAGCCTGTCAAGGGCAATTTGGAAACAGGTGCTCATGGAGGTGAGTGCTGGCTGCTCCTGACACTGACTCCTCTGTTATATTTACAGTGACAGCCACACAGACTCAACCAGGGCATGACTTATTTATGGGCAGCCGGCCCCAGCTGAACCAGTCTTCAGTGCTTGCCGTAGATGTTACTAGAAAAGGGGGAATGTGCAATTGGAGGAAATGATTGTTTTTCCATATGTTCATTTAAAAAGGGAATTTTCCAGTTACCACTGGGATGAAAGAAACATTTTAAATTAAAATTTCAGATTAAGCTACATAAAGGGAACTTGTCCTAGATTGGAAACCAGGAGTCTTGAGTTCTGTGTAGCTCAGGGTACCTCTCAGATTCCAACCCCATCTCTGCGTCCCGCCTGCTTGAGTGAGTTGCTTTCTCCTCCTGAGCCTCAGTGTCCTTGTCATTCTGATTGTTCTGGGAATATTAAATGAGATATCACACATAGAGAGCTTAGTGCAAAACCTGGTATGTGGTAGGTGCCTAAGGAACGTTAGCTATTATTAATCACAGTTGCAGGACTGGCTTTGTGACCTGGGAGAAATGAATTCCTTCTTATTTTTTAGATTTTATTTTTTTTCCAGCTTTATTGAGGCATAATTGAAAAAAATTGTAAGATAGTTAAAGTGTACAACTTGACTTGATATACATTGTGAAAGAATCCCCCATTGAATTAACACCCCCATCATCTCATATTTTGCCTTTTTGTGTGTGAGAACATTTACATTCTATTCTCAGCCAATTTCAGTTATACAATACTGTGTTATCAACTCTAGTCACCATGTTTTATATTAGATCTCAGATCTTATTCATCTTATAACTGAAAGTTTGTACCCTTTTACCAACCTCTCCCTATTCACCCACTCCCCAGCCCCTGGCAATCACTTTTCTATTTCTGTGAGTTTGACTTTTTTTTTTTTTTTTTTAAAGATTTCACATATAAGTGACACCATGCAGCATTTGCCTTTCTTTGTCTGGCTTATTTCACTCTGCAGAATACCCTCCAGGTTCATTCATGTTGTCACAAATGATAGGATTTCCTTTTTTAAGGCTAAATAATATTCCATTGTATGTATATACCACACTTTCTTTACCCATGCACCCATTGACAGGCAGGTTGTTTCTGTACATTGGCTATTGTGAATAATGCTGTAATGAATATGGGAATGCACATATCTCTTCGAAGTAATGATTTCATTTCCTCTGGACATATACACAGAAGTAGAATTGCTGGGTCATATGGTAGTTCTAATTTTAATCTCTTGAGAAATCTCAATACTGTTTCCCATGGTGGGTCTCCCAGTTTACATTCTCATCCGCAGGGCACCAGGGGCCCCTTTTCTCCACATCCGCATCTGATTTGTTATGTTTTGCCTTTTTGACAATAGCCATCTGACAGGTGTGAGATGATATCTCCTTGTGGCTTTGACTTGTATTTCTCTGATGATTAGTGATGTTGAGCACCTTTTCATGTACCTGTTGTGTGTCAGCCATATTACGTATTTTTCTTCTTATGTCCCCTTGCCTTGTGTCTCCTCATGTACAGAAGAAAGAATCTGAGTGGAATCTATCTCTGCATTCATCTATCTATCTATCTATCTATCTATCTATCTATCTATCTATCATCTTCTATCAATCAATCAATCATCTCTCCAATGCCAATTCCATAAGGACTCACGGAATAATAGGAAATCGTTTTAAAACATTTCCATTCCTTGATATTAAGCAGACCATAAATTTGTCATTTGGTTGGATACTGAGTTTGTGGGCAAAACATTCTCTTCTTAACTTATTACAGCCTTTATAAGCACATTGGAGATCGTGACCTTGGCTTAGTTGCTGGATGGTTCATGGTTGTCCAACTTTCTCTCCCTCTGTCTTTCTGTTTGTTGACAATTTAAAAGGAGTGGCTAAGTCTAATGAAATCTACCTCTATTCTATAAAATTGCACCACAAAATGTCTAAAGTCTAGCTTTTTTGTTCTTAGACCAACATCTTGAAATAAAATAGTGATTAATCACACTTTTAAAGCAGGCATATTGCCTAAAATATTTTAATGGATTTCGATGAAATTTATTCTGTGGGAAGAAGTAATGGAGAGATGTAATTTCCACGAGCAGTAGTTATCACAAATATCATTATGCTCCCTAGGAGGGAGAGTGGGAGGGAAGGAGAGAGAGAATGAGGGAATAATTCAAACGTGAGAGTCTGCAGTTATAAATGACAGTCATTATTCCTTGCGTTTGAATATGCTTATAACATGTGAAGCATGCACACACACCCTTTATTATTTCATCTTTAGCCACTTTGGGGAAGATGAAATGATTTTCCCATTATACAGATGGGGAAGCTGAGGCTCATGCCCTCGCAGTGATACTTCCAATAAACTGAAGAACCAGGTTTCGCACCCACTTTTCTAGACTCCAAGTTCAGTGTTCTTTAAATAGTAACAGCCTTCCTGGTGTAAACCCAGGACATGGTTTACATTCTGTTTCCCTCCCCATCCTGCCCTCATGCCCTGGAATCATTGCAAAGTAGATCACTTGATGGACAGAATCTCCACACTAACTGAGAACTGCCCTGAGAAAATACACAGACAGCTAATTTTCAGAAAGTTGGAACACATCTATATAAGGCTAAGTGACCGGCCGACCGGCTGGTACATATGATGCACACTGACCACCAGGGAGCAGACGCTCAATACAGGAGCTGCCGAGCTGCGATGACTTGGCAGTAGTGGTTCTTGGGTGATGCACCCCGGAACCAGAGAGGAGGGAGCCTGATTCCTCGTGGGGCCGTGCGATTGATTGCACCTTCGGCCATGGGTTATGTTGTTGTTGGGGCACTGTGGGCTCTGAATCTGGTTTACTGCCAAGCTGCGGTTCTTCTAATTAATTTCCTTCCAATGTGCACGAATCTGTGCACCGGGCCACTAGTTTTATAATAAAACTCTAGAGGGGAAAATATCTCCTTTCGGTTCAGAGAGCACGGTGAGATCTTACAAGGCCTGAGCATCTTTGGGTTAAGAGCCTACTGTTCTTTTAAATTTCCAAGAAACCTTTCTGCTTATGCTGAGTTCCCTGGTTGCTTGTATTCTGAATAAACAGATGTTTGCTGAACTGATGCCGCTCTCAGAGTAAATACTCGTATCTGCAGGGGAAGCCTCTGCGCTTTCTTCGTTTCCCTCGTGCTTTTCCAGTGTCTTGCTGTGTTGGCATAGATATTAGTCTAGAGCAGCGTGACTTATTAATTAGTTGATTATCTAATTCCATCAACTATATTAAGGAGGAGGATTCATGACTAAGTGCTCTGAGATAAGTTCCTGTGGTCTGCCCGCTTCCTGGGAGGAAGAGTAGAGATGCCGAGAGCAGCTCCCTCTGTGCAGGGGAGCCAGCCAGGCAGCTCTCTTTCCAAGGCTGCCCCTCTGGCTCTCTGTCCAGGATTCTCCAGGCCACCAGCTCATCCGCCTCCTCTAGGGGAGGTGGGGAGAAAGGAAGGGAAGGGGTGGGGGAAGAAGGAGGAGGAGGAGGAGGAGGAGGAGGAGGAGAAGGAGGAGGAGAAGGAACAGGAGGAGGAGGAGGAGGAAGAGGAGGAAGAGAGAGAGAGAGAGAGAGAGAGAGAGAGAGAACACATGTGCAGGGATATGTAGTCTCCTCCTCAGATTCCTCTGAAGGCCTTTCTCCTTCCACCTGGGTGGCCTGCTTTGCATTCACAGCAGGTCTGTATACAGGACTCTCTGTGCAGAGGGAAGGTAGTTTTTATGCAGCATTTATACTCTTGTGGTGTGAGGGTAGTCCTCGGTGGATGGATATATGTCATGTAAATAAATTTGCTCATCACTTTAACTGCAAGCCAAAGAGTATCTATTCCCTGAACAAAGTTGCCTCTATCCTCTATCTCCCATTCCCTCTCCCCCCTTTTAGGTACGGTTCGTGTTTGCTATTTATTTGGTCAGTGTGTTGGCCTAGGAAAGAGGAAATAGAGAGGGTGTAAGATGAAATGATTTTCCCATTATATACACACACACACACACACACACACACACACACACACTAGAGACCCGGTGCATGAAAATTCATGCACTGGAGGGGTGGTCCCTCAGCTCGGCCTGCCCCCTCTCACAGTCTGAGAGCCCTCAGGGGCTGGAGGCGACCCAGCAATTAGGGGAAGGCGATGCCCCATCATACCTCTGCTGCTGCCACTGCTGGCAGCGCAAGCCTCAGCCAGCCCTGGTTTCCTGAGCCTCGGGTGGCCCTGGGCGGCTGGGGGGCTGAGGGGACTCAGGGACTCCGGAGGCAGGTGTGTGGAGTGGCCGGGCCCGCCTGGGGGTGGGCCAGGCCTTGCTGCATGCCTGCTGCCCCAGCAGGGCTGAGGGGACTGGGTGCCACCATCTTGTGGCTGTGGATGCTGCCATCTTTGAGGGCAGGGCAGTCAATTAGCATATTCCCTCCTTATTGGCTGTGGGTGCTGCCATCTTTGAGGGCAGGGCAGCAATTAGCATATTCCCTCCTTATTGGCTGTGGGTGCTACCATCTTTGAGGGCGGGGAAGTCAATTAACATATTCCCTCATTATTGGCTGTGTGCGCCGCCATCTTTGCAACCACATGAGGGTCAATTAGCATATTCCCTTTTTATTAGATAGGATATATAGCGCTGAATTCTGTTTCTTAAAAGAAAGTAAATGTTAAGCCTAAGTAGCATTTTGGGAAATGCAGAGAAGGGCACTCACGTCTGCCACCCAAGGAGGGGCTGTGCTTGCATTCTTCTTCCTCACTCAGTTGAGTGGGCCAAGAAGCAGCGGTGCAGAGGGGCTCCATTATTACAGTCAAATAAGAAAGAAGAGAGACGGCCAAGGTGGATTTCCCAGAGGTCCCGGCTCTGAATTCTAGTGACACACAGTGAGCCTCCTGTGGTCTCTGAAGACACCATCACTTCTTTTCTATCATCTCAACCTCATGCCAATGAGAGGTGGTGCTTACGTTAGAGCAGCATCTCCAGGAATGCAGGGTGCTTTTGGGTGGTTCCTGGGTGAACTTAAGAAACTTTCAGAGTTTTCTGTTTATTTGCATGACTTTTAGGAGACAAAATATAGCTAGCACACTGAACCATATTCTCAGCATTATATAAAGTTTCCCTTTAACATAAATAAAATGTAGAGTCAGTTTGAAGTGAATTGTTAAGCAAATAGGGTATGGGATGCACTGATAGGACCGACAGTGTGAAGGCGGTACTTCCTGCTGGCTGAGCATCAGCTGCAGGCTATCTCAGAGATGTGCCTGGTCACTGCTTCTGCTACAGAAGCTAAAGGCTAGATATGTGTTTTCCACGACTCCCGGAGGACAGAGTATGGGCTCTAGACCGAAGTGGAGCCAATCCCATGCTCCTTCCTAAGACCTTGAATCGAGAGCTACTGACACAAAGACGTGGGCTATGGAAGAGGCACGGGCACTCTTAATGAACTCTTCTTGGGGTGAGATGTTAGCTATAATTTTTACCATCTAGGTTCCCTCGAATTTTTCCCATTTTCATAGTCTAATTTTCAATTTCTTCTTTGATCCTGTAAGGCTGTTGAGGACTCTTCTGATAATCCTTTTTCTGCTTAATTAAAGAGTCCATTTCTGTTGTTTATAACTTGGAAGTTAATACCAAGAGCACTAATTAATACTAGTGCTCACAGGACAAATTCTGTTAATCCTCACTCCAGGATATTTTCCCATTGATTTTTAAAGAGAGTGGAAGGGAGGGGGAGGGTCAGAAAGAGTATCTAGAAATATCGGTGTGAGAGAGACACATTGATTGGTTGCTTCCTGCACGCGCTCTAACTGTGGCGGAGGATCAAGCCTGCAACTGAGGTATGTGCCCTTGACCTGAATTCAACTCAGGATGCTTCAGTCCACAGACTGATGCTCTGTCCACTGAGCCAAACTAGCTAGGGCAGGACAGAATCTGGAATCATGCTACCTTGGTTCAAGTCCCGGATCTGCCACTTACTCATTGAGGGCCTTTAGACTGACTGACTCCTTCTTAAGCATCTGCTGACCCATCTGTAAGGTGGGGATTATCACAGTGTCAACCTCATAGAGTGTCAAGTGAATTAAGTGAGGCAAAGCAATGAGTAAAAACCTTCAGGGATCACAGAAAACAGCTTCAACTCTTTGTGGTCGGGATGGTGGCGGGGCCTGTGTCCCACTTGGTTTGTCAGCACCAGGTCCGTGGTGCTGTTTATTTTTAAACTAGAGGCCCAGTGCACGAAATTTGTGCACAGGGGGAGGGTGTGTGTCCCTCAGCCCAGCCTGCACCCTCTCCAATCTGGGACCCCTTGAGGGACATCCCTCTCACAATCCAGGACTGCTGGCTCCCAACTGCTCACCTGCCTGCCTGCCTGATTACCCCTAACCGCTTCTGTCTGCCAGCCTGATCACCCCCTAACCACTCCCCTGCCAGCCTGATCGATGCCTAACTGCTCCCCTGCTGGCCCGATTGCCCCTAACTGTCCTCCCCTGTTGGCCTGGTCACCCCTAACTGTCCTACCCTACAGGCCTGGTCCCCCCCAACTGCCCTCCCCTGCAGGCCTGGTTGTCCCTAACTGCCCTCCCCTGCCAGCCTGGTCACCCCTAAATGCCCTCCCCTGCAGGTCTGGTCATCCCCAACTGCCCTCCCCTGCCAGCCTGGTCATCCCCAACTGCCCTCCCCTGCAGGTCTGGTCACCCACAACTGCGCTCCCCTGCCGGCCATCTTGTGGCAGCCATCTTGTGTCCACTTGGGGGTGGCCATCTTTGACCACATGGGGGTGGCCAATCTTGTGTGTTGGAGTGATGGTCAATTTGCATATTACCTCTTTATTATATAGGACTAGCGTTCCCGTTGCAGGAAAAATCCTGCAATAGGATTTCCTGCTGCACTCTACCCCGCCTCCCCTCCGCCCTTGTCGCCCGCCCCGCCTTCTCCTCCAGCCCGCCTGCTTTTCCGTTCGACCCCGGCCCTGACTTCGCTCCGCCCTTGTCCCCCAGCCCGCCTTCTCGGCCAGCCCGCCTGCTTTTCCCTTCGCCCCCGGCCCTGACTTCGCTCCTCCCTTCTCCTCCCCCCCGGCTTGCTTGCTTCTTCGAAGCTTTACTCCCTTTTGCAGCTCTTGGCTTCTTTCGACGCTGTCTTGATATGCAAATTAGCCACCATCTTTGTTGGGGTAATTTGCATACTCGTCCTGATTGGCTGGTGGGCGTGGCTTGGCTGGTGGGCGTGGCTTAGGTGTAGCGAAGGTGCGGTCAATTTGCATATTTGTCTATTATTAGATTAGATGGCCAGTGCACATCATGGCAGCTTATGTGTTGAGCGTCTGCCCCCTGGTGGTCAGTGCGCGTCATAGCTACTGGTCAGACGGACACTTACTCTTTTATATATATAGATTTAATGATCAAATATTATTTATGGCTCTATATATTTTTATTCTGTTGTCTTGAAAAGTATAAAGCAATAGGACTAAGGAAATTAAATGCCACTTTCTGGAATGTGCAGGAATGAATGTTTTAATGACTATCAAGGAATCCACTTTTGATTACTAGCTTGCTTAAAAGAATAAACATTTATTGAATCAAACAGTTTTGGGGCTGACCTTCTTGTCCTCCAACATTCAGCTGGATATTAAGTCTCAAGCCAGGATTTGAACCAGTTCTGCTGGAATTCATCCCCAAACGCTTTTCCCACTGTATCTTTGCCTTCTCTCATCGTTTTAATCTGGATTCAGTGTGACCTTTTGTCCCATTCAATTTCATTTGAACTGATTTTTTAAAAGCAATCTCTAGAGCTTTGAGGTGTTAGAGAAAGGGCCTATCTCACTGACCCTCACTCGCATTTCACAGGAGTGCAGATGTATACTCCCCGTACCCCTCTTGTTTTCTTATCAACTCAGCCTCTCATTTGTAGTCAAAGTTTATTTCTGGAAAATGGAATTCCATTTCCGCAAAAATTTCCCCATAGTCTATGCAGAGGGGCGGAATAGCATACCAGTTAAAAGTGTAGAGTTTGAAATTAGACAGCCTGGGCATGAATCCTGCTGCCACTTATGTGCTGCGTGACCTTTGGCAAGTTACTTAAGTTCTTTGTGCTTTAGTGTTATGACTTCTGAGGTGAGGGCTTAATGGGCTACTTTTAGAACAGAGCCTGGAATATAATTAGGGCTTTATCAATCTTAGTTGTTATTAATAACATTATTATAATTACTAATTATATAGAAATAACCACTTGGATCTTTTATTTTGAAAGATTTCGGAAACCTTTCAGAAAGGACTCCTAGGAAATCAGAGGGCAGGGAGTGAAGAAAGAAAGAAAATAAAGGGCAGTCAATTAAAGTACCAGAGGGTAAAAAAATTTTTTTTGAGGAGGCAAGGAGCAATTTTGAATCTCAATAGGAAAAGGTGTAGGAAAAGAGAGGCAGAGAGAAAAGCTTAGTTAATGCATTGCTATGCAGTATAAGAGAGGGTCAGTGCGGTGCACTATTTCTCCAGTACCTCAAAGCTGTAGATACTGCTTTTAAAAACTGGCTCAATCTTAAATAGAATGGAGGGAAAAGTGACACTGAATCCAAATTAAAACAGGCAAAATGAGAAAGTTCCGGGGATATGAGTTGGAGCAAAGCCACTGAGGAGAAAGCATGATGCTTGGCATTCAGAAGGCATGCAATAATAGACTGCGAGATGAATTCGTTGAATCACAGCAAATTAGAATTTGGAATCTGGGAGCTCAGAGGTTATAGACAAAAGTTGACATAACCCATCTCTGACAGAAACATTTCTACCTAGAAAATGAGATGGCACAGAGCCATTAGGTCCAGCTCGAAGATGCCGAGACGTCAAAGGGAATGTGGACTCAGGATGGAAGTCCCTGGAGATAAAGAAGAGACATTGCTCTCTGCATAGTAATATCCCAGGTCACCTGAAAGTGACTGAGTGATGCTCTGAGCTGCATGAAATATGGCTGGGACCTTCTTGATAATGACAGTGGCAAATGATAAGGATAATGATAATGAGCCTTTCCTGTGTGCCAGGCAGTGTTCTAAGCTCTTTAACTGTACAGCCAACCCCATAACTCAAGGACCACTCTCAGTCCTATGTTTCTGATGACGTCTTTTGTGGCAGCAGAATGCTAAAATGACACCAGGATCTCTGGTACAATGTCGTGGATGATCCTTCCCCCTTTACTGGTACTGTGAAGTGCTTCCAGCCAATAGAATATAGCAGGAGTGAAGGGTAGAGTGTCACACCTTTGATAAAGCTATGTTATGTGGCAAGGGTGATGTCACTCCCTGCTGGAAGCTAATTCCAGCATGCCATAATAAATGCAAGAAGTCCTCAAAAGGTTGATGGGCTTCTATATTCATCAGGGCTGAATCATATGGTTGCCTGTTGGAATGGCCGAAAACATTTCCCCAAACCTGAAAATCTGCATATATTATTGCCTGCTACTGGAGCAGCCGAGGGCAGTTCCCCCAGACTGACAATGCCTACTGTATACCAAACCTTAACCTTTGATATGTATATCTGCTTTATCTTAGGGCAATTTGTGTTAATAAAAAGCTAGGGGTCCAGAGATTGAGAGAACTTGGTTACTGAAGCTAGGTCTCCTCTGGCTCCCCAAATTGCCTTCCAAATTTATGTTTCATGTCTAGTCTCTTTATTAATTTACACACAGCCCCTTCTCCAGATTCCTGAACCCTTCTAGATACTGAGAAACACCCCAGCAATTCCCTTCATAATGTTATCATATATGCACTTATAAATGTTTACGTTTCTATGATTTTGAGAAGACAATTTCATTCTCCTGCTATCCTTGAAGAGGCAAGCTACCACAAGTTCTACAGCTCATAAAAATAAATTCTGCAAATAATAGGAATATGCTTGGAAGCTGATTCTTTTCCGTGCAGACCTCTAGATGAGAATGTAGCTGAGCTGATACCTTAATTGCAGCCTAGTGAGACCCTGAACAGAGGGGCCAGCTAAGCCATGTCCAGATGCCTGACCCATGGAAACTGTGAGATAATAAATGCATGTGATTTTAAGCTACTAACTGTACAGTAATTTGTTATACAGAAATTAAAAAAAACAAATATACCTTTTGTGGAGGAATTAGAGCAATGGACTAGATTCTATGATTAAGACAATTCATCAGTCTTCCAAGGGCCAAACCCAAGAAGGGCAAGTGAAAATATGAGTAGAGGACTCTTTCCAGAATGGGACTCCCTACGTCCAAAAAGCCTCTATGTTTCCCATGACAAGTTGAGACATTCTGAGCTCCTCATTCTCGAGCTAGTTATCCCAGTACACTCTGTGTATTGCCCTCAGACACTTGTCACAGAGTAGAACACTTGCTTGTCTGTCTATTATTCCTCCCACTGAGATACAAGCTTAGTGAGGGCAGGGACCGAATCTGGCATTGTTAGTTAGCATCTAGCCATGTGTGTGGTTCCATGCATATTTCTGAAATGAAAATAAGAACGTGTGAATGAGCAAATGACGGACTGCACACTGTTAATCAAGGTGTCATAGCCTAGTGACTAAGAGTGAGGAACTGAAAGCGGTATAGACCAGGGATCTGCAGACTACAGCTTGCCAGCTGAATCCAGCTCATCACCCATTTTTGTATGAGCCATGTGATAACAAAAGTTTTTTACATTTTTAGATGGTTGGAAAAAACAATATATATATATATATATATATATATATATATATATATATATATATATATATATAGTTTTTTCAAATTTCTGTGCCCATAAATAAAGTTTTATTCTCACACAGTCATGCTCATTTGCATAAGCCACCTATTGTCTGATGGCCACTTTCATGCCACAGTGGCAGAGTTCAGGAGCTGCGACAAAGACCATATGGCCTGCAAAGCCTAACGCATTTACTATCTAGAGTTTTGTAGAAAAGTTGCCCCTGGCGTAAGACTGTATGCATTCCAGTTCTCATGTATGTAAAATTCTTAAGCACAAAGTGAGTTCCTAACAAATGCTAGTTATCACAGTTATCATCCTACTAGGCCATATCATATTCACTTCGTGTTATGAAAATGTATTCTGTGAGAGAAATATTTATTTATTATAGATGGCTATCTGGTATTTCTGGATACTTTTTGATTATTGTAGTTAAGATTCTGGTGACAAGAATGGGTAAACTTTATACTCACTGAGCCACCATTCTCTGCCAAGCAGAACACTATATTTTCTAGGCTTATTTGTGTGTGTGTGTGTGTGTGTGTGTGTGTGTGTGTGTGTACATAATACTCATTGCATTTGATGGGTGATTCTTCCTTTTAAAATGCCATGATTTGAAAAAGAAAAAATGAATAAAAATGCCATGATTTGAAAGCATCAGGACCAAACAACATTGGGAATTTGGACTCCTAAATGGCTCTAGGTTCCAGTCTCCAATATATGATTGAGGGAGCCAATCTTTATATGGCTCTCTTGGGAGGGAGTGAGGGTAGGAATAAGGTAGTTTTGACTATAGTCATAGTTAAAGTGTTTTCCCCCATTAGCCTTCATGCTACCTGAAATTCTTCTATTGGATAGTCATTACTTGAGTACTCAAGTTACTTTAGTCTTAAAAATATTCTAGTTCCTATTGGAGTGCCAAGTATATTGTAGAGTCATATTTCAAGTGACAAGTGAGCAGGATTATATAGAAATATTGTCATGCTAGTGGGTGGTCCAGTGAAGGGCAAATGTCTCAGAAGAGGCGGACGTTCCTCAGGAATCTTCTCCCTTTTCTCCCCACAAGGCCCTGATGATGTTTGCATTTTCAGAGGAAAATAAACAAAGGCAAGAGAAGTGCTAACTGTGAGAGCTTGCCTGGGATTCCTCCAGTCCGGCTGTCATCTATCCCCAAAAAGCTTGATCAGAGTTCTCTGGAATTTAGCGTGTATAAGAATAATCTAAAGAGCAGGCAAAGAATAAAGATTTCTAGACCTCAACCCCAAAGATTCTGGTTCTGTAGGTGTGGTGTTTTCTTTTCTAGGGACTGGAATTTAGCGTGTATAAGAATAATCTAAAGAGCAGGCAAAGAATGAAGATTTCTAGACCTCAACCCCAAAGATTCTGGTTCTGTAGGTGTGGTGTTTTCTTTTCTAGGGACTTTTACTTTCTTTAAAAGGACCCCAGGTGATTCCGATGGAGGCGACCTTTGGATTGAACTTTGGGAAAGTTTGACTTAAGTAAGTACGGTTGGCTTTTAGACTGTGTCAGTTCACCCACAAGTAGACAGTGATTGGTTTTTGCCAGTGTTCTTTTGCTGTGATTGGAGGTCTCAAAGGTGACGTAGCCCCACCAGAGGTGAGAATCAACCTCTGTTAGCCCCAGGTGGTAGAAGCCAGAGTGGTAGAAGACTACCCATTGGGCTTTCTGATCAGATGAGTATGCAACCAATGGTCTGTAGTTTAAGCAGCTTGTTCAAGCCATAGATGCCCCTTTTGGTCTTTGGTAATGACAGCTACGGGTGCCTGGTCACTATACTATCCTTCAGAAAGGTCCTCAGAAGGGAAGTTTTGCTGAGACAGTGACCACTGGTTTCCATAAAGAATGCCATCCAAGGGCCAGACTCTCACATCTGGAGCAAACACAGTAAGTGATAGTGTCTATAAACTTCAAAATGAAAGATTCCTTGGCCTTAGGCAGGGAGGCGTTGTAAATCTTGCCGAGAACTTGCAATGCTGGTTAAACTCATTATTTGCTGATCAAGACTCTCTTCTTGCAATTTTCATCCTTTGTTAAATTTATAATCTCTAAGTCCTTAGCCAGGATCCCAGCCTTTAGGGGAGAGGCAGCCTGAAGATTTAAAGTTTATCCCGTCCCCAAGGATGTTAATGGTGAAATAGACTTTGGTAATACGTTCCTAATTGTCACCATAAATCAACATCGTACAATCTGTTAAGTTTGCCCATATAAATTACCGATGGGAGAGCTTTACCATGTTTTGGAGACAGCTGTACCTTTGAGGAGACAAGTGGCCTGTCTCTGGGGATGTGGCCCAGCAAACATACTAATTCATGCTCTGAACACCGGCCATGCTCTTTACCCTGGAGAAAGTGCCCTTCTGGCTGAGGGAAGACTTTCCTAAGTGTTGAGTGTTAACGTTTTAACACAAAGAGAAGGACATTCTTGCCCCTGGGCTGTAGTTTTTTTTTTTTCACTGAACTCTTCGGTACTTAGAGATGGTTCCTGTAAACGTGTTCTGGAATATACCAGCCCATTTGTGCAGTTTTCAGAGTTTCTCCAAGGATAACCCATTACTTTTCCTTGCATGCAGTGCCAGCGATTCCTCTCCAGTTAATTCATTCATCAAGCATTTGCTGCATCCCGACTAGGTGCACTGTTCTTGGCTTGTTCCTGTAGCAGAGAATAAGGTAGAAAGAACCTTACACTTATGAGACTTCTGTTCCAGAGGAGGACAATAGACAACTTACTTTTATAAATAAAAATATCAGGTCCTGTGATGACAAGAACAAATACTCTTTAATGGGAAAGAGGCTCTTTTGGGTTGGGTGGTCAAAGAAGTCTCATCGGAAGAGTTCAAACCTGAAGCGAGACCTTCATGAAAAGAAGCATCCAGCCACAGTCCAGGGCAAGGAAAACAAGGAGAGGGGCCCTAAGAATGAGATTGGTGTTATTTGATCCACAGTAAAAAAAAAAAAAAAAAGGCAAAAGTGGCTGAAGTATGAGCAGGAGGGACAGTACAAAGAGATGAGATTGGAGAGAGGGGCAAGGGTCAACACACAGAGGGCCCGGCGATGGATTGTATTCTGTGCATGAAAGGAAGCCCTGTAAGTTTTTCTGGGCAAGATGTGATTTTCATTTAAAAGACCAGTGCGTTCTGCAGAGGATGCCCTGCAGCAGGGCAGGCCTGGAAGCTGGAGGTCAGCGCGAAGACGAGCAGTTTTCCAAGTGAGAGATGACGACCAGGATGAGAGGGGTGGAGTGAGGATGGAGAGAGGACGAGGATCCGATACAGTGGAAGGACTGGCATTGGGATGGCCAAGGGGATGGCAGGAATCGAGAGTGACATTTTCGTTTTGGCTCGAGCAACTGGGTGCCTGGTAGTGTCATTTACTGAAACAGGAAAGACACAATTTGGTTTTGCTTGGAGTCTTATCTAGGGACTAGGAATTCAACAGTTCTATTTGGGTTTTGCGGAGTTCACGGTGACTAGAAATCATTGAAATTGGGCTGTTGAAACTGCAGGTCAATATGAGCCTGGAGATTAAGAGACAGGTCGGAGTAAAAACCATTGCGGGTCACTTGAGAGACTCTCAGCTGACGACAGAACGTGACAGCTGCTGTTAGCACTGACTTTTTATTAGAACAGATGATTAGAGGAGTCCCCACCTGGTAGGGCTTTGAGCAAGTAAGCAAACAGCATGGGAGGCCAAAAGTTCAAGCTATCCCCACTGTGTACCTGGTCTCTCACTGGTATTCTTTCATGGTGTTTTCTTGTGCAGATTGCTAATTTATTTCCATTCAACAAATGTTTTTTGAGCACTTACTATGTACCAGACATTATGCTAAGCTCTTGGGAGAAGAATATATCTCTCTATCTCCATCTCCATCACCATCTTTATCTCCATCTCTCTGCTGTCTATCTATCTATCTATCTATCTATCTATCTATCTATCTATCTATCTATCTACCTACCTACCTACCTACCTACCTACCTATATGCTTATAGATAGGTAGATAGATAGACATGGACATGATATAAGTATTTAACAAGACAAGATTTCAGGGACACGTATAAGTATATATGCTTTGTCAACTAAGTTGTAGTTGTTTTAGGAAGTAGTTTTATAGGGTTCAAGATTTGGATCCCAGCCCTCAACCATGCTGGTTCTATGTTGTTGGTTTTTTTTAGTTAAATTTCCATTAAGTTATCATATAGTAAAAGTGATTTTTTGTGTGTCTAGTTCTGTATACTCTAATACAGTTATATAGTCATACTAGAGGCCCGGAGCACGAAATTCGTGCACAGGGGGAGGGGTGTCTCTCAGCCCAACCTGCACCCTCTCCAATCTGGGACCCCTTGGGGGATGTCTGACTGCCTGTTTAGGCCCTATCCAATGGATCGGGCCTAAACAGGCAGTCGGACATCCCTTTTACAATCTAGGACTGCTGGTTCCCAACTACTCACCTGCCTGCCTTCCTGATTGCCCCTAACTGCTCTGCCTGCCAGCCTGATCACCCCCTAACCACTCCCTTGCCAGCCCGATCGATGCCTAACTGCCCTCCCCTGACACCCCAGTCACCTCCAAATGCCCTCCCTTGCATATTTCCTCTTTATTAGATAGGGTTTTTTCCTTTAGCATATTGGACAATCCTAACTGGTTTGGCTCAGTGGATGGAGCATTGGCCTGCAGAATCAAGGGTACCAGGTTCGATTCTGGTCAAGGGCATGTATCTTGGTTGGGGGCACATACCCAGTGGGGAGTGTGCAGGAGGCAGCTGATCGATATTTCTCTCTCATAGATGTTTCTAGCTCTCTATCCCTTTCCCTTCCTCTCTGTAAAAAATCAATAAAATATATATTATAAAAAAAGAAACATTTAAGATTCCTTCACATCTGCCTGGCTGGTGTGACTCAATGGTTGAGACCCCAGGCTGCCACCGCTGGAAGGGGCTCGGGCCCTGGCCAGGCTGATACCCCAGCACAGAATGCCATCTCAGCCCAGCCAGGCTGAGACCTCTGCCCAGGCTGCCATTTCAGTCTGGCTGGGGATAGCCCGGTGGGGGTAGTTCGGTGGGGGTGTGCAGCTCCAGCCCAGGCTGCCTTCGCTGGACTGAAGATCGCGCATTGGGGTTGCACTGCCCTGCTGGCTTGAGACCCCCGCCCCCGGGCCTGAGACCCCCGGCCCCCGAGCCCATGGCCACTTGGCCCTGGATCATGCACTTTGCGCCGGGGCTCGGGGTGGGGCGCTGTCGGCTGGCCTGAGGCCCCCAAGTCCGCGGCGGCTGCTTTGCCCCGGATCGTGCCCCGGGGCTCGGGGGCGGGGCGTTGTCGGCCGGCCTGAGACCTCCGGCCCGCCAGCCCGCGGCCGCTTTGCCCCAGATCACGCGCTGGGGCTCAGGGGCGGGGCGCTGTCGGCCGGCCTGAGACCCCCAGCCCCGAGCCCGTGGCCACTTTGCCCCGGATCATGCACTTTGTGCCGGGGCTCGGGGCGGGGCGCTGTCGGCCGGCCTGAGGCCCCCGAGCCCGCAGCCACTTTGCCCCATATCATGCACCGGGCCTCGGGGGCAGGGCACTGTTGGCCGGCCTGAGCCCCCCGGCCCCCCAGCCCATGGCCGCTTTGCCCTGGATCACACACCAGGCTTCGGGGGCGGGGTGCTGTCGGCTGGCCTGAGACCCCCGGCCCCCCAGCCCGCGGCCGCTTTGCCCTGATCGCGTGCTGGGGCTCGGAGCTAAGAGGACTGGGCGCCGCCATCTTGTGGCCATGGGCGCTGCCATTTTTGTCGCGGAGTGATGGCTAATTTGCATATTACTCTATTATTAGATAGATAACCACAACCAAAGTCGGGACACGGGCAAGTTCTATCACGCCAGGCAATTCCCTCATCCTGTTGTTTTAAAGTCCTACTCCACCCGCACTCCTGCCTGACCTCCTTGTAAAGGGCATCGTGTTAAGTTATTTATGAGTTCTCTGTCAGCTTTCAGACTCTCTGATCTGTGATCCCCAGTGTTTGGCTCCTGTGGAAAAGGCCACAAAAGGTGCGTAACTTGAGTGAGAGGAGAAACACAAGGAGCAGCTGAGCTTAGGCAGGGGAAACGGACTGGGACATTGCTGGTGATGAAGGTGGCCCTGGAGAGAGGAGAAAGGGAGACCCCTGAATCCAGGTGCCGCTTACTGAGAATCGATGCACGTGCTGATGGGAGGGCTGTGTTTCATCCCAGGCCTCACCCAGAAAAGCAGAGACTGGAACCAGGTTGGCAATGCATGAAGAGGTGAAGCCATACTTGCTTAACGGTAGCCAGGTACCCCCCCAGCGGAGAACAACCCCACAGCCACTGGGACTATGTTTCTACCCTCCCTGTGACGGGAGCTCTGGAAATGCAAAATAAGTTCAGTTTTAGGAAATACTCACATTTCTTGCCCATCGGTTTTGGTTCTGACTTTTACCCGAGATGAATGCCTGTGGTGCTGAGCCAGTCACACCAGGAACTTGAGCCATCAGTCAGCAGTTTGCCTTTTTTCCTTTCTAGGCTCCTTTCCCTGAATTGTATGGCACATTGAATTCTTAAGCAATAACAGCTGTCAGGACCCACGATGCCTCATTAAATAAGTTCAGAAACTAATTAAAGGGGGGCCCTGTCTACCTGCATTCACTGTACTAAATCACTTGGGCCCCTTTTCAGCAAGTGTTTCTAAGGCAGGAATGGGCCCATAAAATGATGTCACATTAGCCCGGCATGCTGGGTTTCATTTCCTCTTATGCAATTATCTATTAGTAATTGGAGAAGACATTACCGCGTAATAAATAATTGGACATAAATTGAGCAATGTTGGAGCCGCTTTGGCTGAAGACAGGTGCATGTGTCACGACTAGACGCTAAAAGTGCAAAGCACCCTCTTGCGGCGGTATCAGTCCTCTTCTGGTGGTGCGGAATTCTAATAGTTGCACAGACTGTTTTTATGAGTGTAAGGCAGACCCTGGGAAGGTCAGACCATCTGCTGAAACGTAAAGGAAGTTAGCAGTCAAGTCAGGATGTGATCAGGAGAGTTTTAATTGACAGGGGCCTGTATTGTGGGGATAGATTTATCATGGTCCAGGACCTCCCACGCTCCAGAAATTTTCCACATCAGTGAACTTGGGCTCAAACATAGGTCTTCTGGTTCATAGTCTCATCTTACCCATCACTGCATGCTGACTTTTTAGGTTACATGCAATATGACTCTTATAATATAGTTTTAGAAAGAGATGAGCCAAGGTTTAGAGATGGGGAGGGGTGCAGGTGGAGAACGAGGTGGGTGCAATTATATAAAAGGCCAGCAGGATACTTGTGGTCATGATATTATTGTGTAGCTTGACTGGCCGGTGTGGCTCAGTAGTTGATTGTTGACCTATGAGCCAGGAGATCATGGTTTGATTCCCAGTCAGGGCACACACCCAGGTTGCTGGCTCAATCCCCAGTAGGAGGCATGCAGGAGACAGCCAATAAATGATTCTCATCACTGGTGTCTCTCTCTCTTTCTCTCTCCCTCTCTCTTCCTCTCTGAAATCAATAAAAATATATTTAAAAATATTGTGTAGCTTGATATGATAGTTGACACATGTACCTACACATGTGAGAAAATTGTATACAACTAAAAATACACACAAAAATGGGCATAGATATAAATGGGGAAATCTGAATAAGATCAGTAGATTTTATACTATCCATGTCCTGGTTATGATATGACATTTGTCCCTCTGTATCAAAGGGGAATTGATTCCAGGACCCCTGTGGACACCAAAATCTAGGGATGCTCAGGTCTCAGTTAAAATGGTGTAGTATTTGCATATAACCTCTATTTGCAGATAGGCTACAGCGTGGTTGGTACACATTGCTTCATTCATGTGGATTCAGTGTAGTTAGTGCTTAGTGCATGGCAAGTTCAAGTTTTGCTTTTGGGAACTTTCTGGGAGTTTAAAAATATTTGTTTTATTTACAGTAGGTTAATTAGTGGATGCAGAATCCATGGATATAGAGGGCCAACTGTATACTATAGTTTTGCGAAATGTTAACATTAGGGAAAACTGGGAAAAATCTATACAGGAACTCTCTGTGTTATTTCTTACAAGTGTATGTGAATCTACAATTATATCAATAAGAATTTCAATAACAAAATAAATGAACTAGGGTTCAATATAACAACTAAGTAAAAATCCAGTTGCATTCTCTATTTTTCTGATGTTTGAAGTATTTATTTAAACATTTCTTAAAAACATCGTGAAGTTTTGATTATGAAACATTTCAAACACATAGTAAAGATAGTATAATGAACACCCATAGAGTTGTCACCTTGCATTTGTTAACATTTTGCCATTTTTCACTCATTTAAAAGTAAATACAGACACATACACTTCACACCTAAGTATGCAAATTGGCATTTCCAAAGAATAACATTATTTTTCTACATAATCACCATATAGTTATCACACACAACAAAAATTAATAATAATTTCTTAATATCATCTAATAAATTAGTCTATATTCAGATTTCTCCATTTGTCTCATAACTATTTTTTGAAGCCAGGATCCAAACAAGAATAATGGGTTGCATTTGTTTTTTATGTGTCTTATAATCTTTAAAACTATTGTCCATTTTCATACATCTATTGCAATATTCTTTTTATTTTTTATTTTTACTTTATTGATTTCAGAGAGGAAGGGAGAGAGAGAGAGATAGAAACAGCAATGATGAGAATCATTGATCGGCTGCCTCCTACATGCCCTCCACTGGGGATTGAGTTCGCAACCTGGGCCTGTGTCCTTGACTGGAATTGAACCCAGGACTCTTCAGTCTACAGGCTGATGCTCTATCCACTGAGCAAACTGGTTAGGGCAATTACATTCTTAATAACCCAAGGACAGCCTGGGGATGGCTATATTTTTACCAACTTGGCTCCAAAATACTGTCGTGAAAAGGCTTCTCTCCTGGTGTTCTCATTAACACTAACTTATCATTTTAGGATGCTATTTCCTTATGAGTATATTGTCTCATTTGATTCTCCCAGCAACACGGAGCACCCCAGTTTCCTCAATTACAGACTCAAGATAATATTTAGCTTTTATTCAAAACTAGAGGCCTAGTGCATGAAATGTGGGGGTGGGGTGGGGGAGTGGTCCCTCAGCCCAGCCTGCACCCTCTCCAAACTGGGACATCCCTCTCACAATCCAGGACTGCTGGCTCCTAACCACCCACCTGCCTGCCTGCCTGATTGCCCCTAACCACTCAGCTGGATGAGGTGGGGCTGAGGGAACTGGGGGACTCCAGCTGGATGAGGCAGGGCTGAGGGGACTGGGGGACTCTGGCTGGATGAGGAGGGGCTGAGGGGACTGGGTGCCATCATCTTGTGAGGGCATGACAGTCAGTTAGCATATTCCCTCTTTATTAGATAAGTATTAATGAGATAGCTCTTACTATTCGCACCCTGCAGATGGAGGGAAGTGAGTCCAGGGAGGGTGAGAGCCTTTTCCAAGGTCACCATCAATGGCAGAACCTGCCCTGGTGGCTCAGTCATCTGTCTACTGTGCCATTTCTGAGGACCATAGGGAAGAGGAGGGAAAGCCGGGGCACTGCACCCCGAGTTCCCCAGCAGGCACCTGGAGCCGGACTAACTAGCACATATTTGAAAATGGCAGCAGGCTTTCTTCTCCTGCTGCCAAAGAAAGAGATGGGGTTTACCCAACACAGTTTGAAGGCTGGTCTCCATCCCCATCTCTGCTCTGACCCGCTGTTCCTGCAGGTGCCCTGCCCACATCCCTGCAGCTCTCACCATTTCCGTGGAAGTCAACCTAACTTTCAGCTGCTAGCCCTGTGTCTCTGCTTGAAAGCTCTCTGTGGTCACTCAAGCCCACTTTGCCCATGCTCATGGGAGCCTTGAAGTCCTGGGAACGTAACACTCCCAGGAGTAGCCACCAACCTATGATGATTGACAGTTGGGTTTCTCTGCTGGGTGAATCCAAAGTGCATATTTGGCACTGGTCCCAGAGTGGGACAGTGTGGCTAAGCCCCAGTGGCCCACAGTAGGGACTTGTGACACCCTTTTATCGGTTTCTTTTCCTTCCCTGCCTCACTGTCTTCACTCTACTCACCTGCCCTTGGAGCACCTCCTGATAAATTACTTGAATCCTTATTTCAGGGTTTACTTCTGGAGGAACCCACACAAACACACTTCCCTAAATCTTTAGCTGGAACCACCAGGAGATGTGGTTTTTGTTTGCTTGTGCACACAATTCATGTTGACTTGTCAAGAAAATGGTTTGGTATTGAAAAGGAAAAGGATTGAACCCTCGGGTGAAAGGTTTTCTCCCAGGCATGGAAGCTGCATGACCTGGGCACTGAGAGTTATCTGTGGTCAGATCTTACTGGGAAGGAGAATCAGAGCCCTAAGGGTAAGACACCCTTGAAAGATATTTTACCACATCCATTAGGAGGAACATAAATTCTAGAACTACTATCTGTTTCAGGAACTTTGCAAGTACAATATTCTTTTTCTTTCCTCCAGTCCTCCTTCCTCTCCCGCCCTCCCAGAAAAAAAGTTTGCATAGAACTCAGCTTGATTAACATGTAGTTAATCTAATATTAGGTCATTAGATAGAGCGAGAACTTTAACAATGGCAGCTTTCAGAGGGAGAAAGAACAGATCTGACCTGGGTTGACTGCAAGGCATCATTTCTCCAGCAGTTTAGCAGAGGTGAGGCAGAGCAGATTTATTTAGATGGTTAACCTCGGGAAATAAAACTAGAGCCCAGTGCAGGGCTTGTAAAACGTTTGCCTCGCCCACACCGGAGAGCTTTGCTTCCCAGCAGAAAAGAGAAAATGATGGAAAAGGTAGGGCATTAGGTGGTGTATTGAGACCCAAAGAGCCTTGGACAGTATGTGCCCCCCCAGCTTTGTCTTCCTCCTCCTGCAGCTAGTCGGGGTTTGAGGTGTGTCGGAACATATTTTTTCTATGCTCAGACATGCCTCTCTCTCCTTGGTTTGGGGCAGTTTCTTGGCCAAGCTGTGCAGAAAGGCCACAAGAAGGATTTCTGGTTCTGTCAACAGGGCAGCAGTCTTATATAATAAAAGCATAATATGCAAATTGACCGAACCGTGGAACAACCAGTTGGCGGGAGTGGGGCTGATGGGGGGCAGGGCCAGCGGGGGGTGGGGCCGGCGAGCAGGCAGCGCCAGGCCAGCCAAGGCGCATGCCAGTGGGCAGAGGGAAGAGTTGGCGATCGTGGGGCAGCGGCGATCGGTGGTGCAGGGGCGATGGGGCGATGGGGGGGTGATGGCAAGCAGCCAGTGCCATCCCCTGATCGGCCCACCCAGTCGCCTCCCACAGAGAGAGGCCAGGAGCGGATTCAAGCCATTGGCCGGACATCCCATGAGGGCTCCTGGACTGTGAGAGGGTGCAGGCTGAGCTGAGGGACCCCTCCCCCCCAAGTGCATGAATTTTCGTGCACCGGGCCTCTAGTTTAATAATAACAAATCCTAGGCAGACCTATACAAAGGGGAAATAAAGAGTGGAATAAACATGCAAATAATCAAGGGGTTAGTTATCCTACCCTTCCCCAAAAGTATAGGCTCGGGTTTATTATTTCACTAGTAGCCCATTTGCAGGAAGAATCCTGCAAGTGGCCACTGCGGCCGCGTGCGCTGCCGCTGCTGCCGCCGCTGCTGCCGCCATTGCGGCTGCCGTGCCTGCACCCGCACGCCGCTGACGCCCGCCCCGCCCCGCCCTGGCTTTCCCTCTGGCAGCCACCTTGCTTTCCGCTTTTCCTCCCTCTTCCTTCTAAGTTGTCTTCAGTCTTCACTCCTCCCTCCTGCAGTGTATGCAAATTAACCGCCATCTTTGTTGGGTAATTTGCATACTTGCCCTGATTGGCTGGTGGGCGTGGCTTTGGCTGGTAGGCGTGGCTTGGGCGTAGCGAAGGTGTGGTCAATTTGCATACTACTATTGTATTAGGTAGGATTGGCTCTTATGTGCTCAGAATGTTCAAGTTAGACACTTAAAAATATATTTTTAAAAAAATTTACAATCACTTTATATTTGTTGAGTATTTGCAAATGTGGTACAGATCATTCCTGTATATCCCTTATGTAGGTCCTCTGTTGTTGACATCCTATGTTGTCATGGTGCATTTATCAAAACTAAGAAGCCAACTTTGGTGCATTACCAAACTGCAGACTTAATTCAGACATCATCAGTCTTTCCACTAAGTGTCCTTTTCTCTGTTCCAGGAGACCACATTTATTTATTTATTTATTTGTTTGTTTGTTTGTTTATTCATTTTATTGATTTTAGAGAGGAAGGGAGAGGGAGAGAGAAATAGAAACATCAATGATGAAAGAGAATCATTGATTGGTTGCCTCCTGCATGCCCCTTCTGGGAATTGAGCCCCCAACTTGGGCATGTGCCCTTGACCAGAATCAAACCTGGCACCCTTCAGTCTGCAGGCCAACACTCTATCCACTGAGCCAAACCAGCTAGGGCCCACATGACAATTAGATGTTGTGTCTCTTTAGTCTTCTCTGAGGTGTGACAGTTTCTTGTCTCTCTTTTTCATGACCTGGAGAGTTTTGAAGGGTACTGGTCAGGTGTTTTGTAGACTGTGCCTCAATTTGGGCTTCTCTTGATGAGACTGGGGTTAAGGGTTTAGGGAAGGATGGACAGAGCCAAGTCCCCTTCTGATTCTGTCATGTTGGGTGGGGTGAGGGTGGGAGGACATGCTACCATGACTTGTCACTGGTGAAGGAAATCTGGTCACCAGAGTCTGAGTTTTAACTAAGTGTCTCCCATTTTCAGGGAAGGAGGAAAGATGGTGGGAATGCTTTCGGAGGTCAGGGGTGGGTTGGGGGGTAGAAGGGTCTTAGAGTTGAACCAAACAGCACATTCTTGAAGAAGATGGGGATAACAGATCTGGGCAACAAGGCAAATTTGTGGACAAGAACTAAAGATGCTTCCATCCCACTCCTGGCCATAATGGAGCCACTGTAAGCAGTTAGACAACTGGACACGATACATGAATAATTGTTTCCCAACATTGGACAAAGGCCTTGCAGGACTTTGATGTTCACAGATACTTTAGGTGTCATATTCAATTGATAAGTGAGTAGTCATGGATTCATACAATGGAATCTTCCTTGACCACAAAAAAGAATGAATTACCAGTACATGAACAACATGGATAAACCTCAGAAGCATCACTCCGAGTGAGAGGAGCCAGACAGAGAGGAGCACATACTATCTGATTCCATTCATATTAGATCCTGGAACAGGCGGAGATGGAAAGGACTGACCATGAAGGGGCATGAGGGCATTCCTTGGGTGTATATTTGAATGGGGTGGTAGATATATGGATTTAAACATTTGTTGAAACTCATCAAGCTGTACAAGTACGGTGGATGCATTTTATTGTACATAAATTATTCCTCCACGATGCTGATGTGAATAGTAAAAAGAAAAATAAGTAAGGACAGGGTCAAGAAAGTAGTTTTCAGCCTAAGGTTTAAAGAGAGAAGAGGGGATGACAATGGGCGAACAGGAAGTGAGGTCAATACCTGGGAATGTCAAAGGCAGAGTGGAAAGAGGTGGAGGAGAGGTCATGGGGGGAAGTTTAGACCAGGAATGTGAACCCTCCAAGTGGGTGCAGTGCCCCTTGTAGGTGGTACCTGAGGACAGGGCCACTGGCTTAAAGATATGACCACCCCAAGTTTCCTTCTTAATCCTAACAGGTCTCTGGTCCTCCCTCGTAGCACTCAATAATATATTATTCTGTATCCCTTGAATATACGGTGACACTATTTTTTTTTAATGAGATGCTTAAATGCTTAAATACATAAATACACCAACTTAAATACATAAATTTCCAGAGATGCAGATGAGAAAATCAAATGTCTACTTAATTTATTTAGTTAATGTGTCAGTGTCAATTTGTATATAAAATAATGGTCTCTTCTAGAACATGGTTTTTCCTCATGCTCCCATATCTTGAAACAGTTTAATGTGGACTCTTTATAAGCGTTGAGGCTATGTGTCCCCATCATTCCCTGACTCACATTCTGTCAGCGGGCATTCCGCTCACCTAGTGGGACCATCTCAAGGCTGGCCAGCCCTGGACATGGCTAACGTGCTAGGTGGTAGGGGTGGTTGGTTAGCTGGGGGCTGTGGGACAGATTCAGCACGAGGCAGCTGGAGAGTGTTTCCCACTCCTCTGAACTGTATGTACCATATCCTAACAGGATCCTTCAAGGAAGGCCTCTCTGGCCAGTCCGTTTGCCAGGTAGATCAAGTTCAGTTTTGGCCACCCAGGGGAAGTTTGCTCACATGGTCTGTGAAGCCCAAAGCGCTCTTGGCAGCTAGTCCTAGAATTAGCTTCCAAGTCTCCACTACAAAACCAAGGGCTCTCTGGTGGCCTGTTATCTTACAAATAACTAACCAAACTTGACTTTCTGGAAGCCGAACTCAGACGAGGCTGAGGAGGGAAAGCTTGTGCCCTTGGGTCGTTCCCTTCCTGAATAAGATATTGAAGGCAGACAGCAGCTAACAACTAAGGAATGAATAAACTACTTTTTAAAAAGCCTTCAATATTTGTGCAGTTTTTGTTTAAAAAAAAAAAAAAGGCCTGGTTTTGAACATTGCAACTAGTTAGCCATGCAATTCATTTCAAAAAGTTGTAAATTGGGGCAAGAAAAGATAATGTAGTATTAACGCTAAGGCAAACCTCTACATATACATATTTTTCTCTGTGGTTGGAATTCTGTCACGGTGTTTCAAATCTCTGATAATAACAACTATGGAGTTCATTCATTGCTGCTTCTATTGACAAGTAAACACTATGCCCTATACGTATACCAGTTGACATGGCAGTCTTATACCCCTTAGTATGACTCCCTTATGAGTGGGTTTCAAGATTCCAGAACACATCAGAGCATTTCATGCTCTTATATCTTTGTACCTGTTGCCCCCTTTGCTAGGAATCACTTTCCTCTGACACTTCCTTCTCTATCTGCCTGGCAAACTCCTATTCATCTTTCATAAACCCAGTTGAAGCATTACCCTTTTTGTGTAGTTTTTCCTATCATCTCCTGGTCACTCCTCCTCCAGTCCCTGATTAAATGAACTTCTCCCTGCTCTATGCTATGCTGTACCCTGTAAGAGCTTCTATTATAGTTTCTTCTTTTTTTAAAAAAATTCTCACCTGAGGACATGATTAGAGAGAGGAAGTGGGGAGAGAGAGAGAAACATCGATGTAAAACATTGATTGATCGCCTTCTGTAGGCTCCCTGGCTGGGGATGGAACCCACAACCCAGGTGTGTGCCCTGACTGGGAATTGAACTGGCAGCCTTTTGGTGCACAGGACAACACTCATCCAATTGACCCACTCCAGCCGGGCAAGAGCTTCTAAAGTTGTTTTGCTTGTGTCTCTCAGTGGGTTTTTTTCTCATTTCTGTATCACAATGCTTTGCACATAGTAAGCACGCAGAGAATGTTACAGTGTGACATTCTAAGCAAAATCGGTTTCTGGTTACTTACCTTTGAAGCCTGTTTCTAAGAGCTGAAGGGACACCCAAGGGATTGGAGTCCCACCTGTCATTCAACTTCTCCGACCTACTCTGGAGTCTTCAGAGGTCCCTTAAGTCAGTTGTCCTTTACTGTCCATGAGCAAAGTGCTGGTAATACCCATCACCTCTCCACTCAATTACCTACCCTATGTGCATTTCTTGAGAACCTGCTGTTTTGCCAGTTCCTTGTGGCTTCAGAATTGTCTCATTTTATTCCCACGGGAAACCCAGTGGGGTAGACAGCTCTGTAGCTCATGCTGGGTGGCCCTGGGCACCTGATCTTGGCCTGCACCACCCAGGAGGCCTCAGAGCCAGTGCATCTGGTGGTCAGTTTTAGACAATGCTGGTGCACCACCCAACGACCTCAGTAAGTGACATACTCAAGGGGTGGACTCATCGGGTACCAGAGCCCCATTGAAGTGAGTCCTGTTCCATGGGGTCAGCCCTTGCATAGCAGCTCCTCTGCTGTCGTGGCGGCCAGTCCTCCTAGCCAATTGGCCTGGGGGATAAATCCCTCCCACTGATGTGCCCAAAGCAATCAAAGCTCAACTATGCCAGGAGGGTACACACAGTCCACATGGTGGGGGCATCTGCAGTGCTCATCTCAGATGACTAGGGAAGCTGTGCCCCTGGGCCCAACAAGGCACTTACTACACAAGGATACTCTACTAAGGTGGAGAGATGTAACAACTCTACCTAATTCAAAAAACACAGAGAAGCTGCCAAAATGAGGAGACAAAGAAACAGGCTCCAAATAAAAGAACTCTAGAAAAAGAACTAAATAAAATAGAGACAAGCAATCTACCATATGCAGAGTTCAAATCACTGGTCATAAGGATGCTCAATGAACTGAGGGAAGAGTAGATGAACTTAGTGAGAATTTCAACAAAGAGATAGGGAATATAAAGATTGGGGTAGAAAACGTGAAAAAAGAACCAGTCAGAAATGAAGAATACACTAACTGAAATGAAGAATACATTATAGGGAATCAACAGTAGAGTAGATGAAGCAGAAAACCAAATTAACAAATTGGAAAATAAGGAAGCAGAAAACACCCAATCAGAACAGCAAAAAGAAAAAAAAAGAATTAAAAAAAGAGCATAGTTTAAGGAGACCAGAAACAAACTCATAGATACAGAGAATATTTTGATAGATGCCAGAGGGGAGGGAGGTTGGGGGTATGAGGAAAAAAGTGACGATATTAAGAAGTACAAATTGGTAGTTACAGAATAGTCATGGGGATATAAAGTTCAGCGTAGGATTAGTTAACCAGATGGGTACTAGATTTACCAGGGTGATCGCTTTGTAAGTTATATAAATGTCCAATCACTGGGTTGCACACCCGAAAGCTAAAACAATATTGTACATAAAATAATTGAAAAATAAACAACTACAAAAGGTGGGTGGTCTAGGTAATTGTGGATCAGGGGGTGCCACAGGAGACTTGGAAGTCTTTGCATTCCAGTTGCCCCCATCGCTCTTGTCTCTTCCTTTCCTAGAAAAGCTGAGACCCTCTTGCTTCTTGTTTTTTTAGCCATGGGGCATGGTGTAGAGCAGTAGTTCTCGACCTTGGCTGCACATTGGAACTACTTGGGTAGCTCTTAAGGTCACAGATACCTGGGTCCCAACTCCACAGATCCAGATTTAATTGTTGTGGGCTGTGGTCTGGGCATCAGAATGTTTTTAAGCTCCTAAGTAAGGCCAATGTGCAGACAAATTGAGAATCACTGGTAAAATGTGATGTGTGTGTGCGTGTATGTGTATTGTGTGTGTATCTAGACAATGTAAGAGGATGTGAATGTGTGTTTGACAGTGAACAATGCGTACTTGTGTGTTTTTGACATTTACATGGATGATTAGAGTGAGAATGCATTTTGTGAAATGAGGTTCTATCTGTGTGTGCCACAGTTGGTCGGTCATGTGTGTGTATGAGTGTATGCACTTTCCTGGCAGCCCTATGGGAGAGAGATCAGGACATCCTATGGCCGTGGGGCCAATCACACTTACATTTTATTATAATGAAGTCAATCGGAGGGTGTCTATGTCAGGCTTATTGGCACTTGGGGAGGAGTTGCTAGTTGAGGAACTGAGTGGGGAGAGGAGCCCCAGTTAGCAAGGCCGTGCCCGGCATGGCTGATGAGAACCTCTGCAAACCCAGCAGCATGATAGTCAGGTACCAACTCCGGGAGCCGGTCCTCAGATGCCTGTCCAGGGCTAATGACTTGGCAGGAGGTCACTGGGAAAAGATAGATAACAGGATTCTTCTGTCTTTCAAAAACCCAGCTCCCCAGTCCATTTTGCTTAGAGCAGAGGTTCTCAAACTTTTGAATGACTTTTGAAAGAGTCACTTGAAGACTTTGATAAAACACAGCTTGCTGGCCGCATTCCTGGAGTTCCTGAGTCTGTACGTGGTGGGAGAAGCCTTCCTAACAAGTTTCCCGTTGCCGTTGCCGCTGGTGCTGCTGGCCTGGGGACCACTCCCTGAGAACCAGTGGGTTAGAGCAGTGGTTCTCAGCGTCCCCAGGTGACTGTTTATTGGACTCACCTGGGAAGTTTTTAAAAAATACCCGTTTCTAGTCCTCATCTTGCATGACTTTAATTAGAATGTCTGGGGTGAGTGTCCCTAAGCATTGGGATGTTTCAAAACTCCCCAGGAGAGTCTAATATTCAGCCAAGGCTGACAACCAGCCTGGGAGGGAAGCTTCATGAAGGCAAATATCTTTGTCTATTTCTGTTTTGTTCACTGGTGTATCTCCAAGTGTCTAAGAATTGCCTGTCACCCAGTAGATGCCCAGTGAATACTTGTTGAATGAATGAGTGGATGGTACTTACCAGGTACCAGCTCTCCAACACTGAGCGTTATCTGTTGACTCAACATTTATCCCAGCACTTCCTGCAGGCAAGGAAGTGTGTTAGAGTGCAGTTTCTTGCAGGTCCACATTGAGGTTCTTAAATGTTGCTTTTTTTTTTTTTTTCTGTTGTGAGGGGGCAACAAATAGAGGTTGAATAGCTTAGGTCTTCTAGAGCTTCCCAAGTTCATAGCATTCACGGTCATGTGCAGACCCAAGATGTTAAACTTCCTGTCTTTCAGCTATCAGGGAAAAATATCAGTGATTAAGAGACAACGGACCAGCCAGCTCCTCAGTTCTGTCATCCCAAACCCTGGCCCCCAGTGACAGAGATCTGCTACTTCCAGTACAGATTTAGTCCTGAGCAGTTGGACATGATTGTGCCATCCATGCTCTCAAGGGCTGATGCCACTCACTTGGATGGCTGGATAGAGTTCAGAGCTCATTTATCATTATTTTTTTCCTGTGAATTCTTTACAAAATGTATTCATAACTAGATCTTGAAGGTGCAGGTTGTTAGACAAAGGGACAACTCTAAGGGGCAGGTGTGATTTTATTTTTCTTGCTTATATCAAGGACCTCTTATTAATGCAAACATCTCCTTACTGGTGAGACTGAGAGACGGATTTTTGTTTTGTTTGGCTTGATTTAATTTACACTTAGATTTTAATGATGATGTACTATTTAAAACTAGTGGCTGCCATATTCAATGAGGCAGGACTGGTGAGTGGGAATTGCCTGTCATCTACATATACTAGTATGATGACAACATTGATTATGTGCGTTGAAGGAGAAACATAAAGTGCTTTGAGAGCATGTATCAGCGGCATGGGACCTTGTGTGGGGGAAGGCTTCCCTGATGAAGTGACATTTGAGATTTTTCAATTCTGCCTAGAACTTCTCCTCAGTGGGAGCCTAATAAATTTCAGTGTTTGGTATCAGCTGCTGTTACATTGCACATTGTGCTTTACCTGTCCTTGCTTTCTTCTCTCTAGGAACTCCTTGGTTACGCGTTAGCTGCAGAAGAGCACCCCAGGCAAATAAACCCATAAGAGGAGCGCTGAGTCCACACCTGAAGCTTCATCGCCATATTCAGGTAAGTAAAAATTAAAATGTAAAAATTAAAATGCACACCATGTATCATTTACTGGTTATCATATTGTCTATGCAATTTGTGTCCTGCTTTTTAACCTACCACAGTGTAAATATTTTAAGATTCTTCCTAATCATATTAAAACATATTTTTATTGAGTTCAGAGAGGAAGGGAGAGGGAGAGAGAGAGAGAAAACATCAATGATGAGAGAGAATAATTGATTGGCTGCCTCTTGCACGCCCCACATTGATAATCGAGCCTGCATGTGCCCTGACCGGGAATCGAACTGTGACCTCCTGGTTCATAGGTCGACGCTCAACCACTGAGCCATGCCAGCTGGACTTCCTAAACATATTTATGGCTAGCATAGTTCTCCATCCCATGGCTATACATCATAATATACTTAATTGATTTTCTACATTGGCATTTGGGCACTACTTTCTTTTATCACTATTATTATAAATAATGCTGTGATGAACATTCTTGTTTAGAAAATCTGTGTTTGCATTTCTTGCTCAGGGTAGACTCTTCCAGGAGATGAGGATAATTGTGGAATCAAAAGTCATGATTTATTTTATTTTAAAGGTTTTTGATGCATATTGCGAAATTACTTTTTAGAGAGTATGTGCCAAGTCATAATCCCTCCAGTAATGAATGATACTTCTGGTGTATTCTCTTTTAAATGACATCAAACATGTCTGCATGTTGCTATGGAGACATAACCATTATTTCTAGTGGCTGCATGACTCTGGAGTGCAGCGATGTGCTGTAGCCATCCTCTCTCGGAAGAGGTTGCTAATTGATGTGGGTCATGCTGGGTTCTCCCTGGTCCTGCCAAATGGAGCGCCTCCATCAAGTCGCAGCTGCCTGGGATCCATCTGGCCCTCCAGAGCTGTTCTGTCAACTTTCTAAATCCACGGGCAGCATTTCTTAGGCATGTGCATTCCTTTCATGGTACTCTCAGAAGCAGGGCTTTCTTGGAGCAACATCCAGCTCACACTGGCCACACAGGTCTTTGGACGGAACAAAAGATATCTCACCTCGGGCTTTCATTTCGGCCTGATGCTTATTGCAGTGAGAGAGTTCTGGGAGTCAGAAGATTTGGAATGAGACCTGACTTTTTCTTGTTTCTGACTTCCTGCGTCCTTGCATACCAATTGGGACTTTCTGGTTTCAATGGACAAAAGTCTAACTCACACTACTTATCTCTAAATCTTAACATTAACTGTAATCCCCAAAGAAGTCTATGATGTTGAGTTTGATAACCTTTGCCTTAGAATAACTTCCTTAACCATGCTACTCATTGGGATTTTTGGGGTATTCTGCATTGAAAGAGATTAGGTCAGAAGCTCCACGAACAAGGAAGAATGAGAAGAGTTGTATATTTACAATTTACAAAGAAGTGCATTGATCATGGGGCATTCTCGGGTAAATAATTATTTTAAGCAAGTGACAAACATGTTCTCTTTATATCAAGATAAAAATATCATTGCTGCTTAATTTTCGGGCCATTTATAGAGCCCTCCTATTGGGGAGAAGTGTCTCTTAGTGTTTTGGGCCATGTCAGAATGGAATTTTATCCCCCTGTAACCCAATTGATGCTGTTAGGACCACCTAGCTAAATTGATGATTCTCTGACATCCTGGGTTAAAAAAAACGCCATGTAAATGGACACTTTTGAAAAAGAAAGAATATATTTGAGAAGATAGAGGAAAGGAGGTGGGAGGGTGGGAAGAAAGAATGGGAAATTGGAATAATTAAGGTATTCATAGTCACTACACCAGAGAGCTCAGAGCACATTTGCTTATAGGATCTTATTCATCCATTTCATATCCTTTTAAGTCTTGGAAAGGCTTCATTTCCATCTCATGAATGATGACATGGTACATGTGATTTGGCCAGGTTGTCACAGGGATGGTCTTAGTCCACCTGGAAAATAGGCTCTTGGGGATGGATCCTGTATTTTGTTAGTCTTCGTGGCTGTGTCTCCACTCTACTGAAAGTGTCTGGCTTGGGGGTTTATGGTGAGCACATGGCCATAGATATTCTTTTCACACAGAGAATCCAAAGATTAAGGTTTCCTTCTCATCCTTGGAGGAGTAGTCGCTAGATGATGAGCAGGGTTATGGGGATCCCAGAGGCCATGTCCATTGATGAGCTTGGTATTTCTTCTCTAATCAGGAAGAGAATATCTGTCTGGTTGGAGGAACAGGGCATCTTGGGTTTATGTGAGACCCAGTCACTTGTGAGTTGTAGTTACTGCACTATAGCGATCCTAATATTTGTTCTTTGAATTCCTTCTTCTTCTTTCTTCTGTTTTTCTTCCTCCTTCCTTTTTGTTTCTTCTTCCTTCATCTCATTCACCCTCAACAACATCATCGCCAACAACAAACACATCAGCTATCATGATCACCTCTCATCATCTCTCATCATGGTTTTATCATTGCATTGTTGTCTTTGTTGTTGTCCTTGTCGTCGTCATCATCGTCGTCATCATCATCATCATCATCATCATCTACCACCACATCCACATCAACACATCATTGTCTCATTGTGGTCAGTCTTTACATCACTGTTTTTGTCATTGTCGTTGTTGGTATCATCATCCTTATCACCACCATTACCACTCCCTTTAAATGAGTGCTTGCTCTGTTCCAGGCACTGTGCTCAGCACTTTACACACATTACCTCACATCATCTACAAAAAACAACTTTTGTGCATGATTATTGTCATTTTACGGATGACAGACCTGAATCTCGGAGAAATGAGGTAATCCACCCATCATCATGAAATAATCACCACTATCAACATTGTCTCTTCTGTAAATTAAGAGTCACCCCATAGGTAAGGGGCTTCAATTTATTTTTAGGAGTTAAGGCAATTACAAGGTTGAGCTCTCATGCTTTGTTAACTGGAGGCTATTATGAATCAGCAGAGATTTAGGGCTCTTATTCTCTGGCTACAGTTGTTCCCTGATTCAGAAGAGTTGTTCTTCTTCTGACTGGTTGTTAAATTTATGTTTATGATGATTATTTCTAAAGGGAATTTGAGAATTGAACTGTTTTAGATAATAAATCAGAGCCATAGTTAGAACCAGGATTTGCCGATTCCATCGCCTGCATTACTAGCTCCGTGCTCTCTCCTTCCCTTGATTATGCAAACACAAGTCCCGTGATTCCCAGGCCCCTGGTTATCTACCTCAGCAGCACACCTCTTTGGCTTCCCTAGAGCACTAAAGTACTCTATGGTAGCAGTTTCTTTCCTGGAAACCTGAATTGGTGGCATTATCTCCCAACTCCACCCCTTTCTCTTCCTCAGCCACCATCCATCCCTTTTTAAGAGATAGTGTAATATGGTAGAAAGACAGATGATTCACATTCAGGCTCTAACACCTACTGACTGCATGGCTAGGGCTAATTTACCTCCGTAGTCCGAATTTCCTCATTCTTCATCTCTAAAATGGAAATAACACCAACTCCATAGAGATTCTGTGGAATTTAAATGAGAATCCATGTAAACTGTTTGACATGTATTCGATATCAATAAATCTTGACACTAACTCATCAAAATGAACTCACCCATCCTTCTCTTTTCCCTGAATACCCTGTTTAATGGCTCATTGAAATCCTTAATGTCCAAGAGAGGGAAAGAAGAAGCTGATGGATCTGAAATGGTTCAGTCTGTAGTTAGTGGAGGGTCCTTTGCCAAGTCAGCTGGCTTGTCTAGGTATCATTTTCCCCATTCTTTTAACATCCAGATGTCAACTACTCACTTGTCCTCTACCCTCCTACTCAAATAAAAATCTACTCATCTACTCACACCAGAGTATTAATGAACCAAGCAGAATTTGCTGACGGTGTCGGTAAGGGGAGACAGAGGAGAGAGTTTATATCACATTGCTCATAGCAAGCAAATTCAAAGGTCCCTGTCTCTTACTATCACATCACCTGGTGTTTTACTTCCTCAACACCCAGTGTGGTGCCCCAGATCTCCTCTATTAGCAGAGCAATTCTTCTCTGCCCCAAACTTGCAAATTCAGCTCACACAGTACTTGGCAAAATAAACTCAAGGTGAATGGTGACCACCATTTATCCAAGGCGCTTTGGTGTTTCTTCTGTTGGGACTTGTGCATAACTTTTGGGGCCTCATGCTCTACTTCAATCTGTTAATCAAAGCATTTCCTAAACAAGTACAGTGCTCTCTCCGTGAGAAGTTATCATGCCACTGGGTAAGTGGATGAAATCTTGCTCTGCCTCATTACATGTAGCATGAGGTTGTTGGTGGATTATAGACATTTTATCACTTAAGTCTATTTACACTCAGTAAATTGTACTTCAATTTTCCTGTTCTTTAGAGGTCACAGCAGACTTATGTGTTCTGAAGGTGGGGTAGAAAGACATGAATAGATAGATACAAATAATGTAAGTGGCAAGTTCAAGTGGCTGATACTAAAGAAGGCATTCACCTGGCCTGGAGGTAATCAGGGAAAGCTTCCTAGAGCAGGTGATGCCTGGCTAAGTTTTGAAGTGCAATTAGGAACCAGGCAAGCAAAACTGATAAGGAGAGAAAGGGTGGTCAAGGTAGAGTGCACTACATAAGCAAAGGTTCAGGGAAGAAAAACAATTGTGTTATAGCTGTGTGTATGTGTGTGTGTGTGTGTGTGTGTGTGTGTGTGTGTGTGTGTGTAAAAAGAGGAGGTTTCATATAGAGAAAGCATCAGAGCTGAGCAATGAGGCTGGGAGGGCAGCATTGGCCAGAGCCTCTGCCCAGAGCTGAGCTCCCACACAGCACATAATCATAGAGTTCTATAGAGAAAGCTGGAACCACAGACTCAGCTTCCCCAGACACTCACCTGTTTCATTCCAGGCATCTCTTTACACTCCTGTTTGTTGAGTTCTGTTTCTCACGGCTCTTTGTCCAAATATCTCTCCCTGCTTAGCCAGGTAACCTGTCCCTTCTCTGACAGTGACAAGGATATGCATCTTGGGAGAGACTGCCCGCAGTGGCCAGAATGACTCCAGGGGGTGAGACAACAGCGGAAGTGTAAATCACACAAGAAATATTGAACTTTGGGAGCCAGTGAACAATAATATGCCAGTTTATTCCACTCCTGCCGGAGGTTTATATATGTTACTGTCACTTTTATACTGTTCCCACCACTGGTAATTTTCTCTCAATCTAATTTTTATTTCCCAAGGGTCTACCAAGGTTAAAAGTGCTGGAAAACCAATGACTATTCTTTTGCCAGGGGATAGTAAATTAAATTAACCATTGTTGGTGGCCAGCTCTGGTCAGAACTATTTATATGTAAATAGATGAAACCCTTCAAGGCATTGCTACAATTATTAGTTGTTCATTCCAGATGTTGACCACAATAGGTGAGGTCATGAACAAAACTCTGCATGAGCAGTGGGAGGAATTTCTGCCTGGCCTTTCATTGGAGTGAGTACTAGGCGGCCTCAGTAGCTCATGCACTACCTATTCAACGGTGAAACCTTTCCCACCAGCTTAATGAGTTCAGAGTCTGAGGGTGAAGCTATTCTTTGTCCCAGACTGACTGTGAAAACAGGGATGGAAGGTTAAACCCTGCCGAATGCTTATTGGTTGCCATCTTGCCAGGCTCTGGCCAGTCAGAGCAGAGAAAAATTTGCTTCCTGCTTCCTGGATGGCCAGCATCAATTGTATCAATCTCTCCTCATGATTGGGGTGTTCCTAGTGACTCTTCCACAAGGAGGACTTCTTTTGAGGAACATTTGTAGATAGAAGGAGCCCTCCCACAGCCTGGCATCATGTTTGTGGAAAACATAATAGCCCAATATGCCAAGTCGGTGTCTTTGATTGGCTTTTCAATGCCAGGGGATTATGGAGGATTCCTTCAGATCAGCAAGTCCCAGAGCTTCCATAAGTCCCCTGCATCCCCTTCTTTTCGTCCTTCAGCGCTGAAGGGACTTAACTCCAGCATTCCTCTTTAAGCCGCTACCACCCATATTATCCTCAACTCCATGCAACCAAATGCTTTCTGGGCTGCCATCATAATTTATAGCCGGTTTCTGTGCTCTTAAGCCCACCTGAATAATGGCCCATTAAATCAGGCAGCTCAAGAGAGGGAATTTCAAGAAGGAAAAGGGAGCTTATTTATTAAAATAAAAGAGAGGAGGTAGAAATTGTCCCAATAGCCCAACCTTCCCTCCATTTTGCCATCCTCACTCCATGGTGGAAAACTCTCCCAGTGACTGCAGGTTTACCCCTGGCCTGGATGTTGCTCTATGAATGGCCCCTCTGGCACCATGACTTAGCCGAATGGTTAACCACTTCCTCCGGCCTATCCTGAAGCACCCCGAGCTTGGTAGAGAAGGAGGACTCCAGAGGGTTGGCTGAAGCACATTCAGTCCGTCTGCCCTACGAGGTAGTCTTGACATAAACCAGCGGGGGTTTTAAAGCCACATTATCTTGACCCCTGTAGAATTGTCTTCCCTTACATTTCCCTGAGACACTCTTCTTGGCTTTCACCAAAGGCTGAAACATTGCTTCAGGGAACCCAGTTGTGTTCCCATGGTTGGGGATTTTGTTCACCCTATCTTTTTTATATTATTTGAAGCCCTGCAAATGGGACCACGGAAAGATAGGGTGAACAAAACCCAAGCATTTGTTTTAGAATCAAATCCAGGTCCTTGTGCACAGTCCAGCTGCAGGAGCACATGGGAGCTGCTATGGAGGTAGCGTTTTCTTGCTGAGTGGTTTCCCTGGCTGTGCTCTCCTGGAGGAAGCGACCCTCCTACGCTGCACGAAGGCACAGTCAGCTTGCCTGCACCCCCTCAGGACTGCTTCTACAGGGGCGAGGGGTACCTTGATGGCTAAAATGAATAGACACTGTGTGCTCAACAAGAGGAGCCTGCTCATGGGAGGGGTGTGTGGGGGAGGGATACATGGGGGGGGGGCGGTTACTAGATCTCCCAGAGGCTCTTTATAGGATAGTGGCAATACTTACTCAGGGGCCTGGAAAATGTCTGCTTTCCCAGGGGAGCCATTTAAGGGGTGAGCTTCCCTTTACATCTTGACTGCCAAGGGGGCTCAGCATCAGATGGCTTCCCTTCCCTGGCGTAAATGTAAGGTCTTGAAGTGTAAGTCTCCGCATTCTATTTTACTCAGTCTTGTCCTAACGCCTGAGTTCTAAGGTTTACATTTCAGTTATACCCAGTCAGTATCATATATCCCCTTTGCCAATCAATCAAATGAATGCATATACTGTGGCAGAAGTCAATAAGCTGCAGAATAAGTGGGTCGGGTCTTTCCAGTCGGGATATTTCACTGCCCATGGGGAACGCCTTTGCTCTCCTTCCCCTCCTTTCCCACAGCCTCAGTGATCTGTCCTGCCAGCTGGCTGGGCACCTGGAAAGTCACGAAGCAGTTCTCATTCTGCCCAATGGCCTGGGCATTGTATGATAAACAGGCAAAAGATAGCAAATCTCGTAAGGAATTAAGGGGATGAGGATGTTGTTAAACCTGCACTGAAACCAACAGGCGTCATGACATCATTTCAGACAGAGAGTTATGGCTGGAGAGGAAGCCCATTTGTCACCATCCCGCTGGAGAGAGCACCCTTCCTTGAGCTAACCACCCCTTTCCTTCGCTGGAACCACAAGAAAGAAACTTAAGATAACATTCCCCAAAGCAAAATTCCGGCCGAAATTGCTCTGAACGCCGAGTCAGTATCATTTAATTGTATGTCCCTCTGTACAAATCAAACAAACCAGCCAGATACACTCGGGCATGCTTTTATTCATATGGGCAATTTAAGAGTGTTTATCTGTATCCTGGAGAAATTGGTATAGAAGGACTGTGGCCATCTCCTCCTTTAAATGGGGCACACGTGTTAGGCTGCAGGGTTCAGAAATTAGCCTTTTTGGAGAGTTCAGTAATAATCGAACATGCTTCATATTCACACACTGTAATTTGCACATTAAAGATCTTGAGCAAAGATCACGATCTTGGAAGGTATTAAATTTTAAAAATATACTCCCCCAGAACTGCATTTATTAGGTCCTGATTTCTGATTTATGTTTCATTAGCCTGTGGTGATAAGTATGGAACCATATAAAAGAAAAGCACGAATCCCCATTTTGGAACATTAAATCCAGATTTTTGACGATAACCTATTTTCGTGCTGCTATTAGGGGAGCGCCAGCTTGTACCCACATCCAGTTATTAATCTGTGAAATGTTTTCTCTCTGGTGTGTTATGTTCTTTCTAAGTCTGTTGCACTTAACCGTCACCGACTAAGTGGGTTATTAAATGGGAGTGAGGAATGAATCAATCAAGTATATTCACATGCTCGGTCTCCAGCATTGTTCTTTGACTTCATTATTTAGGCATTAAATTCCCTGCAACACCGGATGGAATTGTCAGTACAGGGGGACTTGATTTGTGGGGGACGGGTTCATCTTGGCAATTACGGTTTTAGGTTTACAAGCACACCAGAAATCCCTGCTACATGATAACGCCACTCACATGGCTTCCACAATCACATCTTTCAGTGGATCACAGCTGGCTGTGTTGGGGAGCCGATGACATTTTCATTAAAAAAATAGAGTTGGTCTCTGCAGTATTACAAGGAACCATTTGAATACCTGGCCACTGGGTTTGCAACACTTGGGCATAGAATGTTTATGGCCAGCTGTTCTTACTATTCACCCAGTTCAGACTGAGAAAAAAAAAAATTATCATCATGTATAATGTTAAGAGCCAGACTGCCTGGGTTTGAATCCTGACTCTACCACTTCCCAGCTGTGCTACCTTGGGCAATTTACTTACCCTCCCTGTGCCTCAGTTTTGCCATCTGAATATGGGGTTAATGATAATAGTATTGTCTTAGTTTGAGTTTTCTCAGAAGTAGACTCTGAGACAAGGACTTGGGTGCAAGTAATTTATCTGGAAGGTTCAGAGAACATGAGTAGGGAGTGGTGAAGTGATGCCCAGGCATTGGGGGTGGTTTGGGCAGTCACCCCGGTGTAAGTGGGAACTACAGTTCTTAGGTGTGGCTTCCCAGTGCCCAAAAGGTAGCTTGTTCTAATGGTAGCTTGTTCTAATGGTAGCTTGAGAGAGGAAAAGTCCACATAGTCCATTGGCTCAAAAATGATGCTTTGCTGCTTTTGGAAGGGCGGAGTGGCAGTGTGTGGGCGAATACACAGTGGCTAGACGTGGAAAGGGTCTGCTTTCCATTTGAACGAGAGAAACTTCATGAGCAGATTACGCCGTGACGAGAAACACAAGGACGTTTCAGGTAAGGAGGCTTCGAGCAGATGGTTACAGCACCTGTCGCGCAAGCTTGCCTGAGGAGCAGAGCTACCTGGGGTAAATGTTCAAGAACATTCCCAGGTTCCATTGGAGACGGACTGAATTAGAATCTCTGAGGTGGGGGCCTGGGAAGCCACTGATTTTTAAAACTTGTGCTCATCCATCCTCCATTCAGTCATCTGCTCATGTACTTAATTATTCAGCACAAAGTCTAGTAGGTGTCAGGTGCTATAATGGCTACCAGGAATGTAAAGAAAAATGACACATAGTTCTACCCTTTAGGGGCCCACAGATGGGTCTGGAAATGGAGAAGGAAGTATCCTTTACAGTGTGCTATGATGAGATAAGCCGGTGACAGAGGAAATAAAAGAGCAAAGGAAACTAACTAATACTTGCCATTACCCCCAAACCCGCTTGATTGAAATTCTAGTCACCAATTCTTTCTACTTGGCTATTTAAAGTGAAAATAATGTAATTTAAATATGTCCTTGCACATTCCCTCTTAGAGATAGTCCTGTTCACCTGATTGTTCCAAGGATTTCAAAGGGGCTCACCGCCCCTGTGCTCCTGGGATTCTAATTAGCAAGCCACGTGGAATTGACTGGATTTTCATACATCCTTCCCCCAAGAAGGCCTCTGCCACAATCTGTTTTCCTGCCTGCTGTGTCCCTTCCGCAGTGACCGAAGCACCACCAGCCCCAGGAAATGAGCCTTTTGAAGCAAAATGGTTAGCCTTGGCCCCAAACTGCTTTCAAAAGGTTTGCAAACAACGCAACTGGAAACTATGAGGAACGGAGTTGGTTTCTCTCTCTTCCCTTTTTACAAATGATTGAATCCCACTGTCTTCTGAAGATGAATATTTCTGCTGGGCAGATTTGCTTTGTAAATTACAGACTTCAGTGGATTGCTTTTTTTTCTTCCTGCTTCAGTGAATTGGGAATTAGACATATTTGCAATCAAATAACATGCGAGGGCTTTTGATGGATTGGAATTCTGACAACTTGGAGGCTCAGAGGTATGGAATGTGGTAGCCTTGGCCCAGTTGTTCAGTACGTTTGTGGGGACCACCTGGGTTGGGGCAAGGTTCTGGGCTAGTGATGGATGAAATAGCAGTGACTAAAAGATACAGGTCCCTGCCCTCAAGGACTAGATGTCAGGGGATGAGATATATTCTATATAAATAATAAGAGCAGAATATATAAGTACTAAGGTGACAGAAGCATGCAGTTAACAAATTTAGTGTCAATCCAGTCAATAATTGCAGGCCTCTTTCTAGGTGAAATGGATATAGCATTGACCAAAATAGGTAGAAGTCACTGTCTTCATAGGGAATGAGACCTTTATTCCACAGAACATTTATTTCTCTGTGTATGTGCAGTGTGGGAGATAGGTACTATACTTTTCTTATTTATTTTGATTGTCAGATGGTGAGTGGTGTGGTGAAAAAACTAAATCAAGGAAGGGCATAAAAAGTGTGTGTGTGTGTGTTTTGTGTAAATATATACACATGTACACATTTGGTGGAGGATATAATTTAGATTAGGTGGCTGTATTCTATATTGCTGCTTAATAAATTACCATTAATTTATGGCTTAAAATAACACAAATGTATTATATTTTAATTCTGGAGAGCAAAAGTTGGAAATGGGTCAGCAGGCCTGCATCATTTCTAGAGAGTCTGGGGAGAATCAATTTTCTTGCCTTTTCTAGCTTCTGAGGCCACCTGCATTCCTTGGCTCGTGGCCCCATCCTCCACTTCAAAGCCAGTATGCTAGCATTTTCCAGTCTCTCTCTGACTCTGACCCTCTGGCCTTCTTCTTATAAGTATCATTGTGATTACATGGGCCCCAACTGGATAATCCAGGACAATCTCTTCATGTTAAGACTCTTAACTTAATCACACCTGAAAAGCTCCTTTTGCTACATAATTTAACATATTCACTGTTCCAGGGATTAGGATGTGAGCATCTTTAGAGGGCCATTATTCAGACTACCACAGTGGCCAAGGAAAACCTTGTGGAAGAGCTTTTTGATCAAGTTTCTGAGGAGAAGAGGGTGGGAACCGTGCAAATAGTTGGGGGGAAGCAAGTTCTAAGAAGAGGGAATAATTGGCAAATTTGTAGAGTGATGGGAAAGTTTGAGGAATAGCCCAGAGGCTAAGGTGATAGAGCAGAGTCAAGTGAGGGAGAGAGTGGTCTGAATAGGGACAGAGATGATGGGGCTTGGTTATGTAGAGTCTCAGTATAGGAACTTGGCTTCTGCTCTGAATGAGTCAGGGATCCACTGAACCCATTGAGTACAGGGTTTGAGAGCTGCGTGTGGGAGGAGCATCAAAGTCAGACTTAGAGGATGATGGGGGAAGGGACCCTACCCAGAGGAAGGACAATGTAAACTGAGATCGGCAGGCTTCCCGGAGATATTACTATTAATTATAGAGAACAGTAATTGAGTGCTTTGTATTATCTCCTATACCAGTGGTCGGCAAACCGCGGCTCGAGAGCCACATGTGGCTCTTTGGCCCCTTGAGTGTTCTAACGCCTCTTCTTCAAAATAGACTCGTCTAGGCCGAAAACCGACTTCTGCTCATGGGCCACGAAGTTTCAATCGCATTGGACGTGCGTGCCCGCACCTGGTATTTTGTGGAAGAGCCACACTCAAGGGGCCAAAGAGCCTCATGTGGCTCGTGAGCCACAGTTTGCCGACCACTGTCCTATACTAAACACTTTCTAGATAGACCTCATGCAACACGTGGTAATTGTTTACCTTCACACAATCCCATAATGCCACAGGCTGTCCTGAGGCAGACAGACATTGTTATTTCACAGAAGGGCAATCTGAGACTTAGGAGGATTCTTATCAGTGTAATTGCTAATACAATAGCTAGTGAATATGATGTGGCCAGAATTTGCCTTGGGCCCTTCCAACCCCAGAGTCCAGACTCTTTGATCCTCCATTTCACTGGCTGCCTCTTGGTTCCTAGTGCAATGGGGAGTGTGGGTCAGCCCAAGTGCCACTGTTGCTTGGAAAGGAGGGATGCAGGCCTGAGCCAAGAAGGATCTTGCTTGTTCGTTGGCTTTGGGAACTTGAGTGCAAGGGGTGAGCTTAAGGAAGCAGAAGCATCTCTGGAAGGATCAGGAACCACTCTTGCATGTCCTATTTATCAGAATGGGCCAGAGGCAGACACTTGTATTGTAGGCACCATTGGAGAGTAACACTGGGGGAGTGCCAGGAGTATTCATTCACCAAGTTCTGAGCTTGTTCCAGGCACAGGGGTGCATGACAGAACAAGATGGACAGGGTCTCTGAAATGTGATCCTTCCTGTTAAGGCAGAAGACATTTTGCAAATAAGGACGATGACAGATTCTGATTAAGTGCTATACACAGGACAGAATAGGATGGTATGATGGAGATTAATCAGGGGACAATTTAGGTGGGTGGTCAAGGAAGGCCTCTCTGAGAAGGTAACCGTTCTTTGAGACCTGAAGGATGAGAAGGTACCAAAGTGTTCCAGGCAGAGGGAACAGCGTGTGTGAAAGGTTTGTGTCAGGGATGAGTTTAGAGTGATTAAGAAATAGAGATCGGCCCCTGTGACTGGGGCTGAGTGAGAGAGGCTGCTCCGGAGATGAGCAAGCAGATGTGAACTTGAATGGGCCCTGTAAGCATGGCACTGTGTTTGGACGGGAAGATCAGTGGAGGTTGAGGGAATTGTTCTAACCTGGTTTACATGTTGAAAGCTCACTCTGGCTGTTGGGTTTTAGGTCATTTAGAAGGAGGATAAGTGAGAGCTATCACAGCCATACAGGTGGCCTGGCGCCGAGAGATGTCAGTGGAGGTAGAGAGAAATGGAGGGATTCCAGAAGTGAGGGGTCAGGGAAAGGGAGGGATGGAGCGTGGTTCTAAGATTCTGGCTCGAACACCTGGGTGGATGGCGATGGTGACTGGGGAAGACGGGAGGAGAAAGTGGTGTGAAATTCGGGAGGCGAGGAACAATGAAAAGAAGAATGAGAGACCCCAGTGGAAATAGAAGACAGGGTGTAGAAGTCAAGGTACAGATGAAGGCAGAGAAAGCAGAGATGATATGTGGGATGTGGAGGGAGTTGAAGGAGGGTAAAGAGGGGTCCACCATCACTGGTAGTGCTGACCAATGCTCTCAGCATCCGGCGTTTGTGGCAACAAAGCTTTTTAAATTTTATTTTATATTTTTTATTGATTTCAGAGAGGAAGGGAGAGGGAGAGAGAGATAGAAACATCAATGGTGAGAGAGAATCACTGATTGGCTGCCTCCTGCACGTCCCACACTGGGGGATCGAGTCCACAACCTGAGCATGTGCCCTGACCGGGAATCAAACTGTGACCTCCTGGTTCATAGGTTGATGCTCAACTCCTGAGCCATGCCTGCTGGGCTGGCAACAAAGTTTGTGTGCCAGGATGAGGGACTCCACCAGGCTGCTTAAATGGCGCCATGGTCCCCAGCTTCAAGGAGTGGATATGATGCTCATGAATGCTTCCAGAGGTGGCATTCCCGCATAAACCTGGAGTCTGAAGTAAGCCGATATCCAGTGAGCTGAGAGCCCATTTGTTTTACGAGAAGCAACAGACTTTCTGGCTTGTAAGAGGGACTTGTTTACAACTTAAGAGCATCGAAACAGTAAACCTGGGTAGCAGTTTGGGCTTTCCAAAGCACTTTCTGTTTTTCATTAGGGGTATTTTGCCTTCATTTAAAAAACTCTTTATGGAAATGTAATATACATTCAGAAAAGCACATTTACATAAGTGAGCAGTTCAATGGATTTCACCGACTGAATATATCCATGCAACAATCACCCAGATCAAGAAATAAAACATTTCTTTTTTTTTTTTTTTTTGCCAAAGCATTTTTAAGTTTCAAAACCAGACACTAGAATTAACTATTTCTTTGAGATCTCTCCTGGCAATGCACAACCCCCACTTCAGTCAGCCAACATTGTACGTGTGGAAAGTTGGTTCCCAATGCCCTCATGGTCAGCCTCATGACTCTCCCCAAAGCCCACACCTCTTGCCCTGTTCTGTTCACCTGTAGCCCCTATGATATGCCCATCATTCTCAAATGAGACACTAGATTTAAGTTTCTCGGGTTCTTTCATTGACCAAGGACATAGCTGCCTTCTCAGACCTCCTCCTTAATCATCTTTACCCAAAACATGTAAATGTATATGTCTTACCTTTCCCTAGTTCAAGGTGGCAAGAAGCATTACAAAGAACCTGGAGCCCAGCAGGCATGGTTCAGTGATTGAGCATCGACCTATGAATTAGGAGGTCATAGTTCGATTCCCAGTCAGGGCACATGCTCAGGTTGCAGGCTCGATCCTCATTGTGGGGTGTGCAGGAGGCAGCCAATCAATGATTCTCATTATTGATGTTTCTATCTTCTCTCTCCCTCTCCCTTCCTCTCTGAAATCAATAGAAAAAGAAGAAGAAGAAGAAGAAGAGCCTGGAGTTTCTGATACAAACCTTAGGTTTTTAGGTCTAAGATAATTTGGATGAAGAATAGACTGAATGAAGAATGGGGTCATTTAATTATTATTATTATTATTATTATTATTATTATTATTATCATCAACTAGAGGCCCAGTGCACAAAAATTTGTGCACTGGGGTTTGGGGGGCATGGATCGGGCCTATTTGGCAGTCAGACATCCCTCTTGGGGGATGTCCAACTAACGGCTTAGGCCCGCTCCCCACCATTAGTTAGACATCCTTAGCACTGCTGTGGAGGTGGGAGAGGCTCCCGCCACCACTGCTGTGCTGGCCAGCCATGAGCTGGCTGCTGGCTGAGCTGCGCTCCCCCTATGGAAGCACACTGACCACCAGGGGGCAGCTCCTGCATTGAGCATCTACCCCCCCTGGTGGTCAGTGTACGTCATAGCGACTGGTCGTTCCCGGTTGTTCTGCCATTAAGGTCAATTTGCATCTTACCCTTTTATTATATAGGATTATTATTATTATTATTATTGGCAAGAAGGAAGTCAAAGGTTCTTTGGCATGCCAACGACTAGGAAACTCCTCTTGTGGTTTCTTCTTTTTTTCTGAGATTTTATTTTTAACTAGATGCCTGGTGCACGACATTTGTGCACGGGGTTGGGGGTGTCCCTCAGGCCAGCCTGCACCCTCTCCAATCTGGGACCCCTCGAGGGTTGTCCAACTGCCCGTTTAGGCCCGATCCTGGTGGGATCGGGCCTAAACGGGCAGTCGGACATCCCTCTCACAATCCAGGACTGCTGGCTCCCAACTGCTCACCTGCCTTCCTTCCTGATTGCCCCTAACTGCTTCTGCCTGCCAGCCTGATCACCCCTAACCACTCCCCTGCCAGCCTGATTGATGCCTAACTGCTCCCCTGCCAGCGTGTTTGCCCCTAACTGCCCTCCCCTTTAGGCCTGGTCACCCCTAACTGCCCTCCCCTGCAGGCCTGGTCCCCCCCAACTGCCCTCCCCTGCAGGCCTGGGTCCCACCCAACTGCCCTTCCCTGCAGGCCCGGTCACCCTCAACTTCCCTCCTCTGCTGGCCTGGTCACCCCTAACTGCCCTCCCCTGCAGGCTTGATTGCCCTCAACTGCCCTCCCTTGCAGGCCTGGTCCCTCCCAATTGCCCTCCCCTGCTGGCCATCTTGTGTCGGCCATCTTGTGTCCACATGGGGGAAAGATCTTGGACCACATGGGGGCAGCCATCTTGTGTGTTGGAGTGATGGTCAATCTGCATATTACTCTTTTATTAGATAGGATAGAGGCCTGGTGCATGGGTGGGGGCCAGCTGGTTTGCCCTGAAGGGTATCCCGGATCAGGGTGGGGGTTCCCTTGGGGTGTGGGGCGGCCTGGGTGAAGGACCTGTGGTGGTTTGCAGGCCAGCCACGCCCCCTGGCGACCCAAGCAGAGGCCCTGGTATCTGGGATTTATGTATCTTCTATAATTGAAAGTTTGTAGCCTGGAGCGGAGCCAAGCCTCCTGCTCGCTCTGTGGCCAGTAGCCATTTCTTTTGGGGTTTGTGTATCTTCTATAATTGAAACTTTGTAGCCTGGAGTGGAGGCCTAGGCCAGCCAGGGCTGCAGAAGCTTTGCTTCCTCCATTGCCAGGGGCAACCCTTGTCTCCTGCTCTTTCCAGCTCAGTGGCTGCCGCCATTTCTGTTTCGATTTGTTTACCTTCTATAATTGAAACTTTGTAGCCTTGAGTGGAGGCTTAGGCCGGCAACGGCAGGCAGAAAGCTTGGCTTCCTTTGTTACCGGGGAAACCCAAGCCTCCCTCCTGCTCTCTGTGGCTGTAGCCATCTTGGTTGGGTTTATTTGCATATTTTCTCCTGATTGGTTGGTGGGCGTGGCTTGTGGGAATGGCTTGTGGGTGTAGCGGAGTTAGGGTCAATTTGCATATTACTCTTTTATTAGGTAAGAGATTGATTCCTGAGAGAGAGAGAAAGAGAGAGAGAGGGAGAAAACATCAATTGGCTGCCTTTTGCATGTACCTCAACCATGGCTGGAGCCCGCAACTTGGGTATGTGCCCTGACTGGGAATCAAACCTACCACCTTTTGGCGTATGTGGTGAAGCTCCAAGCAACTGAGCCACCTGGTCAGGGATTTTTCTGAGATTTGAATATCCTGCAAGGTAGATGGCATGGGCACTGTAGTAGGGCGGGGAATGAAGAGCAGGGGCCCTGGAGTCAGATCTGGGTTCAAATCCCACCTCTGATTCCTGCCAGGCCTGTGAACTTGGCATGTTACTTAACCTCTCTGAGCCTCTGTGTTCCCACTTGTAAATAGAGACCATAAGAGGTACCACCCCAGAGGTCAGTTATGCAGATTGAAGAAGAGATTACATGGAAAGTGTTTGACACAGTATTTTTATGACCACTAGATTGATGATCATAACTAAAAGAGTAATAATGGCCATTAGAACAATATTAAGATTATTACTATTGCCCTTGTTATTATTGTTATGATTACTCCTGTCATTTGACAGGTGATGACACTGAGACCCACATTAAGTGATTGGTCCAGGACCACAGGGCAATGGCCATCCCTGACTCCTACCACTTAACACATCTCCTCCATCGTGCACACCCAGGCGCCTTTCCCAGCCCACCTGGTCACCAAAGGAAGCTCTGATGAAGCAGGTTGGCAGCTGAGATGAGAGACTGGGCAGCCTCTGTGCCGGGCATCATTTAAGCAGATGACCTCCAAAGCTGGCTTTTCTGGCCACCGGTTCGGCTTCCAGAGGAGCAGCATTAAGGAGTTAATGGGGCTTGGTTGGGGCGCTGGGCCATCTGTTCTTAACTACCCAGAGTGCGTGAGGCCAGGGGCAGGCTGGCACGGGGGCAGCCGGGCACTGCCAGCGTGGTCAAGTTGGCTGCTCTTTCTCAGCCGCCTGGCCTTGTGCCTCCCCGCAACCCCGGATTCCGAGTCCCTAGTTCACCTCTCCTGTCCCTCCCACCTCCGAGTCTGAGAAGCAGAAGTCCATGTTCTGGAAGCCCCCGTGAGTGATGGGAAGCAGAAGAAGTGGGGTGTCTCAGGTCCGGTTCTCCAGAGGCAGAGCCTGAGGTGAGATTCTTGTGCAAGTGATTTATTAGTGGGGAGCACTCAGGAGCAAGGAGAGTGAGGGGAGCAGGACGGGCGAAGGGGCTGAGCCAGAATGGAGGCCAGCTTCGCCCGAGCCCTGGGAACTCTGGGGCTTGAATTGCAGCACACAGTTGGTCCCACCTCCATCCACACAGTTCCTGGGAGAGAGGGACCAGCAGCTGTGAGTTGCTCTCAATCAACTCTCACAGCAGCTCAGGAGGGATGTACCCTCCGGAAAGGACAGCTGTGTGGGGTACCAAGAGGAGGATGGAGAGCCCACAGGCAGACCCTTTGAAAAAGAGTCCTCTTTGGAAAGAAACCAAGCCTGTTTCTGCCGCCCACCCCCCCCCCACCCTCCGCCCCCAAAGGAAGCTGGATTATATCCCTCCCGCCTCAAGCCCTCATCCACATAAAGCCCTTTCTGCTTTTCCTGCGTGCAGAAGTGGGGTGGGTGTAGTGGCTGGTTAAGAGAATGGATTAGCATGTAGTTGTGTGTTTACATCCTGGCTCCTCCACCCACTGGCTGGCTGACGCTGGGGAGGATACCTGTGCCTGGGTCTCCTTCCCAGTGAAATGGGAATGATAGTACTCGCGGCCTTTGGGGGGCTTTCTGTGAAGGTTTAATGAGATGTAAAGTACTCAGAACCTGGCACTTACGCGGTTCTTAATGGTGGCGGAGGGCGTGACAGTGGGCCTTCTTTGTCTTTATCTGCTCCCTTCCTCTCCCTTCCTCCTCCTCCTGATTCTTCCTGCAATCATTACTATGGTTGGGAGAGGTGGTGGTGTTGCTATCCCCAGGCAACTTAATGGGCTTGGTTTGGAGTGAGGCACAGTTCAATTTGGGGAAGGGACCCAAAACCATTCCCAAATGATGCTGTGCTATTTCTGAGACAGTCATAAAAAATCTGTATGTGTGTGAGTGTGTGCGTGCGTGTGTGTGTGAGTCCCTGGCCTTTCCCTGGGGACCCCCCCCCCCCCCCCCCACGCAAGGCACCGTGGCGGAGTAGAAGATAGGAAGTCAGGTCGCATGGCATGTGTGAGCTCTGCCTCCTGTAAGCTGTGTGGCCTTGGGCAGGGTACTCATCCTCTCTGAGGTCTTATCCATCACATGCCCCGTGCAATGATGTTGGGAAGACTAAAGGAGATGATGCCTTGAGCCTAAGTCTTATGCACTCCAGAAGTGCATAGTCTGGACTTGTCTGGTGTTCTGACACTTGGTAGATGTTTCAAAATTAGTTAAATGCTGGTGAGTTTGGATTTTCAGACATTTCTGTCTTGGAACGCGGGCCATTTTGCTTATCTCTAGTCTCAACCACAGCGTCAGGCCCCTTGGCGTTTCTTTGCTGTGGTGCTTCTGACTGAGGCTCCGGCCGCCCCAGGCTGCCGTGTGCTCAGGGGTCAGAGAGACAGGGGTTCAAAGCCTTGCCGTGCCATTTGTGAGCTGTTTACTTAATCTTTCTGCTCCCGTGTCTTCATTCATAAAATGGAGCCATGGATATGTTACTTGCAGTGTTGTTGTGCAAGATAAATTAGATAATGAAGTTCAGCCCAGGCCCCACCCCATAGTGAAAGGAGAGCCAATGTCAAATGAGGTCATTAATGATATCGAGGAAGGACCCACCTTTGTGGCTGTTTGATGATGGCATTCAGAACTTTCGAGTGATTCTGAAAAGTTATCCAACAGGCAGAGCTGCCCGGCCACCTCCCGCCTATGGCTCCAAGCAGGATTGATTTGTACCCTCAGATCTTGGCTCGTGAGTCCAGCTGCCTGGTGCACACTGGGGTGTGTGACAATGAGCCTAATTATGAAGGAGTGACTGTCACATGCCCCTGTGATCATGGCAGAGTTTGATGCCTGGGATTCCTGTGGTCTGATAGAGACGGTGTTTGAAGATGAATGTTGGATTTGCAAGTGGAGTGCTGGGGACCTTGGCCGGTATTACGGCTCAGTTCTGTCAATTCGCTGCAGAGTGCCTAGTTGCTGCTCTGAAAATGCCTTCCCTCCTTTCTTTCTGGCAGGAGCTGAGGTTGTTATTAGTGCTGTTTACCAACTACTCTCAACTTTTCAGCCCTCTGGTAGAATTATATTTCCCCATCTACTTTAAAATTAGATGTGGACATGTGACCGGCTAGGGTCCCAGTCAACCCCCATGGACACATAGCATGGATGAGAAAGCAGTGTTTGTTGTGTCCCATCAAGATATTGGGTCTGCTTGTTATTCGGCATGAATGATGTCCCCTGACTGGTACACTTGAGGGATGCATACCCTTAAGAGATTTCCAAGGGCAGGGACTTTGCACGTTTTTGTTCACTGTCTTATTCCCAGGACCTGGCACAGTGCCCAGCACATATAAGCAGCTGACAGGTGCTTGTTGAAAAACAAAAGAAAGGCCTTGGAACCACCAGACCCAAGTTTGGTCCTGGCTTTGCCATGTGTCAGCTTTGTGAACTTGGGAAGTTCACTTAATCTTTGTAATCCTTACGTTTTCTCATCCATGGAATGGGAGTATCATTCCTTACAGTGTCACTGTAGGATTTAATCTGATAATGTGAATATTCCTGGCACATAGTAGGTACCCCATACATGACAGCGAACAAAAATCCTCTGCTTTGGACAGAGAAAGAAGGGGGTGGGGAGGAGGGGCTGAGCCTGTCTCTGTATTTTTTTCTGTACTAAACATTAGGGTAGGAAGGCACTTGCAGGTGGCATTAATGAGTCAAGGAGACCCCAGTGGTGGGTGGCCCTAAAGGTGATGAGTTGGGGATAAATAAAGGGAAGGATGGATAAAGCAAGGAGCAGGCAGCTCTTTCTCTGTCCTCGGAGTCCAAGAATGCTAATTCAAATGGCACAAAACATCCCCAAATATTTCAGCAGCAGCCATAACTAGTACGTTTTTAATTACGCTGCCAATAAAGATTCCTGGGCAGAACGGTCTTCGATGCACAGTAATGTTTTGCAATGTTTTTAGTAATTGGGTTAAGATAATTTATTAGTGTACTGACTGGATGTGTTTCAATAATTGCTAAGACTAGAATATTAGCCTTTCCTCCCAGAATGCAAATCACTCCCCAATGGGCCAAAGCATTGGAGAATATGGTTCTGAATATGCAAATCACTTTGAGACCAATTCCAAGAGCTGACCGCAGCACCTACGTGAGTGTTTATTTTAAATTGCATTTGGCTGCTCCCTGAACTGCGTGTGACTTGTTAGGGGCTTGTTTTGTCGTCCAGGTCACAGGCTGTGATGGGTTGACCTACTACTGTGTCTACTAAAATGAACGGAAACCCGAGTGTGGGTGGGAGGTGGTGAGGGTTGGCAAGGGCCCCGCTGAAGTCACCGGCAGCGTGAGAGACATAGTTAATGGCTAAAACAGGTTTTTTCCCCCCTCATCTCTATTTTCTCTACTGAGCTTGTTGGGAGGAAAACAGTCAAACTCTATTTAAGAAAAATAATCAGCAGAAGGATTAACAGAGGAATTGAGAGAATGAGAGTCTTGCTGGGGAGGCGGGGGGGACGTTTACAATCAAGATTTAAAGGTAATAAGCTTCCTAAGGTTAATTTGGTTTATCTGCTATGAGCACAGCATCCGGGGGAAAAAGAGCTCACTTAATGGAAGCTTTGTGAGGTTGGGAAATAACAATAGTAGTGGGGGTTGCATGTGTGGCCTGTTTACCGTGCACACGGGGGTCCCAAGCACAATATGTGTATCCGATTCATTTAATCCTCACAACAACCCAATGAGGGGAGGTATCATTATTCCCACGAGGAAGTTGAATCTTGGAGAAATAAAGCGTGTGGGGGTGATCAGGCAGGCAGGAAGAGTGGTTAGGAGCAGTCAGGCCCCTGCCTGAGGATATGTTTATTGATTGATGTCGGGGAGAGATAGATAGACAGACAGACAGATAGACAGACATCTATATGAGAGAGAAACATGGATGGGTTGCCTCCCCTACGTGCCCGGACTGGGAATGGAACCGGCATGTTTTTGGTGTACAGGACGACACTCCAACCAACTGAGCCACCCGGCCCGGGCAGGTCTCCCTTTTCTATAAGCAGAGGAGCCAGGGTATTGAACCTGCAGGCTGTTACAGCCATCATTTACTGAACAGTTACAGACTCTTAGGCAGCAAGCTAGGTCCATTACCTGCACTGGTCCATTTACCTGTTTAATGCTTGTTAAGCTGTGTGTCATTGCAGTTTGGAAGAGGAGGAACAAAGGAGCAGGATCTGTGGATCTCTGATTCATGGTGAGGTTGATGCTGGTGAGAAGGGTGGTGGTGATTTAGATGGGAGTGGGGAGGCATATTGGGTGTCAGAGGCAGAGGAAATTGAGAAAAATTTACAGACCTGGAAATATACTGACAGGCCTTCGTTTCCTCATTCATAAAATGGCGATAATTGCAGTGGTTTCAAAGGTACTTAATGTTGTGCTCAACACATAATTAATGCTTAGGTATTAGGTATTAATATCTCTTGTATGGAATAAGAATAATTGTGATTTTCTGAGTACTGAAGAAATGTGAAAGAGCGACAATAATTGGTTACTTCTGTTTGGAAAGTAGTTCATCCTACTTACATCTCCAAAAAGTAAATAAAGCTTTGTAAATATATTCCCCAAATAAGGGAGGAAATTAAGGCACACTATTCAACTATGGACCCTAAAGAAAGAAATGAGAGGCCTGACATTCCTGTTAATTGCAAATTAACCAGAACCTGATCTTTGTTCTTCCACTTACACCTCTTGGGGCTGCCTGGGTGTAGCCATGTTTCATGGAAGACAGTGGAAACAACGAGTAAGAATAGGGTTTTACTGTGTAGAATCACTCTTCTCACCATGACTCTCCTCATCATCATACCAAGCATTGACAACACGTCCTGTTATTCCCACAACTGAGCAAAATGGGCGAGGAGGAGGGTAGGGTACCCGCTGCACAGATGAACAATCGGGCTTAAAGAGGACAAAGAGCTTCTTTGTGACCACAGAGTGGCGGAGGGGTAGAGCAGAGGTGCAAACTTGGGTCCACTGATTTTGGGTCCCCTGAGCCTTTTCCATTCTTTCCAAGAATCCTGGTGGAGGGTCGTGGGTCTGAAATTGGTAGCTGGCTTGTGGAAATGGTCACCACTCGGTCACCACCCCCGTTTTCACTGTCACCACAGGACCCGTTGCCAAGGTAGAAATCACCACCATCACGTCAAGGTGGTTTTACCAAATGCCTTACCCACATCAGTGGAGGAGCTGTTTGTTAATCCCATCGGCGTCGCCAGGGAAGGAAGGGTAGTCTATACAATAAGAGGCAGTACAGCTTCCTAAAACGTTTCCTGATGGGTAGTAAATTATGAAGAGCACATTCTCCGCTGTGTAATTAATGGAAATTTACCATCTCTAAGCTTCCTCTGGGAGATTTTCCATGTCAAATGCATTTGTCGATGGGACCCGAGAGGGAGGCTACCGCTACTGCTCCAGCGTGCGCTCCTTCGTTAGTCGGCGGCTGGAGGTTAAATTTTCAGTCACGTCTTCCGATGGCTTTGATCTCTGATGACAGTGTTAACTCTATTTGTTCCTCTGGTATCACTCTGGTATTTTAAAAGTCTTTCAAGATAGCCTTGCTAATTATTTTGCTGGAAGTTTAATTAAATCTTGTCACAGAGGAATATGCTATCTTGGGGAATGGCTGGTAGACATAAGTCAAATTGTTAAGAAAAAGGGAGGCAGAGCTGATATTTATGCATACAAAGAACGGTGCAGAAGATAGCTTTCCGCATTAAAGGACACGGGATTTACTGAAGTTCAAATCCCTTTGTTTGAACCATGTTCAACTTTCGGAGAGGATTCCAAGTCTACTTTAATTATACATTTAGAACCAGATGTATTGCAATCAATCAATTACAATGCTTTTACTTGGTTCTACTCTGGGACCATAAAGATAAATAGACAGGGCGCAGTGTTCAAGGGGCTCATGGTCTTAACGGGGGAACAGTGTGGAGAGAGGTGTGGTGGGTCATATACAGATAGCCGGATGTCTGAGAATATCCACTGTGGTGGTGTGGGTAATCGGGTTTTCCTATTTCCAGAATTTTCTGGGGGAAAAAGCCTTCCAAAAGAATGAGGTAGATTCAATGTATGGTATGGAATGATCTCCAAGATATGATTAAGATTAAAAAAAATATATAAAAGGCATCTAACAGTCTGGAAATGGGTGTGGGCAAACTTTTTCTTAAAAGGCCAGATGGTAACTATTTTAGGCTCCGCGGTCTGTGCGGTCTCCACTCTTGTAGTGTGAGTGCAGCCACGGACGACGCCTAGAGGACTGGGCACGTGTTTCCACAGCACTTTATTTATGCACCCTGGAATTTGAAATTCAAAACGTTCTCATATGTCACAAGAGTCATTCCCCCCCCACCACCATTTAAAAGAGAAAACATAATTCTCGATTTGCTGGCCATACAGAAAGCAGGAGACGGGCTGGGATGGGCCTGTGGGCCATCGTTTGTAGAAGCTCGGTGTACAGCACGTGACCGCTTGAGTACAAATACACACCAACAGCACACACACGTGCAGCTACACAAACCAAGCATGATAGGGGTCATGTTTTTGAAATACCTCTTGGTGAGTAATTATTCCTTCAGACGCCAGTTTCTTTTTTTCTTTTTATTTATTTTTATTGTTGAGAGTATTACAGATGTCCCCATTTTTCCCCTTTGCCCTCCTCTGCCAGGCTCCCACCCCACCCCACCCCACCCCACCCCCCCCACCCCATCCCATCCCACCCCAGGCCTTCACTGTTCTATTGTCTGTGTCTATAGGCTATACATACGTATATGCATATACGTTATTTGGTTAACCTCTTTGCCAGTTTCTTTTTTAAAAAATTATCTTTATTGTTGAAAGTATTATAGATGTCTGCTCCCCCCACCTCTTAGACCTTCTCCTCCCCACTCCCCTCCCCTCCCCAGGTCTTCATTGCACTATTATTTGTGTCCATGGGTTATGCTTATCTATCTATATAATAGAGGAATATGCAAATTAGCCAGGACACTGTAATGTCATGACCAAACAGCAGGGACCTGAGGCTGCATGACACCTGGCCCGGGCAAGGGACCTCAGGCTGCGCCCCTCACCCGGCTTGATGGGAGACCTGAGGCTGCGCCCCCTGCCCCGGTGCCAGGCCAGGGGACCTGGCGGGGCTTGACAGGGGACCTCAGGCTGCGCCCTCCACCCGGCAGGGCTTGATGGGGACCTCAGGCCATGCCCCCTGCCCTGGTGCTGGACCGAGGGACCTAAGGCTGCGCCTTCTGCCTGGCGGGGCTTGACAGGAGACCTGAGACTGCACCTCCCACCTGGCGCTGGGCTGGGGGACCTGAGGCTGCACCCCCTGCATGGCAGAGCTTGATGGGGGTGGGGCCGGCTGGGTCTGGGTCTGCTCTGTTTTCGAAGCGTGTGTGGATGGTGGGCGGGGACTTAACTCTAGGTCCCATGGTGCACCCCAGACTCTGACAGGAGGGAGATTCTCATATACATTTTACTAATTTTCTTTCATCTCTGACACTTCTATTATAGAGAAAGGGCAAATAGCAATATTAAAATATTTCCTCCAATTAATTCCCTTTTAATGTGCACGAATTTCATGCACTGGGCCACTAGTAAGCATATAAGTTCTTTGGTTAATCTCTTTCCAGCCCCCCTTCCCTCTGAGAATGTTCAGTCTATCTCTTTGCCAGTTTCATCCTTCATGGCACCTGTAGGGTTATGACAAGGAAGCCACAAGGCTTACTGTCCCAGAGAGGGAGGGCCACACAGAATGAAACAAAGAGCTCATATTCAATGTGGATTCTCAAAGACGATGTATGCATTTTTCCCAGTACATGGCAAGAAAGTAATCTTCTAAGCTAAACTTCATTAAGAGATAAAGGTTTTTGTGCATTTGTTTGCTCTTTCTTTCTAAATTCCAAAAAGCTTTTTTATGCACCAAGGGACAAGTCTGGCCAACTTAGACCATGGAGTTTCATGACAGGGCCTCTGTCCTGCTCTGCGGAGGCGCTGGAGGAAGCCTCTTTGGTCCTTGGGGGAGGAAAGGTGTGTGTCTCTCATACCTCCTCTGTGGTGGGGACACCAAAAGTGATGCTAGAAACAGGAAGATAAGCCTGGCGGCGGGTCTTACAGAGCCTGGTGGGCCATGTTTCTGGTTTCCTGTTGCCCAGAGTGAATATTTCTATATCCCTGACTTTTAGAATTCCTGTTTTCAGTTTGGCAGAGAAACAATGAGGGAGGAGTGTGGGGATGAATTCCCTGCGACTGTGTCCAAAGGTCCCTATGAGTGATGTGGAGATGCTGAGAGAACCCCTGGGGCACCTGGGACCAGAGCAAGGAGGATGGAGAGGACAGGGACTTTGCAACAAGAGGGAAGTGGCCAGAACGACAAGTGGGTCCCGATATGAAATCCCAAACATCAGAAGAGACCTGCCATCCTTCTGGAGACAGCAGGAGCAGACAGTCCAGGCATCAGAAAAGTCCCAAGGATAGCTGATGGGCCTGAGACTTCCCTCTTCCCCTCCTCCGAGGACACGCACACGGTTTCCTGCGCCCACGTGACATCTTGTGGGAGAGAGCCACAGTCCTGGTGTAGAGTCTGAACTTCACATTGGATTGAATATTTATCTTAGAGTCTGAACCAACTCAAGAGTGTTTTAAATTTCCCGAGATGCGGATATAAAAGCTGGCATATTTAGTGTTTTTCACACTACCTCGTTGGAATGGCTCTGAGCAAGATGAAATCGGGGAATATAAAGTTTGCTGCATTTTTAAAAAGACTATTTTTTGGAGCAGTTTTAAGTTCACAGCCAAGTTGAGAGGCAGGTACAGAGAGGCCTCCCCCACTATGAACATCACTCCCCAGAGTGGTCATTTGTTATAATTGATGACCCTACAATGACATATATTATCACCCGAAGTCCATAGTTCATCTTAGGGTTCACTCTTGGTGTTGTAGATTCTGTGGGTTTGGACAAATGCATTATGACATGTATCCACCATTGGAGTATCATACAGAGTAGTTTCGCTTCCCTAAAAATCCTCTGTCTTCCACCTACTCACCCCGCCCACCATCTCCACCCCTGGCACCCAGGGATCTTTTTGTCATTTCCGTAGTTTTGCCTTTTTCAGAGTGTCATATAGTTGGCATCACAGAGGATGTAGTCATTTCTGATTGGCTTCTTTCACTTAGCAATATGCACTTAAATTTCCTTCCTGTCTTTTTTTTTTTTTTTTTAAATCATCACTCAGGATATGCTTTTATTGAGTTTAGAGAGAAAGGGAGAGAGAGGAAGAGAGAGAAACATGGTTGTGAGAGAGAAATATCAATAGGTTGCCTCCTGTATGCACCCCGACTGGAGATTGAACCCACAACCTGGGTATGTGCCCTCACTAGGAATCAAACCTGCAACCTTTTGGTGCATGGGACAAACCTCTGGCCAACTGAGCCAGGGTTCCATGTCTTTTCATTGCTTAGAAGCTCATTATTTTTTTTTAGTGCTGAATGATATTCCATTGTCTGAGTTTGCCACACTTTATTTATTTATCCTCTTACTGAGGGGCACCTCGGTTGCTTCTAAATTTTGGCAATTGTGATCAAGAGTGGCTGCTCATACCGGTGTGCAGGTTTCTGTGCAGACACAAGTGTCTAACTCTTTTGGGTAAATACCAAGGAGTGAGGTGCTGGATTGTGTGGGAAGAGTTGTGTAGTTTTGTAAGAAACCACCAGCCTGCCCTCCAGAGCAGCTGCGCCCTGCTGCGTCCCCACCAGCGACGACTGAGAGTTCCTGCTGCTCCACATCCTCACCCGCATTTGGCGTCATCATTGTCCCAGATTTTGGCTGTTCTAACAGGTGTGTCATTGTATGTCATTATTGCTTTAACTTGCATTTCCCTGATGACATTTGATGTGGAGCATCTTTTCATGTGCTGATTTGCCATATATATATATATTATATATATTTGTGTGTGTGTGTGTGTGTGTGTGTGTGTGTGTGTGTGTGTGAGGTATCTGTTAAGGTCTTTGTCCCATTTATTAACCCAGTTGTTTGTTTTCTTACTGTTGCGTTTTTAAAAACATATTTTTATTAATTTCAAAGAGGGAGAGATAGAAACATCAATAATGAGAATCATTGATTGGCTGCCTCCTTCACGCCCCCTACTGGGGACCGAGCCTGCAACCCAGGCATATGCCCTGACCCGGGAATCGAACCATGGCCTCCTGGTTCATAGGTCAAAGCTCAGCCACTGAGCCATACCGGCCCGCCACTTACTGTTGAGTTTTAAGAGTTCTCTGTGTGTTTTGGATTGCAGTGCATCAGATGTGCCTTTTGCGAGTATTTTCTCCCAGTCTGTGGCTTGTCTTCTAGTTCTTGTCTTTCACAGAGCAGAAGTTTTTAATGAAGTATAGCTTAGCAATTATTTCTTTCCTGGGTCATGTCTTTGGTGTTGTATCTAAAAAGGTACTCCTGTACCCAAGGTCGTCTAGGATTTCTCCTGTGTTATCTTCTAGGAACGTTATAGTTTCCCATTTTACATTTAGGTCTATGATCCGTTTTGAGTTAGTTTTTGTGAAAGGTGTGAAGTCTGTGTCTACTTCCTGTAGTTGTCTGTCTAGGTTTCCATGTGTGGAAGGGACGGTCTGTGTGCTGCTGGTTTGCCTTTGCCTCTTGGTCAGGGATCCATTGCCTGTATTTGGTGCAGTTTGTTTTACACGTGAGATGTCGTAGGTGAAATTTAATCCTCCTACATGTAATATAAACAAGACTTATGCTGTCTGGGGCGTGGGGTGGATCCTGGGGGTCAGGAGGTGAGAGAGGAATTACCCTTTGCTTCTTTTCATTCCACTTAGAAATGGTCACTGTAGTTCAAGCAGGAGGTGGTGGCGGTGTTTTCTAACATGATTTGGAGCTTGGGATGGATTCTCTGTGTGAAGGGTGTAAGCAGAGCAGGATCCTGGCTGGATGTGTGTAATACACAGATTGCCTAGTCAGTAGGCAATAAAAGAGATGGCCGTGCATAAGACTGGACACAGAAATGTCTGTATTTATCTATTTATTTATTTTATTTGAATTCTTAAAATTTCTTCTCTTTTTTTTATTGTCTAAAGTTTTACATATCAGAAAGGTGTTTTAGGAGGCATCAGTCTAATGCAGGAGAGAGACGGTGAGGGTCAGGACTAGGCAGCAACAGTGGCATTAACTAGGAAGAGAGAGATTTGGGAGATAATTAGGAATAAGCTCAGATCCGCGTAAGACAAAGAAGAGGTCAGAGAAACTGGGAAGGCATTACAGAAACTGTAAGTGGGGAAACTAATCGAATGAGAAGAGACAAAGTAATCACGATGCAATGCCCATCTCTTTTATTGCCTGTGTATTGCCCATCTCTCACATTAAAAGAGGTTTAAATCTTTGCTGCGTCTCCTGAAAATGCTAAAAAAGGGATTATGAACATAATGTACAACCAAATTATTCAGTCACTCTGTCTTTCCCCCGCCCTCTCCCCCCTTTCCTCCCCTCCTCTAAATTTCCTCTCCCCTTTCCCACTCTCAGCAGCATGCATGATAGTGACCCCGGTCGCTACTTTATTCCTTCCAACTCGCCCAGCCCGCCTCTCCAGGTCCAGTCAGCTCTCCTCCTCCATGTCCCCCGCCCCCAGCCTTCTGGGTCTGTGCCCCTTCGGATATGGTATTCCAGCCTTTCTGCCTCCTTTCCCCACTCGGCGCTGCCCAGCTCAGTGGTCAGGAGCACAGGCTGTGAGTCACAGTCCCCGGGTTTGCATCCTGGCTCCATGGCCAACTAGTTAAGTGACTCCGGCCAGAATGTGACTCTCTAACCCATCCTCCTGTGCGAGAGGGGAGAGGTCATGGCACCGCTCCCACTGGGTTGTTGTGAGGATTAAATGAACGATACTTACAAAGCTCAGCACGGTGCTCGACATATTGCAAACTCTGATTAAATGGCAGCAACAGGAACAATGATCAGTACTTTTCTGATTAACAGAGAGATGCCCAGATTCAACCAGCAGCTGCTTGAGCAAAACAATAAAACAAAAGCCTCCAAAACAAAATCCAACAAAACGAAATCCTCAAACAACAAAACAAAAACTCTCTTACAATGGAAAGGTTTTGAGTACTCAAACATTTATGTGTGTATTTTTTTTTTCCTCTTTTCACTGAGGACTCTCTTTGCTGCATAACAAATGACCCCAAACCTTAGCAGCTTCACACCACACGGTTCTGTGGGTGAGGAATAGGAATGGCCTAGCTGGATCCTGACCTTCAGGGTTTCTCACAGGCTGCACTCAAGGTGTGGGCGGGGGCTTTATCATCTCAAGTTCAACTGCAGCAGCATCTGCTCCCAGGCCCCCTCGGGATTTTGGTAGGAGGCAGTTCCTCATGGGCTGTCAGCTGGGGAGGGTCCAGGTCTCGCTGGCTGCTGGCCAGGGGCCACCCTCACTTCTTTCGCAGTGTGGCCCCCTCCAACGGAGCAAGCATGGGAGGAGAGCCAGCGAGAATAACAGCAAGATAAGAAAAGTGACACTCCATCACTTTTGCCGTATTCTATTTGTTGGACGCGAATCCCATGGTCTGGCCCACACAAAGGGGAGGGGATCAGAAGCTGCCCCCCTCCCCCACACTCCTCTTACCCCTTCTCCTGTGCCCCAGCCCTAATCCCAGCTGTCCTCTAGGAATACACTCGACTGCACCCTGGATCCTGCCGTCCCTGATCTCTGCTTGAACGTTAGTGTCAGATTCCAGGAGCTTCTCCATCATGACTCGCCCAGTTACCTGAAGAGAAGCTGTCTCCTCTGTCAGTTGAAATCGCACCTGCTTGCGATCAGCACAGCGCCTCCTGCCGCAGAGAGGGCCAGGTGATCACTCGGCATCCTGTCTTCCTGCGCTGAAAACACTGAGGGAACTGACATCAAGGTGGCCAGTTGAAGGGCCAGGGCATGCTTCTGGGATGTACTACAGTGAAACTTCCCTCTTCCACAATGGACCTGAGAACAGTGAAGGCTGCCTGTGGTGAGAAGTATTGATTATGGCGAATTTGTAGTAACTGCCTATTACCGTTATTGGTAATTGCCATTGTATTATGAGCCTGCTAGTGAGCGGAGAGAATGGGCTTGTCTTTTCTAAAATTAGACTCATTTATTTCTCATTGGGGCTGCTACTTCGGGACATTTCCAGTGAATTTAGCACCAGGAAAGAGGAGATGTAAGTGGATATTTAGAACTGGAAATATCAAGTTCTAAAGGAGAGACAGCCCAGACGTGCCTTGAAATCTTCTAGTCAGACAACGAAGGGCTTAGGTACCGTTTGGAAGAGCACGCTAGAAAGAGAGAGAAACCAAAGCAGGAATCGTGCAAGTATAATAAGGAAGAAAATTACTACTGCAGTTCAGCTTCTAATAATAGTAATTAGAAATGCATTCAGCTACAAGTAATAGAAAGATCCAACCGAGGCTTAAACAAGATTTTTTCCCCCCACATGTCAAAAAGTCTAGAGGCATGTGGTGGCTGGTATTGGTGTAGTGATTCAGCAAGGAAGGGCCAGAACTTTTGTGATTTCCCCCCTTCATCGCTACAAAGTGGCTGCTGTGCTCCCAACATCACATCTATATTCATGTCAGGAAGAAGGAGGCAGGGCAGGCACCAACTGCAACTGTTGCTCTTCTCAGGAGAGCAAGAATACTTTTCAGAATCTGTCCCCCTTCCCCTTCACATATTATCTTAATACTAGAGGCCCGGTGCATGAAATTCATGCACGGGGGTGGGGTGTCCCTCAGCCCAGCCTGCACCCTCCAATCTGGGACCCCTCAGGGGATGTCCGATTGATGGTTTAGGCCCGGCACAATCTGGGACTGCTGGCTCCCAACTGCTAGCCTGCCTGCCTACCTGATTGCCCCTAACTGCTTCTGCCTGCCAGCCTGATCACCCCCTAACCCCTCCCCTGCAACCCTGATCGATGCCTAACTGCTCCCCTGCCGACCTGATCGCCCCCAACTGCCCTCCCCTGCAGGCCCAGTCGCCCTCAACTGCCCTCCCCTGCCAGCCTGGTCTCCTCAAACTGTCTTCCCCTGCTGGCCTGGTTGCCCCAACTGCCCTCCCCTGCAGGCCTGGTTGCTCCTAACTGCCCTCCCCTGCTGGCCATATTGTGGTGGCCATGTTGTGACCACATGGGGGCAGCATCTTGTGCAAGGGCCTGATGGTCAATTTGCATATTACCTCTTTATTATATAGTATCTCATTAGCTTAATAACTCTGACTGCAAGGGGATCCAGGAAAGTATTTAACTTTTCCCTGCTGCGATATGGGAAAGTGACAAGAGAGAAAGGAGGATTGATAGGGCTGTAGGGTCAGCCAAATAGCAATGCCTGTGCAGATGTTATTCCCAACCACATACAGTTTAGCATACTCCCATTCTAAAAGTAATAATAGCTAATGATTCTAGACTAATACTAGTAAGTCAGGATTTGACTGTCTATTCCCCAGAGCCTGCCCTCTAAATCGTGACTCGATACTGCTCTCTTCTGTAAGCACTTACTGAGTGGTTCCTGGATGTCATGTCCTGTGCTCTCCAAGAGGGACATGAAGTGACATCATACAGCACCACGGGTGAGCGAGGGAGGCCTTGGTGCAAGAATTAAATGACATCATGTTTGTCAGTGCTTGGCACCTGCTTGTCATGTCATTTGCCAGATCAATCAATGGCCACTTCTTTTTTTTTAATTTTTAATTTAGATTTTAGATGTTTCAGCTTTTTACATTTTTCTCAGTATTGGGTTAGTCAGGGGCCCTGGGGATGTGTTCTGTTCCCTGTAGCTGGTTTTTAAACCAGCTTTTTAAGCCTGGCCAGCGTGGCTCAGTGGTTGAGCGTCGACCTATGAACCAGGAGGTCAAGGTTCGATTCCCAGTCAGGGCACATGCCTGGGTTGTGGGCTTGATCCCCATCAGGAGTCGAGCAGGAGGCAGCCAATCAGTGATTCTCTCATCATTGATGTTTCTATCGCTTTCTCCCTCTCCCTTTCTCTTTGAAATCAATAAAAAAATATTTAAAAAACAACAACAAAAACCAGCTTTTTAGGATATAATTTACATATCATCAAATTCTCCTGTTTTAAGGGATTAATTTTAATGAGTTATAAATGTACAGAGTTGTGCAGCCGTCACCACTCCCAAAGTCAGGACATTTTCATTACCCTAAAAAGATCCCTGCTGCTCTTTTGTAGTCACTGCCGAATATTCCCATTCCAGCTCTCAGCAACCATAATCTGTGTTCCATCTCATAGGTTCAGCTTTTCCGATACTTCATAAGCAGTCATACACTATGCGGTCTTTGCATCTAACATCTTTTATTTCACATAATGTTTTTGAGGTTCGTCCATATTGCAATATACGTCAGTGTTCCATTCCTTTTTATTGCTGACGTGTATTCCATTGTACAGGTTACCGCATGTGCTTTATCCATTCGCCAGTTGCGGACATTTGGGTTATTTCCAGTTTCTGGCTATTGTGAGGAATGCTGCTATGCGCACTCATCTAAAAGTCTTTTGTGTGCATATGTTTCCATTTCTCTTGGGTAGATGCTTGGAGGTGATATTGCTGGTTGGAATGTCTCTGGAAATAAAGGGGATGACTTCACGTCTCCCCTCTGCCCCAATGCACTCCGCTCTCCAGCCACATTCTTGGTCTTTCTTCCGCTTTTCTGACTCTAGGGTCGGGGGCGGAGGGGGGAGGGGCGCTGGATGCCATGTTCTGTTCCCGTAGCTGGTTTTCCCAGTCCAATCTCTGCCCTCTCCAGGTGGTACGCAGGGAAGCATCTGCTTCTCACCATCCCTGCGCATCTTTGACCCGGGGACGACCTCCCAGTCACTCGGGAAGTGCCATTGTACCTGAGTGCCAAAGCCATTTCTGTGCAATATGATAGTTAGACAGTGATTGCACTGTCGTTCCAGGAACATAAAACATGTTCTGCGACTGACGAGAAACAGCATCATGTGGCTCCCGTCATTTGGAATAACTGAACATGGCGTGTCCCGTGAGCTCATGGCAGCACACGGCTCTCAATTAAAGCAAGCCAACCAGAAAAGCCATGAGGAAGTCCCAGGAAGAATGCAATTTGCAAGTTGTTCAATATTTGTTTTGAATTTCTACCTTATCCCAAATGTCGTCTTGTAATGAGAGCACAATTGCCTCTTGTCTCCCCCCTCCCTCCGTCTTTCTCTTTTTACTGGAGGTGACAGGGGCTGTCTTCATACCCTCGGGGATGCCCCACTGATGACGGTCCAGCTCTGTTCCAGATCAGCTAGAAGTCCGAGCTGGTGCCCAGCATGAAGACCGTGTTGTTCCCAAGCCAAGTAGAGTTGCTGCCTCTCCCTTTCTTCCTTTTAAGAGGGTTTCTGCAATTTTTTTGTTTTCAAGACCTTTGGTGCAAACCCAAGAGAGCCAGAGCTGAGTTCAGGGCCCTGAATGGCCCAGCTGGGGAGACAGAGCTGGGGACTGACGGGGCGACCGGCCACGTAGCCTTTGTGCTGTCCATTCATCCCACGGTGTGGTTCCAGTCATTCCGGGCTCACCTTCTTGGCATTGCAGAGTTCCCATCTGCATTTAAGTAAGCCGGCTGGTGACTCTGATGTGTGGGGGTAGCTGCACATCCCTTCAGAGATGCTGGCTTGGAGCCTTGGCACCCACTGTGGCCCGCACATTGGCGGTGTCAGCGCCAGGAGGAGCTGGTCAGAGAGACAGCTGGGACCTCCCGAGGCTGAATCTGCATTTTTAACTTCAGCTCCTCCTTATTCGTGGGCACATTCAGTTTGGAACCAGCAATCTGGGTTTTCACAAGCCCTCCAGGGGATTCTGAGGCAACCCAAGTCGGAGTGAGAACCATTGACTCAGGGAGAGAGTTTTTTTTTTTTTGTTTGTTTTTTTTTTTTAACAAACTTCTCTTCAGGTGTGCTAGTCAGTACCTGACATTTATACGTGTGAATACACTGGTCTGACATTTGAATTACTCTATCAAAGAAGCTCATTCACTTCCACCTGCCCCTGAAAGTGTTGAGACTCCATGATTCGGAGATAAAGAATTGAATATCATTGACTGGGGCTCGCTGGCTCCATTAGTTTCTCCCATCAGGGATGGTATCTGAACAGCAGTTTTCCCTTCTCGTAGAGTAACCTCGTTGCCCAGAGTGAAAACAGACCATGACTGTCATCTCAGAGAGTTCTCTTAGGAACCCCCTGTGCTGGCCCAGAGCAATGCCTGCGCTGCCCACTGGGAACAGCTCCTCTCATCCCTGCTCCTGGGATTGCCTGGGCCACAGCTGATGCCACCCTGGAGAGGCAGGGATGCTGTGGCAGGCTGGGGGCCCACACGACCTGTGACCTTGTGCAGTTTGACTCGCATTTCTGGGCCTGCATTCAAAGGGCTGATCTCATTTACCAAAAGAGAATAATGCTATGGCCTCTCCTACCTGGCGGATCTTTTGTAAATACCAAAAGGACGTCTAAATGTAGAAATGCTTTGAAAAGTTAAAGCTGCTCTACAAATACACAGAATCATTCGTGTTATGAATGAAATGTGGGCTAGGATGAGAGAAAGAGTTAGAATTGAGTGTTTTGAGGGAAGGAAATTTAAAGAAAAAAATGACTTCTATTATGCTACTGATGTTGATATGGCTATTTTCTTTCACAAAGTCTATGCCTGAAATTAACTCTTATTTATTTAATAAAATTGTATATATGTAAGATGTATAACATGATATTTTAATATGCCTATATATAGGGAAATGATGACGATAGTCAAGCTAATGAACTTCTCCATCTCTCCCCTTAATTACCTTTTTTTTGTGTGTGTGTGTGATAAGAGCACCTGAAACCTACTCCTAGCAAATTTTCAATGTTATTAACTGTAGTCACAATTGATCTTTAGAACTTACTCATCTTATATAACTGCAGGTTTCTACCTTTGACCATCACCTCCTGATTTCTCCCTGCTGGTGGAGGTCATCGAGAAGATGTGATCGCTGTTGACCAGAGAGCTGGACCCAGGTAACTGGACGCTCCTTGCCCCTCCCTTGTCCTTGGAATATACATTCTGCCCACAGTTCCCACAGCCAGAGCTGTATCAAGGACACAGCCTTGAGAGAGAAAGGTGTTGTTGAGACCATCTGCATGGTGCCTGTTACTTAGCTCTGTTAAGGCTTCTGTATAAACTTTTGAGATTCTGGTCAGTGGGTATTGAGAACTCTCAACTTATGGTGCCCAAGGTAAGCCTTGTATGTAAGTTCCCTTGCTTATTAAACCTGCCACCTACCAATCTGAGTGGCCTTCCTCTTTCTCCCGTCTCTCCTTGTATGAATCAACACTCCCACCCCCCAGCCCCTGCTAACCACCATTTTACTCTGCTTATAAGTGTTCAACCTTTTCAGATTCCACGTATAAGTGAGATTATGCAGTATTTTTATTTCTGTGTCTGGTTTATGTCGCTTAGCATAATGTCCTCCAGGTTCATTCATTGCAAATGATAGAATTTCCTTCCTTTTTAAAGGCTTAATTATACATATGTTTATCACTGTTTTGTCATCTATTTATCCATTGATGGACCCTTGGTTGCTTCTGTGTTTGGTTATTGTGAACAATGAACATGGGGGTGCATATATCTCTTGGAGGTACTGATTTCTTTTTCTTTGGATATATACTCAGAAGAGCGACTACTGGATCATATGGTAGTTCTCTTTTTATTTTGTCTTAATGTAGATTTCCCCAGAAGCAGATGCCAGGACAAGAACTACAGGGCAGATAGTGTATTTAGATGATAATCTCTAGACACGCTTTGGGGGAGATGAGTTGGAATGTGAGACAGGGAAGGGAAGGTGGCCAGTAAACGGTGGGTCACCAAGCAGGGCAGTGATGTGGGCAACTGGAGTTTAACCAATGGGGCACTTTGGGAGCATCCCATGTATGTTTGTGGGGCTTTACTGGTTGGCTGCTGATTCTGGAGGTCAAAAGTTCACCGGCATTTCTGTTTCGCCTTATGTGAGTAGAGTAGGGTCCCTGGCCTGAGAAAGCCTTTCTGTAGAAAGGTACAGATGCCAACAGTTGGATATCAGACCTGCTTGTATTGAAGTTGCAAGGCCATAGGCAATGGGCAGGGCACACATCTCTGAGTTATCTATGTCAAAAGGCACCTGTGCGACTAAGAATCCTGGGTCACTAAGATTGGAAGGGAGTAATTTTCTTCTCAAATCTTCACCGCGCAGACTTTGGTGCGCACCAGAATAGCCTCGGGCATTTCTACAGCGAGTCGCACGGGCTCCACCACAGACTCACTACGACAGGATTTCTAGTGTGGAACCTGTGCTTTATGTAAGCACTCTAGACCATTCTGATGCCCAGCAGAGCTGGAGCACCACTGTTTTCAGCTCTGGGTGTCAGGGATGTCAAGCATGTCCCGAATCTACTATCAGTCTCCCACATGGCATCTATGGCAGACATCACTGATCAATCCCGGTTCTCTTTCCATCCCAGCCCACACATGGCCTCAGGACCCTTCTCAACGCTAGGCAGCCTTTTCTAATTAATCAGGTCAAAATGCCTTCGTGGGGAAACTGAGAGAAGTCTATTTCTTGAATTGGCTCTATTCATCTCAGGCTTGGACAAAGGAGACAGAAAGGGGCTCTGATTATGGGGTCAAGAAAAAATAGAACATACTGAAGTGAGGATGAAGGTCCAGCGCCATCTTCATAGCTTGGGGATGACCAGCGGTTTAAGCATAGCCTTGCCAGGGAGGAAGGGTGGGCAGCAGCGGGAGGGAGCATCTGCTGGGCTGGAGGAAGGAGAGGTAGGGATACACAAATGACCTCTTGCTTTTATATTGAGATCCTGGTTGTCATACAAGGACTTTGGCATCTGTTAGGGACTGAATTTTTGTGTTCTCCCCAAATTCATATATTGAAGCGCTAATCCCAGTGGGATGGTATTGGGGGTGAGACCTTTGGGAGGTGAGTAGGTTTAGATGACGTCATGAGTGTGGAGCCCCCACAATATGATTAGTGCCCTTAGAAGACAAGGAAGAGGCATCAGAGTGTTTCCCCTCTCTCTCTACCATGCGAGGACACAGAGAAGGCGGATGTCTGCAAGCCAGGAAGGGAGTCCTCACCAAGAACTCAATCTGAAGGCACCTTGGTCTTGAACTTGCAGCCTCCAGAATTTCGAGAAATAAGCCACTCAGCTTATGGTATTTAGTTATGGCAACCCAGGCTGACGAGCTATTCATTAGTGACAGAGCTGAAGACTGTGGCTCAGGTTTGTACCTTTGTGTGACCTCCCAGCCTCATTGCCAGAGAGCAGGGGTGAAGGGGGGATTGTTCTGGTTGGAAAGACTCTTGGTGACACAGTCCATCTCCCTCCACTTTACAGAAGAGTGACCTCCTTTCCAGGGAGATGACGTGACTTATTCAAGGTCACAAAGCATTTGGTGGCAGAGCCAAGATGCATATGCATTTCCAACATCCCGCTCAGTTCCCTTCCCCCTCCTTTCTCTGGTGCTCAGAGTATTTCCAGAACCTTCAGCTGCATTTTGGATCCCCAACACCTCTTGCACAATATTTCCCCAAATAGCACCGAGGTCGACGTCTGCTAATCAGTCTCCTGGAAACCTTTACAGTGAGATTAGAAAAGGAATTGAATGAGGCTCGATGGACTCCTTTGGGACTGAAAACGTAACATGCAGAGTGGGAAATTAAAGCAGGATCTTTGGGGAGAAAAACGACGGAGAGAAGAACCCGGCTTCTCTTATCTTCTTGCCACAGTGAACTCTGTCATCAGAGCTTCAGTTTCGATAAGCTCAGCATGTCTTATCGCAGCCTTTGACATGTGCATTGATCATCCCTTAAACTGTGCTCTGGGAGGCATTTCCCACCTCTCCACGGACTGCCCTCCCATCGCCTTCTCCCTTTAGTTGTTGATGTTGATGTTACACTGCTTTCAAAAATACATCTTTTTAATAACTTGTTCTCTAGGAGGGGATGAGAGGTGGGGCACATCTATGCTTGTGTGGGTTGCTGAAGAAAAGCCGTGCTGGATGTCGAACTTCTACTATCACAGGAGCCTTTGACAAAGAAAAATGGGCCTTGCATTTGGCCCTTACATCCAGCCCAGGCACTGATGCTGGATTGTAGATTACAGCGTTGGAAAGGCATGGTTAAAGCAGCCCAGTTGAAACGGGGGCTGGATTCCTCCAAAGTCTTTAAAGCAACCCCCACGAGTCTCACAAAAGCCTATATCATAGTTCTTTATTTGTTTATTTTCTTGAGAAATTAAAAGTCTTAGTCAAACATCTTATCACTGGGCAGGGTGGTGACTTACAAAAAGATTATTCCCCAGCACGCTACCATTCTATAACGATGAAGCATACAAACTATTCAATTATGTGCATTTAGGGATGGGAGTGTTGAGTGTTTCGTCTCATTGATCAGGTGGGCTGGGAAGGCTTCGAGAGCTAATTATCTGCCACATTGGAAACCCGTTATTGCTTGGATGACCTTTTTGGAAAACCAGGGACAACTAATGGCCATTCTCAGGTGTGTGTGTGTGTGTGTGTGTGTGTGTGTGTGAAGAATACAGAGCCCAGAAACAGCAGGAATGGGAAAAATGGCTTGAATGGAAGCACAAATGAGATTATTTGTTGTTTTTGTCTTTTTATGTGGCCAATGTTTAATATTCACAGATTATTTGATATCTACTAAGCCATTTTACATTTTCTAATTAAAGATATTTTCAAAAGTTTTTTAAAATTGATTTTTAGTGAGATTAAGGAAGAGGGAGAAACATCAATCAGATGCCTCCTGCACGCCCCCTACTGGTGATCAAGCCACATGCCAGACTCAGAATCTAACCAGCAATCCTTCAGTGCACAGGACAAAGCCCAACCAACTGAGCCATGTTGGCCAGGGCTCTAATTAGAGATTTTAAGCATCTTTGAGATCTCAGTAGAGCTGGCATGTAATACCTCCAATTTAAAGATGAAAACCTCAGGGAGGTCAAGTGACTTGTTCAGGATCACACAACTGGCAGTTGGCTGAGTTTTAAATTCAACTCAGCTCTTCTGAACTCCTTTGTTGAAAATACCAGCATTTTCTTTAGGGGTGGATATCAATTTAGCGTTTTGCAGATGACCTATGTTTATGTGAAAGTCATTGTAGCCCAGCCTGTGGCCTCAGTGGTTAAGCATCAACCCATAAACCAGGAGATCACGGTTCGATTCCCTGTCGGGGCACATGTTGGAGTCATAGGCTCATCTAGTGGGGGTGTGCAAGAGGCAGCGGATCAATGATACTCTCTCATCATTGATGTTTCTCTCTCTCTCTCTCCCTCTCCCTTCCTCTCTCTGAAATAAATAAATATATATATTTTTAAAAAGTCATTGCAGTGGGCCTTACTGCAGGGGTGGGGAATGTCTGACCCAGGGGCTGTAGAAGTCCCACAAAATCATTTGGTCTGGCCCTGCCAAGGCATTAGGGGTGAGTTAATTAAATGTTTGACCAAATATAGCAGGCTAATTTTTAAATTGATAATTTTGTATGGCCCACGAATGATGTTATTAATATCCCAATGGCCATTTGGCAGGAAAATGTTTCCCCACCCCTGAGTTAAGCAGATATAGAGGAAATGACCAGTATTCCTCAGGAAGACCAGATAGAATCATGGATATCTGTGCAGGTGATTCACTGCACGAGGGGAACGTTGAAGCACAACCCGCACTCTGTTTGCCCTGCTTTGCACCCTACGGTGAAGCGTGTGCGCCAGGGGGAGGGTGCTGCTTTGCTCTAATTCACAAAAACACTTGTCACGTGGTGCACCTGTGGGGAGGTGGCAGCCGTTTCTAATTGGCACAAAGATGCCATAGGAGCACTTGGTGACCTTGCTCAGTATTAACTTGAATGCAGAAGCTACGGTCCAAAATGCTCACAGCTCTATTTTAATGATGAAAATTGAGATTGTGTTTAGCAGGGCTATGCCTTTGTAGAGTTAGAGGAGACTTGCTGCCTTCTGAAAATGGATTTAGAACAAATGATAGTTAACATGTATTATTGGCTCTGGGAAATGTGTGCGCCTTTTCCTAGAAGTTTGTGTGTAGATGGTCAGGGTACAGAATTCTACTGGGAGAGAACCATGGCCAGGCCCGATCTCTTTCCCTAAGGCTGGAGAAAGGACTTTGAACATGAGCTGGACTAGCCTTGGTATAGCCCTTCGGGGGTAGTGACTAACTCAGACTTTTATGATGCAAACATTTTGAATACCTTGTCTAGACCTTGGAGGGTGGAGCCCACTGTGTGGTTGGAGTGGGCATTTGTTCTGAAAGAAGGGCCTGTCTTGTGGTCAGCATCCTGGGAGGGCCTTGGGCTGGGAGAGGGGGCTCTTTTGCATCTGGGGCTGGGAAGAGTAGGGACTTGATTTGTGAAATTTTCCACCAGAGAGGCAATCATTTTAGTAGAAGCAGTGAGTTTCTTTCTGTAAAAAATTTTGAAGTCCCCAAATCTTTGGTAAAGATTTGTTAAATTTTTTATGGCCTGACCTTGTTCCTGTTTGGAGGGGGGATAAATAAAGGGGCTTCTCTCTAAGCTTAGAGGATAGAGTTGGTACAGAGGTGCCTGAATACATGTGATCACTTGCATCCCTCTAAAACCCGTTCCCAAGCTTGTTGACCCTATACAGAGGGATTGTCTGAGGAAGCCTCTCGCCAAAATATTGGCTTTAATGCCGACCCAAGAGAGAGGCACCATGCTCTGATGTTGGAGACCAGTTGGTCTGGTTTCAGATACCAGTTCTGTAACTTACAAGCCAGTTATTAACTTTCTGAGCCTCGATTTCCTCCTCTGAAACATGACCATGTTCATCCCCACATCAAGGACTTGGGGAGAGGAGAATCTTTGAGAAAGGGACCTGGTGCCATGCACCCAGAAACCTTAGCTCAAAAAATCTTAGCTCCGTACTTGTTAGAAAAGGGTTGTCTTTTCATACACAAAGGAAGCGTTCCCAATGTTACTTCAATCACATTGAAAAGGCATAATGCTTACTCCATCTAGACCAGGGGTCAGCCAAGTTTTCTGTAAAATTACAGAGAAATATTTCCTGCATTGGGGGTCATACCATCTCTGTTACACCCACTCAGCTCTGCCACAGTAGCATCAAAACATCCAAAGACAGTGCATAGACATCCAAAGACAATGGGCATGACTGTGTCCCAATAAAACTTTACTTATGAAAGCAGGTGGCAGATGTAGTTTGCAGACCCTCCATCTGGGCACTGCTCACCTCAAAACCTCTGTGTTGATTCATAAGCTTTGTCCACCCTCCCATCCCCGCCTTGGTGAGTCATTTTTTCCCTCTGTCCATTTTCTTTCAGTGGGCAACACACAGTCACTTCTCAATAAACGAGGAGACTCATAATTTTCAAGAAAAGAGAGGGTAAATGGCTAATCCCAAACACACAGCAGAGTGGCTTAGCACCCCCCTTCCTCTCTATCATTCATCTCTTTATTTAACTCACTGACCCATTCTGCCATCTTGGAAATTAACTGGATTTGAAATGGCACATTTGGCATATTTTTATATCTTTTGCCCTACTTTTTTGCATTCGTCTCTGGATGGTAGAAAGTTTTCAAATGATGTGTCACTGCTCAAAGTCAAAAATTAATTAATTAATCAGTGGCCAGACACATGCAGTGCCCAGAATGCTTATCAGTCAGCCTCAAAAGCTTTGCTAATTAGAAAGAAGTCAGGGTGGAACCAGGCAGATCAAAGAGCCTGATCCCTCTCCCTCAGAACTTCTATCACATTGGTCCTAGAATTCTAATCAATTCCATTTTAATAAATTCTATGGGCTGGGCCTTGTTTTGTTGAGTGTACAGTTTGTAAGTAGGGATTCATCACAAGTGTTTCCTGTTAGCAAGTACCTCTATGGGGGCACATCTTTCAATACATAAAACTTGCATGCATCTTTCCAAACATGACCAAAAGGTAGGTACTGTATGCAAGTTTCCCAAGTTTCCCAAGTGTGCTGAAAACTTTGCACCTGCAACTTCACTCATCGCTACCCTAAAATTCACTCAACACCTCCATTTGGGGAAGCATAGGGTTGTGCATATAGCCTGATGACATGTTTTAGGTAAATAAAGTTTTATTTTATTAATCAGTGACAGCACATTTTAAAAACAACTTTATTGAGATATAATTAACATACCATAAAATTCCCCTATTTTAGGCATACAGTTTAGTGAGTTTTTTAGTAAACTTATGGAGTAATGCAACCATCACTACAATCCAGTGTTAAAACCTTTTCATCACTGTAATAGCATTTCTCATGCCCATTTATAGTTAATCCCTATTCCCATTCCCATTCCCTGGCAACTACTAATGTACTCTTTGTCTCTGTCAATCTTTTGGGGGCATTTCATGTAAATGAAATCATATAATGTGTGGTCTTTTGTGTAGGCTTCTTTCTCTCAGCATCATGTTTTCCAGGTTCATCCATGGTGTAGCATGTTAGTACTTTGTTCCTTTTCATTTCTGGATAATAATGTATTGTATGGCTCTACCACATTTTATCTATCCATTCATCAGTTGATGAACTTTGGGGTTGTTTCCAGGTTTGGGCTATCCTATATAATAAAACCCTAATATGCAAATCGACTGAACGGCAGAACGACTGGTTGCTGTGATGCACACTGACCACCAGGGGGCAGACGCTTAAAGCAGGAGCTGCCCCCTGGTGGTTAGCGCTGCTCAGCTAGAAGCCAGGGATGTCCACCTGCCAGGGAGCGGGCCTAACCCGGCAGCCGGACATCCCCTGAGGGGTCCCCGACTGCGAGAGGGCACAGGCCGGGCTGAGGGCCCTCTCCCCCCCGGCCCCTCAGTGCACGAATGTCGTGCACCAGGCCTCTAGTTATGAATAATGCTGCTATGAACATTCATGTGTGGGAGTATGTTTTTTTTTCTTCTAAGAGTGAAATTGTTTGGATATATGGTAAATTTGACCTTTTAAAGAAACTGCTAATTTTTTTTTCAAAGTAGCTACACCATTTTACATTTCCACAAGAAAAGCATGAGTGTTCACACTGACCCACATTCTCATCATTGCTTATTATTGTCTGTCTTTTAATCATAGTTATTCTAATGGATATGAAGTGGTATCTTATTGTGGTTTTAGTTTGCATTTCTCTAATGCCTTGATAGCTACATAATTGCATAGAATGACTCAGACCACCAGTATCTCCCATTGTGTATTTGGGAGATCAGCATGGCTATGAGATGCCTCACAAGTATCGGGGTTCTCTAGTCCATAGGTTGGGAAATTTTGAAAATTATTTCTACTTTTCCTCAAGTTTACTACACTGAGAACTCTAGAAAATTCTGCAGTGAAGAATTTATTTAACTCAGTATTTCCTATATTTATTTGAAAATAGAAATTTTGATACCACAATGGAAATAGTTTGGGGAAGTGCTGAAGTCTCCCTATTCCTCAGACTCTGTCTTGTTGGAGTGGACAGTGGACTGGCCAGTGTCTTCCACGCAGTGACCCTTGCCCTGCAGGAAGCTGACTGAGTTGGAGACCAGACCCGGAACTCCTTCATCTTCCTGGAGTTCTGCACTATTTCCTCACATCACTCCCACCACAGCCTTCCCCAGGGTCGGGTTTCTGTGGACTTGGGGAAGGCAGGGGGAAGAGCTGGCCTGTGTAATAAGATTTTCTCCAGGTCTTGGCATTGTTTTGGTAAAGAAGTGAGGTGACTGGATACTGAAAGGAAGGTGTGTCACAGCTTTCATGGGCCTTGTTAGTATCAAGGAATGACTTAAACTGGAGGTTCCCCAACAGATATGTCCACCTGGAACCTGTGAATGTGACTTTATTTGAAAAAGGGGTCTTTGGAGATGTAACCAAGTTAAGGATCTTGAGATGGGATCATCTGTCCTGGATTAGGATGAGCCCTAACTCTAATGACATGTATCTTTTTAAGAGATCGAAGAGGAAAGAACACAGAAAAAAGAGGAGGGGCAAAGACTGAGGCAATTATGCTGCCGCAAGCCAAGGAATGCCCAGACCCATCAGAAGCTGGAAGAGGCAAGGAAGTATTATTCTTCCAGAAACTTAGAAGGGAGTGTGGCCCTGCCCACACTTTGATTTCAGACCTCTGGACTCCAGAACTGAGAGGGAATACATTTCTGTTGTTTTAAGCCTCCAAGTTGGTGGTTTGCTATGGCAGTGCCAGGAAAGGAATGCAGACCTGATGCACAAGCAGTGTTGGGATGAGAGGCTATTTGATGAGATGGGAGAGCTAATTCCTTCCTTCCAGCCCACACTTGGTCCTGAACCAGAATGGAGAAACAGAAAACATTGGACAGATCTGAGAGTTCATAGGTCAAATGCAACCTAGTTATCCTGGAGAAAAAGTGAGGAAGAGGCATTCAGGGAAGAAAAAGGGGCAGAGGCAAGAACAAGGAGGGGGAAGGAAGAAGAGATGGAGGAAAATCAGTCAACCTCTCCTTAGGACCCATGAGTAAGCCTAGTGGAGGTTCTTAGTCATGTGGACTGAGGAGCAGACGCTCAGTGGAGAAGGTGGCACATCTGAGGATGAGCCTGGGACACACACTCCCTGGGGCTTCCTTGAGCGAAGTCTGCAGACTGACCAAGGCTGCCTTTCAGTTGTCTACTTTTTCAGACGGCTTTTCTCTACCACGGAGGAGGAGGTGGTGGTGACGTTGTAGTGGTGGATGGGGTAAGAGAGTCTATATGGGGTGGACTGAAGGTGGTTATTGTGTCCCAATAGTAAAGCAATCATATGCTGTTCTTACAGATTCTTAATCATGGCTCTAAAAGCTGCTCAGGCAGCAGCCTTTGGGTGGCTAATTAGGACAGTATCTAACATTTATTTACCACAGCTCCAGCCACAGGCTTATGTGTTATACACACAGTACCTCATCCTACTCCCACCATAATCCTATGATGTGGGTATTATTAGCGTCCCCCTTTTTTTTAGATGAGGAGACTGAGGCTCAGAGATTAAATGACTTGCTCAAGGTCCCACAGCTAATAAATGAGGGAGGCTGGTTCCAGTCTCAATGAGTTGACTCCAGTTGGTTCCAGTCTCAAGGTGTTCAAGCACTATAGGCTGTGAGAGCAAGACCTTCTGGGTCCTGTGGGGTGAAGGAGGCTGGGTCCACTGTAGCTCCAGAATTTTCATTTCAGTCCAGAAGAAAGTTAATGACAGCAGGGAATTTTCAGTTAGTCTTATGGAGTAATCTTGGTGCTTTGATGTGTATGTGGACACAGATGCTGGCTGCATGGAGATGCTTCTTGGAATAATTACAATTGAGATGCAGTGGGTGGGGTAGAAAGTTCATTCAGTCCTGAAATTAATTCCTGGCTTCGATGATGATTGAGTGACCATGGGAAAATCATTGAGGCTCTCTGAGGACTGGCTTTCTTATTTGTAAAAAGGAAAAACTTCTCAGATATCTAACTTATGGAGATGTTGTGAACTAACGAACTCCTCTCTATCCATCTATCTACCTACCTACCTATCCATCATCTATCATATATCCATCTTCATAGCAAAGATAGATACTTTGGTTACTGTGGATCTGCTTACACATGGTAGACACTGAAGAGATAATAGATCTTAATGTTACCTTTATTATTATTTTATTATAACTTTAGCAGGCTCGTGGGATTCAACAATTTCTTTAACTGAAATTACTGACACAAACAAATGCCCCACATTATATAAAAAAGAAGTTACGTGTTTTTGAGGCTTGCTAGTTTAAAACATTAGTGTTATTTTTTAATCTGGCTGAGCAAATTGAAAATGGACTAAATCATTTGCAGCCACATGGACATAATCAATAACTCTGTATGCCTCAAAATAGGTGAGTTTTATTGATGACTTTTAAGCATGACTTGGTGCAAAAATTACCCATTGCGGTGGCTTGCCTACGTTAGGTAAGAGACAACCCTGGCTCCTGGAGGCATGACCCTGTGGCCACCAGCTCCCATGTCAGATCTGGGAAGATGATGATGGAAGGGGAGATGGAAATAGGTCAGATACACTAGAAGGTGTGGCAGGAATCGAGCTGTAAACAACTCAGCAAATGTTAGAGAATGGGACGGGTGGCATTTGAAATAATAAGCAAGCCTTCTCTGAGCAGTCACTCCTCATAACCTTTTGGAAAATTACACTGACCTGCTTCTAAGCAAAGGGTGTTTATCAAAAGGAGAGCTGGCTATACTCACAGAATGCGTGGTGAGAAGGGATTTGCAGCGGGAGACTTGAGGTACGGAAGGGCTTGGCTACTTCAGGGTGAGCCTGGGTGGTGTTGGAATTGCTTCCTATTCAGTCACATTTTCCAAAAGGCCTAGAGTGGAGGGAGCAGACTCTGACACTTTTTCCATATTAGTGGAATTGTCATAAACAAAAAGGATCTTGGTCAACTGGAAGGGGAATGCTCTATCTCATTCAATGGTTGTTACTCAGCTCCAGCCAATGGTAGTTATGTGGGAATATAGACCCCATGTTGCACAACCTTCTGTTTATTTCATCCCCCTTTTCACCCTCAAGAAAGGCTAGTTCTGGAATGTACACTGTGTCCATTTAAAATTTTTGAAAATGTGGTGTGTTTTTTTAAACATTATGATAGCCAGCCATGCTCAGTCTGAATCTGTCTTGCTGTCTGGTAGAAGCCAGTTTGTGACCTTTGACAGAGTGAACTCAAGGAAAGTGCTTTGTAGGCATGGCATAGGAATGCTTTGCAAACTTCGGTTTGGGATGCATTAGGAGGTCATGACATTAATTTAGTGACACAATGGTTACCTTTTAAATTTTTTAAATAAAATAGAAAATGTCAAAAGGTATTATATGCTACATAATGGTTAATTTTATGTGCCAGCCTGATTGGACTAAGGCAGTGGTCGGCAAACTCATTAGTCAACAGAGCGGCAAACTGCAGCTCACGAGCCGCATGTGGCTCGCGAGCCGCAGTTTGCCGACCACTGGACTAAGGGATTCCCAGACAGCTGGTATAATATTGTTGCTAGGTGCACCTGTGAGGGTGTTTTCTAGAAGAGGTTAGCATCTGAATGAACCTACTGAGTGAAGAAGATAGTCCTCATCAATGCCGGTAGGTGTCACCCAATCCATTGGGGGCCTGAATATAACAGACTTGAGCTGGGACATCCATCTTCTCCTGCCATTAGACATTGGTGCTCCTGGTCTCCAGTGTTCAGACTCAGGTGGGGATTTGCACCTCTGGCTCCTGTGATCTCAAGCATTTGGACCTGAACTAACATATACCAATGGTTTTCCTTGTTCTGCAGCTTGCAAATAACAAATAGTTGGAATTCTATTCCTATAATAAATAAATACTCTCCTATCTATCTATCTATCTATCTATCTATCTATCTATCTATCTATCTATCTATATCTATCATCTGTCTGTCTACTGGTATCTATCTAATCTATCTATCTATCTATCTATCTATCTATCTATCTATCTATCTATCTATCTGTCTGTCTGTCTGTCTATCTATCTATCTATCTATCTATCTATCTATCTATCTATCTATCTTTCTATCTATCCATCCATCTATCTCCTATTGGTCTGTTTCTCTGAAGAACCCTGACTAATACACCCAGAACCCAAATATTTAAAGCACGTCAGAGTTGCAGTGGTGGAAGCCAGTAGAAAGGCCATCTTATTTAACCTCTCTGCTTCTTCCTGGTGGCCTCTGAGAGAAATTTGAAAACCACAAGTTTAGGGATCTTTAAGGGCTGTTTCCATTGACCACACCATGGTTGGAACTCACTGATGCTTCTTCATCAAGGGGATGTGTAGCCTCGTGATGGGCATGGAAACCACCTTATTTAGGCCAGATACTTGTCGAAAGCCAAGAGGGCATAATCTTTCAGCCCTACAGGAGTACAATTCAAATGTTGAAAAAGGGGCAGAGGCAAGAACAAGGAGGGGGAAGGAAGAAGAGATGGAGGAAAATCAGTCAACCTCTCCTTAGGACCCATGAGTAAGCCTAGTGGAGGTTCTTAGTCATGTGGACTGAGGAGCAGACGCGCAGTGGAGAAGGTGGCACATCTGAGGATGAGCCTGGGACACACACTGCCTAATAATCCTAGGTGAGCAGACACTGAGAAATGGCTTATGGCATCCAAAGACACAGGGAGCCAACTGTGTATATTTAAAACACCATTTTATTAATGAGAATCATGAAACTCACTTGACATAGTGAATTTCCTGTTCATACTGCCCATCAGGACAACCCTTTCTCCATGTCACCTGTGGTTGGGAATCAGAAGGCTGTTTAATGGAACTCAAGAACAAAGGAAACTGGACTCTCTCAACCGGTATTGCTTTTTGGTGGGAGGGGCTGTGAGAGTGAATGTAGGAAGGAGGGTCAACTTTCCCCATTGCTCCAACGTTGTTTTGGTTGGAGCCCCTTCTTCCTTGAAGAGTGGTGTGACCATAGCCTTTTAGGATGTAATTTCTGTCCCCTTATTTTAAAAAGAGGAAATGAAAGTGCAGAGGTGACATGTCTGGAAACAGGCTTCTGCAGCTCTCGTATGGCAGACAACTTCTCCTTGGGGTTGAAAATGTGGAGGCCAACAGGTTCCACTTTTTTCATTGTCCAGTTTTAATTATTTAGAGATTCTGTTCTGATTTTCTTTATTCTGGTTCCAAAATTCCTGAAGAAGGGAATTAATTGTCCCAACTAAAATGAGGAGCTCACCCTTGGCCAGTCAGCTGGGATGCTATAATACAGAGCTCTGGCAGCTCCAGTGGGAGCCACCTGGGTGGAATGGGAAAGGGGCTATTCCACAAATAAGGATGGGGCTTGGATGATAATGCCAGACAGGGGTAAGGGGAGAAGCAGATGTTTGCTCTAAGAGTCTATTATTATGCATAGTGCCTTGCCTTCTCAAAATCTCATCACAGGACCACATTCATTCATGAATTACTTTATGTATTTATTCATTCAAACATCATTTAATGACCACCTAGAAGGTAACTGATATGTTGTAACATTTTTTAAAATTCCAAAACATTGAATCAAATTAGAATGAGGACAGAGAATAAAGAGAGATGTGATGGTGCTGAACAGAAAAAACAAAACAAAACAACAACAAAAAAAACAGTGCATTTTGCTCTACGTGCCTAATATGCTTTGTTGTATCTGTTTATCTGTCTCCCTTTGCCAGGCTGGATATTACATCAGGGTAGAATTCCATCTTATTGATTCTCATAAAACCCTTGCAGAGTCTCTAATGTATACTTAGGTGTGAGCAGTATGATGGAGGGGTTAAGAACACCAGCTCTGAAGCCAGACTTAGTGGGTTCAAATCTCAGCTTTGCCACTTCCTAGATATCTGAACTTGAGAAAGTTACTTACCTTCTCTGTGCTTAAATTCTTCATTATTGAAATGGGGATTCTTAACTTGCATCATAGGTCATGTAATAACCTTGTGGGTATTATATGAGTTAATGTATGTCAAATACTTTGAGTAGCACCATGATACTGGGGAGTATCATGTTATTCCCTTAAGGAGGGATAGGCTAATCCTGATTGGGGGCTAAGAGGAGATGTTTGGCTTTGGGGCTAATGCCAAAGCACCTCTTTTCCCTTCTAGTGCAACAAGACACAGCATTTAGAACACGATTCAAGCTCACAGTGGCACCCAGATGCATTTTCTCGGCTGACCCTTCACCTGGAGGCCGAGGGGCAATGAAGCAATCAAACTTCAAATAAAAGTTGCAATAGAATTTTCTTTTCCTCTTCAAAGAACCTTTCAGCTGTGGCACTCTGTGCAGTTTCTGCATAGGGGGTATTGATGATGTGCCATATTTCATTATATTCAACACTCCACTTCGTGAACAAAGAGAGAAAGCTCTGCTAACACGCCTGGGGGACCGGCTCTCTCTTATCCAAGTCGAGAGCATCCAGGTGGAAATGCCACCTGTGGATAGAGCTGGGTTATAGCCAAGAGGGATAGACACTTCAGCTGGGCTGATTTTAAAGAGACCTGAGTTGCACCAGTCAGTGAATCCCGGGACCGCTATTGGAAATTAACCTGCCATCACGTGTAGGCTCTAGGACAGTGTTTTTTAAACTTGAACATTAATCAAGGAACTTATATGCATAACCTATGGACACAGACAATTGTGCCATGAAGGCCTGGGTAGGGGTGGGAGTGGAGAGAAAGGGGTCAATTTGGGGAGGGGGACATCTGTAACACTTTCAACAATAAAGATAAATTTTAAAGAAATCCATATTCTGATTCAGTAGGTCTGGGGTAGGGTCTGAGAGTCTCCCTTTCTGACACGTGCCCAGGTGAGGGTGAAGCTGGTCCATGGACTACACTGAGTAGCAAAGATGTAGCATCTCCCTTCATCTTCCTGGCTGGCTTACTTATTCTGTTCACTTATTCTGACATTATTCTCTCAGATTAACCACATTGTGGAACCTGATCATGCCTTTGTTTTTCTATACAGATATTTGGTCAATGTGTATCAAGAATCGAATCTGTCCCTAAGTTGTTATAACACATGCATTCATTCTAAACCAGTATTTCTCAGCCTTGGCACTATTGGCACTTTGGGGTTGGACAATTCTCTGTTTAGGGGACCGTCTTGAGCATTATAGGATGTTTAGCAGCATCCCTCACCTCTACCCACTAGATATCAGTAGCATCTCCTCCCCCAAGTTGTGACAACCAAAAATGTCTTCAGACATTGTCCATTGTCCCCTGGAAGACAAAATTGCCCTGGGTGGAGTACCATTGGGTCAACTCTAAGTTGGTGATTTGTGACAATGGAAGCTACCAGCATGTCAGGTACATATGCTTATTCAGATAGTATTGCATGTGTAAAATGCTTTCATGTATATGATTTTTTTCCTGAGCTTTTCTAGGACACTGAGTTTCCTAGCTGAAGGAGATGAAGTTTAGTGGTAGAACTGGTACTCGAACCCAGGATTTCTGAGACCAAGCTCTGAGCTCTGCCCACTACAACACCCTGAAGTTGGTGTGCTTCCTGCCTATGTTTGGCTTAGAGGAGGTACTGGGCATACTTGGTTTACTGCTTTTCTCTTTCAGACTATAATAATAACATAATAATCCTATATAATAAAAGCCTAATATACTAAGTGTCCGACTATTCGACCAGTCGCTATGACACGCACTGACCACCAGGGGGCAGATGCGCTGACTGGTAGGTTAGCTTGCTGCTGGGATCCAGCTATAGGCATGGGCGAGATGGGCCCGACATGCCCTGGAGTCCTCCCATGGTCCCTCCCGGGCCCGGATTGTGCACCAGTGGGGTCCCTCAGCCTGGCCTGCACCTGCTCACAATCCGGGACCCTTCAGTGGATGTTGGACTGCTGGTTTCGGCCCGATCCCCGCAGGCCAGGCCAAGGGACCCCACATACCGGGCCTCTACTATTATAATATTTCTTCATGCATTGAAAGAGGTAGAATAGTACAGTGATTAAGAGCTCTCTGGAACTAGAGAGCTAGTTCTGGTGCCACTATTAGTTATTTTAATAGTGTTTGGGGCCAATGCCAAAGCACCTCTATGTTTTTGTCCACGCAGGCTGCTAGAACAAAATCCACTGACTAGGTAGATTATTAAGAACAGATATTTATATCTCACATTTCTGGGGGCTGAAGTCCAAGATCAGAGTGCTGGCAGATTCGATCTGGTGAGGACCCGCTTCCTGATTCACGGACTGCATCTTTTCCCTGTGGCCTCACATGGTGGAAGGGGCTAGGGAACTCTCTGGGGTCTCTTATATACGGGCACTACTTCCATTTATAGGGCTCCACCCTCATGAACCAATAACCTCCCAAAGGCCGCACCTCCAAAAACCATCACATTGGGATTAGATTTCAACATAAGAATTGAGGGTGGGTGGGGGTGGTTGGGGACATAAACAATCAGTCCAAAGCACTCTGTGTCTCCACTTAATCATGTATGAAATGCAGATAAGAGTAAGAACTTCATGTGATGGTGGTGGTGGTGGCAGGAGGTAGAAGTGTGCCTAAGGCCAACGTATACATGTAGACTAACTTACTGTTTCCTTTGTTTAACCCCACTGGTGTTTCTCACTATTTAAGACATCATGGTGCTCATATCCTACCAGTCTCTTCCCTTCCCTTCCAGGATTCTGACACAAAGCTCATGGTTCCGTTTGGTTGATAGCTGCCCAAAGCCCTTTAACACATCCAAAGCAGAGACTCCCTTAAACCATGAATAAGAACACGGCCTGAGTAGCTCCTCCCACTCTTCCTCCTTGGAATTGAAGACAGTTGACAGGTGGAGCAGGTTTAACTTGAGTTACACACACAGTTGCAGGGATGAGGCCTATAAGCCTCTAGGACACAGAAGACAGAAGGAGAAGGCGTTCAAAGAGAAAGAGATGAACAGTGGGTCACCTCTGAGGCACCCTGCCCCTGGCCTTTAGTAAACCCTGATCTAAGTGGGTATTGCACTCTGGCCCATTGTGTTAGTCCTCTCCTTCCTTTGGGGGACTAAGGAGTGGAGAGAGAGAGTTGGTAACTTCCTTCACACAAGATATAAGTGTAGTCGTCTTCTCCTCTATGAGTAGGAATAGAAGAAGTGTCTGCCCTTGATTTTCAGGAGTGAGTACATTGACCTCATTTCCCCTTTACCCAAGTCAATTTTCATCCCTTTGGCATCTTGTTACGATTCACTCACTAGATCGTTTAATTGCTTCATCCAGGTAATTGCTTCACCAGGTGGCTGGTGGGGATTACAACTGCTCCTCATTGGACCCCCTCTGCTTCCAGCAATTATCCCTGTCTCCCCCTCAGAGCACTGCCATATGCCAGAGCGGGGCTTGTGTGGGACTCGGGACAGGCTTTAGGAGAAGTTTTAATTTAGTGTCATCATTGGGAGCGATACCCTTGTGTAAAATGCTCATGTAGAATGCATGTACATACAAAGGAGGTTTATATTGTCTTTGTTCTTAATGCCACCCCATTTTTGTTGTACATTTCTCTGCATGTTGCTATTTTTACTTCACAGTACCCATGTAACCTTGGTAAAGAATTTTAATGGCATTCCAAATACAACAAAAAGCGATGAGAAATATTTGAACATGGAAATATATTTTGTTCTTTCAAAGTTTATTCCAGATCAAGTCCAACAGCATCTGTAATGAAACATTCCTAGACCCCAGGCTCCCAATCCTACTGAGACCTCCAGTTTTTAGTTTCTTACACCAACACCCTCTGTTTTCTAGACCTCAGTGCTGACCTCCTCCCAATATTTTCAAACCCAGACTGTCTGCCACCCCGCCACGTCCACCCCAAATTCCATCTCTCTGGGTTCTCTTTGTACTCACTTATAATTCCTGTATCTGAAGAACTGACTTTCTTTCAACTCTACTTCTTTGAAGTCTTAGGCCTTTGAATTATTTTCACTTCTTTTGGAAAATTCCTAACGGTTGATTTTATGAGCATCCGTAACAGGGAGTTTGCTACTAGCAAATATAACCTGCCAGTATCAGCTCAGTAGACGGGTGAATTTACTAGAGTTTAACAGAATCTTGGGGGTCATATAATTGCCCCACCAGGGTAAGAATCCATTTTTAGAGCTATTTAATGGTCATCAAATTTATATTTCCAGGGGTGAGAACTCACTATCTCTGAGGCCAGTTTATTTAATCATTGGACAGCCTCCACTGTTAGATATTATTTTTTTCTTATATTTTGCCTTCTAAAGGGTTTCTGTTCTCAACCTCAAACTTATACTTCTAAAATCGTATTTCTATTTTGCTCCCTAATATCTAATTGTAATTTCCCCAAACCACAATCATTGTTTTCTCATAAAGCATATGTTCAGTTTTTTTTAATAGTTTCATTGAGGTGTAATGGACATACAATAGACTATACGTATTTAAAGTATAACATTTTATGAGTCTTGATCTATATCTATACCTGTAGAACCATCTTCACAATAAAAATAGTGACTATAGCATAGCCTTGGCCAGTGTGCTCAGTGATTAGAGCGTTGGCCCTGTATAGTAGGTTATAGGTCTAACTTTTAAAGAAGCTGCCGAATTATTTTCCATGTGGTTGTACCATTTTACATTCCCATCAGCAATATATAAGAATTCCAGTTCCTCCTCATCCTCACACTTTACCTTGATATGGTTAGTCTTTTTATTTTTAAGCTCTGCTCATTTTTGATCCTGTGATGGACATATCTTTAATTCCCCAAAGATCTGTGACAGCCTGACCACCATTTTTGATGATCTGGAGCCGCCTGATAATATTGAATTAACTATTCAACAAAAACTATTGTGACCAAGTTTTGCGTTACTCAGGATACCTGAACGAAGGCAACAATTCCAAGACTTAAGATGTGGGTTGTAATGGAGTGGAAGTGTGTGTGGGGGGTGGTCTATTAAACAACATGATGTTTTGGTTCATATTTCTTGGATACAGGGTGCAAGCAGCAAGAACCAAGGCGAGACACATCCCTGGTGTGCCATACTACAGGGCTGGTGACTAAGGAGTTTTGAAGAATGGCCTGACGTGATTGGATCTGCACTTTATAAAGTTCACTCTGACAGTGAAAATGAAAAGGTTCTGTTTCTCCTGAGATACAGACCTTGCCACGTCTCTCTTGATTTATCTTCTTCCTTAGATTCTCTTAGGTGGATTTGGAGCTTTCCACTCTGTTTTAAATTTTGCATATTTTGATTTGAAAAATCAAAGGATGCATAAGAGATTCCATGTCAACTTCCAAGCGCTTGGGTCCCCACTGCTGTGGCCTGTGGGAATGACTGTGGTTTTCAAGGTATCAGTGCTGAAAGGGAAGGTGTGTCCTTGTAGAAATGGCCTTTGGCTTGGGCTGCCGTATTACCTGCCAGAAACCTGCAGGGACACAATTTCCTGGGTTGTCCATTTGGCAAGATGCTGATGGAAGCCACCTGGATGAATATAGAGGCAAAGTGAGAGGCCAGACCTGGATCTTTCAACTGTGAGTCTGCGCAGCGCTGACACGTAGCGGGATACACTGGTACGGTTGTCTCATTGTTAAAATGTCAAAAGACTTCTGTATTGGTTGGTATATAGTAGTTTCTCTGTGCACCCCAGTTACTGGGGCTTTCTGCCTGCACAGAGGGATCCCAGGACCCTGCTCTAATGCAATGGCCGGCATCCTTCCTAATTGCTCAGTACTTGTACCATACTAGTTACTGTGGTGATTACATACTTTAAATTTATATTTATATCCTTTTCAAAAAATGTATATGCAGCCTAAGGACAGATGATACCAGTCTGATCTAGAACATGTCAGGCTATGGTAGAGGTGGTACCTATGTGTTTAGAAACTAAAATACCCTAGCATCTCTCCGTAAATCAGCATAAATATTTCACCAATAAGCCAGTGGTTTCTGATGGGAAACCTTATCAGGGAGAATCACTCAAGCAAATGTAAATGAGCACTTCAGCTAAGGCTTAAGAGATTCCATGTCAATTTCCAAGTCAGTGGCTGGTTTTATTTTATTTCTTTGCAAATTGCTTCCTCCCTTCCTCCCCTCCTCCCCTCCTCCCTTCCTCCCTTCCTCCCTTCCTCCCTCCCTCCTCCCTTCCTCCCTTCCTTCCCTCCCTCCCTCCCTCCCTCCCTCCCTCCCTCCCTCCCTCCCTCCCTCCCTCCCTCCCTGTCTTCCTTCTGTCCTTTCTATCTTTACTAGAGGCCTGATGCACAAAGTTTGTGCAAGGGGCTCAGCCCCTGCCACCACAGCGGCTGCTGGCCTCTGCCTTGGCCCCTGCCCACCGCGGTGGTCACCTCGGCCCTCGCAGCCCAGCTTAGTCCAGAAGGTCGTTTGGTCTAATTAGCATATTACACTTTTATGATTATAGATTGAAAGTATTACAGATGTCCCCCTTTTTATCCCCATTGATCCCATCTTCCCCATTCCCATCCCCTCTCCTCCCCAGGCCTTCACCCCTCCATTGTTTGTGTCCATGGGTTATGCATATATGCATATAAGTTCCTGGGTTAATCTCTTCCCTCCCCTTCCCCGCTTGCCTCTGAGAATCCTCAGTCTGTTGCATGCTTCCATGTCTCTGGATCTATTTTGTTTGTCAGATTATTTTGTTCATTAGATTCCACATATAAGTGAGATCATGTGGCTGATTTCTCAGAGCGGGAGCTATTTCCTTTTATCCTGACTACCAGTCGTTTTGGAGCCACAGTTAAACTAGATTTTTTTTTTCCCAGTTAACTTCAATATAATTTTCATTATACTTGATTTTTTAGACGCTGAAATTGCCCATAATTACGTCTGTCCTATCTCTATGGTAATATGGACAATTATAATGGATTATCCTTTTTTCTCTCCCCCCTGGTCATTTGTTGATGCCTTTTTTTGTTGTAAGGATGTGAAAACATAAGGCAATTTCACCCATTACTGGTAATGTTATTCAGATATTTAATTTATTTTCTGCATGCATAATCAGCCATAAATACATTTTAGCTAATGGAGATGACAAGGGTGTAATATAATTTGAGCCCAAACAAATTCAAAATAACATTAAGAAGGAAATACAAAACCATGGGAAGGAAAGAAACAGGGAACTCAATCTGTCTTTAGTTTCTCTTATGCCAAATCTTCTAATATGGTCTAGGCTTTTGGGGTTAATCTGTTTTATGGATTAGTATAAAATGATGAAAGGGCCTAGTAAAATTCATGGTGCATAGTAGGTGCTTAATAAGGAGTTGTTCCCTTTTTTCTCCATCTAAAAACCTATTGACTGTGAACTTGGTGTTTGCTATCAATTGAATGCTTATGTTGCCTCCTTCCCCCAAGTCCAATTTCACGTGGTGAAGCCTGACCCCCAATGTGATAGTGTTAGAAGGTGGGGCCTTTGGGAGGTAATTAGGTCATGAGGATGGGGCCCTCATGAATAGGATTAGTGCCCTTTTATGAAGAGACAAGAGAGAGATTACCTCTTTCTCTCAGCCACATTAGAATACAAGCAGAAGTTGGCTATTTGCAAACCAGGAAGAAGATTCTCACCAGACACCAGATCTGCTGACACCTGGATCTTAGATTTCCCACCCTTCAGAACTGCGAATAAATAAATGTTTGAAGTTTAAGCCACCCAGTCTATGTTATTTTTGTAGCAGCCTGAACTAAGACAGTGCTGTTTCATCTGAGACTATTCTAACTCGCCCCTCTGCCCTCCAACCCAGCAGTCAAACTGCAGGGTGTGCAGAAAGAAGGTAATGCCCCAACCACAGGAATATTGCAATTAGAGTCAGAACTCGAGTCAAGAGAAAAAGTACAAAAATGGGACTTCCTCCCTCCCACCTCCAGGCAGTGCCCCCCAACAAAAGTAAACCTGCTGTGACCCCATCTCATTTCAGTTGCATGTCCTATCTGACTGAGCGCCTGCCTGCTACAAATTCCATTGATGGGCTACCTTTACCCCTGCTTCCTCAGTAGGCCTTGTCGATACAGGCCAATTTCTTCTTCTCAGAGAAGACACCCAGCTTCTCTCCCAAGTCCTTCCTTTTTGAATCCCGATTATGCCAGGGAGAAACTCATTTAGTTGCTAATCTGTCTGTGTGATAGATCTAACACCTGTTTATCTCCATTTCTGTAAAAAAGACTGTGTAACTTTGTTCCTGGCTGTCTTCCAGCTGGGGTGGCACGGGGAGCAGGGGGCAACCAGTCTTCAAATCTGGATGTATTTCTATTTTTATAAGTCCAGGAAGGCCCACACTGGACGATCTTAACTTGTTGCCTTGCCCAGAGGAAAGTGTATGAATGAATTATGAGCACCTGGCTCCATCTCAGGAACTTCTTGCCATCCTGCTGCTGCTCATCATTCTTCCTGGTCCCGCACACCATCTGGGCGTCCCCCTAGCAGGAGCCATTAAGTCTGGAGGTCTTTCTCTCCCTTATAATAAGAGAAGAGGGTATCATTTATCTCTAGGAATGAGGAAAGATATGGGCATCTGGGGCTTGGGTGAGGAAGTCTGGGATAGCTTGTCAGTTACAGGGGTAGATTTAGAAAGTTTTCAAATATCAAAAGAGCATTTTCCTTGCTTCTACTCTAAAACAAATACAGCAGCGGCTGTCCATGGGCTCCTCCTCCACAGCTGGCTTCTTTTCCTGTTTGCTCTTTCTTCCATACACTCGGGTGGGGGGTTGTGGGAGCTTGATGTCTAACTCTGCCTTTGGAAATAGATTCATGTGTTTCAAGCCATGCCTGGGGAATGTTAGATGAGAATCCAGGGCTACAGAGTGGCAGCCTCGTCGTGCTCAACCCCAAATAAGTAAATTTCTATCTGCCCCTTGATAGTCTTGCTCAAGAAAAATGTTTTACATTCTGGCTGCACTTTGCAATGTCTCTGTCACCTGGTGCCACGTCTTGTTATTTGTTTTCTGTTTCCCAAAGAGGGGAAGGGGGTAGCTGAGGGTGTGAGGGGCTGAGTAAAGTACCCATTTATAATGTTGATGTGGCCTCGGCCACTGGGACTAATGCTAAATCTTGTGACCCTTAGGGATAGATCTAAAATGAGGAGGTCCCAAGTAGGGCCCTTTAATAGGTTCAAATTAGAAGAAATATCCACCAGTTCACCACTAGACTTATGGCTCACAGGATTAATAAGACTGTGAAGCTATAGAAGGACATTTCTCTCATCATTGATGTTTCTCTCTCTCTCTCTCTCCCTTCCTCTCTGAAATCAATAAAGATGTATTTTTTAAAAAACCAGTTGCTTTAGCAACGTTTGTTAAAAAGATTATTTTATCCCATATAATTGACTTGGCATCTTAATGAAAAACCAACTGACCATATAAATGTGGGTTTACTTCTATATACTCTATTTTTTCATTTATCTAGTTTTCTATCCTACCATCAAACTATTGATCACTGAACTTTAGAATAAGACTTAAAATCAAATAGTGTTGGTTTTCCATCTTTGTTCATCTTTTTAAAAATATTGTTTTGGTTATTCTAGACCAGTTGTATTGTCATAGGAATTTTAGAATTATCTTGTGTAGGTGTAATAAGTAGTCTGCTGGAATTTTTATAAGGATCATGTCAGCTTTGTATATATTTTTACACACTAATTTTTGAATATCAACCTTGTGTGCTATGACTTTGTTATAATTACTAAATAGTTCTAGTAGTTTGGTAGATTCCTTTGGATATACTACATAGATAATGTGGTCTATAAATAAATAGGATTATATCTCTTTTCCAATATTTATACATTTTATTTACATTTTATTGCACTGGTTATGTTTTCTAGTGCAATGTTGAATGCAAGTGTTGAGAGCAAACATCATTGCTTTATTTGTAATTTGGGAGACCAGGATTAACATTAATGATGGAAGAGAGATGATGGCAGCTGTAGGTTTTTGTTTTTTTATAGATTTGCTTTATTTTTTTCTTATTTCTAGTTTATTGAGATTTTTACAAAAGTATTGAATTTCTGCATCTACATATTGGAATGATTATATGATTTTTCTCTTTTCATTCACTAATGTGGTATATTACATCAATTAATTTTTTGAATGTTAAATCAATCTTATATTCCTAGGACAAATGCTAACAGATCATGACATATAAACTTCTAAAAAGCATATTACTACATTTGTTTTGCAAAGATTTTAAGGATTTTAGCATCTCTTTATGAAGTATTGTGGTTTGTGATTTTCTTTTCTGTAATAATGTTTGTCAAGTGTTAAGATTAGGGTTCTTTGGGTTAGAAAGTATTTGAGTTAGAAAGTATTTCATTCTCTATTTCCTGAAAGGTTGTGTAGAACTGATATAATTTGTTTTTTAAAAGTTTTGTGCAGTTCCCTGGTGATACTGTCTGTGCCTAAAGTTTTCCTTGTGGAAAGTTTTTTTTTTTTTTTAAACTAAAAACTCAACTTCTTTAATACTTGGCAGTATATATTAGATTCTTAATTTCTTCTTATGTTGGTTTTGATAATTTGACTTTCTCAAGGAATCTGTCTATATCATTTAAGTTTTTGAATTTGACATAAAGTTGTTCAAAATACTCCGACTGTCCTCTTAATGTCATGTGATCTGTAGTGATGTTCCTCTTTGCACTCTTCTTCTTGATATTTATAGTTTATCTTCTTTTTCTTTCACTTGTGGTAGGAGTTTATCAATTTTATTAGTCTTTTAAAAAATGAACTTGTGTAAATGTACCCACTTATCTACTGATAGGCACTTGGGCTGTTTCCAGATCTTAGCTATTGTAAATAATGCTGGAGGGGGCAATAGAAAAAAAGGGGGGGGGGCATCTGTAATACTCTCAACAATAAAGATTTAAAAAATGAACATGAGACATTCTTTACTTTCTGTATTGTTTCCTGTTTTCTACTTTGTTAATTTTAGTTCTTTATGATTCCTTCTTTCTACTTACTTTGTTCTTCTTTTTCTAGTTTGTTGAGGTGGTGTGTGTGTGTGTGTGTGTGTGTGTGTGTGTGTGTGTGTGTGTTCAGCTCTTTGGTATAGCTTAAGTGACTTGTTTTGATTCTTTGGGTAAGGACCACTGTTAGTCATGATTTTCTATGTCTGAAATGCAAAAGCAACCATTGACTTTCTTCTAAGTACTGGAATTTCCAGATAAATTTGAAATACAAAAGAAAAATTGCTAATGCTACCTCAATCAATGTGTTCATTGATTACAATAATGGTTTTGATTTTTTCACCCCTCCCTATATCCACAACCTTTGCAATATGACTTTATAGCTTCTTTGATTATAAATAGATGGAACTTGTTTCCCTTTATCTCAAGTCTGGGCCCACCTTGTATAACTACTTTGGCCAATAGAATGTGGTGGAAGTGACAGTGTGTCACTACTGAGACTAGGCCTTGCCATGAGTAGCCTGATGGACGTAGAGATTCACAGGGCTCAGTCACTCCCTTTTCTCCAGGCAACAGCCAGCGCCAACCACAAGACATGTAATGTTACCCTTGATCAGCCAGCTCCCTATGACTTTGCCAGCTGACTACAGACACAAGATGAGATTATCTGAGCATTTCCCAGATCAATAGAACTTTCCTGCTGACCCACAGACTCATGAGCAATAATAAATGCTTACTGTTTTAAACCACTGAGTATGTGGGAAACTTGGTTATACAGGAAAAGGTAACTGCTGTAACTGATACAACCACTTATGCTTCCTTCCTGCAAACAAAGATTGGAATTATCCTCTGTAATAAGAAGGAGGTGAATTTTATGTTGTCCTGGCAAAGTCTTACTGAAGCATTCAGTCATCTGCATGTGATTGGAAGAAATTATAATTACTTTTTTCAACAGTCTGCATTGGAGTTCCACTTGGGGAGAAACTGTTTCTATTTGAAAAAATACAGTAGAAGTCTTCTTATCTGATATAATTAGAACTGGTAGTTGCCTGGTTAATCTAGCAGGAGAATTAGAGTTGCCTATTAGCTATGAGCTTTCAGCTTTCTGTGGAGAGCATTCAGACTGTTTTGCAGAGGAAAACATACTAGAGGTTGAATAGGAACATTTATTCCGTAGCTTGTTGGGAGGAGAGGGCCTAGGTCGATATCCTAAGAGGAAGAGAAGGAATCATTATTATTATGTATAAAAGTCTTGTTTCAAATTACAGAGGTAGAAATGATGCTCCTCATTCACTCATTCATTCGTTCGTTCATTCATTCATTCATTCATTCATGTGAAAGACTTTATTATATTTTCCCAAACAAGTAAGGACTTATTGAGCCCCCTCTAGGGAGCTGGATGAAATTAGGAACTTTGTTATGTTTACCCACTCACCACATCCCAAGTAAATTGGTGCCTGGCACCGATTAGGCACCATCTACTGGTTGAATTTAGAAGTAGAAGGGAACATATCATTTGATTGAAGGAGGGTAAGAATGCATCATTTTAAATCTGGCAGCTGAGTTTCTTTTAGGGAGCGACTTACTGCTGTTTAGAAAAGTAGCTTCATATAGACCCCTCAGGTTTGGAAGGTGTTGAGATGGTAAGGCATAGTTGGGAAGGAGACAGTGAGACAGAGACTGAACACTGGTCTGCATTAGAGATGATATAATTAGAACTGGTAGTTGCCTGGTTACGTGGGAGTTATGGCTTGCACGGAGCAGAGGGAAGGCTAGGAGGAGGAAGGAGAGAGAAATTGGGGCTGAGATGGGTGGTCCATGAGAATACTGTTGGCAAGCAGAGAGAGTGAAGGGATTTGAAGACCAGTGAGGTGTTTTATTGCCATGTTTTTGGTCGTGCTGTGGTATAAAATCCTCTTCCTTGTCCCACCCCTTCAGTCAAGTCTGCCAACTTTACAGCCTGAGGTAAGGGGTGGAGAGCCGTATCTGGTAGCAGTGTCGAAATGGGCAGAAAGTGTGTTTATCCACAAACTGAATGATCTCACCTGAATAATGGGACGCTGAGCTAGAAATGTTTGATTGTGACAACTCTGTTCCCACATCTGAAGAATCTATGCAGAGATGGGGATCCACTGTGAGCTTTTCCATAGCATATGCTTTGTGGCTTAAGTTAATTTCATTTCAGTTGCAGAGGAGTGGGTGACCCAGGGAAGCTGATAACAAGATGGTGTGAATATCATTTTAGATATTATCATTTTAGATAGTCCTTTTAGGAGACCATCAAGTGGATGGGCACAAGATGCTCGGTGAGATAAGGGTGCTACAAGGGAACTTTTGACCTTCCTGCCCTGCTACTCACTAATGTAACTGGATGAGGCATAGGAGATCCCCTGCAGCTTTTTCTGCTATAGTTAACTTATACTCACAATTCATTTTGTGGCTTTATGTAATGTTTTTAGCAGCATCACATGATTTTCAATATTTTTATGGTTAGAAAATTTCTTCCTTGCCCACTTGAATAGCACCCAACCTTCTCATAAAATGCCTACTGGAGCATCAACTTAGTCCCAACCACTCGGTCACTCTGGAGGTAAGCCTACTTTGGGCACCTTTCAAAGCGATTGAAGGACCTGGTTCTAAAGGTGGTCAGTATGGGTGTCAGACTAGTGAAGGAGTAAAAGATATGTCTGATTCCTGTAGCCACACCCTTGCCATTTGTCTCGGAATAGGTGACTGCCTACTTCCAGGTGTTTTCTGACTGAGGAAGCAAAGGAACCCTAATGTATGCCACACCTCTACTTCTGCCCCTCCCCCCCAAATTGATGGAGCTGTGGCTTTAATTGATGGTGGCTTGGGCACCCAGAAGCAAATAACTAGCTCCTGGCCATTGAAAGATGGTATAGCACTCAAATTCCAAGATTCAACTCATTGGGCTTCAAATTCTGATTTGACTATTCATTTCCCCCTACTTATTTGATACTAGGGGCCCGGTGCATGAAATTCGTGCACTGGGGGTTGGGGGTCCCTCTCACATACTGGGAGCCCTCAGGGGATGTCCTACTGATGGCTTAGGCCCGCGCCCAATGGGGAGCGGGCCTAAGCCGCAGTCTGGCCTCCCTTTGTGGGAGGCAACCGGGATGATCAGGGGAAGGCACCAGCCCCATCACCCCGCTGCTGCAGCCACTGCTAGTCACCGCAGCCACCAAGGTGTTTTTATCAACACGGACTCTAGTCCCTTCACCAAGAAAAAAATGACAACTTTCTTTAGGCATTTTTAAGATGTGTCTTTCATAGGATATGCATTTCTTTATTTATTTTTTATCCTCACTGAGGATATGTTTCCATTGACTTTTAGAGAATGTGGAAGAGAAAGGGAAAGACAGAGAGAAACATCAAAGTGAGAGGAACACTTTGATTGGTTGCCTCCTGCATGAGCCCTGATCTGGGCCCCGGCCAGGGAGGAGCCTGCAACCTAGGTACATGACCTTGATCAGAATCGAACCCAGACCCTGCTGTCTGCAGGCCCAGGCATTATCTACTGAGTCAAACTGGCTAGGGCAGAATATGACATTTCTTAGCCCTCCAGCAGCGGACCTTCGTTTTTTTTCTCTAGAAGTGTGGTGGAAAAACCCTAGATCACCTTTTTTGGATTCTTATTACCTAAGTTACTAAGAATATTACCAGTGGTATACAGGAAGCTTAGCCAATGTGCAGTCAGAAAAGGTATTTCCTCTATAGTTCACACCAATCAATGGCTGGGCCCTGCCCAGGCCTAAAGCCTCTGGCCGAAGCTTTAGGCCTGGGCATGGCCCCTCCAGCTCCCTCTGATCACCGGCTCAACCCTGCCCAGGCCTGCCCAGACCGAAAGCCTCTTGGGCAGGAGCGGAAACCCAGCTCCCTGCGATCAATTGCAGGGGGTCCCCTCCTGCCCAGGCCGAAAGCAGACCCCCATCTCCCTGCCCAGGCGATCGATCACAGGGGGTCCACTGCTGCACCAGGCCGAAGCAACCCTCCAGCTCCCTGCGATCGATTGCAGGGGGTCTGCTCTGGCACCAGGCCGAAGGCCTACGGTGAAGGCTTTCGGCCTGGTGCCAGAGCGGACACCCAGCTCCGTGCTATCGATTGCAGGGGGTCTGCTTGTGCAGCAGGCCGAAAGCCACACCCAGCTCCCTGCGATTGATCGCAGGGGGTCTGCTCGTGCACCAGGTCCGCAGCGGACACCCAGCTCCTGTCATCAATCGCAGGGGGTTTGCTCGTGCACCAGGCCGAAAGCCTCCGCCGGAGGCTTTCAACCTAGGGCTGGAGCAGACACCCAGCTCCCTGTGATCGATTGCAGGGCGTCTGCTCCGGCACCAGGCCAAAAGCCTCCACCGGAGCAGACCCCAGCTCCCTGCGATTCGTTGCAGGGGGTCTGCTCAGGGCGCCTATGTATGCAAATTAACCACCATCTTGGTTGGGTTTATTTGCATACTCGCTCTGATTGCCTGGTGGGTGTGGCTTGTGTAGTGGAGTGATGGTTAATTTGCATATTACTCTTTTATTAGAGAGGATAACCTAACCTCTCCAAGTTTTAACTTCCACATCTGTAATAGGAGACCCTTCAAACATACATTTATCAAGGGGCTGTTTTTCATTTAAAAAATACTATTGTTTACATTTCATTCTGGTGATTCCAATTTAATTGGTTGGAACTGCAGCCAGAACATTGGGAATTTTAAACTATTCCCAAGTGATTATAACATTCAGGAAAGGAAAAGGAGATGGAGGGGGAGGGAGAGATACTTTCATTGATTCTCTAGGTTTATACTAGTACTCTTACTAGTTTACATACCCAAAGGGTGGCCTTGAACTTGAATTACTGAAGATCTAGTGTCATGCTCTGTACAATGAGGATGGTTTACTTCCCTTCCTGCACTTCTGTCGGCACTAAATATATGGGTCTGGAACATATGATTAGAATCTGAGAAGTGGGGAAAAGATCTGCACCAGATTGGGCTTCCTCTGCAGAGCTGTTTGGTAGGCATAAATACTATTATTGTGAAAAAGCTTAATTCTTGGGGCTATTATACTAAGTAGCTGGATGACATTGGATTCTCTAAGAGCTTTAATTTTCTCATCTCTAAAATTTCTACAGTAATACCTGCTTCAAAGGGTTTTCATAAAGATCAAAATGAAATAGAATCCAAGGGAGTGTTTTGTAAACTCTAAATTCCAATGCAGATATAAGATGTCACCTACAATTCCCTTCTATATTCATGCTACAAAGAGAAGAGGAGGAAACTCGGCCTTGAGTATCTTTTTTAGCACTTGGTATAATTTCACAGAAAATCTTACCAGAATTTTAAAAATATAATAAAACTGCTAATTTTTATAGTTTTGCATTAAATTAGAATCACTTCAAGAAAATCTTTAATGGGTCTTAAGGTTCTTATAGAGATGAAATATTTTCCCAACTTTGTTCTTTCACCTTGCGAAACATTGACAATTACAGCGATTTCCTGCTTTGAAGGGAGATTGGGCATTTAGACAGATTCTGATAAAGTTGTGTTAGTTTAAAAAAGGGAGAATGAGAATGAGAACGAGAACAGCAGCAACAACAGTATTTGGATTCTTATTATACGTCAGGCATTTGCTCTAACAACTTTACGTGGACTCATTCAATCCTCACAAGTCTTTGGTAATATTACCCTTCTCTTAAAGATGAGAAAACTGAAACACTGAAAGCTTGAGTTGCCCAAATTCTCATGGGTTGAAGGTGGTAGAGCTAGTATTTGTTTAATGGCATATAGATTAATTCAAAGTTTATGATCCTAGACACAGGATTATTTGAATAAATATAAAGATAAACAAGGATATATTATAAAGCACAGAATAGCTCATTGGAATCCAGAGTAATAAATTAGATGAGTCAGTAGTGGAATCTTCTTCCTTTAAAAAGAGGAACTAGAAGAGAAACCATTAAATCAAGCAGTTAACATGTCTGATTTGCTCTCTCTCTCTCTCATTTCCTTCATCTCTACATCTTTTGGTGGGTTTGCATCCTCCTCTCTCTTAATCTGAAAACAAGCTTCCTCAACTTCTGCATCAATTTAATAGCATATGGCTGGCTCACAACCATGTGTTATATTATTACCAACCTAGCCACTTTTGGAGATTGACTTGTAGCTATAATCCCAGTTTCAAATATGTGATAGAGACTTGATTGGTCCACCTTGGTACCTACTTACTGACCGAAGGATGGAATGGGCATGGAATATTTTAGTATAAGTAGTATTCCTGGACATCTAACTATGTATAGTGACAGGGGCTGGTCCAAGGGAAGGGAGTATTGGTTTGTTGACTGGCTCCATAAGATATCCATTCAGTAGACATTTAGTGGAAAAAATTTTTGTTTTTAAAACTAGAGGCCTGGTGCATAAGATTCGTGTACTTGGCGGGGGGTGGGGGGTGAGGGGATCCCCTCAGCCGGGTCTGCACCCTCTCGCAGTCTGGGGCCCTCGGGGGATGTCCAACTGATGGTGTAGGCCTGCACAGGGAGCGGGCCTACACTGTCAGTAGGACACCCTTAGGGCTGCCATAGAGGCAGGAGAGGCTCCCACCACTGCTGCTGTGCTCACCAGCCATGAGCTCGGCTTCTGGCTGAGCAGCACTCCCCCTGTGGGAGCGCACTGACCACCAGGGGGCAGCTCCTGTGTTGAGCGTCTGCCCCCTGGTGGTCAGTGCACGTCATAGTGACTGGTCATTCTGCCGTTCGGTTGATTTGCATATTAGCTTTGTATTATATAGGATAATTGACTTACTGTATAGCACTCTATGAATTTAAATAGATGTATAGATTTGTATAACCAGCATCATAATTAGGATACAGAATAGCTGATAAAACTCTCTCATGCTATCTCTTTGTAATCATACCCCAAACCACAACAGCCACTGATTTTTTTCTTCATCATTATAATTACAAAAAAGGGTTTATTGACTGATCCCTGGATCCAACAACGTGGCCAGGTATAGTCCTTGTCCAAGAGACTGAATTTTTTTTTCTTCAAGTTGTGGAACTGATATACATCAGTACATGCATACATGTGCTCTTCAAATATTAGTTTATGAAAAGTAGTCCTGATTTAACAATCCCATCCCAACATGATTCAAATATAGGGCCAGCAGTGTTACTGGTTATCTCAATGTTTAGGATTCAATTTATTCAGCTAATATTTATTGTGTGCCCATTAGGTACTTGAATGTTCAAGGGAAAAGTCAGTGTAAATAACAGACAAAAATTCCTGCCCTTCTCTAGCTCACATTATAGAGGAATCACAGTCTAATATGGAAATAATATATAACAAACATCAAGTCATTCATATCACATGGAAACTAAAATTTCCCTGTTGCTGATCTATCATTTATGGGTCTCTTCTTGGGTCATCTTCCCCAGGGGCTCAGGGCTAAGCATCATGGTCAGGCTTTTCAAATCTCAAGGGGGGTCCCAAACACGGCACTTAGCTCCTTGGCTTGTGACAAAGAAAAATGGCCCCAAACCTGGTTTGAGACAGAAGTTTTTTTGTGATGTAATTCACAACCTCCTACCAGGAAGAAAATGAAGATTTGTGATAAAATGCTTAAACAGTTTTACATTAAATTTTAATGAGATTAAGACTTGAAGCCGGGAAGCTACCCACCTACTTAGCTGACTGTCAGTCAAGGGTCTAACGACCTTCTTAACCAGATGTTCTTTTACATGTATCCAGTCTCACAGTGATTGCCTCACTTTCCTCTTCCCGGAAAATGTTTCCCCCAAGGTCAGGCAAGGGCTCTTCTTTCACCACAAGTTTGTAATAAAATGTGGATCTATGCTCATAATTAAATTATCTGATAGGATACTTTAAACTTTTTTCTTTTAATCTGCTTATTCTTAGAGCCCTCTGTCAGAAATAAAAAAGAAGTGGTATGTACTATAGATATGAAAGATGTTACCATTGTAGAAAACTGAGTGAAGGGCATATGGGATTTCTCCGTATGGTTTCTTACAACCGCATGTGAATCTAAATCTAAAAATGAAAAAGTTGAAGAGGTGCTATCTTTGCTTTCTCTGCTCCTTTTCATCTACTTCCTCTGAGCTTCGATGGCATTTTCCTGAGCTGTCTAGAGGGTCATGTCTACGTTTTATCAGGACCTCTCTTCTTGTCAGTCTTCCTACTTCTTCCCATCTCTGTGGTATTTCCTTATATATTCTAGCTACTAGTATGCTACAATACTCATCTCTTTGCATGTGATACCTCATTATTAAGCTTTATGGCCATTAAAGATAAAAGTTGTGCTTTGTGCTTCTTTGACTTTGCCACATAGGATGTGTTCATGAAATATTTATTGAATTAAATTACATGTTAAATACCAAACACCCTTGCTAGCTCTTCAGGGAACTGTACCTCTAAGCTAAGGAAAGGGAATAAGGTGGGCTAGGAGAATCCCTTGGTTGCTTTTGGTGAGAAGCAGACCAGTGCTTCTCAATATTGATTGTATATTGGAACTAACTTGGTGGCTCTTAAGAAATTCCAATACTCAGGTCCCCCCCGCAGCAATTACTATTGTCATCATTTAATCAATCTAAGGTGGGCATGGCATCCGTATGTTTAAAAGCTCCCTGATTCATCTTTATTTTCTCAAAGGGAAGATGGGGGTGGGTGGGAAGAGATTAACCAAAGAACTTACATGCAAATATGCATAACCCATGGATACAGACAGTAGTGTGGTGCAGGCCTGGGGTTTGGGGGTGGGTACAGGCTAGAAGGGGTCAATAAGGAAAAAAGGGGACATCTGTAATACTTTCAGCAATAAAGATAATTTTTTTTAAAAAAGCCAATAGATGAAAAGATCTTTGACATTCCTGCGAGTTCTCATGCTCTAGGATTTTTGTTAATTGCCCTACTTCACTATTCCAATCTCTTAGAAGTTAAAAAAAAAGTCAAAATGTGTGTGTGTGTGTGTGTGTGTGTGTGTGTATTATGATTTCTATTCTAAAAGCAAAATCCCATTAAACAGAATCAATCATTGGGTGATAATATGATGGTATTATAGAAGTTCTGTGCAAAAGAACAATAATTAAAGAAATAACTTAAATGGAGAGGGAAAAATAGCTCCCCAATTTAGTCTAATTTGCAGCCAGGTTTAAGGATCACTGGTCTTGAGCAATGATTTCCAAAGTCTTTTTACCCAAGTATGTTTTCCCCCAGTAGGAAAAACACATTTCCTACCACTACAAGTGACTGACCGAGACAAGGATTTTCATCCAGAAGTGGGGATGGAGTGGCTAAAAAAAGGGATGGGTGGTTTGAAACAATTCCCTGGGATGCCAATATGCCCTGTTAAGAAGGCACTCATTCTCTCCCCGCCCACATCCCACACTACTCCCAGAGTTTCTGCAACACTTATTTTTTAAATATATTTTTATTGATTTCAGAGAGGTAGGGAGAGGGAGAGAGAAATAAACATCAATGATGAGAGAGAATCATTGATCTGTCTCCTGCACCCAGGCAAGTGCTTTGACCAGGAATTGAACCATGACCTCCTGGTTCATCGGTCGACACTCAACCACTGAGCACACCGGCCAGGCTCTGCAACACTTACTGATTCCACAAGTACTGTCTAATCTGTGCTCTTTACAAGAAGCCTCATGGCGTCATGGTTAGGAGCGCAGACAAGTCAGGGCCTGGGTTAGAATCCTGTCTCTACCACTTAGTAGCTGAGTCAGTCTATCACGGCAGTTCACTGTGCCTCAGTTTCCTCATTTGTAAAATATGATAGTTAGAAATCCCATCTCACAGGATTGTTGTCAGGACTAAATTGTTATTTAATTCATAGGAAGTACTTAGACTACGATGGACCAATGGTAAGTGTGCAATACACATAAACAGTTACCTTCCTTTTTTCCTCCTCCTCCTCTTTGTTACTATTGTTGTTATTTTTCCAGGCATCATGCTAAGTGCTATGATGTAGCAGTGAATCAGAATGACTCAACTCTTGCCCTCATGGGGTTCAGTGGGGAGAAGCAGGCATTAAATCCCAGCACGCCTTTATTGCACATCAGCATTCAGTGACCTCTGTGTCGAGAGATGGGATGAAAAGCTTAGTTCTCTCAGTGACTCCTGTCCACTCCAGTTGTTACCCTCGCTGTGGTCGTGAGTGAAGCATCCTGCATGAGACACTTGGTTTTACAGAACTTTGGCTTCAGGTTTGAAGGATTTCTTTGCCCCTCACCAGGGAAGAGCAGAGAGGAGGTTGGTGCCGATCTTCAATCTGGGCTTGACTGGCATGCCCAGATCCCCTACCAAGTTCCCTCTCTCACAAGCTGGGGGCCCCGTGCCCTGTCTCCTCTCTGTCATCTCCCAGAACGACCGACCGACTGTGCCTTCCCCGCACTGCACTTCCTCCCCAGCAGAGCCTGGGAGTGCTGGGGCATGATTCATCGGCATGTACACTGATGTTCCTTCCTCCAAGGCGAAGGGCGGGAGCCTGTGGAATGCCGTGAACCAGACATGAAGCAGGTGTCGTTCTTCCCAAGTATGGCTCAGTGTTAGACTCGTCAGAGCACCATGCCTCTGTGCAGTCAACTTGGGTTTTTCTATCTGAATTTACTGAGAATATAGATTCACTGAAGGTGATTCAGGTAAATTTCTGCCTGCTGTTGCCTGTCATAACTTGTATGAAAACTTTTTTTTAAATATTCAATCATACTAGTTGGCTTTGAATACTGACTTTGCTACTCACTTGGGTGGCCCTGAGTCTATGGCCTTGTGGTTTTTTGTTGTGTTTTTTTTAATCTATAAAATGAGAATGATGATAGTACCTATTTCAGAGGGTTGTTATAGGATTAAATGAGTTAATAAATGACAATTAGCTAGATATTTATAATTACTTTTAGAGAAAGGTGACAGGAACTAATATTTATTGAGCTAAGCCCTGTGAGTCTCTTACACAAAATGCCACTTTCAGTTCAATTTTTCAGGTAGGGAAGGTGAGCCTTGGAGGGGACAAGTAACTACTTGAAAGTCAGAACCACCCAAAATAAGGAACAGAACGAGACTTTGAACTCTCCCAGATCTGACTTCACAATTCCATCATTTTGTCACTTTGCCATGCTCATCGTTAAAACGCAGTTCTAGGCCCTGCCAGAGCAGCTGTCTCCCGGGCATCTGGGCCCTCCGTGGGGAGAGCCATCCTCCGCCCTTCTGGTGGCTGGAACCTTGAAAAGAATTGAGAATACTTTAAGTACTCTGTGCATGCCCACACTTATTTTCCCAGTATTACTGCAACTGTGTCTAATAATAATAATTCATTGTTGATTACACTGATTTTAATTGTTGCAGTAAATGAAGCTCAAAGAGGATAGTTGTGGAAAAATTATTGGAAATGTCCCCAGTGTTAACGTTTTTTTCTAGAATGAAGTTTTCCTTTTAGTAAGATAGCATAGCAATTCATCTGTTTTTTCATATTCGCTTTCCAAGTACAGTTGGTGTTTCCTTCTAAATGCTTCTAGAATCTACATTTCTTCTTGCCCTGTGCAATTTATTCTTCATGTTGAGGCCAGAGGGATTTTTCAAAAATGTGGATCTACTGTCACACCCCCCTGCCTAGGATCCTTCAGTGGCTCCCCATTGCTCTTAGAGTGGAATCCTAATGATGGCTGCTGCCTGCATGTTCCAGCATTCCCCTGTGTGGCATATGCAAAGGGCTCCAGCAACCTTTCCCGAACCTTCAGGTGCCTCTACCCTGATACTCTCCGCGCTCCAATCACACCATCTCATTATTGGTCCTGCCTGGGAGTCTTGGTGTCTGTTGTATCCTTTGCCTGGAACACATTTCCACTTTCCACCCACCCCACTTCTTAACTAGTTCTTATCCATTATGCTCAGCTCAAATGCTATCTCCTCAAACACACTTTCTCTGATCAGGTTAGGGAGCGGTTCCTGATCTTCATATGCAAAATGTCTCATAGTAGTTCTCCTTTGAAGCATTCGTCTTTATTATAATTGAATAGGTAATTGTATAAGGACATGTCTGAGCTCTCCCACCAGCATGGGAATCCTACAAAAGGCGAACATTGCGCCTTTCTTATTCTCTGCTGTATATATGCCCATCCCCTTATGGAGTAGGTCTTGGATGAATATTTGTTGAGTGAATAAATAAACTCGAGGGTATTTTTTTCTCCTCTAAGAGAGGCTGTGATCTGATAGATATACTTTCCTCTCTTAAATCAAAGCAGGATTCCAGAAGTGTCTACTTTTTAAGCAGGCTTAATCTTATTACCACCTATATATTTTGGGGGAAATCCCATTATAGCGCGCCGGGCGGCTTGGTCACTAAATGTGGCCGTCATTACCCAGGTCTAGAAGGCAGAGTCACGTGCAGTGGCCTTTCCAGCTGAATCTGCTGCAGGCCAGCTTCTCTAATACGATTATCTTGCTTTAATATGTACGCAATCTGCCTCTAACAAATTGCTTTAATACTGGCTGTCTCCTGCAGGACAAACCTGTAAAGGAACATTTTTCCTTGGCTGGTGTAATGGAATAGACCTGTACCATGATTGGAAGAGCTGGAAATAGGGCGATATTGGCTGTTCTCTCTTCCCAGAGTTTGTCTTTGTTGAGTCCTGTACTCTCTTTCGGTGATAAAAGTCATTTTTCTTGCATCCCATTTTTGAACCATCTGCCAGTAGTCGTGGCCTCCAGAATACATAGGCACATGAACGCATCCATCCCTTCCTTCCAGCCCTTCCCCTCGCCATTGCTGCAGTCACACCTGGGTGCTCCCGGCCCTCGGAGCAGATTCATCAATGACTGGAAGTAGGGCTGCTAATGTCCACATCATTCACTCCACTGTGATGGTTGAAAAACGCCTTTAGCTTGGGAGTCATCATTCTGGGTGGATGCTCAGTGGAATTCACTCCCAATTCCTTGTCATTTCTGGCCAAATTTCACAAGAGATTTTCAGTAGACCTGGTAGAGTAAAAACAAATATAGATCTGAAAACTTTAATGGCAGTAGCTCCCCGAAACTATAAAACTCACAAATAAGGAAAGAGAGGCAGAAAGGTAAAATAGCAACCAGAATTTAAAAAAAAAAAATCTATATGCAAAAACCAAAACTTGCTCTGGAGTTCAGATTCCATATTTATTTAGAGGATTGTGACACAATAACGTTCTGACATACCCAGTCCTCTGAGGTGAACGCCAGGAACGGATAATGCAGCTTTTTCAACCTGGGTCAAATCTGGCCAATTTGCTCATCTTGGCCACCTGGGTTTTGAGAATGACCTATGAACTTGGCTTCTTAGAGAGAGGCAGGGATGTGTGATATTCTCCATTCCTGCCCAGGTTAGGAAGTAATAATAACAATATTTATTGAGCACTTATTAAGCACCATGAACTATGTGCATTTTTTGTCATCCCACTCGGTCCTGAAAAAACCCTATGAAGTAGGTTTTATTATTAGCCTCATTTTACAGAAGAGGAATCAGAGGCTCAGAGTGGGCCAGTAACTCTCATATGGGCACATTTTACTGAGAGGTGAAGATAAATTTTTCATCCGTGTTTGACAAAGTCTAAGTCCAAGCTTTTGAGCACTACTGTGCGCCTTTGCTTTATAGAGGTGGCAATAATAAATCAACCCCATTTAGTCAGGGGAGGCCCACTTTCTGACCTCCCTATTCCCCTCTTTGTAAATAAATCTACAGCTGGGAGATAAAATAACTTACCTCCTTCCCCAGAGCAATTTCCTGTTTCCTATCAGCTCAAAAAAAATTGAACCAGAGGGAGAGTTTTTAGTACCCAGAGGCGAAAACCTCTACAGTTCCTGGTGAATGTTAAAATCATAAGCTGGGGGTAGCTTTCTCTCTCTGGAATTCAAGGTTGGAGTTCGTGGACTGTGCAAAGGAGTAAAAAGTAAACAGCCTCCCTTGTGGAACTGGTTCTGTAAAGGAGTTTCTTTTTCTTGCTTAGCACTGTTGGATATTATGCAAAATTCCTTCTAAAAGAGCCTCCTAATAAAATAACCTGGCTGTTTCCATCTAATGGGGTTAGTTTTTATAAATACTCTGGCGATGGGTCTGCCTGGCCTCAGGCCCTCCGAGAGCCTCAGAGAAAAGGAAGCCAGTGCTGTTACAGGCTTAAATTAGCCACCAGAGGGGCTGCTCACCGAGTTCAAGCAAAGGGCATTGCCAAAGGCAAGGCTAAATAATTCAAATATGTGTGCCCCCAAGGAAAATCGGTTATCTTGATGTGAGCCTTCTTCACAGAATGCAAAGGTAAACCAAGTTAGTGGTTTTGAAAAAGTATTTGTTGTACTTTTTTTTTTTATCACTAAATCATTCATTTTTAATTTGCTCCAACATTATAATAATTAAGACACTGTGGTATTGGCATAGGATAGATATCCAGATTGATGGAAAATAATTGAGAGTCCAGAAATCAATCCTTACATTTTCTATAGTGATCAAGACAATTCAATGGGGGAAAGATTAGTCTTTTCAACAGATGGTGTTAGAGCAACTGGATATCTACCTATAAAAGGAGGGAGTTGGATCCCTACTTTATATCATACACAGATTTGCCTGAAAATAAACCATTGATCTTGTATTAGGTGACAGTTTCTTAGATATGACACCAAAAGCCTAAACAACAAAAGAAAAATAGATTGGATATAATCAAATTTAAACATTTTTGTGCTTCAAAAGACACTATCGAGAAAGTGAAAGACACCTCACAGAATGGGGGGGATATATTTGCAAACAATATATCTGACAAGGGACTTGAATCCAGAATTTATAAAGAACTCTTACAACTCAACAATAAAAAGACAAATAATTTAAAAGTGAGCAAAGAATTTGAATAGGCACTTTTCCAGCAAAGATACACAGATGGCCAATAAGCACATGAAAAGATGCTCCACATCATTAGTGATTAGGGAAATGCAAAAATCAAAAGTATACTGAGATACCATATCACACTGCTAGGATGACTATAATAAAAAAGACAGACAATAACAAGTGTTGGTAAGGATGGGGGGACATTGGAATTCTTATATTGCTGATGGGAATGTAAAATGGTGCAGTCATTGTGGAAAGCAACTTGGCAGTTCCTCATAAGTTAAACATAGATTTTACCACAGGACCCAGAAATCCAATTCCTAAGTCTATACCTACAAAAACTAAAAATACATGTTCACACAAAACTGCACATGGATGTGCATGTTCATAGCATATTATCTATGATGGCAAAAAGGGGAAACAAATATTTCCATTGGTGAGTAAATAAGTAAAACATGGTATATCCAGACAATGGAATGCTAGCCACAAAAAGAATGAAATACCGATTTGTGCTACAACATAAATGAACCTCAAAAACATTATGCTAAATGAAAGAAGTCAGACACAAAAGGCCACATGTATGATTCCATTCACATGAAATATCCAGAATAGAAAGGTAGGTAGATTAGCAGTTGGGGGGGGGGTAGAGGGGGGACGGGTAGTGTTGGGGGAATAAAAAAAATGACTGCTAATGGAAATAAGGTTTCTTTTGCTGGTGATGAGAATATTCTAGAATTAGATATTGGAGATGGTTGTATAATTCTGTGACTATGCTAAAAACTATTGATTTGCGTACTCTAAAAGGTAAATTGTATGTTATGTGAATTATACTTCAATAAAGCTTTTTTTTTTTTTTTTAAGAACAGCATGTTTGGAGGAGAATTTGATTATAGTCATGTGCTGCTTAACGACGGGGATATGTTCTGAGAAATATGTGGTTAGGTGATTTCGTCATTGTGCAAGCATCATAGAGTGCACTTACACAAACTGGATGGTAGAGACCACTACTGTAGTTGTATGTGTTGTACTTACAGTGACTGGCAGTGTAGTAGCTTTGTTTACACAGGCATCACCACAAACATGTGAGTGATGCCTTGCCCTACAACATTACAGTAGCTAAAACATCAATGGCGGTAGGAATTTTTCAGCTCCACGATAACCTTATGGGACCACCACTGTATATGTGGTCCATTATTGACTCAAGTGTTGTTATGCAGTGCCTGACTGTAGTTCAACCCAATGCTAATTAGTTCAGGGGAGCTGTGTAGAGTTTGATGTCAAATCCCATCTCTACTTCTGAAGATCAGTGGCAGCATCTGTAAAATGGGCAGTGGGAGAAATAATGCCCATGTTGACATTGTGAGGATGAAATGAGAAAGTATATACAGAGTTCCTGGGACATAAAAAATGACCCCCAAGATGGAACCCAGTACTAAAGAAAAGCAGGATTTTGAATGTAATCAGGTAAAGGAAGGCTCACCATTGTTAGGGATGAGATTTGGAGAAGGGCTGAGTGTTTTTGGTGCCACATGGCTCCTGGCCTTGAGTGTGTTGAAGGCAATGGAACTAAGGGAACAGCTGCTGGTCCCAGCTTCATTTTTTTTGTTTGTGTTTTGTTTGTTTGTTTGTTTCTTGTTTGCTAACCAGGAAGGAAGGACAGATTTTCGAAGCATTCTGGGGCTTCTGGTCACTGGCTCAAGGGCCAAGGCCAAAAAGTGAATCCACAGCCTCAGATCTGCCTTCCTTCCCTTTCTTCCCCATGGCCTCTCTTTCTTCACAGCAAGGACCGTGCTTTCTTGCATTGCTCATGGGGCAGAAACCAAGCATGTGATCTCTCTGGTCCCTGTGCTCCACTCAGCTCAGACCTGGACTGTGACTCCACAGAGAGGAGGAAGTTCAGGCGAAGAGCATGGTCAGGAAAGGCTAGCTGGGTCTGATGATTCCACTCCCAGGCCACCTCTTTAAACCAGAATTTGACATTTACTACAATCTCTTATTGATTCTGAAACTTACCACTGATTTGATGACAACTTTTGGGGGGAGGGTATGGGTTAGGAGAAATACTATTAAATTGCAGGCAATTTTATTGTACTCATCAAAAATAGCTTCAATTTGTTCTTAACCTTTTATTCCTTTTTCTTTCAAAATCGTAATCAGTGTTGAGTCAAGCCCTTTCACATTGTGACTCTTAGAGCTCCAACGAGTGACGGCGCTTGGCGGAAGTCCCCACAGTCATCTCATGGGCTGCGCCTTATCATGACTCATGCTCCTTGACCTCTTTCCTGCTCTCAGGCTTGATAATATAATTTTGAGTCAAACTGAAGAATATTGGGTTCTCATCTACAGTTTCTCTTCAGTCAGCCTTGTAATCCTTTAATTGAATTTGATACTGAAGAAGTTTAAAGGGCTTCTCTGAAAAATCATTGGAAGCCTCGTGATAAACAGGTGAACAGCCCCTAAACAGTCCTTCACGGCCCACGAATCAATGAACACCAATCGCTCCTGACTTTGAAAATTTCAGGATTGATTATGATAAAATTTTTGGCTTCTCTCATGGTCTTTTGACCTTTTTGCTACTTAGGATATAAAGATTCTTCTTGCTTTCAGGAGAATCTTTTGTGCATTCAGTGGGAAATACTGGCTTGGATGAAAGAAGCCAAAGGAGTATGGTTAAATCATAAAGACTTGGCCAATCAAAGGTTCAGACCTCTGCCCTTGAACCTTGAGTTCCTAGTCATGGAAACATCCATGGTCCAGGGGCAGTGGCGGCACCGAAAGCCCAGTGGGCCCTGCTCTGAGTGCCCCGGGGGCTGCATCAGTGATAGCATCCCCAGAAGGCTGTTCTGTGGAGTGACTTCAGTAGGGCTTTGGGCTCTGAGCCTCTCCAGGTTTGGCTTCTTTTCTGATTCTGGTTGCCTGCTCTCCCCTTAATGCCTCTGAACGTTCCATTGTCTTTGTCTGCTTAAGTAGGCCCACGCCGGTTTCTGTTTGTTTTAAGGGAACCTGGGGTGTGTTTTAATTCAATATGGTAAGACATGAAGACATAAAAAGGACTGTCATGAAGGAAGAAGTTACACATGCAGCCCCCTAGAAAGAGGAGGCACAGTGTGCCATGAGGGCCACACGGGGAAGCCCCAGGGCTGGGCAGGAGGCAGAGGGGCTGAGGGGAAACCTGGGCAAGAGCCTTTATTGTGGTTTCTCTGGGAAGGAACTGGTGAGGCAGTGTAAACAGGCTTAGCTAATTTGAATAATTTTAGCAGGCTCTGGGGTGCAGAGGCTGCCCCTAGTTGTCTGGCACGGGGCCCTGGGGTGATTAAAGCAAGTGGACAGGGACCCAGGGTGGGAGAGCCCCATAAAGGAGACAGGGACAGGGGCTCAGGATTGGTTGGCTCGCATATGAAAGACGTGCTCTCAGGTGAGTCATTTACTAGCCTTGGAAGGGGCAGTTTCTTCAGGGTCTGCAAGACCCCAAGATATCAAAGCAGCAATTAGAAAAAAGGGGCGATTACACTATTGTTTGCATCTGAGAACCTTGACTGTACAACTTGGATTTCAAAGAGTTCTGATTTGGGAATGTTAATATGGAAAATGAAGACAAGCATGCATCTTACACCAGCATAATATGGGAGTGCCAGGCACTGTCCTAAGCACTTTGCTCCTGTCTCCTTACTGATGCTCCAACAAGTGATGGCGGTTCTCAGGAACTGTTTTGATTTCAGGTATATTCATGAGGAAATTGAGTTTCAGAGGTTAATAAGCCACTGTTCCAAAGTCAGACATATAGAAGAGAAGCCAGGACCTGAAACCTGGTCTCTGACCCCAGAGCCATGCTCACCACCTCTGGGTTGCGATTCTTTTGTGGGGGTGCAAGGTTGGTGGGCCAGCGGGCACCAACTACATGGAAGGTCCAGATGCCAGAATAGAGTAGAGGCTGGGGCACTGATGCAGCTGTTGACTCCATGGGCCCAACTACAGAAAGGAGACAGCCCCTTGTTTTATTTTCTTTGAAAATTTTCAAACAAATCAAAAGTGAAGAGGATTCCCAAATGAAGCCCATGCAGCCATCGTTATCATCATGGAGTCAGTCTTGTTTCCTCTTCACTCTCAGAGTGCCCAACTGCCCAGGTCAACGACATACCCAGTGTTAGCCCTGATGTCCAGTGTCCTGAGAATCCCTTCACACGCAGCAAACAAGAGGGGTGGCCACCCTCTGGCCTCCTTCTCTCAGATCATGTTGAAGCAATTCTAGAACGATGTATCATTTTATCCAAAAAAATTGAAGAAGGCATCTCCAAAATATAAAGACTTTGCTTTCCAAAACACAACTACAGTACCAGCAGCACATCTAAAAAGAATTCTTATTATTATAAAATACTCAGTTACTGTGCAGAGTTCCTCAACTATAGCATGCATGCATAGTAACATTGATTTTATTGAATTAGAGTCTATAGAAGTCTGCATAGTACGTTGGGTTGTTGTATCTCTTGAGTTTCTTCTAACAAAAAAGTTCTCCTCCCCACATGTTTCCCCTCCATTTATCTGGTTAACATTTCTGGGAGGGTTTCTGACATTCTGGGTTTTGTTGCCATATACCTGCACTGTCACGTAGCATGTTCCTCTCTCCCCTGTGTTATAAACTGGTAGTTAGATCCAGGTTCAGTGTTTGGGAGGTGGGGAGGGGGATGATATTTCATGTGTGGGGTTGTGACCCTCTCAATGCATTACATCAAGATGCACATCAATTCTGATGGACTCTAAGATTCATCATGGGTACATTATAAAGTTCTTCTTTAGCTTTTGGCTGAGTTTTTTTAGCCACCATTGGTTATTATTACTTAGATCCATTATTTTATAGGGGTACAGAGTGGTGATATTCTAAGTTTTTCATTCCTTCATCATTAGCTGAGATTTTTTTTTTAAGAACTTCCCATCATCAACTCTTTACCCAAAAGTAGGGTTTATACAGGAAAACCAGGTTAAACTTTTTACATCTTCCCTTTATGATTCGTTTTCAGAAAAACAAATTGGTATCCTAGTATCTCCAGAGGTGATCATTGAGGCTTCTTTTTTTAAAATAGTATCATTTTGAACCCATTGATTTTTAATTTTAAAAAATAGTTTAATTATTTTGATTCATTACATAAGTTCTTTTTGAAGTTAAAATTGAACCACCTTTGGCCAACAGGAATATCATCTTGGGACCCCTCTTGAGTCCTTTGACTGACCCCGGTGGTCTTTGATTCTCTCTTGCCTTCTAGTACACGATGTTGTGGGCTCACTTTTTATATTTCCTGACCCAGTTGAGGAATTGACCACTTATCCAAAAAATCCTAGTACCTTTTAGTGGGAAATGATACTTAGAAACCACAGTCTGGGTTGTGTCATTGTTTTTAGACCTCTTATGTAGACAGAGCTAGGAAATGAATGTTTTTATTAAATTTATTGGGGTGATATTGGTTAATAGGGTCATAGATTTCAAGTGTACATTTCTATGATACATGATCTGTATATTACATTGTGTGCTCACCATCCAAAGTCATATGAGCATAGACAGAGTGAGGAAATGAATATTTTTAAAAGAGAAAGTGCATCATGCTCAACTATTGATATCTCCAAAGGTCAAAGGTTTTATCCCCGGGCATTCTGACTCAGTACTTGGGGATTGCTTCCCCAAACAACATCCTCAGCCCCGGTGACACCAACATCATTGCTCACTTGCTTTATTCTACCACATTTTTGCAACAGTTCCAGAATAACCAAATCAATATTATAACTAAAAATATGATTTCTGAAAACAACTTGCAACCTCTTTGCTGTTGTTTGCAACCTTAGGCTGCATCTCAGCAGGGACATGCAGGCAAATGTCTGTAGTTTAAAGTGGTTTAACATAATTCCTTACTGTTATGCCACCAATTTGATATATGGTTTAGTTTATTTAATTTTGCTTCAGATTTTTAGGGATTGCTTTTTTTTTTAAAGTTTGATTTAAATTTATTTTATAATTTGTGAAGTATTTACCTGCTGAAAAAATAATATATTTGGAACAGATTGCATTCACAGAAGTCTGGTTTCTATTTCTCTCCCCTTCGTAGGTTTCTTACCACTTGCATTAGGAAACCCTTTTGTTTATTCCCCCATTGCTTTTCTTATATATAAGCTAATAAATATTTATTTATATCTGTTCCATTTCTTAGGTAAAAAGGAGCATGCTATAACCATTCTTTTGCGCCTTACTTTTTAATTTAAAAGTGTACCCTGGTGATTGTACCTTACCACTTTATAGAGACGCAGGAAATTCTCATCTTTTGTGGTTACTTTCTGTGTAGCTGCAATGGACACTGAATTAGCAAACCTGCCATCATTGCCTGGGGGGAAACACACAGATTCCTGTGAGCCTCTGGTCACAACTTTTTCATCAACCAATCACAATAGAACCTTGTTTTATGTATGTTTCTCTTTAAAGACACCTTATTTAATCTATATTGTTAATTCACTAACATTAAACTTGGGCACTGTATCTCTTCGTGAATAAATCTTATCTAACACAACACGCATTTTCTCTGACAGCCACATCGCAGTTTCCTTTTGTTTAAAACATCTTTTAAAATACATATATTTTTATTGATTTCTGAGATGAAGGGAGAGAGAGACAGAAACATCAATGATGAGAGAGAATCATTGATTGGCTGCCTCCTGAATGCCCCCCACTGGGGATCAAGCCCACAATTCAGATCTAGGCATGTGCCCTGACAGGGAATCGAACCGCTCAACCACTGAGCCATGCTGGCTGGGCTGTTTAGGACCTCTTGATAGTACTTCAGCATTATGCTTGTGGTCATTTTAAACAGTGAAATCACCATCAAAAAGCACAAAAATGTGAAGAACATGGTGTTAAATACTGTGTGAAAGACCCCTAAGTTTACAACATGGAGAACTGACACAAGAAGGTAGAGAGAGGGTTGCCATGTTTGAGCTCAGTTGGAGATGTGCACATTCAATAACTCAATTTTTTTGCTGTTCTGTGTATGGGTGTGTCTGGGAATGACTGCAGAAGTGCCCTTGATATTGGCTTTGGGGTTACAAATACATTTTAGCTAGTAGGTGAATTTGCAACTATAGACTCACAAACAGTGAGGAGCAATTGAAATCCTCGTTCCTCTTTTACAGTTGCATCATACTATCGTGTGTGGGTGTATCATAGCCTTTTCAACTGGTCCCCTATTGATGGGTACTTGGGTACTTCCCAGTCTTCTCTGTTACAAAAATGCCACAGTGAATAGGCTTGTGCTTTGACAACTCCTTGGCATGGAGTCCTTGAAGTAGGACTGCTAGTCAAAGGTTAAATGCACAGATAGTTTTTTGTAAGCATTGACAATTTCCTCTCCTTGAGTGTTGTACCATTCCCACCAGTATATATGTAAGAGTCAATTTCTCTACAGTCTCACCAACCACATTGTAGGCCATCTTTTGAATGTTTACCAATCTATAAGTGGTTATTTCAGTGGAGTCTTAATTTGCATATTTCTTACTATCAGTGACATTAAGCATCTTTGCATATTGCTATGGGGCACTTGATTTTTTTTTTTTTTTTTAATTTTTGGTTCACCTGTCTTCTTGGGAGGAAGCTTCTTATTAGCAGGGAAGGTAAGAAATAAAATAAAATACCATCAGAGTGGGTTTTTCTAATAAAGAAGAAGAGGAATGAAGACTATAAGCCATGGGCAGGATCCCTGGGGCCAACCATGGGGGAGTCTTCAAGTAGAAACCATAGTCATACCCATAAGAGAAGCCTGGCAAGAAAGAAGGCATTGGACTTTCAGCCAGGGTCTGGAGCTTAACACTCTAAGTTCATATTTACAGTCGAGGCGGGAAGGGAGGTAATGGAGGCCGGACAGGGGAGCCATCAGATCTAAGGAAAGGGGGCAAGTGGAAGCATTGCCATGTGGAATTGGTTCAGGCGGCTAGAGAGAGGAGATGACCAAATCATTGTGTAGTCAAGAGCACTGACTCAGAAATCATCTAACATTTAGCCCTTTTTCTTCCACCTAGTTTGATCTTGTATGAGGTTCTTCATGTTCCCGAACCTCGTTTTCTTCCTCTTATGAACAATAGATGGGACCTCCAAGACTTTCTGTGAAGCTTACATGAGATTTTTACATAAAGGAACTTGTACCATGTCTGCTGTTTACTAGGTAAATGAAAGTGATAGCTATTGCTATGCTGAGGAGGCAGCGCCCTGCCTTCTTCAGGACATGCCTGAGAAGAGAGGCAGGGTAAGGAAGGAAGGCAGGAGGCATGGATGGATCCTGTCAGGAGGAGTCAGGGTTGCAAGATGAGGTGGGGGGTGACCTCCCCCCTATGGATCATGCCTCAAGACATTGTAGAGAAGGAATGTTAAGTAGCTTTAAAGGGCACAATGAACTTTTTCTTTAATATCTGGGTTGGGTTTGAGGCAACTTTTTAGGGATACTTTGATTTAGTGCTGGGTCCATCAGTCTTCTCTCATTTCAATCCATGCTTTTTTTTTCCGGTGGTGATGACCCCCCTCCTACCTTCCCTAACTGCAAGGGAAGGACATGAACCAGGTCTACGTTGGATCATACTTAGATCTAGTCATCTGCCACAGTGGCTAGTTCAGGGGTAGCTGTGTGACCTACAGCCAGGGAAGCACAATGAGCTTTCTGATGGACCCCAGGGAGACTCTCACTCTTTTCACAAGGAATTTGAAACTGAAATGATGTAAGTTCTGAAAACATTTCAGTTGTCTTTGACCGTGATAGAAAAACTTGTCAAAATAAATAAATAAATAAGCCACTACGAGGTGAAGCAAGCTGCAACTTAAGGGGAGAGAAATTAGAACTTATTGACATCATTTGAGCCTCTGATCAATCCCTACCTGCATCTGGACTAGGCCCTGAAATGTGCGGTTGTATGATAAATTCCCTTTGTGGATAAAGTGGATAAATTCCCTTTGTGCTACAGGCAGTGTGGAAACGGGTTTGAGTTACACCAAGACTATTAACTGGTAGAGTGGCCAATGGTTAGTGATTGTCCCACCTACTTTGTTTATCGTCACTTCCCTAGGTGCCAGGCCACTGCTTAGCTCACTAGAAATCCAAAGCAGCTTCCAGGCTCCAGGGAAATCCGCCCTTATACTCCAGACACTGAAAGTCTGGGCAGCAAGCACAGGATGACCCTTGGGCACTAAATTTTTATCCCATCCATTCCATTTGGAGAGACAGCAGGTATAGCATTTCATTATAGACGCTCCAAACCCCCAAGATCTTGTTCCGGGCTCTGATCTGGCTCCTGCCTGCTGGCGCTTGTCTGACCCATTGAGTGACTATGATTAAGATAGAATTTGTATAGATTATTTTCCAGCCAACAAAAGAATCGCCTTGTTATTTATTCACTGGGTCTAGTGTGCAATATAAATTTAGCCAGTTTGAAGAGCTGGGCTCTCTGATCTTGTGAGAGCCAAAGGCTATTGTCTGCGTTTCACGTGACGATGGAACTCCTGCTGGAGACCACATTTCTAATTGCAGGAAGGTCAGAACGCAGGGAGACCCCTGCTTCCCGGGCTCATGGAGCATAAGGAAGCAATGTGTTCTGAGTGCCCAGAGACCTTCTAACTTCTGGATTGTAATCAAATTGAACGCTCACTTGGTGCACCCCCTGTGGAGAACCACTCTGGAATCCTCGCTGAATGCATGTGGCAGGAACAGAACTGGGCACTGGCCAGGAGATGTCCCAGAATTGGCCCAAGATTATACAGCCCAGGATTTCGGCTCAAGCTGCCGCTCCAAAAAGTGCCTCGTGGGAATGTGTGGTTGTGTACATCGCAATCTCAGAATGGCAGAGCTGCTGCTCTGATCATCCCAGAATTTTCAAAGTTACCAACCTATTTTTAAAGGTATGTCTAAGTTTATAGTAATCAGTTGGTATTTATATTTTTATGTTTATTAAAAATACCTAGTAAATATTAAAAAGGTACAAGGAAATAATCATACTGCTGAGAGATGGCCATTGTTTATTTGGAGGATTTGTGCTTGAGCAGTGCTTGGCCCACAGGAAACCTTCTCTTGGTGTTAGTGATTGTTGTTGTTGTTGCTGACAAAGACCAGTGGGAACTATTTACATTGCTTCATATATGGCTTAATCCCTCTTAACGTTGAATGAATGCCCATGGCATGAAAAAGACTTCCATTGCATTGTTTTCAATGGCGGTATGATATTTTTCCATTATATAAATACTAGAGGCCCAGTGCATGAAAATTCATGCACTGGATGGTGGTCCCTCAGCCCAGCTTGCCCCCTCTCACAGTCCGGGAGCCCTCAGGGGTGGGAGGCGACCTGTCAATCAGGGGAAGGTGACACCCGCATCACACCTCTGCTGCTGCCACTGTCGGCAGCACAAGCCTCGGCCGGCCCTGGTTACCTGAGCCTTGGGCGGCCCTGGGCAGCTGGGCAGCTGCCATCCGAGGCTTGCCTGCTCCTTGGGCGTCAGCGGGCAGGCACCATCCAAGGCTTGCCTGCGCCTCGGGCCAGCCCTGGGCAGCTGGGGGTGGTGAGGGGACTTGAGGACTCCGGAGGCAGGTGCGTGGAGTGGCCGGACCCGCCTGGGGGTGGGCCCAGCCATGCCAGGCACCTGCTGATCCGGCGGGGCTGAGGGAACTGGGTACCTCCATCTTGTGGCTGTGGGCGCCGCCATCTTTGAGGGCATGACAGTCAATTAGCATATTCCCTCCTTATTGGCTGTGGGCATCACCATCTTTGTGAGGGCATGATGGTCAATTAGCAGATTCCCTCTTTATTAGCTAGGATACCATAAATTATTTACCCAAATCCCCTATTGTTGGATATTTGGGCACCTTTCTCTCTATCTCTATCTCTATCTCTATCTCTATCTCTATCTCTATCTCTCTCCATCTCCATCTCCATCTCCATCTCCATCTCCATCTCCATCTCCATCTCCATCTCCATCTCCATCTCTCTCTCCATCTCTCTGTCTCTAGCTCCCTCATGTTTTCTCTCTATTCGTTATATGTGTGCTTTTATAAAGAGTACTGTGCTAAACATAGAAAAAAAATCTTTGCAGTCTATTATGGCTCCGAAGGTAAAAATGCCCAGAAGTGATACCTCTGGGTCAGTGAACATGAGCATTATAAGATGTCTCATACATCCATATTGCCAAATTATCTTCCAGGAACCTCCCAGGATTTATACTCCCACCAAATAGTAAGTAAGTAACAGTTCCTGTTTCTAACCACTCTTACCAAAACTATATACTCTCCTTGAGTGCCTTGCTTTTAGATGCTATTATTCTTAGGTACCAAAGGATTCATGCCATTTCTGTGTTTGGTGGAAAAGACTGTGTCATTGTCTTCATTTGAAAGAGGACTGGCTTTGAAGTCACAGGGCCTGCTGTCCTATCTTCTAAGACAGGCAGGTTTAGTTGTCTCTTGCTTCATAACAAAACACCCCAAAACTCAGTGACTCAAAACAGTCATCAGTGTATTACAGCTTGTGGTTCTGTGGGCTGACAGCTCAATTGGGTGGCTTGTCTGCTCCACATGTTGTTGACTGACTGACACTGAAGTAGTCTGAGGGCTTGATTGGGCTGGACCCACCAAGATGGCTCACTCAGATGGCTCTCGGTCGGTGCTGACGCTCAGCTGCGGGCTCAGCTGGGACTGAGCATATCGGTTCTTCTCCATGTGGTCTCTCCACATAACTTAGGTTTCTCACATTGTGTCTGACTTTCAGAAACAGGGAATAGAAACTGCTAGTTTTTTTACTTTTGAGTTTAGAATCTCAGAATGTCACTCTGCCGCATTTTTCTTGGTCAAAGTCACAAAGCCAGCCAGGATTCAAGGATTGGGGAAATATGTTCCACTTTTTCATGTGACAGGTGACATGTATGTTCAGGGTGGGAAGGGATTCAGGGGGGATCTTTGGAGACTAGTTAATGAGGGCAGCAGGAAGAAATGGAAGGAATACAAACTTCGGAGTCAGGTGGCTTTGGATTTCAATCTTGTCTCGGACCCTGCTGTGTTACTTTGGGCACATTACTTAACTTCTCTGAGCCTTAGTTTCTAAGTCTGAGAAACAGGAATAATCTCATGGGAGTGGGAAGTTGTATATGTGTGTATATTTAAATGTACAGTCATATGTCACTTAACGATGGGGATACATTCTAAGAAATGCGTGGTTAGGTGATTTCATCACTGTGTGAACATCATGGAGTGCACTTACACAAACCTGGATGGCGTGGCCTACTACACACCTGGACTATACGGTACAGCCTATTGCTGCTAGGCTCCAGACATGTACAGCCTGCACGGCAAAGGCAGTCTGCGGCGTTGAAAGACAAGGCGGGGCCTCACTGCAATGCTGAATTTACTACTAGCTCTGGGAGATTGAAATGATTCAAGAATCTTATTCATTACATAATGTGAAAGTGACTGGTGCGTCTGCGAGTGCTGATGGTGAAGGAAAATTACTTGCCAGTATAGACTTGGCCTCTTTAAGGGTGAAAGTCCTTTCAGGCATTCGTTTCCAGAATACGACCTCACCAGGCGACAGGGATATTTCAGTTGCATTATAATCTTATGGATCACTCTCCTGTGTCTGGCACGTTGTTGACTGATATGTTATACAGTGTATGACTGGAGATACATATATATGTGTATATATATATATATAGATATACATATATAGATATATATATCTGTATCTGTATCTCTATCTATGGATCTCTCCATCTGGATTCTATGAATAGCAAGCACAGTGGTGACCGTGCAAGTTATTATTGCAGTTCCTGGCTTTGCTAATTTCTAGCTCTGTGGCCCAGGAAAGCCATTTAATCTCTGTTGCCTCATCTGTAAAATTGTAAGAAATGATATCTCACAAGGTTGTTAAGAAGGTTAAATGAAATAATGTTGCCCCTTAACCTTGTTCTAAATATCTTATTTCTTTCTGGGGATTTGGAAACCAAAAGCAGATATGTCTTGTTAAACATTATTTATTAGGATTCTTAGCTGATAATAGCAGACCTTTATTTTTCTTGATTGAAAACTATAATTTCCTCATATCTTTCTTTTTAAAAAATATCTATTGATTTGAGAGAGAGAAACATCAATTTGTTGTTTCACTTATTTTATGCATTCATTGGTTGATTCTTGTATGTGCCATCATCTGGGATCAAACCCACAACCTTCACATATCGGGAGGATGCTCTAACCAACTGAACTACTGGCCAGGGCCTTTCTCAGATCTTCTATCAGGATATATAGAAAATCCAGACAATTTGAATTTTTGTGTTCACTTTAGAAGTAAATGTACACATGGACATCACGGTATAGCAGGGTGGGAAAAATTAAAATCTCACCGTCTGCTAGCAGACGTCATTCTAGGGAAAGGTTGATTGCTTTCCAACCCACAGTAAAAGTCTGCTCTATGCAGATGTTCTGCAGAAGGGTCTTTTCTTTGTATATGAGAGGAAGAGACGTGGTGGATTCAAGTTATAAAAAGAAGCTTGTGTCACAGATTTTAAGTGATGCCAGGGGCAGCAAGTATCCTACCTAATAAAAGAGTAATATGCAAATTAACCATCACTCCGCTACATGCACAAGCCATGCCCACTAGCCACGCCCACCAGCCAATCAGAGCGAGTATGCAAATAAATCCAACCAAGATGGCTACAGCCACAGAGAGCAGGAAGGAGGCTTGGGTTTCCCCGTTAACAAAGGAAGCCAAGCTTTCCGCCTGCCCTTCCCAGCCTAAGCCTCCACTCAAGGCTACAAAGTTTCAATTATAGAAGGTAAACAAATCCAAACAGAAATGGTGGCAGCCACGGAGCTGGAAAGAGCAGGAGGCTAGGGTTGCCCCCCGCTTTCCGCACACCCTGGCTGGCCAAGGCCTCCACTCCAGGCTACAAAGTTTCAATTATAGAAGATATACACAAACCCCAACAGAAACAGCTGCCAGTCATGGAGCGAGCAGGAGGCTTGGCTCCACTCCAGGCTACAAAGTTTCAATTATAGAAGGTAAATAAAATCCAGATACCAGGGCCTCCGCTTGGGTTGCCAGGGGGCATGGCTGGCCTGCAAACTACCACAGGCCCCTCGCTCAGGCCGCCCCACGCCCCAAGGGAACCCCCACCCTGATCCAGCACACCCTTCAGGGCAAACCAGCTGGCCCCCACCCATGCACCAGACCTCTATCCTATCTAATAAAAGAGTAATATGCAGATTGACCATCACTCCAACACACAATATGGATGCCCCCATGTGGTCAAAGATCCTGCCCCCATGTGGACTCAAGATGGCCACCACAAGATGGCCAGCAGGGGAGGGCAGTTGGGAGGCACCAGGCCTGCAAGGGAGGGCAGTTGAAGGCGATCAAGCCTGCAGGGGAGGGCAGTTAGGGGAAATTGGGGGCAAACAGGCCAGCAGAGGAGGGAAATTGGGGGCAAACAGGCTGGCAGGGGAGCAGTTAGACATCAATCAGGCTGGCTTTGGAATGGTTACTGGGTGATCAGGCTGGCAGGCAGAAGCGGTTAGGGGAAATCAGGAAGGCAAGCAGGTGAGCAGTTGGGAGCCAGCAGTCCTGGATTGTGAGAGGGATGTCCGACTGCCCATTTAGGCCCGATCCTACTAGAATCGGGCCTAAACGGGCAGTCGGACATCCCTCGAGGGGTCCCAGAGTGGAGAGGGTGTAGGCTGGGCTGAGGGACACACCGCCCCCCAGCCCCCGTGCATGAATTTCATGCACTGGGCCTCTAGTATATAGATATTTCTCTATATCTCTATGCACAATTTCAGTCTATCTTAGCAGAGAAAAGGATGTCTTAAAAAAAGTATACGCCTTGGAAATGATGGGAATCTCGGGAAGGACAGGATGTAAGGTTGGACTTCAGGGTAATTTTATCTAGATCTTTAAGGAGGTCAAAATGGCCCTAAATACATTCTGTTACTCTAGGACAGTGGCCGGCAAACTCATTAGTCAACAAGGCCAAATATCAACAGTACAACGATTGAAATTTCTTTTGAGAGCCAATTTTTTTAAACTTAACCTTTTGCACTCGAATGTCGAGTGTGACTCGGCACGGTTAGCATCGGTAGCAGCTCGTATGTCGAATTGTATTGAATGTATCAATAATTTGAAATATAAAAAAATCCAAATAAATAAGTTTGTATGAAAAGAAACTCCAGTTTTTTATTCTACTGCCGCGCTTTGTAAAATCTGGGGTATTTAAAAAATTAAATCCCGAGTAGAATAAAGGAATTGAGAAAAAAGCAAGCGAGTGCAAAGGGTTAAACTATATAGGTAGGTACATTGTTATTAACTTAATTAGGGTACTCAGAAGCTGGCCTTTGCTAAAAACTCAAGGGGCAAAAGAGCCGCATGTGGCTCGCAAGCTACAGTTTGCCGACCAGAGCTCTAGGAAATGAGGCCATTGTGAATTAGCAACTCAGAGAGAGACTTTGCCCGGGAAGCACATTCTCTGTGTCTTTCCTTTGTCATCCACATGCAGATCCTTTCACCAAACCCCGCTCCCCAATAAGCTTCCAGGTAGATATAGTGGATTGAACACAGACATTTACCTCCATTCCTCCCTGGAGACTCCCACTTCAGTGTTACCAGAGGGATGAAATGTTATAAGTAGTGAAAAACTTGAACTCGATGGGGAAAGGAGAACAAGAGGGGAGACAAAAATGGATAAGAAATGTCAACCAAATGTTGAGCAATGGAATGCAGATCAATGAATGGTAACTGAAGTAACAGAGTGAAGAAAACTGAAATCTAAGAACTTGTCAAGGGGGGATATAAATAAAAATCAAGGTGATTTAGGTCACAGAACCTCAGGAAGTTCAGGAAGTTTCAGTGATTGGAGGTACCAATTACATCAGAATCATGAGCAAAGGGTGTTGGTAACAGGAGAGTCCCTTAATAGATTCCCAGATATCAAACCCCATCTTGTGAAACCAGGCATAGAATGGGAGGTAAAGATTTGGAAAAATTGAATTAGGATCGCTCTTTATTCAGAAATATCAAGCACAGAGAATAAGGAGCGTGCGAGGCATGGAGAGAAAAGGACTGAATGAAGGTCAGTGTACTGAAGGGTAAGGCTGCCAAGCCCTCTTTCCCTGGACTCCTGGAATACTGGCAGCCAGGATTACACCTCAAGAAAGAAGATTAGAAGACTCTTCCTGAAAGAAACAGAGAGGACCAAGAAAAAAATAACTATAGAGACTAACATTTAGGATTATCCCAATAGAATGGCTTTGTTCATGAGAGTCAAATTCTTTTATGAATTTAAATTGATGAACTGCATCCACAGATCCTCCAATGAGTGTGTGTGTGTGTGTGTGTGCGTGCATGTGCCTTATTTAAATATCTATAATAATAAAAGCATAATATGCTAATTAGACCAGACAGCCAAACAACTTTCTGGGCGTCATTCCGGACATCCTTCCAGACAAAGCTACTGCGGCGGGGACCAAGGCAGAGGCAGTTAGGGGCGATCAGGCAGGCAGGCAGAGTGGTTAAGGGGTGATCAGGCAGGCAGGCAGAGTGGTTAGGGGTGATCAGGCAGGCAGGCAGAGTGGTTAGGGGCGATCAGGCAGGCAGGCGAGTGGTTAGGGGCGATCAGGCAGGCAGGTGAGCGGTTAGGAGCCAGTGGTCCTGGATTGCGAGAGGGTGCAGGCCGGGCTGAGTGACCCTCCCCCCTCCTGTGAATGAATTTCGTGCACCAGGCCTCTAGTTAATTCATAATAAAAGGTCATTAGCCACTTGAGAAAAGTCTTCAACATGTGAAGAAAAACAAAACATACAAATAGTTAACTGGAATTTGAGGAAAAACAGAAGCCATGCAGGAAGCCAGAGAAAACTTCAATAATAGTGAAGATCCTCACAGAAATTAGAGAAAATATCTCATCAATGCAACCAAAGTAGGATGCTATAAAAAAGGAACTATAAGAGAGCAAGAAACAACTCTTAGAATTTAAAAATATGGAATATGGAACAAACTTTCAAAAGCATAGTTGAAAGAGAAAATTCAGGAAATTTCCAAAAAGGTAGAAACAAAAGTCAAAGACATGGAATTAAAAAATATTTAAGGGAAGTAGAGGAACAAAAGTAGAATTTGTCTACATAACTACCAGAAATTGCAGAGAGAGAACACAGAAACTGGCAGGGAGGTGATAATCAAAACACAGGTGCTATCAAATCACCCAGAAATGAAAGATAGGAAGCTCCAGGCTATAGAGATTCATTGAGTATCCAGTAAAATAAACTTTAACAGGAGGAACCAAGATGGCGGCATAGTTAAACAACTAATCTGCTGCCTCACACAACAATTTCAAAAACACAACTAAAAGACAAAAACGTCTACCACCCAGAACCACGGGAAAGCTGGCTCAGTGGAAGATTTACAGCTGAGAAGAGAAAGGAGCACAATCGCTGAAAAGCTGAGGTACGGAGGCACGCGAATCGGGCCGGCGGCGGGCGGCTGGGTGCGTGGCTTTTCTTCAACCCGCAGGGAGACAAGCTCCCGATCACTCTGAAATCCAGTTTCTGGGGACACTCGGGGGACCCAGACGCCTACGGGGAGAAGCTGGACTCTCGGCCATCGGGTCAGAAAGTGAGAGTGACTTTTTTGCAGAGGTGCGCCCAGCAATCATTGTTTACTGCGCTGGAGCGCGGGGCGCAGGGACTTGGAAACGTGGAAAGGCAGAGACGGCTGACGGCAGCCATTGCCGTTGGCCACGCCCCAGCCTAGTGACGCCCTGAGACCCCGCCCCGCCCTGAGGCCCCGCCCCGCACATTCTACAAACCCGCCCAGGCTCCACACAGCGGCTTTTGCATATAAATGGCCTGTTCTGTGGCAGCTTAACCAACTACAGCTCCAGACTGCTCCAAAACCGCCCAAGCAAAGGAGGAGAAAACTAGCCCTTGTTGTAGCTCCTGCTGGGGAACACACAGTACACAAGGGTACACCAAGAGTGTCCACCTCAAGTAACTGGGAGGCTGACCCGTTGAACCAATAGGACACCTAGTAGACAAAACTACCCTACCAACTCAGGGAAGCAGAGAATATGAGAAGGCAAGGAAACAGATCACAAACCAAAGAAATGGAGGAGAATAAGCGATTGGACATAGAGTTCAAAACCACGGTTATAAGGTTTTTCAAGAATTTCATGGAAAAGGCCGATAAATTCAATGAGACCCTTGAGGATATGAAAAAGGACCAACTAGAAATTAAACATACACTGACTGAGATAAAAAAATATTATACAGAGACCCAAAAGCAGACTAGAGGATTGCAAGAATCAACTCAAAGATTTGGAATACAAAGAGGCCAAGGACACTCCTCCAGAGAAGCATGAAGAGAAGAGAATTCAGAAAGTTGAAGATAGTGTAAGAAGTCTCTGGGACAACTTCAAGTGAACCAACATCAGAATTATGGGGGTACCAGAAGAAGAGAGAGAGCAAGATGCTGAAAACCTATTTGAAGAAATAATGAACGAAAACTTCCCCCACCTGATGAAAGAAATAGATTTACGAGTCCAGGAAGCGCACAGAACCCCAAACAAAAGAGATCCAAAGAGGACCACACCAAGACACATCATAATTAAAATGCCAAGAGCAAAAGACAAAGAGAGAATCTTACGAGCAGCAAGAGAAAAACAGTTAGTTACCTACAAGGGAGCTCCCATACGATTATCAGCTAATTTCTCAACAGAAACCATGCAGGCCAGACGGGAGTGGCAAGAAATATTCAAAGTGATGAATAGCAGGAACCTACAACCAAGACTACTCTACCCAGCAAAGTTATCATTCAGAATTGAAGGGCAGATAAAGAGCTTCACAGATAAGAAAAAGCTAAAGGAGTTCATCACCACCAAACCAGCATTATATGAAATGCTGAAAGGTATTCTTTAAAAAGAGGAAAAAGAAGAAGAAAGATAAAAATTATGAACAACAAATACATATCTATCAACAAGTGAATCTAAAAGTCAAGTGAATTAAAAATCTGAGGAACAGAATAAACTGGTGAACTTAATAGAATCAGAGGCATAGAATGGGAGTGGATTGATAATTCTCAGGGGGAAAGGGGTGTCTGTGTGGGGAGTATGGGAAGAGACTGGACAAAAATCATACACCTATGGAGAAGGACAGCGCGGGGGGAGGTAAGGGAGGAGGGGGGGTAGGAACTGGGTGGTGGGGAGATATGTGGGGAAAAAGGAGAAACAATTGTAATCTGAACAATAAAGATTCATTAAAAAAAATAAACTTTAAAACTCATTATAAGGCACACAATTTTACAATTACAGAATGCTGAGGAGGCAGAGATAATCCTAAAATCTTCAAGGGAATAATAAAAGATCATCTGTAGATGATTAAGAATAAGGAATTGACAATCGACTTCTCAACAGAAATACTAGAAGCTAGAAGATAAGAGATCCATGCTCTCAGAATTATAACCTAGAATTTGATATCCACTTAATTACTCAACAGCAAGGATATAATGAAGACTGTTTTCAGACATGCAAGGACTCAAACATTTACCTGAGATGTTAGAGGATGTGCCTTGCTAAAAAAAAAAAAAAAATGAAAAAAAAAATTTAAAAAGAAAATATGGAAGCATGGACATAAGATTCTAAAGCGCGAGAGGTTAAAGAAAGTCCCAGGAGGATGGGAAAGTGGTGAAGGATAGGAAGGGGTGGGTGATGCAGGATGACAGTTATGTAGCAGATCTGGAGAGCTAGATAGCACAGGTGTTTTGGAGGGGCGCCTCCTAGGTAAAGGATGGATAGCTTACTGATGAGTTTTATCACATTCAAATTTGTTTGGAGTTCTGGTGGAGATTTCTGGGAAGAATTCATGTTAGATGCATAGAAAATCAAAGGGGAGGGCATTCACTTCAGGAAGAACTAAACCTGTATGGGGGAGAAATGGAACCATTGTATTCTACTCGGCTCAATGGCTACAGTGATGCACATTCTGATTATTGATATAACAAAAGATGCAGTATTACAGAGTTGACAAGATGTAGTATGTGGTGGGGGAGAGAGAGAGAGAAAAGGCAGGAGAGAGAGAGGGGGTAGGGAAGGAGAGAGGGAGGAAGGAAGGAAGGAAAGAAGGAAGGAAGGAAAGAAGGAAGGAAGGGAGAGAAAGAAAGGAAAGGGAGAAGAAGATTACATCTTCCAATACTATCAACAGGAAGTTAAAATTGACAAATGAAGAAACAAAGTATAAACCTGTTATCTAATCTAATAATAGACAAATATGCAAATTGACCGCACCTTCGCTACACCTAAGCCACGCCCACCAGCCAAGCCACGCCCATCAACCAATCAGGACGAGTATGCAAATTACCACAACAAAGATGGCGGCTAATTTGCATATCAAGACAGCCTCGAAAGAAGCCAATAGCTGCAGAAGGGAGTAAAGCTTCGAAGAAGCAAGCAAGCCGGGGGGGGGGGGGGGCGAGGGGAGGAGAAGGGAGGAGCGAAGTCAGGTCCGGGGGTGAAGGGAAATGCAGGCGCGCTGGCGGAGAAGGTGGGCGGGTGACAAGGGAGGAACGGAGGCGGGGTAGAGTGCAGCAGGAAATCCTATTGCAGGATTTTTCCTGCAACGGGAACGCTAGTTTAGAATATGGAAGAAAACTACGAGGAAGGGCTAAAAGTTAATAAATGTTATTTCCTCTGAGGAGCAGTATTCCGTGGTGGGGAGGGGTGAGCAAGAGGACTGCTGTTTTGCACTTAAGCCTCTTAATACCCTGACTTTTTGAACTATAAACACACAATACTCTGATAACAGTAAACACTAAGTTCAAAAAAGAAGCCCTCTCAGAACAGGATCTGGCCACTGGTATTTGAAGGTGAAACTTGGGCGAGACACAGTACCATTCCACATTTGCATGGAGCGGTCATGGAACATAAATTTTGTGCCGGACTTTCTATTCCATATGACGTCTCATGTCATCTTTCTACCAACTTGTCTTCATTTTGCAGAAACTGCTACCCTGGACGTTAAGTAACCCTGTGAGTGAATCTCAGAATAAGGATTTACACACACATTCGTGATGTTTTGCCTATCAGCCCAGCTGCCTTTCTACAGTTAAAGTCTATTTATGCTCCCAACTCACCACAGAATAATAGAATTTTAAGTCGATAAAAAGTCTTACAAATCATCTGGCTTAGAACATTTCATTTTGCCGGTGGGTAAATTGAGGTTCTGTCACTTGACCAAAGAGACAAACAAGGTCCTTAGCAGCTGACCTGGCCCAGGTGCTGCAGCGTATCTCCATCTGCATGCCTGTCAACATTCTGGGACAGTCAGGAAACTGGGACTCCTCCAGGGAACAGAAACCACAGCTATTTGTTCACCCCCAAGAATAAGCAAACCTGGCTATTTCAAGCAGAGAGAAAGGTGGGACTCCGACCACGGACATTTTCCAGGGCCGGCAGCGCCAGCCATGGTCTTGCTTTCTCCCACCTGTCTTCAGTACCCTGCCTAACACCCTGGAGAAGCCCTTCTCATCTTTATGAAGTGACATGTAGCAAGAACTCCCCAGGGACGAAGCTCTCTAAGGAGAGAGTCACCTGCTCTTTCTAGAGGGGCTTCCTGGCACAGGTCAACACGTGAACCCCACCCTGGCCAGTGTGGCTCAGTTCGTTGGGCATCGAGCGGTGCACCTAAGGGCCGCCGGTTTGATTCCCAGTCAGGGCACATACTCAGGTTACGGGTTTGATCCCTGGTTGGGGTGCCTGCAGGAGACAGCTTCTCTGTGAGTAAATCCACTGGATTAACATTGTGACTGGGGAAAATTCCTTTCAACTCTGGGCCTCTGCTTTCTCACTGTAAGAAGAGAAAAGTTAGTTCCGTCTTCTTCCTGACAATGAAATTCATAGAGACAGATGATGTTATTCAGCCAGAGTACTCAGAAGACAAGGTGCTATATAAATACCAGGTAGCACTATTGTTGCATTAATAATAAATATTTAAGAGATAAGTCCTTGCCCTAACCGGTTTGGCTCAGTGAATAGAGCGTCGGCCTGCGTACTCAAGGGTCCCAGGTTCGATACTGGTCAAGGGCATGTACCTTGGTTGCGGGCACATCCCCAGTAGGGGGTGTGTAGGAGGCAGCTGATTGATGTTTCTCTCTCATCGATGTTTCTAACTCTCTCTCCCCTCTCCCTTCCTCTCTGTAAAAAATCAATAAAATATATTTTTTTAAAAAAGAGATAATTCCTTGTTTTTTAAAAACAAATAATGCAAGACATCCAGCATCACCTGTCACTTAGTGAGGGTTGTGCTGTCTCCCTGAACTGAAACACTCGGTGCTTTTAAGAGCTTCATGTTTTAATATTCTGTAACTTAAGAAATCAAGCACATAGCTTTAGGATTAAATATTAAAATATTAAATATTAAATTGGACAGCAGAAATCTATCACAGACTTGAACCTGCCTGGTTTACTCAGGGTCTCTAGCTGCCTCCTGAAATCCAAGCACTGTTCATATTCACTGAGCTCATTTCTTTCTTTCTTCCTTCCTCTTTTATTTTCTTTGCCAGACATACAGGCACCGCATACATGTTTTATTGATCAGTCTTGAAGAGTTGAGTGAAATAGACCAAATACTTGTGTCTGTACTTGAAATAGCCTATGTAGCATATGAATGCATGGGTTACATTGAGTAGACACGGCCAATTAGCCAGAATGTGGGAGTCGGGGCATGCGCTGTCTCCTTGGTCCATGCCTGTTTCTTCTTGACTCCTCCTGACAGCGGCTTCACAAAGCTCGCGTTGCCACCCTGGTCCTGGTGTTTGTGTACATTTTGTTGGCCACAGTGGTCTGACAACCCTCCCTCCGGGTGTCGTCATCATCTAAGCTCCCGTACTCAAGTTAGAGCCTGAGAACCTGTTTATTTGATTGAAGAAGTCTGGGTTTTCTCTACCCGAGGAAAACAACCTCAAAGTTTATCTTCGCTCCGTCTGCCTCCGCTGTCTGAGTATCAAGCCCTTGTGTAGAGAGTCAAAGCCTTCTGCTCTTCAAAACCCGTTTCTGGGAAGTGAGCTGATGCTAGTCATCTATAATTCATTCTTTAGATAAACCACATGGTTTAGTGAAAAGACAGAGAGACTGAACTCCATTGTTTAGCTGGGTGAACGAGGGAAAGTTATTTTACTTCTCAAACTGTTTCATCATCGGTTAAAGAGGATGGGAGAATTAAATGTAATAATGTTTACATGGCTGGCACTTTACCATTCACAAGCTTGGAGGTATAAATCGAGTCACATTTTGTTTAGGGATATGATTAGCAAATCTCAAACCCCAGTGCTGGCCTGGCAATAACTCCTCGAAGCATGTGATGGAGGGTGTGTAGAGTGGGAGGAGGAAGGAGGAGAAAGTGTCTCTCTCTGAGGTAATACCCAACCACAGTTGCTTCATGCTTTCCTAGGCTGGAGTTTCACTTACAGGTCTTCATTTTACACACATATGCACAGCCAATTATCCAAAAATACAGCTGTAGTGCTCAGGGGACCAGGACGCTTGAAATTTCCAGGCTTAGCCACAATCTTTGTGCAGAATCAGTGCCTATGGCTGTTGAGATCTTGGCATTGAACCAAGATAACTGGTCAGATTTCCCTTTTATTTCATGGTGGGTCATGAGAGGGCCTTTTGTATCTTTTCAAGGTCACTGGTTATTCAGGGCCATCTTTGCCATCAGAGATAGTCTAGTGTCATAAAAACTCAAACATGATAAGGGGTCAGCTCTTATGGGAAAGTTCCTATATGTGGGAATTTGCCTATATCCTCTCCAATAACCATTGAATTCCATAGCCCAAAGAGTCACAGACTGAGGTGTATTTGTTAAACCATAACCTTGTCCTGCTAACATACATAAAACATGGCACAGTGGCAGGTGCATGGCTTACTTCTTACATCCCTTGGAACACATTTATAATTAGCTTCTTCATTTACCTAAAATTTCTCCATCCTTCAAAGCTCAGATCAATGCCACCTCTTCTGTGAGATTTTCCTAGATACTCTAGATCCCAGTTGCTTATTTTTACTCTCAATTCTTTAATTAGCTAATCAACCCATTTCAATCCTCCTGTACACATATCTTTATATATTTTCTCATAGTGTTGGAACTATGAAAGCAACAGTAACAACATTAAATAAACACACAGTAAATTTTACTCACTAGACTTTAAGACCAAGCCCTTTACCTATGTTATTCATTAACAGGTATTTACTGAACAGATACCCAAACATCTGGTGCTGTCCAGGGTGCTGAATTTACAGAGGTGAAATATGCTTGGTTCCTGCATTCTTAGACCAAATGGTCTTTGTGTGTGTATGGGGGGTGGGGGTGGGGGTGGGGGGTAGGGGGGGAGAGAGGGTTGGCATTAGTTAATAAAATTATTTTATTTTAGGTGTACAGTTCTATAATACATAATCTGTATACTGTATTGTGTGCTCACCACCCCAAGTCAGGTCTCCTTCTATCACCATTTATCCGCCCTATACCCTTTTATACCTCACCCCTACCCCCCAACCCCTTTCCCATCTGGTAAAGGCCGTGGCAGATTACAGCCAATGGCCTGATTCTGAATGGTCCATGAGCTAGGAGTGTTTTTTTATTTTATTTTTTACATTTTCAAAGTGTTGGGAGAGAGAGAATATGCAGCACAGACCTCATGGGCCCACTAAACCTAAAATATTCACTATCTGGCCTTTTTACAGAAAAGTCTGCTGACCCCTGGTGATCGCACTTTATTTTCCCAGTTATCCTGCAAGACAGATTTTTCATTATGTGCATTTTACTTATGAGGAAACTGAGGTTCAAAGAAGTGAACTGTCCTTTCCTAGATGACTCAGCTAATCCTCTTCTGAGCTCGCAGTTCAGGCTAGAATGTGTTTGGTTTATCTGGGGCCAACACCTTTTGCTTATTCTAGATTAGGAGGGAGAGACTAGTGTGCAAGTCTTAGCTTTGCCCAGTTCAGCTATGGAAACTCCTTATCCTCCTGCAGCCATGTTCTTCCTGAAATACTATTAATCCACCACAGGGGAGTGAGGAACCAGTGCTTTGAAAAACCAGCTGAGCAAAATAGAGACAGACTCATAGATAGAGAGCAGGCCAACAGCTGTTGGGGAATGGGGTAGTTTGGAGGCTGGTAGTGGTGGTGGAGATACTGAGCAAAAAAGAAAAAAAAAAGCGGAAAAAACTCATGGACATGGACAACAATGTGGTGATTGCTGGGGGAAGGGTGTTGTAGGGAGGTGGAGAGGACATAGGGGGATAAATAGTGATGGAAGGAGATTTGACTTGGGGTGGTGAACACACTGTACAGTGTACAGATGATGTGTTGTGGAATTTTGTACCTGAAACCTGTATAATTTTGTGAACCAGTGTCACCCCAATAAATTCAATAAAAAGGAAAAAAATAAATAAAAGTCAACTGCTGATGGGATCAAGAAAAATAGACTTTCAGGATAAGGTAGGAAGAGTGGTCTTAGAATTAGGAACCTTCATTTTAGTCCTCTCTGGGCCTCAGAATACATACACTATAGCAGGTGGATTGCTTGACTTCTAACGTCCCCCCCAACCTGAATTCCCCACAGGGGCAAGTATCCTTTACTCCAGTCGGATTGTGCAGATTTCACTTCACCTCATTAGTGGCCACATATAACTGTTGACCAACCAAATAATAGTTAAATATTTAATGTAAATGTTTTATAATTGGGAGGGTATAATGTCCTATCCATACATCTAAAAAGTCTTGTTTATTCTCTTGGAAGGGTTGTTGGCATTATTTCACATTATTCTAGCTTGTACTTTGTAATCAGGAGGGCAGAGAGTCTAAGACATTCAGAATGTTTGGTGGCTAATTTCCTGATAGTGACCACTGACTGTCCCCACCCTGTGCTCTCTGCCCCAAGGATATATAAACTGATAACAACTCAGCACCAGTCTTTACTCTGACCCCCATCCATACTAATGTGGGTTAATAGAAAGCGTGTTTTGTGCTTTTCAATGGAGGATGTGCTTGTGGAGGTATCTAACTTGTGCCTGTGTGACCCAGGGAGATATGCACCCATCTGTACTTTAGAGCCCCAGGTCTGGTCCTCATTATCCTGTCTAGATTCTGCATGCCTGGATGAGATGGTTTAGGACATGTTTTGGGAAGTAAGAGGTTTGCTGTTTAATGGGAACAGGTGATTTGCATCCCCAAATCTTTTTGAGGACCATGGCTCTTGTCTAAGGAGCTTTAAAAAACCCCAAGGCCTAATATAAAGTGTGTGTGTGTGGTGGGGGGAAAAACAAAAACATCTAGGCCTGGATCTCATACCTAGAGATTCTAATGTAATTGATCTGAGGAGCAAACATCTTAATAGCTCCACTGGTTTTCAAATGTGCCTATTAGTTTGAGAATTCCCATTACACAAAGATCAAGTGGCCTACTAATCAACTGTCTAATTCTGGATTACCCAATATAAGATAGAATTAAACTTCTATGCATTTATGTACAAACTAGAAGCCCAGAGTGCGAAATCGCGCAGCTCCACCCACCTGTGCGCGCCTCATCATGCTCACAGCCCTGCTCACCCGCACTGGTCTTTGGTCATTACGGTGTTAGAGCCACAGGCCTTTTATAATATAGACTAGAGGCCCGGTGCATGAAATTTGTGCACGGGAGGGGGGTCCCCTCAGTCCAGCCTGCACCCTCTCCAATCTGGGACCCCTTGGGGGATGTCCGACTGCCATAGATTTGGCCTAAACTGGCAGTTGGACATCCCTCTCACAATCTGGGACCACTGGCTCCTAACTGCTCACCTGCCTGCCTACCTGATCGCCCCTAACTGTCTCCCCTGCTGACCTAGTCACCCCGAACTGCCCCCCCTGCCGACATAGTTGCCCCCCACCCGCCGGCCTGGTGGCCCTCCCACCCGCCGGCCTGGTGGCCCCTCACTTTCCCCCTCTGCCAGCCTAGTCACCCCTCACTGCCCACCCCCCACGCCAGTCCGGTTGCTCCCAACTGCCACCCCCTGTGGGCCTGGTAGCCCCATGCAGCCTGCTGCTCAGTCGTTTGGTCGTCCCTCACCCCCTGCCAACCTGGTCGCCCCACGCAGCCTGCTGCTTAGTTGTTTGGTCACCCCTCGCTGCCCCCCCTGCCAGCCTGGTGTCCCCAACTGCTCCCCCTGCCAGCCTGGTCGCCCCACGCAGCCTGCTGATCGGTCATTTGGTTGTCCCTCACTGCCCCCCCTGCTGGCCTGGTCACCCCCCACTGACCCCCCCCCCCCCCCCGCGTGGCCCTGGTCACCCTACACAGCTTGCTGCTCAGTCATTTGGTCACCCCTTACTAACCTCCCTGCCAGCCTGGTCACCCCACACAGCCTGTTCGGTCATCCATTCGGTTGTTTCAGATGTGATGGTCACTTAGCCTTTTATATATATATAGATTATGTATACATGACATTCTAAATATTTGATTTGTCAATGTATAAAGATTCAGGTTTTATGGATTCTCACAAGGAACTACAATGTAAAACAGGTTTTACTATTTTTTATTAGCTCATTCTGAAATACTCAGGCAAAACTGAGGGGAGATGAGCACAGATGGCCACCTTCCCATACTGTTTCTAATGATTTCCATGCTGTTTCTAATGAAACCCAGTTTAGTCATGTTCACGGCTTTTTCAATCACACTTGGATAAACATTTCATATTATTGTTTTAAATACAGTTTTTTAAAATTGACTAACCCCATCAATTTTGTTTTCTGAGTTGAAATTTTGTTTTATTAAATCCAATTTGGCAGCATTTTAGTGAACTACACAGTCTGCAGGGGAAAAAACTCCCACAATGCCTTGTTTTTGTCAAAAAATCATGGTTGCAGTGGCAGAAAAGACTGCTTTGACGGGCTTCACTCTGTGTCTCGTGGAACCCGTACCAAGCTTTGGATCAAGGGCTGCTGATGGCTGGGGCAGAGCAAGATAGGTGTTGTGGGGAAATGGATTCTGATCCAGGGAAGTGGGTACCAAAATTACCCATGATGCCACTATAACATCATCTCCAATTGCATGATCATTATAATCAGAAGAAAACAAAAGAAAAAAATGTCCAGCACATTTAATTGTGTGATCCCATTAGTCTTAAGAGGAGAGTCAAGGGCTTATTCCATAATGAAAATGCCTCTGGCGGCAATCTTTGGTATTGTGCATGCAGGCCTGCACAGAGTGTGCATTCAAAAGCCCCACAGGGGGTCCTCGGGGTCTGCAGAGTCAGTGATGCAATTAAGGAATGGGCTTATTTTTAGAGAAAAGTCCCCAAAGTGGCCTGTAATTGGTGCAGCTTGTAAAGACATGGCTGTAAGCTGATTGTGGAGTCCTGGTCTTCTGTGGAAACAGGGAGGGCTTCAGATAACTTGATACGTACAGGATTTCATTCTGCAGATGACATTGTTCTCAATCTGGTTCAGCTGACATGTATTGGGCATTTACTATGTCTCCACCGCGGAGTTAGGTAGCAGGGATAAGGGACAAACTCACAGACCTTGACTTCAGTCTGCCGACAGCCTGGAAAGGAAGGAATCTGTAAGTGACGGATTAGAACTCCATGTGTTAAGAGGGGCGCATGTGCAAGGTGCACTGGGAGCTCACAGCGATGGGATGGTTGTCTCTGTTTGGAGAAAGGGGTGCTTGGTCAGAGATAGTTTGGTTTGTGGCCCAGACACACACTCAAAGGAGGACAAATAGAAAGTGGGGCTGTTGTAAAGACAGAGAGAATCTCATGGAGACAAATGCATTAAGCCTCGTGGAAACTGAAACCATCAGGAACTCTCACTCTGTCTGTGACCACATCATCTCTTCTCTCCAGTGCCACACCTCTTCTCACTCACCTTACACACGGCCTACAGGAGCTTCCAGTTCAGCTTCTCCTTCCGTTCCCATGCCTCCTTCCCACACTCCCAGGGGAGGGAAGGTGATTGGGTCCCCTGGGGTCCCGTGCCTGCTCTAGTCCAGTTAGTTGAGGTGAGGGAGTGCATTCAGGCAGGTGCTGTGAGCTTTGTGCAAGGTCAACTTTTAAAAAGCCAATATAAGGAAGGAGGAGATGGTGGAGCAGTCACTATCTAGGGTCTGTGTGTCTTGGGCATCAGACTAGTTCAAAAACTTATAAAGTAACTGGGTAAGAGATGGTTTATACCCATCCATATGTATGTGCACACACTTGGATGTTATTCACTGTTTACCAGCTTGGAGTTACCCTATCCTGGCAAGTCCGGGGCTGAGGATACTCTGTTTTGCCATCGGGTGATGACGAGGCTCAGCAGAGACTCCCCTAGCAACTGAAAAATGGGCTGGATCTCGAATAGTCTGAGAATGCTTAGAAGCTCTTGTTTTGTTCTTAGTGCAGCATGGCATAGATTGCACTGTGCTATTGTGGATCTAGCTGCTAATTGATCACTTACGTTTTTAAAAAAAACACTTCAAGAACTATAGGGCAAGTGATATAGAGACTGTCATATTCTTTTAGAAGCTGTTATGAAAACACTTAAACAGAGTACAGTAATTGTTTGGAAGGAAAGTTTTGACAAATGATTTGGGTAACAGTAGATGCTCGAGAAATACGGAGGAGGAGATGTCAGTGAATTCGGTGGCTTTTTAGGAAATGAAGGAGAGAGAAATACAGTCTCAGACAGAAAGGAAGAACGGACTTTGGTTAAAAGAAAGCTTACAGAGAGATTTTAGGTTGTTGAACTTAATATGCAATGTAAAAGTATTATTTATTTACTCCATGGAATCTTCAGTACATTATTCACTAATGCACTTAGGAGAATTCTTTTTAGGGCCCTTTAAGAGGATACAATGGGGCAGTTCATATCTAGACTACCTATGGGAAAACGCATGGACCCAGCTCTCAAGTTGCTTACCGTGCATAGGTGAATGTCATCAGCCTAAAGAGGTGACTTTGGATTTTTTAGTTATCTCTCTGTCTGTCAATGCTATAAGTTAATCAAAAGTATCTAAACAGCACACCAGCCCTAACCGGTTTGGCTCAGTGGGTAGAGCGTTGGCCTGCGGACTGAAGGGCCCCAGGTTTGATTCTGGTCAAGGGCATGTGCTTTAGTTGCAGGCACATTCCCAGTGGGGAGCGCGCAGGGGCCAGCTGATTGATGTTTCTCTCTCATTGATGTTTCTAACTCTCTATCCCTCTCCCTTCCTCTCTGTAAAAAAAAAAAATCAATAAAATATCTTTTTAAAATATTAAAAAATATAAAATAAACAACACACCAGTTGGGTGTGGGAGCATCAGAACACGACAGCATTCACTAAATGCCTGTTTTGAAATATTCACTGTTTTAGTGTTGGAGCACAAAGTGGAAAGATACAGAGCGCCTGCTCCCTAGAGATTCACAGTCTATTGGTGAAAACAGACACATATACATGTAAAAATATAAGCCATAAAATGAATCAATATCACACCCTAATTGAACTTCTGTGAGGAAAGAATCTTTAACGCACATTGACACATTCCAAGGGCAGCAGAATTTCTGAACTAAGAGCATTGAACTGAGAAAGCCCCTGATGGCTGATGGCTAGTGGACATTTCTGACAGCATCACTATTAGCTCTATTGATAACGCTTGGGAGAGGTCAAGTTTTGCAAAGACTTTCTGCCCACCAAGAATAGCAAGGAATCGATCGATTCTGAGCATGTGCACAATGTCAGGACCCGGATGGGAACACAGCTGTATTCCCCGGGAAGCTCTCCTCCCCCCAGATCAGTGTCCTGGGAAATCCACGCACAACATCCTCTAGTTCAGTGGTTGGCAAACCGCGGCTCGCGAGCCACATGCGGCTCTTTGGTCCCTTGAGTGTGGCTCTTCCACAAAATACCACGTGTGGGCGTGCACTTGCAGTGCGATTGAAACTTCGTGGCCCATGCGCAGAAGTCGGTTTTCGGCCTGGGCGAGTCTATTTTGAAGAAGTGGCGTTAGAACACTCAAGGGGCCAAAGAGCCGCATGTGGCTCGCGAGCCGTGGTTTGCTGACCACTGCTCTAGTTCAAGCATGTCAAACTCAAAGGCTAACGTGGGCTAAATAAATGAGGCATGCAGGCCTCGAGTTTGACATGCTTGCTCTAGTTAGCCTGTTGGACGCTTTGAATACCTTGGACCCCAGCTTTTCAGTGGCTCGGTCTTTTGTACCTTTAGTCTGAGCTTAAATGCCGATCATTAAGGAAGGCTTTATTGACCACTTGTTTAAGGCCACACCCTTCCCCCTCACTGCATGAGCACCATACTGTTCATTTCCTTCTTAGCACTTGGCATAATCTGAAGTCATTGTGAGTATATTAAGTTGTCTGTTTACCCCATGGAGTCACCAGTAAGTTTTACATTATTCACCTAATGCATTTATGAGAATAAATTCTTTTCAGGGTCCTTTAAGAGGATATGATCAGGCAGCTCATATCTAAACTCTTCAGGAAGGGACAAATGCATGCACCTCGTTCTCAAGCAGCTCACAGTGCATACTTCCAGGCCCCGCCCCCTCCCTTTCTAGGAGTACTATGATGGTCTTGCCCGCAGAGCAAGGCTAGCGTAGATGGCAGCTTCTCGGGCTTTAGAGAAATTTGCCCTGTAAACAGATGGCTGAGAAAATGCCCACCTTCTTGGCAGACAGTCGCATGGGTTCACAGCTTGGTGAATGGATTCCACTCCTCCCTTGCCTTCTGTGTGCAGTACAAGAACTTTGAAAACATGGGTGGCAGCCATGCTTGTCCACTGCTGTTTGGAATTGCTCCTGGTACCTAGCAGTATTCATTAATATTCGGTGAGTGAATGAGGCGCCCCGCAATCCAGCAAACACTCCATGTTATATGGCAATATCCTAATCGCAGAGCACAAAGGAGCTCTTGGAAAGCTGTTTGAGACCAAGCTCCCGTCCACACAGACCACCTGGGGCCAGTCAGAGGCCCCCCCAGCTGGAACACAGCTTCCAGTAACCACTGAGGGTGACCTCTGTGACCTTTTGATATTTCATAAATGCGCTAACCTCAGGGGTCGTATTTAAGGACTATTGTCAGTCTTGTTCCTGCCCATTGACTTTAAGCACCCTGTATGCAGCCAGGTTGGCAGGTCCGAGCCTCCCAACTGAGCACCCACCACCAAAGATCCTATAGGCAGCGACAAAGCCAGGCTCCTGCCTTTTCTGAACAGCAGACCCAGAATCTCACCAGTGACTTGTGCCCATGCAAGAAGCCTGGACAACACATCTGCCTCTGATGGAGATGTGAGGGAACTTTGCAAAGTAAAGAAAACCCACATTGCTTCCCTCAATCAAAACTTCAAATGAGAACAGGGCTTTGGCAATTCATTCCCTGCAGAATTAACCTTTGTTTCTCAGTAGGCTGCTTCTAAGAATATGCATCCTGCCTCAAAGGAAATGAGAGAGAGTTTACAGAATGACTTGTGTGTTTACCACAAAGGAGGAAAAGCTGAAATGAAAGTGAGCTTGAAAAGGAGGCTTGTTTCCAACTAACCCAGCCTCTAGAGAGGAGTCCTGAGATGCAAAAGCAATTATCAAAAACATGAATCTGAGTCACTACTCACGGGTGTGCAAACGCCACTCCTTTATCTGCTGTTCCTATAACTTACTCCCAGCAAGGATAATAAACCCTGGGGGCTGGGAGGCAACCTCAGAGCCTGTAATGTCATTTCTGCTATTCTGTAGGAGTCAACTTGGAACCTCCTCTTGGAAGCCTTCCTAGATTTGGTAAGTGCGCTTCCTCTGTGTCCTCCCAACCCTGTGAGTTTCTTTATTATTGAATTTGTCACATTGAATTATAGTCATCTGTTCATTTGTCCAAGGGTATTTTATTTGACTTTTTAAAAATCTTTACAGTCAAATACTTAGCACATTGTCTGGAATAAAATGACATCTCAGTAAGCTCTTAATGAAATAGTCAATGGACCATTCTATTAATGGTTGCTTATTGAACTCGTTCTATTTGTCGTCCATTTGCTGCACACTAGGAAAATACACAAGGAATAAAAACACAGTAATAACAGTGGCAGCTATCATTTTGAGTGTCTGTTACGAGTCAGGCACTCTGCTAATTGCTCTGCAAATAGTTTTCTCACTAATACCTTAAGACCACATTATGGTCTTCATTTTATAAATCAGACTGATGAACTGACTTTCCCCCAAAGCCACACAACAGGGAAAAGATAGAACCAGGAATTGAACCAACCTCCAAATCCCCTGATATTCATCTACATTTGCTGACTTCTCTGCCCTCAAGAAGCATGAGATGCAATGAGGTGGGGCCCAAGGGTTAGAAATAAGGTGAGCCCCTAAATTCAGGGATCCTGGTAGAACACAAAGCATACTCAGGAGCCAGGCAGCAAGGCAAACATCTTTACTTCTACATAGAAGGGTGCACACACATGGTCTGGAAGCACGTGCACACCGACCAGGCAGGGTCTGCTCAGGTTTATAATCCCTGATGCACATGACCTGTCCCTTGCTCTTGATTGGAGCTCAGGCGCACAGTATTTCACGATGGGCTAATTCAAAGGGAGGGGTTGGCATTTGCTGTTTCAAGATGGCAGCCCTAGAGCAGCTACAAGCCATGCGGCCAACATGGCAGCTGCAAGTTATGCAGTCCAAAATGGCAGCTGTCTACACTGTTCTTTGACAGAAAAGATGATTTGTTTATTCTCACAATTCCCCCATTTCTTTATTTAAACTCTTTTCTTCAAACTTGGCTGACCTCCATTGACTTTCATGCTCTACGGTGTCTAGGAGAAGACTAATTTGCTGTTTGGTCAATGTGGTTTCAATTAGCCCTTGGATAAGACATGGGATGATGTGACATCCCATCATTGTACCTCCTAATCAAAGAGATGAATGTGGACACCATCACTCTAGTGCATCAGAGAAAGGACCCTCGATCCCAGGTTCCAGCTCACTCATCACTAAAGCTGTCAATGCCTGTGAGGCCTCAATGCTGGTCAGTCTGCTGTGTTGTAAGAGATGAATGTACAGCACTGACCCCAACATTACACATATTCCTCCTCTTTCTGCCAGAATCATATCCAAGGCCAACCTACTATCCCAGGTCATCCTGCTGCTGGCATCTAGCTGTTTAGCTATACCATTAGCTGCATCTCAAGCGTAGTTAACAAGCCTTTGCTGGTTCTAGAAAATATAATTAATCCACCACATTCTTGTTCACAGTGGGCCACCAGCACAGGATAGACTCAAACCCAGCAGCAATCTGATTTCTAGCCTTAAACTCCTTGGCACTCCTCCTGGAACCCCAATGGGATCTGTGTGTATATGGGGATCAAATGAGCCCCCTAGACTCTCTCTCCTCTTCCTAGTCTGTCTGTCCATTGAAAAAGGTTTACGATATGCCAATGTGAAAGGGATAGCCAATTGTATCAGAGTGCAAGGTCCATTCCACTGCAAGGTCCATTCCAAGTGCTGAGCAAGGCCCAAGTCAGGGTCTCCCATGACACCACCAGACATCAGCACGGGGGTATTGACTATGCAGCATGATTGGCTTCTGAGGATTGGCCATTTACGCATCCAGATAAATTTCTCATAAACTCTGAGCACTGTTCCCCCCTTGAGAGGCAGGGGGTATAGTTTATGTCGGAGGATGGGGCCGGATCGTTTTGGGGGTCCTTGCTCTTTACCTCTTTGAATGGGAACAACAGGGCAAGAGTCTTACAGGAAGTGTTTCCCCAGGTGGTTTCCTCCTGGTACAAGGCAAGCACACATTCCATCCCGTTACTATCTGAGGTCCATCCGAATGGGAATGGGACCATTTGGGCCTCTAGCCTTCCTGCCACGCAAGCATAACAGTTGCTTTTGTTTAGAGCATGTACAGAATATTTAATCTATTCCACCCAGGCATTCATTCCCTTATGTCTTACTTCTATTTGCATGGTGGTGGCAGTGGCCTAAGGGATCTTGTCCTGTGACATCTACTCCTAAATCTAGTCCTAGCCAATCTTCTGACCTAAAGGCTGAAATATCCAAGTCATTCAAGTTATCTGTAATCAATAACTGAACTGGGTAAGCATGATCCAGATTGTACACATTTCTCCAGTCCACATTGTAAGCCCCTGCAGTTTGCCAGATCTCTAAAGCCAATAGAACTCAGTACATGATGGTTATTAAGACAGCTCACAGTTTTTAGGATCAGTTTCAAGGGTATATGTCCTGGTATGGCTGTTCAAATTGAGGTGTGTCCACCCTTAACCCATGTGTGATGGGTCCAACCTCGCTCTGCAGTCTGAACAGCAATCTCTGTGGTAAGCAAGACAGGTAAGGTCCTTCCCAGGAGGGTTCCAACTTGCTTCCCTTCCAAGTCTTGATTAGAACAAACGTAGTCTTCTGGTTGATGGCGATGAACTGGACTTCAAGAGGGCCTTGGGTCAGGAGGTCTTCTAACCTGAGAGAGATTAAAGTCGAAGAAATACCCAGTACATAGTTCTTAAGAAATTGGTTCCTAGTTTCCATTGTAGGAAGATCTTGAGGCATTCCAGGGCCTATTGGAATCACCTACAGCCAACTATAGATTAAAAAATAAATAAAAAATAAAAAAAAATCTTAAAATTCAAACCCTACAAAGGTTGTCAAACTTGATTTTACCAAAAGATGATATATAACTAATTGGATTTCTGCTATTAGTCTCCTTGAGTACTTTGACATAAGCTATTTACCCTCTGTTTAGGGAGGCAAAATACAAATCATTTACTCTTAAGAGTCTTTGGTTTAGAAAAGATAGAGTTTTCTAGATGGTTGCAAACTGCTGTTTAAATATCTCAGTTTCCCTGTTCTTCTTGTCCTGGCTTACTGGCCTGTATCATTTAATTAACTTCCTTTTTACCATTTCTCTTTTCCTCTTATCACTTACACAACCTTCACAAATTTCACACTTTCAAAATATCCTTCAAACCTTCTTTCTATGTCCTTTAAAAATGCATAACCATGCCTCAGTCCTGCCATTAAGTATAATTCTTCACTTTTAGAAACCTTAATTTTTCAATGATTACCAAAAAGTAAACAGTCAACATTTCTTAGATTAACATTTATGAACACACTTTAAACACGCTCTTACTTTCAAGAAAATATACCTTCAACAAAGTATAGGACACCTTTTGTGATAAAAACTAAGAACAGGCAAATTAAAACTTGTCTAGCAGTTAATATTTCAGTTTTGTTTTGTTTTTAATATTTAGATGTTTACCATTTAACCCAACAATGCTCCAAAGCTTTTAAGTTAATTAGGAAAATTATTATAGGAGCAGGCTTGGATTTAAACTGCTACATTCTTCCTTAGAGATAACATCTAAGGTTACTGCTGTGGCTTCTGTTTCTGGCCCTCCAGGCCAGCCCTTCCCTAGGCTGCTTGTTCTACAGTTGTGAACATCATGTTAGTTTTCTGTTTTTTCCTTTCTTATTCTTATGTACATAGATCTTCTGAGCCTCTTTTAACAGCTTTTCTGTACTTCTATCCTTCCAGTTCTCTACCTTTGCAGTTTTCTTGAAATGTCAGGCCAACTATTGATGACAAAATGTAATTTTTAATATTTCTTGGTCCAAGAGGTCATCAGGGTCTGGCCCAGAGTACTTTCTCATTTGAACTTTTAGTCTTTGGTAAAATTTGGAAGGCCCTTCTTCTTTGCCTTGCTGAATATTGAAGGCTTTATTTGGGTTCTGAGACCTGGGAACTGCTCCCCTAATCCCTTTAATTATTAGTTCCCTGAGGGATTTCTCATGTATCCCCTATGGGCCTTGTTGTTAAGGTCTCACTGGGGCTCCCGGGTTTGGAAATTTTACATCTGCTGGAAGCATGCCAGGGCCAGCCAGGTGCTCCCTTTCCCAGATAGTCACAGCCGACTTTCAAACCACTCCTCCTTCTTTTAGTCTAATAGTCAGCTGAGTCTTCCAGCAGAGGTTTTAATTCTTTTTTTTTCATTGCTCCAACTTCTTTAGCATCCTAGAAAAACTGGTTTCTGATGGCACAGTGGCCTCATGGCAGTTGGAGCCTTATCAAGCTAGCTCTCCTGAGGGGGAGGCTGGGATTGTAAATCGTCATCTTGGCTGTTCCCTCAGATTGTCCCTGGGTCACATAGGGAGGGGAAGGCAGGACAAGGGTCTCATTCCCGTCTCCCCTTGTTCTCTTTTAGGCTTCTCTGCCTTTACAGGGAGAAAGAAGACTGACCCCTTCCTCCAATAGAGAGCACAGTCAGTCTCCTCTTGAGTGACTGGACTTTCATTATTAACATATTTATAATACTGTAAAGCTTTATCTAAAGTCTTCATTTTAGTTACATCTATTTATTATATCTTAACAACTTTGAGATTTTTAAAGCCAATTATTACCTAAAGCATTTTCTTGACTAATTTTGTAACAGGGATAACTCAATGTGAAAGTACCATTTTATTTGAATTATGCTGTTAACTATGATTGCCCTTTCTGCTCAAAGAAAGGACACGCTAATCTGTATGGGAGTCCTATGCCTCCCAGACCACCCTTGGAATGCGGTCCATCCTCATTCAAGAACCGCCCATTCTCTTGCTGCTGTGCCCCCAAGGTCAGCCTTAGTTTCGCCTCGGGTGGCCTGCGTGGGTTTGTGACATCACAAGCAGGTGCAGGCCACCTGCTTCCGTCCCGGTCCCATTCCTGTCCCGTCCCAGTCTCATTCTGGTTCCATCCAGGTTCCATTCTGGTCCCGTTCTGGTTAATACCATCGCTGACAACTGGATGTTGAATGGACATGATGCTGGGCGGAGTTTTGCAAATTTCTCTGCCCTGCTGAGTTTGGCAAGTACCCAAGTACTGCCTTCCATTCTGCCACTTGAAACATCAGTCTTTTTTTCCTTTCCCCTCCTGCTTTGCCTCAGGTGGGAAAGATAATGGTTTGTTAGGCTTGAATTAGCTGGCCTTTGTTTTAAACTTCCTTGGGTTGCAACCTTTACAAATTTTACACTTTTAAATTAATCTTAGAATCGTACAATTTTAACCCAGCACAAAAAATCATAAATCAGGGAAGAGCAAATTAAAGTCCCTATTTTACAGACATACAGACAGAAATCTTACTAGCTAAGAGTTTCTAGCGGGCCAACACCCTGCCAGGGAGAGCAGGATGAATCCCCAAGAATAGGATTCTTGGCAGCTGCTGGGACATCCTGCAATCTGTCATGGGTTCAGGCCCACCACACACAACTGGGCTTCCCCCAAGGTGGGACTTGCCCCATCTTTAAACAAATTAAACAAAAAAACAAAGAGACATAAAACATCAAAAAACACTCTTATACAGGTGCGTGCAACACTAAAAGTTTACACCAGGAGCAATGTCTTCTGTCCCTGGTTCAGGGCACTGCCTCTCCCCAGAATCTCACCATTCTCCCAATGGACTATTTCGGGGGAATGTATTCTCTAGGCCTAGAATTTCTGTTTCCCATCCTTGGCAGGTCCCTTGTGACTATGTACTCAACCCCCCATGTTGGAGGTTTCTTGTACTCCCCAAGGTATGCTTTGTCCCTCTCTGGCCGCTTCCCTTGCAGGAGAACAGAACTGCAGATCAGAACTCTGCACTCACTTTATGTCCAAGACACATCCCAGTCACATACACTCGACCTTCAAGGATACCCAATCACCAAAAGTAGTACTCGGTCCAATTTCCCACCTTGGCTCATGCATGAGGTTACCTGATTGCTGCAGGTCTTGCTTGGGCGCTTCCTGTGTTGCTGGCTGACTCTCGATCCCAAGCTCATAGTCATCCCAGGAGTAATGGCTGTCCCTCCTCACTGAGGCTGTTGCAACTTGGCAGCGGGGCGCACCTCCTCAGGAGAGGGGTCCAACTTTCCTGTGGCGACAAACGGTATCCTGGTTGCGCCCCCAAATTGTTAGAAATAAGGCAAGCCCCTAAATTCAGGGGTCCTGGTAGAACACAAAACATGCTCAGGAGCCAGGCAGCAAGACAAACATCTTTACTTCTATGTAGAAGCGTGTGCACACATGGTCTGGAAGCACGCGCACACCCAGCAGGCAACCTGCTTGGCTTTATAATCCCTGATGCACGTGACCTGTCCCTTGCTCTTGATTGGAGCTCAGGTGCACAGTCTTTCGCGATTGGCTAATTCAAAGGGAGGAGTTGGCCTTTGCTGTTTCAAGATGGCAACCCCCAGGGGAGTTGTAAGCTATGCGGCCAACATGGCGGCTGCCAAGTTACACAGTCCAAAATGGCAGCTGTCTACACTGTTCTTTGACAGAAAAGATTATTTGTTTATTCTCACACAAGGTACTATGCACTTGAAGCATTAGAGAACCAGTAAGTGCCACACTGTAGAAATGAAGAAATAGGAACAATGCAGCAAGAGTTCTCTGTGGATTGCCTTAACCATGGAAAGATAGATGGAGGGCCCAGGATTCAGACTTGATTTCAAAATGGGACTTAAATATATGGAGGAGAGAAGGCAGAGTCGGAAAACGTACACTCATTAAGTACAGCAGGGCAGTATTGGATAGGAGCTTGGGCTTTGGAACATGACAGAACCTGGGACAGAATTCTGACTCTGCTATTTAAAAATTTCTGTAAACTTTTGAAATTTGCCTTTGAGCCTCCCCACGCCTATATGTAAAAGAGGCATAACAATACACCAGGTGGTAGGTAAGAACGCTCCCATATGCAAGTAACAGAAATGTTCATGAAAAATAGCAACCACAGAGCTCTATCCATAGAGGAGCTAGATAAAATATAAGGACACATAGGCATCTCCAGGTTTGTTGAGCAAGTCATGAGTGTTATCAAGGACCCAGGCTCTCTCTGTGTATCTACTCTAGAATTTTCAGCTATAAGCGTCTCGTTCTCATGTGCACAATAAGGCTACCACATCACCAGCTGTCACCTCCACATCTGGACCGGAAGAAAGGGCAAGGGAAGTTCCAAATCAATTCCTATTTTTTCTGGTTATGTACCCCCATAGAATCTTATATTTCTCCTTTATAATTGTTGAGTCACCATCAAATAACTTTAAAAAATAGTGTCTTTCTTCCCAAATAAAATGTCAACAACATGGAGGCAGGACTGTGCCTGTCCCATCCAGCACCGTCGCCCAGTGTCTAGCACAGTATCTGGAACACAATAGAATCTCAATAAATATTTGTGGAGTGATTAGATAACTAACTGGGCAGATAAATGAATGAAAAAATTAGAAATCTGTTTAAGATGAGCATGATGATGATTCTCCTCAACTATGTGATGGGATGAGTGGCCCATAACTAGCCAAGATATTGTATCTATGTTGCTCTGGAGATCAGAGCTCATGTTGTAAGGTATTTGGGATTTGGGCTTAGTGTAAGGAAGGACTTTCTAACTATGAAGCTGCTCTCAGTATACACCCTTAAGGTGTTCAATCAAGCCTGGAGAATTTCTTGCTCAGGCATATTGTAGAGACATTCACACATCATGTGCAGATTGAATAAAAGATTGTGGGAGACCCAGCCTAATGCCAAGCCCATGGTTTCATGTGAGCACCCTCACAGTTGAATATAAAGCTGTGGAATCATGAACAGAAGGGTTCAAATCCCAGCGATGCCTCTTACAAGCTGTGTGACCTCAGCTCAGAGTTGAGAAAATGATGCTCATCTCACCAGGTTGATGTGAGGATTAGCTTGATATCATGAGGAGTGGAGAGAGCCAAATACCTGCCTGAAGATTACTGACACTCTTAGACAAATGTCACCGTGATGAGCTTTGGATGATGAGGGTAGGCCTACTACCTGCCACCACCACCAAGGATGGAAAAGTTAATGGGGAGATGATGCTCACAGGGCACAAGCCTTGTTATAAGATGAGTAAGTGCTGGGGATCCCATGTACAGCTTGATGACTATAGTTAATAATACTGTAGATTATACTTGACATTTTCTTAGAGAGTAGATCTTAAGTGTTCTCATTACACACACACACACACACACACACACACACACACACACACAGGGCAACTATGTGAGGTGATGGATGTGTTAATTAACTGGGTTGTATTAATCATTTCACAAAGTATCCACATAGCAAGTCACATTATACACTTTAAATGTATACAATCTCATTTGTCAATTATGCCTCAATAAAACTGGAAAAAATAAAATGAATGGTACATACCTAATAACATTTATGCAGCCCCGACTCTGAACCAGCTATTGCACACGTATTGTGTTGTGCTGAGCAGTTCACATGCATTCTCCTTGACTCCTCCCCGAACCCTGGGCGCTCTGCTGCTTCTCCAGTTTCTGAGCATCTCAGAAACCCAGCCTCAGTTTCCTCGTCTGCAAGATGAAGAAGAACCACCTAACATGTCAGGCCTTGTGAGGTATGCATAAGCATATCTGCCCAGAGGCCTCCTGAGTGCCTTGCGTACGATAAACCCTGCAGAAATGGAGGCCAGGTCAATGTCCCGTTTCCAGGTAGGTAAATGGGGGCCCACGAGGTTTCCCCAGTCACAAATCTAGCAATAGCCTCCACTGGGATCCACGCCCAGCCTGTCTTGACCGCAGCTGTAGGCCGTCTCCTGAGCTGTGTCACCTCTGACAGGCCATACACATCCGGCCCCTGTGCCCGATGACACCCGCTCTGCTCAGGGTGCAAACTGCCACTCATCCAGGCGAGGCTGTCAGCCTTGTGACAGGACAGAAATCAGAGGCCTCAGCTGGACACAAGCCCGGCCAGAGCCCCTCAGAGCCAGGAACAGAAGTCTTGACTGGGATTAGCCTTGCCTCAAAATCCCTGAGAGCCCGGGGAGTCGAGGAGGGGATAGTGAAGCAATCAATCACGGCAAATTAGTGTAATGACACACCCTGCATGGCCTGCACGAGCCCTGTGCATGTTACCCCCCAAAATGGCATTTAGCGCCCTCATGGGGACGGCCTTCCTTTCCTATCAGTAGCCTGTTAGCAGCGCCTTAACAACAAGGATTAGGATGGAATGCCGGGGCCAGAGAGACGACTGGTGTTTTAACATGTATTTTAATAAATAAGCGAATGTTATCTGTCTCCTAGCACTGAAGTGTCTAAACAGTGTTCGGGAGACCTATCAATCAGCTCTCCTGAGCCTGAGATCTCTTGAGCTCTCCCCCAACCCTCAGGCCCTCGGTTGCTATGGCAACCCCAAACCAGGAGTGGTAGCTGTAAACTTTAAAAATATGACTTTTTCCTGGCCAGCCATGCTTCTCTATCAATAGCGGAACCTTTGCCTGAATTCCAAGCGAGTGGGGGATTTTTGTTCTCTCTGGAATCTATAGCAACCAAAATTAGACTATAAATCATCTTAATGGTGCTTTTCAGAGAATTCTTTGCTGGATCAATTCAGATCATACAAGGTGGCAAGCTTCTGAACCCAGGCACTAATAATGGTCGTGTCAGAGATGTATGGCAGGGAAGAAAGGGATTGGGCTGCATGCTGTTGGCGCTAATCCCTGATGAGTGGCCACCAAACTTCCGTCCTGTATTCCTTGCCTCAGTCCAGTCAGTCAGCCTTTCAGCTGATGTCTGGAGCCATCTCTCCACGAGCTGCCTCAGAGTCCCTGGAAGTGACAGAATCCCACAATCTCTGGGATTCTCTAGCACGTCACGTGGTTGTGGGGTTGTGAGACAGCCTGACCCAGTAGTCAGGAATCTGGGCTACTACCCCAGCTCTGGGTGTGAATCCAACACCGAGCAGCTGTTTGAATTTGAAAAGTGATGCAACTTCAACTTTCAGTTTTCTCATCAATGAAATAGGAAGCACAACAGTGTTTATCTTCTATGCTGTTTGTTAGGATTAAACAAATAATATTTGCCAAGCACCTACCAAGTGCTTGGCGTATAGTAAATGCCCAAAGAATGTTTGCTATTATTTTAAAAAAATATAGGGTGTAAAATATTAACAGTTGTTGAATATAAGTGTTCATTGTATGGACCTTTCAACTTGTCTGCTTGTTTAGGAAAATGTTAAAATAAACGTTGGATAAAAAGAAAAACAGAGTCAAAATGGCAAGAGAGTAGCTTTTCAGCTCCTCACTATGGCGCTGACGGCTTACCATGTGCCAGGCACTGTGCTCGGTGCTAAGATCACAGAGGTGACCAGGACCAGTGAGGTCCCTGTCCTCATGGAGCCAGCATTCGAGTCGGGGAGACAGAAAAGTAAACATGAAGACCTAATGCATTGTGGGAGAATTATTCCTTGAGTGGAGCACAGGTGAGGGACAGTGAACTCAGGCTGGGGCCAGGTCTCTCTAAGCTGAGACCTGAAGGATGAGTGATGAAGTGGTTTAGCTAGTGACTTTGTGCGGGAGACAGGCAAATGCCGGTGGCAGATGGGACATAAAAGCCCTGACATGTTTGAGGACGTAAAAAAACACCTTCCGTCCGCTCCCAACCCTGCCCACATGTGACCAGTCTTTCCAGGTTCAATTTTATTCCATTCTATTCAATAAACATTTATTCTCTTGTCTCTCCCAGGCTCTGTGTTAGGCACAGGGAATTGAGTTGAATGAAGATGGATCATATTCAGTTCCTTAGGCTGTAATTTGCTGATCCCAACTTTAGAGCATATACAGTACCATTGAAGTATATTCCACGAGGCAAGGGAGTTGCCTTTTGCATCCCTGTCTCCACCAGCCATTGAGATTCTTCTGGGTAGGTGAGCTAAGTAATGGCCCGGGCCAGCCATATCCTCTCTGTACTTGTCCCCCTGCCCCATACACACCGGGTGATCTACCTGGTGAGTTGTGTCAGCCGTGGGCCTAATGTCCAGAAGTTCCCTTCACTGTGTCCAGGCAAGGTTCTGATTCGGGTTCAGGAGAAGGTGACTATCAAGTGCATGCTACTTGGACTCACCTTTTCTAAAAGGTCTAGCTTTGTAGTATTGGGCATTGGCCCAACTCATAACAATGTGATCCGTTGCTTCCATTTGGCTAAAGACCTGTCTCCTGCAGGAACTCCACCGAGAGGGAGAATAAAAGGTGGCACAGAACTGGGGACATAGTTGGCCCCCTATCACCAAAATAGCATCAAAATGCATCTCGAACCCTCATAATCTATTCTATCCAGCTCGACGCAGTATGGGGAGAAAATGCTTCGAGAGCACTATCCTTCTGAACATGCCACTTGCAAACCTCCCTGTCTCATTCCTGTGACTGTGAAGGTGACTAGCCATCTTCTCCAGAGAATGCTGCCGATGTCCCATGAGGCTGTGGGCACTTCACAGACGGCTTCAGTGAGCAGCGCCTCCTCCTCAGAACCTCTGCTCTCCGCCGGCCCGAGGGGCTTTGCTTGCGTGTTGGATCTGCCAGCACACAGGCAGCTCCTTGGAAGGGAACTCATTTCCCTCTGAAAGTGTTTAAAAACAGGCTGTCAGGCAGACCAGCCACGCCCGCCCCGCCTGCTGCGATGCTTGTTGACCCCGTGAAGACTTCATTGCCATGGCCTCCTTCCCTCTAAAGGGGAGGACTCCAAAGGTCAGGGGTCCTTGAGTCTGGTGGGGTCACGGCACCTTCCAGATACAGGGAGAGTCCAACAGGGTCTCCTTCACTAGTGATGACAGTAGTTATCCCAATAGGTGGTAAGGCCCCCTCTCTGGGTGAAAAAGCAAGTTTCTGCTCCCAGCACAGGGGCATTGGGCCACACTTGCTGTGTGTGTGACTGCTTTTTATGAATGGACTTTGTCCTGGGGACACGGCCACCGAGTGCCACCTCTCCTCTGTCTAACCTTCTACCATGTGAGAGAAACAAGAATAAGGACTTTTCGAGAACCAGTTACATGCTAGACACGGTGCTAAGAACTTTGCATATTATGTCATCTTCACTGTAGAGAAGTACTAGACCTATAGTACAGAGGAGATAACAGGGTCCCAAGGAGGATGAGGACTTTGCTTAAGGCCATTATAACTTGTAAGGGGGAGGAAGAGGTGAGATCTGACCCAATCTGTCTACACAGATTATTTCATTTCAAATGGGGGTTGCTTGAATCTAGTGGACAGAGGCTGGTGGTACTGCTCAATAACCTGCAGTGCCCAGGGCAGCCCCACAGGGCAACATGCAGTCCCAGGTGTCGGCAGTGCTGAGCCCCTCGCTGAGAGTCTCAGCTAGTGTTTTTGGAACACCGCGTTAGTGTTGCATTAAATAGAGATGCCTTCAGGTACCACTAAGAAGATTTATCTGGGGGAAGGTGCTCGTGCTCTGCGGGGTAGGGGGGGGGTGGGGGGAGGGGCTCACCAATTCATCACCCCTGTACCTGTATGTTTCTGTCTGCACATGTGACCCAGAGCAGGGTGGGCGCAAGAAAGCCGGGCCGCTTCCCAAAGTGCCCCACTGCGTGGGAGGGAACCCAGCTCCACACCCTAATCTGATGTCAGTTCAGAGTGTTACCCAACCTACCGCACTCATGCAGGTCTTTTGAGACCTCAGACCAAAGCATGTGACATAACCGCTGTCTTCTTCCTCCGGTGCCCCGGTGTGGTTATCACCCTCATGGCCTCAGCTCCACACCCACCTGCGTGGGACGCGGGACATTTGACAGATGGAGACACTGAGGTGCCGTGAGGCTAAGGACTTGCCTACGATCACAGGACTCTCCAGCTATGCCGTGTGGTGCCTCCAGGATTTCTCGACATCGGCACTGCGGACGCGTGGGGCCGGATGCCTCTCTGTTGTGAGGACTGTCCTGTGCACTGTGGGATGTTGGCAACATCCGTGGCCTCTACCCACCAGATGCCAGAGCATCCTCTCTCGCAGTTATGACAACAGAAATGTCTTGAGATGCTACCTAATGGCCTGAGGGGGCAGAATTGTTCCCAATTGAGAATCACCGGTGCAGACTGAGACCTGAGGTAGCATCCTTGCCCCATCTCATACCTAGTGACCAGGCTTACCATGGTTCTGGGAGTTAGCACCCACCCCCCTGAGATAAACCTGCCCGTGTTTGCTCTTCTGGATCCTGCTCTTGTGGGAAGGGCAGCCCCTCTCGGCACACAATGTCAGATGGGCTAATCACGATGACTTAATGACACTCAGGAAGCTATTCCCGTGGCCCACTCCTTCCTCTCACCATCAATGTCTCTAAATAGCTCGTCTTCCTCACCTTTAGGTCCTTGGTGAATCACCTCTCTCTCGCCCCCAATCCCACTCATATTCATCACCCCTCCCACACTCACTGAATCTCTCTCACCTCTCACAGCGTCTAGCACAACACTGAATTATTGACCCAGCATGCAGGGGTCTTTAAAATGTTTAAATCAGACCACGTCGCCTTTCCTCTTAGAACCCTCCAGGAGCCTTCCACGCACTCGGCATAAAATCTACACTCCTTCTCACGGCCTGAGAGGTCCTGTCTGGGCAAGGACTCCGGCCTCCCTCTCAGACCTCATCTCCTTCCTTGCCCGCCTTGCTCATCAATCAGGCCTGTGCACCTCTTCCTGTTCCTTAGACACGCTCACCCTAGCCTTTGCCCTAGGGGTCCCTCCCTGCAGCTCTCTTTTTCTAGATTCTCTGCTTAAATGTCACCTCCACAGACAGGTCTAACCCAGTCCCCAGCTTAAAGTAGCCCCCGGCTGGTCTCTCCTGCTTCACTGTCTTTAGGACACTCATCATTGCCCAGGGCCCACTCATTTGCTTGTGGATCACCTGCCCATTCACCCCTCTCACCACTGGAATTGCAGCCTCATGGCAGCAGAGGTCTCACCTGTCTTACTGACCTCCGCATCCCCTGTACCTGGAACAGCGCTGGCTCGGGGTTGGCATTCAAAACAATACACGTGGAATGAGCCTGTCACGCCCGTTTAGCATGCAGATTTCATTAGCCAGCAGTGCCTGCGGAGTTCAGGCTGCCATTATGGGTAAATAAAGCACACGGGCACATACTTGGCTCTCCCTGTCCAGTTTCCTTCCAACACTTGAGAAGCAGCATAATATATTCTGATTTTTTTTTGATTGAACTGTCAGCATGATTTATTTCATAGCATCTTCTTCCCGCTCCCTTTGTAAATAATGGTGCCTCTGCAGAACCTTTTGCTAACATTTGTCTTGCTAATTTGCCTAGGGGGTGGGAGGATGGTGGCATTTTTTTTTTTTTTTTACCCCCTTATCATGGGTTCGGAGGAGAATTTTTTTCTTCGTGGCATTGGGACTTGAAAAAAAAAATCAAGGTTATATGGTGCATTGACTTCTTGCTGTTTTACAAACTGGCTCAGGCTCATTTTACAACTCGAGAATAATTCAAATTGGAAATCACCTCCTTGAAAACCATCAAATTAATGGTATTCCCATTACATTCCCTACCCAACCATGTGAACAATGGGGCCCAGGCTGCAGCTGCTAGAATTCTGCGTCAAAGTAAATAATGCACTAACGAGAGGGCAATTTCATCCTCCCGGAGAACTCCCCAGGCATTTCTCCTTCAAGAACTGGGTGGCTTCGGTGCAAACAAGGGCCCTTGGGACTGTGCAGCGTGGCTGGAATGAATGCGGACCCCTGAGTATTGAAGATGGGCTGCGTAGCACGCCGTATGCTTTCTTGAATTATAGTAATCTTTCCGGACTGTCGCAGATAACCGCCGTGGGGATGGAAAACATCTATAATTGCTCATGGGCTTGTTAGAATCTCTGGCAATATTATGTGTGATACACACACATATGTGTGTGTCATATATATATCAAGTTAAAAAAATGGAGCGCCTCCTCCCACTCTCCCCCCTCCTCCCCCTTCTCACTTGGCTTCCACATCTCATCAATCACAACTGTCAATTTTAGCTCCTAAAATATTGTTGTTTTGAATCTGGTCCTTTCTCTTCATCCAGACTCAACTTCCCAGCATGAGCCCCCAAATTCTACTCCTGCCTCTAAACCAGTAGTCTGAATCCTGGGATGTTCATTGGAATTGCCAGATGAGCTTTACCAATTCGCCAGTGCCCAGACTGTCCCTTCACAGTGTCTGACTAAATTGGTCTGGGGTGGGGTTCTGGCATTGGGGTCCAGAATGACTGCCTTAGACAGACCTCACTTTCCACAGCAAGCAGAGGGCTCTGTCATAAAGCCCAGCCGGATATGCCGTCTCCTGTGCAGAACTTCAGGTTGCTTTCTGGTGCCTTCACATCCAGCTCGGGGTCTGCCAGAGTGACCCCTGCCCTGGAGTCATATTTCTCCCTTTCTCCTCATGCACACCGAATCGGGCACACAGAATCAGGCACACAAGATTATGCACAAGGATCAGGCACACAGGATCATGCACACAGGATCATGCACACAGGATCAGGCACACAGGATCATGCACAAGGATCATGCTCACAGGATCAGGCACACAGGATCATGCACAAGGATCATGCACACACTGTACTCCAACAGAATCGGCCACTGGTCCTTTCTGAGACCAGCGCTGCTGTTCACACCTCTGTGACTTTGCATGTGGAATGCACTTTCTCCCAAAATCTGGGTGTAGGTGCTTAATGATCTTCCAAAACTGGCCCTAAGAAGTCTCTCTTGAGTCCCCCTCGCTCCTCTGTGCTCATGCTTTTGTGTGCTCTCATGTTTTGTTGTGTGGTTGAGGTGATTGTAATCGAGTTACAGCAGGTGTTGTTGGATCCTGATGCCTCACAGGCAAGGGCCACATCTACCTCTCTCCATGCTTCCAGTGCTCAACGCTGTGCTGGGCACAGTGCATGCTTAATAAATGCCTACGGCTGACTGTGTCTTAAATGACAGTCCCAGGGGATATGCCAATTCCTGTGCCTTTAAGTAGGATTCCCTTTAGATTCTAGGTGAAATGGAATTAGTGCATTGCTGTGAAGTGAAGAGCATGCAGATCACCCAGGATTGATATCCTGACTTCACCACTTACAGCCACATGGCCTTGGACAAGTTCCCTAGCCTCTATGAGTCTCAGTTTCCTTGCCTGTGCAATAGGGATTCTCCTACCTAATCCACAGGGTTGTGATCAGGACCAGAAGATGGAAGGTTAGTAAAGTGTCTACCAAGGATCATGACTCAGAATAGCTAAGTGTTTAATGAATGATAAATTAGAGCCCCCTATCCTCACTTTACCAGTTTTCCTTCATGCTACTGGGAAAAATTAATTAATTATTATTATTTTAAAAAAATATATTTTTATTGATTTTAGATACAAGAAGGGAGAGGGAGAGAGAGAGGTAGAAACATCAATGGTGAGAAAGAATCATTGATCAGCTGCCTCCTACACGCCCCCTGCTGAGGATGGAGCCTGCAACTGGGCATGTGCCCTGACCGGGAATCGAACCCTGACCTCCTGGTTCATAGATCAATGCTCAGCCATGAAGCCACACCAGCCTGGGAATCTAAACCAGGCAGGGGTTTTATTTCCAGAGTGCACCCACATCCCTAACATTTCCACCGCCTTCCTTTGGGGACTCTGTCAGATTTTTGTTTTGCTGACAAAGAATAGTAATAGAAGGGCCACCTGACTGGTCGTCAATATGAAGTGAATTGATTGTTCGCTGTGTTCCGTCTTCCCTCCTCATGCCAACTCTTGCAAGCATTTCGCAGGTACTGGCAAACAGCACGGGGAATTGACAATAATTCTCGTTAGTGATTAGGGCATGCTAATGTGCTCTGTTGGTAATTAGTGCATTAATGTAGCATGGATTATATCACTTACAGTGATTGAGAGGCATGGCAAGCTCAGAGCATTATTAACATGTGAAGTTGCAGGCTTGCAGGTGGAGGTCTAGTGTGGCTAGTGAGAGAGCTGGAGGGGAATCAGAAAGCCTGGCGTCTCATCTGGCTGTGCCACTTACGTGCTGGGTGGCTCTGGACAAGTCATTTCACTCTATGGAGTTCAGGTTTCAGAGGTAAAGTTAAGAGATCAGATTCTGGTGTGTGAAGGAGAGAGGAAAGGGGAAGGGGAGATGCTAACAGTGAGGACTGTGGGTAAAAAAGGGATGAGGCTGGTTCACCCCTGGACCACCCCTGGGGACACAGACCCGCGTGAGTGACGGATGTAATCGGGATGGGCTAAGCCAGTGGTTGGCAAACTCATTAGTCAACAGAGCCAAATATCAACAGTACAATGATTGAAATTTCTTTTGAGAGACAAATTTTTTAAACTTAAACTTCTTCTAACGACACTTCTTCAAAATAGACTCACCCAGGCCATGGTATTTTGTGGAAGAGCCACATTCAAGGGGCCAAAGAGCCGCATGTGGCTCGCGAGCCGCAGTTGGCTGACCACGGGGCTAGGCTGTGCAGAATGACAGACCAACCCAGATGTTTAGTGGTTTAGCACAGCCATGGTTTCCCTGTCACTCATGCAAGTTCCACGGCCGGTTAGGCAGCTCTCCAGGGCTGCCTTCCAGCTGGTGACTCAGAAACACAAGCCGCTTTGGTCTCGTGACTTCCAGTGGCTACCTCAGGGGAATGGGCTGCTGAGCATCTTGCTCTGGCTCCTGAACGCTTCAGCCAGGAAGTGACACAGATCATTCTACTCACATTTCTTTGGACGATGGGAGTCACATGGCCCCGCCCATCTTCAGGGACTGGGAAATGCCTGCAAGTTCCTGGCCATGGATGAGGTGAGCTGGAAGGAGTGTTCCTGGTACAGGGAACGTGGCAGCGTAGCACTGGGCCCCTTGAATCTCCAGGGGGGAGAGAGGAAATGAGCACTTATTAAACACCCCTTTCATGCCAAGACCTTTGTACATATCTGTTCTTCATTACCTCTCTCTACTTTCATCCTCACTTTTCACATAAGGACGTTGACTCACGGAGAGTGTGAGTGAACAAATGTATACTACTAGTAGTTTGCTGAACTGGAGTTTTAGCTTAAGTGTCTGATATCAAAGCCCAAGCCTTTTCACACACCATCACAATGTTTCACTTTTTTTGGTTAATCCTCACCGGGGGATATTTTCCCATTGCTATTTAGAGAGCGTGGAAGGGAGAGACAGAGCGAGAGAAACATCAATGTGAGAGAGACACATCATTTGGTTGCCTCCTGCACGTGCCCCAACCAGGGCCAGGGATTGAGCCTGCAACTGAGGTACATGCCCTTGACCGGAATCGAACCTGGGACCCTTTAGTCTGCAGGCTGACACTTTATCCACTGAGCCAAACCGGCTATGGCACAAAGTTTAAAAGTAGTTACTGGAACCTCCTAGTCTACTAGTACATGGTCTCCTTGTCTCTCAAACTCTACCTCTTATGTCCTAAATGAAATCCCCTGCAAGAGTGAAAAACAAAACTCATTTCCTTGGTTAGGTTGTATCGCACTGACACAGATTTCAACTCTCACAATTCAACATAGTATACTCTACATGGAGATTTCATTTGTTCATATATTTTCTGATTAACTTGACGCACTTACTGCCTTATCAAAATGTTTTGTGATGCCCTATCAGATTAGGAGAGAAAAGAGAGAAAGTCACAGCCAGCACTCGTTAATCTCTTAGCAGCACACAGTGGGCTAAAGCTTGGGCTAGAGGCCCTGGCTGGTTGGTGCCTCAGTTGGTTGGGCAGTCAGGGTGTGTGTGGGAGGCAACCGATCAATGTTTTTCTCTCCCCCCTCCCCTCTTCCTCTCTCAAAAAATCAATTAAGAACCCAATACACAACTTGGGCTAGAGGGAGAGCATGTGATTTTCCCAATCATGGAGAGATGAGAAATTAAATGGGGTCCTCTAGGTCCCTCATCCTGTAGCCTCCAGAGCAGACAGCAGAGCCCCAAGTGCTAAGAGAAGCATTTCAAGATGTACAGGATCAAAAGCCATGGACAGCTCCAGAGTTGGCAGGAAGCGATCAGATACATACTACAGCAGTCATTAGTGACTTTGTGTGAGTGTGGGCTTCAGTGCAGTTGTGGGGACAAAGACCTGATTTCAGGATGAGTGACTAGGAGGTAAGGAAGGAGACATGGTGGGCGTGGGATAGGCTTTCAGGAGCTTTGACAGTGATGGGGCACAGAGGAAGGCTGGGGGAGCTTGAAGACGAAATAAGTGCTAATTAAATTTGTTGATTGAGTGCTTTTTTTTTTTGGCTGAGCCAGTTTAGTTTTTAGTTACTTCCTGTCCATTAGTTTGATTGCTGCTCAGGGAACAAGAATCAGTTTTGTCACTGGCTATTTTAAGTGGTAATTTACGAAGGTCAATCTACTGAAAAAAACCCATATGTATCACCCAGTCCACCAGGGATTATTTCACCGTTACTCACAGTTTGGCTGATGCAGGCCACTGCTTTAAACCATTAACACAGATAATTAAATGCCGGCTGTGAAAGATCAGAATTCCATTCTTTGTTATTCATATAGTGTTGTGGTTGAGAGCAAGGACTCTGGGACTCAGTGGTGCCACGTAGTAGCCACGTGGCTGCCACGCAGCCCTGGACATGTCATCTGGCCCCTGGGTGTCTTGGTTGACTCATCTGTTACAATAGGTGTTGCATACGGATATCGGGGAGAACCGATGGGCTAATACCGAACATGAAAGGATTAGGATAGCTGGCAGCTAGTAGGTTTACAATGAAATGTTAGTGACTTTGTAAATGTTTACCGAAGCCTGCTGTGGGTCAGCATTGTTGGTGGCACTGGGGATATCCGTGTTGACAAGGTAAATGGGGTCCTTGCCTTCACAGAGCCTATAGACTTGGATGTTACAGAGAAGTAAACAGGAAATTCCAATCGATTGTGACACGTGCTGAGGCGGGCAAGTGCAGAGGGTGACGGGGCAGAGGAGGGTGCCCAAGACGGACTTGCAGGTACAGAGAAGACTTTGTGAAGGAGGCAATATCCAAACAGGTGCCAGGGAGAAAGCAGGAGCTGGTGTGCACTCTTGTCCCTCCCAACCCCCTCCCACCCCTCTGCGAGGAATCTTTAACAAACACCATTTGAGCCTCTGTAGTACTTTAATGACGTCTAATTGCTCCCTTGGGTCCTGCCTCAGGCTCCTGCCTTCTTCTCTGGTCCTTTCTCTCTCCAGCTCTCTGTGCTCTGGGAAGTTCTGACCATTCTTATTTCTCAGAGGTGCCGTGTTTCCTCTAGTCACATGTTTCCTCCCTGCCCATCCCTTGGCCAAATTAATCTTTACTCATCCTTCCTATTTCGGACAGCTGGTGCTTCCTCAGTGGCCGCTGGGCAGGGGGAGAAGGCCCCTATTCTAACCTCCCTTCACTTCTCCATCATGGCACATGGCAGTTTCTACCCGCCTATGTGTGATTCTCATCATGCATGTCTGCCTCCTCGGTGGGATGTGAGCTCCAGACAGGCATGGACCTCGTATGTTTGGATGCCCTTAGACTCCAGCTCTTAGGCTGTGCATAGCAGGCACTGAACACATGTTTGCAGAGAGCATGCAGAGGGCTCCTTGAAGGTGAGCATGTTCTAAATCCAACAAACCCGAGTCCCATCAGAGCTCAGCACCGTCTGACTGCACAGTCAGCATCCGTGTCTGCCTGCAAGGTGGGGATGTGGGGGTGAAGCAGCCCAGGGCACAGCCTGGCTAGAGGCCAGGGACTCAAGAAGGCCAGGTCCTGGGGCTTTTGTGAAGCAACCTGATAGATTTGGAGAGTAGGATGGGTGAGACAAAGGCATCATGGGTCACTACCACCCCCTCCCCCCAATTTTAAATACTTAGACCCTTTAAGTACGTAGACCCTTGTCCTGTGCACTAAACTACGATGAGGAGTAGTAATAACTCCGGAACATTCTGTGATGGGAAATTGAAATGTTAGAAGCTTGTTATCTTTGTGTCAAGAGAGCTTCTGCTTATGGGATTCACTAGAATAATCCAAAAGCTTAGGTGAGTCTTAGTAGACAGAATGAAAACGCTGGAGTCACACTGCTGGGTTATTGTTGTTTTTTAATTGATTTCAGAGAGGAGGGGAGAGGGAGAGAGAGAGAAAAACATCAATGATGATAAAGAATCATTGATCGGCTGCCTCCTGCATGCCCCCTACTGGGAGTCGAGCCTGCAATCCGGGCATGTGCCCTTGGTCGGAATTGAACCCAGGACCCTTCATTCCGAAGGCCAGTGCTCTATCCACTGAGGCAAACCAGCCAGGGCACACTGTTGGGTTTTACTCACTCTCATCAGCTGTGGTGCTTAGGCAAGGCCTTTAGCTTTGTCTGTGTGCCTCAGTGTACACATCTGAAATACACACATAAGGACATTTACTCACAAAGCTGTTGCAAAGATGAGAAACAATATAGGTAAGTGGCTGGCACAGGACAGGCACACAATAGGCGCTCAGTACGTGGTGGCTGGTGCCTGTTATCCCTTCTTCCCCATCATTTATTTATCTGGCTTCAGGAATTAGCCAACATAAAAAAATGTATAGTCGAAATTATTATTGCAAAAAAAAAAACCCCAGTTGATAGAATTTACTACATGTCTGTTTATGTGGTAAGCCCTATGCTATGACTTGGAGTCCCAGTAATGAAAGAGAAACAAGGATTCTGGCCACATAGAGCTTAGAGTCAGCGATGTCTCATTTATTTCTAAAAGGACTTTTCCAATAAAAACAGCAATTGGGGAGATAGATCTGTAAAATTTTGAAAAAGTAGGAAGAGAAATTATTAGTAGACTCACTACTTTGAAACAGCCATTGTAAACATTTTGGTGTTTTGTTTTTTTTTCTTCAGTCCCTCAGTCTATGCTAATTATTTTTACTTAAATCTATGACAGAAGTATATTTCTGTGCTGTTGATAATGCTTGGTGTAAGTAATTTTTAATGACTGCATAATGTTCTGTATAATGAATGAATTTACTAACCCACTCACCTGTCATAATATATTGTGCATAAAGACTTTTTCCTCCTGTGTTTTTGGAATGTTTCCTCAGGATAAAAATCTCAGAACTGAAATATTTGGATGAAAGCTCCAGAGATTCATAACATCCTGCTCAACTCTTTTTAGCCGCGGAGAAGCAAGTCCCGCCTGTGATATAGAAAATACTTCTTACGGTGTCCCTTTAAGAGGAGAGAAGATTGAACATTCTGCAAAGGAGATACAAAGTTAAAGCCATATTAATCATCCCGGCTTAGCTTGCAATGCTAAATATTAATGTCCCTCTTTAGTATGTGTGGCATATTATGTACAATTCATCTGAATATAAATAGTCCAGATTGTGACATTGCATTATTCATGATGAATCAACTGTCCATGCTCGGTGCAGCGCATCACTCAGAGATGCCGCACGCTCGCTAATGAATCAGCAGGTAGAAAATGGATGGTGAGCTCCAGGAAGGGGCAGTGAAAAGGTCTAATGTTTATTGAGCATTTATTATGTGCTAGGTGCTTTAGATAAATCAAATCACTTAATGAACAGCCCTTGGGGTGGGTAATTGATGTGCCATACAGTCTCCTTCCACTTTCTTCTTCCCGGGCTGCAAACCCCCTCCCTCCTCCATCCTACATCTTCACTAGTGACTTCTGCTCTTCAGCACCCGGGTGGCCTGACGGTGGGCTTCAGCATCACTGGACGTGCATTATCTTCCTTGTGGAATTAGGAGGGTGAGTTGGGGACAATGCGAAAATGAAGAGCTTGAGAAGAAACAGGGCAAGTGATAGTGGCACAGATAGAAATTCTAGTGGTGAGTTTTAATAAACTATGTTTTTCTTCAGCTACAGCAACTCAGATCATTTTTTTTTCCTCTGCCACTTAGTACCAGGGAACTCTGCTGGGTGTCAGAAGGGACATAAGGGACCCTTCATGGCCCAATTACTCTTTCAAAAACATCGAAGAAGAGTCTTCAGAGAACTTTAGGAGCGCAGTGATCTTAGTTCCCGAATACCAGCGTCTGTCATCCTTAATAACTCATTTTGGGGCTCGCAGGTAACTAGCCCTCGGTCATATGTGGAAACATAGAAGTCTGTGGAACTTTGTGCCATTTAACAAAAGACAAGTTGCACGTTTTCCAATGAGATACAAGGTCATTGCACTTTTGGTTAGTTTACAGCCAGTAGGGAGACCCGTCAGCTGAGTTATGGAGCCTGGGTGTGGCAGCTTGTGCTGGAGGTGAGGGGAGCAAGGAGCCAGTTCTCGTTTGCTTTTGGGCGAGAAAAGTCTTCAGCTCATGGATCCTAACATGGGACATACACCTTTGACCCAATGGGACAGCTCTCCAAACTTCTTTCAGTTATGAGGCACAGGAATAGGGGAAATAAAGGACGGATGTCTCCCAAACCATGTGGGACCCCATCTGTGTGCATCTTGAATTGGGGATGAAACAGATGCCAGACAGCAGCTGATTCTAGATAAGCTGGATACGAGGACTTGGCCAAGAACAACAGGGTCAGACTCTGGGAGTCTGTGGTTGCAGCCAGTTTCCAGAAGGTTTTGGGAAATCTGAGCTTCTAACTGATCTGGGTGGAACCCTGCTTCACTGTGTGCTGCCTCCATGGCAGGGGCAGTAGTGAGGGGTGGTCAAAATGGCAGGAGACTTGGACAGGCTCTGGTTTTCTGATTCCTCCAGCAGAGGGAGCTGCTGAGCAGGGACGTCCTCCAAGGACTGGTGCTGGAGAATCACAGTCCTATGCAAAGCATCTTGCGAAACGCTGTGATGCTTTCATCTCTGTTGCTATTACGACTGATTCTGCTGTTGCTATTACTGCTATTACAAGTACTGTTGCAATCACTTTTACAGTTACTATTATTTTACTGTTACTATTCCGAGTGATAGGGCAAGGCCAAATTCTGGCGGTCCCAACTATCGTTGGCAATTTTTGTCAAATCTCTTTCCTTTTGTTTTCTGATCTGTAAAGTGAAATAATAATGCCACTGTGTCTGTTGCACGAAGATGCAGTGAGTTTGGGGGGCGGGTTTTGAGGGCCTTTGAGAACCTCATGGTGCTGTCTAATATAAGGGGATATTGTTATGGTTGACCCGCTCATCTAGGTAAGAAACATTTGCGATGTTTAATGGCAAGATGAAAAATGTGTGCGTTATCACCCAAAACTCCCAATTTCTTCCCCGTGAATTTCCGTTGGAGAATCCAGTCATGAGTAAATTGCCGCCCAATGTGAACCAAAAGACCAGTCAATGTTAGTCATTTATCTTGAGTCTCCAAGTTCTAAATCAATATTTTATGAGAGTCTCATAAAACTAAGTATGTGAACCTCATGCTCAGCCTCATAGCAACGCCTTCGCGGAGTTCCTACTTCAGGTTATACACTGCTTTAAGGAATGTTCCCAAAGGTTTGTCCATTTGAACAATGCTTTCTTGTCTCTCTGTTAAAAACAAAAAGCCAAGGGTACTGTTCACTGTTAACATTCCTTGAATAAGGATATGGTAGCTTTCTACCAAGCTGTCCAGGAAAAGGAAGTGTTTACCCCCGCAGGTATATTTGTGTGCTTGCTTTGTTCCGGAAGCAGGTATTGTTGAATACTCGATGCTTACCCCTTTGCTGTGGCTTCCAGGACACAACAAACCCGACCCTCAGCTGTAGCAGCCAGTTGGTCTCAGGGTCCTTGGTGACAGCTGGTATGCCCTTCCCCAGATTTATCCCTGATGGTCTTTTCTTTGCATTGTGTTAGGCTTAAAAACACAAGGTGCGTTCAGAAAACGGGGGATAAACCAGGCTGCAGGAGTTGCTGGAGGTAATGCTTCAAGTAGGCTGGGATATTTCAGTGACTTATTCACTCATTCGAAGTTACAGTAAGTCCCTAAACTTAACAACTGTGCTCACAATGTCTAGTACAGTGTTTTTGTGTGTGTGTTTTTAAAAATATATTTTTATTGATTTCAGAGAGGAAGGGAGCGGGAGAAAGAAAGAGAAACATCAAGGATGAGAAAGAATCATTGATGGGCTGCCCCCTGCACACCCCACACTGGGGATTGAGCCCGCAACCTGGGCACGTGCCCTGACAAGGAATTGAACCGTGACCTCCTGGTTCATAGGTCAATACTCAACCACTGAGCCACACTGGCTGGGCTAGTACAGTGATTTTTGTTTTGTTTTGTTTTGTTTTTTAGCTATCTAGAATCAGAGATTTTAGAACAGAAAAGAACGTTGAAGACCATCTTTTATTGGATGTTAAAATGCATGGGCTTCAAAATCAGACACGCCAGGTTTCGAATGCTGGCTTTGCCATATAACAGCTGTGTAACCTCAAGAAAATGTCAGAAATGCTTGAACCTTAGTTTCCTCACCTGTAAAGCAGGGATAGTGACGTCTAAATCATAAGGCTGGTTACAATAGGATGATAATCTATGAAATCACTTAGCATAGTAGCTGGCACACAGAAGTTACACAAAACATGGTAGTTATTCTATTAAAAGGAGGAACTATATTAGACAATGGGGGGTTTTGAGATAATTAATGGATGTTAAGTGAATTGTTGGATTAAGATATAAATACACCGTTGTGAGGATCACATACATCCACCTATTTTAAAGCCTTCACAAGATCACGTATGTTGATTGTTCAGTTTATTTAATGGGACAGGATATGGGCAAGGATCTTGAGCTTTCAGAAGTCATAGAGGGGGATGATGGTTCTTTAAACAGGAGACAAAGTGGGAAACAAAGTTTTAAAAAGGGCCTAAACCCTTTAAAAGGAGATGAAAGGATGTTGGTGATCATTTCATTTACCATAGTTACTTGATTCAAACATCTACTTTCCTAATGCTTTCTTATGATAATCTCAGCATAGAGAAGGGTGAATTTTGTAGTGACTACCCATATACCAACCACCTACTTCCTAGAATTATAATTTACTCTACTTGCTTTATTATATATTCATCCATCTATCATCTGTTTATACATCTATCTTTCCATCCATCCACCCACCCATCCACCCACCCAACTCATGCATTTTCATGCATTTCAAAGTAAGCTGCAGTCAGCAGGCAGAGCATTAATTAGAGTTCAATGTTTGTTTACAGTTCTTCTTTTTTTTGTAAAATTTACATTCATTGAAATGCACAATTCTTAAATGTAGCATTAAGTGTGTTATGACAAATAAATATGCCCGTGTAACCCAAGTACCTATCAAGACAGAGGACATGCCCTAGCCAGTGTGAATCAATGGATAGAGCATCAGCCTGCAGACCGAAGGGTCCCAGGTTCAATTTAGGTCAAGGGCATGCACCTGGGTTGCAGGCTCCTTTCTGCCCTGCCCTAGTTGGGCCCATGCAGGAGGCAACCAATCGATGTGTGTCTCTCACATTGCTGTCTCTCTCTGTCTTTCCCTCTCTCTTCCATTATCTCTAAAAAAAAAAAAAAAAAAAAAAAATCAACGGAAAAGTATCCTCGGATGAGGATTAAAAAAAAAAAAAAAAAAGACAGAGGACATTACTACCACCCCAGAAAGTTTCCTGGAATCTCTTTCCTGCCAATCCCCACTCCCCTTTCCTCCAGAGGCAATAACTGTTCTGATTTTTTTTTCCCCACCAGAGCTTAGCTTTGCCTGTTGTGGTTTCATATAAATGGAATCATATACTATCTACTCTTTCGTGTTTGCTTATTTCACTTAGCATGACGTCTGTGAGATTCATCCATATCATTGCACGTAGCAGAAGTTTCTTCTGCGTATTGAGGGGTAGTCCCTGGAAGAAGATACTGCAGTTTGTTCACTGGTTCTCTTGTTGACAAACACCTGTGCCGGCCTTTTGGCTGGTATAAATAGAGTTGCCGCTGACATTAACGTACAAGGGTTTCTTGGACACACACTTTCCTTTCTCTTAGGTAACGACCACTTGGGAGTAGAAGCGCTGGGCCATAGTACAATTGTGTGTTTAGTTTTATTAGAAACTGTCAGAACGTTTTACCAAGTGGTGGACCATTTTACCTTCCCACCAACAACGTATAAGGGTTACAGTTCCTCTACATTTTGGTCAGTGCATGGTGTTTTAGTCTCCTAACCTTAGCCATTCTGTTGGGTGTGCAGTGGCATCTCATAGAGATTAAAGATGTAATTTTTCCCCACATGTAATATTATTTAGGATGCATCTTGCAATCTGTGTCAGCATTTGCGTTGGTTTGCTGCTGTTTAGTCTCCTCCCTCCCCCTGAAACAAAAGGTCTTATTAAATCCATTGTGCTTGTTACGATCAAGAGCGTCTTTTACGGAGGAAATCCCAGACTCAGAATATTGCTGCGGTGAGCTCCAGCACAGGGAAGGATGTCTGTGATGCTCAGGACAGGGATCCCAGGGCCTAGGACAGTGCCTGGCACACAGCATCTTGTGAAAGAATGGATGGGTTCATTAATGAATTAATAGTCGGTCCTTGTATAAGGCTACCTTGGATCATCTGGGCTTTTGACTGGGCCTGAAAAACAGAATAGATGCATGGATTCTATTATAGCACGCCCCCCCCCCCTACCCAAAGTCCTCTTTCCTAATTATTCTGTGCAACTCAGACACCCAAAGAAGCACAAATCACAAGTCAAGTCTACGGGAAGGTCACAAGGCCCTGACTTGGTGCGAAGTCAAGCAAACTTCACGTAGACATTGGAAACCATGCCCACGCATCTGGGAGCCCGTCAGTCCGTACTTGGAAATGCTCAAAAGGGCAGGAAACTAATCACTTGGTTTTGATCCATTAGCTCAGCTGTAATGTAGCAGAGCTAATGCAGTCACAGGCAGCAGACAGCTTCTCTGGCAGAAAAAAAAAAAGAGATCTTCCTTCACTTTTGCAATGAAAATTAAATGTGGAAATAATTCCCTGCTCCTTTTTGGAATATTACTGTGCTATTAACTAGGCTAAGATCATTAAAAAGTAATGGCATGAGGTTGCATGCATCATTATTTTAAGAGAGATTGAATGAAAATATACTGTCAATCTTTTCTGCTTCTCACCTCATCCCTGGCTTAATAGGCCTGGGTAAGGACCACCGTGAACATATATTTTCATATAATAAAGTTATGGCTTTGGCCTTGGAAAAGGAAATCTGGGTTTTTAGAAAATGGACTGGCAGCCCCCCTAACGTGTCTTTCTGATTTTTTTTTTTTTTTTGAAGCATGTTTTTATTAGTACAAAATTAAGAGTGGTTCTCAGAAACGGAGCTGCTCGGAGCATGGGTATAAAGTCCAACACAGGCTTGACAGAGTACACTTTCCTCGTTGCTCTTTTCAGGGGGAAAAAGTCCGTGGAACATTACATGGGCCTTGTTACAGTCACTGGGACCTGCTTATTTTTTCTGTAGGACCTATGGCTTCCACAGTCCCGGGGAAATGGAAATGAAGATGGACACCCTGCCCCACAGAAACTCGGGGAACTTTTACGGACCACGTGGCATATCCCAGCATCCAGACTGCCTGGATGCGGGGGAGGAAGGAGAGGGTTTGATCCTAGAGAAAAAGCTTTCATGGAGACATTATGAGTTCCAATTATGGTAACTTCCCACATCTCCTCCTCCTCCCCCCTCCTCCCAGCACACTGCAGCGACCCCGGTGACAGAGAGGGTGGTTGTAGCCGGAGCATAATCAGGAGTGACTGCGCTATTACCCTCAGTCCAGAGAGGTGTCATCTGTGCCCAGCCTGAATATATGTGTCGGAAGGGGAAGTCCTCTCCTGGGGCTGGGAGGAGCCTGTACTTGGCTCCCAGGCCTTCAGATACGGTTGTTGAACACAGGCATTCTAACTTTATTACCTCGCAAGGGAAAGACCAAAGAGGAAACATGCAAACAAAATGCTCTCTAACGGTGAATGGACCCAGGAGCAGTATCTGAAAGCTTTGTTCTCCTTTCAAGTTCACTATCAAATCTACGTTAGACCTCCATGTGAATGTAAATGTTACGACCCCACGGGTTGTAGTTACTGCACTGTTTATTCCTCCCTATGACAAAGGCAAATGTTTTCATTGAGGAGAATTTGGAAAATTCAACAAAGTATAAAAAAGAAAATTAGAAGCCTCCATAATGCTATCCATCAGCATCACTGTTAGCATTTCGGGGTGTTTATATTCGGAGTCTCCATCCCTACACACCTTCTAGATAATTTACATAATTATGATCATACATTATGTACAGCTTTACACCTGCTCTTCTTTTCCTAACATGCTTTCACAAGAAAGTTCCCGTGTCATTAAAAATTAAATCTTCATGAAGTCTAAATGGTCCTTTGAACTTTATATTCTAATTAAGGAGTTTTGCATAATTTTATTTGCACACACAATTAAACATCATGTGATTTGTTTAGGATTTCAACTACACTCTTACGGGAAATTCTTTTTTCTTATTCTTTGGTATGAAAGAGAAACATCAATCAGTTGCCTCCCGCACACGCCCCAACCCGGGATTGAACCCTCAGACTTTTGGTGTATGGGATGACGCTCCAACCAACTGAGCCACTGGCCAGGGCTTATGGGAAATTTTTAGCACTCACCCAAAAACCACACTGTTGACCTTTAATTAGAGAGCTTGTCCCTTAACATGTCCTGAAAGGTAACCAGGAAAAGAAATCTCTCACAGACCTTCCCTCCCCAGTAGAATTCTTTCCTTGAACAAAACATGATTTATGAGTCAGGGAATGCTTTAGACTGGAGAAGTGGCTGCTCTGGACCTGTAAGCCCAGAGGGGCCCTGAGGCAGAGCTGGAGCCCAGGACTTGGCCTCTGAGACAGCAGCCGGGTGTAGGCAGGAATGAGAAGTATGGTGCAGGACAGTCAGATGCAACCTGGGCAATCGGTAAGAAAATCAACCTAAGTCTTTGAGAAGACAAAGCAGATTGTTGCTTTGATACCCAGGGGAAAGGTCACCTGCTTGAGAGTCGGAAAGATGTGAGTTCCATTTATGATTCTACACTTACAAGCTGTGTGTGCCTGGGCAAATTCTTAACCTCTCTGAACCTCACTTTTCTTATCAATAAAATAGGGAAGATAACTAGTGACTTTATATGATTATTGGGAGAACTGAATGAGATAATGTATACAAAGCTTTGGGTATGCTGTCAGTAAATGGAACTTGTTGCTGTTGTTTATGATTAGGACTAGAGGCCTGGTGCATGAAAATTCGTGCACTGGGGGGGGGAGGGGTCCCTCAGCCCGGCCTGCCCCCTCTCACAGTCCGGGAGCCCTCAGGGAATGTCCTACTGATGGCTTAGGCCTGATCCCTATCTGGCCTCCCTCTGCAGAAGGTGACTTGGCCAATCAGGGGAAGGCGCCACCCCCATCACCCCGCTGCTGCTGCCACTGCCGGCCGCTACCGTTGCCATCCCTCCTCAGCCCTCGCAGTCACTGCGGCTTTGTCCGGAAGGACATCCGGAAGATGTCTGGTCTACCCGGTTTAATTTGCATATTACCCTTTTATTAGTATAGATTATCACTGTCTTCCCCAAGTTCCCCCAGTGGTGGAAACATTTGAATAGTTAGACACAGTGGTCCAGTACATCCGCTTTGGAACCAGCCTTCTGGAACCAGTTCTAGCACGTTCCAGCATGTGCCTTTGAGGGCTTATTTCTTAGCATCTCTGAAGGTCCGTTTACTTATTTATTTTTTAAATATATTTTTATTGAATTCACAGAGGAAGAGAGAGAGAGAGAGAGAGAGAGAAACATCAATCATGAGAGAGAATCACTGATCAGCTGCCTTCTGCACACTCTCTACTGGGGATTGAGCCCGCAGCCAGGGCAGGTGCCCTAACTGGGAATCAACCAACCTTCTAGTACATCGGTCAACGCTCAACCACTGCGCCACACTGGCCGGGCAGGTCAGTTTATTTTTTTTTTATTATTATTTTTTTTAATATATTTTATTGATTTTTTACAGAGAGGAAGAGAGGGATAGAGAGTTAGAAACATCGATGAGAGAGAAACATTGATCAGCTGCCTCTTGCACACCCCCTATTGGGGATGTGCCCGCAACCAAGGTACATGCCCTTGACCGGAATCGAACCTGGGACCCTTGAGTCCGCAGGCCGACGCTCTATCCACTGAGCCAAACCGGTTTCGGTGAGGTCAGTTTATTTTTTATCAAAAGTTTGTATAAAGAAGAGTATCATGCTGTGAGGTTATGAGGATGGAATGCTATAGTCTGTAAGTAAAAGGAAGGCAGGTATGTCATTTAATATAATGCGTTCCGGCAGCAGGAGTGGTGTGCTGTGCTTGCTGGGGACACAACTGTGAGATTGGCGGCACATCCGCCCTCAGGAAGTCCATCCTCTTTGCCGAGTGCAGGTCGCCTGTGCTTACATTTCTGCCTGGTTGTTAAAGCGTTCGATTCTGATGAGCTGTGCGACTTCTTGAAAGCTGTGCTTGGCCTTCCATCCAGAATATGGGCATATTTGGAGCGGTGTGTGTGTCACGGGCAATTAGTACAATTAGTATATCACAGTGGGGGCTCTGAAGGAGGCAGGATGGGGTGCTGTGGGAGAACATAGGAAGATTGGCCCCAGGAATTTGATTTTTGGAAAGACTTTCTGGGACCAGTGATGTCAACAAGGAAAATACCTCGCATTCTTTTCCCACAGAGCTGTTCACAGCCTTAAGTGATCACGGGGTCGCCATTACTAATACAGATTTTCCTGGACACCAAGTTGCATTGTAATTTGGTGTCCAGGATACTCCTTTTCCAGAATGATACATCCTTTCTGGATAAGCGTCGCTCTCTCAAGAACAAGATCAGGAAAGATAAAAGACTTGTCTAGAACTGCAGCTTAGCCAAGGAGGAATGGCTGAAAAGGTAGAATGGAGTGAATATTCCAAATGAAATATTCATGGGAGCAGGAAATAGGATCCACGCTTAATAAAAGGATCGTGCTAGGTTTCAGGCCCCCTACGCTTCTCTGCAAATTATGTCCCCGTCCCCTGTCCCATGTGGGCATTAAAATATATAATTAATGTTCACTATTAATAATACATCTCTAATTTCCAGTTGCAAAAATATAGCTTTTTCCTCTCTTGGAGGATCACCTATATTTTGTCATTAACACTTTGTCATCAGAGGCAAAGGATGATTTAGATGGACAATTACACCGACAGGCAAGCTGCTGCTGTGGGCTTGGGCCAGACCCTTCGGGGAAGGGCTTCATTTATCACCTGGGACTTAGCACGGCTCTTCCACTGATTTATGGACGGGAAGGATGAGGACCCTGTGGAGGGTTTCGGCCCCGGAGGATTAGGAATAATAAATAGAGCACCCGGAGGCCCAGCTGTCAGAGCCAGAGCAGCTCTGCTGAGAGGGAGGAGATGTCTGATTATTGGTCCAGTTCCTGAGAACACCTGGCTCAACAGTTCTGAATGTCCGGTGACCTGCTGCACACCTGCACGTGGACTTCTCACTGGCGCAGGAAACTCAGTGCAATCACATCGAGTGCTTCCTCCTCCAAGGTGTTTTCTTCCAGTGTCTCCTGTCTCGTCTACTTAGTGTCTCCAGCCAGAGACCCGGGAGTCATCCAATGACCTCCTGCTCCTTGCCAAACAGCCACCGCTCCTTTCCAAGCGCTTCCTCTTCCAGGAGCTCATCAGGTCCCTACAAAAGCCTTGAGGTGCAGGGGGAGCAGGATCTGTATCTCTTTATTGTAATATAAGAAATTAAGACGCCCATAACCACTGGTAATTAATGACTGTCAGGATTTAGTAGTCAATGGGCCAGTGTTCTTCCCAGCACACCATCTTGGATCAGGAGCCTGTTGGTTCCTTCTTTTTTGTTTTTGTTTTGTAATTCTCATCTGAAAATACACTGTCACTGATTTTAGAGGGAGATGGGGAGAGAGAGAGAGAGAGAGAGATCAGTGACCTCCTCTACACAGCCCAACCGGGGATGGAACCGGCAACCTTTCCATGTATGGGACATTGCTCCAATCAACTGAGGGGCACCAGCCAGGGCCTGTTTCCTTCTTTATCCCCCCTTCTCTTCTTTTGTGTCCTAAAAGGCCTTTTGGGTCCTCTCAGTTGCTCAGCCTTTCCCGTTGGGATAAATCCTATCCTCCCTCAGGAAGAAAAATGCTAAGATGATCTGTCTCCATCAAAGCTTATCTACACTTCGTCCTGTTCTCTTATATATATTTTCTGATTTGGTTAATGTGGTAATTTAATGAAGATAAGCTGACAGTGCATTAACCTTCGCTCAGTAACATTTTCAAAACAGCATCTGCCCCAGCCTCAAACCTGTTGACTACAGATGTTGAAGTTTCAGTCCTGCCTTGGGAGAAAGATGCTCTGGAGAGTGTGGTCAGGGAAGACCTGTGCTAGTGAGTTAGAGTAAGATGTATCTCAGGCACATCCGAAGTATTAGCATCTTCCACTTTGACCTTTTTAGGGAAAGCACAAAAGATTGACATTTCAGGAGTAATTGTGTGCCTTTACGAAAAGGCAATCCCCTTGGCCCAGTGGAGGGATGGGGATCGATGAATGACCTCAGGGCCTTCCACGTTTGAATGACTTTGTTGTGCAATATAGATTCTTGCATATGATCTCTTCCAGGCTGCACAAAATCTGTTTTGTGGGACTTTTATATAGATGCAGAATTTGACTCAGAGCAGTTAAGTAGCTAACTCAAGTTCACACAACAGGTCCTTGAAAGGACATGGGCCAGAATCCAGTTCTTTGGATTCCTTGATACACATTGTTGGGGTGAGGGGAATCAGAGTTTGGGGGCGTCAAATTAAGAGGTTCCGAAGATGGATGGCAAGGCTAGGACTCTAGGGAAGACCCAGACACACCTGGTTCTAAATGTGGTTGCACCATATATGAACTATGAGACCTCAGGAATAAGCTAATTAATTCATCTCTCAGACTTTCTGTTTCTTATCTGTGGCTTGTGCTAACTGCTTCAACAATCCTCCTTTCTTTAACTTCACAAGTATGTAGGACCCCCAACTGGTGAAGCTATGAAAATGCTTGTGGACTGTAAAGTGCAATGCAGATGTCTGGGACAAAAACACAACTGGAGGAATTCTGTTTCTGGCCCCTGGAGCAGCAGGTGTCTGGAGGCATTTTGCAGCAATAGGAAATAGAATAAGACAATGAAGACCAGGGACTTTTAGAACCTTGAAACTGTCTGTTCAACTTCCTTGGCTGCAAGTAACAGAATTCAAGTCTAAGCAAAATGGCAGTATATAGGAACCATGGGGTATCTCAGGACATGTGTTCGGTGATATGAGAACTAACTTGACAGAGGCCGAGGTACGTTTGGAAGAAGGGGTGGTGTTGTGTAGAGAGGGTGGTGGATCAGTGATTCCTTTTAGGTGTGTGTCCGACTTCCTGGGCACCCACAATTCCACTCTCCCCCAGTAGTACTCAAGGGCTGTCTTATTTTCTTTTATCTCCAGGGTGGGGTCAGGAATGTTTTTAGTCTCATGCTTACTTGGGAATAAGCATGAGATGAATTGTTTATTAACTCCTTCAGCCTTAATGTTACTTTTACAGTTAGTGTACCAAGCTGGGATTTTTTTCTGCAGAAAATGTTCATCTCTTTAACATGATTGAACTGCTCCAGTGGGTGCAAACCCCCTATTCCTTGTAAAGACTCACTGGTCCTCAGCATATTTGATCTTCCTTCATGGGATTGCCTGGCCCTTTTTGCTGTTAAATAGCCCATCTCCCATGTAGACCCATCTGGCCCTCTAGTTCTGAAATCCTGTCCCCAGGTGGATTTGTGTGGATTTGGAGTCCCTTTTATTCTGAATTAGCTGGTTAATCCTTAAAGGGTCTACCCCTGTTCTGCCTGATTGGACTGGTTTAGTGATCAGAATGTCTAGGACCTTCCTCCTTTGAGTGGGTTGTCCCAGTTGAAGTGATACCTGAGAATAGACTTGTTTAGCATTTCAAAAATCTGTAGCCCCAGTCTCTTGACCTCAGGTCTGGCCCTCAACACGAGTGATTCAAATTTCCCAGAGTCCTTATGCTCCTAAGTGAAGTGTCCATCCCTAGAGGCAAACTTGCCCCAAATTTGCTGAAGGAGCCTTGTTTCCTGAAGGCAGTGACTTCGGTCGGATGAGCTGTTCTGCAGAGGGAGTTGTAGGATGGGCAACTCTTTTTAAGACAAAGCTTATCCACATGCATGTCCTTCCTTCTTTGAAACCTCCACAAGGCGACTCCTGTTTGCAGCCAGGCTGTAAGGCAGGAGGCGACTCCTGTTTGCAGCCAGGCTGTAAGGCAGGCTGCTGGTTCTGCTGTGTGGGCCTCCCCAAGGGCTGTGTCTTCGCTGATGTCTACTCTTTAACAGTTTATGCTGAAATTAACGTGTTTTGGCTTCATTGCCGCTGTGATTTCCTATTGTATAACTTGGGAGCAAACTAAACTGTCGATGTGCGTTATGACGGTGGAGCCAAAGATCCGATTCCATCTATGCCGCTGAAGTGAGAAATACAAGCCGGGGGCCAGAGGGATGTGTTGTTCATGAATGAACGGGGCCTTTGGGGGGCTCTCCGGGGAGGATCTACTATAGGAATTTGTACTTAAAGCTTTCAGGGAGGCTGGCCTTTAAGATGACCAGCTTTACCCCAGTCCTTACCTCTTGTTGGCTGCCAAAGTGAGACCCAAACAGAAGCCGATGTGATAGTTCAAGGCCTATTTGTGTCTGGACACACCATAAGGTTCTTCAGACATTCCCCAGGGGTGTTTCTGGGGCAGGGGGAGTGTGAGTTATGGGTGGAAAGCAGCCTGGGTTTTGGGTCCCAACTCCCTTCTTTAACCGCAGATATTCTCGGGTTTGTTTTGTTTTGATCTGTGTTAAATATAGAGTCCCAGATCTCTTATTTTGGAAGAATCTCATGTCAGGTTTTTAGACACAGAAGCAGACTAACTTACTTAGGCTCCCCCCCAAAAAAATGAATTTAGTAAAGAGAAATGAGGGCCACAGAGAAGGAAAAGGGAAGCTGGACCAGCAGCTGCCGGACGCTAAGACCTGGGACAGCGCCGGGGTCGCCAGGGTCGAGGCGAAGGAATTAATGGGTCCTCTTTTTAGGGGTCCAGTGGTTTTGGGTCTTTGTGTTAGAAAATGTTTTTGGGATTTGTGTTCAAATTTCCAGGAGCAAGAGTCTGATTGGCTTGGATTAGAAGCATTCCTGGATTGGGTAAATAGCCTCATTCATAAGTGTTTTAAAAATTAAGGTAATATATTGGTAGCAGTGATGAGAGTATATTGGATGTTTCTGAAAGAAGCAGGACCTTGGGAGGCATGAAGAATGATCAAATTTGGCACCATTTTTGTGCTCATCTTCTGGCAGCAAGCAATGAAATCTCTGCCACCCTTCTTCACCCCACCCCTCCAGGTTGACCCACCGCCCGTCTCTGCTGGTAGTAGGTTATAGCCAGGTCTCTCCATGGCTTGGTTCAGGCATCCACACTATGCCCAGGGATAGTGACAATACCTGCCTGGCATTCCAACCAAGCCAGGGTGGGGGAAGGGTTCGCTAAAGGAAGGCTGAGCTAAAGGAGGTGACCATGGATGCTGGGTGGGGTCCAACAACCACCAGGATGACAACAGAGATGTCATGCCAAAAGGATTGTTTGCTAAAAAGAAGACGGAATCACCTGATGCTGTTTTTTTCAGACCACTGGTCTGGGCTTTATGCTGGAGACTTTAGGCAAGCCAGTGGCCTTGGCCAGTGATTCTTCAAGTGTGGCCCCTGGACCTGCAGCATCAGCACCACCGGGCACTTTGTTAGAAATGCAGCTTCTCACTCAGGCTCCACCCTGGCCTTTGGAACCGCAGTCTCTGGGAGTGAGCCCAGCACTCTGTTCTAATAAGCCTCCGTGGGATTCTGATGCACGTGAAGTTTGAACATCACTGATGTGTCAGTAGCGCAGAATGTTAGGCAAATGTCCAGCAATGCTTTTACTCCTCCACCTCCAACATTTCCTCTTTCTCCATCCCCCCCCCCCCCCACACACACACACACACACTGCTTCTGCACTCTTGGTTTCACCATAATTGAAATGCTTTAGAATGTAATGCTCTCCCAGCCTCACTCGCATGTACAGGAGCAGTTCTCCTGCAGGATTTCCGTATGAAGTTTACCTCCTTGGCCCCAGAAATACCCCGTTATCTGGGATAGAGGGAATAATGTCATATCCCATTTCCGAAGAATTCCCTTTTTCTCACAAAAGAGAGATGTGGACACAGGCTTGGGAATTCAGGGGTGTTGAGGAGGTACCTGGACAGGCTTAGTTGGAGAAGGACCACTTGCTCACTAGGCTGCTATTTGGGCTGAACTTCTCAGAATTTTTAATAAGCTAGAGGGGATCGAGACTCTCCAGGAAAGGAACATAGTATGAAATGTTACCCAAATGCATTGCTCAGGGGACATATTCTAGGAACACGTTCTGACTTAGACAGTATCCCCAGACACCCGCTGTGATCCCATCCCGAATTCTTTCCCTTGTGGAGGGTGCTGAGTATTTTTCTGATGATCCTGTTTCTGAAATATTTAAGTGTCAGTGAAATGTGACATCAAGGTAGAAAGTAAGCCATCCATCATAAGCATGTAATTCTTACCCTGCAAACTAATGAGTGAGTTCACTGGCCTGAGAGTCTAGGAATTGGGGTTCCCATTTTGGGTTGTGCCTCAGTTTCTCCCATTTGGGGATGTGTAGAAGAGGCCGCTGGAGAATGTCTCCAGGGCTGTGCACAGCTCCAATCCTCTAGGGACGTTAGAATTCAGAAAGAGGCTGTCACATTCTATGGCATTTCAATTGCAGCAATTCCTCTTAAACATTCAACTCTCCCATTTATGACCATTACTATCTGACATTTGGAGTGCTTTAGACATTCCAATACCATCTTAGCATCTTTTTAGCTGAAAAGCAAATTTCTCCGGACAACTTTAATTGTCTGTTTCTGTTCAGAGCAAAATAAAGTAAAATCTGGACTAAAAAAAAATCTCTGGCCTGAAGGCCCCAGTGACTGAATCCCCTGATGCTGTTTTTTTTCCATAACAGATTTCAATAGGTGGTATCATGCCTCCTGGTTGTAAACTGAGACTTGGCCTGAAGACCACACAGCTGGCTTGAGTTAGGTCCATATGTGACAGGGCCTGACCTGCAGGGACTGGTCATGCAGGTACCTCCACTGCTCCTCTCGGGGTCCACAGAGGAGCTCCGTAGCTGTTTGCTTTCAGGAATGCCGAGGACGGTTGGGGTGCCTTCTCAGAGGTGAGCTGGCTTGTGAGATTTTTCCTGCTCAGAGGTCATAGTGGCCTAATTGAGAACCTATGCAAGAGCACCAAGAATCAGAGACGATCTATGTAAAATAACTGATGCATAAAATAGGATACAGGCTCAAAAGAGGGCAGCTATATTGTTCAGTTATTCTTGGCTCCTCTTAGGTTTGTATAGATGCTCTTATCCTGGATGTGAGACAATACACACAACAAAAGAAAAAGAAGAGCCTTAGGTCTGCTCTCCAGACATGCCCCTCCAGGTGGTTGTGTGGATGAGTGAGTGTTAATGCAGCTTAATGCATTCAGTTGGCAAATAATGGATTATTCTACACTGTGGAGAGACAGCAACAGAGCCCGTGGATACACACAGAAACGAGACAAAGCCTTTTCCCCGGAGGAACTCACTTTCTAATAGAAAAGATAGTCTGGTAAACAGATTTAAAAAAACAATATGAAAAGTGCTAATTAGAGAGAAATGCAAAGAATTCCCAGAGCACAGAGGATGGAGTGACAAAATCCACCTGCAAAGAAGAGGCTTTGATCTGGGCTTTCTAGGAAGCGTATGTGTTCTCCATATGAAGTAAACAGAAGAATGACAATTATTTTTTGCTTCATAGTGTTAGGTACTCCCATGTTGTTCAAATTTTCACGCATAAAATCTTTCATGTATTCCTCATAAGACCCCCTAGAAAATAGATACCAACACCCCTATTTTACAGATAAAGACACTGAAGCTCAGAGATGTTAAGTGACTTGCCCAAGTTTACACACCTTTTCCCAAGTGTTTTTCTGATTCAGTTCCTCTGGAGAAGGACTGCGTAGACATGGAGATGTGAAGAAGTGTGAGCATGCCTTGGACATGTTTTAGGAACACATGCCCAAGGGTCACATTGCAGGAAAGTTGCTCTCTTTTGGGATGTGGCCGCTGGTGACCTGGACAGAGAAATGAATTGGGGAGAAAATGCACCATGGGTGGGTGGGGATGGGATGTTAATAGGGGTAGGGAGGATTGAGGATCATCTCTCTCTCCATACATAAAGGTATGGTGGGTGTCAAAACTTCCTAGTAGAATGATGTGCCTTTAAGACTGTGGCTCATATGGACCTTATATGAAACTTCAGCTCTGCCTGTTATTAAGTGGATATACTCAGCTTCTCTAAACCTCAGTTTGCCCAACTGAAAAGTTTGGAGAATTATAGTATCCAACTCAAAGAACTGCTGACAGGGAAAATGAAACAATGCATGTAAACTGCTTTGCAACGTGCCTGACATATATTAATTGCTAAATACATGTAATTGTTATCATTACTGTTACTCATTTTCTCGGCAGGGTATAGGCCCATTTTTCTAGTGTACCTAATTTAGGGACTGTGCTTGGTTCTGTGTCTCTGTAATCATGTGCTTTTCATACATCTGTGATTTCCAAGGGCCCCTAGTAATTTATGTCAGGCTGCTGGTCTCACAGGCTATTTGTGTGTGTTGTGATATCAGATAAGGCCTGCCTCTGCGACATGATTATTTTTGCAACTCATCTGCAGGACTCTGCTTAAAACAAATCCACGTTCATCTATGTCTCCAAGGCAGATGGATGGGAATGCCGTCACCATGATCACGTGCAACTCTTCAACTATGGGTGAGGCTGAGTTGCTTAGGGGACCTCAGCAGTAATGCAGCAACCAATTGCCTGGATTGCAGTCAACTAGATTGCATTTGCCATGTGCTGCCCAATATTGTGCCCAGCGCTGCACTCATGGACCTGCTTGCAAATCTTGCCATGGCCACTTACAGCGTGCTCTTCCACGGTTTCCTTAAATTCTCTAAACTCAGAGATAGCGATAGCGTTGTTCTGTTCCCCAGCATCCAAAGAACCCAAGGCTCCAAAAGCTAGGTGTTCTTCCTCCAGATGGGACCGGGTGGGCTGTCCTGATAGTCTCCATTTGCCATCCCCAGTACAACAATCAAATGCTGTAAAAATAAGCCTGGTTTTTCTACTCTCACTCAACTTAGCATGTGGACCTCAGATGATTGCCATTGTCAATCCTTTCAGAAAATGGACAGTTGAAAGAGCCAGGAGGGAAGAGAGAGGGGGGAAAAAAAGCACATGAGCTCATGGTTAAGAAATCTGGAGGGCATTCGGTGGAGGCAAGGACTGTGTTGGCTCCACACTCTTGGCATGGTGGGCAAGAATATGGGCTTTGGTAGCCAGGCTCTCATCCTAGCTGTGCCCTTTCTCTCAGTGTGGCCCGGGGCCAAGCATGGCACTGCTCTAAGTCTGTTTCCTCAACTCCTAAAAAAAAAAAAATTACACTTACATTCAAGAGTTGTTGACCAGTAAGTCAGATAATACATAAAGCATTTAGGACACATACGTTATCAATAAATCCTAGCTGTTATTATTTTTATTACTATTAACAAGTACAAGGAGGAGAAAGGAAGACTTTTGATTATCAGAGCACTTTTAAAAAATTGCTAGAGCTCATAAAAGATGATAGAATGACCTCTGAGATTGTCAACATTTCAGACTAAAGACATTGAATATCAACATGATGACCATCAGTTGGGGATGTTGTAGAGGAGAGTCCCACTTTAGGCTCCTTTCATGAGGGAGGGATGCTGAAGAAGGACATTTTATTAAATCATCAGGGATGCTCCTCAGTTGTGCTACTATTCCAAGAGCTTGCCCGCAATCTGATCTTCAGAGGTAGCTTGGTGTCATTACTTTCATCCATCCACCCTTCCATTCATCCACCTTTCCATCCATCCATCCATCCATCCATCCATCCATCCATCCATCCATCCATCCATCCATCCATCCACACATCCATCACTCTTCCATCCATCCATCCATCCATCCATCCATCCACCCACCCACCCATCCGCCCTTCCATCCATCCATCCATCCATCCATCCACCCATCCGCCCTTCCATCCATCCATCCATCCATCCACCCACACATCCATCACTCTTCCATCCATCCATCCATCCATCCATCCATCCATCCACCCATCCGCCCTTCCATCCATCCATCCATCCATCCATCCATCCATCCATCCATCCATCCTTTTTTCCTTCCTTCCAGCCATTCATCTATCCATCTACCTTTTTAAAGAGATAAACCTAAGAGTTCCAGAAGATAGCATTTCTTGGGCTGGTAGAACATCCTCTGAGTCTGTATCTGATGGGATTTTGAACCTCTGTTAATACTGACTATGCCCGATTAAGAAGCCAGCTCTTCCTATCCCTTCAATCCACTCCCATAAGCATCTTATTGTCATGAGAGAACCCGAGTTCTTTGAGCAGATAAATATGGGTTTTAATTCCTCTTAGCTGGCTGTGTGACCTTGAGTAAGTTGTTTACTCTCTCTGAGTCCTGTTTCCTTATTTATCAGGAAATTATATCCATACATGAGTGATATGGTTTGGGGGAGGTTTAGGCCTTGCCAATACCTGACAGAGTTAGGACATGGGAACTGGAAAGTATAACAGTAAGACATTAACACAATAGTTATTGTAGTTTTATTACGATTTATTCAACATATTGTTTAAACTGTAAGAAGATCTGTTCCACTTGAAACAACCACAAAGAAAGTCTACCCTGCAATTGGAGAGAGAACACCATAGTGAGACGAGAGACTGGATCTGCAGGAAGCAGGAGTTTGCAGCCGTGAGTGTGTGTGTGCGCGTGTGCGTGTGCGTGTGTGTGTGTGTGTGTGTGTGTGTGTGTGTGTGTGTGTGTTTTATAAGATTGACAGTCCTAAAAGGAAGTTATAAGAGTAGCTACCAGGGGAGGAACTGACCACAGAGCAGAGTGTAAGCAAGAATTATGCTTGCCTCCTGAGCTACAGGAACGCTGTGCCCTCAGGGACTGCTTTTCATTTGTAATCTTAGTAACTCAGTGGAGCTGCAGACAGACAACCTTGTATTGATTGGGAGCCCTGCAGGGAGCTCAGGCACCTGAAGCCCCAAGGACACAGTTTCACCTATTAGCTGCCACTTTCCACAGTGTGTGTGTGTGTGTGTGTGTGTGTGTGTGTGTGTGTACACGTGTCATTGTGCGAGGACAATTCTAGGTCCTTGTAGGACCTGGTGGTGAGAACTGCTGAGCTCTCAGCAGGAAGGAATCCGTCCAGACATGGCTTCCAGCAGCAGGAGGCCCTGCCCCTAGGATACCCCGGGCCCCATTAAAACGCCTGCTGAGATAACTCAATGCCGCAGGGACATTTACTGTTTGTTCTAGTCAACACCTGGCCCCAGGACCCTGACCTCCTTTTCTTAGACCATTTACTAAGAAGGCCTTACTATTGTAAATAGGTTTTCCTACAACGCAAGTGTTTTTCTCAAGGGCCTGAGAGCCTTTCATTTGAAATGAAGTCATGAGGAAGGACAGGCCTCCCTCTCCATGGCTGTGGGAGGTGAGCATCCTCACTTCCACAGCTGCCAGCAGGCAGACAGGAGGGCCTGATCGCATTTCCTGGCCAACCCTTTGTTAGTTTTCTCTTCTCCGACTCAACTCAGCCTCTGCCCCCCATGCTCCCTTAAATGCCCGAATCCCCTCTGCACACATTGGGATGGGGCCCAGCTCTTCCCCCTGCCACCAGCCGTTGCTGGATAGAATCTGTTTCCACCGCTTTAAATGATTGTCCTGTCGTGTTTGCCTTTGACGGAGGAAAGGCTTCCGCATAGCAGGTGGATGTATTCCCTCAATGTCTGGTCACTGGCAGAGGGTCCAAGGATGTTTCTTTTCTTTCTTTCCTTTTAAAAATAATATTTTTTATTGTTGATAGTATTACAGATATTTCCCATTTCCCCCTCTTCACCTCCCTCCCCCCAACCCCTTCCCCCCCCCCCCACATCTTCACCCCCCTATTTCCCGTGTCCATGGGCTATGCATATAAATATGTAAGTTCTTTGGTTTATCTCTTCTTGTCCCCCCACCCCCGCATCGAGGTATGTCAGTCTGTCCATGCCTCCAGGCTCCAGGTCTTATTTTGTTGGTCAATTCATTTTGTTCATTAGATTCCACAAATAAGTGAGATCATGTGATATTTGTCTTTCTCAGTTTGGCTTATTTCACTGAGCATAATATTTTCCAGATCCATCCATGCTGTCCCAAAGGGTAAGAGATCTCTCTTTTGTTACAGCTGCATAGTATTCCACAGGGTAAATGTCCCACGGCTTTTTTATCTGTTCATCTACTTTTCTCCTTTCTGTTCTTCCTCCCAAGCAAGAGACTGCTCCAGGCCATGGCCATTGTGATAGTAAAACCATGGGCAGAAAGTGAGGATGATGCTAATAATACCTGCTTACTGAAGTTGTATTGAGGATTAAATAAGTTAATGGAGTTGATTGACCTGGATTAACAGAGCATTTCAGACTCCCCACCCTCCCCTGGGACACCCTGAATTCCTGGGATTGCCTAAATATCTACAACTCTTAGGCCATGGGCCCTTTCCTTTGGGGACATCAGGAATGTCCGAGGTGACGCTGGAGGGCATGGTGTAGAGCCTGATCATTTAAAGAGGTGCCAGGTATTGAGCAAGGAGGTCCACATTCTTCATTTCAGGTAGGTCTTTCCACCCCAACTTGTGTTGATAGAGGCAGGGTGGGGGGTTGAGGGAAGCACATTGGCCACATGATGTATCTTTTTCCCTCCTTAAACCTCATTGGAGAGGCAGCAAATGGAAAGGTGGGAGGGAGGGAGTAGGAAGAAATGATGGGAGGAAGATAAAAAGGGAGGAATAAAGGGAAGGATGGACAGGAGGGATGGAGGAAGTATGGAAAGTGCTATCTCACAAAGACAAAAAGCACAGAAAGGAGAAAGCAGATCAGGAGAGATTTAGCTGGGTCTGGAGGGTGGAGAGCAAAAGAAGAGGCGGTGAGCAACATGCAGAGTAGTGTCAGCTGCAATCCGGGCACTTTAAGGTGCAGAGGACTGAGGCAGGTGGGTTTGAGTTGGGACTTAGAAACTGTTCGTGGAACTCTTGATTCTCTGTGTCCCCTTCCCTCCCCTGACATAGTCAGACAACTCCGTCTCCTCCCACGCCTGCCGGAACCACACACAGTGGGATTTCCAAGGTAAGAACAGGCAAGGCTCTGCACTCACAGGGTCAGCAGACAGTTGGGAGGAGAAATGAGTGAACACTGGGACTTCTCAGCCCCCTTCTCCTTCTCACATAGATGCTTGGAGGGTTTTTATCTGGAGAAACTGACAGATCCGTGAGAGGAGACATAAAGATCGCGGTATATTGCGGTTCTTTAAATGTATATAGGCTGACTCACTGCCTCGTGGCCCTGCGGGAATTCCATAGGAATCCCATGGCCACGGGACTCACAGAGGGCTTCCTGGAGTCCCGCTCAGCAGTCTGACACCACACAGTGTGGGCATTCTCCAACCTGAAAGAGCAAGACCCAACCACTAAGAAACACAGAGAGAAAGGAGAAGCCCACAGCGATTCAATATTAGAAGAACCAGCTAAAGGAGCAGAGAGAGGTCGCCCCAGGGAGTAGGACTCGGGGGTGAGGAAGGTTGAAAGTGCTGACTTTCAGTATAAGACTTTCAGCACTTTTTTGATAAAGAAAAGTGTGTATTACTTTGGCAAACATTAAATTGAATTTTAAAACGATGTTTTTACAAGGAAGGAATGTTTCCCATTGAACCAACAAATAAACTGAGGCCCAGAAAGGTTAGATGACTTGCCCAATATCACATAGCAAGTAGATCACAGAGCCAGATGTAACCCACGCGTGTCTGTCTTGAAACCTCAGGATGTGCCTATTTCTTGAGTGATTCCTAGCTTGCTATGTAAAATCAGTTCCAGAAAATCGGCCCCTGGCAGATAATATTCTCTTACGAGCCTCCTTGGAGGTCAGTTAGAGTGAGTCTGGTGTGCAGTAAACTCTTCAAGTCCCTCATTAAGGGAATGAGCTGGGGGCCCTGGGTGCATCAGCTACTCACCGAGTGATTGCAGGCTCCGGCTCTGCTGGGGCCACGGGAGTTACTGCTGAAACTCAATACGATGGCCCCTGAGGACTAGGCAGCACAGCAAGGAAGGGAACAAAACCACGGCCTTAAGATGCAGAATTGATGTCTGACTACATTGGGAACTAGGGAGTTTGGAGGCATTCTTTTTAAAAAATCTCCTTTCCTTTAAAAAAATAAACAAAGTGGGCTCAATGCTCGAAATTCAAGTCTTTGTAAAGGCTATTGTTGCAAGTGTTAGCGGGCTTTTTCACAGTTTGGGCAGCCCCGAGAGAGCCAACCCTTTGTTTTCTATGCTGACATGAAAGGCACTAGTCCAGGGCTGCTAAAAGTTTAATTTAGATGTTTCTAGAGAGTGATAGATTAAGAGGGAGAAAGAGTTTGAGAAAGACATGCCATGTCTTACTTTTTGGGGTCTGACAACTCAGACACAATTGGGACTGAGGGCAGGGGATCCGAAGATGGGAGGCTGTTATCTGTGTCTTTTTGGTGGGAAGAGCCCTTGCCCAGGCCAGTTCGGAACACTGGTTCTGCTCCGCAGAGGCCATTTCCTCTCGGAGGCCTCCTCAGACTGCACTGTGCCCTCGCTGAGGCAGGTTAGGTGTTCCATCCAGTGCTTGGCTCCCAGGGGCGCCCCCTCTACGTCCCTGTGTGCGCACTAACCAGGCTGAAGTACAAGTGGCTTATTTCTCCCCCTTTCCTACTTGATCTTAGCGCTGAGAGGTTAGGGACTGCACCTGTCTTGTTCAGTAATACTTAGCATATTACCTGGCACAGAGCAGCCTTAATAACTATTTCCCGATAGTCCCAAGGAAAGCTATGTCGTAACTCAGCAGTATAGTCTCCCAAAATGTTTCTTTATTTTTTCTGAGTGGCATGGTCCACCCTCCCATTGTGTTAAAGTAGCTGAAATGTGACAGTCATGCTTACCATAATTTTGTTATTGTTGTTGTTAAAAAACAATCCTGGACAATGTGTGGGTTGTGCATAAACGTGGGGTGAGTACATGCACGTGTTAGAGTGACGGAGGCAATCTCAACCCGGAGAACCCTCATCACTCCCTCAACCAGGGCCATGGAGCCCTTCTTCGGAGTGGACTTGGTGTGTGCATGTGTAACCATGTTCAGTCTTCCAGCTTTCTCAGTCCCGGAAACCGTGGATTCCGGGGCCCCGGCTTCTCCGTCACGTCCTGACAAGGTGAGCAGTGCGCAGGCAGGCAGAGTGCATTGCTGCAGAGAACCCGGGACCCAGCAGTACGGGAGATGCAAGGTCTTCTTCCTCCGCCCCAGGACCAGAGTCTATCTCAGGAAGGACCAGGAAAAGAGGAAGGAAATTGGAAAGTCCGAATTACCCAAAAGATCTTCGTTCCCTCTGGGAATGGTTGACAGTATTGAACAGGACTGAGCTTACTGGACTTGGACCGACTGTCTCACCCAAGGGGATGGAGTTATTTCTGATGTGAGACTAGTCATAGAAGATACAGAAGGCACTCTCTTCTTTGCACATCTCAGTGTAGTGTGAACATATGTGCAACCCTGGGGCGCATTTTAAGAGCTATTTCAGAGCTTCCTCTTTGGCTTAATTCAGTCTGGTACCAAAGGCAGGTGAAGACCCCATGGTTCCTACTGTGAGTAGTGGGGTGTGACCAACAATCAGTGACACCATCCCTTCCTAGCACCTGGGCGCTTACATGGAAGGACAACCCCATGTCCCCCTGCAATAATGTACCTTCGCTCCTCACAGCCGTGCCAGCGGAGCCATAGCATTGCTCTTCACTTAGAGGGGAATTTCAAGATGCTCTAATGCAATGTCTTCCTCACAGGTGGGGAAACCAAGGCTTTCTGAGGCAAGGTGCTTTGCCCATTGGCCACAGAAACAGTTAGTGGCAGTGGCAGGGCCAGGACTCATGCGTCCTAATTTCTGGTGTTGTCTGCTAGTCTGCACTGCATTCCTCAAGCCTCCTCGTACGTCAGAGATCACACCCAAAGCAAAAACCATCTGGTCCACACGACTAAAGCACTTGCCACTGGCAGGCAGGAGGCTGCACCTGATGGTTTCTGGGAACTCTGGCAACTCTCTGACCTCTGAGACTTGGCTCCATACGCTTTCCCCTTGAGCTCTGGCACATCCTAATGAGGTGCTCCCCCTAGGAGAGGCAGCAGCATTGTCAGCGGAACTTGTGAAATTCCAAGAAAACACTGACATGTGGACGGCAGGATTTGCGGTGTTCCCTGTCTTCTCTTAACGGAATCCACAGGATGCCAAAAAGACAAATGCATTTTTCTCCTCCAAATTATTCCTCCCACAAATGCTAAGTGTCTCCATCTGGGAGGCATTTAACATTTCCAGCAGCCATTGCTGATCTGTGGGAGGACTTGCCAAGTATCACTGTCTCCCCAAAATAACTCCTCTTACTGCCGCAGGAGCTGCCGAGACCAGCCCAGGCGAGGGGAGAGAGTGTCTGGGGAGGCCCCGGAGTCTGCGGTGAACAGGTACAACCATCCCCATCCCCTCCAGCTCTTCTCTCTTCAGTGGTGTGTGTCAGTGGGACAATGTCGGCGTATCACTGTGCCCTCTCCTGGAAGAATTTCCCTAATGACATTCCCCCAGAGGATAGTCTTCTGTTTCTTCTGACACATTAAATGCATTCCGATACTTACAAGAAATCACACACATTTCCTGCTAGCCCCAGTCAGAACACGTCTAAACGATGACAGTGTTGGAACTAACTGTATGAGCTCTGAATGCAATCCAACAATTTGCCTTTACCACTTCCGCTTCTGCTCACGTTTGCCAGATCCAACCATGGAGGAATGAACACCAGCTAACACCTCCAAGCCCCCAACTCTGTGTCTCTCCATGTGCCCACCTCTGTTTATTTATCTACAGTGTGGTGGTCACTGGGAGGGGCCCAGGATACAGGAGACACAGGCTCTGTCATCATGGAGTGCACCGATTCATGGAGATGGGGCACATCAAATACGTCCACAAATATCAGGGTGGAATGGTATGGGAATTCCTGATAAAGGACTAGAAGAATTGGACAGTGGAGAAGTCACTGCTGAGACTCCAAGGAAGTCTCCCTGGTGTAGGTGGCATTTATCCTAGACCTTTAAGGAGGGGTATTAGAATATGAACATGTGGGAATTAGTTGGGGGAAGGGCCTCTCAGGTGCCTGGAGTAGCTTAGGCAAAGGTGAGTCAAGGTTATGAAGGTGTCCAGAGCTGGAATTTATTTATTCGTTCTTTCATTCATTCATTGAAAGCAACATAAATTTACTGAGCACAGAGTATGATCAGGGCCACAGAGCTAAGAACTGGTCATATTAAGAGGCATAAAACAAGACCTCAAAGAGTTTTATCTAGTGGGAAAATCAGAGCAGATGAGGACAAAGTACAATAAAGGGTGACAAGAATGATAGTCTTAGGGTCACAGGAGGCTGAGCGAGAGCAGAGGATGGGCACGTGACTCGGGCGTGGGAGGCCAGGAAAGACTTCCTGCAAGTGGAGAAACAGAATCAAATGCCAAAGGTGAGGGAAATGCATTTCCAGGAGAGCTTGGTGTGCATATGGCTCTGTGGTGAGGGGCCAGAGGGCAGTGTGTCACATGGGAGGGTGGCAAGAGAGTGGAACTCAGTTGAGGTGCTTGAATGCATTTTCTTGTCATGGGGAATTCCTCCAGCCATTCTTCTGCCTTTGCTACTGCAGTGGAAATAGCAAGGGTGTTGATCACACCACCGCCAGGGTCCTGCTGGCAGCCCATGATGGACGGGAAGGTCTAGCTCTGAAAATGTGCAAACCTACTGCCCACCGCTTGTTCCTCAGTATCGTCATCCTATTTTTGCTGTTGTTTTCCTTGTCTCATGTGTTGGTCTCGGACTTCATCAAGGACAGGGGGGCACCCTGGGAGCAACTAGCAGAGATCTGAGCTAGATAGTAGATGCCCAATGTGTGCTCAATGACTTATTGGTGGTGATGTGCATGTGTGTGTGTAAATGAATGGGTACTAGCTGTGTGATTCTGTGGGTGCTGAGATATGGGCTCATTCTTATATTCTGAGAGATTGAAATGTTTCTCCATCATTTGTAGATATGTAATAATTCCCTGTGTATCACTTAAAGGATAGAAAGTATTAATTTATACTAAATATTTAAATGTGAAAATAATCTAGTATATAATAATCTGTTGGTTCTTTATGTACCCAATCCTTTGTTCTCTTCTGTAGGAATGACCATTTATTGGCTGGGAAGATACTCTTGAAAGAGAACATTTTTATATAATACTGGAGGTCCAATGCACGAATTTGTGCATGGTTGGGGTCAGACCGGTCCTCCCCAATCAGGGCAAATTCAGCCGGCTGTCTGGGGGGAGGGGACATGGAATGTTGGCCTGCCGGCCCTGCCCCCATTCAGGGTGGGGGGGGGGCAATTGGGGGTGGGGCCAGCCTGGGGAAGGGGCCGCTGGCCGTTGGCCAGCCGGCCCCACCCCCTGGTTGAACTCCCGGTGGAACTCCCAGTCGAGGGGACAATTTGCATATTAGCCTTTTATTATATAGTACTAGAGGCCCAGTGCATGAAATTCGTGCACTGGTAGGGTCCCTAGCAGCTGCTGGCTGCTGGCCAGGGCCTCCCTCCCTTTCCCCAGCCGGCCTTGCCCCCTGGTTGAACTCCCAGATGAACTCCCAGTTGAGGGGACAATTTGCATACTATGCTTTTATTATATAGGATTATATAGGATGTGCGGTTATATATACAGTGACTGGCCACCTAAACACCTGTCGCCAGATGGTTAAAAAATAGAAACGTATCCATTTCAAGTTTTTGGAAATGTAGATATTTAATAATTCCCTGTGTATCACTTAAAGGATAGAAAGTATTAATTTATACTAAATATTTACATGTGAAAATAATCTAGTATCTATTAATATGCTAATATGCTGATGTATATCTTTTTATTACTTTACTAGAGGCCCAGCACGCGAAATCGCGCGGCCCCGCCTACCCCCGCGCACCTCGCCACGCCCACCCACCTGCTGCCCATCTGCCTGCCGGCTGCCAGCCTTGCTGCCATCAGTGCCTGTGGGCCATCTGGGAGGGACTGAGAGGTGGTCCATGCACTACATGGTGACCGGTCGTTTGGTCATTTCGGTTGTGACGCCTCTAGCCTTTTATTATTATGACTAGAGGTCGGGTGCACAAAATTCGTGCACAGGAGGTGTGTGTCCCTCAGCCCAGCCTGCACCCTCTCCAATCTGGGACCCCTTGAGGGATGTCCGACTGCCCTTTAGGATCGGGCCTAAATGGGCGGTTGCACATCCCTCTCACAATTCAGGACTGCTGGCTCCCAACTGCTCACCTGCCTGCCTTCCTGATTGCCCCTAACTGCTTCTGCCTGCCAGCCTGATCACCCCCTAACCATTCCCATGCCAGCCTGATTGATGCCTAACTGCTCCCCTGCCAGCCTGTTTGCCCGTAACTGCCCTCCCCTACAGGCCTGGTCATCCCTAACTGCCCTCCCCTGCAGGCCTGGTCACCCCTAACTGCCCTCCCCTATAGGCCTGGTCACCCCCAACTGCCCTCCCCTGCAGGGCTGGGTCCCCCCTAACTGCCCTTCCCTGCAGGCCTGGTCACCCCCAACTTCCCTCCTCTGCCGGCCTGGTCACCCCTAACTGCTCTCCCCTACAGGCTTGATCGCCCCCAACTGCCCTCCCTTGCAGGCCTGGTCCCTCCCAACTGCCCTCCCCTGCTGGCCTGATCGCCCACAACTGCCCTCCCTTGCAGGCATGGTCCCTCCCAACTGCCCTCCCCTGCTGGCCTGATCGGCCCACAACTGTCCTCTCTTGCAGACCTGGTTCCTCCCAACTTTCCTTCCCTGCTGGCCATCTTGTGATGGCCATCTTGTGTCCACATGGGGGCAGCCATCTTTGACCACATGGGGGCAGCCATCTTGTGTGTGTTGGAGGGATGGTCAATTTGCATATTATTCTTTTATTAGATCGGACTAGATAGGATAGAGGCCTGGTGCACGGGTGGGGGCCGGCTGGTTTGCCCTGAAGGTGTCCCGGATCAGGGTGGGGGTTTCCTTGGGGTATGGGGCAGCCTGGGTGAGGGGCCTGTGGTGGTTTGCAGGCCAGCCATGCCCCCCGGTGACCCAAGCGGAGGCCCTGGTATCTGGGATTTATTTATCTTCTATAATTGAGATGTTGTAGCCTTTTTTTTTTTTAAATATATTTTATTAATTTTTTACAGAGAGGAAGAGAGAGGGATAGAGAGTTAGAAACATCGATGAGAGAGAAACATCGATCAGCTGCCTCTTGCACACCCCCTACTGGGGATGTGCCCGCAACCAAGGTACATGCCCTTGACCGGAATCGAACCTGGGACCTTTTAGTCCACAGGCCGATGCTCTATCCACTGAGCCAAACCGGTTTAGGCGAAATGTTGTAGCCTTGAGCAGAGGCCAAGGCAGGCCAGGGCTGCTGAAGCTTGGCCTCCTCCATCGCCGGGGGCAACTCAAGCCTCCTGCTCTCTCCAGCTCCGTGGCTGCCGCCATTTTTGTTAGGATTTATTTATCTTCTATAATTGAAACTTTGTAGCCTTGAGTGGAGTTCAGAGCCGTCCAGGGCAGGCAGAAAGCTTGGCTTCCTCCATTGTCAGGGAAACCCAAGCCTTCTGCTCTCTCTGTGGCCGCAGCCATCTTGTTTAGGTTAATTTGCATACTCGCTCCTGATTGGCTGGTGGGCATGGCTTATGGGTGTAGGGGAGGTACGGTCAATTTGCTATTACTCTTTTATTAGATAGGATGTTTGCATATATTGATGTGTACCCTTAAAAACTAGAATTTTATGGTTATATACTGATTTAAAAGATGCATTTAGAAATAATACAAATAATATGTAGACATTAAATCTTTTATGGAAACATAATTTCTAATAGCTTCATAGTCTGAGAACTTGAGCCTTGAGGGCAGAATGGGCATTGATCCAATGATGCCACAAATAAATATGGAATTTCTGCCATGATAATTGCTGCAAAGGAGGTTGGTGCTCTAGTTAAAAGAGTACATGGTAGAGGGATTGACTTGGAGGTCAGGAAAAGCTTCCACAAGGTGATCTAAACGATAATTCTAAGTTGTCACCAGGCAGGCATGGGGCAGAGATGGGAGGAGCAGGGACGCTGGGCAAGTACCAGCAACAGACAGCAGGAGGCCTTCTCACTGCCATCTGTGTGTCTTTATGTTAACACTGGCCATCTTGCTGAGTTCTTTTTTACTGCTAACTAGTTTTCAGGTGACTTTGCTGGGGTTTCTAGAGCAAAGAGCAATCGTGGCTTCGGCCATCGCCGTGTGTCAGGTACCATGAAAAGGGCTCTGCTCTGCCTGTGTCTGCTTGTGCAGCCTGTGCTGTCCTTTGTGGGGTGGGTTCACCGTTCCTGGTGCAGAAGAAACTGACACTGTACCAGTTAAGTACATTAACCAAGTGGTGTGCAATTGCCAGTGAGGAGGCTGGGACTCAAACCCAGGTCTGATGCTATGTCTGTGCATCCAACCTGGCATTAAAATACCTGATTTTTTTTGACATTTAAAAATTTATATTTCATCTTGATCCCTTATACTGAAAGTGAAATCACCCAAGAATTTCTATTTTCTTTTATTAAATAGGAAACTATATTTAAATATTATGTTTTATATTATAGCATATAATGTAATTTATATTATATAGAAATATTATATGTAAAATTATATATAAATGTATATTTATTGTGGTAAGAACACATGAGATCTTACCATGAGACTTACCCTCTTAACAATTTTTTAATTGTACAACACAGCATTGTTGTCTGTAAGCACAGTATTGTACAGCAGATCTCTAGAATGTATTCATCTTGCAGAACTGAAACTTTAATGAGTACAACTGCCTGTTTCCTCCCCCTGGCCCCTAGCACCCATCATTCTACTCTCCGTTACTGAATCTATTTTAGATTCCTCATATAAGTGGAATCATGCAGTATTCATCCTTTTGTGAATGGCTAATTTCATTTAGAATAATGCCCTGTAGGTTCATCCCTGTTGTTGCAGGTGACAGGATTTCCTTTTTCAAGGGTGAATAATATTTCATTATGTCACCCTTTATTGTACTTTGTCCTGAGATGCCCTTCCCCCAATATATTACATTGTCTTAATCCATTCATCAGCTGGTGGCTATTTAGGTTGTTTCTAGTTCTTGCCTGTTGTGAATAGTGCTACAATGAACATGGAAGTGCAGATAACTCTTTGAGATCCTAATTTCAATTCCATTAGATATATACTTAGAAATAGGATTGCTGGATCATATGCTAGTTCTATTTTCAACATTTGGAGGAACCTCTATACTGTTTGTTTAGTAACTGCATTATGTTGTAAATTCTTAATTTGTGGTTTTGTATTTTACTGTTTGTATTGAGAAGCTGTATAAGCACCCATTCGAAGTTCATCATGGAGCAGGCTGGCAGTACTTTAACCCCACCTCGACTACTATTTTGTGCTCATTAGTTTCCCTTTGTCTTCCTCAATTTCTCCATTTGTAGAAAGGGAATAATATTAGCACCCTCCTTGTAGTATTGTTAATAGCATACTTCACCACTGTGAGGCACATACTAAGTGCTCAATAAATATTAACTATTATACTCTTTTCAACTTTTTAATATTTGTGTTTACAAAGAAAATAGCATTCAGATTTATATATTAACTATACAGTTTATTTATTTGCTTTCCTAAATTACTGTGTTTTTTTAAAGTCTACCCTTCATTTCTTCCTTATACTTTTCTTAGTTTTTCACTTGCTGCCTTTGAAGAAAAATCTCATTAATGTGTCTCCCTTAGTTAATTTCTTTTCATTCTTTCTTGTTTAATAATAATATTTCAGGCTGAAATCTTACACCATCACATTGTTGTTTACTGTATTTTCTCAGCTCGTTAATTTCTAAGTAACCTATAACCGATATTTTAATTTTCTCTTTGACCAGCATGTTATTTAGGAGAGAGATTTGTAAAGGCTTGATTTATTTCTAGTTTGTTTCTGTTTTTGTTCATTTAGATTTTAAATAGCATTTTCTATTATATATGCCCAGATAATAGTATTTTTTAATATACTTTTCTAAATTAGTATTTTCTATATCTGCCTATAGGATGTGTCCTGAATTACCACTTTTTGGACTTTGTTGTTTTGAGTGTGTATGACCTAATATTATATAAATTTTGGAAATTGTACTAATTGACCTCTTGAAAAAAGTTCCATTATCTTCTTGATATAAGTTTTACTAGTAAATATCTATTCAATCAGTATTCATTACATTATGTAAGTCCTTCCTATCCTTAGTTCTTTTTCTCAACGTAATCTGTAAAAAACTCTGTTGAGATCTCACAGCACTGCCCTGGCCGGTGTGGCTCAGTTGGTTGGAGCCTTGTCCCCATGCACTGGAAGGTCTCGGGTTTGATTCCCGATCGGGGAACATATCTAGGGTTTGATCACTGGTTGGGGTATGTATGGGAGGCAACCAATCAATGTATCTCTCTCACATTGATGTTTCTCTCTCTTTCTCCCTTCCTTCCTGGTCCAGGCGAGACCATGTGTCCCTGGATCCGGGTGAGGCCGCGTGCACCTAGACCCCGGGTGAGCCCAAGTGGCCCTGGGTCTGGGAGAGGCCAAGCGTCCCTGGGTCCGGGTGAGACCGTGTGTCCCTGGATCCGGGTGAGGCCTCGGGCACCTAGGCCCGGGTGAGGCCACGTGCCCCTGGGTCTGGGAGAGGCCAAGCGTCCCTGGGTCCGGGCGAGACCATGCGTCCCTGGATTGGGTGAGGCCTCGTGCACCTAGGCCCGGGTGAGCCCAAGTGGCCCTGGGTCTGGGAGAGGCCAAGCGTCCCTGGGTCCGGGTGAGACCATGTGTCCCTGGATCCGGGTGAGGCCTCGTGCACCTAGGCCCGGGTGAGCCCAAGTGGCCCTGGGTCTGGGAGAGGCCAAGCGTCCCTGGGTCCGGGTGAGACCATGTGTCCCTGGATCCGGGTGAGGCCTCGTGCACCTAGGCCCGGGTGAGCCCAAGTGGCCCTGGGTCTGGGAGAGGCCAAGCGTCCCTGGGTCCGGGTGAGACCATGCGTCCCTGGATCCGGGTGAGGCCTCGTGCACCTAGGCCCGGGTGAGCCCAAGTGGCCCTGGGTCTGGGAGAGGCCAAGCGTCCCTGGGTCTGGGCGAGACCATGTGTCCCTGGATCCGGGTGAGGCCTCGTGCACCTAGGCCCGGGTGAGCCCAAGTGGCCCTGGGTCTGGGAGAGGCCAAGCGTCCCTGGGTCCGGGTGAGACCATGTGTCCCTGGATCCGGGTGAGGCCTCGTGCACCTAGGCCCGGGTGAGCCCAAGTGGCCCTGGATCTGGGAGAGGCCAAGCGTCCCAGGGTCCGGGTGAGACCATGTGTCCCTGGATCCGGGTGAGGCCTCGTGCACCTAGGCCCGGGTGAGCCCAAGTGGCCCTGGGTCTGGGAGAGGCCAAGCGTCCATGGGTCCTGGTGAGACCATGTGTCCCTGGATCCGGGTGAGGCCTCGTGCACCTAGGCCCGGGTGAGCCCAAGTGCTCCTGGGTCTGGGAGAGGCCAAGCGTCCCTGGGTCCGGGTGAGCCATGTGTCCCTGGATCCGGGTGAGGCCTCGGTGCACCTAGGCCCGGGTGAGCCCAAGTGGCCCTTGGTCAGGGAGAGGCCAAGCGTCCCTGGGTCCGGGTGAGACCATGCGTCCCTGGATCCGGGTGAGGCCTCGTGCACCTAGGCCCGGGTGAGCCCAAGTGGCCCTGGGTCTGGGAGAGGCCAAGCGTCCCTGGGTGCGGGTGAGACCATGTGTCCCTGGATCCGGGTGAGGCCTCGTGCACCTAGGCCCGGGTGAGCCCAAGTGGCCCTGGGTCGGGGAGAGGCCAAGCGTCCCTGGGGTCCGGGTGAGACCATGGGTCCCTGGATCCGGGTGAGGCCTCGTGCACGCTGGCCCGGGTGAGCCCAAGTGGCCCTGGGTCTGGGAGAGGCCAAGCGTCCCTGGGTCCGGGTGAGACCATGCGTCCCGGGATCCGGGTGAGGCCTCGGTGCACCTAGGCCCGGGTGAGCCCAAGTGGCCCTGGGTCTGGGAGAGGCCAAGCGTCCCTGGGTCCGGGTGAGACCATGCGTCCCTGGATCCAGGTGAGGCCTCGTGCACCTAGGCCCGGGTGAGCCCAAGTGGCCCTGGGTCTGGGAGAGGCCAAGCGTCCCTGGGTCCGGGTGAGACCATGCGTCCCTGGATCCGGTTGAGGCCTCGTGCACCTAGGCCCGGGTGAGCCCAAGTGGCCCTGGGTCGGGGAGAGGCCAAGCGTCCCTGGGTCCGGGTGAGACCATGTGTCCCTGGATCCAGGTGAGGCCTCGTGCACCTAGGCCCGGGTGAGCCCAAGTGGCCCTGGGTCTGGGAGAGGCCAAGCGTCCCTGGGTCCGGGTGAGACCATGTGTCCCTGGATCCGGTTGAGGCCTCGTGCACCTAGGCCCGGGTGAGCCCAAGTGGCCCTGGGTCTGGGAGAGGCCAAGCGTCCCTGGGTCCGGGTGAGACCAATGTGTCCCTGGATCCGGGTGAGCCCAAGTGGCCCTGGGTCTAAGATCAATAATAAGTAAAAAAAAAAAAATCTCACAGCACCAATGTGTTTGTCATTTATCTCTTGTGTTACTAGTAATTTTAGCTCTAAGTATTTAATGATTTCACCAAGTAAACATGTATAACTGTTGATCGGCCTTGTGAATTGCATATTTGTCAGTATAAATAATTCTGTTGTTCTATTTTAAGATATTTTACTTGAATTCTACAGTGTTTTGATATTCATTTTGCAGCCCTTGGCTGAGCTTCAGTTTGCAAGGGACACCCCCCCCTTTGCTCATCCTTTTGCATTTAGCCCAAATATGTAATTTTGTTTTAGTTCTGACCTTTGTATACACAGCATAAGGTTGGATTTCAATTTTTGACCCAATCTCAGAAATTGAGATCCAGTCTTATGCTCTGACCTTTGATTGGGGAGCTTAAAAGAATTGCCTTTATTGCCATAACACCTTGGTTTGGGTTTACTTCAATCATTTTGTTTTCCAGTTTCCTCAGTTGTGTTAACTTCCCTGATTTTTTTTCTCACTAAGGGTGGCATAATAATGAAGCGGCTTCAGGTGACCCTGGATCAACCCCCAGCTCTCTGACTAGCTGTGGGCATTGTGTCCAATAAGCAGAGTGCATCTTGAGACACACGGATCATCTGGAGGGCAGCTAAAGCCCTGTGACCCCAGTAAAAGTTGCAGCATGTTCTTACATGAGGATTAGATTAAAAAAATAAAAATAAAAACACAACAACTAGGCCTGGGGGGAAAAGTTGAAAAGCTACTTGCCAAATAGAAAGAGAGATTAGAGTGATTTTTGTAGGGCTTCTAGATTAGAATTCTAAATAATATGTAGGTCTCAAGAAGTCAGAGCTGTGAAAAAATTCCCTTGGACTCTGTTCCTCCATTAAGTCATGAGTTCACCATCATTAGGGATATTCAAGAAAAACAGAACACACTTAAGCTGCCTCATATTTTGAGCAGAGGCTACAACTCATCGATACCTCAGATGGCTAACTCTGAAGGTTTAAAAGATTACACATTTAGAAGAGACTAGGATCTTACCAAGGTCACTATTTCTCCAGTAATTAATTATAAGTAATGATAAGTCTGTACTTACTGGAGAAATAGTGACATTGATAAGATCCTAGTCTTTTCTAAATGTGTAGTCTCTTAAACCTCTTAGATGGGAATTCTGGTTTGGATCATTAGAGTGGCTTTCAAAATAAAATTCCATGCCCAAGCACCTCATGTGCGGTTTATATAAAGATCTGTCTATGTCTAAACAAGTCTAATATTCATCCCTGGTTGAATATTACAATCAGCTGGGGTGCTTTAAAAATTACCAATGTCTAGTTACCACTCAGGGAGTTTGACTTAACCTTTCTGGGCTTGGAGCCCAGGCAGCCTGTTTTATACTCCACACAGGTGATTCTAATCTGCAACCAAGGTTAAGAATCACCGTCGTAGAGGATTTTATCAGTGATTTTTCAGTCGGCAGATGTGGCCAACATTTGTCCTTTGCCTCTGGAACATCAGTCTGTCCATCTTTTGGGCTCAACCCCCTATTTTGTTTGGGAATTCACCCCTCCCGTCTTTCTATCCATGCAGCTTTGGAGGCGCTGGCTCCGTGGCTCCAGGTGGAACAGGACTCTCCATCAGCCCCCACGTTCTCCGAGCCAATCAGAAAGCACCGGACTTTTTAGGACACTTGCTCATTTCACCTGGATTTTAACCTTCGGGAAGGCTGGAGAAGCTTGGGGGTCACCCTGGATCTTAGAATAAAGATTACACAGGGAAAGGTAGGGTTTAAAGATGGAGAGAAACTGAGTTTTGATGCCATCATTTGAGCCATGAATTTAGTTGTATGGTCATTGTTATTTTCATTTCATAGATGAGGAAAGTGAGGCGAGGTCAGGTTAGATTAATTGCCTCAAATTCCACCGCTCAGCAGTAGAAGAAACAGGACATGGCTCCATGAAGGTCAGACTTCAAAAGGTAGGGAACTTCTGCTGTACTCCCTTGCCATCGTTAAACTGAACAGCTTATGAATTTTAAAACTGGCAGGCCTGTGTGTGAGTCTGTCTAGAGGATTTTATGCTCTTTGGGCGATGCTGGTGTTTTATGTGACCAACACTTAACACTGTTTCTCAGGATAATTCAAGGTTTTTGTTTGTCTGCTTCGTTGTTTTTTGCTCACTTTCAACAGAGTCCTTACTGTTATAGAAATGTTAGTGCAATGTTGCTAAAACTGTCCTCTCTTGGAATTTTTCTTTGGGTATATTCTCACTGGTTCCCCAATGTAAGCGCATAGTGTTGAATAGGGAAGGTATAGAATCCTTTGGAAAGATGGGGAAGAAATAGTCGAATGTGGACCACACTCATTTAAGACTGTGTGTTTCATAATCTTTAGAGGAGCTTCCTGAAGCCACCCTACTAGAATCTCAAAATAACCCTCCTGGATATGGGCGGGATGGGGAAACTGGGGCATAAAAACAACACATATTGAACCCTTACTGTGTCAGCAAGTGACAGGGATGGGATTTGATTTCCAAACACAGGTGTTTTCTGTTACACTCCATGGCTGCAAAGCACTTCGCACTCCATTACTGTTCTGTTTTGCTGATAAGCCGAGTCATTTTGAATTTTAAGAGGATCAGAGTTATCTTGAAGGTTATCAACTAGATTTCCTGTTCTTTGGGTGATGTTTATCAGGCTAACCTTGAAGCTACTCAGAAAAAGCAGGCAGAGTTGTTCTCTAGGACTGGGAGTTATGAGCCAAGCCTGATTATTTCTTTTAAAAAAAAACCCACACAAACATTTAAAAAAAATTTTTTTTATTGATTTCAGAGAGGAAGGAAGAGGGAGAGAGAGAGAGATAGGAACATCAATGATGAGGGAGAATCATTGATCAGCTACCTCTTGCACGTCCCCTACTGGGGATTGAGCTTGCAACCTGGGCATATGCCCTGACCAGGAATCGAACCGTGACCTCCTGGTTCATGGGTTGATGCTCAACCACTGAGACACGCAGGCTGGGTAAACAAACATTTTTAAAAGTCATATTTCCAGAGTTCCCCAGCTCCCAGATTCACAGTGTTTAATTCCAATATCAAATCAGATGGGAGGGGATATGTCCATATTCTGTTCCATCAAGCCCTTTGGTGGGCTCATTGGGGATTCCACAGTGATAGCCTTTGACTGTGATGGTCCTGACTACGCGTGGCCTCCTTCTGAGCAGTTGCGATTAAAAGTCCAAGAGGCAAGTCCAGGTGGTAATAGACCGTATTTCACAAACCAATTTAATTAACCTAAGTAGTCATGGGAAACCCCATTCAACTAGCTGGTCAGGAGGATAACATGGTTAACCAAGGACAAAGCCAGATTAGACCTGGACCCCAGAGGCGAGGTCTCAGTTACCAACAGCAAGACTGCTCACCTTTTCACGTCTAATTGCAGCCATCACTTTCAACCTTAAAGAATGATGTCCAATTGGTTTCCGTCTGTCTGCATTTGTAAATGCCACTCTGCCCAGCATGTGCTGTAAAGATTAGCTGTGCTTCATCGTTTTGTTAGCATGAATCAATAATGTGGGATTCTTGGCTTGCTGAATTTTTAAAGTGATCTGTGAATCAATGTAAGCTATTTGTGCAGCACCCCTTAGAACATGCTAATTTGATATCATTGGGTAAAATGCCTAGTTTGGGAAGACAGTTATTGAAAATTTTAAGATGAACTTAAAGGCTAGCTTAATCTATAGAAGAGAAATGCTGTGTTGGGTTATTCTGTTGATACACATTCACGGATTCCATTCCTGGGGGAGGAATAAAAGTAAATTATCAAAATTCATAGTAGGTTCTAGACAGAAGCATGGTCCAAGAAAATGAAAGACAGAGGCCCCCTACCTGGAAGCTTCATTATGGATCCTTCAAAATATCCATCGATGATTCAAAAATGCCTCTCTCTTGGAAGATGTAGCAATAATGCTAGACATTACATTTTATGCGGAAAACAAGGAGAGTGTAATGCATTTCCTGGAAATTGCACTATAATGGAGGTTCATCTTCCCCCAAAGTAGGTGAAAAGCAAGCAGTAGTTATGGGGTAACCCCACAAGGTTGTTTATTTTTTTTTCCATTGCAGAAAATTCACAGTAGGTTATTTGATGGTCTGAACTCTTCCTAAGCCTGTGAAAATGAACGTTCATATAATGCTATTAATCAGCAAAAGATGCCCTATAAAATATCAACTTTATTAGTTATAAAAGACAACAATTTAATTTATCAAATTAATAAGTACTGAAAAATATTAAAGCTGCGGAGGATGGGAAGATTTACTGCCCGGAGGTGAATAAATTACTGCGATCTTTCTATAAAGCTATTTCATAAAAGTACCTGATGGTTTAAGATGATCTTATCCTAATCACCTCAGTTTTAGGGAACATTTAAAGTTATGGGTAAATATATTTATTGTCATGTTAATTCAAGTGACAGAAAATGTGGAAACAACCTAAATATCTAACAAAATGAATGATTGAATAATTATAATCTCTTTCTATGATAAATTAACCCAAATTCATTAAAAAGGGGGGTTTGCAAAAGAATTTGTAATTCCCTGGGAAAATGTTTAAATGTAATGTTAGATGGCAAAACCAAGATATAAAGTAATATGCATAATATCATATCACCTATGTAAAATATACATTTTGGAAAAGATCTAGGAGTTAATACACTGGGATGTTAACAGTCATTCATTCAACAAACATTTGTCTGTGTACTTTGTCAGGTACATAGTGATGAACCAGACACGTCCCTGCCCTTGCAAAGCTTACACTACAGTAAGAGACATAGGCAAAAATAAATAAATAAATAAATAAATAAATAAATAAATAAATAAATAAAATCAAGGCACTATCTGGTAGTGATAAGAGTAATAAAGAAAATAAAATACAACAACATACTGGAGATTTGCCAGCAGGCAGGGGCAGGGTGAGGGCTTCAGATCAAGTGCCAAGGAAGCTTCTCTGAGGAGGTGATATTTAAGCTGATCTGAAGAGAGGGATTGAGAAATATGATGTTCTGTTCGAAAGACTGTGCCAACTAAAGGGATGAACAAGTACCAGGGCAAGGAGAGTTGAGTACATTCTAGAAATATAAAGAAGAATTGCTGGATCCCACTGAGTGGGGCTGAATAGTCATAGTCCAGAGCAAGCAGGTTTGGGAGGCCAGAGTGAGGCATTTAAATTTTAAATGTATTCAGCAGAAAGTCATTGGAGGGCTTTGAGCTGCAATATGATTTGCATTTTTAAAACACCTCTATAGATGCCTTTGGAAATATAATGTACGTTCAAGAGAGAAAACAGAGACATCATTTAAGTGGCTCTTGCAGATTCCCTTTGACTTAGCAAACCTACATCTGGTAATTTATCACATGATATAATTGCATGTATGAAAATTCTATATACAAGTTATTGGGGTATTGTTTGAGATAGAAAAAGACCAGAAATAACCCAGTTTTCAAAGGATAGGATTCTGGTTAAATAAATTCTCTTGCAGTCATAGAATGGAATACTGAGCAATTAGATAAAGAATGAGGAAGCTGTCTCTAAGGATATGGAAAGAAACTAAGCCCTGTGGTAAAGTGGGAGGAGCAGAACAGAATGCATCACATGCTAACATTCATGTAAAAACAAGGGGATGTGGAAATAAATATTTTTTATATTTGGGTAAGGAGACTCTGTAAGGACACCCCAAATAACTAAAATTTGTTTACCTGTGAAAGGTAGGTAGGGGTGGGGATGGGCCAAAGGAAGACAGAGATGTACATATTTTTTATATGTTTTGATATTTGAACACATGCACCATCTGTTCAGATAAAATTAGAATAGAAAACAAGACTTTACAGTAATCCAGGGAAGATGTAATAGAGAAGCTAAAACAGTGGCATTGCAGGTGGAGAGAAGCTGATAGAATTGTGGTGTGTTTTATAAGCTAAGTATATAAAATTTGATTGGGGGTTTGGTTGTGAGCTGTGAGAGGAAATGAAAGATGGTTCCTAGGATTTCATCATGAGAAACTGGGTGGCTGTGATAATTTCTGAATTGGGAAGACTGGCATAAGAGGCAATCTTGGAGGGAAAACCAGAAGTTCTTTTACACTCCTGTTACGTTTGAGATGAGAGATTAGGTAGGCAATTGAATGTAGGACTCTGAAGATGAAGGTAGACATTGGACCTGGAGATATGAACTTGGGAGGCATAAATATGTAGATGATTTTTAAAGCCAGGGATTGGATGATATTACTCACTGGCTGAGCAGTGGAGATGGAAAAGTGAAGGCCTCCCAAGTGTAAGCCCTATGACACTTAATGTTTTAAATTGAGCAGAACAAGAAGATCCAGGAAAAGAGACTCTGAATTGGGGCTGTGGAGTTAGGACGAAAACTAAGATTTTGCACAGTAGTGACCAGAGGGGAGAAAGGTATTTTGAGAAGGCAGTGGTTCACAATGTCAAATATTGCTGAAAGGTAAAACAAGAGCTCAGAGAAGCCGCCATAGAATTGGTCAACATGATGGCCATTGTTGATTTAGGAACAGTGCATTTCATTAGGAGCACAGGCTATTGATGTGCCCGGTTGATTTAGAGTGGGGCCACCCACGGTTTGAATGAGAGTCTGAAGGAAGAATGTAAAATGGGAGGTAAGAAAAGTAGAGACAGTGATTAAAAATCACTCTTTTAAGGAGTTTCTCTTTAAAAAGGATGAAGGGAAGGAGGAAATGTTTAGAGCCATATAATGGTCAATGGCTTTTGTTTCTTTGCTGTAAGATTATAAATCTTGGGGCATGTTGTATGCCAGTGGGAATGGTGAAGTAGAAAAAGAGAAACTGGTGGTGCAGGAGAAGGAACAATAATTCCATGACCTAAGACAAGATAAGTCTTTGAGAAGATGGGGTCCCGAGCCAGGTGGAAGGATTTGCCTTGGTAGGATCCCAGCTCTTCTTCCATTCTCAATGTGATTGTTACTGGAAGGCTAAGGGAATGGGATTGTTGTGACCTAAACTCTCCTCAACTAAAATATAGTGGAATTGTGGTACATACCTCATGAGATAACAACAGTGCCTAGAAAGTAGCATACTCTCTGTAAATATTAGTCATTTTTATTATTTTCATTCTATGTGTTTTCCAAATATTTTACACTAAGTATTTTCTAAAATAATGTGTGTGTTTATATGTACATATGTGTGTACACACACACACACACACACACACACACATACATACACACATATATATATATCCTATATAATAAAAACCTAATATGCTAAATGTCCGGCTGTGCAATCGTCCATTCAACCAATCAAAGTGTAATATGCTAATTATATGCTAAGGCCACTCAACTGCTTGCTATGATGTGCACTGACCACCAGGGGGCAGACAGTTGACCAGTTGACCAGTCGCTGTGACATGCACTGACCACCAGGGGGAAGACGCTCTGATTGGTAGGTGAGTTTTCTGCTGGGGTCTGGCCGATAGGGACTGAGCGAGAATGGCTGGACACGCCTTGGAGCCTTCCCACAGTCCCTCCCCTGTTCAGATTCCCACCTCCCTCCCTGGCCCCGATTGTACACCGGTGGGGTCCCTCAGCCTGGCCTGCGCCCTCTCGCATCCAGGACCCCTTGGGGGAAGTTGGAGAGTCGATTTCAGCCTGATCTCGCAGGCCAGGACAAGGAGCCCCACTGGTGCACAAATTTGTGTACTGGACCTCTAGTATGTATTTATATATAGTGTCCCATCTTATCATATTCCTGGGTCAATGTCAGTAATAGAAATGTAAAAGTGACCCAGACACTCTTAGCACTTTGAGACTTATTCAGCACCAAGGACAGCAAACTTCATAAAAATCAGCACACACAGGATTTCAGCATAGGACTGCCTAGGGCAGTGATGGCGAACCTATGACACGCGGCCGCTGAGGCGGCCGCATGCCGAGGATGAAACATTTGCGAAATAATGTTTTTTCCTCAAAGTGACACACTACCCGAGTTATGCTCAGTTTTTTGGCGAAGTTTGACACACCAAGCTCAAAAGGTTGCCCATCACTGAGGGGCTGGTCAGTCTCATAAATACATAAAGTGGAGGAGGACAAAGGCCTTAGATTAAACCAATGGGAAATTCCACTTTCTACTTGCAAAGAACAAGGCAGGGCTCTTTCTTTGTGGTGTCCCTGCCACTTGCCCATGGTGCTGATATTTTGTGAGGCATTGCTCCCTGTCTTCCGGGATCCCAGTAGGTTTATGCTGGCTTAGAGAACAGTGAGAGGGAGGGGGGTATCTGAACCCGTGTTTCAGAGGCAGGCTTACAGGACACCTGCAATGCTGGGGGAATGGCAGATCACATTGGGATGCGATGTGGGCTGGAATCCTGAATATGTTGACTTTATCTTTTAATAATGAATTTCATTAGGAACACAGGCTATTGATGTTCCCAGCAAATAAAATGTATCCTTCCCAGGCAGCCTCGTTCTTCAATCGTTTCTTAGGCAGAGGGAGAAGGAGCAGTGCTGGAAGGCTGTTTCTCTTATTAAACATTCCCCGTCTGTGGCTCTGGGGAAGGGGATCAGAAGTGGGGAGTGCGGAAGGGAAGAGAACCAAATCTCACCAGGCTCCTGCATTGAGCCAGGCACTTTACATAGCTTAGCTTGTCGAATCCGCGCCACGACTTTTGAGGTATAGATATCAGCCCTATTTGAACAAGGGAGAGAGCTCTGCCAAGTTTTGTGACATTACACAACTAATGAGTAGCCAGTTGACATTTGCGCTCAAGGCTTCTTCCTGTGTTAGCACCCATTCCTCTGCACCAGCGTTTCTCCCCTTGAGCACTATTGACATTTTGTGTTGGATGGTGTGTGTGTGTGTGTGTGTGTGTGTGTGTGCGCGTGCGCGCGCACATGCATGCACGTACATGTGTTTGCGGAAGGGGGCTATCCTGTGCATTATAGGATATTTAGCTCATCCCAGGTAGCACCCACTCCCCAGTTGTGATAACTAAAAATATCTTCAGACATTGCCAGGTGTCCCCTGTGGGGGAAAATCTCCCCAGACTGAGTGTCACAGGTCTCTGTCATTCTGCCTAAAGAATGCTTCTACAGCTCACAGCCCAGCACCAGCTTTGGAGGTTGTGATCATAGATCATCTTTGTATGTGTGACATACATTCATTCCTCCATCCACTTACTCCTGTCTATTGATGGTCCCTGGGTGTCCGCTCTAAGCCAGGCACTCACCAGCCATTGGGGCAAGGAGATGAATTATCATAGTCCCTGCCTTGAGGCATGTAGTCTGATGGGGAAACAGATGGACACACAGCAGTAGAACACCACGTACAATGCCCATGGCAGCGCAGTGGAGAGAGATTTATTCAAGCGTTGGGATCAGGTCTTTGAGAAGGAAGAACCTACTAGCTATGCAGGATCCACTGGTTGACTTAATAGTAACATTATCATAGGGGTTCTTGTTTAGGAATTATTCTGAGTTGTTAGTGAATAAATCCTTAGTGATCTATTGGATAGAATTTGTTTTTAAGTATTTTATTGATATATACAAAGAGCAAAGCACACATTTCTTTTTTTAACATATTTTTATTAATTTCAGAGAGGAACAGAGAGGAAAGGAGAGGGAGGGAGAGATAGAAACATCAATGGTGAGAGAGTATCACTGACCAGCTGCCTCCTGCATGCCCAACCACAGAGCCACACCAGCAGGGCCCAAAGCACACATTTCTTATGTGTGAAACCTGATACATTCTTACATATGTTCACACCCAGGCAACCACCATTCAAGGTCAAGTTACAGAACATGTCTGCCACCTCAGAAGTTTCCCTTATGCCTGTTCTTGAACTTAATGTAAATAGAATTATTACAACATGTTTTCTTTAGTGTCTGTCTTATTTATCATTGAATTTGTGAGATTTCTTTATGCCATTGTACATAGTAGAATTTCATTTTATCATCTATCTATATTATAAAAGGCCAGTGGCTGTAACGCCATAATGACCAAACGACTGGTCACCAGGAGGTACATTGATGGGTCTCACGGCGCGGCGGGTCTGGGGTCCCGCCGGTGCAGTGGGGTGCAGTGGGTCTGGGGTCTTATGCGATTTCATATGCTGGGCCTCTAGTTGCCATATAAAATTCCACCGAGTGAATAGTGCCATAGTTGATTTGTCCATTTTCCTATCAGTGAACATTTAGGTCATTTGCAGTTTCGCCTGTTATTAATAAAGCTGTTGTGAACATTTTCATCTATGTCTTTTGGTATCATAAACACTCCTGGAATTGCTGCGTCATAGGGTAGGTAAATGTTCAGCCTTGGGAAATACTGCCTGGCTCTTTTTTTCAAGGAGGCTGTACCAGTTTACACACACACCACACACCCTAGTTCTTGAGAGTTCTGGCTGCTGCCAGGGTTCTTGAGGCATCACAGGTTAAAATCACGCACAGATATAGGTAAGGTAGGTATATTAACCCTTTGCACTCGCTTGCTTTTTTCTCGAGCTGCTACCGATGCTAACCGTGTCGCGTCACACTCGACATCCGAGTGCAAAAGGTTAATCTAAGGATACAGGCAGCAGGGGATAGGTTGGAAAGGAGAGTGACATTACTTTTGTCCCACTGGCCTGGCCTCCGTCACAGTTCCCACACTTGGCTACCTAGGTGTGAAAGAGAGACTGAGTGCATCAGCCTCCCAGCGAAGGCTGGGTGAAGCTGCTTCCTGACTAGGAGGTGCTGGTGAATAGTAGCCTGCACAGGGGGGTGTAAGAGAGAAATCAGGGTGAAAGCACCCACCAGTCCAATTTCTTTTCCATAACAGGCACAAATCTGAGGTTGGTGATCTAATACAGCAAAGACCAAAGCTCTTTGTTGTACAAAGAGCTCCAGTTCCACCATGGACCAAGGAGAACCACCCTAAACTTTCTGAGGTCATTTCCCCATTCACCATTCCAGCCTTGCCCACCTCCCGGGGCTGTGGAGAGACCAAATGATAACATGTACCTAAAGAATAGTGTGTGCGTGAAGAGATGACTCTTTCCAAGGTGTAGTCTGGCCACCCCTGCTGTCTTAGGGGGCAGGTATCAGGGAAAAGCTGTATGCAGGGTTGGAAAAGATATGGGGCTGATGGTAGCACCCTCAATCACTTACCACTGGGGGTCACTTCGCTATTCTGGTCCTCAGAGTTCCCATCCGTGAAAGCATGTCTGGACCAGAGAATCTCTGCTGGCATTTTCAAGGGGAGGGGGGGCGCGCATTGGGGAGTGAGAGTGTAAAGGAACTCGAATCAGACCCCATGAGAGATAACCATGTTGGCTAACTTTTACTGAGTACCAGGAACTGTCCTAAGCAATTTACATGCATCCTATTGTTTATTCCTCACAACCAACCTGATGAGAAAGACGCCATTCTTATTCCCATTTTACTGATGAGGAAACTGAGGCACCAAGAAGTTAAAGAAAACTTACCCACAGTCCCATAGCTGGTGAGTGGAGGCTGTCCCTCAGCCCAGGCAGACTGATCCCCAGGCCCAGTTATTAAGGCTGTGATGGAACACTTGAATGTGTGGCTCATCATATTGGAAGGAAGGGAATTTAGAGAAACAACTCAGGGACCACACATATCTCCTTGCCGTTGACTAGCCGTGTGCTCTGGAGAGAGTGCCTTGAGCCCACTGGGCCTCAGTTTCTTCAACCTTAAAATGAGGATAATATTTCTTGTCTCACAGGGATGACATGTAGGAGTAAATTTGTGCCCAAGACTACACTCAATAAGTACTAGTTCCCCTTTCTGTATCACAACGTAAGTCAAGGTAGAAATGAAGAATGGTAATTGGAAATGACCTGGCCTCCCACCTCCTTGCCACAAGAGGATGTTCTTGGAATGATGCCAAGCCAAAAGCTGAGGTGCAATGTAATATGACGGAGCAGGAAGAGAACATGAGTCAACCTGGACTTTTATTTTTCATTGAATTCCACCACCCTTCCTGCCCTATCATAAAAGTACTAAGTGTTTATTTTAGGAAATTGGAAAATATAGAATAATGAAGAAAAACAAGTATCCATAATCTTGACACCAAGGCATAACTGCTGTTGATGTTTTGTTTCCTTCCTTTATGCTTGCTTTTAAGAAAAATAGATGGGATCATATTGGCTATAAAGTTTTGTAGTTTGCCTTTCCGACTAAATAATATGACAAGCATTTTTCTACGATAACGACACTCCCTTTGTAATCATCATTAAATGCTGTCTAATGCTCCATACTATCTGTCATGTTTACTTTCATACTGTTTCTAAATTTTCCACTATTATAAAAATGCAAAGATGACCACAATTGTTTAAAAGATTTTTTTATTGATTTTTAGAGAGGGAGAAAGGAGGAGGGAGAGAGAGAGAAAAACATCAACGTGAAAGGGAAACATTGATCGGCTGCCTCCTGCATGCTCTCTACCAGGGATGGAGCCCGAGACCTGAGCATGTGCCATGACCAAGAATCAAACCAAAGCAGCAATCTTTCGGTGCCAGGATGATGCTCAACCAACTGAGCCACACCAGCTAGGGCGACCACTATTTTAAAAACAACATTTACCCGAGTTTCTAGCCATTTCCCTAAGGCAGTGGTCGGCAAACTCATTAGTCAACAGAGCCAAATATCAACAGTACAACGATGGAAATTTCTTTTGAGAGCCAGATTTTTTAAACTTAAACTTCTTCTAACGCCACTTCTTCAAAATAGACTCGCCCAGGCCGTGGTATTTTGTGGAAGAGCCACACTCAAGGGGCCAAAGAGCTGGATGTGGCTCACGAACCACTGTTTGCCAACCACGGCCCTAAGGCATTGATATTTTTAAAGGCCCATGATATACTGTACATTGCCAAATTGCTTTCCAGGAAATGTTAACCAAATTATATTCCCACCAAGAAAATGACATTTTTCCTTATACCCATGCTAATAATGATAATTAATGAAATTTAGAATTTTTGTTAATTGGATTGTTAATGTTTTTATCTCATTATTTAAATTTGCAATTCTTTGATCCAAAATGTTATTGAATATTTATTCATATCATTTTATTTTTTGAATTTTCTTTATGTCTGAATTTATTTTCCTATCTTATTGTGACATATATCAAAAGTATGGGTATGTGTAATTTAAACCACCATATTATAATGCAACTAGAGGCCCAGTGCACGAAATTCATGCACGGGGCGGGGGTGTCCCTCAGCCCAGCCTGCACCCTCTCTAATATGGGACCCCTCGAGGGATGGTGGTTTGCAGGCCAGCCACACCCCCCGGTGACCCAAGCAGAGATCCTGGTATCTGGGATTTATTTATCTTCTATAATTGAAATTTTGTAGCCTTGAATGCAGGCCTGGGCCCGCCAGGGTGTGCAGAAAGCTTGGCTTCCTCCATAGCCGGGGAAACCCAAGGCTCCTGCTTGCTCCGTGGCCACAGCCATCTTGGTTGGGTTAATTTGCATACTCACTCCTGATTGGCTGGTGGGCGTGGCTTGTGGGTGTAGCAGAGTGATGGTTAATTTGCATATTACTCTTTTATTAGATAGGATAAACACTTATTCACCATCCAGTTTGTGAACTAAGACATTTCTGCACCTTAGAAATCTCCTTGGTGTCCCCCATGCATGTTTTTCTTCTGAGGTAACCATAATGCTGATATTTGTGATAATCATTTATTTGATTTTCCTTATAGTTTTACCACCCATTCATGCATCTCTAAAAACCGAGTTTGTTTTATCTAGTTTTGAGCTTTGTATAAATGGAATAATGATCTAAATATACTTCTGTGGCTTACTTCACCCCAAGTTGATACTCACCCACATTAATGTTTATACTAACATTCATCCCTTTTCTCTATGTGTGCGCAGGTTTCTCCAGTGGAATTGTTGAGTTACTGAGTATGTACAGCTTTACCTTCACTGGGTAATCTGTTCAGTTTTCAGTTGAATATACATTGTAAATATACCTTCTGGATTACTTGGTTCCTAACTTTATGTTGCACCATTCTGACAATTAGATGTTTTAGTCCAATAGATGATTTTTTTTTCTTTTTGACTCCTTCATTGCTTCATTATCTAGAAAGTCCTCTGTCACCCTTAAATAGATTTTTTTTTCATTATGTTCTTCGTTTTGTTGTGGCTTTTTCCTTTTCTGTCTTTGAGCTCTTATGTACAGTATGTGTTTTACTCTTTATAGCTTTTGGAATTTATTTTGCTAAACAGCACAAAGTGAAAATATTTGATTCTGCTTAGTTTCTAACCAATTGCTTTTTAAAGCATTGTCAAATAACTCGTCAGTGCCAGGTATTGTCTGTTGACTCTCAGCATCCATACCCATTCTTATATATTCTCTATCCCACCACAGCTAGGAGACTGAAAACTACATTTCCCAGAGTCCTTGGTGTTAGTTTCTGCCAATGGGAGTCAGTCACATGGGATTACCAGGTGGGAAAAATGTGAAAGCTAGTTTTCTGCTTGTGGCAACAGCATCAGCAGGAATGCACACTCCTATAGTACCCCTTCCCTGTTTTAATCCTCCAGTTAGTGTTCGTCTATGGGCAACATGGTTTACTACCCTTTGTTCTTCTGGTTTTTGTAAACATGTATATTCAACTCCCTGTATTAAATCTCTCTCTTTGAAATACCTTGGTTGCTTTTGTTTTCCTGTGTCCACACTGATTGATAAACCTTCCTCTCCCTATTGACTTGCAATACCAGGTATATCGTGTGTGTGTGTGTGTGTGTGTGTGTGTGTGTGCGCGCGCGCGCACGTGCGCGCATGTGCAAGCACATATGTGAGTACAAGAAAGAGGAGGGAGAGTGAATGAAGAGAAAGTGTGTGGTATTTGTTTTGGATATACATATTTTGATTTATTGATCTTTTTGACAATTCTTACATGCACTTATTTATCATCATAATTATTATATCTTTAGCATGCATTCAGTATCTGAACATGCAATTGTTTCCTCATTCTTTCTTATCTCAATGTGGCCTTCACTATTCCCATTTATGTATTCATGAATCTGGCTTTTAAGAAAAACATCTTTAAAAGCACAGTTGATTGTGTTCTGTCTACTATCATCTTTTCCCTGCATTTTGGTGAAGCTGAGCATTTTGCTTAAGAGGAGCTAATATTGCTTCATTGTGGAGAATCACAGAAAGTCACAAAGTCACATGCACATCTACACACACACAGCAGCTGCCGCTCCTGTGGGCATAGCAGGCAGTTGTGTCTGGGTGTACAGCTAATCAATTATCATCCATGAAGAGTGGTTCTTCTCGCCCTGCCCAGTGTTCTCAGTGGTTAGAGCATTGGCCCACACACAGAGGGTCGTGGGTTCAATTCCTAGTCAAGCTCATGTACCTGGGTGGCAGGTTCAATCCCTGGCCCCATTCGGGGTAAATACAGGAGGCAACCAATCTAAGTGTCTCTCTCACATTGATGTTTCTCTCTCTCCCTCTCTCTTCCCCCGCCTTCCTCCCTTCTACTCTCTCTAAAGATCAATGGAAAAAGTATCTTTGTGTGCGGATTAACAAAACAAAACAAAACAAAACAAAACAAAAGAGTGATTCTTCTCTGCCATATTGGGGTCACCCTACTTGGAGAAGAAGCTGCAGAACTGTCTCTCTAACAATGAAAGGGGGTCTTACTTCCTCTGAGTCAGCCTGGCAACTATGCCCAAGGTCAGAAGAGAGTTCCTGCAAGACCTTGCAATTCCTCAGTAGTCCTGTTTGGGCTCATTGGATGAAATGGCTGTGGGAAAATGATCTGATCATTATTTCAAACACAGGGTAATCATAGCAGGAGACATAGCCGATGGAACATTTCTACCAAGTGGAAGAGCACCGGAGAAGGTGACTTGTAGGGCATCTTCTTATTTCTTGTAAGAGGAGACACTCATGTCATTCTGAAAACACCCCTGAGACCTCCCCACCAGGCTCTGCTCATGCTCTTCTATTAAGCCTGGCTTGGTTGACATCAAGAGCTGCCTGCATTCTGTAAGCCCCTGCCCTGGGGAAGCCTCTGGCACTGTCCCCCACATGGTTGGCTTCGTGTATCAGAAGGCTTTGGACATGAAAGCACTCTGAGACCCTGAGGGCTCGGTGCCCTGGAAAGTCAGGCACATTGAGTGTGAGGAGCAGTGAAACTATTTTAAAGGGAACCTGAGGGCTGTGCCAAGGCTCGCCTGGCAGGGACAGCTGGGTGAAGGGGGCATGACTTTGCAGACTTGGAGCAGAGTAGGAACCCCACCCCCACCCCCACCCCCAACCCCAGCCTCAGCATCACCATGAGCTTTAGAGTCAAACTGCCGGGGCTTGAATTCTGGTTACTTTGCCTCCAATTAATGGGGTACTTTCTGTGCCTTAGTTTCCTCCTTTGTGCAGTGTTAAAAATAATGGTGATTGTGTCAAAAGCTAGAAAGATTTAAATGAGGTACTCCATATAAGGGTTTAGAATAGTGCCTGACTATAATAAACAATACATATTAGTCCCATTCCCCCTTCCCCATCCCTTATAATCCTAACTTATAGGTGGTTAATTGCCTAGGCTTGGGAGCCAGACTGCCCAGTTCATATCCTAATTCTGCTGATTTCTCCCTGTGTGAGTTTGAGCGAGTTGCCCAGTCTCTCTGAGCCTTACTTTGGCCATCTGTAATAAAGATTGAATAGTGCCTCCCCGTGGCATTTCTGTGAGTATTGAATTAATGAATTCACAGTAAACACTTAGACCAGTGGTTCTCAATCAGGGGCACGTTTGCCTCCCGGGGGACGTTTCGTAATGTTTGCAGACATTCTGGTTGTCACAACCGGAGTGTGTGCTATTAGCACGTGCGTAGAGGCCAGGGATGCTGCTACACATTCTAGAATGCACAGGATATCCCCCTCAGCAGAGAATTATCCTGCGCCAGAAGTCAGGAGTGCCAAGGTCAGGGAACCCTGACGAGCGATCCCTGGCTGTGAGTAAGCACTCAGTACGCGTTGGCTCTTCACATTTGAGTGACAGTTTTGTGCACATACCCTGTGCCGGAACCACACTGTATTCTAGGTATATAAGCATGAATTACAGGCAGGCTCTGCTCTTAAGTGCCTCAGTCCAGAGGGGAAGACAGTATGAGGCTTTGGGGTTAGAAGGGGTGCAGGGAGCTTGGTTTCTGAAAACCACGCAGAGAAGCTGTCAAAGAAGACCGTCTTTTTATTTCATTGATCCTCCTTTTGTAGAAGCAGCCACGCTTCTGATGGGACGCCAGGCAAACAAATAGTTGTGATGCAATCTGGGGGCGGCTATGCAGGAAGAAGGGCAGGGCTCTATGGACCCACATGGCAAGGCCCTCGTTCCAGTCGGAGGAGGTGAGGACGGGTTTCCAGAAGGAGAGGGTGCTGGCTGCTGCCTCGTGACAGGTGAGTAGGTGTTAGGAAGGCACAAGTGGGGAAGGGCAGGGCAGAGGGAACCCCATACAAAAGACAGAGGTATTACGTAGTCAGAAAGTGTCTGCTGGGCACTTAATGTGATCCAAGGGCAGTTCTGGGCACTTGGCATACTGCAATGAACCGAAGACAAAAACGGCTGCTCTCCTGGAGCTCCAGGGCAGTGGTGGGGCAGGACACAGACTACAAACAAACAAACAAACACATGCAGGTAATATGTCAGGCGGTGACAAGTCCTATGATCAGGGAAGGGGGATAGAGAGCACTTGAAGGAGAGGGTTGCAATATGAAATACAAGAATCCAAAAAGGCCTGGATGAGGAGATCACATTCTTCGAGTAATGACCTGAAGAAAGTGAAGGAGGGAGCCGTGTGGATATCTGTGTTCCAAGCAGAGGCGGTGGCTTGTGCAAAGGCCCTGGGGCAGCAGCCTCCCTGGCATGTTTGAGGATCAGCAGAAAGACCAGTAGGTTGGGGTAAGGAGTTGCACTGAAGTTGGAGTGGTATCCAGGCCAAGGTAAGTCTCAGATGCCACGTAGGGAGGGTGGATTTTCTTCTAAAGGTGATAGATTATTCTATCAGCTGCCATGGAAGTGCCGAGATCTTTTCCTTAAGACCTTAACCCTGCCTGAAGCACATGACACTTGTTCAGAAAGAACAGGCTGTTTTCTGAGTAGCTGTGTCCGCTGAGTGCTATTACCCAACAAAAATACTGGTACCCATTTGCCTGCAAGAGGCGTTTAACACAGGAGAGCTCTTCCTTATCCCACCTGGTGAAGTTGTGTGGTGGCCCCTGAGCCCTTGTTCCAGCACCAGCCACTCGGCTTCGGGCACATCCCTCTGACTCTGCTCATTCCTCAGATCCCACTGGAGGCATGAGAAGGTTCAGAGATCGCTAACTTCTGTCCCGGCTCCAGTCGTCTGTGAATGCCTGTGAGCTCTTCTCGGAAGCCTGTAAGCTTTTGCTGAAACTCGTGGAGCACTAACTGGACGCCAGGCATCGCGATGAACATTTTACACGCGTTGGCTACGGAAATGCCTATCCTGACCCTGGCATAGAAGCAGTGCCATCTCCACCTTAGAAATGAGCAACCAGGTACAGAGGGGCTGAGCGATGTGCCTCAAGTTGCACAACTTCTATGTAACAGTCAGACTCACTCCTGTCTGTCTGCAAAGCCCATGCTCTGCAGGCTTCAAAAGGGACACTATCAAAGACGGATCCGAGAGAGGCTCCCTCGGCGTGCAGCGCGCCCCGGAAAGGAGAATGCCGGCCTTCCGCGTCTCCCGTCTCCACTCGCGCACCTGCTCTGATGTACCCGAGGGGCTCGGAAGACTTGTCCTGGATCGATTGTTGGAGTCTTTTCAGCAAAGTCACAGCCAGAGCGCTCTGCTGTTGACGAAGGGGTGAAGTTTTATCAGGAACTCGCCCAGGAGGCAGCTTTGAGCAGGAGGTCACAGGCTTATTGTGGGGCTGGCTGGACGGGTCATCCCAGACCCTTCGAGGGTGAGGTCAAGCCAGACTTCAGCCTCAGACACCAGGAGACTCACACCAGGAGAACGAGGCAACCGCAGCGTCAACTGCAGCTGACACGTTGGCCTTCCTGTACATGGTTGCCTAGCAACCACAAGGGACAAGCTGCCAGCTCAGTGATACAATCGCAGCAGGGAGATTAGAGTCAGCCAATTAAAAGTTGTATTTATTTATTTATTTTGCATTTTCCTTTTCTGTTCTTGTAATTTCCTTTAGTCCCTCCTGCCTTTAAACATGGATTAAGAAGCTTGCCAGAGAGAAAGAGAGAGAGAAAAAAAAAAAGCTTGCCAGAGCCGAGTGGAACCTGGGTGCATGACACGGGCCATTTCCCTCCCACGTAGTCAGAAAATATGCTCCTCACGTGCCCGCCATGTCGTGGAGGGTAATTTTATTAAAATGTAGGCTTGTCTTAGATCCACTGTGAAATTTAAATTTTGCCTGGAGTTTGGACCAAATCTGATTTTTATTGCTGTATGTCAGTGCTTCCCCACCGCCAACTCCAGTGCCTCAGAAAACGCCTGCCACATAGTAGGTGCTCATTAAATGATTGACTGTAGGTCTGTGAGCGTGTGAATGAATGAATGAGTGAAAGAAACAGACCGTGGGGAAATTGTGAAGCTAACTGACAGCCACACAGGTGAGTTAATGTCACCGAATTATCGGATGATAAATACAATCGTAGTATCATTCACAAGATTTTCTTCTTCTTTTATCATTTTGTCTGCCCTCTCTGCTCCAGATGGATTTTAAGTAGCAGTTCAAAAACCCCAAATCGGGGCATGAAGGATGGGTGGGAGTCAGAAAGAATTCCTGTTTCCTACCCCATATTTATTCCTCCTGTTCCCCTGACACACTTGGGCCTTGACTCTCTGGCTGTTCTGTCTCCTCCGCCTGTTTCTAGTCACACCACTCAGACAACGTAGCTCTTCCTAAGGACCCCGGAGTCACCCATTTTAGCCCAGAGATCATTTATTTCCAATGTTCATCTCGGTGGGGAACATGGGCTAAGGAGATGTGGAGACGCAGGCCCTGCTCACAGATACATTTATTTTTGTGTTAAAAAAAAAGTGGAACATACATTGATTTAGGATCTAAAACACTGTGGTCCACGCCAGACTTTTTCACTGACCCTTGTGTGACCGCTGGACAGTTCTGAGCATCTGGGTCCCTCGGTACTTGTCAGGGGATAGTAGATGGAGAAGGTGTGGCCTTCACCTTTTAGATACGTATGGTTTTACAACAATGTTTCTTAAACTTTCCTTAAAATATTTTCCCTCCCACACCCCAATCCTTTTTAGACATTTTTCCTAATTGTCTCCCAAGAAGTGTTAACACCATAGATATACAGTATATCTGTTCATGTACTGTATGTATACCTGCGCTTTATGCATTAAAAGTGTAAGATTGTTTTGCACCTCCCCCGCCCCCTCGAGACCCAATTTTCACCCCCCTTGGGGAAGATACAGTCTCCTTTGAGAAAGCATGCTGTGGAGTAAAGGCCTCTATCCCTTCCTTTAACTTCTAGAGCTCTGTGAAATAAAAAGCCAGATTGTGCTTTAAAAGACAACACTCATTGGGAGAAAACACATAAGAACAACCAACTACTTTTTGGAATGAGATCATTTTAGCCTTTCTCTGGCCCTACTTTCAGGGTTCAGGATCTAACTGGCCAGCATCACCTTCTTTATCCTTGGAGCACCTTTGTCTGTGCGTTCATACACCCTGCACTGAGCCTGGGACTTGTGTATGGAGGCCAAGGGGATTGTGATGGTTAATTTTATGTATCGCCTTGACTGAGCCATGGATGCCCAGATATTTGGTGTAACATAACTTTAGGCATGTCTGTGAGTGTTTCTGGGTGAGATTAACATTTGAATCAGTAGACTGAATGAAGCAGATTGCTCTCCCTAATGTGGGTGGGCCTCATCTAATCAGTTGGAGGCCTGCAAGAATAAAAAGGAGGAAGAAGGGAGAATTGCTTTCTGCCTAACTGTTTTGGGGCTGGGACATCGGTTTTCTCTTGCACTCGGACTGGAAGTTACACCATTGGCTCCATGGCCTCTCAGACCGTCAGACTGGGACTGGCACTACACCACCAGCTCTCCTGGTCTCCAGCTTGCTGATGGCAGAGCATGGCACTGCTGAGTCTCCATAATCACGTGAACCAATTCCTCATAATACATCTCTTTATATCGGTTCTGCTTCCTTGGAGAATCTTGACTAATACAAAGAGCTTGGGGAGAGATGAGGGTGGAGAGGTCAGTAGGGGCTAGATCACGCTGGCCTTGCTGATCACTGTTGTAACATTTGTTTTGCCCTCTCACATCCTTTTTACTAATTCTGTGCTTACATCCCCCAGTGTCTGTGTGCCTTGCTGCTAATGGCTGGCATTTGTGGCCTTCATCGGAGGGTTACTCTTGGTCTATTGGAGCTCCCACACTATACTGAGAACTGAGCTTACATCCCCTTGGGTGGCCAATAGCCGATGACTGACTGGTGGGGAGCACAGACACCTAGTCCCCTTGTCTTGCAACCATGCAAACTTTGAGGTGCACCTTATGTTGCATAGCCCCCCTGCAGCGTCAGTCTGGAGATAGGACAGCAATGACCTGGAACTTCACCCTTCCTTATCTCTTCTCCCTCTCTGGTCCTCCAGTCTCTTGAAAGCACTCCCTTAATAACATGCACTAGAATCCTGGCCTCGAGATCTGCTCCGAGAAGGAACTGACCAAAGACAGCCATAGTAAGCATTGGGACTGTCTCCTAAGGAAAATGGAGTTCCACTGAGTGAGTGTTTTTAATCCAAGAGTGAAATTCTCAGATTTGAAAACTTCACCTCTTAGTACTATCCATGGCCTAAATGCATCATTGTTCTTGGCTAAACTAGGCTTATGCTTCCTCTTTTCTGGAGTGAGTGGACCAACCCTTGAATTTTCCCAGATCCTAGAAGCCAGTTGACTCCTTGACACTTGGGTTCATGTGTATTTATGAACTTGGGTGACCTACTCCTTGAGCTAGGTCTGTCCATCCCTTCATCTTTCCATCCATCCATCCATCTATCCATCCATCCATCCATCCATCCATTCATCTAACCATCTTACTATATTTACTAGTGGCCCGGTGCATGAAATTTGTGCATGGAGGGGGTGGTTCCCTCAGCCCAGCCTGCACCGTCTCCAATTGGGGACCCCTTGGGGGATGTCTGACTGCTGGTTTATCGGGCCTAAACCGGCAGTCAGACATCCCTCTTGCAATCTGGGACCGCTGGCTTCTAACTGCTCACCTGCCTGCCTGCCTGGTCACCCCTAACTGCCCCTGCCTACCTGCCTGATCACCCCTAACTTCTCTGCCTGCCTGTCTGATTGCCCCTAACTGCCCTCCCCTGCCAGCCTGATCTCGCCCCCATCTGCCCTCCCCTGCCAGCCTGGTTGCCCCCAACTGCCCTCCCTTGCCAGCCTGATCTCACCCCCAGTGGCTCTCCCCTGCTGGTCTGATCTCACCCCTAACTGCTCTCCTCTGCAGGCTTGATCGCCCCTAACTGCCCTCCCCTGCTGGCCTGATCTCACCCCCAACTGCTCTCCCCTGCCAGCCTGATTGCCCCTAACTGCCTCTGCTGGCCTGATCTCACACCCAACTTCCCTCCCCTGCCAGCCAATTTAGTTCTGATTGGTCGGTTTCTATGCCAGTCAGTGTCAAAAGCTCTGCCTCCTAGGCAGCCATTGGCTCCTCACAGTTCACCCATATTTGGTTCTGATTGGTCGGTTTCTGTGCCAGTCAGCGTCAAAAGCTCCGCCTCCTAGGCAGGCATTGGTTCCTCACAGTTGACCCATATTTGGTTCTGATTAGTCGGTTTCTATGCCAGTCAGCGTCTCTGGGCCTATCTCCAGGCCTGATCAGAGATGCGGGGCTGTTCAGCAGCCCCCGCGGAGGCCTGGAGAGAAACAGAGGCGTGGCTGCTGGTGAAGCCTGGAGAGAAAGAGAGAGACAATGGCTGATCAACAGCTGCTACGGAGGCTGCGGATCAGACCCTGCCTCTCTCTTTGGGCCTCTCTTCGGGCCTCTCTCCAGGCCTGATCTGCAGCCCTCTTGGCAGTCAGTGCTGAGTTGCCACAGCACTGACTGCAGGACTGACTTCCGGTGTTTGGCGACCCAGCACTAACTGCAGGACTGACTTCTGCTGTTTGGTCAAGTCTTTGGTCGGTCGTTATGGACCCTGGGTTTTTATATATTAGGATGGCACTGCTCCCTATACATCTAATCTTTTGACTTCTTAGACCCATAAGCTACTTTCTCTCAACCCTCCTACTACCTGGGTCCACACATGGTTTTTTATAGCTCTTTTTTGATTATGGTCTTCAAAGAGTCCTAAATATACTAGTCACATGTAAAACAGAGTTTTGACAAAGAGATTCCATAATACCCATAATGAACCTCTTAGGTGACTCAAGTAGACCTCACATCATCTTTACACCTTGTTAAGTGGTTGTCCTATAGGAATTTGCCAAAGTCATGTAATCAAACACCAGAAGGGACTTTTCTCTGCATATCACTGACAAGCAATATAAGAATAGGTTGTGCAAAAATACCATCAGAGTGCTCAATTGATGTTTGTTTTGTACCTTCAAAAAACCCACCTCTCCAAACATTGTTTTGTGAAATCAGTGGTGGGCTGTTGTTCTTGTAGTCCTTATTAGTCTTCAAAGGCGTTGTGTGAAGTAAGTTTATAACTGTTCCAAGACTTGAAATTCTTTGGCATTTTTTCCTGTGTGAGTTATGCATATGTTTTCTTTGAAATTTCATTTTCTGTAAGGTGGATTTACTTCTCACCTCTGTGCACCCCCCACTCAGTATCCTGAAGTGATACAGCAGTGATCCACAATAAATATTTTCTCATCAGATGGTAGATCTTTTGCATCCCGCCTGATTTATCCTGCTCCATCTCCCTGTCCTGTAAGGATTTAGGACCTGGAGGTTCTATCTAATCATTGCCTCTGTGCTGCAGTCTAGTAGCTTCTTGTTTTTCAGAGAAGAACAAAGCATTAGACTGACAAGCCATCCTGATAAGAGTTGACAAATATCTATCAAGACCATGGGGAGAGTGAAATCTCTCCGACAACTCTATTATTTTTCTTTATCTCCAAGTCTTTGGGGGGTAATCTTTCCTTCGGGGAGATCAAACTCTCCCTCCTTCCCTTCTCCTACATGATAGAATGGGGGAGGGGGACGCGGGGAGAAACTGGATGATTTGTGAGGATCTTTTCATGTATAACTTTTTGCAAGTCTGTGAGATATACCATCTGTGAGAAAAAGATCCTGAGCTACATCTTTTTTTTTTTTTTTCTTATGAAAAACTGCATAAGCCTGCAAACAAGGTGGCACCAAATGGATGGGGATTCCATTTCTCCATGAGAAGATTCTCCAGTCTCCAATATTTTTAGCCAAATTGCATTTAAAATTCACATTGTGGTACGTAGATAAAATTATCCCATTATCTAACTAGCATAATGCATTTATTGTTTAGTTACATGAATATTGTAAATTCTATATGGAATCATAATTTAGAAATAAGGGTCCCTGTTACTCGCCTTTCAGGAAACAATTTCATTCAAACGGTTCACGTGCATTTCCCGGGCGATGCTCTCTGGCATGAGGGGAGCCACATGGCGTCGTTTCACAGTTTTCCTGAGCCTGTCGGTTTCCCCTCCATCCAGAGAACTTGATATGTAGTGGTTCTCAAGTTCACATAGGATGCTGCAGCTAGAAACTGTATTCCAAGCCACCAGTCCTAATTTGCACAAATTCAGGACACTTCTTTTATTGTGAAATAAAACCAAAGAACATGTGAAAGGTTTGATCAATGGATGATTATAAAGTGAGCACTTTTGCCCCAACCACCCAGATGAAGAAATAGAATACTTCCAGACTCATTTCTCCGCACCAGAGGCAACGCTGTCTTCCGTTCTGTGATAGAAAAGCATGAGAAGTTTTGTTTCTTTAAAAAATATTTGTCCAGTGAGGCCAGTGTGTCTCAGTGGTTGAGTCTCGACCTATGAAGAGGGAGGTCACAGTTGTGTTCCGGGTCAGGGCACATGCCTGGGTTTCAGGTTCGATCCCCAGTGTGGGGCGAGCAGGAGGCAGCAGATGGAGGATTCTCCCTCATCATTGATATTTCTTTCTCTCTCCCTCTGAAGTCAATACAAATATATTTTAAAAACCCCACAATATTTGTTCTGGGTATGTCTGTTGACTACACAACCCAGGCTCTCACTCTGTTTCATTTTACAGTGGCTTAACAAGTTTTGTTTACAATGATAACCAGCATTTGCCATGGTAAGGGCATACTCCCAGGAAGAATTACAAAGTGCGTGTTAAATGTATTGCTTCCTCGTTTACTGATGCTGTCATGGGACCAAAGGCAGCATCGATTGAGGTCGTTGCAGGATAATGTGTACTCTCCCCAAAGTACCTTGTTCTTCAAAGTAAAGTAATTGACAAATGTGGCCATAATTTAAGAAACTGTAAGAGGACATGTGTATAAAGTGACACACTTTCCTGAGGTATAATTTTGAGCCAATATCTTCCATTGTGTGTAGGTCTATGTGGCATTTTAAATTCAAATTTTCTTTTATAATGTACTAGTAGCCCTGTGCACGAATCCGTGCTCCAGTAGCTCTCCAGTAGCTCACTGCCACCCTCCAGTAGCTCTCCGCCCATTGCCCTGCCCTCCTGTAGCTCCCCGCTACTTTCCCCCTATAGCTTGCTACCCTGCCCCCTCCTGTAGCTCTCTGCCGCCCTCTTGTAGCTCGCTGCCCCACCCTCCTGCTGATCCATGATCCAGTTGTTACGTGGTCGGTTGTTATGCTTCACGGCGTAACGACCATCTGCATATTACATCTTTATTATATAGGATTTCAAATATGAAAAATGAAAAGAAGGTAACATGCACCCGTATACTCAAAGATACACAGATGTCATGCACGGTGCTATTATATAATGAACTAGAGGCCTGGTGCACGAAATTCGTGCATGGAGGGGGGTCCCCCTCAGCCCAGCCTGCATCCTCTCCAATCCGGGACCCCTTGGGGGATGTCTGACTGCTGGTTTAGGCCCGATCCCCAGGACATCCCTCTCACAATCCGGGACCACTGGCTCCTAACTGCTCGCCTGCCTGCCTGATCGCCGCTAACTGCCTCCCTGCTGTCCTGGTCACCCCCAGCTGCCCTCCCTGCAGGTCTAGTCTTCCACAATTGCCTTCCCCCCCCCCGCCAGCCTAGTCACCCCTAACTGCCCCCCCCTTGCCTGGTCACCCCTAACTGACCCCACCGGCCTGGTCACCCCTTACTGCCCCCTTTGCTGACCTGGTCACCCCCAACTGCCCCCCCTGCCAGCCTAGTTGCCCCCAACTGCCCCCCCTGCAGGCCTGATTGCCCCACACAGCCTGCTGTTCGGTTGTTTGGTCGCCCCTCACTAACCCCCCTGCCAGCCTAGTCGCCCCACGCAGCCTGTTTGGTCATCTGTTTGGTTGTGATGGTCGCTTAGGCTTTTATATATATAGATTATAAAAATAAAAGTAGAAAAGACAACTTCAAATAGTGGGTATCCTTGTGATATTTCCTGTGTGTTAGCTAAAATTGCATCATGTACATTATTTGGAACTTAACTTTTTATTACTTATATACTGGGTTTGAAACTTATCCATATTATTATATGTTATATTCAGTTCCTTCAATTTAAATGCTGTAGTGGAATCCATTGTAGAAATACCCTATACTTTACTTTTCCATACCCCTATTGCTGGACATTTAGTCTGATTTTGTTCCAACATTGCATTGATGAAAAATTCAAACATACAGACAAATGTAAAGGGTTGTACAGTGAAGAAACATATAACCTTCACCCAGATTCTGTAATTAACATTTTGTTTTATTTACTTTATAACTCCATCTATTCATCTATGCATCCATCCATTCATCCATTAAGCTCCCATCATCTTATTTTTTGATGCTTTGCAAAGAAAGTTGCTGTGTTTTACTAGTCAAAATAATTTTAGGCATGGAGAGCAAAATAGTGGTTTCCAGGGATCAGGGCTGGTGGAGAGACCAAGGTGTGACTGGAAAGGGTGTCATAAGAAAAATCTTTTTTTTTTTTTTGTTAACCGTCACCCGAGGATATTTTTTCTATTGATTTTTAGAGGGGAGCCGAGAGAGAGAGAGAGAGAGAGAGAGAGAGAGAGAGAGAGAGAGAGAGAGAGAGAGAGAGAGAGAAACACCGATGTGAGAGACACATCAATTGGTTACCTCCCACATGAGCCCCAACTGGATGGGGGATCGAGCCTGCAACCAAGATATGTGCCCTTGATCAGAATCAAACCCTCGACCCTTCAGTCCAAGGGCCGATGCTCAAACCACTGAGAAAAGTGGCCAGGGCAGAAAAATCGTTGTGATGATGGAACAGTTCTCTATTTTATGATGGTAGTTTCATTTAACTACATATATGATAAAATGACATGGAATTAGGCACATACCTACATTGTACCAAAGCCAATTTCCTGGTTTTGATACTATTTTAAACTTTTGTACGGTGTAACCATTGGGAGAAACTGGGGGATGGGTACACAGGGCCTCTTTTAATTATCTTTGCAACTTTGTGTGCATCTATAATTATTTCAGAATAAAAAGTTGAAACTAAAAGAAATAGCAGGAATAAAGAGTACACTCGAAGGCCCTAGACATTATTGTTAAGGCAGAGATGTTGTGATTAAGAAATGAACAAGTAAAAGAGTAGGAGTCAGAGAGCCAATGGTGGCAAAGCAGAGACCTGGAAAGAATCTGGGTTCTTGAGGTCACCACTAAGTCACAAAATTCAGCCACTGTCTCCAACTTCTTCTAACAGGAGGTAATACATTTCTCTGGGTAAGCCACTTTATTGGCAACTGTATTCTTACCCTTATGAGTATTAAAGAAACCAACATCGCTGGTTTCTTAGAGTAAAACTTTCTAAAGTAAAAATGTTGCAGTGAGCAACATTGTGTATGTCTGTGTGTGTAGGTCCTGATTCTCTAGAGATATGTCAGGGAATCAAAGTGCTGGACCAGAGGGCGTGAGCATCTTCGATTTTTCTACACATCTTATTAAAATTAAGAGGGCGTCCAATGTAAGTTACACCAAAAATGCTATCATTTAAAATCTTAAAATGCCAACAATTTTAAGATGGATCTGCATTTCAGAAATGTTCAAATGTAGGAGTGAGGGTAGGGGTGGAGGTCGAGGAGATGCATCTGAAACCAGCGCAGCAGATACCTCCAAACCCACTTTGCAAAGTGATTGCAAAAAAACGTTCACTTCCAATGGCAGTGTAGAATGCTCCACATCCCCACTAGAACGTTTATAATTTTATGATACAGCTTTTTTATTTTTTAAATTGCAGTTCCCTAAACACCTTTTCAAAATGTTGATGGCTGATCTGTGTTCCTTCTAGTATAAGTTGCTGTTGCCATTGTTTTCTATTCAGTTTTGTCTTTTCCCTATTGACCTTAGGAGCTCTTTATATGTTGTAGTTTTATTCATTGCAAGCACCGTCTCTTATATTCTGGATTGTTTTTGTAGCTCTCTAATTGTTTCTAACAGACATGAGATTAACCCGTGCCCTGACTCTGTGGGATGCTTTCAAAGGCTTTGCTGCTTTATTACATTCCCAAGACAGAGTAAATGGCAAATTGGACCAGACCAGGAGAGCAAAATACTAGTATAGCATACCTTTGGGACCGTGTCCAATCCTTCATCTGTGGCAGACATTACTAATCAATCCTGGAGCTTATCCAGCTGTCCTAGAAAGCACTAATTAATCAGAATCGGCAGGTCTAGTAAAACTTTTTGACAAAAGTGACTGCTTTGGGGGAAGATCACTTGCTACTTTGCTCTGGGAATTTCTCTCTCTCTCTTTTTTTTTTTTTTTCTTGAAAATTTTTGTACATGTACCTGGTAGATATATCAGAAAAACTGGATTGTCTTATGCCGCAGTTAGCATTTAAAATTTTTAATTATTTTATTATTTTATATTTTTTTTAGAGAGAGAGGAAGGAAAAAAGAGAGAGAGGGAGAGGGAGAGAGGAGAGGGAGAGAGAGAGAGAGAGAGAGAGAGAGAGAGAGAGAGAGAGAAAGAGAGAAACATTGATCAGTTGCCTCCAGCATGCACCCTGACCATGGATCAGGCCCACCATCTGGGCACGTGCTCCAACCTGGACAATGTTTAACCAACGGAGCCACCCAGCCAGGGCCACAGTTAGCATTTTAAAAAGTGAATGGATGTTCTAGCGCATCTCCACATCAAGCCCACGGCTGACATTACTCTCCATCCCGCCATGTTTTTCTCAGCCAGTCTGAATGGAGCCTCCAAATCTTCTCCAGCATGGCATGCCAGGAACGCTAGCAGTGGACTTGACTTGACGTGTAAGGTGAACCCTTTGATCACCCTCGAATCCCTGGGCTTTGATTTGAATAATATGGTTCCCCTTCATCTCTGCAACTTTCATCCTTAAAATCACTGGTGGCCAGTTTCCTCTGAAGTGCAAGTGGGGCATTCTTGTGGGTCAGTGAAGAATTTGCTTCTTTTCTCCTTAAGTCATATTCTGGAAAGTCACATTAACTCACAGTGATGGAAAGAAAGTCTCCCTCATGTACTAGAAACAACCAAGGATAGAAAAGTCTAATTTCCAAGCATGAAGTTCAAAAAAAGAACAAAATACGATTCAGCACAGAAGAAAAAAAAAATGCATGCTGTCCGTTCTCATGGTGAGGGTGATTGTCTGAACCAGATAGTAAGAAGGCACGAGACATCTGGGCGTCAGAATTGCTCAAACGGAGTGAGGAACATGCTGACTCGCTGGGGCTGAGTGCACATCCTTCCCTCCAGAGAGAAGATAAAGGACCACGATGGGGGTGGAGACGCATCATGTTGTAGTTCAAGAACAGGGATCTCTTGGTGACGCTGGCTGAGCACTAGCTGAGTTAACCTTTCCATTTCAGGCGATTTTTCATATCAGAACATCCCAGATTACCTTCCTAGACTTCCTTAGGGAATAAAGGATGGGAGAAGGGGGAGAGGGGAGGAGGGAAGGAACACCGGACACATTTTGGAAGAGGAAACAAGTGTGCAACATCCATTATCTCCTTGACTAAGTACTTAAGAAAGACCAACCCCAAAGGCGTGATACAACTGTGGTTCATCAAGCGAGAGTGAATAGAAATGGGCTGGTAGCTCCGTAACGGGCATGCTTTTTAGAGAGTGAAGAACGGTTCCCTCTGTAAAGATGACTGGGGATAATCTTCGGCGAAAGAGGCCCTACTTGAAAAAGAGGAGCTGAATTAGAGGGAAGATATTCATGTCCAGGCCAACCCGGGGCCATCCAGGGGCGAAGGAGGCAGGCCCTCCAGCCTCTTCCTTTCGGGACCTCCGACCGCGTGCGTCCGGAACAGACGTTACTCAAGAGTCAGGCGCAGATTTAGATTTAAGCGTGGGCCCCCTTCGTCTCTTCCGCGTTTCTCCACATTTCATGATGTATTTCTGGAGGGGAAAAAAAAAAAATACTTCTACTGATGCCAACTTGCCTCCGTTCAGCACACTAAGAAAGGGAGCGATTGGCTGAGGCTGTCGGGGTGGTGGGAATAACTCTGTCGCTGTGCAGTTTGGCTCCTGCCCTAAAGCGCAGCGCACGTTTCCCCTCCCGTGCGTTTAAAGCCGGAGACTTCTGAGTAACGGGGAGGTGGCTGATTTTATTTCCGTAGGCAGCCAGCCCTCGCTGGCACGAGCTGTGATTTGGCCCAATCAATTGTGTATTCATGCTGAGAAGCGAGTTGATCGAGTTCAGGGAACATCTGTGCGCATTTATCTGGATTGGGAGCCAACATCGGAGCGGCTCGTGGGAAAGGCTCTCAGCCCCCCCTCCCTCCCTCCCTCCCTCGGGTGACCGCTGCAGGGCTCCGGGACAACAGCCTCTGTAACCCCCGCGGCTTCCGTCCATCCTTAAATCCTCGCACTGAGTCTTGATCACGCCACCTTCTTTCTAATTTATAGGGTTGTTTTTAGGAGGCTGGCTCTGGCCAGTTGGAGTAAATCTTTATTAGCTGGTTAAATGGTCTCCAAAAAGTTACCCAACTGAGTGCGCCCGGGTGGGGATGTCAACCCGGACGTTAACCTGACGTTTGCATGGCCACATCTGTCTCAGCCTCCCCTTTTATTTCCCCTTCCCCAGCTGTCATAAATCGTGTGCCGGCAGCTCCATGGCTCGAAGAGGGTTGTAAACATCTTCTCGTTCAATTACATCAGGATATGTGTTGTTTTTTTTCTTTACGTCAGAAGTTAAATTTACGAGGGGGGAAAAAGTTCACTCTCTAAACCTAAAGAGACTCAGTCAAGCTCAGAGTAAATAAAAACAGAATGAAATCAAGTCTGTGGCTGTAAAGTGGAAACGAGACAGTGGCATTCAAAAGGCCTGGCTCCCAGCTCCAGCCCCACCTTCCTCCTTAGGCTAGGGTTCCCACGCCCCAACATGGGGAGAATGGCTGCTGTGTCACGGAACGCTGGGGGGATGAAATGAGATGAAGTGTAGGAATGACTGTGCAAACATGGTCAGACCCCCTCCTCCATCCTTCTCTGCACATGGAGCAAACGGATCGAGTACAGGGCCCGTGGAGCCGATATCTTTGTTTTCCCAGGACGTGGAGGATAGCAGGCGTTTTGAGAATATTGAATGGAAGCAGGAGAGAATGGCCAGTTAATGAGAGGCACCGGGTTGCATTCCTATCTTGGTTTGGGTCATGGAGGTTGTAGGATGACGGTGACCTCAGTGAAGCCAGGCCAAGGGAGGTCCCTGGCTCAGAGCATGGGAGGTGGTTAGAAATGTAGAATCTCAGGCCCACCGTAGTCCTACGGAGTCAGAATCTGCCTTTAAAAATACGTTTATTTATTTAAAGCTTACTTTGTTTTACTTTTTAAACATTCAGATATAATTGACATAGGGCAGTATATTAGTTTTATACCTTAATGATGTGATAATTTATATATGTTGCAAAACAACCCCCACAATAATCCTAGTTAACATCCATCACCACACAGATACATTTTTTCCCCCTCGTGACGCCTTTGAACAAGGTCTTGGGTGATTTGGTGCATGGGGCGGTTAAGCAGAGCCCTTGGTGACGATGCCCGGAGCGTGAGTTGGTTTCCCACCTCAGTTCTGCTGACAGCAGACCAGCTCGGCCTGGCGTTTGGCTTTGAGGGGAGGGATGAATCAGTGCAAACAAATTCTTCCCGCCGAGGGGTGGGGGGCCCAGTGCTGTCCAGGGCGAGTCGGTGGTGTCATCCCTCCCCTTTCATCTATCGTATGGCAATGTCCTCTGACGTGGTACCACATCCAATGAGAAGCTTCCCCGTTCCAGAGCTGTCCGCCCATTTCTCTCTGGCCCTGGCAGCAACCCCTTTGGCACCTGAGGCTCTGGGAGGTCGAGTCAGTTGTCTAAGGTCACACAGGTAGAAAACGAGAGCTGAGAGTCAAGCTCAGAGCTGCCTCATTCTAAAGGGCTCTCTCTTAACACCTCTGCCTCCTTCCCTCCCCTCCCTCCCAGCCAGCCCTGCACAACAATGCCAGGCACCTTCTTAAAGGGCAGCTGGAGAGAAGTCTGCCAAGCACCCCTATATTTTTTTCTGTGTGTATCAGCATAACAAGAAGGCAGACCCTCCCCCCCCCCCCTGGCCAAGCCCCAGAAATGCCTTAGTTAGAATACAAGAGCCTCCTTTGTCAGGCCCAGTCGACCCCGCCCCCCACTTCATCTGCTCCTGCGCTCCCCTCCCCTGCACACCCCATGCCTCAGCATTTCCTGCTCAGCCTCAGCTGCCCATGCCTCCATGCATTTGTTCCAGCTTGGCCCTTCTCTCCTGTGGTCCGCCTGGCTGACAAATGGAAGGCATTTAAGGGTCTCTTTCCCAGTGACGCTCTCCCTGACGTCCCCAAGTAGAACGGAATTATCTCTCCTTGGAGCTTTCTATCAAAATGGGTTTCACACTGCAAAAGAGAGTGACTTGTGCCCTGGCCGCGTTGCCCGATTGGTTGGAGCATCATTCCATACACCAACAGGTTTTGTGGGTTCAATTCCCGGTCAGGGCACATACCTGAGGTCCTATCTCTAGTCAGAGCAGGTCTGGGAGGCAGCCAGTTGATACTTCTCTCTCACATCGATGTTTCTCTCTCTCTCTTTCCTTTGCTCTCTCTCTGGAATCAATAAACATGTCCTCGGTGAAGGCTGAAAAACACACGAGTGATTTGTTTCTAAGTCCCTCCTCCCTGCGGACCTGTGTGTTTGAGGAGTAGGACCCCATGAGACGCAGTGCAGTAAAGGGCACGGTGCTGGAACCAGACTTGTCAGGGTTCAAATCCCCAAGGCTGCAAGGCTTTGGGCACGATCATCAAACTTCCCGAGACTCAGTTTCCCCTTCGGCAAAATGACAATGATAAGAGTATCCACCTCTCAGGTTGTTGTGAGCATTAAATGAGCTGTATAAAGTGCTTAATGCCTGGCACATAGTAGGTTTTCTATAAGAGTTGGTTACATAACATTTTGTTTCCATCTTCACATCTCAGCTGCCTATAAACTGAGCATTCAGAAAGTGATTTTTGAATGAATGAATGAATGAATGAATGAATGCATGCATGCATGCCCTGGGGAGGGGTGGGGGAGCTGCCTTAATTGGCTCTCTCTGTGGCCAGGAAACTTTTACACAACTTTTAACACTTAAAGAATGGAAAAGTGTTTGCAAAAAAACCAAACAAACACAAAAACATCCCTGGTTCCATCTCAGTACTTCTAATCTCTTCCCACAAATCTTTTCTTAATCCAAGAGCCTACCTTTTCATCGCTTCATTCTCTCTCCCTGCTTGTTGATTAATGATGGTATCAGTATGTTCTTACCATAATCCCTCACATTTTCCTAAGTTTGTATAAAAACATGCAATTTGTGCAGAGACTCGGACTCAAGTAACGAGCCCAGAGTGGGGCGAGCCGAGCGGCTAACTGCGGGGCTCCTGCAGTAACAGGCAGGCACTGCTGGGCTGCTGGCCTGTGCGCAGGAGCTCGCTCCACCGAACAGCTGGCCTTTATTTCTGTCTCTTTTCATTCTGAAGGGAAGACAACCTGTCAAAGCAAAGCCGAGAGCCTGGCTGGCTGCAGGGATTTGAAAGGGCAGAGCTCTTATTTTATTTTACTTTTTGCTTTCTTGTGGTTCTCTGCAGAAACACAGAACTATCTTAGTGTTTGGAAAGAGCCAGTATACCTTGGTGGTTAAGTAGTTTGGAGGTAGGCACACCTGGGTTTGAAACCCAAATCTGCTATGCAGCGCTGGGTAAGTGCCAGGAGCTCTGCAAGTCTCGAGCTCTTTTCCCTAAATTGGAAAATAGTTCTAATTCTCACCCGAGGATAAGTTTATTGATTTTAGAGAGAGGAAGGGACAGAGAGGTGGAGAGAGAGAGAGAGAGAGAGAGTGAGAGAGAAACATCAATCAGTTGCCTCCTGTACATACCCTAACTGGGAATTGAGGATGCTCCAACCCACTGAACCACACTGGCGAGGACTGGTTCTAAGTTTTTAAAAAATAAGCTAATTTATGCAAATGTATTAGTACTATATCTTACCCATAATCAGAACTCAATCCTATTAATTTGGAAGCATAGATAGATAGATGATAGATATAGATATATAGGTAGGTGTATAATATACATTAGATAGCTATATTTCTATCCTACCTAATAAAATAGTAATATGCAAATTGACCACACCTTCGCTACGCCCAAGCCACACCCACCAGCCAAAGCCATGCCCACCAGCCAATCAGGGTGAGTATGCAAATTACCCAACAAAGATGGCGGTTAATTTGCATATGCTGAGGGAGGGAGGAGTGAAGACTGAAGACAACTTAGAACAGTGATGGGCAAACTTTTGAGCTTGGTGTGTCAAACTTCGCCAAAAAACTGAGCATAACTCAGGTAGTGTGTCACTTTTTTTTTTTTTATACAGAGAGGAAGAGAGAGGGATAGAGAGTCAGAAACATCGATGAGAGAGAAACATTGATCAGCCGCCTCCTGCACACCCCCTACTGGGGATGTGCCCACAACCAAGGTACATGCCCTTGACCGGAATCGAACCTGGGACCCTTGAGTCCACAGGCCGACGCTCTATCCACTGAGCCAAACCGGTTTCAGCAGGTAGTGTGTCACTTTGAGGAAAAAACTAACTCCAAGACTCTAGTCGCAAGTGTTTCATCCTCAGGAGCAGCAAATGTTTCATCCTCGGCATGTGGCCACGTGTCATCAGAAATGGCTACGCGTGTCAGTGCTGACACGCGTGTCATAGGTTCGCCATCACTGACTTAGAAGGAAGAGGGAGGAAAAGCGGAAAGCAAGGTGGCTGCCAGAGGGAAAGCCCGGGCAGGGCGGAGCGGGGTGGAGCAGGATGGGCGGCAATGGCGGCGGCAGCGGCGGCAGCGGCAGCGCACGCAGCCGCAGCGGCCGCTTGCAGGATTCTTCCTGCAAATGGGCTACTAGTATATATATAGAATCACATGTCCTCTTTGATATAACTTTTCAATCCCATTCTCTTTGATTGAAATACATTTTGCATAAGTTCACACTATATGAACAGATGGTTGGATAGATGAATACATTCATGAAAGAAACTGTTTTATGTTGCACATACATACTATCCCATTATATCCATCAGGATGAGCTAAGTTACACTGTAGAAACAGGAAACCCACCCCCCCACAGCCTGAACCCAAGCTGTCAGGGCTTGTGCCCTGTCTGCAGGACCTGGGGATGCAGCAGCAACTCTGGAGTGTTGCCAGCAACATGGCAGAGGAAAGGTGCATGGAACATTACACGCAGGCCTGGAAGTTTCCACTCAGAAGGGACATGTTCTATTCCTGCTCACATTTCATTTGACAAAACAAGCCACATGCCCACATCTAACCTCAGGAGGGTGAGGCAGTGCAGTCCTCCACGCACCCTAGGGGAGAACTGGCTGCATGTGGTGGAAAGAACCATCTGAATATTATTTCTGCAGGGAAGACTCTAACGCCAACGAGAACAAATACAGCAGCAGGGCACCTGAGCGATGGGAGAGAGAGAGAGAAGGTAGATGGGGTGGGGAGGTAATACTTCTACAGGATGTATTGGGAAGAAACAGCATCTGCCATCATCATAAATGCTATGAGTAAATTCAGAAGCAAAGCTTAGGGCTTTTATTCTAAAGCAAGACATGGCTATTCTAACATAGACCAAGACAATCATTGTGAGACCCCTTGTGGGAGTACTGGTTCTCAGACGCCAGGTATTAGACGGAGAAAATATGAGTAGTCGTAGGCAGAGCATGCATGAAGACAGCTGCTGCAGACGCTGTGCACGTGTGAGAAATGCACAGAGACAGACGCTGAAATCGCTTGTGCAAAATGCACTAGAGCGAACCCCTCTGGCAGTTGTCATATGCTTACACCCCAGATTTTCAGGGGGGTCCAGCTTAAAATAGCCTGTCTTGCTATCCCCACAGGCACTTATTTTTGGCAGATTGTACATCCAGTTTTTGGTTTGGGGAACACTGTCACTTTACATATATCATAGACTCGTATGTGCTCTGGAGGGGGTCGCAGTCCAGCTGGATTAGGTCACTTTCACAGAGAGAAACCGTCTGCTTTTTGGAATTGCATGAGAATAAATTAAATTACTGACAGAGAAAGGAAAAGGGGAGGAGGGGAAGGATTAGGCTAGGCACCCCTCCCATTTTAATGACCTCCAAATTCCTAGAAATAGTCACTCTTCAGTGACTGCCCCATGCAGTGGTTTCTTAAAGATCCAGAAATTGCCACCTGATTCAAACCTATTTCCAGCCAGGGCCATCGGTGAGAAGACCGGCAGTGAGTGGCATTCACACAGCTGGACCACTAGGTCATGCTGCCCAACGTGTGTTTAGTTCTCCCTGGGACCTGGCACATATAAGATGCCCATTAAAAAGCTGACAAGTCTGCTTCTATTTTGTTTGCTAGTTTATTTTGGTCATTGGATTTCACATATGAGTGAAATCATATGGTACTTGTCTTTCTCTGACTGGCTTATTTCATTTAGCATAATAATCTCCAGGTCACAAAAGGTGAGTTTCCTTCTTTTTTACAGCAGAGTGGTATGTATAACTATACCACAGCATTTTTATTCACTCATCTACTGATGGACACCTGGGCTGCTTCCAAATCTTGGCTATCTACATTAATAAAAGAGAAAAATGCTAATTGACCGTACCTTCGCTACGCCCACAGCCAATCAGGAGCGATATGCAAATTAAGCCAACAGAGATGGAGGGTAAATTTGCATATGCAGGAGGGGCGGGCTGTGTCTGACGCTGCTGCAGGGTCCAGTCCACCATCTGGGACCCAGCAGGCCTGGCGGGCAGCGCCTGTCGCCACCTGCGAGGTCCAGGCCACCATCGGGGTGCGGGCAGGCCTGGCAGACAGTGCCTGACACCACCCGTGGGGTCCAGGCAGCCATCGGGGTCCGGCAGGCATGGCGGGCTGCGCCTGATGCTGCTGTAGGGTCCAAGTGGCCATCAGGGACCGGACAGGCATGGCAGGCAGCGCCTGACACCACCTGTGGGGTCCAGGTCGCCATCAGGGTGCAGGCAGGCATGGTGGGCAGTGCCTGTCGCCACCTGCGGGGTCCAGGTCGCCATCGGGGACCGGACAGGCATGGCAGACAGTGCCTGACATCGCCCGCGGGATCCAGGCCACCATCGGGGTGTGGGCAGGCATGGCGGGCAGTGCCTGTCGCCACCTGCGGGGTTCAGGTCGCCATCGGGGACAGGACAGGCTGGGAAGACAGTGCCTGACACTGTCCGCGGGGTCGAGGCAGCCATCAGGGTCAGGCAGGCATGGCGGCAAAGCATCTGTCACCACCTGCGGGATCCAGGTCACCATCCGGGTGCGGGCAGGCCATGTGGGAAGTGCCTGATGCTGCCCGCGGGGTCCAGGCAGCCATCTGGGTCTGAGCAGGCCAGGCGGGCTGAGCCTGATGCTTCCTGCTGAGTCGAGCCTGCCATCGGGGACCCAGGTAGGCGGGGGTGGCCAGGGCCTCCTGTGGACACAGTTGGAGCAGGCCGGGGTTGAACATTTTAATGAAAATGGGATGGCTGTGCACCAGCCCACTGCGTCCAGTCTCTGGCAAGGAGAGGGCAGTGGGCAGTTAGCAGGCACCAGGGCTTGGAAGGGACTGGGAGCAACCTGCAGGCGTGCTACCAGGAAGAGGTGCTGAACCATGAGGACGCAGAGGGCTGGCTGATAGAGGCGGGAAAAGGTGCAAACGAGGCGGCTCTTGCTGGCGCTGAGCTTGAAAAGCGCATCAACAGCCTGATGGGCTAAATCGCCTTTCTGAAGAAGGTGCATGAAGAGGAGATCGCTGAGCTGCAGGCGCAGATCCAGTACGCTCAGATCTCCGTGGAGATGGACATGTTCTCCAAGTCCGACCTCTCTGCAGCGCTCAAGGACATCGCGCCCAGTAGGAGAAGCTGGCTGCCAAGGACATGCAGAATGCAGAAGAATGGTACAAGAGCTGCTCACCATGCTGACCGAGAGCACTGCCAAGAACACCTATGTGGTGTGCGCCGCCAAGGACGTGGTGTCTGAAAACTGCCGCCTGCTCAAGGCCAAGACCCTGGAAATCAAAGCATGCCGGGGCATGAAGGAAGCTCTGGGAAAGCAGCTGCAAGAGCTGGAGGATAAACAGAACTCTGATGTTAGTGCTATGCAGGACACAATCAACAAATTAGAAAATGAGTTGAGAATTACAGAGAGTGAAATGGCATGATATTTAAAAGAATACCAGGACCTCCTCAATATGGCTTTGGACATTGACATTGCAGCTTACAGGAAACTCTAGGAAGGTGAGGAGACCCAGCTCAGTTTCACCGGCGTGGGAAGCATAGCCAGTAGCTACACCCAGAGTTCCCAGATCTTTGGTCGATCTGCCTAAGGTGGTTTACAGACTAGCTCCTACTTGATGTCCGCTCGCTCCTGCCCTTCTTAATACACGAACAACGTCCAGGAGGAGCAGATCGAGGTGGAGGAGACCATTAGGAAGCTAAGGATGAACCCCCCTCTGAAGGAGAAGCTGAAGAGGAGGAGAAGGAGAAGGAAGTGGCTGACGAAGAGGAAGGAGAGGAAGAGGAAGAAGGTGCCAAGGAAGAATTTGAGGATGCAAAGGAGGAAGAAGGAGGAGGTGAAGGTGAAAGAGAAGATGCCTGAGAAGCTGAGGATGAGAAGAAAGATGAAGGTGCTGGGGAGGAGCAAGCAACCAAGAAAAGATTGAGCCCCCCTTTCCTTAATTATTTCAGGAATAATCCTCCTGAAACCAGGTCAACCCCATCACCAACCTGAGCAGTTGAGTTCCCGATATATGAATTAAGAAGTCAATATATATAACATTCTGAGGTGACTCAGGTTGGACATTAAATGTTGTGCTATGACTTTTCTCCTTATGAAGAGTATCTGTTTGCTTGCAGAGTGGCTTCCTGGCTTGCTGCCAGCCTGTGCATGGTACATGCTTATGAGTTCAGGATCTATGACAATGTGAATAATTCAGATGTTTACAATAAAAACACATGAATACATGAATTCACTGATGTTAATGTTAAACTTCATGGAAAAAATAGTCTTTTGAATCTTTGGTGGTTAGAAATTAAAGACCTCAAATCATATGCAATAAACAGTAAATAAAGTTACACTGAATGACAAAAAAAAAAAAATACATTAGGGGCCAGGAAACGTTCAAAGAACTGGGGAACCATTCCCAAATCAGGAAAGGAAGTCACAGGGTATATATTATTGCTATGCATACAGTATTTCCTACTACTTACAACATATACAATGTAATGTATTAGATGCCTTCCTATTGCATAAAGTATGTATTCTTATAGAGTAATACTGGTACATATGTTATAGTTATGGCAGTATGTCATATCCTATCTATATTAATAAAAGGATAATATGCTAATGAGACCTTCCAGAAGTCCTTCTGGACAAAGCCATGGTGGCAGGGCTGAGGCAGAGGCATTTAGGGGTGATCAGGCCAGGAGGGGAAGGCAGTTGGGGGTGAGCAGGCCAGGAGGGGAGGGCAGTTGGGGGCAATCAGGCCAGCAGGCAAAGTGGTTAGGGATGATCAAGCAGGCAGGCAGGTGAGTAGTTAGGAGCCAGCAGTCCTGGATTGGAAGGGGCTTTTCCAACTGTCAGTTTAGTCCCGATCCCACAGGGGTCTCAGATTGGAGAGGATGCAGGCCAGGCTGAGAGACACCCCCCGACCCCTGTGCACGAATTTCATGCACCGGGCCACTAGTCTCTCTATATAAAAGGCTAATATGCTAAGTGTGCCTCCCACTGTCTGACCGGTTGCTATGACATGCACTGACCACCAGGGGGCAGACACTCAATGCAGGAGCTGCCAAACTGCAGTGACTTGGCACCGGCGGTTCTCGGGTGACACACCCCGAAACCAGAGAGGAGGGAGCCCAATTCCTCACAGGGCCGTGTGATTCCACCTTCGGCCGTGGGTTATGTTGTTGCTGGGGCACTGTTGGCCTCGAATCTGGTTTACTGCACACGTGCATTTGCATTCCACACCCTGTACGACAGCAATTTTGCAGCCTCTCGCACTCCAGGACCCTCAGGGGATGTCAGAGAGCCAGTTTCAGCCCCATCCCTGCAGCCAGGAAGAGGGACCCCACCTGCCGGAGGGATCCTGCTGGGGAAGGACTGCAGGAGGTTGGCTCCAGGGCATGTCTGGCCCATCTTGCCCAGTCCCACCCCACCAGCCACCTTCTAATTAATTTCCTTTCAATGTGCACGAATTTGTGCACCAGGTCACTAGTTGTAAATAATGCTGCAATGAACAAAATAGGAAGAGACTCATAGATAGAGAACAGACTGACAGCTGTCAGAAGGGAGGGACCTTGCAGGGCTGGGTGAAAAAGCTGAAAGGATTAATCAAAAACAAACAAACAAAAAACCAGACTCATAGACACTGACAACAGCATAGTGATTACCAGAGGGGCAAGGGTTGGGGGAGGTAAAAGAGGGTATAGGGGCCACGGTGATGGAAGGAGACTTGACTTGGGGTGGTGAACACACAATAGAATATACAGATGATGTCTTACAGAATTGTACACCTGAAACCTATATGATTTTATTAATGTCTCCCCAATACACTCAGTTTAAGAAAAGCAGATGAGTCTATGTCAGTGAGGAAAACAATCTTTGAGTTAATGAGGCAAACCCCACCGCAGAGTCTGCTCTCTCTGACCTTTGCTCTGAGTGTGGTTTTCCTTGACTCCTGCTCCTCTCTGTCCTGGGTTCCTGACTAGGATCTTTAGATCTCTGTGAGCTTAGTGGTCAATGAATCCCACTGTGGCAGTCATGGCTCTTGGGGGTCTTGGGAACAATAAAAGGAAGTAAGTCAGAGGCCATTGTGGCTGGGAAGGGGGTGTTCCTTCCACTTACAGAGACTCCACCAGGCAGACCGCCTGTGGTCTCCATTGCTGGGTTTAAGATAAGCATTTCTGATCCGGCCTCTATAGGTCACAGGGAGCCCCAGCAGAGCGTACACGGTCTTCTCTCAAGAGCAGTCCTCCTCCAAATTGCAGCCCTCCCTTCACTCCTCCATTCACAGGAAAGTGGGTGTGGAGAGTATTATGAAGGTGGGTAAGTAGAGTCAGCAATGTTTAACTTCTAAGCTCCATTTCCATCATAACTGGAGCTCTCCTGGGCTCTCTAGCTGTTCATCAGCTCTGATGGGCCAGATGTTAGGGAATATCACAGCACAGGCAACCACAGAATATTAATATTATTTCCATTTTAAATTTACAGTCATTCAACAATGGAAGCAGGGATTCTCCCAGGCCGAACCTTGGTCACTCTCATGCCATCACCATTAATTTTTGACAGAGCTGCACTCTGTAGCAATTAGAATTTAATCATTTTATACACTGGCTCATTTACTTTTTATAAACACATTTATTTTAAAAGGTAATTTTATATTGCATCTATATTTTACTTTTATAAAAATTTACTTGCTTTTTTTTTAAATAAAGGAAACTTTATTTCAAGATTCCAGATATTAAATCAGTATCACCTGCCGTAATAGATTAAAAAGAGAAAGTAAAAATAAATATAATGGTATTTTTACTGATGCCCATCCTAATTGAATAGAATAATTCTTTTTTTAAAAGTTTTTCTCCCGCCTCTGATTGCCTGAGTGTCTTTTCACTCCTTCCCTCCATCTGCATCAGCTGTGCGGCATTATATATTTAGGAAACATCTGTGGAGCACCCACTACATGCCATGCACTGCTTGCATGGCTTTACAAATATAAGCATAGTTAACCCTTTAATAATCTTGCAAGGTAGGATGCATCCTTATTATCCCCATTCTACAGATGAGAAAACTGACACAGAGCAGTGAGGACTGGTCAGAGGCCACACAGCTAGTAGGTGGCAGAGTTAGGATTTCAGCCCAAGTTGTCTGGCAGCAGAATCTATGCTTCTCATGCCTGGAGCCTAGATCTCGGTTGAAAAATACCACTTCCCATTGAGAAGAGCCGATCCCAGGTCTGGGGCTGGGAAGGACAAGTGAGCCTGGGCCAACCAGTTGTTCTTGGAAGCCAGGAGGTGTCACAAATGATAGAGTTGTGTCAAGAGCCTGGATCTAGTTCTGTGGGGCTTGTCATGGCCAGATGTGGGACAGTTTTAGCATGAGAAGTGATGGAAGTTGACTGGTATACGTTGAAAGGCCATACTTCCATGAGTCCATAGAGACTCTTGAAACATTGGGAGAGAGGGAGGCAGGAAGAGAGAGGGAAAGGAAGAGAGAGAAACAGAAAGAGCCACTTTAAGAAGACTACCAGCTAACACAGAAGGAATAACAGAATGAAAGACTTAGAAAAACAATCATTTTTAAATTCGCTATTTAATAATCAGGCAAGAATTTACAACGGACGCTATCACTTGCCAAGAGAAAGGTTGTCAGGGAACAGAAATTTTGCCCAGTGCCCATGCCTCACCCATGGATGCCTTTCTAAAGTGAAGGTGGGGGAGGGGGGCAGTGTGCCTTCACAATGGGCAACCTGGGGTCACCACCTTGACCAAGTGACAAGCGTCTCTTCATTGACCGTGGGTGCCCTGAAGTCAGACACCTCTCCCTGTGGTGCCTGATGATCTACAGAGCATCGCCTATAAAGGATTTTTGCTGAAAAGCCAAAACATGAATCTAATCCAAATGAATGAGAATCTCATTAAATCTGAATCTAATGACCAGTTTGCAGAAAATAGAGGGGACAGGGCTGCAAGTCAAGTGACAACAATCAGACAAATCCAGAATATGGAATGTTCTAGAAGATAATGCATCCAGACCGTACAGGAAGTCAGTGTCATAAAAATATGGATGCATTGGGATGGGAGTGCATCTAAGTTAAAAGACACAACAGAGACAATGAACACATTGGGCATGGACCTTGATTGGATAGTGGTTTAAAATTTTAAAAAAATGCCTTCTAGGGACAAATGAGGGAATTTGAATTGGGATGGTAGATGCTATGGCGTCTGTTTATTGTCTTTGGTGAAATAATGATGTGCTTGTGTGAGAGAATGCCTTGCTCTTAGGAGACTGCACTATGAAGAGTTGGAGAATCAGGATGTCTGTGACTTTAAATCAGAAAAAAAAATACACAGCTGGTACCTACAAGCAGATACTACATGGGTAATAAAATAATAATAAATTACTGGCTTTTGAATGGAAGCCATCTTTATTGCATTACTTTTATAGCTTTGCCTAATACTTGAAATTTTTCATAGTATCAAGTCAAGGAAGGGAAAACAGAATTTGTGCTCTTAGTGACCCTGCCCTACGGCCTGAAGTTGGACGGGAGGCTGGGAAACCTGCGAGTCTATCCCCTGGCGTGCCTCAGATGCCACTGCAGGGCCCCCAGGCCGCACATCAGGCTGAGCTATTGTCCCTTCCCAGAGCAGTGGCCACTCCCAGCTCTGTTTCTGCTTAAGCGGGGATCCCAGAATGCTCCCCGGTTTTATTGGAGCACCCTCGCTTGCTCTTATCCCCCCTGAAGGTTTTGGTGCCGTCTGTAGGCAGTGGTTGCAGGCTCATCCTTGCCCCTGGCCCGCCCTGTATCTCTCAGCCGGTTGCAAGGGGGTTCGGGACCACCAGAAGCCCGAAGCCTCCTTTTCTCACTGCTCTCCTTCCCCCTGAAGCACAGTCCGCTGTGACATTCCCTTGCAGGTAATAGCTGTACATCTTCCCGGTCCACGAGCAGATGCAGAGCGATGGGGCAGGTGAGAGGTGTGTGCCACCGGGCTCCGGGAATCGGAAGTTCAGGCCCGGTGTCTGCAGCCCAGATGGCGATCATGAATCTTCCCATCAGAACGCACTCTCAGAGATTAGGCCGCATGTCGCCAAGCATATGCCTTTCCCTCCACTGCTCGCTCGGAATCGGCTGAGCATCCTCTGTAAGCCTCTGATGTCTGGAATTTGGAAATGTGCAGCGGGCTGTCGAGGATGATGGTCACAGGCGAGCAGAGACTGAGCTGAATCCATCACAGGGAGCAGCCAGCCGCCCACACGGACGTTTCATCCAAGGAGGCCTGCATCACCATGTCTCAGGCTCCGTCCTGGGCCCTGAGCTTCCCTCTGGGTTGCTAAAGAGCACGCCCACTCTTGCCTTATGTTCAGCAACTGGGAAGTCCTGTGTGTGATCTAACCTCCGTTAGGTGTGCTGTAGCTTGAACCGATTTCTTTGTTTCATTTTTTACTTTTTTTTTTTTTTTTTCTACTTCTTCCAGAACTAAATGGTACCCTGTAGACCTTCCTTTAGGGTGACTAAACTCGCTTTGCCTGGAATTTTCCTTTATGGCAGAAAGTCACTTATACGAGGAAACCCCTCAGTCCCCAGGCAACCAGGATGCTTGGTCCTCCCTCTCTTCCTTCCTCTCTCCTCTTCTCCCTCCCTCTCTCAGTCTGCCCCTCTCTCCCTCCTTCCTTACCACAAGAGGAAGAGCTCCCATGTGTTCTACTTCTCCTGTGCAGGGACATAGCCCAGGAAGTGAGGTGGTGACAGTGTTTGCTTCACCGAGGCAGGCAGTGTGCGCGATGCCTTCCCTGGATCGGTCCTCACCAGCCTCTGAGGGACTGGGTTCCCTCCATTTACACCGGAACAAACCAAGGCACACTCGGGCATCACTGCTGAGTCACTGCGGGAGAGTGGGGGAGCCGGGCTTCTAACCAGAGTAGGTGGTTAGGCCCCAGAGCCTTCTCACCCGACCCGCTCAGGACACACGTCACAGTTGCCGGTGGTTTCCAAGAGCGGGATCTCGGTCTGCAGGCAGGACCCAAGGCTGCGGGTCAGGGACTGTGTCCTCGGGCTCTCCACCCCATGCGGACAGAATAAAACCTCACTCCTTCACACTCACTCAGAGCCCGGGGGTCCTGTTCCCCCCTCACCGCTCCCACTCCCCACAGGACACCCTCACCACCCTGAACCTTGTCCCTTTCCCAGAAGCCCCACGCTCCTTCCTGCCCCGCACACGCTGCTCCCCGGGACCGGAGCACCTTCTCTGTGGCTGAGCTCCGCTCCCGCTCCACAGCCCAGCCTTGAGCAGGCCTGGCCCGCGGCTAGCTTCCTGCTCAGACTGCCCACCCCCATGAGCCCCAGAGGTGAAACTGTCCACGTTAAACCTAGACCCTTGTACAAACGCCTTACTCTCCCTGTGCCTCAGTTTCCTCATCTGTAAAATGGGGATGGTGACAAGGACAATCCCATTTTACAGAAGAGGAAGTGGAGGCACAGAGCATAAGTGACCAGCTATTGAGCCGTGGCCCAGAATCGCAACCCCTGCTACTGTGGTTTGAGGGTCCAGGTTCTCAGTTACTGTTTGTTTTGTTTTATTTTTTGTTAATCCTCACCTGAGGATATCTTTCCATTGATTTTTATTTTATTTTATTTTTTTTAGAGACAGTGGAAAGAATGGGGAGAGACAGAGAGAGAGAGAGAGAGAGAGAGAGAGAGAGAGACATTGATTGGTTGCCTCCCACACGTACCCCGGCTGGAGGTACATGTCCTTGACCGGAATTGAACCCAGGACTCTTCAGTCTGCAGGCCGATGCTCTATCCACTGAGCCAAACCGGCTAGGGCTCAGTTACTGTCTAAGCTGCTAATGCTGCACAGAAGTGGATGGGGCTTTGCAACAGAGTTGGTGGCGGGAGGGTTCCCAGGAAGAGCCCTCGAAGGCAGGCAGCAGGGAGGATCCGGCGCAGGACCTGGGTCCTGGCTGCTCATTGGAGTCTCTACGGGCAGGCTCAGAAGTGCAGTGCTGGGCCCTTGCCCAGAGCAAGTCAACCAAGGCCTCGGGGTAGACCCAGCCCCCCATGTTTAAGACCTCAGGAGAGTCCAGCATGCAGTCCAGGTTGAGGACTGTTCAAGGGGAGACAGGCATTTCGGGGAGCAGGGACACACCTCCACCTTTTCCAGGGAGGGATGCTCTTGTCTCTGCACCACCACCCCTTGCCGCTGCCCCGTCCTCCCCGCTGCCCGGCCCTGATGTGAAAGCGAGGGAATTAAAGCTCCATTAAGGGAAAAGGTTAAGAGCAGCCTTCGCCTCCCAAGTTAGCAGGCGGCCAGGACGGGGCTGGATCAATGCGGCTGCCCACCCGTCAGGCCCCCGTGACAAATGACCTTCTGAACTGGTGTCTCCGCAGATACTTCTAAGCTGACCCTTGGAGATAGCTAATAAAAGACCAACCTGTCCTCCAAGATTAACGACTAGGGAGGAAGAGAGAGGGAGGGCGGGCGGGAGCAGCGGCTCCGGCAACCTCTGCTGCCCCCGGGCCCTCCCCTCGTTGCCGTGAGGAGGCCGGACAAAGGAAGCTGCTGGACAGGGCGGGGCCAGCTCCGTCATTTCAGCCCGCCCTTCTGCATGGCAGCCACCTGGGCTTTCCCTGCCCTCTGACCCCACCCCTGGCAACCCCCCTCCATGGCCGCCAGCGTCATCTGTGCCCCCCTTTCTTGAGTTTTCTGTTTTCCATCCTGCTGGCCACTCTTCCCCAGGCTGTGGTCTCTGGGCATTTTCCAGGCCTCTCCATCTGTGCCTTTTGTAGCATTTCCTCTCCCACTTCCTCTTTCCCACTCTCATCTCTCTCTTCCTATGTTTGCGCCTCTCTCAGCCTCTGTCTCCTTCAGTGCGTGTGTGTGTGTGTGTGTGTGTGTGTGTGTGTGTGTGTGTGTGTGTTGTTCTCATCTTGCTCTGCGTCTGTCTCGCTCAGAGCCTTTTTTTTTTTTGCTTCTGTCTCTCTGTCTCTGTCTGTCCCTTGACAACCCCCGTGTCTCTGTCTCTCTCTACCCCTGCTCCCCTCTGGCTGTCTCGGATCTGTCTTTAGGTCTTCCTTTCTGTCTCTGCCTCTCTGATATCCCACTTCTATCTGTTTGCATCTTGCTCCCTGTCTGCGTCCCCTCTCTGCATCTTCCCTGCGTGTGTTTATCTCAAGCCCCCCTCTCCTCTCCCCAGGCTGCCTCTCATCACCTCCTTTCTAGGATGCTGACAGTGTCTAGCACAGGGGCCTCTCCTCACCTCGGACTAATCAGTGGTGGGCAGAGCTGGGGTGGGGAGGCAGCCTCCCTCCCCCGTCCTGCCTGCGCACCAGCACCTGGCCCACTTGCTGCCTGATTGGGGGGCAGGGGGTGTCCCTGAATCTGAACTTGTCCTGCTGATTGGCCCCCTGCAGGGTCCTCATCACTTCCCGCTCTCCACTCTAATGCTCTTTCCTCAGAAAAATACAGATGAAACCCCTCATGCTTCACCCCATCCGTGTTAGCAAGAGCCCGTGTTTACAACCTGGAAGCTCCAAACAAGGGACAAAGCCGCCAGCCATGTTTGTTACTTCGTACCTGCAGCTAGGACTTACTAAAAGCACATGGCCTGCCGGGCGGCCTGTGTATGCAACACATTTCCACAATCCTGCAAGTCAATACCACCCTCCCCGTTGTTCAGGCGAGGAGACTGGGGACCAGAGAGATGAAGACACCTGCCCCATTCACACAGCTAGTTTAAATGATAGAGGCAGAATTCAAGCCGGTTCCAGGTGAGCCTGAGGGTCGTCCTCCTTCCGCGGAATCTTCCAGCGTTGTGCTGCTCCAGGAGGCAACCATTAGCCAGATGTGGCTACTTCAATAAATGATATATTTTTTAAAAATATGTTTTATTGATTTTTTACAGAGAGGAAGGGAGAGGGATAGAGAGTTAGAAACATTGATGAGAGAGAAACATCGATCAGCTGCCTCCTGCACACCCCCTACTGGGGATGTGCCCGCAACCAAGGTACATTCCCTTGACTGGAATCGAACCTGGGACCCTTCAGTCTGCAGGCCGACGCTCTATCCACTGAGCCAAACAGGTTTCGGCAAATATTTTAAGTTGAGTTTCTCCATCGCACTCGCCACATACCCAGGGCACAGTGACCACGTGTGGCTGGTGGCTGCCACGTTGGACAGTGCAGCTACAGATGGCTTCCAGTTCTGTGCTCAGCGCTGTTTCAGGTGCACATGGAGGAGTTCTCTGTATTGCTTTTGTGGAAGAACAAAGGAAAACAGACGATTGCAGTAACCCGGGGCCTGTCCCCGGTCGGTCCCAGTCCTCGCCGCGTGAGCGGTGGCAGGAAGAACCTGGACTGAAACAGCATCCTGCTCCCGAACACCTGCGGGTGGCATCACCGGGGCCGTGGCAGACCTGCTTCCAGCCCTGATTCTATCAGGATCGCCACACAGGCGCACTCTGCTTTCATCAGGGGGCGGTGGGGGGCAGGTTCTTCTCCTAGGCAGACCAAGTACAATCTTATGCCAGAAATTGAATTTTCTTATTTCAGCTGGTGTCCAGGGCTTTGAACCCTCTCACAACGTGAGCAGCTTATCTTGTTCCACTCGATCAAAAACATTTCATAATACCGGTGCCTTCCGCAAGGTCACCTTGAAATCTCTTCCCTGCTCGAAGCATCCTGAATCTTGCTTTCCTTAATAGAAACATTCTTGAAATCTGAGTACATGGACTTGCTCAGCCATTTCTCCTCTCTGGGAAAATAGTACCTTGCCTCTCTGTAACAAGTCACTAAGAAGAGGGAAATGTTTATAATTTCTTGCAAAGTTTACCAGTCTGGGCGATCCAAATGCCCAGCCCCCTCCAGCCCACCTACTTAGGTTAGGGATCTTGGCTTCATGCACATTTCTCCCAGCATCTCCAGCCCTCAGGCCTCTCAGGACGGGAGAATGCATCTCTCCTACAGCTTTCACCAACCCCTGTGCTACTCTGCGGGGCACTGGTCATTCTCAACATAGGGGTCTCCTCCCCTGGGGCTCTGCCTCCCTTTTGGGCACCTAGCTCAGAGGGTTGCCATCCTAAGCCAGCTTGTGGGTTAGGAGAGACTTGTTCCCTCTCCTGTCTGCTTTATTTTGATACTCAGTGACCCGAGGCAGTGTTATTTGGCTCCAAGGCATAGTGTTTCCTGGAGCCCCTCTTACAGGTTTCCTTTCCAGCTAACAGTGTCGTGGTTAAGAACATGCACCATGGAGCCAGGCGACCTCGGTTTGGATCCCAGCTCGGTCACTTGCATACTGGTTGGGTGGCCTGATGTAAGTTAGTTAGCCTCCAGGTGCCTCTGTTTTCTCATCTGTAATATGGGAATAATAATGCTGACGCCTAAGTGTGAAGACTGAATTAGCTGTTGTTGTTGTTTATATCTCTGTCTGTTCTTTGGGCTCAGAAGTGCCTCCTGGTGTGGTTTCCCCCACAACCATCACACCACACTCAGAATCTCTGCTCCCCACAACCAGAGACGGCTCTGTCCCTGGGCTGTTTGGGCAGCTGACTCTGTTGCCCTGTCTCCTGGGAGGCCTTTCTTCATCACTCCTGTCCACCGTCTTTCCCCCCAGACCTCAGGTTATCTCAGCATGGCCACTGAAAGCACCGTGAGCGTGAACATGGGGACACGCACGACGGCCTCCGCAGCGTCCCTCTGGCTGCCATCTGTCCTGTTTGACCGAGTCCTTCCCGTCTTAGCCTTGTGGACGCATTCAGCTTATCTTGACCATCTGCAGTTCACACCTGTTTCTCCTTTCTTCCCGTTCTCCAGCCTCCATGAGACTCCTTTCTCTGGGATCCCCAACCTCGGCGTCTTCCCCTCCACCCCACCCCAACCCACTCCACCCCTTGCTTGACTGTTCCCGTTACACGCTCCCAGCCTTCAGAGGCAGCATCGTGCTTTGGACGCAGCATCAGCACTCACGCCCAGCTCAGAACACACGCTCCTGCCTCCTAGGGCCTTCCATCCTGGGGGAGCAGAGCACAGGCTGGACACGGGAACCCCTGATTCCCATCCCTGATTACTCCAGCAGGACAAGGTGCTGACAGCTGCAATTTTTTTATTTTTTACGGTAACCTCTAAATCCCTTTCCAGGTGGGAGGGACTCATGACTTCTGTATTTAATGTGTGTTCTCCATCTCTCTCGGTTCACCGGCTCCAGACTTATTATCTTGCATTTGTCTGCATTACCCTGCCTTTTCCTCTGACCGTCTGAGTCGCCTGCAATAACCCAGGCATGCCCCATCCCAGTTCTTTCTGGGTGCCTGTGCACATGCATGCATGTGCATGTAAGTGTGTGCATGTGTATGTGTGCATGCGTGTGTGTGCATTTGCACTTTGCCTCCATGGTTCCCTTCAGGATAGGTCCTGTGACAGGGAGGTGAGATCTAGGTGGGTTTGGGGATGTGAAGGGAGGAGATCTAGTGCTGCAGAAGCTTTATTAATGGCTCAGTTTGCTGATGTGTAAAATGGGAATAATAACCACCTCATAGTTATTGTGAGGACAAATAAGATGAATCTCAGAACAGTGCCGGCACATAATCAACACTGTATAAATACTTGCTACCATTATTGTTATTACTGTGACAACTGCTCAAAAGTTATGGCAGATGAACCCCAAGATTTACAGAATGATAAAATAATGGCCACCATTACCAAGTACCCACTAGGTTCTTAGTACTATGTGCTAAGTACTTCATTTTCAACAACAACAAAAAAGCTCTGTTTCTCTGCTCTGATTAAAAAATATTTACTGCCCTCTTCAGTGTGGCTCCGTTGGTTGGGTATTGTCCTGTGCACCAAAAGGTTGCTGGTTTGATTCCCAGGTTGCGGACTTGATCCCGGTAGGGTGTGTGCAGGAGGCAGCCAATCAATGTTATGCTCTCACATCAGTGTTTCTCTCTCTCTTTCCCTCTCCTTTCCTCTCTCAATAAAAATCAATTAAAATATTATAAAATTATACATACTGATTGTGGAAAACGATATAGATGGATTACTAGATAAAACCGAGAAGAGTGAGTGCCTAGCAGAGTGTCTCTAATTCCTGGTGACAGCCTCATAAACATTAGTAAATATTGGCCAGGCTGAGGGTGGTTAAACGGAGGCTGTGTACGCTACTCAGATGGGGCCACTCTCAATGTTTGAATGTCTGCATTTCAATATATCCAGTTATAAACTGTTATCCTTTTACAAAAGTACGATTAGATTGTACATCATGATTTTCTTATTTCCACTTACCAATGTATTGTAGTTATAGTTCCACGCTGGTAACTATGGTATGAAGAACATACAGGTGCTCCTCAACTTATGATGAGGTAACGTCCCAATGAGCACATCGGAATTTGAAAATACCGTAGGTCGAAAACGCATTTAATATACCTACCCTGCCAGACACCGTGAGCTCAGCCCACCTGCCTTAAACGTGCTCGCAGCACTTACATCAGCCTGCAGTTGGATGAAGTCATTTAACACAAATCCTGTTTTATAATATAGTTTTGAATATCTCATAATTTAATATGCATATCGCTTTCACACCATCATAAAGTCAAAAAATTACCGTTGAACAGCCGTTAAGTCAGGGACCATCTGTACTGTGCGTGGCTTCTAATTCTCCAGTGTTGGCCACCTTACAGTAGACTGATGGGAAAGAGATTTCCTTAAACTTATAGAGTTATTAACTGTCTAGTTAAAATAGGATATCAAATTTAAGTTTTAAAAACCCCTAATAAGCATGTACTAGTGATTTGTTTGATATTTGAATTATGTTACCGATACCATGTGCTTGCGTGTGTACATGCACTCTTTCACACACACACACACACACACACATACACATACTCATACACATATGGGGGGAACAGAAGAGGGGTGTTGTAAAGACCTTTTACTAACTGCATGTTGTCCCATCAAATAGATGTACTATATTGTGTTTAATTCCTGTTTGATGAATTATTTCCTAAGTATGACCCATCTGATTGACAAGTATCAAGTCATGGATGGAAAACCATGAAGGAATTTTATTTTTCCAGTAACTGCTACTAACTCTGCCCTTTCAAATCTCCCCTTTCCTGTCACCTCCATAGTGGGCTTGCTCCCGAAGATGCATGACCTCCACCAGCCAGACCCCTTCTGGTGTGCAAAGTCTCGCCTTGCTTTTAGGTTCCAGTTTGTATCATGTCACAGCTGCAATCTCATATGCTACTTAAAGCCGCCGCCCCACCCCTTCCATTTGGGGAAGCTGGAACTTAAATCAGGGTGGTTTGTCTCTGCTGCATGTGTGTGCATGTGTATGTGCATGTGTGTATGCATGTGCATGTGTGTGCATGCAACCATGGTTGCATCCCAGAGCCTTTGCCCAGGAAACACTAGAACCCGTCAGCAAGCAGGGAGGGGCTTCTTATAAATGCCCCAACTTAATGCACTCTTGGCCCGTGCCTGCCTCATCTGGGGGCAGGGAGCAGAACCTCTGGGGACATGAGAGGAGGTAGGGAGAAGCTCTCTTCACCAACATGGCCGCTCTCCAAATGGTGGCCACGCTCTCCCTCCCTGTGTATTTTCTGTGGGCCTTGGGGTATGAAGCTCCTCCTCTCCGCTTGTGAGTGCCAACTGTCAGTCTCTCTTCCAAACGCCATGTCCGCGAGGGCACACTGGTGGCTGGAAATCAGCCCTGGTGGCAATATTTATGCCATGAAAACTGATGTTATCTGACAAACCACCTATCCCTCCCTGCAAAGCTGGTTGTTAAATATTTACCATCACATCCCTGCTCGAGCCCGCCCAACAGTGTGGTCACTGAGCTGGGGTGTGGGATGCTCGCTCCCTTTGTTCTCAGCCTTTAAAGGCCAATGATGGGAACCCAGGAAAGATTCCACCATCACAACAAGCATTGCATATTATAAACGATCCTTCAAAGAGTGATTGTTTTACATTTAACCCGCCCGTTTGAGTGATTATTTCCTTTGGCTAGGTTCCTGGAAATGGAAACGCTCCATCCAAAGGTATGTCTGGTTTAAGTTTCCGATGCATGTGGTTCAATTGTCCTCCAGAAAATACGGACCAGTTACGCTCCCACCTCATGGTGCCTAGCATGCTGTTCCCTCGCCATAACTATTATGGTTTAAAAATATACTTTTAGTCTTTTAGGTAAAAGAGTTTATTTTGTTTTCATCTGTACCAATATGTTTAGATGGTTTTTTAGAACATGCACTGTATTGAGTCATAGCATTTTCTGCATGTCCTGTTCTTTTGTGAGTTTCGAAAAAGGCAGGCAAGAAGGGCCCCAGGCAGGGAGGACAGGGGCGGAGGACTGCTCTGTCCCGTGGCCCCACTGTGTTCCCGCCCACCCTGAGCTCTGCCCCAGCAGAGCAGGGAGATCGGTGTATCGGTGTATTCACACACACAGACACCTTTTTAGAGGCAGCACTTTAATTAAAACCTTTCTTACATGATGCATTGTCTATAAAAGCAATTTGGTTAGAATATTGATTTTTCTCTGTGGTTACAGAGCTCCCATAGGAGGTCTTACTCCATGATCTACAGCTTTCTGGACATGCTATCGCAAGCAGCTTTGTGCGGATTGTGTACTCACCACACCCATACACCTGGACACACACACTCATCAGACACACACGTTCACTGCATATGCTGGACACACTCACACAAACATTCATCAGACACACATGTTCACATGCATATGCCTGGACACACCCACACATTCATTCAGACACACACATTCCCACACACATGCCTGGACACACATATACACACTCATTCAAACACACACATTCACATGCATATGCCTGGACACACACACACACATTCACACTCATGCCTGGGGGCATGCATATACACACACACACATGTGCCTGGACACACATGCACACATAAACATACTCATAAAGATTCTACACACACGTACAAGGATACACGTACACACTCATACATATAGTCTTTCTCCCGGTCACACTCAGTGCTGCTGCCATATTCCACTTTCGTCAGCCCTTCAAATGTGCCATACTCACTCTACCCTGAGAACTCTGTGCACTATTTCCTCTGCCTGGGACCCTTTTCCCTCCACTTGCCATCTGGCTGAGTCGCATGCACTCTTCATGTCTGGGTTTAAAGGTCACTTCCTTCAGACACCTCCCCTGGGTCCCTGGGTCCCTTGGGGCCTCTGGCCCCTGCTCTGTTGTTCCCTTGTCTTCCCTGTGCTGACACTCACTGTGCTCTACACCGGAGAGCTATTCCAGGAGCGCAGGGCTCATGTCTGCTCTGCTCCCGGCTGTGTCCCAGATCCGAGGCAGTGCACTTGGGAGGTGTGCAAAATGAATGAATAGTCTGGGGAAACTGAGGCTCTGGTGACTGACGGACACGCAGCTAATGTAGAAGCAGGACTCAAGTGCCTGGAGTCTGACTCCAGAGCTCACCTTCTAGCCCTTCCCCTCACTGACTCTTGACTCTTTCAATGCATTCTTTATTTCTAAACACACATGTGCGCACACACACATGCATAAACCAAAGGAAAGGGTCCTTATATGACTTTCCAATTGGGAATTTCTTCATCCATCAATCATCCATCTCCCCCATGACCCTAGCTCTCCATGAAGCGAGAGATTCTTCATCTTGTTGGCTGTGGTAATAACCTCTGCACAGAACACAGAGGCCGGCCCATGGCAGGCACTCAAAGTATATGTTAAATGAACAGGCAAAACTGTTCAACACACAGTCGCTGAACATCTACCAGGCACTGGGCTCAGTGCTAATGGGGTTGCAGAGATGAATGAAAACAGCCGTCGACCTCAATATCTTGCTGGCTGGTTGGGGAAACAGTGAAATAAACCTTTGCCCTCTGGGCTGTGCAGACAGTCTGGCCTTTCCTCATGTCTGTGTACAGACCAGAGGCGCGCGCGCGCGCGCGCGCGCGCACACACACACACACACACACACACACACACACAGCTGCACGTGTGTGACAAACTCCAAGCACCCCACGCACATGCATCTGCACGCCCAGGCCCCCTGTCCAACCTGGAAATAAACAGGTTGCAGCGTTTGCAGCCCAACCTGATGTGTTTTCTCCGAGTTCAAAGGAGTTTATTAATTTCAGCCCCTTCATGTGGAACTCGCAAAGCCTCCTGGAGGAGATATCCATAGCAACTATGGTTACCATCTGAAAAAGATGTTAACCTTTTGGAGCCTGCTGCCCACTCTGTATGTCACTCTTAGCATATTTACAGCGTTTCTCCACATCTTGCAAGTAATGTGGAGCTCTGACTCAAAGAAGCAGCTGCATGGGGAGTGGAGAGGTCTGAGCCAGGAGAATGCCTCCTTCCTGAGCCCAGGGCCTGCGCCCCTGGGCAGGTTAGTGCTTGATTAGGTAAGCCTGGTGCCAGCTGGTGTTCAGAGCTGGAGGTGGAGAGTGGGGCTTGCATGGTGTCAGAATCAGCCTCAGTGTTGCCTGCAAGCTACAGGCTGAACTTTCTGAAATTGCCAAAAGGTCTCACTCTGGGTCTTGCTGCCTCCAAGTTGACCTTTTCAGTGAGAGTGAAAAATGCTCGGTGCCTCATCTTTGGGTCCATAATGGATTGTTTCTTAAGCAGGCCAGCCATTTCTACTCGATTCCTGGCCTTGGGCACCCCACCCCAATTTTCTGATCTCACGGGATGGGGGAGGCTCTAGGGCGCAGCATGGATGGGGGGAAGGTACCTCATTGCCTGCTCTCAGGGGATGCTTGGTGGAGAGGAGAGGTTTGGGGGCCATTGGACCTGGGTTTAAACCACAGACCCATTCACATATTTGCTGTGTATCTCTGAGTTCCTTCTCTCCAAGCCTCAGTTTCTTCATTGGCAAAATGGACACAGTGATACATTCTTGACAAACCTATTAAAAAATCAAGGACAGTCACATGTGCAAGCAGTTGAGCTTTGTGCTTGTTATCTAGTAGGACTTGGAATATAGTAGGTGCGCAATTCATGCCCCACCCCGCTGACTCCAAATCCCACTTTTAAATAGCAGTTTACTTTCTTCCCTATCCTGCTGTCTGCTGCCCTCCTCTCTGTGCCAACTACAGATATAGATATAAACAAAGCCCGCCCCGAGGGCCTCTCGGTCTAGCAGACCAGACAGATGAGCAAACAAATAATATGAAACAATGAAGGGAGTGGCCGATTGGACAATGGGAAGGCAGGGAATGTCACTGAGAAGAGGTGACTTTAACCTCGGGCAGAGTGAGCAAGCAGACTAGGAGGGGAATCCATTTCCTGTAGAGCAGTGGTTCTCAACTGGGGGGCAACTTTCCCCAGGGGACATTTGCCAATGTCTGGAGACATTTTTGGTTGTGAAACTGGTGATGGGAGCTTCTAGCATCAAATTAGCGAGAGATGCTGCTCACATCTTACAATGCACAGGGCAGTCCCAGCCACAAGAACTTGTCCAGCCCAAAGTGTCAACAGTGCCAAGGTTGAGCAGCGCTGCTGTAGAGTATCATAATATTCTTCATCAGGAAAATGATAATCACTGCCGATTCCTGAGAACCTACTGTGTGCCAGACAGGGCACTAGGGGCCTTCTACACGCATTACTCATTTAATGATCACAGCCAGTCTATGGGGTGATTCTCAGTGACTGCACTTTAAAGCTAAGGAACCTGGGGCTCAGAGAGACTGAGGACTTGTCGGAGGCCTCTTGGAATCGGAAGTCGAGTTTGGAATTCAGGTCCGCAGGACTCCAACCCCACTTTTTTTTTTTTTTTTAAACCGTGTCAGGCTGTCTCAAACCTCTGTTGTGGAAAGATCTGGGGCTTGCTTGACCCCTGCTGGACATGTGGTATGCAGGTTGGGTCAGACTAGCTCCAAGATTCAGGGAAGAGGGGCTGCTGCTGCCTTTGAAGGTGCCGCCTGGGTCCTCAGGCAAGGGAAGAGCCAGCTCAGCCCAGGACCAAGGCACGTCCATGGGTGGGAATAGCGGAGGGGGAGCAGCTGCGCGTCCCTCCCCCACAGCTCTTGATGCAAATTCTGCCACCTCCGCTAACTTCTGTGATTACTACCACTCCTTCAGCTAATAATTAATGAACACGCATCCAGCTCTGCCTTCCGTTCACTTCATATTGTGGCTGTCCCTCCAGCAACCCAGTGAAATGGGTATGATAGCCTCTATTTCACATAAACAAACTGAGGCCCAGAGAAGGGCCAAACATAGGAGGGCAGACTAGTCATTGAACCCATGTTATTCTATCAGTGGTTCCCAACTGGGGGAATCTGTCCCTCCTGGAGGGGGGATATCATGTGAGTATCCAGAGGTTGTCTGGGGACCGTTTTAATTGTCACATCTGGAACGGGGTGGTGATGTGTGCTACTGGCCTCCACTGGGTAGAGACCAGGGACACTGCTAAGTAAAAAAGGACTACAATGGCAGGACAGCTGCCCACGATACAGAATCCCCTGTCCACACCCCCTTTAGCTGTGCCAAGGTTGGGAACCTTGCTCTCAGCATGCAGTGGGATTAACGGTTCTGGGTTGTGTTAAGTAAATGTTTGTTGGAAGTTTTCTAAGGACAGCAGCTCCACGCATCGAGCCTGGGAGCATAGAGGAGCAGCATGAAAGTTAAAAATTCATTTTTGACAACTGGGATGACTTCTGTGGCAAAACTATGAGAAAGGCCAGGAACCTGAATATTGCGAATCCACCTGCTTATGACTGTGTGAGGGTTGTTGTTGTTTTTTCAGATGGAAATTGGGAAGGCGAGCAGTGAGCCCTGGTGAAATATTCATGACCCCCATCTAATTTCTAATCCAATTAAAAGGTGTTAATGTAGTTTACTGTGACAACGATTATTTTTGTTAATGAATACATTTAAATGCTTATCAGCAAAGGTGATGAGGAGTGCCCACAAGACCCAGCTGCAAACTTGAATTTCAAATTGGTTTCCAGGTTTAAAGGTTGTTTTCAGAAAGCTGTGAACCAAATTCTGAATTTACAAAATGGATAATTTCGGAATTAGATATGCAGTTCCAAAGGCAGTCTTCCATTTTTTGAGGATTCAAGACAGAATTCTTTTTAAACTGTAAGTTCTTCTATGATATTTGAAATAGGATTTATTCAAAAAATCAAATTACAGTGACTTTGCAAGAACTCAAGGACAAGGAATTGGGCAAATCCCAGCGATGGTTGCTGAGCAGAAGACAGAGTGTCTCTGCCTTGGGTGTCACAAGATTGTCCCAGGAATGGGAGGTTGTGCTCCGGGAGCCCCTTTTAAGAGGAACTGAGCAGCATCTCCTTCTAAAAGTTCAGCTTGTCCTGTGGGCTGGAGGGATGAACAACAGGCAGATGCACTGAGGCTGGTAGACCAGATGTCTAGACACAGTCTCTCGTCCTTTCACTGGCATTTAAACCATGTACTTGATGTTGCCTAATTTTAAACACAGTCATCAACATGTGAAATTGCCTGTTTTAAATTTTACTGTGTTTGCATGACTTTTAAAAAGGTTGGTTTCTGGCTTCTGGATGAAAAATGTCTCTTTTCATGTTCTTGAGTCTCACTGTCACTGTTCTGCTAGCGACAGTAGCTACAGTGATGGGTATGATGCCATCTTGGTGACCAACATTTCTGATTTTGACATTCAATCCCACTCACTGTGGGATTTGGGGAAAATCATTTCCCCTGTTTATTTCTCATCTGTGAAAGAAAGTTTATAATACCTTGCATTCCTTGCCAGGTCGTTGGAGGGTTAGAGAGGTAACCTGTAAGTTTAGTGACTAACAACTTAAGCACCTGACAGTGTCTTGACATATAAATGCTCAATACTTGTGGCATCGGTGGTGGTGGTACTGGTAGCAGTTGTTGGGGTTGTTAATCTCAACACTCTTTAATCTCAAAGTGTCCCACAGAATAGGCAACATTATTTTTATTTTGCTGATAGGAAGACTGAGATCCAGAGAAGCTTAGTTACGTATCCTGTATCACACTGTTGGTAAGTGGGGGATTAAAATTTAACCCAGATTGGTTTGATTCTAAAGGGCAGGTTCTGTTGACATAGCATGGTCCTTTCACTTACAATCCACATTCTGTCATTCCTCCACTAGAAATCTCTGCACACCTTAAAATGCCTACTAATTCCAATTCACTTGTAGGTCCATACATAGACATCACTTGAGAATGGCCAGTTTCCACCATTACTTTGAGCAAAACTTTCATTTCCTGTATTTTTACATTGGTTTATTTTCTTCAGTTGATGATGCAGAAAGTGGGACAAAAGTTTCTGAAGAAGCATCAAGCAGTAGTATATTTTATGCTCTTTGGGAAAAAAAATCCAGGGTACTGGTTTCTGCATTTAGACCTAACTATAACCATAGAGACCTCTCAGGTAATGTCTGAAGTGTAATTGTTTGTAAATATAACCTTTCTCCCAAGACTAATCACGTCCTAGAAATGGTATGTTCTTGGGAAGGTAGGCATGAGAGGAAAGGGCAGAGACCTTAGTATTTGACTGGTGATGTTGGTTCTATAAAATGAACCAGCAGGGGACTTTGGCTTATGCTCCTGAAAATCCCAAGTGTATCTGAGTCCAGCTCTTTCCCTGGAGATCCCAGGAAAGAGAACGTACATAGCATTCAACTCTTTCTGGTAAGGACTGCAGACAGGAATGCAGCTGGTGTGATGTACAATGCCAGAAAAAGGCTCAAAGTCTTGACTTGAAGAATAAATCTGTAACCCATTGAAGGAGGGAAAATAGTTTTAGAAACCATTCAAATCTCAGTGACCCGTGAACCTTGAAAACACTATGCTAAGTGAAAGAAGCCACTCACAAGAGACCACATAGTATATGCTTCCATTCATAAGGAAGTCTGGACTAGGGAAATTTATGTAGACAGAAAGTAGCTTAGTGATTGCTCAGGGCTGGAGGAGAGTGGGGAATAGGAGGGGGAAAGCTAAGGAGACTATAGGGCTTCCTTTTGAGGTGATGAAAATGTTCCAAAATTGACTGTGATGATGGTTGCCCAACTTGTGAATATCCTAAAAACCACCGAGCTGGACACTTTAAATGTGTGAATTATATGGTATGTGAATTGTATCTCCATAAGGCTGTTTTTAAAAATCTCAGCAGTCATCGACAGCCCTGGCTTTCGATGCCCACCTATTGCTTTCTCAGTGCCTTTTGTGGCCTTGCTTTCCTTATCCTCCCAATCTTACAAAATTGATATTATCCATATGGTCTCAGAGGACGCATAATGATACATATCTTGGAAGCAAAAGAGTCATTTCTTTCCTTTTGTACAGCATGCTGATTTTTCTGATCACCCTAATTTGTTTTTGTATATTGCGGATATATACTTGAAGGCTTGAAGGAAATTTATGTACCACCACCACCCAACAGCCATCTGTCTCCTGCTTTTAAGCCTACTCTGGGATGCCTTGGAAATGGGGAGGGGAAATCACTTCAACATGATGTTGAATTTTCTCCTCAGTATCCTCAGGGGAGACGAAGAATAGCAGAAAGACTTTGGTAGTTCATTTTCTAACAAAATTTAGATGTTACCACCTGTGAGATCCAGTGAAAATACTTAACCTCTCCGAGCCTGCTTTCTCATCCATAGAAAGGAGGTAATTGTAGTACCCGTTAGGCTTGTTGTATAAATGAAAGAAGATGATGTCTATAAATCACTTATCTTGACAAATAGTAGGTACTCTGTGGATCAAAGTTATTTATTATAATTGCTATGATTGCATTACAATTAATTAGAGGGTGTATATTTCTTCAAGTTCAGTCTTTTTTACTCCCGGAGGACCTCTACCCTAGGAATAGCCACCTTATTGTGGACTCTCCTTTCTTGAAGGAACTGCCATTCTAGCTTGACCCCAAATTCAGATGAACAGGAGTCTGCCTCTCCAAAGGCCCCTGGGAGCCACGATGGGGTGGCCTGGAGGGCTGGCACTCAGACCGGAGGCAGCAGTTTTGATGTTGTGGCCTGACCATTCGGTAGCCAGAGGTGGGTGGTTGTTGGGTCCTTTCATCTTTACACTTGGAGAGTGATTTTCTGGAGAATCAAACCAGGGTCCCATGGAGAAAATCGCCCACAGGTGTGTGTGGTTTGCACCTGGAAGTGTCCCTGCTTTTCAGATATGTTTGTTTTTAAACTGACCTTTTGGAGAGAGGAGGGCAGAGGGAGAGAGAGAGAGCAATGTCGATGAGAGAGAAACACCAATCGGCTGCCTCTTGCAGGCCCCCCACTGGGGATTGAGCACACAACCTGGGCATGTGCCCTGACTGGCAATCAAACCAGTGACCTCTAGGTGCACGGGACAATGCCCAGATGAGTCACAGTGGCCGGATGGAAGTGTCCCTGTTTTCCAGTTAGTCACCAGCACCAAGTAAAAGTCAGGCTTCATTTATTACCTAGATTTCTGACTCCTCTGGAACAATTGAGCACATACACTGAGTGGCCAGATTATTATGATCTCTGAACACATAATAATCTGGCCACTCAGTGTACTTCTCTTGAGCACCTCATTTATTTGATATCAAAGATACTATAAATCGTGCACCTGATCAGTTTTCCCCTTTGCACTGGCTGATAGAAAGCTCAGGGCAAATGGGTGGTTGATCTCCAGCAAAAGTCTAGAATACTTTTGGTACCCATTTGAGATACAAATACACTGAGTGGCCAGATTATTATGCGTTCAGAGATCATCATAATCTGGCCACTCAGTGTATTTCTGCAGGGCTCAGCCAGCTGGAGCTGAAAGGCAGCTGCCCCTTCCAAAGGGATGTGCCTCCTTGCTTCTCCCAATCTTTACCCTGTTCCTGACTTAACTCATGTCACCTGTCTGGTGTCTGGATGCACTTGAGGTTATAGTCCCCAAAGTGAGCCTCTGCGACCCACAGGAATGCGTTGCTCACAGTAGAAGAGACATTGAATAGGCTTTCTTGGTGACCCTAGAATAATCCTAGTCCATGAGGCCAAGTTCAGGGATGAAGGTGTTTTGTCTGGAAGTACACAGGAACAGGAAACCAGCGAGGACTGGAAACTCTGGCTCAAAACCTGTTCTAGGAAGCCTGAGGGGAGGAGATGAAGCTTCTAGAACAGAGAAGATGCACTACATCATCTCTCCAGATTTAACACGACGTCATCATTGAGTCAAACTCCTAAGGGACAGTGTCGGGGAATCTGCATTACGCTCCCTCTTCCTTAAATAGGTCACAGGAGGGACAACTCCACAGCCGCACATTCTGCTCCAATCTCACATCAGGCCTCTGAGGCCCTCTCCTCCTCCTAGTCCAGACGCTGACCAGCTCACGTTTGAAATTCTCTAATAGAAGCACAAATGAGGTTTATGAACCATTAACCTTAGGTCAGTTTTCCAAAGTCTCAGAAAGCATTTTAAAACACTTAATTACTTTGCTTCAGTGGAAACAGATTGTAGATCAGTGCAATTAGGCAGATGCTTGAGGTGAAACATTTCGCTAAGATGGACAATACCCTCCCGCCCCAGAACTTTTGGGGGGAGAGAGACGCTTACCTAGATTTCTGATACAGGCCCCCACCCCGACCCTGGCAATGTCACGACCATTTATTTCTAAGCAGGATATTTTTGCATTTTCCAAGCCCTTTCTCCTTACAGTTTTGAAGTATAACCTTGATTTTTCACTGTACTTGGGGGAAGGACAGTTCTGAGTAAATGAATTTGTAGGTTAAAGGAAGATCCTCTTAAATTCATTTGGTTCTGTGATGAACAAAATAGATCCAGAGACATAGAACCAGGGAACAGGCTGACAGATTTCAGATGGAAGGAGGGGATGGGAGGGTGGGAGGGTGGGGGCCAGAGATTAACCAGGGAATTTATATGCACATATGCAAAGCCCATGGACACAGCCAATAGTGTGGTGAGGGCTTGGGAGGGGCAGGGGTGGGGTGGAGGGGGTCAATATGAAAAAAACAACAACAAAAACAAAAAATAAAACAAAAACAAAGGGGACATCTATAATACTTTCAACAATAAAGATAAATTTTAAAATTAATTAATTTGGTTCTGTTGGAAATTTCTTTAAGAAAAAGAAATTATTTTGCATTAGAAGAGCTTAGGAAAGAGCTGGTTAACAAGACAACAACCACACTGAGCCCAGGGACCAGGTGGGCTGAGACCTTGGACCCCTCTTGTAATTTCTAGGGCTCATGGAGCAGAAGACAAAGGCCAGGGGCCAATGTAGGGGGTGAGTGGCTTCCTTCTTTGACCCCCTCCGCCACCTCCATGCTGTAGAAGCTTGGGCGAGTCAGTTCCCTTACCCGTCATCTATAAAAAGATTGGATTGTCTTGGGCCTCAGATTTCCTTTCTAGCCTGACAGTCTATGATTCCTTATAAAGCGTATTCTGTCAACACAAAAGGCGTAAGAAACCAGGCTACTACTCTCAGTTCAAGATGGCTCATCGAGCACATCCCGGCAGAAGGCATAAAAGCGGGAGAATAAATCTACGGCCGTGCTGGAAGCTGGGGAGTGTTGCCATGGGCAGGCCAGAAATGTTGAGAAATGTGTGGAAGAGATAAAATGTATGGCATCAGATTAATGGTGAGTCCTTAACAGCCTTCAGGAAACTATAACCCCAAGTAGATAAAAGAGGAGACAATTGTAAAACCCAGTCTTTCCAACAGAACTCTGGAGAAAAATCAAAATCCGAGACAGCCGTCTGGGAGAAGCAGTGGTCTACGGGTAATAAATTACAGAACAACAGAACGATTACACAAATTCCTCATTCAAAACACAGGCTGGCTTCAGCACTCACACCAGGTTTTCTGTGAAGTCAGCGCTCTGTCTGCAGCTAGGATGGGAGTTTGGGAGCCCAGGGAGAGAAATGGGCCACTGCCCTGAGAAACCTGAGCTGAACAATGGAGCTGGAGCACCCGCAACCAGAGGTCAAGCTTCCCCCCATGGATGCACCTCCTCCCTCCCAGCAGCCACTCTCTCTGCCTGGGGCACAGTGACTGTCACGTGTCCAGAGGAAAGCCATGTTAGCTGCCAAAACTGTCCATCTGGCGCCGCACTGCACAGTAGAACAGTCCGTGGTCATACAAACGCTCTAAGAACTTGTGCTGCCCAGTCCCATAGCCCGTGGCCACACACGGCTACTGAACACTTGAAATGTGACTAGTGCAACCGAGGACCTGAATTCCAATTTCATTTTAATCCATTTAAATGGAAATTTAAATAGCCACAGGAGACTAGTGGCTACCACATATGGCTATTTAACCAGCTGCCATGTTGGCCCTGGCCGGGTGAGTCAGTTGGCTGTTCCATACACCAAAAGGTTGTGGGTTCAAGTCTCAGTCAGGGTACATACCTAGATCGCAGGTTTGATCATGGGATGCATACAGGAAGCAATCAGTTGATATTTCTCTCTCACATCAATGTTTCTCTCTCTGAAAATCATCCTATCTAATAAAAGAGTAATATGCAAATTGACCATCACTCCAAGATACACGATGGCTGCCCCCATGTGGTCAAAGATGGCTGCCCCCATGTGGACACAAGATGGCCGCCACAAGATGGCCTGCAGGGGAGGGCAGTTGTGGGAAGTTAGGGGTGACCAGGCCAGCAGAGGAGGGCAGTTGGGGGTGACCAGGCCGGCAGAGGAGGGCAGTTGGGGGAGACCAGGTTAGCAGGGGAAGGCAGTTGGGGGGGGGGAACAGGACTGCAGGGGAGGGCAGTTGGGAGCCAGCAGTCCTGGATTGTGAGAGGGATGTCCGTCCGCCCATTTAGGCCCAGTGGGATCAGGCCTAAATGGGAAGTCGGACATCCCTCAAGGGGTCCCAGATTGGAGAGGATGCAGGCTGGGCTGAGGGACATCCCCCACCTCCCCATTCACGAATTTCGTGCACCAGGCCTCTAGTAAAAACATATCCTCAGGTAAGGATTTTAAAAAAATAAATAGCTGCCATGTTGGACAGCACATAGTCCTTTATCTATATAAATAGCCAAATACTTGAGAGAACTAAATGACATAAAAGAGAAACATAAAGCTGAGCATACTGAGATCCTGAATCTCAACCAAAGTTAATACAGGCAACAGAAGATGACTTCAAAGAATGCTAATTAGTACCCTCAGATCTGGGAAGATGTGCCAGCTGTACAAAAACTGGGGGTTACTCATAAGAATACTTTAATAATATGAAATAAGGCTTGAAAATTAAAATATGACTAGGAATACTGAGAACTAAACAAAAGGGCTGAATGGCAGAGTTAAAAATTAGATAAAAGGATTGACTTAGTAATCTGGAACATCTAGCAAAAGTACTCTCCCAACCCACAGAGCAATGACATAAAAATTACAACAGAAAAGTTAACATGTGAAAGCTGGATCCAAGAGACCAAATATTCAGCCAAGAAAGACAAGTACCATATGATTTCACTCATATGTGGAATTTAATGAACAAACTGAACTACCAAGCAAAATAGGGACAGACAGACTCATAGATGGGGAGCAGGCAGACAACTCTAGTGGTGGTGGTGGTGGTGGTGTGTGTGTGGCAGGGGGGTAGGGGAGGCCAAGGGTTGGGGAGGTGGAGGAATTGAGCAAAAAAAAAGAGAACTCATTATGGACATGGACAACAGTGTGGTGATTGTGGGGGAGGGAAGATGAAAGAGGGCATAGAGGGGATAAACGGTGATGTAAAAATAAAAGAATCCTATCTAATAAAGAGGGAATATGCTAATTGACCATCACTCCATCACAAAGTTGGCTGCACCCACAGCTGAGGCCAAGTTCCCATTAGGAGCCTTAACAAGCAATCAGCAAGGACCTGAGGCTATGCTCTCCCCTGCCACCATGGGGCTTGACAGGGGACCTCAGGCCACACACCCCCACTCGGCAGGGCTTGACAGGGGACCTCTGGCCGCGCCCCCACCCTGGTGTCAGGCTGGGGGACCTCAGGCCACACCCCCCGCCCAAGTGCCAGGTCAGGGGACCTGAGGCCACGCCCCCCGCCCAGTGGGGCTTGACAGGGGACCTCAAGGTGTGCTTCCAATCATGATGCAGGGGTAAGGGACCTCAGGCTGCTCCCCCCACCCCAGCACCAGGCCGGGTGACCTCAGACCGCACCCCCTGTTTGGCGGGGCTTGACAGGGGACCTCAGGCCATGCCCCCTACCCCAGCACCGGGCCAGGGGACCTGAGGCTGCACCCCCCTGCCTGGCTGGGCTTGACACGGGACCTCAGGCCGTGCCCTCCTTCCAGTGGGGCTTAACCGGGGACATCAAGGTGCACCCCCAGTGCTGGGTCTGGGGAACTCAGGCCATGCCCCCACCCAGCGGGGCTTGACAGGGGATCGCAGGCCATGTCCCCCATCTGGTGGGGCTTGATGGAGGACCTCAAGGCACACCCCCCACCACAGTCTGGGCTGGGGGACCTCAGGCCATGACCCCCGTCCTGGCGCCAGGGGACCTGAGGCTATACCCCCTGCCTGGCAGGGCTTAACAAGGGTGGGACTGGCCAGGTCTGGATCTAGCCCAATGGAGGGGGGTGCGCGGCTGGGTCTGTGTCTCACGCAATTTTGAGGTGCATGTGGGTGGGCGGGGACTTGACTCTGGGTCCCGTGGTGTGCCCCAGACTCTGACAGGAGGAAGGTTTTCATATACATTTTACTAATTTTCTTTCATCTCTGACACTTCTATTATAAAGAAAGGGCAAATAGAAATATTAAATTATTTCCTCTAATTAATCCCCTTTTAATGTGCACAAATTTCGTGCACCAGGTCACTAGTATAAAATAAAAAAGGAAGAGAGAGCAGTCATGATGGAAGGAAGAAAAGAGCTAAAGAAATAATAGTGGGAAAAATCCAAATAATTGCTGATAATTCAGAGGTAAAATTTCAATACAATTGTAAAATAGTCATTAATAACATAGAAGAGACATGCCATAGAATTAAATATATAAAATCCATGCATGTCTACAACAAAATATTAATCTTACACCAAATCTCTACATCATAAGGCCTGGGAAGTAGAGAGTGGAGGAGAGAAATGAAGGTATGCGACAAGGATTGTCCTTTCAGAGAGAAGATTTTAGACTACTGATTACTTTTTGACATTGCTAAGGAAATAGGATTTGAAATATATATATGTGTGTGTGTAAATATGCGTATAAATTAAAATACAAGTATAAAAAAAGGAAAGCAGACTTCTATTTCACTGGAGAAATAAAAGCAAGAAATAATGTTTGCTCAATTAGCTAGAGTCTGGAAAGGAGAACATTTAGGGAAAGAGGAAATGTAAACACCATAAATTAAGATGACAGAAATAAAACCAAACATACAGTGATTACAGTAAATATTAATAATTTAATTTCTCCTATTAAAAGACAAACACTATTAGAATTTTTCAGGGGAATTTAACCATATGTTGCTGAGGAAATCTGAAGGAAAATAATGAAAAAGGTTAGAAATAAAGGTTAGGGAAAACTATAAATATTGAGTTAAGTTGGCAATTATTTTTCCTAAGGAAAGATTTTCTATATTTAAAGATAATATGTCCCACTGTTTTTTATTTTGCTCTATTAATATGCTCTTATTTTATGAAATGTTAACCTTAGGTCAGTTGCTGAATTATTTTGAAAATTTTAACTCTTGTAAAAAAAAACAAAACTCAAAGTCTGGCCTCAGGGATATTTGAGTTAGAATTAGAAATCAAGCTTCTGTCAAGACTTAAAAAAATAATAAAACCTGCTAATTCCAGATTATGTTCCAGGGCCACAATTATATGTTACCTAATTTCTCTTTGTATCATTTTTTTTTTATGTTTTGTTTTGTATTACAAAAATGTCAAACTTGGTAGTTAGAAAAAATTCAAATGATTCAAAGGTATGTAAAACACATAATTCCTAACACACACATACATACACACACACACACCAATTAGCTCTTCAATTACTGCAGTGGTGTGGAGAGCCAGTTCTTCCTTTGAACACGTTAGATGCTCATTTCCATTTCCCAAAGCCTTCTTAATGCATCTGCTCTAACCCATCTACTTGTCCTAAGGGCCTGGGTTCAGGATGTTCTGCCTGTCTCTTACAAAGATCCATGTTTAAAACATTAATTCAGTAAAATACCCTAAAAGGCCAAAGCTAAAATACCCGCTTCATCCAGTGGCCTCCTGGATGAGGAAACGTAGATCCAGAGAGGAAAGAGGCCTGCCCAATTGCCCACTGCCGGTGTGTGGCAGAGCTGGGACTAGGGACTCAGTGCAGAACTCTTCTTTTGGCTTGTTTCATGTGATTGAAAGCCCAACCCAAACTGTCTTTGATTCCGTAAATGAGAAGCTGAGGATCAGAACTGGACTCAGGTGAGACCTGACCCCCTTGTTGCACTGTATGACACCGGAATGACGTTTCCTGGACAGGTGGCTTTCTTCCATGCTGGCTTCATTCTCAGGCTCCACGTGGTGGCAACATGACTGCTAGCATCACCAAGTTTGAATCCAAATTCACGTCTAGCTGTAAAGAGCCCGGACCCCTGATTTTTACCATCAAAGGATCTTTGTGTCTCTCTGGATCAACCAGGATCATGTGACCATCCCTGAACCAACCAGCATAACCACAGCAATGCCTGTTCTGATGGATCTGGTCTGAGCCATGTGACCATCCCTAGAACAGGAAATGCATTCAACTCCACCCAAAGCACATGAGCTGAGAGTCGGAGAGGAGTGTTCCCTGGAGGAAATGGTGGGCCCTCTAGAAAAAGGATGCATGAGGCTGCGTGCCCAAGCCAAGTCTCCTTCCTCCTGGCCCAGTAAGTTCACGCTGCACAGTCATCAAAACGTGTTCATCCCTCCACTCAAGGAAGCAACTGTTCCTAGTCATCCTGTTCCAGAGGCGGGAACAACCAGGCCGGAGAATCTGGACTCAGGTTTTTTTTTTGTTTTTTTCTGGAGTGCTGGCTGAGGGGCGATAGTGAAGGATGACGATAGCAACACCATTGTTCATTGTTCTGTCATCATCTATTGCAAATTCCAAATCAGCAAAAGCATAAGCTGTCTGGAGTGACAAATCCTGTGATAAATGGAAGGCCTCCTGGTTGCTAAGCACGGACCTTGTTCCAATTATTGATTGTGAAAAATCAATGGAGAATATGGAACCTGAGCTAATAATCTTCTCACCTCGATATACTTTCAAAACTGGCTAGCCAGAGTGTCGGATTCAGACAGTCGCCAGTCCTACGGGTGCTGCGTATGGAATCCCTTCCGTCTTGGGTGTGCACTTCAGGAAGATGGATGGGAAGGGTGTGTCAGGCATCCCAGCTGCTCTTGGACTTGGGGTAGTGTTGGAGGGCCTCTGTCACTTGTGACTGCTCAAAACCAATAGTCTCCTTCCCCATCACATTCCTTAGACATTTTATTTCTCCCGATTACAACCCTGCATTTTGCATGGGAAAAGCAGAGCATCTTGCCTGCAGGACGTATATGACCCAGGACGGGACAATCAGTATTTCTGTGCCTCCTGGTTACAGTGATGGGGCCCACGGTTGAACTAATCAGAAATCTACCATAGATTTTTTTTTGTATAGAAAGCTGATAGAAAAAGTTATCTTTTTTCCTTCTATTTGAGGTTGTGAATGTCTGAGCCCATAGCTGTTGGTGGTGGTGGGGAGCAGGGTTTAGAAAAGCTGTGTGCAGGGAGGGAGAGGAGGCATGAGAAGAAAATAAAAAAGGCCTGTAAACACTTCTAGTAAGACATTTGCATACACATTTTCAGTTTTTCATCCATAAGCCTCCGTAGTTGGAGTCTCCCGCTGATTGTGACCATAGGTTTATGCTCAGTCCCTGTGGAGTAGAATGGCCAAACCAGACTTTCTCCTTTTTTAACCAAAGAACCTGCCAGCTGCTCTTCATTCTGGTGGGGACAGAAGGTCATTTTAGAGCAGATGTGTTGTGTGCTCTCTTTTTAATATGCAGATATATGCAAACAGGCCGAGATTTGAGAACTAATGATGAGGCCTTGGGTCTGACTTAGAGAAGCTACCTGTGCACTCCTCTTTGGTTGCTAAGAGAAGGCCACTTTGCATATGGAGGCCGGGAGTTTTCGGGGAGGAAAGACACCAACCTTCCCACAATATCTTCCCTGATTATTTTACTTAGGAAGCTGTACTGGAGAAGACTGGAGTGGACCTGGCCCGGAGTCAGTGAAACAGAAGAGCAATGGGGCCATTGATGAAAGTAATCATGAGCTTAGAGAGGTACCGGATCAACGTCTCTTTCCCACACGGACTCAGGAAAGAAGAGCAAAAGTGTTCCTGGGATCCAAGATAAATACATCTTGGGAGGCTTCTGATCTGTGCTACGGTATTTAGCTTGTGTCAGAAAGCGGCTAGGTGCTAACTGTTGCTAAGGGTCAACGCATCTCGGTTTTCCCTCTGTGGGAAGGTTTTAGAGATGTGGGTAGGGCCATCTCCCGCATCCTGTTCGAATTTCTCATTTCTGGTGCTGATAGACCAAGAGGCTACACTAGTGGAACTGGTCCCAAGCCTGTATTGAGTGGGACCTTGAATGTGTATATGCTTGTGTGTTTTCCTTACTGCAGACAATGCTAGCTGTTCAAGTTGCATTCCATTATTATGACTTAAGAGTGTTCGGTGCACTTTTGTAATCCATAGAACATGCGCCAATAGGTTACTGGCTTTCTGTTTGAAGACATGCAGTAGGATAAGTTGGTGCTAGGGATTTGGCGCTCATGGCTACTAAGCTTGTTGTTGTTTCTAGAGGTTTTCAGGAAATAAATCATAATAAAATACCTTGTGGATTCATGTTGATACTTAGAGTTTTAAGTCAAGGCTTCTCTTTATTCAGCCTCTTCCCCATACATCAATATGTCCTCTCTTCCATTCCAAGAGTCCTGGTGTTGAAGGGCATGGGGAGTGATACAATTAGAATAATTTCTCATCTGTTTCATCCAATTTTAAAGACAAAACAGCCTCAGAATAATAATACTAACACCACCTCCACTGTGATTCTTGAAAACGTTAAACATTTTTGATATATGCTCTTCTCATTCCCCTCCTTTTTTCCCCCAAGCTTAATACATAAAACCTACATACAGCAAAGGTTACCTGTTTCAGGTACACAGGTCTATAAATTTTGACAAACTTTTAGATAATCCTTTTTTTGTTGTTGTTAATCCTCACCTAAGGATATTTTTCCATTGTTTTTTTTTTTTTTTTTTCTTTTTAGAGAGAGTGGAAGGGAGGAAGCGAAGAGAGAGAGAGTGTGTGTGTGTGTGGAGAGAGAGAGAGAGAGAGAGAGAGAGAGAGAGAGAGAGATGAGAGAGACACATGGATCAGTTGCCTCCTGCATGCACCCGGGGCCAGGGATCAAACCTGTAATCCAGGTATGTGCCCTTAACCAGAAATTGAACCAACAACCCTTTGCTCTGATGCTCTAATCACTGAGCCACAATGGCCAGGGCAGACCCCCCTGCCATCCTATCTAATAAAGCAGGAATATGCTAATTGACCATCACTCCATCACAAAGATGGCTGTACCCACAGCTGAAGCCAAATTCCCATAAGGAGCCTTAATGAGCAATCAGCAGGGATCTAAGGCTACGCTCTCCCTCGCCCCCCGTAGGGCTTGACAGGGGACCTCAGACAGTGCCCCCCACCTGGCAGGGCTTGACAGGGGACCTCAGGTCACGCCCCCCGCACTGGTTTCAGGCTGGGGGACCTCAGGCCACACCTCCCACCCCGGCGCCAGGCCAGGGGACCTGAGGCCATGCCCCCCGCCCAGTGGAGCTTGATGGGGGACCTCAAGGTGCACTTCCCGTCCTGGTGCTGGGCTAGGGGACCTCAGGCTGCTCCCCCGACCCCAGCACCAGGCCAGGGAACCTCAGACTGCACCCCCACCTGGCGGGGCTTGACGGGGGACCTGAGGCTGCGCCCCCCCCCCACCTGGCGGGGTTTGACGGGGGACCTCAGGCCATGCCTCCCACCCAGCGGGGCTTGACAGGGGATCGCAGGCCATGTCCCCCACCTGGCGGGGCTTGACGGGGGACCTCAAGGCACGCCCCCCACCACGGTCTGGGCTGGGGGACCTCAGGCCACACCCCATGTCTTGGCGCCAGGCCAGGGGACCTGAGGCTACGTCCCCTGCCCAGTGGGGCTTGACAAGGGTGAGACTGGCCGGGTCTGGATCTAGCCCAATGGGGCAGGGGCCGGCCGGGTCTGGGTCTCATGCGGTTTTGAGGCGCATGTGGGTGGGCGGGGACTTGACTCTGGGTCCTGTGGTGTGCCTCAGACTCTGACAGGAGGAAGGTTTTCATATGCATTTTACTAATTTTCTTTCATCTCTGACACTTCTATTATGGAGAAAGGGCAAATAGCAATATTAAATTATTTCCTCTAATTAATCCCCTTTTAATGTGCATGGATTTTGTGCACCGGGCCACTGATTCTTAATAATTATGCTGAATCTGCATTGCCAGAATACATGTAACAATTTCATGATCTACTCCTCCCTGTGTTTTTTCATTTTGTCTTAGTTCTATGTATCTTGGTAGCTATTAATTTAATGCTCATTAGCAGTCATTATGTCACCGACCCTTTAGTTATGCTGGCTGTCTAAAACTCATTCCACAGTAGAGTACTCAGAAAGGGCTGTAGGAACAAAATTTCATAGGGTTGTCTGTGTCCATTGTACTTAAAAATCAATTTTGCTACATATAGGATCCTTGGTGCTTTTTTCCTTGAGTATCTCAAATATATTAATTTTCTTCTGACCTAAAGCCTGGTTTTCAATGCCTTAATAACAATAATCTAATTTTCCCTTAAAAGTCACATATTCTTCTTTGCTGGATGCAGAAGGTTTTTTTTTTTTTAAATGTCCCAGATCTTGCTGAAATATGTCTTGATGTTGAGCATTTTGGTTCAGTGTTTTCATGTATGCATTATGCTCTTTCAAAATGTAATTTCCAATTGTTATTTTTTAATTTCAGGAACGTTTTTTCAAATATAGTTTTTAGTATTTCTCCTGTTCCATTGCTTTGGTTTCAATCTTCAGAGATTCCTACTATCCATGTGTTCAGTCTTCTTTGACTATTTTTAGTGCTTGCCACTTTCTTGATCGCTTTTTCTGTCATTCCTTGTTTTGAAATTTATTTTTTAAATTGTGGTAAAATATCCATAACATAAATTTTAATATTTTAAGCATTGTTTAATATATAATTTAGTGTAGTTAAGTATATTCACGTTATTGTACAACCATCACCACAATCAATCTCTAAAACTATTTTTCATCTTGCAAAACAGAAACTCTACCCATTAAAGAGGAACTTCCCATTTGCTCCTACCCTGGCAGCCGCCATTCTGTTTTTTGTCTCTTTGAATTTGACTACTCTAAGTACTCCATATGAGTAGAATCACAATATTTGTCATTTTTTTACTGCCTTATGTCACTTAACATAATGTTTTCAAGTTTCATTTATGTTATAGCATGTGTCAGAATTTCCTTCCTTTTTATGGCTAATATTCAGTTTTATGGTTCTACCACATTTTGTTTATTCATTCATTCATCATTGGACTTCTGAATCATTTCCACTTTGGGCTAATGTGAACATGGGTATACAAATATCATGTTCTTCATTTCTTATTGACTTTTCCTGACTTTCCACTTTCTGTTTCTCCCCCCTGCCCCCATGAGTTACCGTATTTAATCCTCAAAACAACTGTGAGAGTTACTATTACCCCATTTCACAGACGTGCAAACTGAGGCCAAGCAACTGATGGTTCCCGCCTCACTCCTGTGTTCTTGGACAGTTCTCGCCTCCGCATGTGTTTTCCTACTGTTAAGTGGAGATCATAAACGGCACCTACTTCCTCCTGTAGTGAGACGAATGGGCATGTGTTCTGTCATCATCGTGGCTCCTACAACCCAGTGGGCCAGGCGGGGCCCTTCTGTTACTTTAAGGCATTGTTTCTATTGTGCTTTCTAGTTGCCCACAGTCCTCAGTTTCTGCCTCCTACACCTCCTTCCTAGTCCTCCCTCACAGACATCTGGTCCATGCAGGTCTCCATCTCTTAGTGGTGTGTCCCCACCCTCTTGCATTTTGGAGTTAATGGGGGTTTCTTGCTCCCTAGATTTGTTTTTAAATGTTGTCCATGAGTTTCCACTTTTTCTATCTAGTTGCTCTGTTTTTGTGGGGATTGAAGGAGATTGAAAAACTGTTGCCACTGCTACCATCTTCTAAGGACCTTCCCACTTTGTTTCTCTTCTTAATTCCTGTTTTATTTCCTGCATGCTTAGACATTCATTACTGGGTGCTGCTCATTTGTCTTGGAAATTTATTTGTGGCAAACCCCTAAGGATTGGGGGAAAGCTGTGTTCCTCCAGAGAGCATCTTCATCTGCCTCTGCCGGACCCCTGGGGCACAGTCTATGAGTGTGTCCATGGCTTGGAGGTCTTTGGACACTATGGGAGGTTCAGTTTAGGCTGAGCCCCTGTGATCATGGCTTTTTAGAGAAGGTGTTTTTTCTCCCTGCGCTGCTCAGCACGGAATAAAGTTTCTTTCAGACTCGGTATTGGGACCTGTCTAGGCGCAATGGTTTTCCTCTGGTTCATCCTTACACTGATATTGTAGCATTTGGGGCCCCATATTTTGTAGAGTCTTACTTTTCACTTTCCATGTTGGGAAGGTCCTAGACCCAACATTTAGTCCCTTGTGCCCTGTGAGGTTATAAAACCTGAAGCCTAAGTTCATTAGGTTTGGGAAATGCTTTCAGCACAAAAAGAAAAGAAAAAAAAAATGGTTCAACACTGTGCTTACCATCCTGGATTTCCGCTTTCCCTTAGATTTTGGCCAGGTAATTCGTCACCATCAGCCTTTGTTGTTGTTTTCAGTGAGATGCTTGGACTTCCGTTCAATCAGAAACAACAGTTTAAAATGATCTTCTTTCTTCTGTTTAGGGTTTTGTAGAAATATTGTCCCTCTGTGCAGTCATAGAAATCGCTCTCTTTTTCTTTCAGCTAGCTATCAGGAACCATGCTAGGTGAAGTCGGGGTGTCCAAGTATGGGCGCCCAAGAGCCTCTAACAAGGCTCAAGAAGGCCAGATCCAATCCTAGAACCCAGGTCACATCTACACACAAGGCAAGGCATGCTGGGTCCGTCCTCCCCTGCCTTTTTCTCCCGCAGTGAGGGCCCTGGCTGCAGAAGACCCACCTTTACTTCTGAGCTGGCGCAGATGTGTTTTTCTTAGTTATCAGCAAGGACAGGACATGTGTCCTCGAATCAGACAGCCTGGTTCCATAAGGACAGTGTCACGACCTTGAACATGCAATTTAATCTCTCAAATCCACTTTCCTCCTTTTCAAAGGGAATGAAAAAGTACATGCTTTATTGGGATGTTCTGAGAACTGCATGTGATCAAGTGTTTAGCACGGTGCCTGGCACGATTAAAAGCTCTCAGCAAACATTATCTGTACTTTTAATATCCCCAGAGTGCAGCTTTGTGGCATTTTTCCCTTCATTTTCTTTCTTTCCACTTTCCACTTTGGGGAGGTCCTTTTCTCATCTATCCCCTCACACTTCATCCAGAGTGAGATCTCTTTGCTCATCACAGTTACTCTTTGCCAGACCAGAAATGCTGAAGCAACGTTTTAGGGGCTGAAATGGGAAAAGAAGGGCGAGAGACTTCCTGAGTGAATGGAGAAGGCCCGGTGGAGCGAACGAAGCCGCACTGCAGAGCCAGGTCCCCCCGGATCCAGAGAAATGATGGTGCTCAAGAGGGAGGAAAAGGATACGGCCAAAGCGAGGGGCGGAGGAGCAAGACAGAAGTGGGAGAGTCCTGTGCCTCCAGAGAGGGGGTCAGTGACAGCGGAGTGTGTGGGTAATGGAGTCTCACGTTTACTGCGCTATTGATTGCGAGAATTCTGCAAACAGCAGGGTTGAGTGGACGAAGGGAACTGCCCTCTGGGCTTCAGCTGGGTTTGCAGAGTGGCAGCGTTTGCTTCTGGCTGACTTCTGTTCTTTTTAACTTGACACCTTAGCTCTCACCATCAAGAGGCCCAGGGCCCCTTTGGCATCCCTGCTTTGACCGTCCCGGGTGACCACAAACTTTTCTGAACTCCTTCTCTTACATCCCCACCAAAACTCATCTCTCCGGCAATCAAGCGTTGGTGAATTTTCTCTGCCCTGCTCATTTGACAAACAGACCCATCCTAAATCGTGGTGTGCTGATGGGTTCATTTCTTCTCCATTCTTGGAATATTCTAATGAGGGTTTTCCGGAAAGCTGGTCGCCTCGGCCCAAGGATGGCACATTGATTCTATCTTGCATGACAACTCCAGTCCAGTGCCGGGGAGAGTGTCGAGAAACAGGACCCATACCTGGCTGCTGCGGCTGTAAAATGAGGCAGCCACTCTGGAAGACAGAATGGCAGTTTTCTGAAAAATTGATCATGTGACCCAGCAATTGCACTCCTGGGCATTGACCCCAGGGAAATGAAAACTTACGTTGACACCTAAGCACACAAATGTTTATATCACTTTTATTCATAATAACCCCGAATTGCAAACAAGCCAGAAGTCCTCCCGTGGACAGATGGTTAAACTGTGGTGCATCCGTACCATGGAATACGACTCAGCAATAAAAAGGAACACAGAATTGACTGGTGCCACAACCTGTGAATCTCCAGAAAATTGTGCTGAGTGAAAAAGACGAATCTCACAAGGTTACAGACTGTGGGATGCATTTACATAACATTCTTGAAATGGAGACTTATAACAATGGAGGGCACATGAGTGGTAGCAGGGTCGGGGGGAAGGGGGACAGGAGGGACTCGGGCACAAATACTTGATGGATACCTTCGGTGATAGAAATGCCTGGTACCCTGACTGTAATGATGTTAATTTCCTTGTTGTTATACTCTCCTATAGTTTTGCAAAGCATTCCCGCTGGGGGAAATTGGGTAAAGGGCACTTGGGATTTCTGCCTTATTTCTTACAACTGCCTGTGAATCTACAATTATCTAAAAATAAACTTTCATTTTTTAAAATGCTAATGTACCTCAAGGTCTCAGAACAGTGACTAGTGCAAGGCCAGAGCTATGTAGTGAGCATTTGCTGTTGTTAATAGTGATCGTATATTAACTTGCCAGCTGTGTTGGATTCCAATCCCATGGATGATAGGAAGTGAAACAGTCTCCACCCGTGTGGGAGGGAGAGGAGAAAGTGGTGAGTCTGGCCACCCTCCGTGCAGGTACCTAGAAGAAGCCTCTCTCACATCCTGGCATCAGCAGAGCTCCTCCCTTCTGTTCAGCTCCTTCTTGGCCTCCAGAGGGCCTAGCATGACAGGACAGACCAATGATATCCTTCCCAGAAGGTCACAAATCTCTAAGACACTGCAGGATCCCCCAGCCTTGGGGAAACATCTCCTGCCCAGTTCTTTGTAGAAGCATTTAAGCGGAGCCCACGGCTCATTTGCTTCCATCAGCACGTAGATGGTGCAAATAACGTAGACCTATGTGTGGTGGAGAAAGACGTCTCATTCGGGTTGTCGTGCTCCCAGAATCCAACACAGTTCTCTCCTCCTTAGGAATGTCACACTCTGAGAGCCTCCCTCAATGTCCTCCCTCTCTCTGAAGGCGTTCCCAGAATCCCTTGGCCCTCTCTCTGAAGGCGTTCAAGCCTCCGTCATGTTTGTATTTGGGCTGGTGGTTCCGAAGGAGGGCTGATACGGTTCCCTCGAGAGTGGGGCATTTGGACACAGAGCCAGATTTTTGCTTGTTTGCCTGGCACACAGAACACAGTGCTTTCCTCCTCCCTTTCCTTGGCATGAATGCATGGCATGTTTTCTCTCCTCTGGCTTTTATCTTGTAACCACACTGCACCGTGATTACGAAGCCATGAAGACTCAGTACACAGGGGCTGAACGTAGTGTTGACATTAAGTGAAACTCCTAACCTGGGAGATCGGACACCTATATCATGATACGCATCATTGTCGCCGTGCTGCAGGGCAATTAAGCACAAGTTACATGCTCTTCACGTAAACGAAAGCAATTCCTCTCTTCAAGAGGCCAGACCATGTAAGTCTAGAGTTAAGAGAATGCCAGCTGGGAAGAGGCTGACTCAGCAAAGCTTCTCTTCTTGCTGAAGGAAGGCCTTTCCCTTCTTGGTCCCACTTGGGTGTGACAGGTCATACCAGGACCAGAACCACAGGGCACTCACCTGTCAGCGGCTCTAACGCCCTGTGCTTATACTTTCCTTAAGGACCAGATGGCAGTGATAGTTGAGACTCTTGCTCAGTTGAGCCTGGCGTATCTCCACCTGTAGCAGGGTTGTATTCCGGTGATGGAGAGTTGCCCGTGTGTAGGTTTCTAACCAGTGTTTCCCACTCTCAGCTCCAGGAACTAGCTCTTCTAAAGGGGCTGGAGAAGAGGGTTTAAACAGGTGTAGATTCACCACCGTGAGCCCCTGAAAGGAGTTTGTCTCTGGGACTGGAGAGATCTGGGTTCCGTTTTTAGCTCTGTCACGTACCACCTCTGTGAACCTGGACATGTTACTCACTTACCTCTCAGAACTTCAAGTCATTATCTCTAAAATGTGGGCGTAAATAGTTACTTGGCTAAGTTTGTTTTGAAGTTTGAGATCATATTTATTCAGTTTCTGGTACCTATTAGACACTGAGTAGCTAGGAACTAAAATTATTCGTCATAACTCAGATGACAGAACACCAAAACTGTATGATCATTGCTGACATGTTTAACCTTAATGTCCGCTGGGGTTACTCTGTTCTTTGGAATTCAAATGAAATGGACTTTTCCCCCATCCTACATGGTGGGAGAGCCCGTGTCCCTGCTGTCTCTCTGGGACCCTCAGAGGCCTGAGGCATATTAGTGCCCACACTTCTCTGGTGACTGCCTTTGTGTTTCTCCTTTCATGGAATTAGATCAGTTTCTTGCACGCAGTGTCCACAAAGGGTGAAACCCCAATTCTCCTGAGACAAAGTTATATTCACCAGATTATTGGTAAAGCTTTAAGGCAATAGAGGTTTATCCGGCGATCCCCCAAATCTACGCTGGAATACTACACATCCTGCTCCTAAAACATACCCTCTGACCACTCCATTTGGAATTTGTTGCTGATACTATTTCTCTGCAGGTTCCATCTTGCTGTTTTGTTAGTCCCCTTCTCCATTCCTCCCCCTCACTCCTACCACCCACCAAATTCCTGCTAACCAAACAGAGAGCACCTCTGTCAACGGAGCTTCCTCCTTCCACACAAAAGTAGCCCATCAAGGCACTTTCCCAATCAGTCATGGGTCTCACCCTAAGAGGGTCTCTGGAGCCAGCTGTTGAAATAACATTTTTTTTATTCCGCAACGTGGGGCAACTTGGAAGTGCAAACGTCTTAAGACTCTGGGTCAGGGCTGCCGTCTAAGGTTTGGCAGGTTGTGCACTGCACAAAGACGTGTAGCCAAGAAGGCCGAAACGTAGCTAGTTCTCCACTCTCCAAGCTCTGTGCCCTTTGATGATGAGTGTGAGGCAAGATAGGGACAGCTCCTGACAAGTGGAATGAGGAAGTAGGAGTGGACAGGGGGCATCACAGACCAATATGCCACTAGTCCTCTCACCAGAGCCCCCACCTCCACGCATGAGCAAAGGGAAACAGTTTATGACAGGAAACCCCTGGGGTGGTTAGAGCGGTCCACAACAAGAACTGGCTAAAACCAGACCAATCCAAGATGAAGAAAAAATTGACCAAAAAATGACCGCCAAAGCTTATTATACCATCATTATAATGAAAATTGACACCAAAAGTACAAGGGGGACCCAGGGGGGACCAACACCATGGCACTTATTAGGAGCAAGACCCCCTCCCAACCATCAGGTGGAAACAGAATTTGATCACAAAGTTCAGAAACAGCCCACCCTTGGATGCACAAAGTCCCAAGAACTGACTGACCCAGCACACAACGCACTCCTGACTTTGCTCTCGTCCACTCGGACCCGACTGGCACTTTCCCTTTTTTCCAGCGGCTGCTTGAGACCTGCCACCAGGGGAGCAGCGAGTGGAGGCCATCTGTAGTCCGGGATCCTGTCTCCAGGAACCCTGAGCTGGCCTCTTCCTTTCTCTACCTAAATAAAACTTGCTTTTGCTCTCACTCAAACTCATTCTTGAATTCGTTCCTCTGCGAGTCAAGAGCCTGGAGGTCCCGGACCACCAGCTCGGAACCAGTCTAGTGACAGGTGTTTTCCTAGGTCAAGCACTAATGTGGGAATAGCTTTCTGTCCTTCTCTGCTGGGACTGGGAGTGGTGGTGGTGGTGCTTTCTTCTAATTTACCTTTCCAGGGGGCATCATTTTCCCTTTCTCATAAAGGTGTGTGTGTTAGCAGCGGCAGAGCCCTGGACCGAAGTAGCACTGTGTCGGCAACTGAGTGGGAACCACAGCAAGGCTGTGTCGCTTTGAGGAAAGATGTCTGCGGTTCTCCCCCAGCTGTCACTGGGAGGTATCATTTGCATATTAAACAAATATTTAAAATTAGCCATGCAGCAAACAATCAGAAGCTGGCATCACAGATGTCACTCCTTCAAAGCAACAGCAGGGACTTAAATGTGCCTCTAGGTGTTCACATCTGGATTGGGGTGGTGTGACTTGAGCTGGGATCACTTTCTATGATCGGTGAACTTTTCAGGTAAGAAAGGGAAAACAAAATTTAAAAAAATGTAAAAAATAAAATAAAAACCACTTTCTATAAACCCCAATCCTACAGAGCTATTTTGAGGGTCAGCTGTGATAATGCATTTAGACTAGTGCCTGGCCAAGCTAAGTGCTCAGTAACATTTGCTACAACTGTCATTATTCCTGGGGTGACAGCTGAAATATCTATAAATGGACTGATCAGAATGGACAACACCTATAGACAATCAGCACAGCCATTATCCGACTTGATGTTTCTTACTCGGTCAAACTCTGTAATTCACATAATAGCCCAGTGTTTGCAGAATAAGCTAAGAGCTTGACATGTTTTATTTTGTTTAATAAACATGTAGTCAAAACCTCATGTTGTAGGGAATAGCATTAGCCCATGTTACAGATGAGGAAACTGAGGTAAAGAAAAGTTGAGTTGGCCAAAGTCGCACCACAGCCATTGGAACTCAAGGCAGAACTCATGTCCTTGGCCCCTTGCTCTACTGTTCCTCTCCCTGAGGCACAATAGAAGGATGTATCCAACTCCTTTGATTTAACAGGTAATCCTTTTTGGTGATGCAGTCACTGTGGCCAGCTAAGTACATTTTTTTTTTTTAAACAACTTTATGCTTTTCTCTGGTTCCCAATTTTTCCTCAGTTGTTCGAGTATTTTTATAACTGGAAAAGGAGTGATAAAATAAAATGTCAGTTAAATTTAAAGGAGAAAATAAATAGATGCTCCCCCCCCCCCAATCAACGGTATAATCGATTTGTGTATTGATTATATTGCTTTCTTAGGCACATTACTACATACCCATTAGCTCGCTTTGTCTTCACCATGCATTGGGAGGGGGGAGGGGTGTTATATTCGTATTTGAATGGGATTAAACATCCCCAAGGGGAGTGGGTGCAGATTGGATGCCTGAATCATTCCCGCTGCCCGTGTTCAGGATTATCTTCATCTGAAGGCAGAACAAGCAGCAACCCACTCTTGAGATTTGAAACTGCTGTTTATTCTTTCTCCAACTAAAGCAGTGTTTGTTTGTTCGTTACACTTAGTGACTGTAAGAAAGAGGTGGGGATACTTGTTGAAAATGTGGGTTCTCACGCTAAGAAATCTTGACTTACTCGAGCTGGGGCAGCCCCAGGAGCCTTCTTACCAAGCACCTTAGGAGGTTCAGCTGGGAGTCATTCTTCTCCGTTGCTGTGGATGGGAGGGGCGTGGGTGAGGGAGGCGGAGGAACAGTCTCGGCACTTTCTCGTTTATTCTCACAACCACCATCATTAGCCCCATTTTACAGATGTTTAAACGGAAACTCAGAGAGTTCAAGCCGATGGCAGAGCCAGAGCTCTGCCCCAGCCCCGCCAGACCCAAGGCCTGCCCTCTTGACCCACATGTTAACAGTCATTCCCAGATCCAGGTCTACCAGCTGGTCCCATCATAGTCACTAAGGCCTTTTGTTAAAAATCATGTTCCCAGCCCTAGCCAGTTTGGCTCCGTGGATAGAGCTTCGGCCTGTGGACCACAGGGTCCTGGATTTGATTCCGGTCAAGGGCACGACACTCGGTGGCAGGCTCCTCCCCGGCCTGGGCCCTGGTTGGGGCGTGTGCAGGAGGCAACCAATTGAAGTGTTTCTCTTACATCGATATTTCTCTCTGTCTTTCCCTCTCTCTAAAAATCAGTGGTAAAATATCCTCGGGTGAGGCTTAAAAAAAAAAAAAATCCATGTTCCCAGACCCACCCCTAGAATCACTGAATCAGAACCTGAGTGAAGGGTCAGATTCTGACTTTTTTCACAAGGGCTCCAAGCAGGGCTCTGATGTGCCCAAGCAGGGCTGTTATTCAGCTGGTGTGCCCTGGCATGGTTATTTAAGTTGGTTAAAATGTCAGAATACCTCCATGCTGGTGGTAAACACCTTGCTGTCCACAATCTTGGGTGCCCCCTCCATGGCCTGCACATCCCAGGACGCCTCACCATCCAGCTAGCAGAGGGCTCATCGGGGCCTCCGGGTCTTCTCCAGTGCTGAAGCCACTGGGTATTCTGACCCGTGGGTGCTCACACACACCTGTTATCAGATTTGTACTATCCCCTGCATATGAGTCCATCTCCCTCTTCAGTTCATTGGCCCTGAAAGACAGGAAAGATGACTGACTCACACATCCTATTTTGCAAATGGGCCCCTGACACAGTCAAATGCTTATTGAATTTAGTTGTGTGTTTTTTAATCATAATTATATGATTTTTATTCATTTACATGTGTTATAAAAGGGGGCCTGTACAGAAGTGGGGGGAAGACCCAGAGCTGATTTCTGGAGACTGTACCTCGGGGGGACCTGAGAATCCTGGGACGGAATAAGGGCTCCAAACTTTGAGGCACTTGGGAGAACGAGAGAGCAGGGATGTTGCCGAAAGAGAAAGTGAGGTGCTCAGCAGACAACGGGTCCTCAAAGAGACATTTGTTCAATGTTAGGTGAGTGAACATAACAAGAGAATTGCAATTGGACTCATTTTTCACATAATCTAAAGAGAAGAAAGGACCCGCGGGTAGAAGTATGTCAGCTGCGATTCCACTGCGGCCGCGGCATGTGGAAAAGACATTAAATTCTCAGGAAGGAACCCATTAAGCCAAATAAACGTCACAGTAGCCAAACATTATTGGCTCCCTGACTTCCACAGATAACTTTAGCGATGCTTATTTCCTTAGCTGAGAAATCACGGCCAGGTATTTTCGATGGAAATGAGTTTCGCAACCTCCAACATGTTTGAGAAAAAGAAATATTTTGACACTCCATTCCAATAATAGATAATGCAGAATAATCTCCGGGTGAATCAGCAATGTGGAACAATTGGCTTCATCACAGAAAAGCTGGCCTCCGCCTACCCCCACCTTTCCTTTCTGGAACGTCTATATCATCTCCCATGCTGCTCTCGGTGCTTCAGAAAAGTAATAAGAAATGTAGGGTAATACACTGTAAATGTGTTTGTCGCAGAGCCGAAGTTCCGCACCGCCCGGCTCGCCCACCAGCTTCCTTGGCACTCGGTCAGGTTCGCTGACCAGGGTGTTGCAGCGGACTCTACGGATGTCTAACTAATTAACCCCTGATTATGGCAGAATGAGGTTTATAATAGAGGCCAGTGCACCAAGGCTGCATTTGGGAGACGTAGAGAAAAAAATAAAAAGTAAAACTGTAACCAAGCCAGCTCAGAGCATGCGAAAGAAATCAGAGCAGAATGCAAACAGCCGGCCAGACGGCTCCCTGCCCTCAGCGATGGGATTTCCAAGTTGAAGTGAGCTTTAAAAAGAAATTCTCCAATCCAGCCATTCAGTGCAAACCCCTAACCACCCTGGAGCTCCCTGGCACAAAAACGAATGCGATGTCCATTCTTGACCGCAGAGGTGACTCCCAAGGCAGCCTCTAGCTCCTAAGGCAAGGCAGGTGGGGAGGTCATTGATGCCCGGGGTCTCTGCTTCTTGTGTGTCCATCACCACGCCTCCGTGGAGAAGCGATGGGCATAAACCACTTTGGCAAGGAAGGTTTTCCATTCCTTGTTGCAAAAATGAGCCCAGTGTTTTCATGTTCTTTCCACACAGTGGGTTGTGAAGGATGAAGTCATAGGGTTTGCTGATGTTGTAGAAATAACATGAGGTTTCTCAACCAGGAGTCATCCCTAAAGTGTCCAGAAAAACTGATGTCGGTTAGCTATTAACTAAAGATCCTATATACGTAAATATACATATAGGTATAGATCTGCTTTCATTCCCTCCCAAATACCATGATTTTTCTATCTTAAAATAAGCAAAGAATTTTGGGTTTGGAAGGTCTGAGTTCCAATTGCAGCTCATCTCTTCTGAGTGACGCTAGGCAAACCCCTTACTTTATCTGAGCCTCAGTTGTCTCTGCTGCGAAATGGGACTGGCCATTTCTGACCAAGGGTGCTTTCGAGTGCTCAGATCAGAAGAAGGGCGAATGGTCTTCTCCCCAGTCTAGCTTACACAGTGTCACCTGCCCCTGAAATAATTCGGAAAAGGCCCAGAGCCCACAACACCCCTAAGGACAAGGCAGTGTGTAAGCTGCCAGGACATGGGGCAGGTGGGCCAGGAGGCTGGGAGAGGCTGATGTCATGCATTATAAAACCAAAGCTCCTGTGCATATCAATAGATGCACACAATTCCTGAGAGAAGAGCAAGAAAAATGTACACAATTCTGTGTCTGAGCATAGTTGGCCCAGATGCTCTGACAACTCATTTTCATCACCACCACTATCATCATCATCATCATCATCATCATCATCATCATCGTGGCCACTGTTCCTTAACATTCTGATTGAGAAGTCATGCCTCCACCTTGCTGTTGGCTAAAGGCTGGGGCAGAACTTTTATTTTATTTTTATATTTTTAATATATTTTATTGATTTTTTTACAGAGAGGAAGAGAGTGATAGAGAGTTAGAAACATCGATGATAGAGAAACATCGATGATAGAGAAACATCGATCAGCTGCCTCTTGCACAACCCCTGCTGGGGATGTGCCCACAACCAAGGTACATGCCCTTGACCAGAATCGAACCTGGGACCTTTCAGTCCACAGGCCGACACTCTATCCACTGAGCCAAACCGGTTTCGGCTGGGGCAGAACTTTTAGAACAAAGAAAAGTGAAGTCCCGATCTTGAAAAAGTTACATTTTTCAAAACTGAACACAGAATGAACATGAACTTGTTTTATATTTTCACAATGAATCTTATCTGTGGAATCAGCAGACCAACACAGCACCGTGCTGATTAAACTGCAGACTCCAACATAGTGACCTCCACACCCGGCTACACCTTAGAAACACCTGGGAGCTTAACAAACAAACAAGCGAAAACCACAATGTCCAGGCGCTGGCCCCACCCTGAGGTCCTGATTTAACTGGTCTGGGAAGGGACCAGGCATCTGGGATATTACAGCCCCCAGGGTGATTTTCACATGCGGTTAGGATTGAGGAGGACTGAGCTGAATTTGTTTCTTTTGTAACGTTTTGAAGGTGCCAGTGCAAAATAAAGATCAGTTCTTGACATTTATGTAGATACCTTATCCTGTCTGACTCTGCTATCCAATAAAAGCCAACTAGGGTACCCTGACCCCCCAAGAAATACAGGGTGTGGTCTCAGATGCAAAGTCAAATCAAAATAGTAAAGATGATTTCACTCAAGAAGTCACAACGGCAAATTCACTGGGCTGTGGGAGCCTGCCTTTGGCCATGGCTGCCTTCTCTGGCATGCGGAGAAGACTGAAGGGGCTTGTTGCAGAGGAAGAGGTGAAATTGGTAGGAACACACAATCACTCTGAGTCACTGCATGCTTCCTGTAAAAAAATGGACCTAACTTAGCCAATGCTGGCTGTGCTTAGCCCACAGTAAGGTGACCTGAGACTCCTCAGAAATGGAAGTCACCTAACCATTTATCTGTAACCACTAACATCGCACCTTTGCTAGTTTATAACTGGCCTGAGCACAGTTTCAATAGGTGAACCTTGGGTGAGACTTTCCATTTTATCTTAGAAATAGCCATGTTCCATCTGCCCGTGTTCATCAAGGTCTGGGAAAAGCACCCTCTTCTTCCCCATTCACCCCCACTAGCCTCTCATATACTGGGTCACCTCTAAGAGCTCTCCCCAACCCCCAAGTTTCCTTCACCAAAGCTAAGGACACAGTGTCACCCCTTGCTTCCCTCTCCGGGGTAGATCCTTATATCACTGTAAGGCAAGGTTTATCTTTGGGGCTTGTAGACTTAATTATTGGTCTTAATTATTTCCTCCCTTGGAATGGTATTGGACACCCACCCTCTTGCCATGGGCTCCTGGTGGGCAGTGTTTCCCCACCTTTTGCCTCTGGGCTTGGTCATGTGAGTTGCCTTAGACAATGGGATGCTGGCAGACAAGACACAAGCAGAGACTTGAAATGTGTTTGTGTGATTGGACTTGCTGTCGTGTGCATGTTGTCATTGCCATGACGTAAACCTGCTCTGGCTCACCTGTTGGTGCAAAGAGGGTGAGAGGCCTGTGGAGCCAACCTGCCCCTGGCTTACAGCTTGGAGCAGAGCATGACCAACCGGACCCTAGCTGGTGCACAGGTCAGTGAGGAAGAAATACACGCTTGCTGTTGTACAGGACTGAGTTTTGGCATGGTTTGTGATGTAGCATTATGGTAGCAATGACTAGTACTAGACTCCCCTAACGGCATGGCCTTTAACTATTGGACCTTTTCTACTTTGATACATAAAAACTATCCTGCAGTGCCCTCTCATCCTATATAATAAAGAGGTAATATGCAAATTGACCACCACGCCATCACAAGATGGCTGCCTATGACCAGGCTGGCAGGGGGGTTAGTGAGGGACAACCAAACGACTGAACAGCAGGCTGCGTGGGGCGACCAGGCTGGTGGAGGGGCAGTGAGGGGCAACCAGGCTGGCAAGGGGGCTGTTAGGGGCGACCAGGCCAGTAGGGAGGCAGTTGGGGGCGACCAGGCTGGCAGGGGGGGCAGTAAGAGGCAAGGCGACCAGGCCAGCGGGGGGGGTGGGCAGTTGGGGGCAATTAGGCTGGCAGGGGGGGCAGTGAGGGGAAACCAGGCCAGCAGAGGGGGGCAGTAAGAGGTGACCAGGCTGGCGGGGGTGCAGTTGGGGGCAACCAGGCTGGCAGAGGGAGCAGCTGGGGGCAATTAGGCTGGCAGGGGGGACAGTGAAGGGCAACTAAGCCAGCGGGGGGGCAGTTGGGGCAACCAGGCCGACAGGGGGATCAGTTAGGGGTGACCAGGCTGGCAGAGGGGGGCACTTGGGGGTGACCAGGCCAGAAGGGGGGCATTTAGGGGTGATTAGGCCAGCACGCAGAGGCAGTGAGGGGTGATCAGGCCGGCACGGGGGGCAGTTAGGGGCGACTAGGCAGGCAGGCAGGTGAGCGATTAGAAGCCAGTGGTCCAGGATTGTGAGAGGAATGTCTGACTACCAGTTTACGCCTGATCCCTGTGATCAGGCGTAAACTGGTAGTCGGACATCCCCTGAGGGGTCCCGGATTGGAGAGGGTGCAGGCTGGGCTAAGGGGACCACCCTCCCCATGCACAAGTTTCATGCACTGGGCCTCTAGTTATTTATAGCTCCCATTCTGAACTCATGTCTTCACCCTGCTCACTCACCTGCTAACATGTTGTACATGTTTATCACCTACTAGAGGCCCGGTGCACGAAATTCGTGCACGGAGGGGTTTGTCCCTCAGCCCAGCCTGTACCCTCTCCAATCTGGGACCACTCGAGGATTGTCCAACTGCCTGTTTAGGCCCGATCCTGGTGGGATCGGGCCTAAACGGGCAGTCGGACATCCCTCTCACAATCCAGGACTGCTGGCTCCCAACTGCTTGCCTGCCTGCCTTCCTGATTGCCCCTAACCCCTTCTGCCTGCCAGCCTGATCACCCCCTAACCACTCTGCTGCCAGCCTGTTTGCCCCCAACTTCCCTCCTCTGCCGGCCTGGTTACCCCTAACTGCCCTCTCCTGCAGGGTTGATTACCTCCAACTGCCCTCCCTTGCAGGCCTGGTCCTTCTCAACTGCCCTCCCTTGCAGGCCGGGTGCCTCCCAACTGCCCTCTCCTGCTGGCCATCTTGTGGTGGCCATCTTGTGTCCACATGGGGGCAGGATCTTTGACCACATGGGGGCAGCTATATTGTGTGTTGCAGTGATGGTCAATCTGCATAGTACTCTTTTATTAGATAGGATAGAGGCCTGGTACAGGGGTGGGGGCCAGCTGGTTTGCCCTGAAGGGCATCCTGGATCAGGTGGGGGTTCCCTTGGGGTGTGGGGCGGCCTGAGCGAGGAGCCTGTGGTGGTTTGCAGGCCTGCCACGCCCCCTGGCAACGCAAGCGGAGGCCCTGGTATCTGGAATTTATTTTCCTTCTACAATTGAAACTTTGTAGCCTGGAGCAGAGCCAAGCCTGGGGCTCCCTCCGAGGCTGGTAGCCATTTGTGTTGGGGTTATAATTGAAACTTTGTTGCCTTAAGCGGGTGGGCCCGGCCAGGGTGTGAGGAAAGCTTTGCTTCCCCTGTTGCCGGCGGCAACCCTGGCCTACTCTCTCAAGCTCCATTCTGCCGCCATTTGTTTGAATTTGTTTACCTTCTATAATTGAAACTTTGTAGCTTGAGTGGAGGCTTAGGCCTGGCAAAGGGCAGGCGGAAAGCTTGGCTTCCTCTGTTACCTAGGAAACCTTGCTCTCTGTGGCTGTAGCCATCTTGGTTTGGGTTAATTTGCATACTCGCTATGATTGGATGGTGGGCGTGGCTTGTGGGCGTGGCTTGTGGGTGTGTCGGAGGTATGGTCAATTTGCATATTTGTCTATTATTAGATAGGATGGTCCTTGACTGTTGATGGACATACCTTGCTCCTTGGAAAGTGTGCTCTTGGCTGTCTCTCCTGCTCCTTCAAGCTTGACATGCATTTGGTCTCTTGTTTTCATTGGTGAAGCACTTCTGTGGATGCTGGGGCTCTGCGGCCAACCTTGGAGCCACAGAGGCAGGTCCCCTCCGGGCTCAGCTATTCATGTGAGTTGGATGCAGCTACCTCTCCACTTTCCCCAGTTTTCACCAAGCACACAGTGGAGAAGCAGTGCACCCCAGTGGTTAGAGCACAGACTCAGGAGCCAAGGTGTGCGACCTCGGGCAAGCATTTCCATGTCGTCACCTGTTAATAGGGGAGGGCAATGCCTACCCCCAAGTGGCCGTGAAGATTAATTCATGGAGAGCCCTTAATGCAGAGCCTGGCACTTAGAAAGCAGTGTGTTTTTTTCTATTATTATTATTGTTAGTGTGATCCTTCACCTCCCTCAAATTACTGCCTTCTACAGCCAACACTCTCAACATTCTACCCCGTGACTGGTGTAAAACACATGAATAGCCAGCCAACTTGACTATGTTAGATGCAAGTGGTGGCTTCATGCTTTAGTGCCAGCTAAAGGTGTGCAACCCCATATCCTACAACCAAGGTGTGCAATCCCTGTAGCCCATGATTCTGTGCTAACAAGTACTCCAACTCCATTGGATAAATATGGTACAACCTTCTAGAATGTTGATTTTGCTTGACAATAAATTATTAGAAACACTGCTTTTATGTAGGGAAGTCAATTTAAAAAATATTATTAGCTTGAGGAGAATTTCTCTTAGGGAAGAAATTACCTGTGTTTAAGCGGAGGCTTTATTAGCCTTGTGGTAGAAAATTAAGCCCCAGAGGTAAGGAGCCAAAACAAATATAAAAGTTAAGAATATTTTGGGTTTCAAGTGACAGAAGACAACTCAAATTGGCCTTAAAAACAAGGGGACTTAAACAAAACAAACAAACAAAACAAGGGGACTTATTAGTTCTTGTACCTAAAAACCAGGAAGATCTGGTTTGGGATAAGGCTTCCTCTAGTAGCTCAAATAATTTTACCAAGGACCCAGGCTTGGTGTAGTGTCTGTCCTCTTTGCTTTCTGTGGTGTTCGGCTTCATCCTCGGGTTCTGGGAATTTTTCTCCCCCCAGCTCTGAGCGCTTTCCTGGTGATAATAAAATGGCTGAAGTAGTTCCTAGCTTATATATTACCTAAAGAAAACGAACCCATCTCTTCTGGGAGTCTCTCTTTCATTGGTCAAAACTGGATCATGTGTTTAAGTCTGAACCAATCACTGTGTCCAGGAAGCTGCGACATGCTAATAGGTTAAGTTTATCAGAGCCAATTCTTGTAGCTGGGGGACCCGATTCATTCTACCCAGACAATAAAACTGAGAATGGAGGAGGGCTGCATTACAAGAGCAAGATGCTATTGATGGGAGAAAGCAGACATGTTAGGATGGTAACCCACAAATGTCCAATAACACCAATACAAGAGGTGATTAAATAGCTTTGTAGAAGATAAAGAAAGGAATTCTTTTTTGCATCTGATAGAGAAGGGGAGGCTATTACTGGTTTGAGGCAAGAAAGTATACCTGTTTCAAAGGATGTTTACTGTTCAATGTAATTATTGTTGGGATATAAACCCCTAGTGGTGGGCTGGTAAATGTTTAACAGCTAGCTCTCTGGGGAAAATACATCCGTGTATTATGAACTTGACTAATGCAATGCAAAGACTGTGCAGCACACAACTATAAATGATAACAAAATATACACTATGCTTCACCATATAGCCAGCTGGCTCTCGCAGAGTGCTTTCTTGATTTTTGCAGAGTTTTTGCATCTATAGCTGAGCTAAAGTTGCAATTCAACAATGATTTGAGAAAATAGGATACAAATAAACACTTGATTCCAAGTGTAGTTCCGAAATGAATGTTGGTTGATATTTTCATTTATGTTGATGAATAAGATGGAAGGTGAAACACAAAAGACAGGCATGTCAAAACTTCACTCATTTGTCAATGATGAGAGTGACGACTACTTTGCCGAATTGGGTAATGGTTTTGAAATACCGAAAAATAATTTCTTCAATATTTATGCTAGTTACAGATACGACACACTTAAGTTTAATTTATATTAACATATTATTCATTAATTTTTAAATCTAGACAGTCAACAAAACAACAAACCAAGCCTTAATTTGTAGTATTTTCAGTTAACGTGGCATACATACTCCCACCATGGCCAGTTTCATTCTATCTACATGAAATCACTAAACACAGAACTCGGAAGGGATACAGTTACCTCCCCCATTTCATGGTGTTTCTACCTCACAGATATAGTAGACAACCTCAACAGCATAAATAATAAAATGTAGTAAAATAATTAGTAAGTAATGAGTTTTTAATATGTATTACTTTTAATAATGTAGTTTATTTAATTGTAAGTTCACATAATTTAATTTTAATAATGACCATGTTTAACAAACAGATTGCAGAATCCCTGAAAATGTAATAGCTGTCCCTTGTGAGCCCAGACCAGTGGTTGGCAAACTCATTAGTCAACAGAGCCAAATATCAATAGTACAACGATTGAAATTTCTTTTGAGAGCCGAAAACCGACTTCTGCACATGGGCCACGAAGTTTCAATCGCACTGTAGTGCGCGCCTGCACACGGTATTTTGTGGAAGAGCCACACTCAAGGGGCCAAAGAGCCGTATGTGGCTCGTGAGCTGCAGTTTGCTGACCACTGGCCTAGACGAACCAGGTCCAGCAGATCTCTGCCCCTCCTCCATGCTCTTCTCCCTCAAATAATCATTCTTTGAGTGTACTGTTTAGGCTAATTCCTCGTGAGAATGAATTTTACTGGAAATGGAGTATGGGCCACTTGACAATACTGTGAAATGCATCGAAAAGTAGAGATGATTCTCATGGAATGGTGAGAGGATCCGGAAGCAAATTGAGTGGAAGCAGGGATTGAGAGCCCTGAGATAAACCCAGGGATATAAGCAGCCATTCCTACCTACCCAACCAGGAATTTTTCTAAGTCTTGGGGAAGGCTAGAGCATGGGCTAGAGCATGGGCTGTTCTGGGAAATGTAACAGATCTCCGAGGATCAGCTCATATCTGGGGTGTGTATACACACATATACACATGCATACACATGCATACCTATATAAACATACACATATTTATACAAAAATTATTAAAGTGGAATTCAAAATTACATAATTTTCGGATAAATGCCAAGATTTCACAGAGATTCCCCTATGAGAACCACCTAGACTGGAGCTGCGCTCTCTTACGGGTATGTGTCATTCTTCTCTGCTATGTGGGGCACCTAGCGCATTTCTCTTCCCTGAAAGCCTGTCTTTTCCATCTGGTCTTGGCATCGTCATCAGATGACTCCCGCATCTGGCTTGTCACCTGCATCTCCCTGGAGGCACCTGAAAACTACAGGCTCCCGGATCCCAGTGCTAGCGGTTCTGATCCGTAGGCTGAGGCTCGGGATTGAGCATCTGAATTCCAAAGAACCTACCCGGGTGACTCAGCCACCTGTGGCAGAGAAACTGAGGATGGGCTGGGTCTAGGTTTGAGCCTTGTTTTGTGCCGTGGCAGGTCACATCTCCTCCTGGGACGGTCTGTCTTCCAAGCTCTGACATTCTGGGCAGTGCTCTGTGCCACGGCTGGGACAGGAGGCATCTCCCGTCCCTTCTTGTAGGAAGCAAGGTCCTTCCCACCTTAACATCAGCCCAGCCCCGCCAGCATGGCGGCCTCCGAGGGACAAGGAGAAACAATCAAGGTCCCGTTTTGCAACGAGATGTCCTGATTGCAGTAAACTTGGAAAGTGTCTCTCCAACAAGGCAAGGGCTGGCTCTCCCGCCTCCTTTGCCGGGACCAGAGGAGCTCTGTGAGTCAGACTTCCTTCCAAGTGGAGAAAACTTGGCGTGAACTTTTAAATCAGTTTAAAAACATGATTATGAATCTGCCTCATGGGAGACACAATGCTCCGACTGACTGCGGGAAGAGTGAGGGGGCCCCGAGTATCTAATTTAACACCGGAAACTTCCCAAAGATCATTATGCCGTGGAAAGAAGACATATTGAGGGTTGTAAGAAAAGGTTTAATAGAAAAATGTAAATGGAAAGGCCATAAAATTCAAATGAGGAGCATTCCCCAGGTTATAACAAGCTCTGTGCTCAGACCTTGTTAATAGCTTTTTTTCTTTTTAAAAAAAAATAATTTTATTGTAGCTTCTATTTTTTCTGTCGGTGTAATTAGAACTTAATTAATTCCCCCCTAAAGGGGAAAAAGAGGACAAAAATGGTATTTGATCTGAGACATGAACAGCAGGCAAAGCAATTAGGATCCGCAGTTACTTTACTTTTTTTCCTACTTAGCTCTTCCAGGAGGCAGCTGGCTTTGGACAGTGACTCCAAGTGTCTCCCCTGGACCAGAGAATCAGAGGTGCCCAGATGTGCATAGGGCCAAAGGATTTTATTTAGACACAAATCATGCAATTAAAAGACAAAACAGCTGTAAAGTCTGCCACATCAATTCTCTGATAACAAGAAGGGCTCTGGATATAAAATGGAGTTCAAAGTACCAGAAAGCACAGTTCATGGAGGGTACCAGAAAGAACATGGTCTCAGTAATACTTACCAGGGGATGGAATCCCAGCCCCAGCCCTGAAGCTGTGTGACTTTGCAGACCTCTCTGGGCTGAAGTGTCTTATAATCTGTAAAATGAGTGGCAGTAGTCCCTAATCAATAGGCTGGTCATGAGGAGTAATGAGGTCATGTAACATAAAGCACCAGATGTAGGAAGTTGTTAAAGTGATTGTGTGTGTATGTGTGTGTGTGTGTATATACCCAGGGTATACACACACACACACACACACACACACACACACACACACACACATTAGTGGAATTAGTCTTGAGCAGTCCCTAGTGTTAGAATTATTCCACCTCTGGTGGCTTCATAGGATCAGGAGAAGCCACCACAGTACAGGTGTGCTAGCTAATAAGAGGATAAATAACATGCTCAAGAACCTCGGACAGTTCATACTCCGGGATCAGCTCATATCTGGGGTGTATATACACACATACACTCGGGGCTCAGGGAACTGCATGTTAGAAGCCAGGGGCTGGTAGGACCTGCCCAAAGGCACAAAGTGATCTAGGTCATGGGTGGGGGTGACAAGAGGATAGGGAGAAAGACGTTTGTCTTCCAAAAGCAAGCAAGCCAGCCCCCAGCGACTCCAGCATCATGCCAGGGCCTCCAAGGTGATGGCGGGAAACAAGGCCAAGGGAAGGGCTCTTCCTCCAAGCCCCAGCATGCTCTGAGGGGTGAAAACCTGGAGCCAGAGCGAAGTCTGTTTCCTGCTTCCTGCCCTGGGCATGTTGGTTTTCTCTACCTCAGTGTTCACCTCACCTCTTTCATTGAGTGAACCCCTCCTCTGTCTTTCAGAACCCCTGCTCTCTGGGCAACTAATTCGGATGCCAGTCCTAGCCCCCCAACATATTAAAACCAAGGCAGCCATTATAAGCGCTCATCTCCCCTGCAGCACTTTTAAAATATATTAATTGATTAACGTCTATAAGCTCCAGTAAGTAGGAATTGGTTTCTTGAGTTGTTGTTCGTTTATTTCTGGTCTCTTCCATACCCCCTATTTTGAACACATTTTTGTTGAATGAGCAAACAAATGAGTGGATGGGAAGAGAGAAAAAAAAAGTGCTGAATCTGCAATGAGCAAAGAATTTAAGAAGCTGAGGTTATTTATTGCCTTTTCCTCTTCTATCTGCCCCTACCAACCTCCTTTGAGACCCTGTTCACCTTATCCCTTAGATCTCTCCGGGAGCTTTCCCAGGCTCTCTACCTGCCTACTGGAGCAAGGCCTTTCTCCCAATAACAGTGGGTCATCTTGGAATTCCCTGAGGAAGAAGCTGAGGCTGGAATTTCACTGTTCACTCTCTCCTTGTAAAATAGCCCAGATTGGCAGGGTCTGCATTGGCATGTATCTATATGACCCCTCCCTTGGCTTAACGCTGCCTGAGGTCAATCATCACATCAAATGAGGGGGACTCAGAAAAAAAGGAGGAGAAAATTTAGAGTTCCTAGGTTGACTTCTTGGCTTTTATAGTTTGTGACCCCAACCCCATGCTCCTGGAGAAGGCCAACTTCCTCACTGTTGATACTCTACGGTAACCAAGTGGATTGCTGCTAAATTGAAGGAAGAACTGAGATCTGGAAGCCTCAAAGTCAGCCTTGATCACTAATTTGGAGTAAGTACATTAAAGAGATTAAACAAACAGCGCAAAGCCAGCTGTGCCCTGTGAACTCTCTCCAAAATGTGTATTGAATATCAACCACCAATTCTGGTTCTGTACAGAATGGAATTACAAACATCGGACTTAATCTCTCACCTGAGACAGCCAAAACTAACAACAGCCAATATAAGACACAATGGTTTTCAAGACATTTGACATCAGGCAACAAAAGTAGTGATCCCAGCCGAAGCCGGTTTGGCTCAGTGGATAGAGCGTCGGCCTGTGGACTCAAGGGTCCCGGGTTCGATTCCGGTCAAGGGCATGTACCTTGGTTGCGGGCACATCCCCGGTGGGGGTTGCGGGGGGCAGCTGGTCGATGTTTCTCTCTCATCGATGTTTCTAACTCTCTATCCCTCTCTCTTCCTCTCTGTAGAAAATCAATAAAATACATTTAAAAAAAAAAAAAAAGTAGTGATCCCGGAGAAATGAGAAACAAATGACGCAAGCCCTCCCATTGCCCTTAGTTTACTGCCTCTCCAGGTAGCACAGGTAGGAAGAGCCTAGGCAGAGCCCACAGACTCTCAGCGATGAAGAGACTCCTAACCATTTAAACTCCTGAGAGTTCATGAACAGCAACGAGTCCCAGGACAGAGTACCAAAGAAGAGACTGCTTTGCAGAGAGAAAACTCAATATTTGCAGAGGGCCTCCCTCATTTATTAGCAAGATACTGATCTGTGCCTGTGTGTGAGGATACTGCTTGAGGCCAGGAGAAGACCACCTGGAAGGATTAGCAATAGCAGTCATTAGCACTTTGGAGAGTACTTTCCCCCACCATTTGGCTTGGAAAAACTCATAAATCACTGAACATTTGGTAGAGTACTTGTAGAGTCTTACCTCAGTGGTTAGCAAAATTAGCACTAGATAAAAATATCACCTTGGTCATACCTAACAAATCTTAAATGCAATACCCAAGAGGGTCAAACTGTTTCTAGAACAGTTGTCCCAGAATACACCTAACTCAAGAATATTTATAGAATATGAAAATATCAATTACACAGTAAGGTAAAATTCACAATGTCTGACATTCAAAAAAATAAAAAATAAAAATGTAGGCACGCAGAGAACCAGGAAAATATAACATATAAAAAAGAGAAAAATTGAACTCAACCAGAACAGGCACAGGTGTTAGGATTGGCAAACAAGGACATTAAAGCAGTTATTATAACTGTATCCCATATGCTCAAAAGTTAAGTGGAAATATAAAAGATATAAAAAAATCCAAGTTAAATGTCTAAAGATGAAAACTCCAATGCACCAGGCAGAATTAATGGCAGATTAGACATTGCAGAATAAAAGATAAGTAAATATCAAGATATAAAGAATCTCAAATGAAACACAAGAGGAGCCAAAAATGTAAGCAGCATCAGTGAAATGTAGACAGAAGCCTAACATACATATAATTGGAGTCCCTGAAGAGAGAGTTGGAAAAACCTTTTTAAAAAATAATGCCTGAAATGATTCCAAGTTAGATGATAAGCCCACATATAAAAGAAGGTCAATAAAACTCTAGCACAAGAAACATGAAGAAAACTACACCAGGCCCCATCATAATCAAAGAGCTCAAAAGCAGTTGTAAAGAGAAAAAAATTTAAATTATACAGAAAAATAAGTTGAGGAATGTCTTTAAAGTCCTGAAAGGAAAGGAAAGTAACCCAACTAGAATTTTATACCTAGTAAAAATATTCTTCATAAATGAAGATTAAATAAAGACATTTTAAGACATGCAAAAGGTAAAAATGTAATTACCAGAAGACTCACACTACTATAAGAAATGTTAAAGGAAGGCAAAGGAAAATGATACTGGATGGAAATGTGAAATAGAAAAAGGACACCAAATACGGGTAAATACACAAGACTATTTCTTATTATTTAAATCTCTTTAAAGAAAGGATAATTGACTGTTAACATTAAAGATAATAACAATGTAGTGTGAGATATATAATATACATAAAAGTGGAATGTATGGCAATAGTCCTAATGTTGAAAGGGGAAGAATGGAAGTATACTATATAAAGTACACTATTGTAAAGTAGTCAAACAATAAGGCTGTAATAGCACTAAAAGGTAGATTGTGATAAGAAAAACATGTATCTTCTAAACTCTAAAGCCACCACTAAAATAAAAAAAGAGTTATATCTAGAAATTCTTTAAAGGAAATAAAACAATTTTTTCTCCAATGATGGGGTAAGGACCTCCAAAAATCCATTCCTCTATCAAATCAACAAGAATCCTGGCAAAATTTGTCAAAATTAATTCTTTTCAAAACTCTAGAAATTAACAAAGGGCTTGTAAGAATATTTCTTTAGTCAAGAAAAGAGTTAAACCTCAGTAAGAGCAGTGAGCTTTGAGGTGACTTTACTTGTGCTATTCTCCCAGCTCAGTGGTCACCTTCAAACACAGCCCTGCAATTACAGTCGCCGTGAAACCCAGAACCTAGTAGCCACTGAAGGGGAAGAACCCCATCCCTGGAGAAGCGTCACTGTATGCTCTGTCCGGCAGTTCCCTAGAAACTCCCATCCTCGGGGCTCGTGTTTATCATCAGGTTGCCAGAGGAGCAGGTGGGAGATGTTCAAGGTATAAAGAGTTTCAGTTATGCAGGATGAATAAGTTCTGGAGCTCTAATGTATCACTATGTGACTATAATTAATAATACTGTATTCTATGCTTACCATTTGCCAAGAGAGTAGATCTTAAGTGTTTTCACCATCAAACAACAACAACAACAACAAAAAACAACAGGAAAAGAAAATGGTAACTATGTTATGTCAGGTAATGGATATGTGGATGTGTTAATCAGCTTAATTGTGGTAATTATTTTATAATTTAAATGATATGAAAATATCACATCATACATCTTAAATATTTACAATTTTTATTTAGTAATTTTATCTCAATAAAGGTGAAAAAATAAGAAAAGCCATTATGATCCATCCTCCTGTTGGCAATGGCCTATCGATAGTCCTCACAGATAATTAATCTTGCTTCTATTTTTATAAGCTATCCAGGAAGGACATCCGTATTGCCTCCCTTAGTTGAACACTCCAAAGAATGAGATAGGGTATGTGGTGAAACAGCCACAATCAATAAAAGCTACAGGAACCATCAGCAAGGAAGTTAGACCACCTCCCACTGGATTTATGGCTCAAAACTGGCAGAGACCAGCTTGATCCATCTTCTATATCCTTGCTGATTTTTCCATCTGTGTAAGGACCAACACTCTAACCACCAAGCACACTGGCCAGGGCCTTCTTGCCTTTTTAAAAATATTTTTTTTTTATTGATTTCAGAGAGGAAGGGAGAGGGAGAGAGAGATAGAAGCATCAATGATGACAGAGAATCATTGATCGGCTGCCTCCTGATACCCCCCATTGGGGATCAAGCCAGCAACCCGGGCATGTGCCCTTGACCAGAATCAAACCCGGGACCCCTCAGTCTGCAGGCCAGTGCTCTATCCCCTGAACAAACCAGCTAGGGCCTTTCTTACCTTTTAATAAGGAGGTTTAAAATATTAAAATTTAATATGACTATTAGTGTAGTTAGGTTCATGTCTATTATCTCACTGTTGTTGTTTTTAAACCTCCCCTGAGGATATTTTTCCCATTGATTTTCAGAGTGGAAGGGAGGGAAAAGGGGTGGAGAGAGAGGGAGAAACATCGAGGAGAGAGAGACACATTGATTGGTTGCATACTGCACATGCCCTGACCTGGGACAGGATTGAACCTGCAACCGAGGTACATGCCCTTGACCGGGAACCAAACCCACAACCCTTTGGTACCCTGACTGATGCTATTAACCATTGAGTAAACCAGCCAGGGTTCACTGTTTTTTATTAGATCCATTTGTTTCTTTGTTTTCTTTCTGTTTCTTCCTTTCGTTGGGTTAATTAGGTCTCTTTTATAATTTCATTAAAAGTAACAGCTTTATTGAGATATAATTTATTTACCACAAAACTCAGCTTTTTAAAGTCTATGACTCAGTGGATTTGAGTAAATTCAGACTTATTCAACTATCACTACTATCTAATTCCAGAACATTTTGATCATCCCTAAAAGAAACTCCATACCCATTGTCATTCCACACTTGTTAGGATCCCCTAGCCTCATTATCCACTCACTGTAATACATGAGCATGCTATAATTATTAATCCTTCACATCATGATCAGAAATGGAAAGCCCATATAGGAGCTCTGCTGAGAAATCTCCACCCTTTTCTCCAGAAAGATTCTGAATATTCCTCCCCTTATTAAATGCCCTACCCTCTAATTAAATGAACCTCGATAAAGGAGGCTGCTCTGGCTGTGGAGTAGCCACTCTCTGTGTCACTGCTTCACTAATAAACTCACTTTCACTTTCAACTCTATGCTGGCTCATATTTGAATTCTTCTCTTGCAAATCCAAGAGCCCTCAGTGGGTCACTGTGGACCCTCAGGTCCCCAGGCCCCTGGAATGCCTGTATCACCAACAGCAGCAAAATGCACATTCTTTTCAATGTGTTTTGATGTCCATTCTGAACATTTAGCCACATAGACTATATCCTGGACCAAAATAGAAAGTCCCAGCACAGTCAAAAGGATTCGAGTCATTCAAAATGTGTTTTCAGACTACAACGGAATTAAATTAGAAATTAATAACCTCTCCGGAAAACGCCAATATTTGGATGCCTAACAGCATATTTCTAAGTAACCCGTGGGTCAAGAATCAATCAAAAGGGAAAGTGGAAAGTATTTTGAAAATTAAAATACAACATATGAAAAGGTGTGGAGTGTTGTGAGAGCAGTATTTAGGAATACATTTGTAGTATTAAATACCTTTGTGAGAAAATTACGAAGGTCTTGGTTCAATGACCTCAGTTTCCACCTTAAAACAGAAAATGAAAAGCACGTTCGATTCAAAGTAAGCCGAGGGAAGCATATAAATATCGGAGCAGAAATAAATGAAATAGGAAACAGAGAGCAGAGGAAACCAATCAAAGTGAAAGTTGATGCTTTAAGAACATCAATACAATTGATAAACATCTAGCCAGACTGATCAAGAAAGAGAAGAGGCCATAAATACCCATGTCAGGAGCGAGAACGGTGATCTCATTACAGATTCTACAGATAGTTAAAGGATAAAAAGGTGACTAATATTATGAACAGCTTTATGCACATAAATTCAACAACTTGGGTGCAATGAACAAATTCCCTGAAAGGCACAAACTATGAAAGCTCGTTCAAGATGAAATAGGTAACCTGAATAGGGCTCTCTCTATTAAAGAACATGAAACTGTAACTCTGTGGTCGGCAAACTGCGGCTCGTGAGCCACATGCGGCTCTTTGGCCCCTTGAGTGTGGCTCTTCCACAAAATACCACGGCCTGGGTGAGTCTATTTTGAAGAAGTGGCGTTAGAAGAAGTTTAAGTTTAAAAATTTTGGCTCTCAAAAGAAATTTCAATCGTTGTACTGTTGATATTTGGCTCTGTTGACTAATGAGTTTGCCGACCACTGCTGTAGCTTAACATCTTCCCAGAATCAAACCCGGGCTACAAAACAAAACAAAATAAAAAACTCGAGGCTCAGGTGGCTTCACTGGTGAATTCATCCACACATTTTAGAAAGAAAATAATACCAGTTCTACAGAAACTTTCCCCCCCAAAAAAAAATTGACAAGGAAGGAATACTTCCTAATTCATTGTGTGAGTCGAGCATCACTCTGACACCCAAACTCATCAAAGACATTACAAGATAAGCAAACTACAGAGTGAGGTTCTGGTCACTCCCAGGACAGAGACTGTGTGTGAGAATATGGAGGGACGGTCCGGATGAAGAGACCGTGCAGTCAGCCAAATCTATGTTCACCACTCCTTCTCTGACGCTTTAGCAGCTGTGTGATCTTGCACGAGTTACTTCACCTCTCTGACCCTCAGTTTCTTACCTTACAAAATCAAGGTAGTAACAGCACCTAATGTGCGGACGCGAGTGGGTTAGGATGAAGATTAAATTAGCTAATACCATCGCCGAGTCCTTAAACTCTGCCTGGGGCATAACAGGCAGTTCAATAACTATTAACTGTAACGAGATGATATTCTTATTAAGATAAAGAAGACTTATGCCTTTTGTGGTGTGCATAAATGTTTGCAACAGTAGTTATTTTTTGATCAATGAAGTCATTTCAAAATTATTGGGTTTCTTTGCATTTAAAGGGAGAATTAAAATGCTCTATAACTACATCAGTTATTTAACTGCACACACAGGAAGCAGTGGCCTATTTTTCTCATTCCTTTTTTTCTGTCATGGGAAGAAGTAAAGTAATCCAAAGTCAATCTAAAGTAAAAATTCCTTTTGCCTGTCTATGTCCCTGCTGACTGAGGGCCCGACCTTCCATAACAGTCACTCAGCTACTCAGTACAAGCCGAGGCAGAGTCCAAAAAAGCCTCACGTGCTAGCATCTGCTGGTTTACCCAAGCCCCTGTGGCTGACAGCCCCACTTGAGAAAAGCTGTTTGGAAGAGAGCTTTCCCTGGCTCTGCTCAGAGCCCGGCCTCCCCGTGGCCTGGGAAATAAAAATGGAGACGTAGCCCTGAGTCCTTGTCCTGTTTATCTGACATCCAAGTCACCAGAACACCAAAGCTCAAAGGAGTCAAATCTCACATGCGTTCCTTTCCCCTCCCGGCTAATGGAGGTGTACACGCAGTGGGGCCAGAGTTTATATGTGATTTCCGTGAGCTTTATGTCAGGTTGGCACTTTCCCGTGATTTGGGTGCGAATCACCAACACATTCCCATCATCCGGTAAACTGTGTTCTAGAGAGGGGCTTAGATCAGAGCTCACAGGCCTCCCATCCCAAATCTAAACCTAGAAAAGGACAAGGCTCTCGCCTAGGAAATCGTGGCGAACGTTAAGAACGGGCTTCGAGTCCATGCTCGCAGACCCTGTAAGGACCGGCTTCAGTCATCAGTGACCGAGTCTCTTCCCTCCTCCTGTCCTCGGCGGGGATGTTCTGCTTGTGATTTTCCCTGCGTGGGCCGGCAACCTGACAGGGTAAGAAGACTCGCTGTGTCTGAGGATAGACGGGACCAGAGGAAATAGACAGCCTGGTTCTCGTTTTTGAAGCTTTGGAAGCACAAAGACTTTGCTGCTTATCACTATGGCTCGATATTGTCTCATATTCTGACAAATGGGATGACTTACTCCCTGTCCCATAGAGAAGATGAAGTAAATGGAGGAGAGAGAGAGAGAGAGAGAGAGAGAGAGAGAGAGAGAGAGAGAAGAGAGAGAGAGAGAGAAGACTAAAATTATTAGGGCTTTGTTTTCTCTTCTTTGGGGCTAAAACAGGGTTTCTTACCTGCAGCATTATTGACATTTGGACCAGACAATCCTTTGTTCTGTGCACTGTAGGATACTTAGCTCTCTCCCTGGCCTCTCCCCACGAGATGCCAGCACCAGCCCCCTTCCTAAGTTGTTATGACCAAAATGCCTACAAACATTGCTGAATGTCTTCTAAGGTCACCACCCCCGCCCTACCCCCCCCCCCACCCCCAGAGGGTTGAAAGCCACTGACCTATGCAAAAACTTGGGAATAAAGGCATTTCTAATGAGAGCTCTTATAGCTTTGCTTAGAAAAATAAGAGAAGGACACAAATTCCCCAAGTTCACACAGCATATTGTGGGCGATGAGAGAGGAGAAATGGGTTTGCAAATGCTGCTTGGATGGCCCACCGTGTCTTCTGAATGGCCAAACTTGGCTCGACTAGAAAATAAAGCACCAATTTGTTTAGACTGAAAAATACAAAGACTTTACTTTGGGGGGCTCTCGGGTCAGGGCATGGTTGGGGGCCGCAGGAAGACTGAACAATATTTCCTAGCACCCTTACACCCCCAGTGTAAGGACCAGGAGTGTAACTCTGACCCTGCAGACGCAGCAGGTGCGACTGAGAGCGGGTGCACACAGGTGTACAGCAGCCTGCCCTGACGTCCTCTCCCCTTCAGTAAATGTGGCCCTTGGTCATCAAAGGACATTCCTCATCTGTTAGCAAAACTAGGAAGGGGCCAGCCAGAAAAACAAGCTCAGAGAAGGAGACACAGCCTCCTCCCCCACTGCAGAAGTCACCATAGATCTGCGATGGAGCAAACGTGAGTTGAGACTGACAGAGCCATGCCAGCAGTGGGGACGGGCTAGAACTGTGGGCAACTGAATAAGGGCCCTCCCAAAGATGTCCGCATCCTAGCCCCAAGGCCCATGAATTCCTTACCTTCTAAGGGAAAGGAGGTTTTGCAGATGGGGTCAAGCCAGGATGTTGAGATGGGGAGATGATCCTGGGTCATCGTGATGTGATCTGTGATCACAGGGTTTATCAGGGGCGCAGGAGGGTCAGCATAAACAAAAGGCCACGTATTGACGGAGGCAGAGGGAAAGAGAGTAGGGGCGGGGGGTTGAAGATGCTACTCTGCTGGCTTTGAAGATATGTTACCGATGAGCTGGGGTGCTTGTCTCCTGGTAGAAAAGAATGTAGACCAGGGACCCTGGTAAACGCAAAGGCAGATGTACCGAGGCTCTGCAGAGGGCACGAACACGGAGATAGGGTCCCAGGTTCTGCGCACTGAACGTGGGGGTTAGGGGTGTTTATTCCTCGAGGACGTGGAGGTTGCCAGTGGTAACCAATCAAGGTGTAGGTTGGCTGGCTTTTTCCTCTTTAGGCATGCTGGGGTCCCACTGAGGTCCGTGTACGCTTCAGTAGAGCGAAGCATTCTGGGATTGTGCAAGACTTATTATGGGATGCTGGAAGGAATTTTCCCAGCCAGGTATTGAGTTTGTCTCTGTGGTTGGTGGCTTGGTGTTAGATTTGAAAAACAGACTTAAATAAGCCAGGTTAGTTCCCAGACGATTGTTGTATTGATAACAGCCATAGCTGTGGCAGGGCTTGGCTCGGTGGAGCAATTTTGGGGAACATTTTATTCCACCTGTTTCAGATGGAGGGATAGAGAAAGGGGGTCATGAACGAAAAGATACAGGTGACCTCTGGAAGCTGGGCAGGGCAAGGAAACAAATTATCCCTACGGACGGCACGCAGCCCTGCTGACCCATTTCGGAGTCTGACCTCCAGGTCGGTGATAAACCTGTGCCCTGTTAAGCCACTGAGGCTGTGGTAATTGGTTACAGCGCCAAAGGAAACAAACACGGCAGGCACCCTCCCGTGACTCTGAGGGAGCGCAGGCGAGAGACCCAGCTTCCAGACCAGCTTTACCGTCGGGTGGCTGGCGTCTTGGCATCCACGAGTCTCCATTTACCCCTCTGAAAACAGCCAGCCAGCTCTCCTGCTGGGGTGACAGAGAACCCCGGGGCTGTGGTGTCCACGTTGGCCCTGGAGGGATGATGAACACAAAGGAAAATCTGGTCTTTGTCCTTTCCTGAGAGATGGGTGACTTCGTTACTCATAAGGAGCCCCTTTTGCCCAGGCCTGAATTTATGCTAATGAGGTGACTCATGGTGGAGCCTTAGGCAGTCCCCAGGGTGGGTCTGGCCAGGCCAGAAAGACCTAGAGAGTGATGAAAGGGCTGGAACTTTCCATCTCAGGCTTGCCCAGACCTCCTGGGCAGGGAGGACAGCTGGAGACTGAGCTCCAGCACGTGGTCAATGATTTTACCAATCTCACCTACGCCATGAAACCTTGGCAAACACTCTGAATCCGGCGACTCATATAGCTTCCCGGTTGGTGAACACTGGTGGTGTGTGGTGACGCTCCTGCACTCCGGACCCTTCCAAATCTTGTCATCTGGCTGCTCATTTGCCTCCTTTGTGATAAAACGACAATCTCAAGTAGAGTGTTTCCTGAATTCTGTGAGTCCTTCTAGCTCATGGTCAAGGGGAATCATGGGAACTCCTGAACGTATAGCCACGCTGGTCAGGCACAAGTGTGGGTGGCTCCTGGGCCTTGCAGCTGGCAGCTGAAGTGAAGGAGATCTCATGGGACTGAGCGCCCAACCTATGGACTGTATGCTAATCCCAGGTAGGTGGTGCCAGAACTGAACTGAGCTGCTGGACACCCGGTTGGCAGAGGAGAATTGGTATATAGGAGCGCAGCCCTTGACTCGTCGTGTGGCCTTGGGGCCTTGCTTTCCTGGTCTAAGTGAGTAGACTAGTGGGGCTCATGACTTTTAGCAGCAAAAGTTTTTTTATCCCTAAATAATATCTTATCCCTAAGCCATCTATATATGAATTCAAGTGAATGTCAGGCCATGCATCTTTTCTAAATCTTCCTACCCCTTACTCCTGAGATGCATTTGTGAGAACTGGGGCCCTATGGGGCAATCAGAAAGCCACTGGCCTGGGTATTCTGAGATTCCCCTTTCTCTCTGGAAATGCTGTTTTGCACTCTCCCATCTAATGAGCAGAGATCTGATTTCCCCAAGGCCCTGGGGCTCCTTCAGAGGGCCCCTTCGCCTCTCAAGCAGCTCCAAGGAGAACTGAGGGGAAAGGAAGCCTGCCTCTGGCCTGAGTCAGAAATGAGCCCTCACTCCCTCTGAAGTTCTCCCCTCAGGACCCAAGGTCAAACCTGTGTGGCCGCAGAGCCCAGCTCTTGACGATCAGAAATAGTAAAATGAATCCTGCTCTTCTCTCCTCCCCCACCCAAGTCAGCAGCACACTCTGGCCCCATCTCTGGTAATATCAGGTTTATAAGAACAGTTTCTCACTTTTATTCATTTGAGAATTGAATTAGCTTTCACATTTGCCTCCACGGCTTCAAAGAACATCTCCCAGCCATCATTTACCACACTATTAAATCGAGGAGCATCTTGTCGGTACATCTGATAATTTGATTCTGAGTGATGTTTGTGTTGTTGCTAAGCATTTTAGCCAGCCACAACAACGTTACGAATGTGTGCCTGGGCCTTTTAACTACCAACTCAAAAGAGATTTCGACAACTGGATGTAGCACTGGTAATGAAGACACTAGATTACTTTAAAAGTTATTATGTTTCAACAGGGGGAACTGGATTCAATTTAAAGATACTCCCAGCTCTGGCCAAAGTAACGTCTTTAGTTTCTCATACGAAACTAGGTAAAAATCTGATGTCGGAACAGCGGGATATATTCAAGTCCCAGCATATTAAGTAGGTTTAGGGTTGTACGCGTCAAGTTCCCTACTTAGCTTGACCTCGTAGGTAAGACCTGCCAAGAGTTATAGGAAAGGTGGTGAGAACATAGGTTCAGATCCCAGCTTGTTACTTGAACAGTGTACATATTCATTAGTTTCCTCGCCTAGAAAATCAGGAAAGTAATAATAATAGTAATAACAATAATAGTTTTTAGATAATAGGGTTGTAGATGGGATTAATTTAGATCAGAATATCTTAAACCTTAGCACTGTTGACATTTGGGGCTGGACACTCTTTGTCGTGAGGGTTTGTCCTGTGTAATGTAGGATGTTGATCAGAAACCCTGGCCTCTACCCATCAGACGCCAGCAGCAAACGCTTTCCAGAGAGTCAGTCAAAATCATGTCCAAACCTTGTCAAATCCCCCCAATTGAGAACCATTTGTGTAGACTGTTTTCAACGCTCTTAGATGGTGCCTGACACATAGTAAGGGCTCAGTAATTGGTACGTGCTATCAAGATTTGGAGTCTAATGAACAAAATAAACTGAAGAACAAAATAGAAACAGAGGCATGGGTACATGGAAAAGACTGGCACCTGTCAGAGGGGAGGCGTGTGGGGGGCTGCATGAAAGAAGGTGAAGGGATCAGCCAAAGAACATATAGGCCTAGCCCAGTGGTCGGCAAACTCATTAGTCAACAGAGCCAAATATCAACAGTACAACGATTGAAATTTCTTTTGAGAGCCAAAAATCGACATCTGCGCATGGGCCACGAAGTTTCAATCGCACTGTATGTGCGCGCCCGCATGTGGTATTTTGTGGAAGAGCCACACTCAAGGGGCCAAAGAGCAGCGTGTGGCTCGCAAGCCACGGTTTGCCGACCACTGTCCTATCCCATAGACACAGACAACAGTGTGGTGATGGCCAGAGGGAAGGGGTAAAAAGGGTTGGGTGGGCAAAGGTGGGAGGAATGGGGACATCTGTAATAATGTGAACCACAAAAATAAAGTTTTTTTAAAAAGTGTTTGAGCAGCTTCCACTCCTCCCGTTAACACTGGATGGAGCATTTTGTGCTCGATCTCTGCTATATTCATAGACTCGGATTTTCTATGAATGCAATGCAAGAGAGCCTCTAAGGATATGCGACTTCTGGTGGCTTTTGTGATCTGACAGCCTGAGTTATCTATTCCGCAAACTCATGATTCAAAAATCACGTCATCACCGTTTTTGCTTAGAGCAGGATAGGACATGTCCGTGGACGAGTGAGGTTGGCCAACACAATGAGTCGTATATCCACCCACCCTCTTGTTTAATAAACACTGAGTGTCTATTATACCAGGCTCTGTGTTGAGCATTGGGAATATAATGAATGAGGGCTGGTCTCTGTCTTCTGGAAATTGCAGGGTAGCAGGGAACACAAAGAGGTAAAATGTGATTATACCACAGAACTGCAACAAAAAAGAAAAGAAAAATCGGTCCCCCACATAAGCTGGATATCACGGAAAGGTTTCTTTATAGGGCCTATTTTGAAAATATAGGGCTTGTTTCTTCTCTCCCCAAACTGATTGCTAGGATTTATCTCGTAGTGAAGCTCTTCACTTTCCCGATGAGAACACTGAAGGACAAAGAGGAGTAACTCTGGTTCGTGGAAACACTGTGCGTCTGCGCCAGAGTCGAGTTCTGATTTTTTTATGGTACAGGTCTTCCCATGGCAGGCAAGTCAATACAGTATCGCGAACGTGGCCTGCAAACTGTTTCATTCCCTAGAGAAAACTCAAGTGATTTCTCAGTGTCTAGCAGGGCATCCTGGTGTGTGTGTGTGTGTGTGTGTGTGTGTGTGTGTGTCGTGTGTGTGTGTGTGTGTGTTGAGAGATTGGGAAGACTGTATGATATTTGTCTGTGTGTTGCTGGATGTTTCTGAGAGAGTAGGTTTCTCAACAAGAGCGTCGTTGGCGTGAAGTGGAGACAAGCTCCCTCCCTGTCAGATGGGCTGAGTGCCTCTCTAGCAGAGGCACTGAAGGGTGTGAGAGAGTCTCTGTGTTAGAAATGTATCGGCAGCAGGAGGGGGCACTTTGCTCCACACTAAACCCAGAAATCACCACTCCCTGACAGATAGCACTTTAATGAGTGCTCGGTGTTTGAAGGCAATGAATGCATAAATGATGAGATGACTAAATGAATGAGGAAACCCGAGGCAATAGTGTCCTCCCCACGTTCACCCCGGGAGAGAAGGGTATAGTTCACCCACGGTTTAGACTGTCCCACCTGGCACTTTTTCTGGAGACTGCCCCTCTGCCTAGAGCATCTGTCTGGTTTCCCTTTGAGGGATCATGTTCTCAAATGACCCTTTATATATTCAGCCACTGTTAATTGGTCCAGGTGTAGATATCTGACCCAGAAAGGGCCAATCACTGTATAGTATTCTGCACTGAAGACAGCTGATTGGCCCAGTAATGGTCACCTGACCCAAGCTAAGCTAGTGGGTCCATTCATTAGGACATTTGGCCTGGCACTGAGAAGACTGATATCTTAAGGGGAAAAAAAAAAGCTCAGGAGTTATCAGGGGCCCTGTTTTTGTTGTTGTTTGCTGTGTAGCCAAAACCCATTTCTAGGGAGAGAGAAGACTATGGAAACAAGCAGACAAATGCAGAAAGAAATGGAAAAAGAATCACAGTATTTCTGAATCCTAGGTTTTACAATCCTTGGCTTCCTGGTCCCATTCTTTCACGAGAGTCCTCAGCATCCTTATAAGTCCAGGTTTCCTTAAGCTATCTCGAGTTGTGTGTCTGTCACTTGCAACCTGACGTGTCCTGGCTAAACACACAGGCCAGGTATCAAGGTAAGTTCATTTCCTTTGCATGATTTCTCACTTCTGTGGATGGTGTCAGGCAGGCAGACACCACCACGCTGTAAATCATAAACACAAGGCCTTTGATCTGTAATAAAGCATCATTCTTCTTCAAATGCATTCAATACGCCTCTGTAAGAGTAATAGATCAGCAGTTACTTCATAACAAAGATGCCGATATTACAGAAGCTCAAGATGGAGAATTTACTAGGGAGAGAAGAGTGGTCTATTGACCTGCTACAGATGTTCTGGCTCTGCCATTATTCAAATATCCCTATTGCCTGGAGTCCGGATTTTTTTTCTCCACCCTATCAACATTCATCTCCCAAGCACATGGGAGCGTTTTGCAAGTCAGCCTTCCCCACCTGTACTATTTTGAATCCGTGTCACATCGTGGAAATGGCTGTGCGTGGTGAAACCGTCTGTAGCCGTGAATAGCAGCAGCTGGTGATGATTCCACATAGTTTGATACCACCATTCAGAGAGGAGGGGAAATCAGCCTTCATCCCCTGCCAACCAGCCTCTGAGGCATTTGTCCAAATGTTATGGTGTCATTGGATTCTCACAACCAAACCGGGAAGTATTGGTCTTCCCATTTTGTAGATGAGGAAACTGCTCAGTTAAGGAAATTGCGTAGCAGACTGGCTGTGGGACAGGGGTTTGAAGTTGGATCGGTGTGGCTCCACACTCCGTGTTCTTTTCCGGTTGAGATTCTTCAGGGACACAGACAGCCTGCCTGGGAGAGATGCTTGACTGCCCAGCGTTGAAGGGAGCCCTGGTTTGTTCAATCCAGGCTCTTCTTACTGAGATATGAGCGCCTGCAGGCAAAGAGGGGTCCAGGCATGGTCTGCAGGGCTTGTAATGAATTGCAGGAGGCTCTCCTCAACTCTTCCCAACATAGGGACTCTGTGCCAGGAGCCAAAGATTTTATAAAATAACCGAACAAAATGTCCCAGTACCCTGTGTCCCGTCATTTCAGTTGCGGACTTCTTTTCCTCATTCCCGCTAAAACGGCCATTCTCCTTCCCACTCAGGTGGGTTCAGCGCCTTTGAAACATTTGCTAACTTCTTTCTTTATTCACATTTCTGTTTTGCACCCCAGAGCAGAAGTGAGATCTAGGGGGGGGAAAAAAAGGCAAATCTGTATGGTGCTGCTACTTTGCTTTTATCCCTTCTCTCCGTGGCTTACCCTGACCCCTAGGATAAGGTCGAAAATGCTGAGCAGGGCTTGCAAGGACCTCCACAGTCACCCAAGGCTTCTCTTGCCTCATCTGTCGCTGCTCAGCTTCACGCTTGCTTCACCCTAATACAGTTGTGTTTTCCTAGTTCTCTTCCCTCTCCCTCTTCCACCCCACCTGAAGCCTGGAGGTCCTCAGGGAAAGGTGTTTTCCTGGGAGAAATGTCTTCCAGCTCCGAGTCCAGGTGAGGTGCCTGCTCTATGCTCCCGGGCTCTCTGTGCTTCACTTTGTAACGCCACGTTAGTAACTGCCTTCCCCATCGGTCGTCCTGACTGAACTCCGGGACGACAAACACATGGCTGCCCTATTCCCAAAGGCAGCTGCCCGTATCACCTACCATCATCTACCTAGTCCTCCTCCAGAGGGTCGGTGGGATTCGTTGTTTCCTTTCTGTTTCTCATCATCTCCCATTTTTTAAAATAGAATTCAGTTCGTTCCTGGGTGTCCTCATTCCAATCCCTTCTGTGCTGGATGACGCACTCAACTTCTTAGAATACCACTTTGAACCTGAAGCATCCTTGCTCTGAAGTGTTCACTGGCCTCCCCTTGCCTACCCCAAGGACAACAAAATAATATTCATAGCTCTTCAAATACGATGCCAACTGAGGTTTTCAGCTGTAGTAGCCAGATTTCTCTTTGCAGTCTCAGTCTAGCCAGAGGTTTTGGTTCTCTCTCTTCCTTTTCCCTTCCTTGTATTTCCTCCATCTCTCCCTCCCTCCTTCCCTTCCTTCTCTCTCTCACTCCATCACTATCTCCATTCCTCCCTTGCATTCATCCAGCAAAGATTGCAACAATGGACACCTTTTCTGTGATTATCAACCCCAGCTGTACAGAAGATCTAACTATTTTTTGGATGCCTAGAACTCAATCCTGGACCCCACCTCCTCAGAGAGTCCTATTTACTTACTATGGGGTCCTATCATGCATCATAATTTTTAAAAGCTCCCTAAGTGATTCTAAAGGGCAGCTGGCATTGAGAAACACACATCTACATTCGCCAGGCATTGGGTGGGCCTCTTTCCTCCTGGAGTACAGAACACTGTAGAGCAGGTGCTCTCAGTGTCTAGTGTCCAATGCTTAGACCAGTGCTGCTGGTCTAGGCATTGGACACTACATCTCTGCTATGCTCAGGGCAGTAGCTTCCCCCCCACACACACACATCAAAGGATTATCTGACCCAAAATGTCAATAGACCCAAGGCTAAGAAACCTTGGTGTTAAAGGAAGACTCGCTGATGGAATAATCACACAAATAAAGTTGTATTTACTCACTGAAATAAGGGCAGTGAAGATAAATATGGGTGATACTGGCTGTGCATCCCAGGGAGATCTGAAGGAGCCTGGCTAGAGTGGTCTTCCTTGGATAGAGATCTGAAGGAAAGGTATAAATTCACCACTGTGAAGGGGTTGGAGGTGTGAACAGCCTTTCAGGTGGCCTCCCCAGCATATCTGAAGCTTTGGAGAATTTACAACTCAGAGGACATAGGTGGACTGAAGTGCAAAGAGAGAAGACCAGAGAAGCATTTTAATCTAGATCATCAGAGCAATGGGAAACTTATTGAGAGGCTAGGAGGGTGCCATTATGATCAGATTTGCATTTGGAAGAAAAAAAAAATGCTCTACCTGGCCAGTGGAAACTGGCTTGGAATGGAAGCAAAATGTGTAGGAATCTGGCCAGGTGGGATGGGAGAACTGGGGAGAAAGAGATGCAAGAGCTATTTCAAAGGTAGTCCCACTGCCTTTGAAATCCTGGGGTTCTCTGGACCCTTGGAACAAGCTTTTACTTGTGATGTCCAATTACCATACATTTTGTTTATCTTCCATATAGAAAGGTAAGGTCCTTGACAGCTGAAATCTGTCTTACTCATCTTTGTTCCCCATACATTTTTCTTGATATTTAGTCCAGGACTGGTGACAAGGAAGAGAAACCTACTGAGACTAACTTAAAACAGATTTTCTTTGAAGGGAGGCTGGGCGATGGCAAATGTTCCCTGGTATTGCCTGCCCAGCACCCATGTTCTGGGAAGAGCATCTTAAAGTTCCTTTGCTTTCTTTCCCTTAGTCCTCATGGTTTGGATAGGCTGGTTCCACTCCATCATGAGTTCTAAGGACGGAGTGACCCGTGAGCATGTGCCACCCAGGGTCTTGGTTCCTTGGTGGTTATGTGACCTAAACCATCCAATGAGCATTAGCCCCTCAATGTTTCTCAATTTACTGGGGATGTGAGGGTACTTTCTCCATTGTAATTGCTAAGCCAGAATTTCTGGGAGCTTTTTGGTGAGCCCACCTGAGAATGAAGCCAGCCCAGAGGAAAGCAGACAGGAGGTGGGGAGAGGGGACGCTGATGATGTGGTCTGAGCACCTGCAGCCAGTGTGCCTGGACGTGGCAGCTCAGGGGGCCAGCACAGTCCTCTGGCGCTCGAGCAAGGTAGAGTTGTGCTTCCCGCACTTGTATCTAAAGGAGCTGTGACTGGCTCTGGAAACCCAGGAGACCAGGTACCTGCCTTCACCGGAAGGGGCATGGCTGAATGGAGCACACCAGTCTCTCTTCAGTGTCTTTCTGCATCCGTCTAACCCAGTGGTCGGCAAACTCATTAGTCAACAGAGCCAAATATCAACAGTACAACGATTGAAATTTCTTTTGAGAGCCAAATTTTTTAAACTTAAACTTCTTCTAACGCCACTTCTTCAAAATAGACTTGCCCAGGCCGTGGTATTTTGTGGAAGAGCCACACTCAAGGGGCCAAAGAGCTACATGTGGCTCGCGAGCCGCAGTTTGCCGACCACGGGTCTAACCTTTCTCCCTCTCTGCGTATCAGTTGTGTCTTTCTGAGTCAGGTCATCTTCAGAATTGTGTGGCTCTTCACACAAGTGCCCAACGCCAACTACGCAGAGCTCTTGAACTGCCTTCTGCGTCCCTGAGTGATGGCCATCATTATCCCAGGGCAGACTTAGATTTCATGTCCATCCTTGGCCCATCTGTAACTGCAGAAACTTCATTTCTTTACTGTGACCTTTTCTCTTTTCTCTCCTTTCGATTCAAACTGGCCTCACCCAGCACCCTGACTCAGCCGCCTCATTTTCCCTCTCATGACCACTCCTTTAAGCATTAAGCCCTCAGGACAACGAGGTGCTGGTTGGCATCGAATAATCTTAGGAACAAAGGCTTGGGTTTATTGCCCACAGAGACAGAGTTCCGGGCAAACTAGAGATAACATCTAGACCCCAGTTGTGTTGCAACTCCAGGCCCAGAAAAAAACGGTGAAACCAGATGAAAAGATGCCATGGCTGACTTTAGGACCAGATGCAAATGACCAATCGGTAGACACCAGGATTCTGACCATGTCCCTAACTCCCGCCTTAGTCACCATGATTAGTGATTTTCCCCTAATAATCCATCGCCTGGAAACCATCAGGGAGCCAGGTCTTTTGAGCGTTGCTCACCTGTGACTCAGGGCCTGGGCCACTTCCTCAACTAATAAGCCCTTCCTTCCTTTGCTGCAAGCTCCTGTTCGTGTCTTATTGGGCTTTGATGCGTGCAGTCAAGGGGCAGAACAAAAGACTCATTATCCACTCAGCAGGCTCTGTGGAAGCCTCCCGAGAGAGGGGGTGGGTGCAGCACGCAGTGATTAACACGCCAGCTCTGTGAACGGCTCCAATTCACCATTAATGAGCACCGATGGAGAGCATATGGAGTCGCCCCAGCTTCCACTCCAGAACCTACGTGTTGAAATATCAGGAAATAGTCCAGCCAAAGGGACGGCTGTATTCTGACACTTGTATTATTTTCTGTGGTTGAAATGATGGGTCCATGGTAAACTCCAATTACCTCTTCCTTTCGTCTTGTCTGAGATCCGACGTGTGAAGCTCCTTCCCCACCTGGCTCCGGAGACGTGCGTAGCAAGCAAGGCAACCAGGCAGGATTCCTCAACGCGGCGCTCTGACCAGAGTTACACGTGTATCACGTATCACGCGTGCAGGCCCCCATTCAGCAGGGGGCGGAGACCTTGTTACATCTCTGCTTAAAGCATTCCCAGGATCTGATGATCTCATCTGTTCCTGTGAAAAGGAAAAAAAAAAAAATCATGCTGCAGGAGAGCCCCTTAGAGCATATTTCCCCAAAAACCCCTCCACCGCCCCACCCCCCGCCGACGCCCCAAATAATCCTCTGGAGCCCAAAGGCTCTGGCGCAGGGCCCCTGTGTCTCCACTGGAGTCTGGGAAGGTTGGAGCTCCATGATGCTGCCCCAACTTCAATTAACATCTCTACTTTCTTTTATTTTGTCGATTAGGGTTCCAGTGCCTTTAAAAAAAAATCTATAGCAACACAAAGTGGACTAGTGGCCCCAGGAGCCGGGGAGCAGGTGAATGGGAGGGACGGCTCTGCAGGCACAAATTGCATCGGGAGTGATGAAAGTGTTTTAAACTAGAGAGAAGCTGTGGTTGCTCAACCCTGTGAATGTACTAAATGCCACTGAATTATACCCTTTAATTGGTTAATGGTTAATTTTATGTTATACAGATTTTACCTCGATAGGAAAAAAAAAAAGGCTTGAAAACTGCTAATTCAATCATCTTGTTTAGAAGTCCTTGTCCTGCCTCGATTACTTAACCTCTCTTAGCCTCAGTTTCCTCCTCTGGAAAAGGGGCGCCTAGCTGCACCAGTATCGTGGGCCTGATGGGAGATTTAAATGAGAAACTAGTTGGAAGGCGTGGGCATGCAGTTGGAAAACACCAGCGCCTTCCCTCTCCTTCCCTTTCAGTCCTATGGCTTCGCTGTTCTGCCTGACCTGATAGCTCACCGGGAACTCCGTTGGAATATCAGCAGGGACGAGAGGCAATGCCAGTGTTTTATTCTCTCTTTGCACTGAGCTGGAGAGCTTTGCGTGTCCTCCTTTCTTTTCCTTCTTCCAGAATCTCTCTGGAGGTCCAGCATGGAAAGGCCAAATTTTTCTCTCCCAAACGGCACCAGAGACTGCCAGAGAGCCTGATGGAGGGTGCAGAACAGGGATGAAATTGCCAGACTCTCAAGTCGATGATGCCTGCTCAGAGGCTCCCCTGAAAGGGAACCAGCACTGGCAGGAATGGCTCGCCGAAACGGGCTGATGAATTGGGGCCCATACAGTCGCAATAAAGACAGTGATGCTGTTAGGAGACCAGATTAGATTTTTCTGGACTGCAATAGGCTGCAATTGTCTTGTTATGTCAGCTTGTTTATTGTTTTGGGTCCTGACTTACTTTCTCAGTGCCAGGTGCATGCAGAATAACTCGGCTGTGAACACTAAAATAGTTTGGGTGGCCGACATTCAACACCCCCAGTGTCCCCCGTTCTTTAGTAGACCAGCATGCCCTACGGGGATGGTTACCCTGTATTGTTGAGGAATGTTTTATCATGGTAGAAATTTCACACCCAGTAAATTGCCAATGAAAATGTCATTTTTCCTGCTGAGTTTACCTGACATACTATTTATCTTGCCGCTGCCATTAGAGATTGAATTACTGTCAGATTTACTACAAAAAAAAACACAAACAAAACAGAATTGATTTTTAATTAGGGTTTCCAGAACTGAAGGTTAAAGATGGTCTAAAGAAATGGAGCTGTGGTTTTCCCCTTAAGTATCCCCGAGATCGCTTCCTTAGTATGGTTAGAGGCCAGAGCCCTCGACACTCGGAAAATGCTTCTTGCTTCCTTTTCTAACTGGAGTGTGGACAGATTCCTCCCTGTCCCCGCCTCCGTCACTTTGGCAAGCCAGGGGTGTCGGTGTCAAAGTAGGACAGATTGCTTTGTTTTGTGTAACAAGGGTTGCTAAAATTGCAATCTTACCTTTGCAGACGATCCAGGGAATTCTCCGATAACCTCATGCAGGCATTTCATATACAGGCAATTATAGGGAGATAGATTAGAGTGTCCAGAAGAATCATAACTTCCCTTTGCCTGATTTATAAGCCGTATCCTTCGTTTTTCATAATACCATTTATAATATCAACACCATCTAGACAGCTGTCTATGGGAGTTGGATTCTCCAAAGCATCTGCTGGTTCCCCGCTGGCACAGGGACAGGATCCCGGCGGCCAACTCCTTGGGAGAGCTGATCACAGGGGAGGACATGAGCTCAGGTTCTGGGTCAGGCCTGGGTGTGAGTCCCAGCCCCGCCACTCCTAAGCCGTGTACCAGTGGACAAGCAGCTGAACCTCTCTGAACTTCGGTTGTCTCTTCTACAAACGCAGGGACACAATAGTTCCTACACTGTAGGATTGTTCTCTGCAGTAAATGACCTGCATCTTGTAAATGGGTTAGCGTTGTCCATGGCACATACTAGTAGTTAGCATCCAATGTATATTAGCTAAAGGGCAGATACAGTGATGGAGATGAGACCTAAAACTTTAGTGGAGGGCGGAGGGGAGGGGGCTGTGTTCATAATTCATTCTCCCAAATATCCATGAGTTTGTATGATGTCCCTAGACACCCACCCCACACTCTGCTTCAAATATAGCCACGATTTTCTTTGCCATTGTAGGAAAAACTATTTCCACGGCCCTTTCTTCTCGTTTGCTTTTCATGTTATCCAGCTCATTCCCTAGGGCCAGGCCAAGTGTCCGCTTGGCCTTTATCAGCCTGAACTCTCAACCTGGGGCTCCATCACGTGACGCCTGTGTTCCCGGTGACCCCTCCCCCGAGTCCCCAGACTAGAAAGATGAGAATGAGAAACCAAATAAGGAAAGACTCTCCCCCCTGCCCGGGGTTGTACACCTTGGACAGCACCGAGGCCGTGGGGCGGCAGGAATCCTGCGAGCATCTCCACCCTGCCCTTTGGGTTGCTTCCCACAGGAAGCCACGACTCTCCTACCTGAGACGGTCTTTATGCTTTAAACAAAAGAGATTATTGGAAGGAAGGGCACGAGTGTCTCAAAGCGGTATTTTGGTACTAAAGGATGTCTTAAAATAGCATCTGTGCGCTTCCCATTGGGGCAGGAAGGACTGAGGAGAGAACATTAAGTCTGGAAAAGCCAACATGATTGCTGGGCATTACGGTCCCCTGATGGGTAAGAGGGCTCTCTCTGTGAGACGCGTCATGCACTCGACTGATGGGCTGTGGGCAGAGGAGCGGCCCGTGATTAAGGGAAGGCGGGACACGTCCTCTCAGAGGACAGTGCCAGTATGACCCCATGAGCTGGAGCTCATTTAGACAGTAGGAAGAGAAGGGGGTGGTGAGCTTGTGTCATTCCTCCTGGGCCCGACCTGAGACCGACAGACAATAAACAGGGAAGAACAGGGAGGCTGGAAGTGACCAGTGATGGCTGTTCTCTGGTGCACTAGCTTTTGCTTCTGTATGTCCTCTTTTCCGATGTATAGGTTGAGTACATCCACCACCCCATGTTCCCTAGCAAAGAACCCACGACTCACAAGTCTTAATGGTCAATACAGATGCAGCACAGCTTCCCTAGGGGACATGGAAGAGAGCGATATAGGCAACACCCCACTGTGAGCACCTTAACAATCCACGGGTGGCATGTCTATTCTCCAAATTTCATCTCTGAGGATTCTTTCTCTCTCCTTCTACATCAGGGATCCACAAGCTTTTTCTTTTCTTTTTGTATGTGTTTTTAAATTGATTTTAGAGAGATAGAGAGAAAGGGAGAGGGAGAAAGAGAGAGAAATATCAATGTGAGAAACATTGATCGCTTGCTTTCATACGGGCCCCAACTGGGGATCGAACTTGCAACCTGGTTATGTGCCCTGACCGGGAATCGAACAAGCAACCTTTCAGTACATGGGACGATGTTCAACCAACTGAGAGCCACATCGGCCAGGGCCAGCAAACTTTTTTTGCAAATGGCCCCATATAGTAAATATTTTAGGATTTGCAGGTCAAAAGGCAAAATCTTAAACATAATATAGGTAGAAAAAAATGCAAAAATCAGTTGTAGCACAAGGGCCATGAAAAACAGAGCTGGGGTTGGCCTGTGGACTGTAGTTTGCCGACCTCCATCCTACCTAATTCTCACATTTCTGGCTCACCGTCTTGCCCTCATAGGTCCGAGGCCTGTCAGATGCTCAGCTCTGCGCCAGCTATATATCCTGAAGCCAAGCCCAGTTCCCCAAAACAAACAGACTCCACAACAAACAGTTAACGGGCTCCAAACAGGAACAAACATGTTGGAAAATAATCAGGATTGTGGATACTTTTTTTGCCCTGTCATATGAAGAAAGATTGGGGACATTGGTGGAAAGGGACCAACATCTCAGGGTTTCTGCCCATGAGTCGGTAAATTAGGTCATGTTTCAAAGTGAGGGTAATGCCTCTTGGTCTGCTCGGAGGGAACTGGTCCAGTGATTTGTGGAGGAGAATGAGACTCGCTATTGCTATATCCATGTTTATGTCCAGCTCGAATACAAGGTACATACATCCATGGGGCAAGATAAGACTCCTTAATATTGGACTTATTTTTCTTTAGAAACCTTTAAAGACAAATCACCCGGCTACCAAACTACAGAGAAGCCTGGATTTCTCCAGACGTAGCAGTTAGTAAAACCCAGTGTTCATGGATCTATTCATTTGTTTTAGAAGCAGGTATTAGACACCTACCATCTTCAGATATTTTTAAAAAATGTAGAGCTCAGGTTTATGTAGGGAAGAAAATTACAGAAATTGACAAATACTATTCCATTTAGCCCAGAATAATTGCATGCTTGCAAGGTATGGGCGTCTATGGGAGGACAGTTCCCCAGACTGGGAGGGATAGAAAAAAGGGACACTTAACACTTGGTCTAGGCCAGTGGTCGGCAAACTCATTAGTCAACAGAGCCAAATATCAACAGTACAGCGATTGAAATTTCTTTTGAGAGCCAAATTTTTTAAACTTAAACTTCTTCTAACGCCACTTCTTCAACATAGACTCGCCCAGGCCGTGGTATTTTGTGGAAGAGCCACACTCAAGGGACCAAAGAGCCGCATGTGGCTCGCGAGCCACAGTTTGTCGACCACGGGTCTAGGTGGTCAAAAGGCAGAGATGGGAGAGGCAGCCAGGACAAGGGCAAGCATATAAAAGCACAAGAGTCCTAGCCGGTTTGGCTCAGTGCAGCATTGGCTTATAGACCAAAGAGTCCCGGGTTCGATTCCGGTCAAGGGCACCTACCTCAGTTGCAGGCTCCTCCCCGGCCCAGGCACTGGTCAGGGTGCCTGCAGGAGGTAATCAATCGATGTGTTTCTCTCACATCAATATTTATCTCTGTCTTTCCTTCTCTCTTCTACTCTCTCTAAAATAAATGAAAAAAATATCCTTGGATGAGGATTAACAGGAATGAATGAATGAATGCACAAGAGCACCCAGTATGTAAGAGAAGCAAACTATAGAAGGAGGGTCTGATGTGTGTATGTGTGTTGGGATGGGGACAGTACTGGAACAGAGTGTCCGAAGATTAGGCTGACCAGTTAAGCAGGAGAAAGAACATGAAAGTTCCCCTCTGCTTTGCTTAGTGTTTTTCCTTTATGCTTAACGCAATGAGAAGCCAACCAGAAGAGGGCCCAGATTGGTGTTATTAGAGATGAAAAAGGCACAAGTCTTGTGGGTCCATTATGGCCCCAGAGCCCATCCAAATGAAGGTCAAATTCCTGAGCATGCATTTCAAGGTCCTCTGCAACTTGGTCTTTGTCTGCCCTTCCCATCTCTCTCCTTTGCCTCCCGTCTGTCATGCACCCCCAAAACCAGCCATTCTAGACCACTTACTCCTTTCCTCAACATGTCATTTATTTTGTATGGTTATCTAATGCAACAGAACCAAGAATCCAAAGCTTAACATCTTAAAATACAAGCATGTATTATCTCAGTGAGTGTCCAAGGGTCAAGAATCCAGGAGTGGCTTACTTGGGTGGGTTGGGCGTGGCTGAGGCTTCAGTCATCTGAAGCTTTGACTGGGGCTGGGCTTCTATCTAATTCCAAGGCGGCTCACTACATAGCATTTGACCAGTTGCCTCAGATCCTCACTGGCTGTAGACAGGAGGCCTCAGTCCTCACCGTGGAGATTTCTCCACAGGGCTGCTTATGTGTTCTCATGACCTGACAGTTGACTTCCCTGAGAGCAAGTAATTCAATGGAGAGAACAAAGATGCTTTCTATGACCTAATCTCAAACGTCCCAATGACACCCACCACCTTCCACTTATCAGAGGCCCATCACTGTGTTCTCCCCATACTCAAGAGGATTGGAACAAGGCTCCAATTCTTTAAAGGAAGAATATCAAAGACTCTGTAGATGGCATGTGTTAACATATACTTTAATGTTGATGTCCTTTTCTTTAAGCCAGTGGTTCTCAAATGGGAGTAATTGTGTCCCCCTACTACGAGAGAGCATTTGTCAATGTCTGCAGACATTATTGGCTGTCTTAAGTGAAGGGGAGTGTGCCACTGGCTGGCATCCATTGGCTGGAGACCATGGCTATTCTTAAACCTGCCACATGGCACGGAGGGCAGCCCCCACCCCCAACAAAGAATTATCTATCCCAAAGCACCAAACTCTAGTGCTGAGGCTGAGCTATCGTGGTCTAAGCTGTTAGTAACTGTGTGACTTTGAGCAAATGAATAACTCTCTCTAAGCCTCAGTTTTCTTAGCAGTGAAATGGCGACACAATATAATTCATCTGGTAAGAAAATGAGATAGAGCATATGTAAAATACTTACACAGTCAGTCAAAGGAGTACCTTCTCTGTGCTAGATACAGGGAAGTAGCAGGTGCACTCGCCAGACATGGTCCCGGACCTCATAGCATTTTGTGTTTGGGACCTTAAGCATAACATCAGTCTGAGTTTGAGTATAATTTATTATGCATAGGTTATTGTTTCATTTGTCTGTAGAAATCTTGGAAACAGGAATAGTTTTCTTTTTATGTCCAGCCCACCTCACTGCCTAGCAGCCTGCTTTGCACTAACAAGATACCCAATCAATACTTGTGCAATTGAATTCTACCCGCTTGCTTCTTGCAACTACAACTCTTTGTATGATTTTAGGGTGCTAGAGACTGTAAAATGCCCAATCTATTTAATAACAGCTTTCAATTTTGTTAGAAGCGTTTGGGGGGAAAAACTCTATTAACTGTATTCTTCAATTGTGAGATACATCCTGATTTGAGAAATGTTAAAATTTGAAAAACAAAACACATCTGCATTGCAAAATTGAGGAAACAGAGTAATGTCTTTTTTTTTTTTTTTTTTTGCATCCTAGCCTACTCATTTTGAGTAAAAGATTCGTGTGCCAGTTCCTCTGTTATTCTTCCTATGAACATGTTTTTAGTGTCCATGTGTTAGTTTTCTATCGCTGCCATAACAAATTACCTCAAGCCACGTGACTTGAACAACACACATTTATTATCTTACAGTTCTATGGGTTCGAAGTCTGAGAGAAATCTCACTAGGCCAGTGGTCGGCAAACTCATTAGTCAACGGAGCGGCAAACCATGGCTCGTAAGCCGCATGTGGCTCGCGAGCCGCAGTTTGCCGACCACTACAGTAGGCTAACATCTAGGTGTTCCTCCTGGAGACTTCGGGGGAGAGTGTATTTTCTGGCCTATTCCAGCTTCTGGAGGCTGCCAGCATTCCATGGCTCATGGTCCCTTCCTCCATCTTCAAAGCCAGCCACGGCAGCTCACGTGCTTCTAACATCACATCCCTTTGTCCTTTCTTCCATAATCACATCTCCCTCTGCCTCTTCTCCTCTGACTCCTCTTCCTCTTTTAAGGACCCTTGTGATCATATTGGGCCCATCTGGAGAATCCAGGCCGATCCCTATGACTTAAGGTCAGCTGGTTAGCAACGTAACTCCACCTGCAACCTTGATTCCCCTTTGCCATGTGACCTGGCATATTCACAGGTCCCAGGAATTAAAACATGGGCATCTTTGGAGGAACCACTATTCCACCTATCATGGTATCAGTGATACCAGAGGAACCACAAAATCCCTCTAGACTTGGAATGTAGTCCAAGCCACATCTCCCAAGGTAGTGACAGTTGAACATGAGTTACATTATTCAATTGGATGGATGAATTCCAGCCATTGCTTTCCAATGGTATGGTCCAAAGAAAGAGCGCATTTCTGAGCTCCTTGCCACTGGGTGAAGTGAGACTCAATCTTTTTCTACATAAGCAAACAAAACCTATAAACCTCAATTGGCTACTTCATTGTTCCAACATAACATTGCTCAGTGTCGTGAAACGTGGCTCTTCGAAAATCTATTATGTGACAAGCTGGGTGGTTTATGACACAAATATTGTATTTTGCACACTTCATTTGCAGTTAAATTATTGAGCATCTGACAACACAGGCCATGTTCTGTTTCTTAGTGCAAATCCATTAGAAGGTTTTTGTTTTTTTCTTGGATGCTGCTGTTAAATTAGGGCTTTCACATTTTCAGACGTGAAGAGTGAATTTATTTTACAATGATTAAAAATCATTTTGTAATTAGATTTGAATGAAGAGGGAGTTATTGGAAAAGCTAAGCCTAATGTTCATATTCTGAAGGAACAATTCCAGCACTCATGTTTTGGTGATATTTACTGTTGCATCACTTAGCTATTTTATAAGAGAGGAAATTAAGGCCAAAGGGGAATAACCAATGAGAATTGAGACTAGGAAGGAGGTAACCTCCAGGCAGACTTTCATTTTGTTTCACATCCTGAGATGGGTCAACTTTCTTGTTTTGATAATCTTTTGCCCCATCCTCTCAGTGATTAGGCCATTTATTGCCAAGAACTAGGGTCATCCAAGTCTTTTAGAGCTCAGCAGTTAATTAGAATGAGAGAAATTATGCTGGTGCATTAGGGAGTGGTGGGGACTTGGGAAAATTGGAAAGCATATGCCCTGTCTAAATGCATAGCTGTTACTCAGCCACTGAATTTTCCAAAAGAGTATGGGAGACCAGTCTTGCCAAATTTTCCAACTAACCCAAATTCTGGATTTTTATTTAAAATCTTCAGATTTCAAAATATAGGCTGTTAATACCAAAAATGTTTTTCATTTTTAAAAATCTTTCAATTACAGTTGACATTCAATATTATATTAGTTTGAGGTTTACAGCACAGTGGTTAGACTTATATCTTCTGATGTGATCCCCCCTGATAAGTCTAGTACCCACCTGGCACCATACATGGTTATTACAATATTACTGACTATATTCCATATGCTGTGCTTTACATCTCTGTGACTATTTTTATAATTGCCAGCTTATGGCTTCTCAATAGCCTTCACTTTTTTTCACCCAACCCCCCTCCCATCTGGCAGCCATCAGTTTGTTCTCTGTATCTGTGAGTTTGTTTCTGTTTTGTTTGTTCTTTTATTTTGTTTGATGATTTCACTTATATGTGAAACAACAAAAACGACAAAAATAATTTTTTTAATGACTCAGGTCAAACAAAACATGCACAAGTTTCAGTATATAGCCCAGAGGCTATTTTGTTTTTGATGCCTGCATTCCAATGTGCCACACACACTATATGCAGTAACTCATCCAATACTATAGACGTTGCAGGAAGCAATGAAGGTCAGTACAGTGAGGTGTGTTTCACAGCGTAGACGCTTAAACAGCCTAGGAACAGAATCATCTGTTTCAACCGAAGCTTGTGCATCGACTAACAGTTAATGACCTTGGGCAAGTCACTTAGCATCTCCCTCTCCATTTTGGTTTCTTTTTCATATAAACTGGGAATAATATCTATCTCATCAGGTTATGGTGAAGATTTAGAATTAATTCCTGTTTAATTCCAGTAAAAACTGGATGTAGGAAGCGGGTTTGTTGTGGGTTTGTGTGGGTTTGTTGTTGTTTCTGGTAAGGAAAGAAAAGCAACTCCTTGTTCAGAGTTCAGGTGACCTTGCCCAAGATCACACACTGTGCCTCTGCACATTGCCTCTTATGTGTCGCTACTGGTGAAAATGTCAATGACTGTCTCATAATTGGCTTAAAAGTGGAAAATATTAAGTCCATGATTTGGGTGCTAAGATTCCCAAAGCCTTTTTCATTAACACTTGATAAACACACCACACGAATGCCAATGAATGCCCTCAGCTTCTGATTCAAGCTGACTGCCTTGTTCTTTCATTGCTAGAGTTTGGAATGAGATTTAAAAAGAAATCATATGACTTGTAATCTTCCAATGACTCCCTTTTACTCTTGGGATATATCTTGATTATTTAGTATGGCTTTTGGGACCCTCCATCCGCTGCTTACCCCAGAACTTACCACTCTTTGCCTTACATTCTTTGTTCCAGCCCTACTGAAGGCTTCTCTGTACCCAGAATATATTATATCCTCTTTTTCTCTGGAAATTGTACTTATTATTCCTCTGCCTGAGACACCTCTTTTTTTACATTCTTTTTCTTTTAATCTATTGATTGAATGTTTATTGGATCTCAGGAGCATTGAACTGAACTAATCATATTTCCTAGACCATGGCGCATCATTATACTTGGCCAATGGGTAGTCCTTGTATTATTTCATTGTTCATTTATTTCTTCCTGTATACACTTAGTCCCCAATATCATTTCCCTCTCTCATGTGTTTGATATATGTTTGTAAACATCATAAAACATGCAGAGTTATGTTGAGTGCGAATGTGTTTTTAATTAACATAAATAGCATTGTTTTCCACAGCTCAGCCTGAGGCTTTCTCCACTCTACACTATTTTCAAATCTACCCATATTGCTTCCTACCTATTTATTGTGTCTTCCTTCTGCTGTATTACTTACTATAATGTGCATTTATCTCATTTTACTTATTCAATCCCTAATAATGGACGCCTGGGTTGCCTCCAACTTCTTGCTTGATATTACAAACAAACATGCTGTGATGAACTCATCCTCTTATAAACCTACTAGAGGCCCAATGCACGAAGATTTGTGCAAGAATGGGCCTTCCTTCCCCTGGCTGCTGGCACCACTTTGCTCTGGCCTGGAGTTGCCTTTCCACCTTCCCACGCTGCCCAGAGGCCCGGAGCTGCTGGGGTGGTGTGGAACGCCTGCGTTGTCGCAATGGTGACGACACAAGCATCCACTTGGCACCTGTGTATGCAAATTAACGCACCATCTTTGTTGGGTTAATTTGCATACTCACTCCTGATTGGCTGGTGGGCATCGTGAAGGTACGGTCAATTTGCATCTTTCTCTTTTATTAGTGTAGATATGAGAGCCCCCCTGGGCATACACCTAGGAGAGAGGTGTATAGGACTGACAAATACCCAAGTTCAACCCTGATTCCTGCCAGATAGCTTTTCTGTATGGTATTGCCAGTTTATGCTTCCACAGGAAACCATTGGCCACCTGTCTAATATTCTGCCATTCTGATGGATTGATAGCATCTTATTATTTTAACTTGCATTCATTTCTCTAGTTACTAAAGAGTTTGTGCATCTCTTCCTATATCATAGAACTATGGAATTGTTTCTCCATATCTGAATTATGTGTTTATGAGAGTTGTGGGTTTTTTTTTTCATCATTCCACTGGGTTTCCTGTCTTTTCTTGATAATTTAAAGGAGTTCATTGTATATTGTAGCTATCTAACCCTTTGATTCCAGGTGTTGCAAATGCCCCTCAGGGTCTATCATATTCATATCCTTTCTTTTGGGCTAACTAACAGCAACTCATTCTCCATGCCCGCTAGACATCTCTTCCTCCATCTGCCATCCCACAGGCTCTCTAGATTCTGTCACCCATCTCGTGTACATTCCTGCAGTCCCCTGGATTTCTGACACACTTAGCAATGTGTCATTATCATCTATTTGAGTCCTAGCTTATGATCTCCCTGAGGTCACTTCTTGTTCACAGTGACATCTTCAGCTCCTAGGTCAGGATTTAGAATGAAGGACCAGGACAAATACTTGGTGAATCAATGAGAAGTATTTAACTCATTTATGAAATATTCCCTATGCATCGAACCCTGATATGTGAGCATTATAGGCAATGATCCCTTAAACCATCCCAACAGCCCCCTGCAGTGGAGGATGAGTGAGTCCTATTTTACAGATGAGGGAACAGATGATGTACATATGTGTTGCAGGGAAGATGGTTAACCACAAACATTTGCAATTTTCATACTTTTTGTGTATACCAGGATATGTATATATGTACATACAGTATATACATATATACATATATATATATCTATATACATACATACATACATATATAAATATATATATATATATATATATCCTATATAATAAAAGGCTAATATGCAGATTGACTGAACAGCGGGACAACCGGTCGCTGTGACGTGCACTGACCACCAGGGGGCAGATGCTCAATGCAGAAGCTGCCCCCTGGTGGTCAGTGTGCTCCCACAGGGGAAGCGCAGCTCAGCTAAAAGCCAGGCTCATGGCTGGCGAGTGCAGTGGCAGTGGTGGGAGCTGCTCCCGCCTCCGTGGCAGCGCTAAGGACCCCTCAGGGGATGTCCAACTGTTGGCTTAGGCCCGCGGGGAACAAGCCTGTGCCGACAGGTGGACATCCCCCGAGGGGTCCCAGACTGCAAGAGGGTGCAGGCAGGGCTGAGGAACCCACCCCCCACCCCCCAGTGCACAAATGTTGTGTACTGGGCCTCTAGTATATATGTATTCTCAATTGCCAAATTAGGGTTCTAAAAGTTCTTGCCAAAAGCATAACCATTTATTTCTTGTTTTGCTTACTATGGCTACAAGTCCTAGCTTATGAGCTTCCTGAGGTCACTACCACCTATCTACCATCACCACCACCTCTTTCTCTCTATGTCCCAGGAACACCTGATCCTCTTGTGATTCTTCAGATGCTGTTCCTTCTCTTCAGAACAGTACTTCTCAACCTTCAATGCAACTATTAACCACCGGGGGATCTTGTTACGAAGTTTGGGCTCTTGCTCACTACATTGGAGAGCAGACTGGAGAATCTGCATTGCTAACAGGTTCCCAGGTGCTGATGCCACTGGTCTGAGGACCACACTTGGAGAAGCAGGAATTTAGAACACTCTTTACTCAAATCTACTCTCATCTCCCAACTACTCATGCCTCAGAGCTCAGCTGAAATATTGCCACCTCCAGAACCCCATTCCTAACCAGACTAGACCAGGAAATGTAACCTCTCTGCACTGTCCTTGTTGTTTTTTTTTTGTTTGTTTGTTTTTGTTTTTGAGGCAATTGATATCATCGTATTCATAAGCCACCAGATGAACCCTTTAATGTCTGTCTCCCTGACTCAAACACAAGCTCCACAAATGAAGAACATCTGCCCAGTTCCCCATCATGGTCCTTGCACCTGGTCACAACTCACCCACCGTAGGATCTCAATAAATGTGCATTAAATGAAAGAAGGACTGAATGGAGATGCATATCCTAACATTTGATTCAGAGATCCCCCCCCCCCCATGACTGTGGGTTTGTACCCTCTTTGGGCTACAGATCCCTTTGACAATGTGAGAAAAGCTATCCCCAGAAAAACCCTCTCCCAGACAATCAAAGCCTAATAAATAAAATTTACCCAACCATTGCATTCCATTTCAGGCGGCGAAGAATCACTGCCCTATGTAAATATAATCATAGTGCGTGTCATCTCATGAGCATCAGGTGCCCACTAGAGCTTCCCTCCCTCCCCTCATTTCAGCCCAACATCAGAGGGCACTGTGGAAACATTTCTTGTCCTTATAGCATCTCCATCTCTAAGATCACTTGCTTCACAGGCAATGGCAAAGAGCAGGAAAATGTGGCCAGAACGAGGCAGGGGTATGTGCCTGCTGCTGGGGAAGGCAAAGACCTGCCAAGTCAACCAACAAATCAGTCAGCCTTGAATGAACTGAGACTTGCATCAACTAGAAATCACTTCCCCTAGAAATGGGCTGATCATGAGCCTGATTCCTACCTCTCCCACTGTCCCTGGAGACAGCAATCCTTGTTTAGGGGACTTCAGCGACACATCCTACACGCCAAAGTTTATTCCCTTTGAGACCAGTGGGCAAAAGCGTTAACTTCTCTGTGCCTCAGTTTTCTCATCTGTGAAATGGGTCCCATCAGAGCAGCCTCTGAAAGTCCTGGGACATATTTTCAGTGCTGAAACAGTGTCTGCCATTTTTATTGCTGCTGCTTATAAATAGAGGCTTCCCAATTCTGTCCCACTGCCTCCCAACCCCCCATAAAATAACCAGTTTAGAGGAACTTGCTTTGCCCTTTCAGGCCTATTGTCTAATCTTTCTACTCCCTTTTCTCCTCCCAGGATTCTGGGATGTAGCACATTAAAATCTGTCGTTGGCACCATTATTTATTTGGAGCCGGGGACATTTTATCCTTTTTTCCAACTTGTACAAACCTGAGCTTGGCGTCCATTCACAGCCAGACCTAGAAATTAGAACGCATTACCAGGTAGGTATTCATTTCCTGGCATTCTTCTAAAAGACTTCTGGGGCTCAAGAAATTCTGAGCAGTGACTTTCAGGAAGATGCCCTGCAGGTTGCAGTAAAAGCCTGTATGGGGAATGTTTAAGGTGGGTTTTTTAAAGTTCTTTAATATTCTTTTAGAGGTTCAATTATTTAATGTGCTGGCTTCAAGTGGAGTAATTTGAATATCACTGCCGGTGAGGGACAGGTGGAAGAGAAGGCAGCAGTTTGAAAATCACACAAGTCAGCTTTTGCTTTGCTGAATACAATACGTCTCAGGTGCAGAAATGAAGGAGGACTGCATTATTCTCTGTGTTACAGTTTATTGATTTTTTCAATTACACAGGTAGCCATGGCTGGTGCGGCTCAGTTGGTTGAGCATCGTCCAGTGCACCGAAAGGATACCCGGTCAGGGCATGTACTTAGGTTGCAGGTTCGATCACAGGTCAGGGCATGTACAGGAGGCAGCCAGTCAATGCTTTCTCTCACACATCTATGTCTCTCTCTCTCTCTCTCTCTCTCTCTCTCTCTGTCTCTCTCTCTCTCTCTCTCTCTTTCTCCCCACCCTTCTCTTTTCTCTCCCTCTCCCTTCCTCTCTTTAGAGGTGATCTTCAGAATACACAACTGTGATGAATAAGGGACCTAAGCCTCATTCTGGAGCAGGGACCTAGAGACCCCAGCAGCCAATGCATGAACCCCTCGACTGCTGGATCACAGGGAAGGATGGAGGGAAGAGGAGACCCTAGGAAATGGACCAAGATGGTCAGGATAGTGGGGGACATTCTTTACCTACTGGTACAAAAATATTTCAGTATTTTAACAACTGCCGAAGCCCAAAGGCTGCCTACCTGCTGAATATCATCCATATTAGCTGTATCATTTCAATAGTAACAATATAATGATGAAGTGATTAATCACTCCCTTTTTATTTTTTAACAGAATCACAAAAAGTGGACTCATACATTATGACTAATCATTCCTTACAATTGTTCAAGCTCACTGAGGTACCAGGCAGAGTTCTAAGCAATCGATGTGATTAACTTCTAATCTCCCCAGTAGTTTTCTCAGCTGACAGGTGAGGAAACTGAGGCACAGTGAGGTTAATTAGCTTGCAAGCTAATAATTGCTGAAGGAGAGAATCAGACTCAAGTAGCCTGGCTCCAAACGCCACTCTCAATGTCATGAACTAAGCTCAATAAACCTGTTACTTTGCACTTTTGTTATAGATCTGGCTCATGCCTGTATTTTATTTTGTATTTTTAATCTTCACCCGAGGACATTTTCATTGATTGTTTTGTTTTGTTTGAGACAGGGGAAGGGGAAGAGAGAGAGAGGGAGAGAGAGAGAGAGAGAGAGAGAGAGAGGAGAAAAGAGAAACATCAATTTGTTGCCTCCTGCACATGCCCTGACCAGGGCCAGGGATCAAACTGTAACCTAGGTATGTGCCCTGACCAGGAATCAAGCCCTCGACCTTTTGGTGTATGGACGATGTTCCTACCAGCTGAGCCACACTGGCCAGGGCCTGATTCACTCTTTTAAATGGCTGCAGCTTCTTACCTTGTAGGGTTTACCATATTTCATTAACCCCCTTCCTTTTGGTAAACATTCAGAATATTTTAGTCTCTCCCTGTCTCGTCTGCCTCTATTTCTCTTAAACATTTTTCTTTTCCTTGAAGGGGGACTACAATGCCACAGAGTATGTCTGTGTCCTTGTACACGTTAGCCTCTCTGCAGCTTTTATTTCTGGAATATGTGCTTCAACAGAAAGGGAATTGCTGGCCCTAATGGTAGGAATATTTTGAATTTTAAGAAATACTGCTAGAACATTGCAAAAAAGTATATGTGAGCCCTAACCAGTTTGGCTCAGTGGATAGAGAATCGGCCTGCAGACTCAAGGGTCCCAAGTTTGATTCCAGTCAAGGGCATGTACCTTGGTTGCAGGCACATACCCAGTAGGAGGTGTGCAGGAGGCAGCTGATCTATGTTTCTCTCTCATCGATGTTTCTAACTCTCTATCCCTCTCCCTTCCTCTCTGTAAAAAATCAATAAAATATATATTTTTAAAAAGAGTGAGATGGTCTTTAAAAAAAAAAAAGTGTATGTGATTTCAACTAGTTGTACATGCAGTTGCCATTTCTCCACACCCTTTCCAGCACCGGAGGTTATCAATCTTTTTAATGTTTTGCCCCAGATGGAAAAGGAATGGTGCCACGTGGTTGCCTTAATTTACATTTTTCTGATTATCACTGAGGTTGAACAATGTTCATATGTTTAATGTCCTCATGCTCAGGGATTGTCTGTTCCTGTTGGTGTATTTTGCCTAATTTTAAACTGGGTTGTTTATCTTCTTATCAGTTTGTAGGAGACCTTAAGGAATATTAACTGTTGGGAATATTCACCCTTTGTCAGTTACATGTATTGCAAAGGTTCTATCCAGTCTAGCATTGCCTTTGTTTTTACATGGTCTTTAGTTGAACAGGTTTTTGTGTGTGTGTGGTTTTTTTTAAATTGTTTGTGTATTCAGTCTGCCAATCATTTATTTTACAGCTTCTGGACTTTCTGTCTAGCATTAAAAGGTCTCCTCCACCCAGAGTTTCTGCATATCGTCTTATTTTCTTTCCTATTTCTTTCATACATTTACATATTCAATTTACTTAGAATTGATTTCTGTTTCTGATTTGATGTGTGTGAATCTGTTTTCCTCCAGACGGAGAGTCAGATACACACAGCTCCTCTGATTGAATTAACCGCAGGCCGCCCCACGTGTTGAGAATGCCACAGTCAGTGCTGCGTCCAGCATCATGGGCCCAGGTGGGACCTCGGGGAGGCAGAGTCCTAACCCCTCCTTCCTCCGATGGGCCGCCTGGGGGCCGACACCTGGCCTGCAGGCGCCTTGGAAAAGTATCTTCTCTAACCCTCTGCTCCTCTGGAAAACGTAGATGGTGTCCAGTGTGTGCACCAAGAGAAAGGAGACCGCCAAGTCTAGACAAAAGGATTCCATACCCCCGCTCCCCAGGAAGGCCGGGCCCCAAGCCCGGTCACTATGAAGAGCATCAGAGAAACCAAATCACATTCTGGATTATCACGCACCAACCTGGCAGGAAGGGCACCAGCAGCCTGGAAGGTCTGAATTATGCAGTCAGCTCCTGCCTGCTGCTTGAAATATGCACTGACAGCTAAACCCCTGAGCACGGATGAGCTGGCAGTGGCTTCCTGCTTTACCTGGGAACCAATATAAGCAAATCCTGGGTGACTGTCAGTCAGCCTGGTCTCAGCGTGCAGATATCTGTATCAAAGTTTAGCCAAAGACTAGAAGTGCTTGGCATTTGCCAACCAAAATGGAAAGCTGGAAAGCTGGTCTGGCCACTTCTTATTTTTCTTTTGTTCTTTCTCTGTACCCCACCCCCACCCCCACCCCCAACATACACACCTTTTCCTTCCTTTCCTTCATTTTCCTTTTCCCCTTCCTCGTTCCCTCCCTCCCTCCCTCCCTCCCTCCCTCCCTGCCTTCTCTCTCTCTCTCTCTTCTCCTTCTCTTCTCTCCTTCCTATCCTCCCTCTCTTCCTCCCTCTCCATCTCCCCTCATTTTGGGGAAGATGAGGTCCAGACCATCCCACAAAGGGGTCATCTCCAGACAGGACCTCAGCAGCCCACTCTGTGTTTGATCAACATTTGAAGTGGCTGCAAATACTCTCACTTCTCATTTAAATTTGTATTGATCTCCCAAACAGCAACCAAAATAAATTCTATCCAAAGAGTCCATCAATGGGAGAGAAGAGGAGAGGAGAAGAGAGAGAAATGGCAACTGCATGTACAACTAGTTGAAATCACATACACTTTTTTTTTTAAAGACCATCATTTCACTCTTTTTTAAAAATATATATTTTATTGATTTTTTACAGAGAGGAAGGGAGAGGGATAGAGAGTTAGAAACATCGATGAGAGAGAAACATAGATCAGCTGCCTCCTGCACACCTCCCACTGGGTATGTGCCTGCAACCAAGGTACATGCCCTTGCCTGGAATCAAACCTGCAAGAGAGGAATCAGGAGCTGGCCCCACAGCTCTGGCTGACGTGGAGAAGCCCCTGGAATGAGATGCGTGTGCTTCAGAGAGAATAAAACAAGACAGCGCCAGTCCCCGAGAAGCGAGCCAGGGCCTCCTTGAGCAGAATTGCTCTGTGCTGGCAAGACCTGGAGGTGGCAATAGGCAGGCCTCGGAGGACGGAGGGTCCCTTCCAAGCCACCACAAAGAAGCACACAGCGAAATCAAGTGGGTTGAACTATTTTGCTGGTGGAGGGTCTCTCCTTCATGTGTGAAACAAAACGTGTAACACCTGTGAAGCGCAGTAAGGGAAACACAGTAAAACCAGGCATGCCTGAACATGGGCCCTGAAGGCCGCCTCCTTCCTGAGAACAGGCTGCGGGAATCCCACGTGGGGAAGGACAGATCTGGTTATAAGAGCAGCGTCTCCGGGTTTTTCCAAATCAAACGGATTTCAAGCTAGATAACGCCTGGCTCTGGAAAGGAAAGAAGCAGTGGGGAGCCTGGGCGATAGTGCCTTGTAGCAGATATCTGTAGCGTTTGTCTAACTTTTCCTGATTTTGACTTAAGGACTCATCTTGTTATCAGTGGAAGTGCTTCTTGAGGTGCCTCGGGGAAAAGAGTTTCCTAAGGCCCCCGCGGGGGAAGGGGGTTTCGTGGAAAGCTTTATTGATGATGTAAAGGGAGTTCCCCTCTCAGGTCCCTTCTCCATCCGCCATGGAAAAAGTCCCATCTTGTCGTCAGCAGGGCCAGGATTAGGGCCACTGCCCAGAGTTTCTGCTCCACCTTAAAGTCCAGTCCAGTCCAGTCCAGCAACTGGCCAGCTTAGCTTGTGTTCCCAGCTGCAGTCCATTGTGTGTGGGGCCTGAATGGCCCAGGCTTAAGGCCACATGGTGGGCGAGTGCAGGTCACAGAGCAAGAGAGAGTAAGCGGAACCCAAAGGCAGGAGAGGGAGAGGAATAAGGAGTGCAAGAGAGAGGGAACTCTGTCTGGGTATGTTGCCCTTCCAAGAGTTTGTGTGCTTGCTGTGGGCCCACCCTCCTAGCCAATCCTTTGTTCCCCGGGTAAGACTGACAGGCAAGCACCTTCCCTAGGTCACCCCATCACCCTGTCACCCCAACTTCACTGCACATGCGCCCATCTCTCTCTGCTTTGTTCCATCCCTTTCCCCAGTGATCTGCAGGGAACTGCCAGGACCGGTGGTTTCCTGGGGAGTGTGGCGCTGTAGCTTCCTGGGGAAGCTGCCCAGATGACCATGCTGATCATGTCTGGCCTGCCCTTTGCTCTTTTCCTGTTACTAATATTAACTAGCTAACTATGACGGTAACCATCTGAAGAGAGGTGGCATGCAATGCAGAATTAGCCACTCAGCTTTCATTGCCCCACTCCCTGCAACTGGTTCAGAAATGGGTCCAATACTAGCATAGTCAACACAAAAGTTTTTGTTTGGCCAACACTGTTTTGGTCTGTTGGTTTGTTTAAGTGATTTAGTTGCCAACATCCAAACGGTGTATTTCGTGTAAAACCATACATTTTTGGCTTCTCTTTAGAAAAATCTGATGATCAGGTAGCTCCGTGCAGGTGGTCCCACCTGGCAGGTGTCGGCTGCAGGTGCACAGTCGCTGTCCTCTTCAGATGAGCATGGGCTTTGCAGTTCCCCAGATTCCACACTCAGTCCACAAGCGTTTGAGATTCTGCCCTGATCTAATTTTATTTCATATCAAATGTCAACTTCGATGGAGACTTTAGACATAAAGTCTCTCTTTATGGTTGGGGAAACTGGGATCTTAAGAAGAGGAGGTGGTTGTCTAAAGTCACACAGCAAATCGATAGCAGAAGTGGGAAAGGAACCCAGGACATTTTTACATTAACTTCCAGTAGCAGACAATACTTCTTATGTAACCTGGCAGGGAAGGGCTAGTTCCCCAAGGATGCCTCCCAAGGTAATAGTCTATGATGCAACCCATTAAAGGTGCTAATGGTGGGGATTTCAGATCCAATCGGTGGTGGATATTTTCAGGCCATGGGACTGAATGTTCTCTCTCAAATTGCTTTTCACAGGTGGATGCCAACTTCTCTTATGGTGAGGGTTGAAGGCTGGCTCTATAAAACTGTTCTTTTCCCGACTGTTAAAAACATACATGACAACTCCCCTCAGTCTTTCTGAAGTGGGTGTGATTTATAAGCTTATAGGTCGAAAAAAAAATCCGTCTTTAATCCTTTGTTCATTCAATTGTTTGTTTACCTATCCTGCATTTACTGGGCGTTCACTATATGCCAGGTACTATGCTAACTTCCAGAGACACAAAGATCGATCCCCGGAGCTGTTGGTTGAGTTACAAGCTGTAATGCAGACTCAAAGGAGTTATGGTTTCACCGAGGAGATGCTGAGTTACTAACCTTTCCAAGACAAGGAAGGCTCGGTTTGGGGTAGGAATCAAGAGTTAGCAGCTATGAACTGCACTTAGAGCCCAGACCCACTTCAGTTGGTCTCCATCTTTTAAAAATTAAATTTAAAAGAGAGATATTTACCACATTTAAAAATGGGAAGATCTCAAATGAAAGTGCAGACTTCCAACTTCTCTTTGAAAATTAGTGGATCTGACACACTGGGCCTGCATCCCCTCAGGGCAACAATTAGGTGTTGCTGAGTGGTAGCTGCTCCTTTGAGAGAGGGCATGCATTCTCCAGTTTGCCACACAACCCACTACTCCCTATCATATTATTCACAAAGCTAGGTTACCTGCCTGTCCTCTCATGGGATTTCCATTGGTATTCCCTAATCTAGCACCTCAAAGAATGCATGATGGTCACAGTGAGGAGGTGGAGAGAAATGTGTAGGCAGAGGCTTAGAGGTAGGATACACAGCATATGTTCAGGGAGCAGCAGGTAGTTCCATGTGGCAGGCAGACCAGTAAGTGGGACAGAGGGCAGGCAGAAATGAAGCTGGAGAAGGTGGCAAGGGACAAATTGCCCATGGAGGGCTTGTTAGGTCACACAAAGGACTTTGTACTAAATCCTGTACTCAACAAAGAGCCTCTGGATTCTTGTCGGAGTGATGTGATGATATTTGTGTTTTTGAAAGACCACTGTGCAGCCATGGAGAGAAAAAAAAACGGGAAGAAGTAGTGCAGGAGGCTGGGAGAGACCATGTGGGCAGCAATTGCACAGGCTCAGGATAGAAACAAGGGATCCCCCCCCCCCAAAAAAAAAAAAAAAAGAGAGAAAGAAACGAGGGATCCAGGCATCTTTAATTAATGGCCAGCATAGGCACTTGGAAAATGATGGTTAATGATTGAGAGATGAATGAGGAAGTCACAAGGGTCAGTTCCCCTGTTATCAACCAAGAGTCACCATGCCCGCCCTCTAGGCTTCCCGGGGCCGAAGGTAGGCATATGTTCACAGACAGGGCGCAGTGGAGTCCTTTCTTGTCTGTAAACTGCTTCTTGCCAAAGTACAGAGGAAGTTAGACTTTCTCAGAAGTAATTACATTATAATGCTCCAGGTGCCCCCAGGGTGCACTCAGAGAATTAATGGGCCTACCAGTCTCATTTACTTCTGAGGGTCCCAGGGTCTCCTTCCACAAATGAGCATTCCCAGTGCACTAAACGAGACCCTGGAGGACTGGAAGAATGATTGCTTCTCTCAAAGGTGAGCCGGAGGTGACTGTCAGCCCCTAGGGGACGCCTCGGGCCCATTGATTGGGAAATACTGCAGTGACCCAGGCAGAAGGCAGTCCAAACGCAAAGAACATTACTCCGGGCAAACAAGGCAAACCCAGCAATTATTTCCACTCAAAAGTTGGTAATGAATAGGCATGTTATTTATTCATTCATTAAGCGTAGGCAAACAAGCAACCAAAGAGGAAGCCGTCTGGCCATTCTTTTAATGACTCGGCCCCATTTCTGAGTGAAATGTGGGCCGTGCAGATGAAATGCTGAACTCTGGAAATATATTACCCACTCAGGGAGCCATCCTTCCAGCCTTAATTAAAGAAAATCAACAACTCCCACTTGGCCGTGGGTGATGATGGAAATCAAACGGAGGAACTGAACTACAGACTCGCCAAGCAAGCTGGGCTGAGCTTAGCTGGGCTCACAGAAACATGGGAACCTCATGAGTTCTTCCAAAAGACTGTGCCTTGAGTGTCCAGGAAGCCTGTATGTAAAACCAACAGTGGCAAAGGTATTGCAGGGAATTGCAGGACACCAAATCCTTTTTGATAAGGCTTTGGTCATTCGTTCATTCACTCATTCATTCAGTTTTTTATTCATTCATGGGCTCATTCATCCACTCAGTCAGCATTTATTGAGTACTTATTATGTGCCAGGTACTGGACCATGGACATAAAATGCTAAGCAAAAATAAACATAGTCTCAGTTCTGCTCCTCTTAAATTTTAGTAGAGGAGATGTTTACTAAGTACATAATCACATAAATATATGACTATAAATTGTGATAAGAACTCAGAGGGGGAAATATAAGGTACCATGCAAACAAGGCATTCTGAACTAACCTGGGGGAATCAAGGTAGATGTCCCTTGGTCATTGGCACTTGGGGCTGAAATCTAAGGAGGTCAGGAAGTAACTGGATGAGGACAAATAGGAGAGGGAGAAAGAAGGGGGATCAATGTGTCAATAACCAGAAATGGAGGAGAGTGCCGTAGCTAGAGAAAATGCCCCTTGGGTGTGGTTTTGCCTCACTGTTAGATACTAAATAGTGGAATTCTCTTTAGATGTTTAAATTAGAAAACACTTCTGGGTGGACTACTGCCATGATAGCATAATGCTTGGTTCTAGTGTGTTGGTTTAGATGTGTAACAAATGAATGGGAATGCGCACTTCACCCTAGTAGCCTCATTAAATAAGGTCTGAGCTTGCCTTGGAAGGCAGTAGGAACCTGATATCTGGATCTCCGGGGACTTCAGCACCTCCTGTCAGGTCGGCTGCTCACCCCTTGGCTGAGCCCAGTGCCCTAGAGGCCTCTCAGGTATCAGGAGGAGGTCCCATGTCCTTCCTCTCCACGAGGAGAGCGTGCCAACCACTAGAGCGTGCACTCCAGAGAGACTAATTAAAACATCGACCTGCTGTTTGTAAGCTCCGTAAGGTTGGCCAAGTCACTTAACCTCATTGTGCCTCGGTTTCCTTATCTAAAAGTTGGGTGTGATGATAGTGCCTACCTTAGAGCAGAGGGCTCTTGTGAGGAAGAGCTATATGGAAAGCATGGAGTAGTGCCTGTTCTATAGTAGGAGCAACATAAATATTTATATTATTATTACTCAGGGAACTCCCCTCATTTCTGTTTCAGGCCAAGGGGCAAAAAAAACAAGCTTATTGTTTAACATCAAAGTAGGCAGATGGACAGATGGGCATGTGTGTTCCACGTTGTTGGGCACAGCTGAGAGGTAAATGTTCCTGAGACGGCGGTGTAGAGGGGGTGTAACTTGAGCGATGGTCCTTGGCCATGTCCAAGGCAGAGTCAGTGTGGCTGGAGTCCACAAGACTTGGAATATGGTAGGAGGATTCTGCTGATGGCGTCTGGGCAGAAGCTTGTGACTGTTTCTGTGATAAAAATGTGTGTTCCTGAAAGATAGTAATGTTCCCCGACTCTCCATCTCCTCAGCAGCCCACCACTTTCCACTTAGCTAGCCATGATGTGCTGAGTTGCACACTGTGCCTGGACTACTCACCTGCATTTAATACCCCAGCTGTTCTTTCTGCTCTGAAAGCCTTTTATTCCTGCTTCCTCTCTCAATCACAGCCATCAGGCACACCATGTATCCTCCTAGACTTGACTTAGTGTCATGTCCCTACAAAGAATCTCCTGCACTCATCTTCCATCCCCATCCTCATGAAGTCAGCGATTTCTTTCTTTATTCCTAACTGAAATGTGTATATAACTGTCGTGGCCTCTGTAAGGCTGTATGGTCTCATTAAATTTATGTCTATCTCCCTACATAGACTCTAGAAAAATCTCTACAAGGGAGAGCTCTATTATGTCTATTTTTTGCCCAGGATGTAGCACTGTGCTTGCCATGCAGTTGGTACTTAGTAATTATTGGTTGAATTAATGAGCAAATGGGAAAAAAAAAACGCACATGAAAATCTATTTTATCATCCCTTGAGTATGGAAGCAATCAATTAAACCACTACCAATGATTGTTTGGAAATGGGTGCTTGTTCTCTTTTAAAAAGCTCATTCATGGAATGCTACTTACCAATTAAAAGAGATGATTCTGATACATGCAACCACTTGGATGACTCTTAAGAGAATTATGCTAAGTAGGAAAAAATTTCAAAATGTTGCATACTATATGATTCCTTGTACATAACATTCTTTTTAAAAAGATCTTTACTGTTGAAAATATCACATATGTTCCCCTTTCCCCCCATTGACCTCTTCTAGCCTGCCCACCCCAATATAAAATTCTTGAAATGTTGAAATTACAGAGACAGTGACCAGTTAGTGGTTGCAGGAAAGAGGGTGTAGGGAAGGGAAGGAAGTAGCAGTAGATATAAATGGTAGAAGGAGGTATACTTGAGATAGACTCTGTGTCCTGTGTTCTGCGTCCTCACTGTGGTGGTCATCAAATCTACAATATGTGGTAACATTACATAACACTAAGCCACACACACAATTAGGTGTGTAAAACTGGTGAAATCTGACAAAGATTGGTGGATTTTATCCATTTCCTCATTGTGATATTGTACTATAGTCATGCACGATGTTACCATTGAGGGAAACGAAGTGAGGAGTATATGGGATCTCTGTGTATTCTTTCTTGCAATGTGAATCTTCAATTATCTCAGAATTAAAAGAAACACACAGACACACACACACACATACATCCCACTACACACCTACTAAAATGGCTAAAATTAAAAAGACTGACAACATGAAGTAGTGGCAAGAATATGGAGCAACTGGAATCCCTGCTGGAAGTGTTGATTGGTACACTCTGAGAAAATGTTTGGCAGTGTGTACCAAGGCTGAAAATACACATATCTTGTGACCCAGCATTTCCATTCCCATGGATATAATTCAAGAGAAAAACATATATTTTTAGATGATCTGAAGCAGTACTTTTCATGATAGTTCCAAACTAGAAATTTCTAAATGCCCATTAACAGTAGAATGGATAGTCAGTTGTGGTATATTTATTCCCATTGCCTCAGTCAGTGTGGGCTGCTCTCACAAAATACCAAAAACTCGTGGCTTAAACAATTAACATTTATTTCTCCCAATTCTGGAGGCAAAGGAGTCCAAGGTCAAGGTACGGGTAGATTCAGTGTCTGGTGAGAGTCCCTGGTTTGCAGATGGCTGCCTTCTCCTTATGTCTTTGCATGGCCTTCTTTTGTGCATGCATGAGGAGAGAGATTATCTCCTGTCTCTTTCTCTTTTGATAAGGCATTAATCCCAGCATGATGCCCCCCTCCCCTCATTTCCTAATCGAATTCTTATTACCTCCCAAAGGCCCCACCTCCAAATACCATCTTGGGGCTTCAACATATGCAGTGGGGTTGGGGAGCACAGACTTTCAGTCCATAGCATCCATGACAGGATACTGCATACAGTGAGAATGAACAAGTTGCAACTACATGTATCAGTATGAATGAACTTCAGAACCATAATTTTGAATTAAAAATAGGTAGTCACAAAAGAAGACACACTGCGTGGTCCAATTTATATAAAGTTCATCGTTAGCAATGTTGTTGCTGTTAGACATCAGGAAGCTGGTTATATTTTGGGGAGGGGGGGGGTAGCAACCCAAGAGAGAAATGAGAGGGAGATACTTCTGGGGTCACAGTATTTTTCTCTTTCTTGATCTGGGTCCTGGTTATATGGGTGAATTCAAGTTTTGTTTTTTTTTAAATTAATCTAATTGTACATTTAGGATGTGTGCCTTTTTTAGTGTATATGTTATTATCCTATATAATAAAAGCCTAATATGCTAAGTGTCTGGTCGACCAGTCAGCTGTTCAACCATTCAAAGCATAATATGCTAATGATATGCTAAGGCAGCTCAACCGCAAGCTATGACATGCACTGATCACCAGGGGGCAGACAGTCCACCAGTTGACCAGTTGCTATGATGTGCACTGACCACCAGGGGGCAGGTGCTCTGACTGGTAGGTTAGCTTGCTGCTGGGGTCTGGCCAATTGGAACTGAGAGATGGGCCAGACACGCCCTGGAGTCCTCCCGTGGTCTCTCCCTGGCTGGCCAACCTCCCTTGTCCCTCCCTGGCCCTGATCGTGGACCAGTGGGGTCCCTCGGCCTGGCCTGTGCCCTCTCACAATCTGGGACCCCTCGAGGGATGTCCGAGAGCCAGTTTCAGCCTGATCCTGCAGGCCAGGCCAAGGGACCCCACTGGTGCACGAATTCATGCACCAGGCTTCTAGTTCTTCCATAAAATGTTTAAAGAAAACAAATTCATTCATTTGTTCTGTAGTAAACATTTGTTAATTGTTTAGTATTGCCTACTTGGTTCTTGACACCCTACTAAGCTCTGGGGAGACCCATATAGATGATGGAGCCCCTGCTCTGGGGGACTCACCAAATACAGAGAAACCACTTATTTTCTCTTTCTTTCTTCTCTTGCAAATAGTTCTAAGTAGCAAATAAGGTCGGGGAAAGTTTTCTGTTGGTGATGGTTGTGATTTTAATTAGTTATCGAACTAGAAGAACTTGCATACAAGAGACTTTGTTTTGCCTTTACATTAGAGCTCTTTTTTTATAAAGTACATATTGAACTTGAAATCTTGAGCTCCAGGGTCCCTTTTAAGACCTCCTCAGACTAATTTTCAATCAAAAGAAGAGAAAATCAACACATGTAATTGCTGTAAAAGAAAAAAAAAATCTCCTTTTAGAGAATCTACAACTGTCTTTAGGAATTCAAAAGTAAAAATGTTCAAGTGAAAGAATAGTGGCTTGGCTTCACATGGAAGTATCTCAGCCGAGAGGAAATTCTACATCTGTGTTTGCAGCCCTCAGGCCTGGGTGAGCGGAACCCCCACTCAGAGTATGTCCTGCCACTTAAGTGAAGGACAGTTGGTGGCTTTAGCCATGATTTGGTGAAAAGAGTGCTTCTTGCCATTCCATCCATAATAATACTTTAATTTGCAGAACACAGAAGGCATTAGAGCATGGGTAATATCACCTTCCCATGCCAAAGATGGAAAAGAGAATTAATGAGATCAGTAAAGCTACTCTCACAGGAAAAATGGAAGCAGATGGGAAATGACACCAGAGTTGGCAAGCCCCAGAGAGACCTGGGGATCTGCTTATGGCCCCGTCATAAGGCCAGGGCTGCTCTGTGGGACCCGTGAGCTGCCTCACTCCCACGCCTCCAGCAGAGCCCACCTTGGCAATGCTTGGATGAGAAATCCATCAACAGGTCAGCAGGCATTGATGGAACACTGCCATATGCTTGGCACCAGGCAAGCATCCCTGTGATGTGAAGAATGATGAAATATTGCCCATTCATCAATGAGCTTATGTTCTAAGTAAGAGTCAGATGCCTTCACCTGTCTCATACCCTCACTTCATTCAGGAAGCCTGTTGTATGGGGATAGACATCTGATCAATATGTACAACAAACATTGTGTTAAAGTTTACCCAAGCATCTCAAGTAACTGAATCCATTGGGTAGGGGCATAGAAGCGTCAATCCAGAAAATAAACAGGTATCCTAAAGCATGTCTTAGGTCCTCAAGGCGACCCCTAGAAAGACAGATGTAATTACAGCCAATGTGCAGATGGAAAAACTGAGGCTGCGGGGATAATGCAAACATTGCCCAACGTTCCACAGCAGGTGGTGAAACCAAGTGAGATCGTCATTAGTCCAGAGCCCACGCTTCCTCTCCCCGGCAGGAAGGCTGGCACCAAAAACCGGCAGGTGGCACCTGGATGCACATTTAACATTGTGTTACCATGCATTTATGTTCCTATTTATTAAAAACAAAATACAGCCAGCATAGCAAAGCCCTGGTTTCAGATATTTTTGTTCCAGATGAGGCCAAAGTATTTAAATTAAAAATGATGTATTTTTTAGAGCCATATTCAGTAAATCGCCATGCAGGTGATGCATTTATAGGAAGAAAAAAAAAAGCATGAACAGTTGAAGTTGGGACAGTTCATTATAGAAAGCAACTGTCCCTATTACAGGGAGATTTGAGGATGTTTTATGGGGTCCTAGACAGGGATAGAGGAGGTGACTCTGACTCCTAATTCCTGCCCTGGGCAAAGGCCGATTCTGGAGAGCAGAGAGGTGAGTCAAAGCGATGGGTGTGCTCTGGAGTCCGAGTGGGAATGCTCTGAGTGGACCAGACACCGCACCCAGGGGCTGGAGCAGTCTCAAAAACATCAGTGTCACTCAGTATCAGAAACCAAAGCTCAATCTCTTCCCTATCAAGTTGGGGTGACTAGGAAATACAAACAATTTTTGAGAACTTAAAGCAAGGGACATTGGAGTGTCATCGGGTCAGCAACATCGTCACCTGGGTCAACCCAGTGCCTTGCTCACTCACCTTGATGGGTCTGGCAGCTGATTTAAAGGGCAAAGTGGGGGAGACGGGGCCAGGTATCAGCTGGCTTGTGAGGGTGGCCCAAGGCAGAGGGAGGAATGATGGTCCTAGTGTGTCACTGCCCTTAGGAATTAGCACACTGGGGATACATGGGGAGGAAGAGGGAGGCGGGAAAGAGAGAGCAAAGGGATACGGAAGGAGAGTCAGAAGGAAAGAAGGACAGTAGGAAGGAAGAAAGGGAAGGCCAGGTAGTAGAAAGGGAAGGGAAGGAGATGGTGTGGAGGGGAGGAAGGAAAGGAGGGAAGGAGGGAGGAAGGGAGGGAGGGAAAGAGGGAGGAAGGGAGGGAGAAAGGGAGAAAGGGAGAGAGGAAGGGAGGGAAGGAGGGAAGGAAGGAAGGAAGGAAGGAAGGAAGGAAGGAAGGAAGGAAGGAAGGAAGGAAGGAAGGAAGGAAGGAAGGAAGGAGACAGAGGACTGAGACATGGTATTCACACTCAGTATTTTTTCTATTTTTTCTCCCTTCTCTTATCTCCATCACCACCTCTGAGATGAGCTTGTCGTTGGCCCTTCTATCTTCCCTTTCCACTAATTTTCTTTTTGATACTTTAATTTATTGCATTTGGTTGGAACCTCTTCCCCTTTAAGGCATTGTAATTAATGGACCGGTCTAATTTCCTTTGAGACAACATTCTTAATTGCCGAAATTCTCGCTTATGTCTTTTGGGCATTCCTGTTGGCGTTGACTCATTTTCATTTGCATCCTCAAACTCTTCAATTATAAATAGGCCGTCAATACAGGGAGACAGCTCTCCCTCTGCCGCCACAGTGCTGCGCGGAGCCTGCGAGCTTCAGGGGCTCCGGCTACCTTTTAACGTCTCATTTATAATTGAAAATCCTCGCAGTCCTGGTACACAGTGGAATTTTTATGAACTTCTGCAAAGAGGTTGGGTTGCTCTTTTTGGAAAGTCAGCACTGGTGTCTTCATAACATTTTTTGCTGGTGGATTTAAATTTGCTTTTGTTTTCCATTGTTTGTTTGTTTTTCAAACCAGTTTTTATAGAACGTGGCCCAGGCACCCAACATTGTTTAGGTGCCCTAGGTGACAAAGAGAAAGCGGTGAATGCCCCTTCTTTACCCAGGAGATGGTGTGATACTATTAACTAACACGCCGCCCCCCAGCCCTAAGCCCTGGCAGCCAATGATTTGTTCTCTCTCACTGTAATTTAGACATTTTGAGAATATTATATAAATGGTGCCCTTGTACTTTTGTTTTGGTTCATCCTTACCTGAGAATATTTTTTCATTGATTTTAGATAGAGTGAAAGGGAGGAAGGGAGGGAGAAAGAGAGAGAGGGAGAGAGGAACATCAATGTGAGAGAGAGACACATCGATTGGTTGCCTTCCACATGCACCTGGACCAGGCTGGGGATCAAACCTGCCACCTAGATACCTGCCCTTGACCGGAAATCAAACCCCAGACCCTTCAGTGCGTGGGCTGGCGCTCTAGCCACTGAACACACTGGGCAGGGTCGTGCCCTTGTACTTTTGATTCTAGTTTTGTTGTGTCTGCTTTCCCAGGTATGTCTATTTATTTCCAAAGTATACTTAAACTTATTTTGTATTATAATGTAACTAGAGGCCCGGTGCATGAAAATTCATGCACTGGAGGGGGAGTCCCTCAGCCCGGCCTGCCCCCTCTCACAGTCCAGGAGCCCTCAGGGGTGGGAGGTGACCCGGCGATCAGGGGAAGGCGATGCCCCATCACACCTCTGCTGCTGCCACTGCCAGCAGCACAAGCCTCGGCCGGCCCTGGTTACCTGAGCCTCAGGTGGCCCTGGGCGGCTGGGCAGCCACCATCTGAGGCTTGCCTGTGCCTTGGGCTGGCCCTGGGCAGCTGGGGGGCTGAGGGGACTGGGGGACTCTGGAGGCAGGCACGCAGGTGGGGCTGAGAGGACTGGGTGCCGCAATCTTGTGGCTGTGGGCGCCGCCATCTTTGAGGCCATGGCAGTCAATTAGCATATTCCCTCCTTATTGGCTGTGGGCACCACCATCTTAGAGGGTGGGGCATTCAATTAGCATATTCCCTCTTTATTAGATAGGATTAGAGTATGAGGATATGATATAATATAACTATATTATATCATATCCTCATACTCTAATCCTATCTAATAAAGGATTTTCAATTTGGTTATATTATATCATATCCTGTTATATGTTATATTGTATTATCATTATTACATTATCTTTTTCTTTATTTTCCTTTCCATCACATACCATGACACCCTTTAAGGAATGTACAAAATAGTTGGGGGAAGCAAGACAAAAAAAAAAAATGAAAGGCTAAAAAGCAAAGAGGCAATCATCAAGGTTTCTAAACAAGGTTTCTAAGCGTGCCCCGCTTTTGTTCCTCCTCAGCACCAGCACTTATAAACATCGAGGAAAGAGAGGTTTGATCACAACGAGAGCAAACTCAACAGTCTCAACTATAAGCTGTGATCTTTGGCGATTCACGCCACCTCTCTGAGCCTCAGTTGCCTCACCTTTAAAATAGGAATAATAGCTCCTCCCTCACAGGGTTGGTGGTGAGGACTGAATGAGTAAGAATGCGTAATGTGTTTAGAACAACTCATGCAACACATGCACATTTCTGTGATTGCTGCTGTCATCCTTCTCATTCTCCTAACCTCAACAGTCAAGGACAACATAAAGAAGGCTGAGCACGTCCACCCCTTTGCATCCCAGCCTGAAACCTGTCCTCAAAGACACAGGTATGCAGAGTGGGGAGTCAGCAGCATGGATGGCACTCACAGCCTGGTCATGGGGTTAGTGGGAGAGTCCTGGTGCACCCCAGGTCTGCAGCACCCACACTGCAGCTTACAGACAACACACCAGCCTCCTCCTCTCTGCTCTGCTTCCTCTCCTGGCCGCCCAGATCTGTCCCCCACCTCCTGTAGGACCAAGCGCTCTGCCCCGGGGCCCCACAGAGCTGCTCGAACTCAGCCCTGGACTACTGCCCTGTCACGGCAATGCTGGGCACAATTGGTGCCTGCAAAGTCAGTTGCTCTTTGATGATAACCTAAGTACTTGGTTTTCCTTCCACTGTGGCCCAACCTAATCTGATTCTGTGGTCAAATCTACCAGATAAATCAAGAATTTACTTTCTGTTATATTTTGTAGCCACTGGTTACTGTTAAATGGATATCTTTTTATTTTCTTACTGCTGTTGTAATTTTTTAAAACCTTTTAATTTTGAAATAATTTTTGACTCACAAGAAGTTGTGAACGTAGTAAGGAGAGTTCCTGGGTACCCCTCCCCACCCCCCCGCTTCCCTCAGGGTGACATCATACATGACAGTAGTACTCCATCAGAGCCAGGAAAGTGACTCCGGTACAATATTTATTGTTAATTGAACCATAGACCTATTTGGGCTTTGTGCATGTGCTCGTGTGTGTGTGTACATGTGTGTGTGCATGTGTGTGTTGTGTGTGTGTGTGTGTGTGTGTGTGTGTGTGTGTAGACCTATGAAATGTCATCAAATGAATACAGACCTGTTCCTCCACCACAGAGAAATTCCCTGATGCCACTTACAGCCTCCCCCTCCCCCAACCCCAACCTCCTGCAACCACAGGTTTGTTCTCCATCAGTGTAATTTTGACATTTTGAGAATGTTACAAAATGGTGCCCTTGTATTTTTAATTCTATGTCTACTATTTCCAAAGTATCTAGAAACCTATTTTTATATGTATTTTCCCCCATTACCAGCATGCATGACACCCATCCCCCATTTAGGGAATGTATAAAATAGTTGGGGAAAACAGAAAAAAAAAACATATTAAAAAGCAAAGAGACAACCATTAATAACAAGACAACCTCTAATAATAATAATAATAATAATAATAATAGCTAACATTCATTGAGCCCTCACTAAGTGTCAGGCACTGTTGTATGTCCTTAATCTCATTTAATTTTTATAACTCACGCTCTGAGGTAGGTGCTATGATTATCTTACCACTGCCATTATTGTGTTATAGCTGAGGGAATTGGGGCCAAGGAGGCTCTACAAATTGCCCAAAGTCAATGCTACATGGTGGTGGAGCTGGCTGGGACTCAGGCAGAATTCACCATCTCTCAAGTTCCACCACAGAGAGGAATTCACTTGATTCCCGTTTACTATAGCCAGGACCTGCCACACAGCTTCAGCAGACGCTGTGACAATTCATACATGCCTTAAGTCGTAGATTCTTAGAGACATCAGGACCAACCGAGTACCTCAACTGCTAATTGTACACTGGTCTGGCCGCTCTGGGGACCCCAACAGGGTCACTCTGTGACTGAAAGCACAGGCAGAATTCGAACCTTGGGCTACTGATGCCTCTGTTTGTTTGTTCTTTAACAAATATCCCTTTTTTCAGCTTTGTTGAGGTCTAATTGACAAGTAAAATTGTATACATTTAAGGTGTAGATGGTGATGACTTCATATACACTTACATTGGGAAATGGTTACTACAATCAGGCTAATTAACATATCCATCCACTCGCATGGCTACATTTTTTTAAGTGAGAACAACTCAGATCTACTCCTTTAGCAAATATCAGTATGCAATGCAGCACGGGTAGCTGCAGCCAGCCTGCTGTGCATTCGATCCCAGAACTTACTCATCCTGCGTAACTCGCACTTTGTAGGTTGGACACCTTCTCAGGGGCTTCGAGGACTTGGGCAAGAGTCAAGGTCTGGGCCAGTTACCTCCCTCTGCGTTGGTCATACAGGAAAGTGTCCATGACTTGCTCCTGTCTTCCTCTCCCACATTCAGCATTTTTGGGTGTAAGTGTGATCAGTATAACTTCGTCATTTTATGATTAGACACTAACCGAAATCAATTCTTTCATCCATTTTATCTGTGTTGCTTATTGTGTTAGTCAGGGTTTTCCAGAGAAACAGGGCAAACAAATGTCAAAATATATGTAAATAAATTTATTATACGGAATTAGCTCATGTAATTATGGGGGCTGAGAAGTCCCAAGGCCTGCAGTTGGATAAGCTGGAGGTAGCACGCATACATCTACACAGAGAGACACAAACTTCTACTATGTGACAGCTATTGAGATTTGAGGGTTTATTTGTTATAACAGCTAATATTATCTTAATACATGGTGCCAAGTCTGATTAAGATCAATGCAGTTCACCCAACAACTAATTATTGAGCCTCTCTAGGCCAGGCACTGGGCTGGGCAGTGGGGTTCCAGCTCATATCGTGTAGCTATGTTTGCTTCTGTCCATGGGGTCTGCTGCCCGGCTCTGGCCTCTCCCAGTGTTCTGTCCATTATCATAACACCGAGCATGCTTGATTCTCATTGTCCATCCCGTGAAGATGTGAGTTTCTTCAGAGCAACTAACACATTTTTACTGTATTCCTAGCACCATGGTGCCTAAGACACGATAAAGGTTGGTAAATGTTTAATGGACAAAGGCACCAGCTGCTGCCCTCATGATTCCCCCCTTAGCCGGTCAGCAGAAGGCCATTGCTCCGTGTCCTTTCTGCACTCAGTGGCAGATTCCTGGACTTGGAAGGGAAATGTTATGCCTCATTCAATGGCTTCCCTGCCCCCCTTCCCCCATGAGAAAATAAAATATTTGACCATTTTCTCTATTGTCCTCCCACTTTGTTTTGAATTGGGCTGCATTTTGTGGCATTTCTCCCTCTCAGAAATGATGGATATACCCTTTAAAGTTACTTGCAAATGAACTTAAAGAGGAACCGAACTGCACAGGCTGCGGTGGGCTCCAGCAGCAGGTCAGAAAGATGCATTTTCCAAGGTACCAAGCAAAAGGAATTTATCCAATTTAATTTTCAGGTAGGTCTATAAAATTAATAAGTATTCTGACTGAAAAGCATAATTAAACCAACGGTGAATGTAAATGAGGAAGGGAAGTATCGTGCTATGACTGGAATATCGTTTTGCAACCGAATGGCCCATACCAAGAAAACAAATTATTAATGCAGTCTTATTTCTCGAGACTATTCCAGCAAACAAGAAAGCTCTCGCTGTTCTGCATAATCATCTTCTTGGGAATGTATGAGCAAAGAACAGCGGGCCCAGCTGGAAGTAGCGGCAGTTTCCTCAGCACCGAAGCCAAGAGGTGGCTGCCATATTTCACATCCAGGGGGAGACGGCTTGAATTAAATCTAAAGCCCACCTCCCACCCTGTGGCCGGCACTGTTAGCCGCTGGTCCACCTGCTAACAGACTCTTGATTTTGCTGGGGAGACGGACAGTATCCAAGCTCCAGAGTATGAATCATGACTGGTCTGAGCCATCCAGGCATCCCTGTTCCCCTTTGCTGAACATCTCATGGCCCAGCTCACCTTGCAGCTAAGAGTGGTCATTTTGGCACTATCCTGGCCAATGAGACATCAGCATCTATCAACTAGGAAACGTTGGAAAATTTTTCCTCCCTAATAAAAGGAGAAAGAAGCAAAGTGACCCTCTCTTGATGCTCTGGCTCGCCCTGACACACCCTCTTCTGTCCTTGAACGCAGCCAGGATGCCTGAGCTATGGCAGCCAGCTTGCAACCATGAGACAACAAGCAGGAGAATACAAAGCCAACATACTAAAGGCTGGATCCATCCTGGGATGGGTCTGGATCTTTAATGGCATAATTGAGCTGCTGAGCCAACCTTGCGGTGTCTGTCTCCAGTCTTTGTGTTAGTGAGATGAGAGATGTCTGTATTGTTTAGGCTACTATTGATTAGAATTCTATTACTCAGAGCCAAACATGTCCTAATTAATAGCCTCCCCGAATCCAGTTGTTTTGCAAAGCCTCTGAAAGCCATCTCCTCACCAAGCAGACCTGCTGCCCAGGTCAGGCCGGCTCATCTCTCATCTGAACTCTTGCTACAGCCTTTTAACCAGTCTCCTTGCCTCCCGTCTCACACAGATTCCCCCCCCCCCCGCCCCCCCCCCGCCACAGCGGCCTGTTGATACAGTGTTCCTCCCCAATTGAGCATCTGGAAAATGCTTAGTTATCCTTCAGGACCCTTCAGGGTCAAGATCAGTCGCCACCTCCTTTGAAAAGCCATCTCAGTTTTCCCAGGCAAAACTTACTGTTCCCTTCTCCTTTCCCATGTGTAGTACTGTTTCCATATGTATTTCAGAATTCCTCCTTCTCTCCCTCACTTCTTCCTCCCTTCCTCCCATCACTCCTTCCATCCTTCCTTCATTTCTTCTGTCCTCTCTCCCTCTTTCCATCCGCCCTTCCTTCCCTCCTTCTTCAAAAGTCTTATGCACCAGAAAGCATACGATGTCCATGTCTTCCCATTTAGGGCTGCATATGTTTCAACAGAGAGACCTGTTTATCCAGCTGTCCTGTGGTCAGAGCCTACAGCTTATTCTTCTCGTATCCCTAACACCTAGCATGAGATCTGGTGCCTCCTAAGAACTCCACACATATGCGTGGAATAAAGCCAGCCTCTCAGCACAGGAGGTGAAATAGCGGACAAGGCAGCGTGGTCTCTCCCCTCGTGGTCTGTTCAACTCCACCTGGAGAGGCTCAGGAAACAAACCACTGCAGACACATACAAGTTTGAAACCTGTGGGAATGCTACAAAGGGGGAGCCACTCATGTATGTTGAAACCCTCAAGACCACAAAATAGGAAGAAATTGAATTTTCCAAAGAGTTGGAAAGAGTCATTGTGGCTACAGCATGGTGAGGAAGGGGAGGAGAGGTGGGAGATGATGCAAGTGAGGTGACCAGGGTTCCTGGAGGGCTTGGGAGACCATGTGAAGGGATTTTTATAACATAAAAAAGTTACCTTTTTCATGTTAAAATTGTCTAATTGGCTCAGCCGGCATGGCTCAGTGTTAGAGCATTGACCTATGAACCAGGAAGTCAACGTTCAATTCCTGGTCAGGGCACATGCCTGGGTTTCGGGCTTGATCCCCAGTAGGGGGCGTGCAGCCAAGCAATGATTCTCTCTCATCACTGATGCTTCTATCTCTCTCTCCCTCTCCCTTCCTCTCTGAAATCAATAAGAATATATCTTAAAAATTGTCTAATTGTACCACACATTTTGTATGTTTAGTCAGATAATCTCAATATACAGAAAACATTGATTATCAATTTATCAAATCAATAACACTCTTTCCAGCATTTATTAATAATGTACATGTAGCATATCTTGTTGCTGGAATAAATTGGTAAGTGTCTATTTCCCAGATGAGTTGAGGCAGACAAGGATTTGGTCAATCAGTAAATTTCTATTTTAAAATAATGATTAGTGGTGATACTTGGCTTCATTCTTTTTTAGAAATTTTATTTTATTGTGGTAAGAACACTTAACATATCTGCCCTCTTAACACACTTTTAAGTGCACAATACAGATTGTTGACTGTAGATACAGTGTGTATAGCGGATCTCTAGAGGGTATTCATCTTGAGCCCGTTGATTGATAACTCCCCATTTCCCTTTCCCTAAACCCTGGCAACCAGCATTCCATCCCTTGGTTCTACAGTACAGTCCTCACATAAGCAGTGTGTACCTTTCTGTGACTGACTGATCTCCCTTGGCATCATGTCCTCAAGGTCCATCCATGTTATTGCACGTTGCAGAATTTCCTTCTTTGTTAAGGTCAAATTGTATTCTGTTGCATGTCCCTCCCACATTTTCTTTATCCATTCACCTGCTGTTGAACATCCTTCCACGTATGAAGGGCTTTTGATGTTTATCCCAAATGCAATGGGAAGTGACTGACTGCAGGGTTTTAAGAAGTTGGAGGTGACAGCGATCTAATACATATTTTAAGATGGTCACTCTGTTGCTCAGATGAGAAGATGTTTGAAGGAAATAAGAGTGGAGGCTCAGGGTCAAGTTACTCTATTTCAGGCAAAGGTAGCATCTTAGGCTGGAGCTACGGGCAAAGGGTCTGAGAGGAATGGGCAGATTGAAGAGGTTTGGGAATTAAATTAACAGGATTCGGTGGGGAGGGGTTGGATATGGGGCTGGGGGAGTGAGTGAGACACCATTTCAGACACTTGGGGCTGTCTCTACCTCCACCCTTCTGCCTGGCTGCCTCTTGTGACTTCCCTTGGGGCCTGGGGCCAGGGTCATCCTTCTCCGAGCAGCTGCCAGACCCCTTGTCCCAGGCAAACCTGCTTAGTTGGAACAAGGTCAAAGAGAAGCCTTTTCCTTCTAGAAAAATCAATGAAACTCATAAACCAGAAGAAAAAATATTAACCCTGCCTCCCTTCCTTTCCACACATCTGTCCTTATGGAAAAGGGCACGTGGTACTTCCCAATAATTAAATCATATGGTTGAGAGGAACTGCAAGATCATGTAATGCTCCAAAGACTGGTCTCCCTAGAAGATGCAGGAGGGAGGCTGTGCAGACTGCGTAGCCTCCCGCGCAAGCCATGCATCTCTGTGACTGCGGTGTCCTTGACCCAGACTCGGTCAGGACTGCCTGCTACGCACTCTCAGAGCCCCTACACCTTATAGCACTTATCAGTCTGCACTTAATAAGTAATCGTGTAAGCAGGATTAGGATGGGAGATGTGCCTGGTTTTGTTCAGCCTGCTTTTGAAGGGCATCCCGAATCCCAGCTAGCACCCCTGGCCCACTGGCTCAAAGGAAATGCTCCTGTCTCAACTCTCAGCTCTGATGCTCACATGCTACGTGGCTTTGATCATTAGCTGACTTCTCCACTTCTGTTTCTTCTTTCCCAGAATGAGGACCAGGCCACCCCACCACAACATACTGGGTAAGGCCCTGGAGTCAGAGTGACTCAGGTTCAAATCCCAGCTATGCCACTTATTTGCTGTGTGACCTTGGGCAAGTCACTCAACCTCTCTGAGTCTGTCCCCACTTCTCTAAATTGAGAATCAGAAGAGTGTCTATCTCATAGGGTTGTTGTAAAAATTAGTAAGATAATGTGTTTTTTAAATAGTCCCAAACTTGGTATTTATTAGGTAACCAATAGCTGTTAACTGTTATCATGATTACGACTGGTTTGCCTCTCACATGCTTGTTGTGAGGAAAGCACTTTGGTACTAAATGAGTGCTTGAATGACAGCATCATTAACAATAGGGACAACAATGGTGAACAGTGTTGAGTGCTGACTCTGTGCTGGACACTTCTCAGTGGTTTAGTGATGTTAACACAGCAACCTTGAGAGCTGTTGCTGATAACATCCTATTGTAATATAAAGAAATTGGAACAACTCAATAAATATTAGATAATAATACCATCAACATTCAGTCAGCATCTACTATCTGCCAGGTACTCTGCTTGGCCCTAAAATATAAGCATTCTTTCCTTCTAGAAATTCACAGACCAGCAGAAAAGTTAGATAAACACATAACCATTTCAAAGTGCTATGTTCACAGTATGAAGAAAACTGTATGCAAATATTGAGTTAAGCAGTTTTTTTCTGAGGGCATAAGAGAGAAGAAGGTTAAATCTAATGTATAGGAAAGAACTACACCAGCTTGAATGCACAAAAAGATGGGAAGTAGTATTATTAACAACTAGAGGCCCGGTGCATGAAATTTGTGCACTCGGAGAGAAGGGGACCCTCAGCCCAAATTGCGAGAGGGCATGCAGGCCAGGCTGAGGGACCCCACTCGTGCACGATCGAGGCCGGGGAGGGAGGGACACGGGAGGTTGGCCAACCAGGGAGGGGCTGCAGGAGGGCTCCAGGACATGTCTGGCCAGTCTCATTCAGTTCTGATCAGCCAGACCACAGCAGCAAGCTAACCCACCAGTCAGAGCATCTGCGCCCTGGTGGTCAGTACACATCATAGCGAGCAGTTGAGCAGCCTTAGCATATCATCAGCATATTACATTCTAAATGGTTGAATGGACAACCAAACAACCAAACACTTACAATATTAGGCTTTTATTATATAGGACTAGAGGCCTGGTGCACTGGGGGTGGTGTCCCTCAGCCCAGCCTTCACCCTCTCCAATCTGGGACCCCTCGGGGGATGTCCGACTGCCTTCCTGATTGCCCCTCACCACTTCTGCCTGCCAGCCTGATTGCCCCCTAACCGCTCCTCTGCTAGCCTGATTGATGCTGAACTGCTCCCCTGCTGGCCTGATCATCCATCCCCAACTGCCCTCCCCTGTTGGCCTGATAGCCCACAACTGCCCTCCCCTGCTGTGACCCGCCTCCTCCGCTAGGACCTGCCTCCTTTGCGCAAGGCGGCGGAAACACCGGGACCAGCCTCCTCCGCGCTGCGCAGAGCCGGGACCCCCAGGCCTCACCATGCAGAGCAGCCGCCAGGCCCCGCCTCCACTGTGTGTGCGGCCATCTTGTGATGGCCATTTTGTGACGATGTGAGGGCCTGACACCATCTAGGCTCTTATTAGTATAGATTACAAACATCTCCTTACCTACCTGGCCAGGTGAGAAAGAACATGCCTATGATGTGAAGGGAGTAGGGCTGGCTTAGGCCCTCCTTAGTGCCATGGTCATCTCCTTCATGGTTCAGTGGATGGAGTGTTGTTTTATGGGTGAATGTGGGATGGTCCATCTAATTCCCAAGTGGTGGCCTCATGTTAGTAACAGTGGCTCTTGTGACTTTTATGAAGTAGGAAAATAATTTCATTAGAAATTTTCCATTCCATTCCATTCATTCATTCATTCATTCATTCAACAAATTTTTATTAAGTGCAGGACTGTAGATGCTGATGATACATTAGTCCATAATCTAGGAAATGTGACAAGTGCTCCTAGAGGAAAATATAGCAGGATAAGGTGGTGAGGATAGTCTGGAGGCTGGAAGTCCAAGATCAAGGTGTCAGCAGGGTGTGGTTCTCCTGAGATCTTTCTCCTTGGGTTGCAGATGGCTGCCTTCTTGCAGCCCCTTCACATGGTCATCCTTCTGCACATGCACACTCCAGGTGTCTCTTTTTGTGTCCTAGTCTCTTCTTATAAGATTGGATTAGTGCCCACCCTAAGAGCCTCATTTTAATGTCATTACCTCTTTAAAGACCCCCTCTCCAAATACAACCACATTCTGAAGTACTCTGGGATTAGGGCTTCAACATATGAACAGTTTGTTAGGGGAAGGCTTATACATCCTATATAATAAAAGGATAATATGCTAAGTGTCCAACTGATCAGTCGACCGTTTGGTCGACCACTTGACCAGTCGTTATGACATGCACTGACCACCAGGGGGCAGATGCTCCAACTGGTAGGTTAGCTTGCTGCTGGGGTCCGGCCGATCAGGACTGGTCGAGAGGGCTGGACTTACCCTGGAGCCCTCCCGCAGTTCCTCTCCGGCCAGCTGGCCCCCATCGGCCCTGATCAGCCCTGATTGCTGGCCAGGCCGAGGGACCCAACCCATGCACCAATTTGTGCACCGGGTCTCTAGTATGGTTATATTGGACCAAAACTTGAAGGAAGTGAGGAGTCACATGGATATTTGGAAGAACATTCTGGCAGAGTAGCAGCAAGAGCAAAGGCTCTGGGGTGGGAATTGGCTTGGTGAATTTGAAGATGGAGAAAAGTAACTCAAGTTAATTGGGAGGTAATGGGGAGTGGGGGGCAGAAGGCAAGTCTTGTATTCACGTGAATTTTACTCTTAGTGTAATGGAAGTGTTTGGAGAGTTTTGAACAGAGAAGTGATACAGTTTGCATCTCTGTTGTTTTTAAAAGATTCCTCTGGCTGCCATGCCAAGAGCTGGCTTTAGGGAGGCAAAGGAGAAGGAGAATTGGTTAGCAGTGGTCGGCAAACTCATTAGTCAACAGAGCCAAATATCAACAGTACAGCGATTGAAATTTCTTTTGAGAGCCACATTTTTTAAACTTAAACTTCTTCTAATGCCACTTCTTCAAAATAGATTCGCCCAGGCCGTGGTATTTTGTGGAAGAGCCACACTCAAGGGGCCAAAGAGCCGCATGTGGCTCGCGAGCCGCAGTTTGCCGACCACTGATATTGCAATAACCTCAGTGAAGGATGAGTGTCCTGAGCCCAGATGGTACCCCAGAGGTTGCAAGAAGCAAGTTGAGGTATACATGTGAAAGTAGAGCTGATCAGACTTGTTGATAAGTTGGATATGGGTGAGAGAGAGAAAGAGAGGAGTCAAGGAGACCCCAAGGTCTTGGTTGGAGCTATCAGAAGGATGGGGCCCCAGCCCATGTGGACACATTTAGTATGAGAAGCCAACAAGTTGCCCAAGCAGAGCTACTGAAGAGGGAGTCTGCAGAGAGACCCAGGTTTGGAGTTAGAAATTTGAGAATCATCAGCATATAAACAAACACATTTAAGCCCACAAGACCAGAGGGAATGATTGTAGACAAAGAAGAGAAAAGGTCTGTCCACCTGGGGTGGCTCAGCGGTTGAGCGTTGTCCCATCCACCAAGAGTTCTCCAGTTCAATTCCCAGTCAGGGTAAATATGCGAGTTGCAGGCTTGACCCCCTGTAGGGGGCGTGCAGGAGGCAGCTGGTTGCTATTTCTCTCTCACCAATATTTCTAGCTCTCTCCCTTCCTCTATCTCTAAAATCAATAAAAATAGATTTTAAAAAATACCAAAGAGAGAGGGGGGTTTGAGGAATTGTGCTCTGTATCACTGTCTTTTTGAAAGCAAAGGTTTCCAGCCTGGTGTGCCAATAGAGTTCAGGAAGGCCATGAATTCAGGGGAGGAATAAAATGCGTCCTCATTTTCACTAACTCCTAACTGAAATTTGACATGTCCCTCAATTATGAATGAGGGGATAAACCACAGTGGTATTAGTGTAACTGTGACCATGCCACCAATAGAAATCACAGCTAATTATCATGTTACAAGTGTTGCAGATATTTCAAAATATCATTTACACATATCGTTGTTTCAAAATTATGAAGTCTGAAGACTCGCTACTGAACCTTCTTTTTAATATGTTAATAAAGAAGCTCATATATTATCATTTCATACATTTTTATTAAGTATATTGATAAGTGTTTTTAATGTCAGTTTCTTTGACACAAAATATTTTATAATTTTTTTAAAAAGCATTATTGGCCATGTGACTCAGTTGATTGGAGTGTTGTCCCATACACCAAAAGATTGGGGGTTCAATACCCATTTGAGATGCATACGGGAGGCAACTGATTGATGTTTCTCTTGCTCTAAAAAATCAATAAAAACTATCCTCGGATAAGGATTAAAAAATAATAATTAAAAAATTTAAAAAGCATTATTCTGAGAAGGTATCACATGATCTTCACCTGCCTGCCAAAGGGACCCACGTCACAAGAAAAGGTTAAGCGTTTAAAAGGGTAAGGCTGAAAAAGGTTGCAAGATCAACAGAGCAAGTGGAGATGCCTCAGTCTGATTCTGCGAACCTAGTGCCTCTCCCTGCCTGCCCCCCATCTCCCTGGTGACCACGTCCTGTTTGCCTGGCCCTCTGTTCAGTGCCACTCGGGTTCTAAACGGAGCAGGCCAGAGCCTCTCCCCCAAGAGCCTGCTGTTCAGACCCTGTGTGGGGACAAGTGCCATCAGACGTTCTTACAACCGACAAAGTATATTCAGCCACTCTATAAAGTTCCCAAGGCGATCCCTGTATGGCCTTCAAGTGCAGTTTTTCACTGCTGGCGAGCCGAGAATCGACACTGTCATTGTATTCTTTTGTGGCTTTCTTTCTCTGAGACATATTCCGCTCTTTAGAGAGCATGTTCCGTCTGCATTGATTCCATCACAGGAGAAATGCATCCCTCAAAGAATGGACCGTGGCTCATGAGGCCACTCACGGATGACAAGTTCCTTTCTTCTGGTGACGCTCTGTTGTCTCCTTGCCCACTTAAGTCCCTTTGTGGCCCAGACTGGGGGAAGGGAGGGGGAGGGGACCAACATGGAGAGCTATTTTGATTGTTCCTTTGCAGATTTTTCTATCCCAAACCTCGTGGGTGCCATTTACCCACTGCACCACTGAAAATAGAAGCTCCAGATCGGCGCTGGGGAGCCTGTAGCCCGAGGCCTTCTATCTCACGGGCGCCCTTGGGATGTCACAAATGGCTGAATAGATGTTCTTGGCTCACACCCACTGTCTTGAGCAGCAGTCAGTGGGTAGAATATTTCAGAGCATCCGCTGTGACCCAAAAGGAAACCAAGGGAGGCAGAAACATCGCCCTGCCTGCATTGCTGGGGAAGTCTTCGTGTCCCATTTCCATAGTTTGTAAAAGGAATGTGGACAAGAGTTTACTGAGAAATGCATACCTATGGTGGGCTTTAAGGGACATTCTGGACCAGCTTTATTTTACCCCCATTGGCCAAATGGGGGAAATGATGCCTGCTAAATGAACGCATGCAGATATGAGGGGTGGGGTCTTACTATGAATTCCCCTTAGTAAAGAGCGGCCTGTCTCTTCTTAGGAAAAACATACTTTTAAAAAAATTAATTTAATAATTTTTTCCATTACCAATTTATCTCCCCTATAGGAAAAATGTCTTATAAGAGATTAGACTTAAAGGGGCCCTGTGGGAAGTGTGAGCCTGCAGAAGCTCAGGCGCCTGAAGATTTGGTTAAACTGCTTGGTCTAGACATGGACAAGAATTCGATAACAAAGAGACACACCCCTTAATAAATAATGGGAACTTTATTTTAATAACCGGGGAGACCATTCATCCATTCAACAACTCTTTTTAAGTGCCAGGCGCTGTTCCAGACACAGGGATATGGGTGTCTGTCTTCTAAGTGCCTTCCCTTGAATATACGTATATGGGTGTTGGAGCATTTGGAGAAATGTTTGCAAACATAAGGCATCAGGAACGCAAAAGGATTCTGATAATTTGGTGACTGAGAGTGAAGGCTTTGCCATCAGCTGGACCTGCCAGGGTTCAAATCCCAGGTCTTCCACTTACCAGTCATGTCACCTTGGTCAAGTTACTACATTGTTTGGGCCTCTGTCACCCTCAGTGTTGTCCTGTGAACCAGATGAGATAATGATGTCAAACATTCATTATAAGAAGGTGCCTTCAAGCAAGGTGCCTGTTCATCATATGTACTTCCCAATGATAGGTGTTGTTTTATTTATGTAAACTCCCCTTTGCTATGTTTGTTCCCAAAGAACCTGACCTGTGAGAGTGCACTCTCATAATAAGCTGGTGTTACTAGTAAAGTTCAACCATTAGGAAATGGCCTTTTCTCTGTTTCCCTAGAATAAGAGGTGGCATTATGTCTATCTATGTGCCTTGTCTTTCAGTCAGTCGTGAATGTTTAGGGACAGTTTGGGTGTCACAAATGGAAGTGGGGATGCCAGCATCATCTAGTGAGTAGAGGCCAGAAGTACTGCTAAACATCCTACTATGTGAACAACAGACCCCACAACACAACAAAGAACTATCCGGCCAGAAATGTCAATTGTGTGGGACTTGAAAGGCCCTGTTCTGGAGGAATCAGCATATGCCCATCTAGGATTCATGCACGCATGCTTTAAGCAAGTATCTGCTGAAGCCATACTATGTGTCAAACACTCTGCTAGGTACTGGCAATGCAGTGGTGACCAAGCGGGGAGACATGATCCCCATTCTTATGGAGACTGCATTTTAGCTGAAAAGACAAAGAAATTGCACAAATAATGACTTAACCATTACACCACAGACCACCAAATGGCACACTGTGAAGTGAGAAGGTGATGGCAGAAGCTCTCCTGGTATGGGAGCCGGGAAAGCCTGCTGCTTGGGAGTGGCATTTAGGCTAACACTTGAAGGGCTTGGCAGGATTTAACACGTGACCTTGAGATCCCAATCACTGCGTGTCGCACCACCGGACTCAGCAGTCCCCAAGCATCGTTATTGCTGAAATCAGAGAGAGATTGAATAGCATGGCAGTTAAGAACATGAACTCTGCAGCCGAGTTGCCTTGGTTTGTAACCACCTTGGGAGACTTCTCTGCCTCAGTTTTCTCACCTATAAAATGGGGATGAAAATGGCGCCTGCCCCGTTGGTTCATGGTGAAGATTAAATGAGTTAAATGATGTAATTAAATAATGAGAAACACTCATGCAGTGAGCACCTCCTGAGAATTAGTGATTATTTGAGTTAACATGGTTACTTGTAATGAAGGAGCAGGTGTTCTCCACTAGAACGGCCCCCATAGCTGAGAAATGGTGAGAAAACACGTGACAAAGGTGAGCTAATCAGCATAAGCCCATCTTCTCCAGTTTTCTGCGCAATCTCATCTTTTTGAAGTGAACTTAGCCATCTTTCTTTGAAAGTGACAGCATCAGAGGCTGGGAGTTGGACCTACATTCTTAGGAAAGCGGGAACTCCAGTGGGCACAGTGTCAAGCAGACAAAGATGCAAAATCCAATTGTTCTCATATCATAGTATTTTTGGACTCACCTTCAGAGTCCTGATTCTTTAAATCCCCAGTGAATTCATCCAATTCCTCCCTTCTATGGAGCTCCCATTCCATAAAAAAAGGACTGAAAATGTTATTTTTATAGCTGGCAGGAAAATACCATTTAGGGGATTCTGTCTTTTTTAGAAAAACAGCTTGATAATAAGCTTTAAATGTGGAAGGGCAGTAATACAAAGAGAGAGATGACTAGGCTCGTACCCCAGGAATTTGGGGTTGGGAGAAGTAAGAAAGAAAGGGAGTCACAGAAAACTCTCCCAGCAAAAGGGCCAGGAATAAGTCGGCTTTTGGAAAAAGCCAGCAGTAGGAATAGCTGGAGGAATTTTTAGGTCACGTGCGCCTAAAACTCAGTTTTCAGGTTGCGTGCTGGGTAGACATCATTCCTTGCCTCAAACTTTCCTTTGAGACTGTGACACACCCAAATAAATGTCTTTTGTGGATCTTGGGCTCGGAATATCAAGAAGTTTCTGGCATCCACATCTGCATTGGCTTCCCCAGAGAGACTGGTGAGAGTGGCAGGAAATGAAAAGCAAGGGCGCCTGGGAGAACTGAAGACCCTGGAACCTGCAGAAATCCTGGAGCTGAGGTTAAATTTTTCAGCTGAGTGTGGAGTGGGGTGCTTGAGTCCATTGTCAGAAAACAGGGCAGGATGTACTCAGCAACTTGTGGGTCACGTGACCCTCTTCTTTGCAGCATTTTCGTGTGGCAATCCGTGGATCACAGTAGGAGCTACATTCTAGAACATTCTTATGATTGAGACAGATTCTATGTAAAAGACAGTGAAAGTAGTCATCAGGCTCTCGTAATAAATGAACAAAAGCATAGAAATCTCAACCTAAAGTTAGTATGAGAGCCTAACTTAACCTAAAACAACAACAGCACACAAAAACAAGGGCCTTGCAGACTGAGACAAAGAAATCAATAGAAAGGCAGGAACAGCCGAAACCGGTTTGGCTCAGTGGATAGAGTGTCGGCCTGTGGACTCAAGGGTCCCAGGTTCGATTCCGGTCAAGGGCATGTACCTTGGTTTCGGGCACATCCCCAGTAGGGGGTGTGCAAGAGGCAGCTGATCGATGTTTCTCTCTCATCGATGTTTCTAACTCTCTATCCCTCTCTCTTCCTCTCTGTAAAAAATCAATAAAATATATTTTTAAAAAAAAAAAGAAAGAAAGAAAGGCAGGAACATGGTGGTTGTACTGACTTCAGAATCCTGTTCTCCTCTAGATTGAAAAACTGTGTGTTAACTTTGACTGGCTCCCCCTGAGGTGCTGGGATGGACTCTGTCTTGCCTGGGGGTGCACTAAAGTGAGTTTTAAAGAACATCCCTTGGAGATGCCTTTTGTTCTAGCTGATCACCCTACAATCTGCCTCTTTCTGAGATGAGAAGGGCAGAAACAAGAGCACGCTAATTTAATTAAAAATTCAGGCGCTTTGGGGAGCTTTGGCCAAGTAGCTCAGTTGGTTAGAGCATCTTTCTGATACATGAAGGTTATGGGTTTGATCCCTGGTCAGGGCACATACAAGGATCAACCAATGAGTGAATAAATAAGTGGAGTAACAAATCAATGTCTCTCTCTCTTATTAAATAAAATTTTTAAAAATTCAGATGCTTTTGAGTGCACTCTGCACGTGGCTGTGAATGATTGCCAGAGCAGTGCAGACATGGAATTGGGATTATAAATACAGTCTAGCAAGGAGGCGAATTCACAAATACAGAATCTGTTATTAATGACAATCAAATGAAAAAAATATGTTATACACAGGCATACTTTATACATATATACCTATATGCATAATGTATGTGTGTGTGTATATGTGGACACAGAAGGGACTAACAATGTTTAAATTGAAGTTTCTTGTCTTGTATTAGTAATTATTATAATAACTACTGTCTTAGCTAACCCTGAATACTTCTGCTGAGAAGGGACAGAATTCTGACAGTAAATAGTACACACACTGATCCAAATTGAAACATGGTCTATGTCATTGGATTATCCTCAAAAGCTAATAGTGGACATCATTATTATTCTTATTTTCTGGACGAGGTACCTGAGGCACCGAGAACCAAAGTAACTTGCTCAAGTTTCCCTAGTTAGAAAGAGTCAAGTCTAAGTTGGGGAGCCAAGCATTCAGACTCCAGAGCCTGTGCTTTAATGATTGTAAATCATCCTGCTGCTCAGTTTTGCCATTAACTTGCTGTGTGACCTTAAGTAAGCTACTTTCCCTCTCTGGACATTGGCCAAAGGAGGAGCATTGAACTAGGTCGAGATTTCATCCCACTGACATTTGGGGCTGGATCATTCTGGGTGGTAGGGCTGCCCTGTGCACTGTAGGACGTTTGGCAGACCCTGGCCTCTGCCCACTATGCCCACAATCCCCTCCCTCCCAGTGTCATAGCCATAAATGTCTCCAGACATGACCAAATTTCCTTTGTGGGGACAACATCTCTCCTGGTTGAGAACCACCGAGAAGTAACCTAACCCAGTGGTCGGCAAACTCATTAGTCAACAGAGCCAAATATCAACAGTACAACGATTGAAATTTCTTTTGAGAGCCAAATTTTTTAAACTTAAACTATATAGGTAGGTACATTGTTGTTAACTTAATTAGGGTCCCTCCTAATCTGGCCTTTGCTAAAAACTCAAGGGGCCAAAGAGCCGCATGTGGCTTGAGAGCGCGGTTTGCCGACCACTGACCTAACCCATCAGGACTTGCCAAACTTAAAAATATTCTGGGATTTCTTTCATTCTTTCTTTAGCTTCAAGTTAGGCAATTGCTTTACATTCAGGAAGCTCTCTGGGCAGGCGAGAGTTCAGATGCAATGTGCAAGCTAACCAGTCTTATAAATTAGCACGAACATATGTCAGTGGTAATTAATTAAATAGCTCCGTTGCATCACTAATAGCACCGGCGGAGGACAAGTTTGCCATGCAAAGTGCGGCGCCACCCGCTTCTCCGTCTCACGTCGCATGAGGTATGGAGTAAACAGTTTGCTTAAGGGTTTAAACAAAAGCTGTTGCTTTTTCACTTTGAAGGAAAGGAGGAGCCTCCCAAAATAGAAACCGAGTCTTCTCACTTGCCCTTCCTGCCACTTCCCACCGGATCAGATCGGCCCAAGGAGCCAATTTAGACGCAGTGCAGCAAGGACGGGGCCCCAGTGCTAGTGAGATCTTGTCCCCTCTCTGTGTGGTCAGGACTGTGGGTCTGCCTCTGAGCTTCCAGTTTCCCCAGCTCATTATTGTAGAAGAGCGCTCTAGCCCCACGCTTCCACATGGTACATAGATGCTGTTTTCATATCACTTGACATTATTCTCCACGTAAATCAGTTTTTGGAGGTACTGACTGAAGTCATGAAAAAAACGTAGAGAAATATCTGATTCTGTATTGCAACTCTACCTGGGATTGTGCCTTACTGTCTTAGCCTCAGTTTCCTCGTCTGTAAAATGGGGATAGTAACGCTGATCTCATGGGTGGCCATCACGATGAAACTAGGTCTTCAGCACCTGGACAGTGCCTGGCAGGCATTAGTTGCTCACTGCTGCCAAGTTGATTAGTCAAGAGGCAGGTAAGTGGCTTTGGGCTTCTCCCTTAGCTTCCTGCTCACTATTGAAGAGCAGTGCTGATGTCTATGAGCAAGATGGTCAAAGTCCATATTCGAAGGAGGAAAGAGGTGGGATCATCTGCCCCCGAGTAATGAGCAGCTGACTGTGTATAATGGCTCTGGGAAGCATAGCTCCTGAAGGCTGAGTCCATGCTGGCTTTCAGCAGGAACATGTGTCCACCTGACATGAGCTCAGTCTGGAAAGCTTCATCTCACACACACACACACACACACACACACACACTCACTCACTTCACGTGCACACACAGTGAAGCTGAAAAATCAGACCCACTGAGCCACCAAACTCATGATTAATCAGAAAGAGCAGGAGCAATATTTCATTGGATTAAGTTTGAGAAGTTTAGCATTAGAAAATAAATCTCCGGACTCTCTGACAATGTTGAACAACCAGCTCACCTCCTGTGTCAGTGTGCTATTCCTGGGTTATGCTGGGTAAGAAGCAACCCCCAAATCTCAGTGGCTTACAAGAGCTTAGGTTTATTTCGCCACCTCCTTATATGTTGGTAGCCACAGGTTAGCTACAGCTCTGTTCCACGTGTCTTCTCATTCCAAGATCCAAGTTGAAGGAACATCCCCTGTAAATGCTCCATGACATTCATGGAGCAAAGGGAAAGAGAAAGAGAACTGATAGAAACACATAATCCTAAAACTTCTGCTTGAATGTGGTTTGCATTGCATCTAATCATGTGCCGCTGGCCAGAGCAAGTCACATGGATGAATCTAACACCAGGGGGTCAGAGGAGTACAGTCCTCTTACAAGAAGAGCCGGTGAATACTCGGGAGCATGCCCCAGTGGGGGGTGGATTGTGCTCCGTGCATTCTCAGACATTCCCTGATTTCAAACTAATTTTCAATGTTTTGAAGGCAGACCAAGTCAAAGGCATCTTGGACACACTATGGGAATGCCAAAGTTCAGAGTTCCTCTTGGTTTCCTAGGGTCTGTGGACTCCAACTAAGGTTTGTCTAATACCGTGGTAGGCAAACTGTGGCTCGCAAGCCACATGTGGCTCTTTGGCCCCTTGAGTGTGGCTCTTCCACAAAATACCACAGCCTGGGCGAGTCTATTTTGAAGAAGTTTAAGTTTAAAAAATTTGGCTCTCAAAAGAAATTTCAATCGTTGTACTGTTGATATTTGGCTCTGTTGACTAATGAGTTTGCCGACCACTGGTCTAACGTATTCTCAATAGGTACTCATAAATACTTAAATACACTTCATTAGAGCAGAGATCCATTCACAAGAACAATAATCCATAGCAAAATATTCCTTTGAGGCATCTCTGTGGCTTATGGGTATTTTCAGCTGAGGAGTGTCACAATTCCTTCTAAAATTGCGATGGCTGTGACAGACCTCCCATTGATGAGAGATGGGAGGACGTGTAAGGAAAGTGGGAGGTGTGTGCACCTTGTGAAGGGCCCCTAAGGAATGTCACAATGCCGTCACCAGATGGTGGACAGCTCACCCTACAGGTGTTTAAGGGAAATCAGTCCTTCCCTTGGTTTCTTCCACACCTAGGGTATTATGGGTATAGGTTTAGAAACCATCTTCATCCAGATTTCAAACCAATTACAGCACCAGTTTCCAAGTGTGGTCCTTTCCCTCACACCACTCACTTCGCCCCTGCCGCTCGGGGAAGCCCCCACGGCGGCCTTCATTACCTCTCCTCCTCACACTACCACCCTTTTCTTCTTATCAGCAGCACCCACCTCCACATCTCCTCACCCACCTTCCTCGTCTTCTGATTTCCCACTTTCCCCCGCAACTTTGGACCTTGGAAAACTTTTCTGTCCTTGGAAGTGTAAGTAAGCATTCCATAGCATTCTGCAGCAGCAGTGTGACTGCTCGCATTGAGTGTGTATGTCCATTAAAGGAAGAAAAAAAAAAAAGGCTCACCCATCTCATTTGTTATCACCACTATCATGTTGGCTCTTTATCGAGTCCCCTGCAGTGTTCCAGGCCCGGGGCTCCATCATGTTCATGTATTATACGCTCTCCTGAGTCCAGGAGAAAACATGGTCACCCCAGTTGAAGAGATGAGCCAGTGGAAACTCAGAAATGCCAGGTGACTTGCCCAAGGTCACAGAAGCTAATAACTGGAAAGCAGGAATTCAAACTCAGTTTTGCCTGACCTCCATCTCCATGTGTCCCTGCCCCCCTGCTCCCTCACGCTTCCCTCCACCTCAGCACTTGATGAAACAAGCAGCGGGAAGGGCACGCCACGCTGGGCCCGAGCCATGCCCGTCACGTGGGGCTCGCGCCTCCCTTGTTCTTCCTGCACACTCCGATTCACTCAACAGACTGAGGACTGGAACGGGAGACACTTCTTCTCGTCCAGGCAATAAATCATTGGCTTTCTCTCTGTCACCAGCTCGATTTTCCAAAGATTTGTTTTCGTCAGTTTAATGAATTTTTGGATCACCTGGAAATTGCTCAGAATTAACCTGTGGCTGACATTAATGGATCCGCAACACAAGTTTCGAGCTCCCTCTAACCAGCCCAATCCATCCTTTTGCGGGGAGGCCAGCTGCCTGGCACCAGCCGATTCATTTATTCTGAGGGTGCATCTGCCTGTTCCAGCTGCGGTGGAGCCCGACGGGAAGCCAGCGGCTGCCTCCTCGCAGGGCGCCCAGGGCACCGACTGCGGCTTCGCCCTGCCCTGCCCGCGTGGGCAGGAGGCGGGAATCATAATAAACCCCATGGCAGCCTGGCACGCTGTCCTCGGTGCTTTCGGGAGCCCCTGGCAAGCCTCCGGCTTCTTTATTAGAATCCACTCTACATCCCAGCCATCCGTGAGTCCTCTCGCTCTAACTCCAAATATCTCCCCAAGCCAAACCCTTCTCTCCATCTCCCTTGTTACCCGCATGTTCAAGCTCCTCCCACTTCATGCCTGAGTAACTGCAAACAGCGTCCTCCTGGTTCCCGCCCCCCACACACACCCTTCACTACTCCATTCTCTACAGTGTGGCCCGAGTGTTCAGTTTAAAGAAGATTCTGCCACCTCCCACTCGGCTTCAAAGTTCTCGGTGCCCTTGGGATGAAATCCCACTGCAAGAACCTCCACGCCCTGGCTCTGCTCCCTCCCAGCCTCATCTAGCACGTTGCTCCAGCTCTCTTTTGGCGCCTATGGTGTTGGCCTTTATCGCTTTCCCATTTCCATGGTCTGTTTTGCTTACAGCCCTCTCCACGAGAGAGCTTGGCAAATAGCAAGTACTTAGTGTGTTGACTTTATGCATTGATGGTGTTGTTAGGGTCCTATTAGTGTGGGGAATGGAGAGGCGGAGGGCTGCTGATGCCTGCTGAGTGGTTTTACAACACAGTTCTCCTCCTGGGGAGTCCCACAGCTCGCTGCCACCTCCCTTTATGCTCTGGTGCTCAAGTTCCAATTCATGTGTCAGTCGACTCTCTAGACCAGGAGTCAGCACACTTTTTTCTTCCAAGGGCCGGAGAGTAAACATTTGCAGACCACTCAGTCTCTGTCACAACTACTCAACCCGGCCGCTGCTGCACAAACACAGTCATAGACATTATGCAAAGGGACAGGTGTAGTGGGTGCCAGTAAGCCTTTATTTACCTGCAGCAGGCTGGGTCTGGCGCACTGGCCTTGATTTAGACTCTAAGCTTCTTGAGTAAAACTACTACGTGGCTCGTCACCACTCACTAAGGGTCCACTGGGGAAGGTCCAATGTGGTAGAGACAAGAATTCACCCACTGCTGCCCCGGCCGGGTGACCCAGTTGGTTGGAGCATCCTCCCATACACCACAGAGGTGGTGGGTTTGATTCCAGTCAGGGCACATATCTAGGCTGCACATTTGATCCCCAGTCTGGGCGTGTACGGGAGGCAACCAATGATCTATGTTTCTTCTCTCTCTCTCTCTCTCTCTCTCTCTCTCTCTCTCTCTCTCTCTCTCTCTCTCTTCTCTCTCTTCCTCTCTCTCAAAAAAACTCCACCAATAAACATAGCCTCAGGTGAGGATTAAAAAAAAGAGAGAGAATTCACCCACTACTGTGAAAACCAAGAAGGCCTTCCATTTCTGGGTCAGCTTTTCAAGTCATGAATATTGGAATTCGGCCTGTGTTCCATTGTGGATCCCCCCACTGACAAGTTGTTCCGCCTCGGACAACTTACCGAGCTGTTGTCAGTCTTCTTATAAAATGGGATGAAATAATCTCTCAGGGGTGTTTTAAGCAGCAAATGGGATAACATAAGTGATTTCAGGTGAAATGAGAATCACCCAACACAGGACTACGTGTGTACGCACACTCACACACATGTATGCATGCAGGCACACACCCAGCAAAAACAGTTTTGACTGTCACTGCTCAGTGGACATCCTGAGTGATGTCTACAACCTAGAGGCACAGCTGAATTGTTCAGGACATTAGAAAACATTTGTTCTTTACGGGAAAGAGAAGAAAGATGAGACAAATGACAAATAGAGGAGATTTGGGGGCGGGAGAACAGGTGTTTGGAGATTTTCATGTTGTGTGTGGTGTCTGATGTAAAACCTCCCCCCTTACCCAGGGACTCCAGTCAACTATCCCCTTCTCATTACTGCACTGGGGAGTTGGATTTATTTGCTTTCGGGAGGGGCTAATCTGCCAAGAGCTGAGCCCTTCTTGGTTTAGGCATGACCGGAGAACAGGGGCGCCCTTGCCTGGCACATACAGTAAATGCTGGTTGGTCCCATTCTCATTCTACCTTAATCATTTCATCTCTACAAAAGAGTCTTGGTAATTCAGACTCAGTGCCAAAATCAGTAAATCTCAAGTACTGGGTGTTTGTTGAAGGAAGAGAGTAATTCAAATGAGGTTTGCTCCATAGAGATCCCTTAAAGGATACACAAGAATGGCTTGCAATTAGCATACTCGTTCTTAATATACAAATGGATTCTTCCAAAGTGCTGAAGTGTGCTTAAAAGCAATTTGATTGTCAGTAGTTCAAGCATCATCTCTGCAGCCTTTCCCCAACACTGTTCACACTGCTTATGAGGACGTTTCCCCAAGAGAGGGGAAACGAGAGAGCAGCCCTTGCCTGGATTATCAGTCTACGAAGGAATAATTGTCCTGGCTCTCTCTGGGAGAGAGAACGCGCTAGGTTGAGTTCTAACATTTTCCCAGATGTTAGTGATATGATATTGAATAAAGCACTCTTTCTCTGTGTTTCAGTATCTTAATAAATTGAAACATCCTGTGTTCATGGATTGGAAGACTTAATATTGTTAAAGTGTCGATATACTGAAAGTGATCTATAGATCTTCCTGGTGTTGTCTGCTGAACTGTGTTTCTACTCTGGGGTGAAGGTGCTCTAAAAATTATTATTGTTGTTATTTGCCCTCCTCTAATTCTGGGGATATGTGCTCACGCGCACATACACACACACACACACACACACACACACACACACACAATTTCTTTCTTTGTTTAGTATCATATCTAACAATCTGTTGCTAAATACAAGATCATGAAGACTTATCCCTATGTTTTCTTCTAAGAGTGTTATAGTTTTAGCTTTTATATTTAGGTCATTGGTCTGTTTTAGGTCAATTTTTATCTAAGGTGTGAGGTAGTGGTCCGAGTTCATTCTTTTGCATGTGGAAATCCAGTTTCCCCATCACTAACTGGTGAAGTGACTGTTCTTTCTTCAGTCAGTGGGTTTGGTACCCTTGTCAAAAAAATTGGCCATAGATGTTTGGGCTTATTTATGGAATTCTATTCCATTAATATATATGTCTATCCTTATGGTAGTACCACACTGTTTTAATTGCTATAACTTTTTAGTAAGTTTTGAAATGGGGAAAATATGAGTTCTTCAATATTGTTTTGGCTATTTATATGTATGAATTTTGCAATTCCATGTGAATTTGAGGAATGGCTTTTTCATTTCTGCAAAAAACAAAGTCACTGAAATTTTGATAGGCTATTGAACCCATATATCACTTTCTGTATATTGACATCTGAACAACAGTAGTTCTTCTAATCCATGCACGCAGAATGGTGTTTTGTTTTTTGTTTTTTTTTTTTCATTTTTAAGGTCTTCTTTAATTTTTTCCAGCACTATTTTATAGATTTCAGTTACATACAATTTTAACCTCCTTGGTTAAATTTGTCTCTTTTGGACCTGTAAATGGGATTGCTTTCTTAATTTTCTTTTGGGCTGTTCATCTTGTCGTCTGCAACTCGGCTGAGTTTGTTTATTAGCTCTAGTGCCTTTCTCGTAGATTCTTTGGGAGTTTCTATATATAAGATCATATCATTTGTGAACAGAGATCATTTTCTTTCTTCTTTTCCAGTTTGGGTGACATTTTCATTTTTTATTGTGTAATTGCTCTGACTAAAACTTCTAGTACAATGTCTAGTACAGTGGGGAAAGCAGGCAACCTCCTTTTGTTCCCAATCTCAGGAAGAAAGCTTTCAGTTTCTCACCACTGGTGTGATGTTAGCTGTGGGTTTTTCATAAATGCTCTTTGTTATAGTGAGGAAGTTTGCTCTGTTCCTTGGTTTCTGAGTTGTTTTATTTTTATCATGAAAAGATGTTGGATTTTATCAAATGCATTTTCTTTATCATTGGAGATGATTATATGTTTTTTCTTCATTTTAGTAATATGATGTATTACACCGATTGATTTTCTTACATTGAACTACCCTTGCATTCCTGGGGGTAAAATCCTACTTGGCTGTGATGTATAATCCTTTCAATAGGCTGTTGGATTCTATTTGCTAGCATTTGTCACTTTAAAATAATATTGTGGGTAAAAGCCAAATTCTTAAAAATGTCATTGTAACCATGTTGTAATGAACAGTAGTCCTCTCTCTTCTGCCTAGGTATAATGAACTCATTTTCTAGTAAGGGCACTAGATTTTTACTTAGATGTTTGCTGTCTTGAGGGTAGCTTAGTTAAATAGCTAATCTTTTACATCCTTAAACGTGTGTGTGTGTGTGTGTGTGTGTGTGTGTGTGTGTGTGTGTGTGTGTAGTTGAGGCATTATAGCACAGTAGTCTACTCAGGGCTTGAGAGGCAGAACGGTCCGCACTCAGCTCCCAGCTCAGTCACATACCATCTGTTGGAACCTGGACAGTGTCTTGGGCTTCACTGAGGTTCAGTTTCATCAGAGAAATAATTTCATCTCTAGCTCTTAGAGCTATGAAAAAAGAGCAGGCGAGCCCTGGCTGGTGGCTCAGTTGGTTGGAGCATTGTCCAGTACACCAAAAGGTTGCAGGTTTGATTCCCAGTCAGGGCACATACCTAGGCTACTTGCTGGTTCAATCTGGTCAGGGCACGTATGGGAGACAATTAATCAATGTTTCTCTCTCACATCAATATTTCTCTCTGTCTCTCTCCCCCACCCCTCCCCTCTCCTCTTTCTCTAAAAAGCAAATAAAAAATATCCTCGAGTGAGGATTTTAAAAAGAAAAGAACAGCCGAAACCGGTTTGGCTCAGTGGATAGAGCATCAGCCTTCGGACTGAAGGGTCCCAGGTTCGATTCCGGTCAAGGGCATGTACCTTGGTTGCAGGCACATCCCCAGTAGGGGGTGTGCAGGAGGCAGCTGATCGATGTTTCTCTCTCATCGATGTTTCTAACTCTCTATCTCTCTCCCTTCCTCTCTATAAGAAATCAATAAAAAATATATTAAAAAAGAAAAGAAAAGAACAGGTGAGACACTGTATGCAACAACACTCAGCACAGTGCCTAGCATAAAACAGAAAGTCTCAATAAGAAGACCAATTTGTTCATCAGGGTTATTTATATGTAACATATAAATAATTTTCAGGTATGTTTTGTTTGTGCAGTTTCCTCCCCCAGGAAATTAGATTTTCCTCCCCCAGGAAATTAGATTTGTCAGGAAAAAGATGTTCAGTTGACATTAGCTGTGATGGTGGCTGTGGTAACCACCCAGCCAGAGGTACTGTGAAAACAATAGCATCGGGCTCCAGAAGTGTTCACAATGAAGCGTATGGACATCTCACCCAGATGCTGGGCACAGTGCTTCCGGGCCTTGGCCTTGGTGATGTCCTTCACTCTTGTCCTTTCTCATCTAGCATGGCCCTTCCCGCATCTCCCTCCTGGACCAAGCGGAAGGTGCAATTCCTCACTTGGTCACTAGGTGGCGGGCATCTGTTCTCAGGCAGGAAGCTTGGCTGAATGGGTGCCCTGAACTCCAGGTGGAACAACAACAAAAAAGTCAGGTATTGGAGCTTCAGCCTAAAACTGTGGCCTTATATCAGCCCAATAACAGAGAAATGCTAATGCTGCCGCTTCATTTCTCTGTTGTTTCTCAAGAAATAGTTGTTTCTCAATGTTGAGGATGGACTCACCTTTCATCATACACCGCATATGAAAGAAAAGTTACATCCAATTCCAGGAATCGTGCAGCAACCTTAACACTAAAGCACACTCAGAGATTCACTGTGACAAAAGTCCACAGGAAGGCAGGATAGCATGCTGGCAAAGAACCAGGTCTCAGGAGTCAGACTGCCTCCCCCAAGGCCCAGAATGTTTCACTCGTGATTTTCTAGCTATGAGATCTTGCACAAGGCACTTAATCTCCCTGTGCCTTAGTTCTCTCAGCTGTAAAATGGTATAATAGTAAAAGCTAGCTCCGGACTTTGGGAAGGAGTACCTGAGACATGTGTAAAGCTCTGAGAATGGTACCTGGCACATGGTAAGTATTCAGTAAATAAGACCTGTTATTCATTTGGCCAACATTTATGACAGTTCATAACAGTATCTCCCCAAAGAGCAGTTGTGAGAATTAAATGAGATGACAGAGGTCAAGTGCTTGGGCAGAGTCAGCACTCAAATCAAGGGTAACTATCAGAATGTTAAGGGGGGAAAGTTTACAAAATACTGATATAGAATATAATCCCGTGTTGAAAATATGCAGAGGGCTGGGAGAACAGTCCAAATCTTCTGTTTCTTCTTCTCTTCCACCTTTGGTGCTACTCCAGAGAACCTTAAAGTTGGTAACAACAAATTCCACTCTGGGGCATTAAAATGAGCATTTTACTGGGTGGTGGAGAAGCCTTCAAGGCCCAATGAAAGTCTTACCTAATGGGATTTCAGGTATCCCAACCAGCTGTGCCAGATTCTGACCCTCACTCATACCCGGGTCTCCTGGAACAGGGGTATTAACCCTTCATGTGCCACGAACACCTTGGCAATCTGAGAAAGCCCATGGACTCCTTCTTACAATGATGTTTTTAAATGCAGAAAGTAGACTATATTAGGTTACAAAAGAAGCCTGTAATTTGATAGACGCTGTCTGTGATTTCTATAAATGAAAAGTCATAAAATACAAGGTGGACAAAAGTAGATTTAGAGTTGTGCTAGTGGAAAATAATACAATCATTAATAAATAACAATACAAGAAGAAACTATTTCACATACTGACAACTATAAACCTCCTTTTGTCCCACCCTTTACTACTAATACTATTGTCATTTTTTAAATATTCGTAATTGACCGAAATGCTAAATTTTAAGTGGAAGTTCATGAAAACTGTTATGAAAAGTTTTCCCATTCAAGGCACCGACTCCTGAATTTTATTCACGGGTGATTTGGGTCACTGGGCCCCAGGCGAAGAACCTGGATAGGACAAGTACACGTCATTCCTACCACTTACTTTATCTTGCCCACTGAGTAGATGAGGTTTTTGTTTATTTCCAAAACAACAGAATTCTATTATGCTCCTCGGAATCTAAGTGAATTGATTCAGAACAAATAGCTTATCACCTTTTTTTTAATTATAAGACTGAGAAAAACTATAGCTGCACCTTATGTTAAGGGGAAAATCCAGCTGATTGCTATTGAATGGTATCAACAGCTAATTTTTTTAACACCACAGTTCTGCATGGAGCAAATTGGTTTGGATGGTCAATACTGTTTTAGGGCTTAATGAAAATAGTTCCTTCATTCCTTATAAAGTTCTCAATTCACAACTAAATTGATGTGTTTCTTATTAGCAATTGGAAGTGGTGCCACATGCTTTTTGTTTTTTCAAAACATTTTCTGAAAGCTTTCAGTCCCATCAACATTTGTGTCTGAGTACAGATATGAGTGTACACATGTGTGTAAATGCATGCATATGTGTGATTTTTATCCCAGAGTTATGAAATGAAAGTAAATAATTCCATTCCTAATATAGGAAGACTTTTGAGATTGTTTCCATAAAGAAACACTTAGAAAAGATGGAAGATACAAGAAGTTAAGAAGAAGAGGACAAAGAGATTCCTTACACCTGGCTCCCCTGAAACAAACCTGTTTCTGTTACAGTAGACACTCATTCACAGCACTGGGGAGTCTCCCCTATTGGCCAAGATGGCACAGGGGGAGGTTCTTACACTGAGCCCACCAAAAGCTAAAAAGATGAAGGGATAGGGACTGAGAGTGCCAAAAGCTAACAAGATAATTGGGGAAAAAAGTCCTCCCATCTTTATCCCTATAAGAATCATGGGCTTGAACAGGAAGAGGGGATGGTCTTTGAGACTGGGGTCCACCATTGTCCTAGGTGTCAGCATCTGAATAAACCTCTTTCCTTTGGCACCAGCACCTGTCTCAGGAGTTTGGCTTTTACTGAGGTAGGCAGCTGAACCTGTGTTTTCGGTTACCTTTCCTTATTTGTTTTCCTTTATCAGGTCATTTATCAGAGAAACAACTTTTAGAACATTTATTCCAGTTTCAAAGATCAAAAGGATTAAAAGAAAAGTTTATAGAATATTCCTCTTGATTTTCCCTACCTGTGATTACCTATTGCTTCTCAAAGCAGAGCCCCAAGAACAGTCATTTCCTACTGTATCTGTAGCACACCTCCAATGCTAATAAATTTCCTTAAAGTAACCCCGATAAATCAAGTTACTTAACACTTAGCCAATTAAGGGTATATCAGGACAACCTGGTGTATGGTTGAACTATGGTTATTTCAAAACAAAACCAAGCCAAAAGATTGATTTGGTCAAGACAATCAATTCTAGGGAAAGAAAAAGGAAATAGCTACCCATTGGGGTGAAGAATCCATGACTCTTCTTCAAGCAGCAGGGTCTTGATGTCTTTCAATGTTATTTTTCAGAGCTCTCTAAACAAAGCATTGAAAGCTTAGTTAAACTTAGACCACAAAATTCAACGTGTATATTGTGGTTTGCTTTATGTGTGTCTACATGTCTGTGCCTTGAATTGTATACGTTTGATTCTTCATGTCCGTGTGTTTATGTGTGTGTATATGTTGATGTGTTTTTATGGTGGTGTGCCAATATACATTGCAGGTTAAATGACATGATAGATACAACCTTCAGCTGGGCTCCAGGATTATGCTGAACAAATGCCACCAAAGAGAATTCAGTTATTCTCAGATTCAAAAACCCTAAATATTAGAAACCCCTTGACAAGGGAAGCAGAATCCCTGAATCTATATTGTCTCACAATACTCCATTTAGATGAGCAAAGGTGGGAATGTTGAGTGAAAAGTTAAGATTCTGGCAACAGAAGTGTTATTTTAATATTTTTACCAAGCAAGACTACATAATGGAGTTGAATAAAAACTTGGGATAGATTTTAAAAATAAAGCTTGAGACATATTGTTGAATGAATATAAAATAGAAGGGTATTAGAGACATAGATGTAACGGCTGACTGGTGCCAGGTTGGGGAGTGCCCTGAATGCCAAGTCAAGGTGAGTGGATCTGGCGGAGGCATGGCACAATGGGAGGCAGGCATGCCATCCTCAGGGGGCTCCTGCCATTGGCCATAGTCCCTGAGTCTTCCTCATAGACCAATGTGGACATATTCTAACAGGCACACTGGAGGGTTTCTTGTGGAAATGAAACTGAGTTAACTTTCAGCAGCCACATGATGGCGCTGTTGAAGACTGGTTATGTTGAGGATTGGTTATGTTGAGATTGGTTCAGCAGTGCTCCACTTGGTAACCTAAATCCCTAACTTGAGCCCCTTTCTATTGACTGCCAAACCCCAGACTCTGCTGCACTCTCAGCTTTTCCAATAGCCCATTCCTATTTATTACTTTATTAGTTCATTCAGCAAATGTTTATTGAGGGCCTACCGTGTTTCAGGCTCTGTTCTTGGCACTGGACAGAGATTGTGCAGTGAATATAATCAACCAAATGCCTGTTCTCATAGGCATACATTTAACAATTAAATTATATACTACATTAGACAGTAATAAGTGCTTAGGAGGAAAAATGATAAAGTGGACAAGGGAGTTAGGAAAAGATGGGCAGACTAGAATGTTAGGTTGGGCTATCAGGGAAGGCAATGTTCAGGGTGAGACCTGAGGGTGTGAGGAGCAAGTCTGTGTCTGGAGAAGGAGACTTTTTTCTATTTTTTAAATTAAATGTATTGGGGTGACATTGGTTGACATGATCATATAGGTTTCAGGTTATAAGATCTGTATATCGCATCGTGAGCCCACCACCCAAAGTCAGATCTTTGGAGAAGTAGGATTTTAAGCAGAGATCCTGACATGGGTACTTGACTGCCATCTTCACGGGATTATGAAGATGTCAGTGGCTGGAGAGGAGTGAACATAAAGGAAGTGAGGTCAGAGAGGTGACAGAGGTCATACTCTAGGTGTTGACTCAATCTGAAATCTGGAAAAAGTGAGCTATGGGAGATTAGAAACAAAGCAAACATTCTTCAAACCAGTATCTGGACCTGCATTGACAAAACGAAGCTATTGTTGTTGGCATATTTCAGGAATGATGCTCTGCCAACCATGGATTGTAATAATACTGACATGTTGTAGCAGTGAACTGGATTCCCTGTTCAATTTCCAGACAGTTTGGAGTTAGGAACCTTTTAAAAGGCATAGGCGAGTTGGTGGCAACCTCTGCTCACATTAGACACTGATGTCCATGTGTCAGTATCTGCGAAGACTTTCCTTCCAGAGAATGGACTTGCCATCCACCATCAACTGAATCCACCAGGCACTGAGAACCCAGAGAGGGTGACCAAAAATATCCAAATCTCCATTTTGAGGGAAATTCTGAGACCCAGGCTCCCCTGCATCCTACCCCCGTTCTGTCTTCTTTTCATACACATCTGGTTTTCAACGGAAATTAAAGCCACGTGTAAGAGATGAATCACAGACATTGAACCCATCAGATGGATTTGCACAATCCACTGGATATTTTAATCCTTTAGATTCTAATATTCCTTCCTCTTTCCCTTCCTTTCCTTTTGTTGCTCCTTCTTCTTCTTCCCCTTATAAATATTCTTTTTCTAGGCAGAGATAATAGTGTTGTTGTTTTTTTTTGTTTGTGTTTGTTTTATTTATTTATTTTTTTTGGCCAACCAGGCACTTTGCCTGCAAAGACTGGGACTCTATCTCCCTCTTCTCATTGACACCCTTTGGCGTATCCTCCCAACTCAGGCCATTGTGGCTTCTTGCTCAGTCAGTCCCCTCCCTTACCAAGGGGAGAGGTTTCACTTCACCTTTTGTCCTTCTAGGCTCACATCTGCTGGAGGACCCACAGCAAAGCGTATGGGTGGGGTCCTTGTGTCTTCCTCTGGGAGGAGTTATAATTTGTCAGAGGGCATTTTCAGCCTCTTCTGCAAATTGCCTCAAAAAGGATGTTACTTAAAGAGAGGCAGTTTGTTTTAAGGCTCCCCAGCATACAACAGGCTCATTCCAGTCAGGACTTGCCTGCCATGCTCAACAGCTATCTGTGGAGAATGCATCTTGCTTTGAAAGTATGTTCTGGCACGGTGCATAGCAAACATCTAGAAACCCCAGTTCAGTCCACTTTGTCCTTACTTGAGAAAATCTGGCTTGAAATGAATCCTACCTAGCTATGGCTTTGGCCTGGTCCACCTAGTCCTGGGGTTTGGTGAGACTTGCTGGGAAATGAAAAGCTGTCTCTACCAAAAATAAATCCAGTACTATCCCCATAGCACAGATTCTCTCTCTGCCTCAATCTCAGAGTGCCTGTATGCTCACATCTCACTTTGTTTCCAGTTAAACACTTCAACATCTTTACCAGTGAGGCATCAAGTAATCTATTTAGTACCATTCTCAGTGGTGCTAAGACTTAGAGGGCTAATCTGGTCTAACCAGAATCAGGCATCTTCAACAATGAGTGGAAGAGTCTGATCTGTCCTTCACTACTGTTGCTGCATGGGGCCGCATGATGGCGCTGTTGAAGATTGGTTATGTTGAAGATTGGTTATGTTGAGATTGGTTCAGCAATGCTCTACTTGGTAACCTAAATCCCTACAGAAGGTACAGTGGTGTGTGTGTGTGTGTGTGTGTGTGTGTGTGTGTGTGTGTCTGTGTGTTAATCCTCACCTGAGGATATTTTTCCATTGATATTTTAGAGAGAGTGAAAGGGAGGGGGAGAGACAGAGAGAGAGAAACATTGATGTGAGAGAGACATCAAACCAGCTAGGGCTGCAGTGGTTTTTTGAGGGAGAAACAATTCCACTTCCTTGGGCTCAGCATAGCCAGCAGTGTTTTGTGCTCATTTTTGTAAGATTACACATCTTTAGCACTCCTGCAATCAGCCACTGATCTCAGAATCACAAGCATGGTATCACAAGCATGGGTGTCTCAGTTCATCAGAGCTTCCTGCGTCACTCAAGACTACACCCAAAATATCTCTTCTCTGTGAAATTGTAGACTTTATTATTGAGCTCAGTGCTATAATTATCCTGGGTCTAGAACATAGCTAGGACTTCCTCTTTCTTCAAAGAAACCTTATTAAATGGGTCTTATTGACTGTCCTTGCCCCTTTGCCTTGGTCAGGGCCTCCTGGTCAACCTAGTCACAGAAATTCTTAGCTGCAAATCTCAAAGTGAAGGAATGACATTCTTGGCCCAAACTACCTTTTCCAGCTTGCCTTGCAGGCAGGGGCAGCCAATGAGGTGTGAGTGTAGGCCATTGGATGGGATTTGGGGAAATGGCTCTGGATCCTTTCCCATTGCTTCCAGCCGGCGGCCAGGCTTGTGATGAATACTCCAAGAGACTCTCTTGAGCCATGAAGTGAACTTCAGGATGGAAATCATGAGATAAAGATGTTAGAGAGCCCTAACCAGTTTGGCTCAGTGGATAGAGCATCGGCCTGTGGACTCAAGGGTCCCAGGTTCAATTCCAGGTCAAGGGCATGTACCTTGGTTGCTGGCACATACCCAGTAGGGAGTGTGCAGGAGGCAGCTGATCAGTGTTTCTAACTCTCTATCCCTCTCCCTTCCTCTCTGTAAAAAAAAAAAATCAATAAAATATATTTTAAAAAATGTTAGAGAGAGAAAATAAGAAGATTGTGGGTCCCTGACAATGAAAGAGGAACTGTACCATCTTTGGACTGCCTTAGTTCACCTTTCAGATGGACTTCCCAAACATTAATACTAGTATGTATACAAACCATCTGTTAAAACGCAGATTCTGATTTAGTAGGTCTGGGGTGTCCTGATATTCTGGAGTTCTCACGTGACCCCAGATTAGGGTTGCTGGATAACATACAGTTAACTTGAATTTCAGCTAACTGCCAAGTAAATATTCAGTATAAGTATGTTCTAAATATAATTGCATGGGATGTACTTATGTTTAAAATATTATAAACTAAAGGCCCGGTGCACGAAATTCATGCATGAGGGTGTGAGGGGGTGTCCCTCAGCCCAGCCTACACCCTCTCCAATCTGGGACCCCTCAAGGGATGTCCAACTGCCCCTTGGGATTGGGCCTAAACGGGCAGTCGGACATCCCTCTTACAATCCAGGACTGCTGGCTCCCAACTGCTCACCTGCCTGCCTTCCTGATTTCCCCTAACCGCTTCTGCCTGCCAGCCTGATCACCCCCTAACCACTCCGCTGCCAGCCTGATTGATGTCTAACTGCTCCCCTGCCAGCCTGTTTGCCCCCAACTTCCCTCCTCTGCCGGCCTGGTCACCCCTAACTGCTCTCCCCTGCAGGGTTGATTGCCTCCAACTGCCCTTCCTTGCTTGCAGGCCTGGTCCCTCTCAACTGCCTTCCCTTGCAGGCCTGGTCCCTCCCAACTGCTCTCCCCAGCTGGCCATCTTGTGGTGGCCATCTTGTGTCCACATGGGGGCAGGATCTTTGACCACATAGGGGCAGCTATCTTGATCTTGTGTGTTGGAGTGATGGTCAATCTGCATATTACTCTTTTATTAGAAGGTTAGAGGCCTGGTGCACGTGTGGGGACCAGCTGGTTTGCCCTGAAGGGTGTCCTGGATCAGAGTGGGGTTCCCTTGGGGCGTGGAGAGGCCTGGGCAAGGGGCCTGTGGTGATTTGCAGGCCAGCCACGCCTCTGGCGACCCAAGCAGAGGCCCTGGTATCTGGAATTTATTTACCTTCTACGATTGAAACTTTGTAGCCAGGAGCAGAGTCAAGCCTCCTGCTTGATCCGTGGCTGCTGCCATTTCTGTTTGGATTTGTTTATCTTCTATAATTGAAACTTTGTATCCTTGAGTGGAGGCCTGGGCCCGCCAGAGTGTATGGAAAGCTTGGCTTCCTCTGTTGCCGGGGAAACCCAAGCCTCCCTTCTGGTAGCCATCTTGGTTGGGGTTAATTTGCATACTCGCCCTGATTGGCTGGTGGGTGTGGCTTGGTTGATGGGCGTGGCTTATGTAGCGGAGTGATGGTTAGTTTGCATATTACTCTTTTATTAGAGAGGATATGACCCAAATAGTTTATAGTGAGACAACAGGTGAGCTTCCTTTTAGATGCAACAAAAAATGCATACCACTAGGACCTGGATTCCTGGAGCTTGTGGATTTCTAGTTTTTGTTTGTTTGCTTTTATAGTATGTCCAGGAGAAAATCTCACTCCACCTAAATCAGGAAAAAAATGATAAAGTCAAAGGAAAAGGTACATGGGAAACCCTAAGACAAGATGTCCAGTAGGTCATTTCGCAGTGGCTGGGCCTCAGCAGTTGAGGACAAAGGACTCTCTCTCCCTCTCTCCCTGGGGCAGGTTTTTGTCCCATCTGTGCTGTCTACACAGGGGGGCTACTGTACTCACTCCGCACCCCTGCTAGTTTCTGACCTTATAGACCTTCAGCTTGCCAGCAGTTTTACACGATGCCAGCCCAGCTCCGGCTCTCCTGGAGTGCAGGAGGCACTGTGGCCTCATGGCTCAGAGCAGGGACTCTGGATTCATGCGCTGGTGCGGCCACTATTGGTACAAGGGCAGGGGGTGCATCATCTTCTCTGTGCACCAGCGTCCGTATAATGGGAACTCAATGGTACCCACCTTGTAGGAGGGCTGTGGGCTTGAAATAAGGTGAACTATGCAAAGGCCTTAGCACAGGGCCTGGTACAAAGTAAGCACTAACTAAGCCTGTGCGGCTGTTGTTACAGCACAGCTCTGACCTCAAGCTCCCACCGGTTCTGGGCCTCTAAGCTGAAACCCTCCAGAGAGGAAGGGTCAGGCTACCACGCAGGGGCTGTCAGGAGGTTAACAGCGCCTCTGGGAAGAGCTGCGACCTTGGTGCTGTGGGGACCCAAAGGAGGGGCATCAGCCTTTCCTTATTTGGGGGCAGCATCCCAGAGAGGGGACACTGAGCACTGAGCACCTTGGAGGAGGTTTCCAGGTGGGAAAGGCAGAGGAAAGCCTTCTAAGTGAAAGAAGCAGGACAATGTGAGTGTCTGATGCCCTCTTGGGGATCCACCAGCCCCGTGGTACAGATGTGTGATGAGGTGGGAGCAGCAAGCGATGAGGATGCAGAGGCCATCAGGCAGGATGCGGAAGGTCTTTTATCGGCAAACTCGGGAGTCTGTACTTTACGCTGGCTACTGCTCCCAGACTAGAGTCCAAGAACCCCTCACGGTCCCTTACGCCTGATTAGAGAGGTCTGTGAGTTCACTTTGAGGATTTTCTTAGACACCTTCTGGTGAGATGACTCCGGAGAAGGTAATGTCCCCTCCCTGAGCCTCATTTTTCTCATCTACAATAGGGCAATAACCATAGTGCCTGCCTTACCGAGTTGCGATGCGTAAGTTATTATAGGGCAAGTACTTAGCACATAGCAGTTGCCCAATAAATGCTAATTATTGTTATTGTTATTTCAGTGTTATTCTTGTCCTTATTTAAAATGGGCATTTTCAGGTCATCTGGGTGGCTCACTCCCACTTATAACCTGGCATTGCAATGGGATGACAGTGCCCATGTTTGCATTCCTGTTTACGATCCGACTGGCACCAATTAGCACGTCTTTCAATGTCAGGGGCTAATTGGCAAAGAACAGAGAGGAGCTTGAGCTGTAAAGGGCGGCTTTGCAGTAAGCGAGGCTCCAGTAGTGTCAGGGCATGATGTTTACACAAAGGTACCCCGACGTGTTCAATGACAGGAAAGTGATGCCCTATCGTGGGACCAGCCCAGAGGCGGATATCCATGGAATAGCATCTGCATCCAGCAGCCAGCGTGGGCCAGCATCACTGCCAGGGGCACTTCAGTTTTGGCAAAACAACCTCATCCGTTCCATTAAGTTAATGTTGTTGATTTGAATTTTATTGGTTCTAAAGTCTCACTTTAAAAAAAAAATTACAAATTTGTGTAAGAGCTATTAGCACACAAAGTTTATGCCGATGTTTATGTTGGTACATATTTAAGCGGTGGAGTAGTAAAAAATAATTTAAGTCAATACCGGGAGTTTTGCAATTTCTGGAATAGCATTATCACGCACAGTGAGAATACTACAGATGCTGGGGAGGGCACCAAAAGGCTTTAAGGGGGGGCGTGGCATGGTTTTGTGTTTCAGAAAGCTCCGGCGGCGGGAAGGTGGGTGGAAGGTGGAAGCGAGTCCTCTTGCCTCAGTAGCACATGATGCTGTGGGAAATTAACAACGTTGTGGAAATCACAACACATTCTCTTCCCTGGATCCCGGTATGGGAAGCGGGCTAACCCACAGTCCTGGTTTGCCTGGGAGCTGAGCGGGCTCCATGAGCACACAGCTTGTACGGTCACAGGGGCCCCAGGCTCAGAAGGACGCCACCCTTGGTTTGATGCTCTGCTGTTACAGTCTTGAAGTTCTTCGCACTTTTGAGCAAGAGCCCTGCGCTTTCATTTTGCATCGGGTCCCACAAGTTACGCAGTCGGTCCTTCTTGGACCGAGGGGTTTCCCAGATATTAGACATTCGGTGCTAATCCCAGGACAGTCCCAGGCAAACTGGGACGGTTGGTCACCCCAAATTGCATGCATGGCCCAGGCGAGAAAGAGAGTGAGTCACCTTTGAGGGGCATCTGATGCGTGGACTCCCAAGCCCCTGGCTGCCCCAAGAGGATTTACTGAGCCCTCGGGTCCGGATGCCATGCACAGCCAGGCTCAGGGTGTTGGCTCAGAGACACGGGCTGGGCATTTCCAAAGAGGCCGCTCACAGCAGAGCAGGAGGGGGCTGGGGACACCTGGGGAAGCAGCTGGATGCCATTTGGCACATGAGTGAGTGGGATGGGGAGGAGGTGGTGCTACTCTTCCTAAATTATTGTGACACAACAGTGGAAACAATGTCCAGACGTGTCTCCTGACAGGCTTGCTTCGTCCAAAGCATGAGGCATTCACAGAAGTCCCCCCTCTCCCGTGCCCCCCCCCACCTCCTTGAGAAGGAACGGGTTCTGTCTCCTCTGCAGCAAAACCCCAGCAAGATGTGATCCTGGAGCCTCATAGCCAGCGCCCAGAGTCAGCCCAGCTGCAGGCTGCTGCTGCATCCCAGGGACTGGCAGAGGCGAGGAAGAGGGGGAAATACTTTACCTGTCAGGCCCCATTCTCCGGCTGGAGCAAGGTTCGAGGAACCCAGAGGACAGAGATGCGGGGGTCATGGGAAGCAACAGAGGTAGAAGGAGCCTCCGGTCAAATGCTCCGCTGTCATTGCAGCCAAATGCCTTGCCTCTCCCCAAATGATGCTTGAGGCCACTCCGTGAGAACTAGAAAGGGCAGTCACCTGAGTTAGGCCAAACAGTCTAACACGGGAATAGGCGGCATGGTCCGCTGGGGTACCGAAAGGCAACATTTAAATTTCTGTTCATCTTTATGTTTTTATCTCATGCTTTTCGATAGCCCTTTCTTCTATATGCACATTTGGAGAGTATATAATTCAACATATAATTTCTATATAATTATTCTAATAATGGGGTGCCCATTCACTTTTTTGAAAGAGCTGTTTATGATAAGAAATATTTGGAGACTGTTGGCTCAGATGTTGCCTTTGGAGTCAAAAGAGACTATAAGTTTCACGCTGTCTGGTGTGGCTCAGTTGGTTGGAGCATTGTCCCATACCCTGAAGGGCTGTGGGTTCAATTCCCAGTCAGGACACATACCTAGGGTGCAGGTTCGATCCCTGGTCAGAGTGTATATGGGAGGCAACTGATTGATGTTTCTCTCTCCCTCTCTCTCTCTCTCTCTCTCAAAAAAAAAAAAAATCAATAAAACATATGCCCGTAAGGTAAGGATTAAAAAAAAAAAAAAGAGGCTGTAAATCTCTATTTGGGTTCTTGTCTTCTTCCACCACTCAGCAGGTTGCATGCAGCCACTCTGCATGGGACAGCCTGTGGGTGCGATGAAGCACCTGTGTCCCTCTGGATCTGCAATCCGATAAAGGGACACCCATAGAAGGGCCTTAATACGTGTTTTTGAATAAAAGGTTGAAGGTGAGATTTAAATCATGGGGAATGCGTTATTGGGTGGACACAGAGTGGGAAGGTATTTTAGGCAAAAAAAAGAGTTTGGGGAAACATCTGGAGAGAAAAGTATTCAGTCTGTGATGAAGAGATGAACTCGAGTAGTGAGAATGGAGATGGGATGTTTGGACGGCAGATGACTTGGCGAGGAGTGGAGAGAAGATAGAACACTGCCTGGAACAGTAGGTGCTCCATACGTCTTTTTGAATGAATACGTAAAGGGATGGATCAAAGGCGACGTTGAGTGCCAGGATAAGAGCCTGGGATTTGACTATGGGCAGTGAGAAGGCACATGAAAATCCTAGTGAACATTTATTATCTTCCATAGTTTTGAGAATGGGGGTGATCTGCTCATTCACTGCAAAGCTGCGGGGGGGGGGAGATCTTCACTTTGGAAAACAGGGCACAACATGTATATGTCATGGTGGCACATATGTGGGTTGGATAGAGAGATGCTCAAGTCCAACACAGTGTCTGCACCAATGGAGGCGAAAGTCTGTTGGTGGAAACTGAGGTTGAAGAAATGTAAATGCACAGAAAAATAAGCAAATCAGCGCTAAGAAGGAAGAAACAGTACCGTGAGATAGAACCATGGGAGGAGGTTTCCATTATTGTATCGTAAAGCAGCAAATGGGATACGAGACACCTTAATGAGCCAGTTAATTAGGAGTCGTTTATTGCATGCAGCCCAGTGGGAGGTGTCTCTTCCAAATCTCTGAGCCCCCGTCACACAGGAAGTTTCTTATATTTATACCTTTTGAGCTGCTTTGTTTGTAGATATTACAAAGGGCTCTCTCTGTGTGAGTTATTGTTACAGACTGTTGTAACCTTGAATACATAATGAGTTAGTACTTGGCATAAGAATATGGGAATTATTATCAGTATTAATCCATACTAGCCTATTACATTGGAAGGCTAGCTTGCAAGGTCAGACAGTTAAGTTTATCTTTTTTCTGTTATTTGAACTAAAAACAAAGTCATTTTATAGAATAAGAGACCGTCTTAAAGTGACAGAATTTACAATGACAGAGTTTACAGGACTAGGGACTATCTAACAATAGCAGAGAGTTTCAAACAGCAGTTTTTTTTTTATACAAGATGGAAGTTACTATGCTTCACCATGAAGAATTCCGACTTCAGGTGAGCAGTGAAGATTCAGAATCAGCCAGGCACAGGGAGAGGAGAGGAGCCTTTTGGGACGAGGGACAATTTCATGCACACGCCCTCGGGTGAGAAGGGCCTGACAGAGTAGAGAAAGTAAACAAAACAGAACACAGCAACAGCAACAACATTAATGTGACCACACCACTGTGAGTCGTATGGAGAGAGTGGCCCAAGGTGGCCCAGGACACAGACAGGGCCGGCTCAGCCCAGGCCTGGGAGACCTTATTAAGGATTTTGATTCTTATTCAGAGAACAAGGAGGAGCCACTGAGAGTCTAAGCAAAGGAGTGGGAAGCTTCTACTTACCGTATGTTATTGTTGTTGTTTTTAACAGATTGCATCCCAGCGCATGGGTCCCAGTGACTTACCCCTGGAAAAAGGACCTGCTTATCGTCCTTCCCTCATAACAGTCACGATGTGCTTTTGTTTGCTGGTCATAGCACTCTGACTAAAAGTACATTAACAATATTGACCAATTTTTTTGCACTAAAGAAGTGACCCAGAGGTAGATGATTCCAGAGCTCACCCGGCCACTCCACAATAGCTTCTCTGTGATTCCCGTGGCCCTTTCCTCATGGTCACAAGTCGGCTGCCACAGCTCCGAGCATCACATCCTCACCTGCCAATACATAAAGCAGACAGAGAAGAGAAGGAGGGCTTCTCCTTATGTCTCCTCTCCTCTCCTTTTTTCCAGCAGTGGGTATATTTCCCAGAAACCTCTCAGCAGATTTCCTCTTTATGGGGATTGGGTCCCTGGCCATTCCATAGGGAGTAGCCACCATGTTTCGGCTATCATGGGAGGTGGTCGCTCAGCAGGCAAACACGAGTGCCTGCCAAGCAGCCTCTTGAGACTAAGTTTGCTCCCCCTGGCTTTTGTAGACTTTCTGATTCAGCCTATGAAAGGACATTTCTGTTTCTGGCACTGAAGCCGTACAGCAACCAAACCACGATCGGGGGTCTGGGGCTACCTGGGCAGCTTGAAAGAAGGCGTGGCGAGTGAGGGTAAGGTAGTAGCCAGGGAAGGGAAGGGGTAGAGATGAGCGTCACTTTGGGTTTCACCTCCTCCCCACGTTGCACAATGGGGATAACTACCTCCTTTGTGAACAGCTTGCTGTATAGCAGAAAGAGCACTGGACTAGGAGTCCGGAGGCATATATACTTGTCCCGCTCCATCGTTAACCAGTTGGGGGACCTTAGGCAAGGCAGGACTTTTTATTTATTTTTATTTTTTTTATAAACGATGTATTTCTTCTAGCAAGAAAAGATATAAACTACTGTGACCAACACCCACCCAGCTTAAGGAAAACACCACGGGAACCACTGAGACCTCTGTTTATACCCCTACCCTGTCATCCCCGTCCCTCAGACCACAGTCTGGAATTTGGTGCCCATAATCCCTTGAATTTGAGCATTTCTGTTACATATGCATGTCCTTAACCGATGCAAGGTGATGTCTGGTATATATTTGAACCTTGCCATACAGTGATGTTATATCAATGTATTCTTTGGCAGTCGATTCTGCCACCCACGCTTGGTTTTCTCCTCCACTTCATAGGTGATTCTGTACCCCCAGTTCATTCAGCGTCGCTGCTTCAGCGTTTAAATGTCCAGCATGTTTATCCTTCCTCACAACATTTGTTTTCACCACTACAACCTGACACTTTTGTATGCGTTTCCCTGGGCACATGTGTAAGTTTCTCTAGGGCGTAGCATGAGACTCGCTGTCTGGGCAGAGCACACAATTTAGTCAGACCCACCAGGACTGGCTTCTGGTCCTGCCGCCCACCAGCTGCACGATCCTGGGCGAGCCTGCGAACCTCTCTCCCCCTGGTCCTGCCTCTGCGAACTGGGGGGTTAATGATATCGTCAGGAGAATCATCGTGAAATTAAACTAAATCATGTCCACTGAAGGCCTCACAGAGTCGGGCACAGAGCAAGTTCAGAGGTAATGGTTTCTCCCTCCCTTTCCCTCTGTTCTCTCGTTTCATCATTTATAAAATGGTGATTATAGTCCCCATCTTGCTGACTACCCAGGATCAAAGGGGAGAAGGTAATAGGGAAAAACCTTAGGAAATTGCTAAAATTATAAGACAAAAATGTCCTAATACCAGCAATATCACACACTTCAACAAAATATACAGAAATGCTTTGAAAGTGAAAGCCAGCCCTCATTCATCCATTCATCAGGTGTCTTTGAAGGTCTACTGCACACCAGGCACCGGGGCATCAAAGACAGAACAAACAGACCCCGGGCTCCCTCTTCTTGTAGACGTAGACCGCCTGCAAGGAGAGGTGCCGAACAATTAGTGTACAAACGAGTGTAAGGTGTGCCAAGTGAGAGGAAGGAAAAAATAGTTAACAACAACAATAACAATAACAAATAATAATACTCTTGGCACTTACTATGTGCCCTGCACTAAAACTAATTTAATTCTCACTGTAACCCTACGGGATTGATACTCTTGTTGGGTGGTGTCTCACTCCCAGGGGTAACTGAGGTGAGGGCAATGAAGGGGATATTTACAAAGGTGTGGGCAGGGCAGGGCTGAAGGAACTATGGTGGGAGTGGGGGGGGGGGGAGGGTGGCTAGCAAGCAGGGAGCTGGGACCGCCCTTGGTGCTGAAGGTGCATGGTGGGGAGTGGTTTCAGAACTGAGGACAGGCTGTGGGTCAGGATCCTGGTTGGGGTGGAGGGAGGGGTGGCAGGAGGGGAGGAAGAGCCACCAGCAGGCAGGGAGCTGGGTGAATAAATGGCCTGGTATCTCCTGCGGCCTCTCTTTGACTGAATCCAGCCAGAGGACATGGGAAAACCACCGGTCAGCTCAAGGGAGCATAGAGGAGGGTGGAAAGGGAAGGGGGGATAGAGAATATTCACCATTTGTAACCTTTTTTTACAAATGAGAAAGGTGAGGCACAGCGAAGGGGAAAAACAGTCTCAAGATAAAGGATAATCAAAAGGCAACTTTTGATATCGTTTAATCCAAGAGGGCTTCTCTGAGGAGGGGACTCATGCAGTGAGAAGGGGCCCGTGGAGGGAAGAAAGTTTCAGAGGGGATTTGCAGGGGTAAGGACAGTAGTAGGTCAGGAAAGTTCCAGGTGTGTTGGAGAAACAGGAAGAAGGTCAGGTCAGAGTCGCCGCGTGTTAAAGAGGAAGCACTTACCATCGCCAGCAGCAGGATCCGCTCCGAGGGAGGCCCTTCCTGCTGGGCAGGCTGATCTGGATTCACAGAAGGCTCCTGTGGACACCAGGCTGGTTTCTCCTCGTCGGGTCGCCCGCCCGGTGAGTGGTGAGCCGAGAGTGGCCAGGCCTCTGCTGGAGGTTCTTGGCAGGATGCCCGTCCGGATGGACGGGCTGAGCTTGGCTCAGGGCCACAAGGACCCTGCAATGCAGCCATCAGCCCCCTGAGCGATGAGAGCTGCTAATTGCATGGAATGTGTTTAGAATGCAGTCCAGGTGCCAGGCCCTGCTCTACATGCAGCGCCAGTGGGAGGCTCCATCCCCCACGCACAGACGTCGCCTCCACAAGGGCACCACTCAGACTGAGATGCCCTGCAGCTGTCTGGGTGGTGAGTGATCACTCCAGGTCTCCGTGACTCCTGTTTCACGCCTAGCCCAGGCCCACAAGGGGTGAGGCACACTGCTGAGGGGAAACAGTCTTCCAGCTGTGTCACATGCTGCAACCCAGGGGTTGGCATTATATAATTTACATATTTACTTTCATAACTTTTGTCCATATGCATGTATGTATTCGTTCGTCCATCCATCTTCCTGTCTATTCACCTATGTACTTTTATCTTTCTACTAGAGGCCCAGTGCACAAAGTTCGTGCACTCAGGGGCGGGGGGTCCTTCAGCCTGGATTGCGAGAGGGCGCAGGCCAGGCCAAGGTATCCCACCAGTGATCGGGGCCAGGGAACGCAGGAAGTTGGCCAGCCAGGAAGGGACTGCAGGAGGGCTCCAGGACATGTCTGGCCTGTCTCTCTCAGTCCCGCTCGGTCAGACCCCAGCAGCAAGCTGACCTACCAGTCAGAGTGTCTGTTCCCTGGTGGTCAGGGCACAGCATAGTGAGCGGTTGAGCGGCCTTAGCATATCATTAGCATATTATGCTTTGATTGGTTGAATGACCGAGGGGATGACCAGACACTTAGCATATTAGCCTTTTATTATATAGGATCATTTATCTATCTATCTATCTATCTATCTATCTATCTATCTACCTACCTACCTATCCATCTACATACTTCCTATTTTTCTATTACCTATCTATAAATCTATCTATCTATCTATCTATCTATCTATCTACCTACCTACCTATCCATCTACATACTTCCTATTTTTCTATTACCTATCTATAAATCTATCATCTATCTATTATCTATCTGTCTATAAATTATCATCTATTATATATTTCTATCCATTCATCTACCTTCTTCCTACTTTTCTATCTATATTTATCTATCTATAAATCATAGTGTCTATTATCTGTTTATCACAAACAGCTAACTATTGGGCTAACCATTATTGATCACTTACTCCATTTAAGGAATGATTCCTAGAACATTAGCTTATTTCATCCTCACAAAAACCCGGTGAGGTAGATACTACATGATTTCTCATTTTAAGATGGTGATACTGAGGCACAGAATGGTTATGTAACTGTCTTAGGGTCATCACACAGCTAGTATATGAGAGAGTGGAGACTTGAACCCAAGAAGTCTGACTCCAGAGAAAGGCCGAAAGAATAATACAGTGATCACCTGCATATCCTTCAACTTAGAGAAAACATTGTTGCCACTTTGCAATTTCTGCTCTCTCTTCCTCTACACACACACACACACACACACACACACACACACACACGTTTTTCTGAACTATTTGTAAGTGCATTGCATATTTCATAATACTTCACCCTTAATACCTCAGTATGCACCCTCTAAGAATAATATATTCTCCTAGAATTAGAATTGTTTCTTTCTCCCCAGCTTTAATTTACATATAGCATGTCATTTACATATAGCATTCTATAAGGTTAGGATGTAATGACTTGACATATGTATATATTATGAAATGATTATCACAGTAAAGTTGGTTAACACAACCATCACCCCACATAGGTATAGTTGTGTGTGTCTGTGATGAGAACTATTAGCAATTTTCAAATATACCCTACAGTATGCTATCTATAGTCACCATGCTGCACACTGCTTCCCCAGCACTTGTTTATTGTGTCATTGGAAGACTGTACCTTTTGACCACCTTCACCCATTTCCCATGCCCCCCACCAATCTGTTTCCTGTTTCAATGAGTTCTGTTATTTTAGACTAGAGGTCCATGAAATTCGTGCATGGGTATGGTCCCTAAGCCTCACCTGCAATCAGGGCCATCTTCTCCAGCTGGTGGCAGCTGGCCCCGCCCCCCCCACCTCCACCCACCTCTGGTTCCGTGTTTGTCATTGGGCGATCGGGGCCTGCGAGCTGGGGGTAGCTCCTGCATTGAGTGTCTGCCCCCGGGTGGTCAGTGTGCATCATAGTGACCAGTCGTTCCGCCATTTGGGTGATTTGCATATTACCCTTTTATTATATAGGACTAGCATTCCCATTGCAGGAAAAATCCTGCTATAGGATTTCCTGCTGCACTCTACCCCGCCTCCGTTCCTCCCTTGTCACCGCCTCACCTTCTCCTCCAGCCTGCCTGCATTTCCCTTCACCCCCAGCCCTGCCTCCGCTCCGCCCTTGTCGCCCACCCCGCCTTCTCTGCCAGCCCGCCTGCGTTTCCCTTGGCCCCTGGCCCTGACTTCGCTCCTCCCTTCTCCTCCCCCCCGGCTTGCTTGCTTCTTCGAAGCTTTACTCCCTTCTGCAGCTCTTGGCTTCTTTCGAAGCTGTCTTGATATGCAAATTAGCCGCCATCTTTGTTGGGGTAATTTGCATACTCGTCCTGATTGGCTGGTGGGCATGGCTTGGCTGGTGGGCGTGGCTTGGGTGTAGCGAAGGTGCGGTCAATTTGCATATTTGTCTATTATTAGATTAGATTCCACATATAAGTGAAATCATACGGTATTGGTCTTTCTCTGTCTGACTTATTTCACTGAACATAATGCCCTGGAGGTCCATCTGTGTGGTCACGAATGGCAGAATTTCCTTTTTATGGCTGCATGATATTTAGTTGTGTATATGTCACATGTTTTTATCCATTCATTCATTCATCCACAGACACTTAGTGGTCTGGTTCCTGTGAATAATGCTGCTACGCACCTAGGGTGCAGATATCCCTGCGAGTTAGTGCTTTCATTTCCTTAGATATATACCCAGAAGCAGATAACATGGCAGTTGCTGCATCATATGGTAATTCTACATTTTGTATTTTTGAGGAATCTCCATATTGTTTTTCATAGTGGCTGCACCAATTGACATTCCCACCACCAGTGCACGAGCGTTCCCTTTCCTCCACATCCCCACCAACACTATCTCCTGTGTTTTTTACAACAGCCATTCTGATGAGTGTGAGGTGACATCTCATTGTGGTTTGGATTTGCATTTCCCTGATGGTTAGCGATGTTGAGCAATTTTGGAATGTCTTGTTTGGGAAAATGTCTATTCAGGTCCTTTGCCCGTTTTTAACTGAATTACACACAGCAGGTCCTCGAATAACATTTCGTTCAGCATCGTTTAGTAGTAAGGTTCTGACACTGGTGAGAAAAAAATCGATGCCTGGCTGAGACGGCTGTCTGTGGAGTTTGCAGGTTCCCCCAAGTCTGCATTCATTTTCTCCGGGTTCTCAGGATCCGCCCCTCCCCCCCAATCCCAAAGAACCGGGGTGTCCACGTTGTCCCAGTCTGAGTGAGCGCGGGTGGCTGTGTGAGTGGCCCTGTGGTGGGTGGGTGGCCAGTGGAATAGGCTCAGGAAATGTAAGCAAGAGAAAGTCCCCTGCAAGCGACAAAGAGGAAGTAGAGCCCAATTCCGCTGAAGGCAACCATCTCCAGCTGAGCGATTCTCCACCTCTCACCCTTGTTATAGAGACTTGCAATGCATGAAGGAATTTCAATCCACCTTCCCCTTCACCCCCCTGAAAACTTCAGCTCATTCTGCGAGCTCCCCATCGGGATGCCCACAGACATCAGACCATCCTCTGCCTCGGCTGATTCACCTACAGCTTTCTCTGCTGCAGCTGCAAGGCCGCTCGGGGCTGTCTCTTCCCTCAGCATCTTTTACGTTTCCTCTAGCCATGAGCCGAACATTTTTCAATCTCTGCTCTTTGTTTGTTTTTCCCCAAACCCGTCTACTTGTTTCTCTTTGGTGGTGGGAAAGCCGGCCTTTCTGACAGCTAGAGACTTAAATAGATCACGGCCCCCTAATGGACCTCACAAAAAATAGCTACACTGCTCTGAGCGATGGCCTCTCTCAGAATGAGCTATAAAGCTGGCCGGGGCGTTAGCATGGCACGTTTGCACACCGTAACTCCTGCTCAGTATGATGCATTCCACCGGGAGCATCCTGAGCCAAAAGACGGCATTTTGCAAAGTCCAACAAGAGGTTATTTTGGGCAGAGTTTTAACAAAAATGTTTCTTGAGGCTTGCACGGGGCAGGGAGCTTTGAAGAGAATAATAATTGTAATAGCAACATCAGCTACCATTGATGGATTCTTACTATATTCGAGGCACCGTGTTAAGTATTTTACATGCGTATCTCATTTACTCCTTGCTATGGGTCTTTGAGATACAGGGACTGCAATTATGCTAGTTTAGAGACAATTGAGACTCAGAGAGAACTCACTTGCCCCGCCCCCAGAGTTTCGGACTGTGTGTGTCGGGGGTGCCACCTGAGAATCTGCATCTCTAACCAGTGCCCAGGCGATGCTGCTGGCCCCGGGAACGCAATTTGAGAACCACTGAGTTTCCGAGCATCTGTTTTGCGCCGGTGTTTCCGCCGTTCACCTGGGCTGGCCCGCACTACCATTCAGCCAGTGAGTTTCATTACCCCGTTTGAGGTTCAGAAGAGGGAAGTGGCGTTTACTCAGAAACACAGGCGTGCCTGGCTTCACTTCCACTCCTCTGCACACTCACTGCAGGAGCTGATGGACCCAGACACATGGAGGGTTCAGAAATACTTTTTGTTAAAAGATTCTTGACATGGTTTTTTAGTTTAATATTTGTATTGATTTTTTTTTTTCTTTAGAGACAGAGGAAGGGAGAGAAACATCCATGTGAAAGAGACATCAATCGGCTGCCTCCTGCACGCCCCCTAGTGGCTTCGAACCCACAACCGGGGCATGTGAGACCTTTCGGTGCACAGGACAACGCCCAAAGAACTGAGCCACACGGGTCAGGCTTGAGGTGGTTTTTAAACCATTGGGTCCCATGGAGAAGCCAGGTTAGGGTTTGCTCATCCCCCTTTGTCGTCCCTGGGCCACTGCAAGGAGCGTGAGGAAATCCTTACGGGACACCCTTCTGGTGCTTCTGACTCTGACCTGCATGTTTTTCCCAGCAGAGCTTGGGAGGAAGGTCCCAGACATTTCCTTCTTCCTGTGCATTTGTGGTTCCTGACTCCATGTGCCCCCCTTGCCCAGGACTGATAACCCTGCCCCTACTCAGCGCTGCTCCTGGCCCTCTGGTGGACTGCAAGAGTTAATGCAATTTCCAAAGGTTTATCGTGGGAGGCACAGAGCCTTAGGGCGCATCTGCATTGAGAGTCTCAATCCTGGCTGTGGAATGCCAATAGCCAGTCGGGCTAGCAGAGCTGCGCATGGCATTGCGCTGGGGGAATCTGGCATCTCAGGCATCCTATCCTTAGAAAGCATCCCCGGTAAATTCTGAGATCAGCCAGGGGTAAGATCCGCTGAGGATGAATCAGAGGGCTGAGGGCTCCTCCCTCAGATTTCCCAGTGCACGGGGTCTGGGGAGGAGCAAGAGAAGTTGTATCTCTGACCACCTTGTGCCAGGTGGTGCGATGCCACCCTCCTCACCCACCCCTGGCGAAGCGCTCGTCACCCATGTCATTCAGAGAACCAAACTCCGAGCCACAGCGACCGGTTGCCTGGGGGCACACAACCAGTTCCCGGCACACCCAGGATGAAGACCTGGGTCCTCTGACTGTAGCCTGGGGTGTGCTTTGCTGCTCGGCCAGAATCTTCATCCATCCTCGCAACAGACATTTTTAAGGACCAGATAAATACTTGTTGCTCTCCTAGGTGCTAGGGGTTTAGGACAAGACAGGTGGACACAGTTCCTCTCCTCCTGGAGGTTACAGTCGAAGTAAAGTGGTTACAACCGTGAGAATTTCACACTTGCTCTCACCCGGGACACTGGACAATGTCCCAGACATTTCTGATCATCACAGCTGTTGACTGGCATCTGGGGACAGAGGCCAGCGATGAGGCTTAAACATCCTGCAATGCACAAGCCAGCCCCTGCAACCCAGAATGATCTGGCCCACAATGTCGGTAGTGCTAAGGTTGAGTAACCCTGGAATGGTGGGTAAGACAGACATATAAAGAGGCAATTAAAATATAAGGGGGGGTGGGGAGGGTGACCTCTGTGTTGGAGGAAGTTGAGGTTGGATCCAGAGAAAAGTACCTCATGCACGGATGAGGGATCTAGAAGGATTCCAGGAAGAGGCGATGTCTAAGCTGAAAACTGACAAGATGAGTCAAACAAGAGAATATGGGTTGGGGCAGGAGTGATCCAGACAAAGGAATCAGCGTGTGCTCACACCTCACCTCTTCTGGGCACCCAGCATCCACCACACTTGTCCTAAGCAGTGTGCAATCACTCATGCTTTTACTACAGGGACCTGGGAGGCGAATATTATCCCCATGTTGTAGATGTGGCACCTGTAGCATATCAACAGGTCAAATGACTTGCCCAAGGTCACACAGTTGATATGTAGTGGAGTTGGAATTAGAACCAGGCATCATGGCTCCCAGAATCCATAACTTTGACCACTTTGTTACACGCAGATGCTAATTCACTCTATTGGGGGCATGAGAAATTGGGGGGCGGGGAGGTGCACGGAGAGGTGGCCACTATGCAGGCCACCTGAGTGGTTTAGGCATATCCTAATGGCCGTGGGAAGTCACTGAAGGATTTCGCTGGGAAAGGGACATATTTTGATATCTGGGGAGTAGCACAGGTCAAGCAAGAGCCCAGATTAAAAGGGCATCGAGGTAGAGAAGCCTTTTAAATTCATGATCCTAGAGGAAATCCAGTTCCCTCTGCAGTCCAGGGAGAGGCAGGCATTTCTGAGCTTCGTGAGAAATCTCCCCTGTCCAGTATCTCTCCCCGCAAGTGCCAGGGGGTCACGGGTCATCCTGTGATAAAATTAGAACAAAATTAGAACAAAATGGGGGAAGTGGCCTTCGGCACTGCGTTTCACAGGAGTCTTCTCTGCGGCCGCCCCACCCCCACCCCCCTTGTGCTGGGAGCATGTCCCGCCTGACTTCTGACAGGCAATTCCCCGCCGCCGCCTCCTTTCCCCACATTTCAGAAAAGAGGAACCCAAACCTTGCAAGTGGATCTGCATTGTTGGTTATTTTTAAACAAATCTAACGGAAATTGACCTGCCTTCTTGGGACCGCGGTGGCTGCCAAATGGCCTGGCTCCCCTACAGGTTTTTGTGGTGAACGCCATCGGTTAGCCATGATGGCTTCCATCGCGAATAAGCAGAGAACTAATTGTGGGCCCAGTGGCGTCGCCCTCACGAGCAGGTAACATCATTCACTACTAAGTGGGGTGACAGCGAGCCTCTCAGCTTCGGAGGAAGCTGGCATTGCCCGGGAACATGCCGGCCCTCGGCTGCTCCGGCGTCCCCCAAGGAAGCTGGATCTAGTGAGCTTCGGCTTTAAGGAGAACCCTGCCCACCTCCCATCCCTTCCTTCTCCACAGATATTTACTGAGGACCTAAGTCTCAGACACTGGCCCATGGGGCTCGTATCCTGGGGGATAAGCCAGAGGATAAATAGGCAACTAAAGAAGACCATTATTCAATGCTGATGAGGGCTGTAAGGACAGCAAACACCACGTACCTTAGGATGGAGTCCTTACAGGGGCTTCTCTGAAGGGGCCGCATCCCACACACCTGAGGTGGCCCTGCAGGGATTCCAGCCAGTGCAGAGGCCCGAGGAAGCAGCAAGCTTGAGGTGTTGCAGGGCAGAAGGGAGTGCGCGGAGTGAATTGAAGGGGGAGGAGAGTGTCAGAGAGTGGGCAGGTCCCGTCAGCTTTGCAGCCATGGCCGGCTTAGCTGCATTCTGAGGGCAGCAGAACACTCCTGGAGGGCTTCAGGAAAGAGGCAGGCAGGATTCCTCTGAGATCAATGCAGAGAAGGGACCACGCTTGGCTGATGGAGGCTTGGACCAAGGTGCTTAGGCAGGGGTGAGAAGGGCAGGGTCCCAGTCATTCTGGAGGTTGAGGCCATGGGCGCTGGGTGATGGTGTTGGATGTGATCATTGAAGGCGGCTGGCCACATCCCTGCAAAGCGTTCTCTTCCCCACCCTGTGTTTGTTAAGCACCTACTGTGTGCACTCTAAGTGCTCTGTCTACTGCAATACCAACACTCAAAGGCAATAGACTTTTCTCAATAGCAAACCACAGTGGTTTCCAGAGAGCCCGCCATGCGAATATGAAACAATGTATGTTTTATTTTTGGTTTGGGTTTATTTCTGGATCACAAGGACCTTTTGGATTCTCGTGAGGAGTGATGTGGACTAACTCCCGGGAACATGCGTGCGCTTTCGGGGTAGTTTGCACATGTATCCCCTAAAGACTATCCATGAACATGGTGGGGACCTGTGGACCTCAGGGAAGAGTCCCTTCTATCAAGCTCACCCCCTGTATCTAACAAATCTCTAAATAATACCCTTGTGTCCAGCTTAAGTGCCACCCAGCATGCCTTGCCACCCAAGTCCTTGCCTGTCCTAAGGAACAGGACAAGGGACAACGCGTCCTGGGTGTGTATTATCTCCGCCATTCTGAACTGGAGATGAACCGCCCTTGTTGAACCACATGAGCTCATGGGAAAAAGAGTCAGGAGTCAGCGGGGACATCTTAGCCGGGCACTAGTAAAGTGCCACATTACGGGGGAAGATTAGGAAAGCTTGTGTCTGCAGAGGTGGTTGTATGCTGAGCGGGTTTGGGCAAGTCCAGGCACTCCCGAGCTTCACGTAACAACGCTCCTGCCCTAGCAGGCTGGGTTATTTGGAGAATCAAACGGGAGAACGTACGCGAGAACCCCTTTATAACCCGAACAGGCAATGCTTAAAGTGCCGCAGCTCTGAGCGTTCGTCAAGGCATGCTTCTGAAGCTCCCTGCTCAGCACAGGGAGGTTCTGCGACGGAAAGCAAACAAGCTAACTTTCTTTTCAGTCTGTTGCAACATCTTTTGAGATAATTGTTGGCATCCTAAGAAACGGGCTGGAAATTTTTCGCCTACACTCATAAAGCAGGTTGACTTAAACAATTGTTGCATTCAGCCGAGTAGCTGATGAATCACTGCTTCTCACTGGATGTGTTCCAACATGTGGCCACATCTGGATCTGCTGGAGGTGCATGGGGGTTGGTGGAGGGGGCAATTCTGATCAATTAGCTCTTCGGGTTAGGCGAGATTTCCCTTTTTGTCCTTGCCCTTGTGTTTAGGAAGGTTTCTGAAGACCCAGAGTCCGCTGTTGTCCTTGATCAGTAGGAACTAAGGGGGAAGAGGAACTAAGGGTGAGTTCAGGTCGCCGGCATCATTGTTGTCAGGGCGGGCGGTGGCCACGGCCCCTGCAGAGGGCTGGGCGAGGACAGGCCACAGGCTGTGTGTTCAATGTGAAGGACGATTGACCCTGGACATTTGTACATCTGTAAAATAGAACATTTTTTAGCCACTGGAAACCGATCTTGAAAAACAATATTAAATGCCAAGAGAAGCTGTTATTGCCAGGCTGGTGTGGCTCAGTGGTTGAGCATCGACCTATGAACCAGGAGGTCACAGTTCGATTCCCAGTCAGGGCACATGCCCAGGATTGCGGGCTCCATCCCCAATGTAGGCTGTGCAGAAGGCAGCCGATCAATGATTCTCTCTCACCATTGATGTTTCTATCTCTCCCTCTCCCTTCCTCTCTGAAATCAATAAAAATATATATTTTTAGAAAGCTTTTATGGGTTATGCTCCCCCAATAAAAATAAAAAGATATGTTGAAGTTGTAAATCCCAGTACCTCAGAATGTGACCTTATTTGGAAACTAGAGGCCCAGTGCACGAATTTGTGCAGGGGTGGGGTCCCTCAGGGTGGCCTGTGGTGATCAGGCCCCAGCTCGCACCCCCAGCCTCCCAGCCCTGCAGCCCCACCTGGCACCCTGCCTTGGCCTGGCACCACCCCTTCACCTGCTCTACCATCCTGCCTGTGGGGCGATTGATCAGGGCCAGGCCCCACCTGGCTCCCTCAGCACCTGGGAGCCGAGTGGCGGCCCCACCCCCCCCCCCACCGCCACCTCTGGTCACTGTATGCGGGGTGATCGGCAGGGCGATCCGGCCCCCGCTCACAACCGCCTTGACCTGGTACCAACCGCTCACCTGCTCCATCATCCCGCCGCGGTCCTGCTCTTGTCAGGGCCCATTGGGGCTGGCAGCGCCTCCACTGCTGCCCCCACTGCCAGCACCACATAGCCGACGCCTGCCATGTTTCATGCCGCCCCTTGGTGGTCAGCGCAGGTCATAGCAAGCGGTTGAACTCCCGGTAGAATGAATTTGCATATTAGGCTTTTATTATATAGGATAAGGTGATTATAGATGTTATTAGTAAAAATAAGGTCACACTGGACTAAGATGGGCCTCTAATTCCATATGACCCATGTCCTTCCAAAAAGAGACGAGACAGACACACACAGAGAACACCATGTGATGGTGGAGGTGGAGATGGGACTGATGCCACTTCCAGCCAAGGAATATGAAGGACAGCCAACAACCACCGGAAGCCAGAGAGAGACAGAAGGATTCCCTACAGGTTTCCCGGGAGCTCAGCCCTGCCAACACCTTGATCTTCGACGTCTAGCGCCCAGACTGTGAGACAATACATTTTTGTTGTTTTCAGCCACCCAGGTGGTGGTGCTCTGTCTGGGCAGCCCTAGGAAATGAATGCAGAAGCTGTGAATGCTATATTGCTAAGTGAAAACGCTTACTAATAAATCAGGGTGCCGACTATGATCTCATTTATATAAAAATCATGATTCTGTAATTTCAAATGACGGGAGGCTATACAATAAAGTACGAGCAGAGTTATCACTAGGTGACAGAATTTCAGGTTTAAATGTTGGTTCATTTTTCTAGTCCATATTTTCTCAATTTTCAAAACAAACAGGTGATTAGCATAATAGGAAAAAAGATTATTTTTTACAGGAGTTATAGTTCCGCCGGGAAGTAGGATCCTCACACATACGCCGTAAACCACAAATATCATATTGAATGCGCTCCCTAATCCCTTTCCTCTCTCACCCACATGTGCTCAGACTAGGGCTCTCACTGAGAGAAGCAGAAGGAGGAGGGTTTGTTCCTCTCCCTTTTCTGATCAGTGGCTCCCCAGCACCTCAGAGTGGGATCCATATAAGATCTGCCATGCCCGGCGCCTGCCAATATCTCCACTCTCATTTCTCACGTCCAGCCACCCCACCAATACTGATCAGCCTGTTCCTTCCCCTACACATGTGCACGCTGTTTGCTTTGCCAAGAGTGGCCTTCCCAGCTGAGTTTCAGTCATGCTAAGATCCTCAATTTAAATGCCAGTTCCTCCAAGAAGCCCTCCTTGATGCCGCTGCCTTGTTAGGCTTTGTTGGGGCTCCCGCCTTGTGCTGGCTGGCACATAGTAAGTCCTCATTCTATTCTAAAATGAATAAGAATAGTAGAGCATGAGTCTCGGGCTCATATAGGTAGGTGACAATGGTCGTCTGCAGTACAAAGCAGCAGCCCTGTAGTGAGCAGCCCTTATCTCCATCAGTGTCCTTCCGTCTAACTCCAGGTTAGGCCGAGCTCTCTCCCAGGACACTTTGAGAATAGCTCACTTCACTTTGGGTTCATAGGGAGATGTTTGGGGAAAGCTGCAAGTCTCAGAGGACCCCGGAGAGAAGTTTGGTTGACGTATGGATGCATCCCATGAAAGAATGGCCACCATGACCAGGCCTAGCTCCATGGAGCCCCACCCCTCTTTGCCCTCCCTGTCCGCCTCCCTTGGACGGAGAGAATTATGACCTTCTTTGTTCCAGCGTTAAAGCCGTGGCCATCAGGAATGTTGCCAAGATAATACTCACCCTCGAGATCTTAATCTCCTGGTAGATGAAAACAGACTTAAGGACTCCAGGTCCAGAATTAGCGCCCGAGCTAATACGTGCTTCGTGACTCCGCTGAGGGAACAGGCCACTTAGTCCAATTCTGTTAAAATATGCTGTCAATTACATCAGTGGGTAATGGGTCCAGTATGGCAACTGAAGAGCAGAGAGAGACATTTTACAATTGGATGTTTGCTCTTTCTCTGTGAGCCATCTCCCTCCTCTTCCTACAGACATTTACATGTGTGTGTGTGTACACACACATGCACACCTATACACACATGCACATGCATGCACACATATGCACACACATACACAAATACACACACCTCTTTGCTGGAGCCCCATGATGGTTTATTCTTCAGAGAGGCCATGAAAAGAATATGGATATTTTAAAGTCAACGAGAACTGGGTTAGCATCCCAGCTCTTTCAGTAATTAGCTGTGTTACCCCGAGCAGCTTCCTTTACCTCTCTGAACCTCCATTTATTTACTTATAAAATGGGCATCTCACTAATATGCCAGTCATCGTGGCATGGCACATACGAGGTGCACGCCTAGGGTTTGGAGGGTGAGTCAGCCTCCTTTCTCAGCCCTGGGAGCCTCGGTGTGAGTGGGAGGAAGGAGCCGAAGGCCCAGCAGGCTGGGGCATTTTCAGAGTCCTGGCAGCCCCGTCCTGGGAAAGTCATCTCGCAAACAGGGCCAAGTGGAGGTGGTTGGTGATAATTAGAAATCACAAAGAACACCATGTAACCCCGTGGTCTTTGAAATACCCATTAGCACAAACCATTAAGAAAAAAGCAGAGAGAGCCAAGGCATAATTCAGCACTCCATTTCAGACGGACACACTTTAATCTAGCTTTTACATTTTTAATTACGTTAATCTAATTTTAGACATTAATGAGATTGTGGTACGCCGTGTTTATTTCTATTTCAGGTTGTTTTCTTTCCTTCTCATTCCGCCCCCCACCCCCACCCCGGGGCACACAATGCCCAGCGCTGGAGCCAGCCTGCTTCCCGGGCGTGCGTGCTGGGGACCACTTCCCAGCGCGCACCTGCCGGGCTGCACAAAGCCTGCTCCACCGGCCCCAGCAGAGGCATCACCGAGAGCTGGTTAGACATGCAGAACCTCGGGCCCGCTCTGGACCTCCCGAATCAGAATCTGCACTTTCAAAAGACCCCCAGGTGCCTCGAGTACACTGAAGCATGAGAAGTACTGCTTTTGAGGAGCCTCTAGACCAGGCGTCCTCAAACTACGGCCCGCGGGCCACATGCGGGTGTTTTTGCCATTTTGTTTTTTTTACTTCAAAATAAGATATGTGCAGTGTGCATAGGAATTTGTTCATAGTTTTTTTTAAACTATAGTCCGGCCCTCCAACGGTCTGAGGGACAGTGAACTGGCCCCCTGTTTAAAAAGTTTGAGGACCCCTGCTCTAGACGCCGGGTGATGTTTCCGAGAACATGGCCGGTCCCTGGACCCATGAGCCGCAGTGGGCTGTCAACGTAGTCAAAGCCCACCCACTGTTTCCCCAGGGTGTTTGTAGTTCTTGTTCTTGTTTCAAATCCAAAGCCCAGAAAGGTACATCAGTCCCGTGGCCACACAAGGTTTGTTCTTTCACTGGTGAGAGTGAACAGAGCTCATCTTCCCCCTACGCTGGCTCTGTGCCAGGCCCTGTTCTCAATGCTTTATGGGTAGCAGCTCACGTCATCCTTCTAGCATCCCTGGAAGCATCCCCATTTCACAGATGAGGGAACTGAGGCTCACAAGTGTAAGTGACTTTCCAAGGATCACTGCTCGTTGGACTTGGAACCCAAGAGTCTGACTCCAGAGCCTGAACTCTTACCAGTTATGTGCCGTGGGGGACGCCAACCCAAATGAGACAGACCCTGATTCCTTCACCCAACAAATATTTAAAGAGCACCTACAAAGTGCCAGGCATGTGCGGGGCACTGGGGATAGGATTGTGAATGGAGACAAGGATTTCACACCGGGGAGCTTACAGAATAGTGGGAGAGAAGGATATTGACCAGAGAATCACACGTGTGCACATGTATGCACACGTGCCCTTAAAAATGGAGAGAGCGCTCAGGAGAAGGGCCACACGGTGCTCCATGAGTAGCTAGCTGGGGGATCTGCCTGGAGTGGTGTCAGCCTGGCCTCCTGGGAGAAGAGTGAATAGGATGTGCACAGCATCTTAGAGGTGGTTCAAGGGGGAGAGCACAGGAAGCCAAGGGGGTGGAGCAGTACAGGGGGGAGGGGGGTGAAGAGACAGGCCCGACCAGGAGGGCTTTGCAGGCCAGGAGCTAAATGGCCTTATTCATGGTCCCTTTATCGTCACAGGGTCCCTCTCAGCCCTAGGATGTCTCTCCGCCTTCCTCTCCCACTCCACGCTTCCCCATCCCCAGGTGAAGTTGGTTGCTTATGGTAGGAGCCCCACTTAGACGGGCTTAAACCTGACTTGTCCAGCTTCAGGGACAACTGGGTTCTGACTCTGCAATGGCACTGGGAATGGCCTCTCTCCATCTTTGGACTCTGACTTCCCATGTTGGCTTCATCTCCAATGGGCCCCCTCCAGCTCCGGAGCTATATATCCTTATACCAGCCAAGAGGATCTCTTTCCTCATGGTTCTGTGACCTTCCCAAGAACAAGTCCCAGTGGCCCAGCTTGGATGATGTGCTAATCACTCCAGGACATGCTAATGCTTCGGTTTTCTAGGCCTGGGCGCCACCCCTAGAGGGAGGGGATTAGAGAGAAGGGAACCATGGCTGGCGTCTCGGTGCCCTTCAACATTTGGTTTGCAGTCACCCTTCACTTTGTTCCTAATAACAGGACCGCTGAGTCATTTTGACCTGTAGGAATTTACTTCAATTACAAAATGCCATTGGCTATTTTAAAAACTCCGTATTAAAAGTAAACGTTGGCCATAGAACACATACTGGCTTTGGAAATGTCAACGTGGTAAGGGCAGCATCTTGGAATCCACGATTGAGTGCTCATGCAGGCACGAGGTCTTGGGTGAGGCACCTGGAAAACCCCAAGTAATGAATTCTCATCTCATTTTTCCAGAGTTGCTGAGTTCGGCTCCTCAGGCCCAGCAATGTGGCTTATGATAATTAATAAGGACATCGTCAATATCTACCAAGGATGGGATTCTGTATCTGCGGGTGGAGGAGAGAAGGAGGCAGAAACACAAAAAGAGGGGGTGACAGAGACAGGTATAAACTGAGTAATCAAGACACCAAAAATAAATGCAGAGTAGGCTTGCAGAAGAGTTGAGGGCAATGCCCAAGCACAGGTGTAAAGTTAATCAAGATTCCACGCATACGTGGATATGGTTCTTGGGCCAAAGGACAGGAATTTTCTTAGGAACTGTGCCTAGGAGGGGAGAGGAAGAGGGGGGATCAGAGATGGGGGAGGCTGCTCTTCTGGGAGCCATCTCCTGCTCTCAGAGGGAATGCAGGCAAACTGTGTCTGCCTCCAGCGTGGCCCATGCACATGGCATCCCAGACCAATGCAGACACATCCCCCCTCATCCTGTTGTTGACAAGACGTTTACAAATTCAGCGAGAGAAAAATGTGGTCATTTATACTGCCGCGTTGTAAAGCTTGACATTAGTGGAGCTATTGGAGTCCATGAATCACAGAAGGAGGTAAAAATTCAAATGGATATAAATGTCCATTAATAGTGGGAAAGTTAAATAAATTGCACTTCATCCATATCATGGAATAATGTGAAGCCATTATAAAAATGAGACAGACCTTTATGCAGTGCCATGGAAAGATCGCCAAGAAATGCTCAGTTAAAATAAAAAAAGCAAATTGCAGAACAATACCTCCAGTAGGATTCCATTTATTTATGCTAGAAAAAAATACCTATGCAAGTAAATGCACAGATAAAGAATCTATGCCAAGCAATACAGTGGTGATCTCCTGGGAGGAACTGAGCATAGTAGGATTAGATTTCCATAATTTTTATGCATTTATATTCTTTATGTATTTTCACTGCCAGGCTCTTTTTCAATATATATAATGGCATCATTGTTCCCACCATGTGAGAGATAACAATGATGCTCAGTGATTTGGAGAAACAGAAAAAACATATCAATTTATTCACCTTCAGCCTTATCTCTATCCCCATAACAACCATCATCACCACTACCTCTGGCCACGCTGGTCTACTTGTGGTTCTCCTGCCTGGGCTGGAATATTCTCCATCCCATCACTCTCCACCATTCTGCTCCATCCACAGGGTTGTTTTAATGCACATGTACCTTGTTCAAAACCATGTAGACTCCACAGGTGATTCCATTACTATAATCACATAAGTGTATTAGTCAGGACAGGCATGGATATGCTGCAGTAACAAATGACCCCTAAATCTTAGTGCCTCAGAACAACAGAGGTTTATTTCTTGCTCGTGTTTCAAATCCATCAATTCTGGGGTCCAGAGTTAGTCTCAGAGTGGCCTCTATCTGGGATGTTGCTGGTATCATGTCAAAAGCAAAATGAGATCAGAGTGAACTGCACAATGGTTCTTAAAGATTTTTTTTCTGGAAGAGATGAGGCTCATGTCACTTCTGTTCATGTTTCACTGACTAAAACAAGTCACATGGCCAAGCCCAATGTCAAAGGGTCAGAGTCCTCCTGGGGGGCTAATGGGGGTTCTGTGTGATGAGAAGTAGGCAGAGAATATATTTGAACAATGATACATTCCCTTGTGTGCTTTTCAAAAACTTTAATCACAGCGAATATTTCTGGAGAGCCCACTATGTGCCAGAAGGGAGATGAAGAAATCATAATAATAAAAACTAGAAGTTTTGGGGCCTTATTACCTTAGATACTGTGGTAAGCACATTGCATGCATCAACTCTTGTAATTTTTCCATCAGCAGTTATTAGAGATAAGATTAGGGGCTCAGAAAGGTCCAAGTTCACATAATCTGAGCCCCTTGGGAGTTTGTGTTCTCTGGGTATCCTAGGATGTGTTCCAGGCTTTAAGCAAAAAGGTGGCTCACTACTTTATGCTTTTCAAGAATTTATTTAGTAACTTATCAATCACCCATCATATGCAAGAACTGAGCCGAGGTCTTAGGCTGCATTAGAAGAAAGACCACAGGGCAGTGCTTGGGAATATCACCAGGACCCTCATTCTTCCCATCTCTCTATTAGCTGTATGACCTAGGGGAATAACCCCCTCTCAGCCTCCAGATCCTCATCTAAAACTGAGTCTGCTACCAAGTCTACCTTTGGGCTGTCAAGTCAATAGGATCCAATGAGCACCACCCACATGCTGTTCCTAATATCAGCACTGTAGCTATGAGCAGACCACCCTTGTCCCTTATTTTCTAGTGGGGAGAGAAATAAAGGAAACCAATGAATCAATATACAGTGTGACTATATTATATATACACACTAGAGGACTAGAGGCCCAGTGCACGAAATTCATGCATGGCGGGGAGGGGGGGCAGTGGGGGGTGTTGTCCCTCAGCCCAGCCTGCAGTCTCTCCAATCTGGGAACCCTCAAGGGACCTTCATTTTTTCCTTCAAGAGTGTGGTGGAAAAACCCTAGATCAACTTCTTGGATTCTTATAACCCAAATTACCAAGAACACTGCAAGTGGTGGCATACAGGGAGCTTAGCCAATGAGTTGTCAGAAAAGGTATTTACTCTCAAACTGGTTTGGCTCAGTGGATAGACTGTGGGCCTGCAGACTGAAGGGTCCCAGGTTTGATTCCTGTTAAGGGCATGTACCTTGGTTGGAGGCATATTCCCAGTGGGGAGTGTGCAGGAGGCAGCTAATGGATGTTTCTCTCTCAAATGATATTTCTGACTGTCTATCCCTCTCCCCTCTTCTCTGTAAAAAAAAATCAATAAAAATTTTTTTAAAAAAGGTGTATCCTCTGCAGCTCATGCAGCCCCTGGGTTGTGTCCACTGGGCTAGGGGCGTGTCCCTGCCACCCGGTGGTGGCTGCCGAGGTCTCCACACACCCCAGAGACCAGCAGCCCTCCCCCTGTGGAGGGCGCTAGGCTGGGGGCATGGACACAAACCACCACTTGGTGCTGGAGCTTGGAAAGCCTCTGGGGTGGGGCAGGAACATCCCCGTCTCCAAACGCCCCGAGGCCAGCAGCCAGCCCCACCATGGGCCCCAGGCTTGGGGCTTGCAGGGACCCTGGGCAGCACGCAGCGATGGCCGCCAGGGTCTCGGCACACCCCAGAGGCCAGCAGCCAGCCCCCGGTCCTGGGCGCCTGGCTGAGGGCATGGTCCCAAACCGCCGCTTTGTGCGCGAGCCTTTGCAAGCGGCTGGGGTAGGCCAGTAGCCAGCCTGACCATGGGCCTGAGGCTCGGGGCATGCAGGGACCCTGGGCAGCACGCAGTGGTGGCCGCCAGGGTCTCGGCACACCCCAGAGGCCAGCAGCCAGCCCCCTGGTCCTGGGCGCCTGGCTGGGGGCGTGGCCCCAAACCGCCACTTCCTGTGGGAGCCTTTGCAAGCGGCTGGGGGCAGGGCGGGAACATCCGCCAGGTGGCTTGGCGCCTACACCCATAGGCTTCGAGTGGCCAGGGGGCATTCTGGGACCCCTGCTGCTCAGGACCTAAGCACAGGCCTACAGGCTAGGAGTGGCCTGGGTCCAGAGGATGTTTCCTGGACCCAGGCCGCTCAGCGCCTGCATATGCAAATTAACCGCCATCTTGTTCGCTCTGATTGGCTGTGAGCGTAGCGAAGGTGCGGTCAATTTGCATGTTTCTCTTTTATAAGGTAGGATAATGTAGAAGTATGCTAATTAACCAGGACGCCATAATGGGTCGACCAGACAGGAGGAGGTTGCGTGCACAGTATCGCGGGCGGGGTAGCAGGGGCCTCTGCGTGCTTGTGCTGGGGGAGGGCCTGATCAGCAGCGGCCATGACTGCTTCAAGGGCCGGACCAGCAGCGGCCACTGCTGCTTTAAGGGCCGGAGAGCGAGGCAGGGCCGGACCGGCAACTCAAGGGTGGGTGGCACCGCATGATTTCGAATCACGCGCTGGACTCCTAGTGTGAATATAATAAGTGCTATAAAAATAAGGCAGAGAAGGGAGATTGAGTGATGGCAGTGCTATTTGAAATAGAGTGGTCAGCAAGGACCTTATATACTGATGAGGTGACATTTGAGTGTAGACCCAAATAAAGTGAAAGACGAACAGGTCATGTGAACTTGTCAGATGTTGTGTTTCCAAAGGAGAAAACAGCAAATCTAAAGCCCAGGAGGTCAGGCTGTGTTCTGTGGCGTGGGGAAGGGGGATAGAGGAGGCCAGTGCAGCCCAGCTGAAGCAGGTGAACAGGGAGGAGGTGGCAGGAGAGAGGCAGGACCAGACTGTGAAGGACTTCATAGGCCACAGAAAGGAGTTTCACTTCTATGAACCCTGAGTGTTAAATGAGATAATCCATGGAAAGGGGCTTAGCACAGTGCCAGATGCATAGTCAGCTTTCAACAAATGAATGAATGTCAGCAATTCTTCATTCATTCAAAGGTTTATGCAGGACCTGTTATATGCTAGGCATTATCCCGGATGCTTGGGAATCACTAGTGTGCACAGCCATCAAGGATGCACCTGAGAGGTTCGATTTGAGCACAAGAACCAGACAGTAAAATAAATAAATAAATGAATAAAGTAAGTAAACGATAGAGCATGTTAGAAAGTAAATGCAATGGATAACTGATGGGGAAGGGGAGTGTCAGGCTGTGATGTTAAGTGCTGATAAAGGGACCAGCAAGCCTCACTGAGAACAAAGACTCCAAGCAGGTGAGGGCCTTGGGGCAGCAGATTTCTGGTGGAGGAGCATTGCAGGCAGAGGGAACAGCTGTACAAAGGCCTGGAGATGGGACCATTGTTTAAGCAAGGACACCAGGGTGCAGGGCTGGGTGAACCAGGAGGAGAGGACCAGGGGTGATGGGGGCCAGGTCATGTCGGACCTAGAAGGCCACAGAAGGACTTTGGCTTTGCTGTGAGTGATATGGTAGAGAGTTCTGAGCAGAGGAGGGACATGACCTGAGGTGAGTTGAACAGGGTGGCTCCAGCTACTGGGCGGAGAAGGTACTTGATGGGACATGTTGGAAGCAGGGAGATCATTAGGAAGCCATCGCTGTAGACCAGGTGGGGGTGATGGTGGGTGGGGCCCAGGTGGCAGCGGTGGAGGTGATGAGAAGGAATAGGACTCTGGATCTATGTTCAGGCCGAGCCCTCTCCCCAGCCTCTGTCTATTTCCTGCACCCCTAACCTCAGTGTTATTATTGCCGGGAGAAGGGTGCCACCATCAGCATCCCATACCCAAGCTCTAAGCTCATGACACGGCCGGGGTCTCTGCCCCGCTGTGTGGGAGCACTGCCTGTTTATTCATGCCGGCTGCTCCCGCTCTGACAGGGCGGAGGCCGGGCCTGAGAGGAGCACAGGATCCGGATGCCAGCAACAGAGAGAAAGGGTGCTTTTCTACAACAGGAATCTCTTCTCGCAGTCCTCCTGGCGCTATTTTTAGAAGGTCCCCCCAATCCCAATGGCACCCCCTTAAAGTCTTAGAACAGCACCCTCACCTGATGCCCTGTTACCATGCAGACATTTTTAAAAAGCCTTTCTTCGCCAAAGGAACTAATGTATTCTGGTTTTCATGTGCTTGTTCACTTATGAATTCATTTTGCAAATAATTCATGTGACCCCACAGGGGTCAGCTCCTACAGCCACGTCTGTGACCTGTGACATTGACCCCACACCAACCGTAGATGATAATAAACACAGGAAAACATAATTTTATTTGAACATTATTTGAATATGAAAAAGAATATTCCTTTGCAATAATGTCTTAGTGCCAGACACCCTGATACGTGGTAAAGATACGATGTGGGCACAGTCAGTGCAGTCCCTGACTGCAGAGAACATATCATTGAGTCTACAGAAAGATACTGAGAAGTAACCCAGCCCATGAGCAGTGCAACATTGAAGCAGGGGCGAAGGGTGCAGACTTGGGAGTTAACTCCTTGCTGGAGGATCTTGGGCAAGTTACCCAACCACTCTGTGCTTCGTTTTCCTCACTTGTGAAATGAGGAATAAGAAGGTTCCCTACTTTGTAGATTTACTGATGGATTACATCCTTATGTACAAAGCTCTCATGGAGATATCACACATAGAAAACACCATGTGGGTGTCAGCTCTTGTTATTATAAGCATTTAATTGAGATTATGATCATCTATGAAAGGAACATATAGGGTATTTATAAAGATTGAAGAGAAAAGGGATAGAGGGTGTCTCTCCATGGAAGTGAGTTTAGGGTGAGCCCTGAAGGATGATGAAGAACCAGCTTTGCAAAAGTGTAGGGTGAGGGGGCAAAGTGTTTGAGGCAGAGGGGAGGGTGGAGGTAAAGACAGACGCTGGTGCAAGGAAAGAGACTGTGCCTTTGGAGTTTAGAGAGAGGGTGGTGCAGGACACAGAGAGCCTGCAAAGCTACCTGGTCCTTTCCCGGGCCTTGGACACCAGGAAGCAAGAGACAAGTGGACTGACCTGAACTAGCCAATGGCAAGTTTAATGCCCAGGAAGACTATGGACAGATCCTTGTCAAGTGGTCCTTCCAAAGACTGTCATTGTCAATCACTGCATGCCTTTGGGCTCTTTTCCTGCTGTGTCTAGGGGAGACACCTCTTAGGGCCTGTATCCCGGCACACCTCTGTGATCTGATATCTACCTCACCCAACGGAGTCAGCTCCTGCAGCCATGTTTGGGACACGCGATTTCAACTACAACTTGAGCAGAGCTGATTGGACTGGGCACAAAATGGACCAATCGGGTTCTCACCTGGGAATTTAGAGTTGGACTTGGTTATTCTTACCAGTTCATTGTGGGCACTTGAACTGAAATAACATGAAGAGGAATGGGGTGGGCACATTTGAGTCATGGGCAATAGAGGCAGAAAAGGCTGCTCTGCCGAGGAAGAAAAAATACAAAGAAATTAGCTGAGAGCAGCAGAAAGGAGGGAGAGTGCAGCTCGAGGAGGAGAGGGAGAGAGAACAGTGGCCTTGGACCTGATATGATTTCATGGGCGGTCTGCAGGATCTTTGCTTCCATGAGCCTTTTAAAGTAGAAAATTCTCAGCAACTAACGTGTGCATTCCAAGAACCAAAAATCCAGCTCAACACGTAAGCTCTCTGTCTATGGGTTTATACAAACAGCAATAGTTTTAGGTTGTTCATCCTGGAATTTCTGCTTCTCTGAGTGTCTGGTTGACTAAAACATTGGGAGGGGCATAGGAATAGATCTAGCCACAGGGCAGCATTTATGGATTTCTTTTTTAAAATGTTCTCTTCTTGATTAATTTGTTGTGGAATTCATAATAATAATAATTAATATTTATCAAATAATTCCTATGTGCCAGATACTACTTTGAGTGCTTGACATGAATTCATTTATTTAATTCTCAGAGCAATCCGATGAAACAGGTGCTATATCATTCCCGTTTACAGATGAAAAATGGGAGCATAGAAAACAAAGCAACTTGCCCAAGAGCACCTGTTAGTACATGTCAGAACTGGAGCTCAAACTCAACTGAGGAGTCCCAGAGTCCAGGCTTCCAGCATCACACTTTCAGCATTTGCCCCCATGGCTGGTTCGTGACCCACATGGCTGGTTCAGTAGCGGACTTTTATAGGATTGCCATGTTCCTGACAGTTATTGTGTTACTGCTCTGAGATGTTAGAAAGGCTCTCTTCCCATCCTCTCTGCCACCCCCTCCCCACCCTTCATCCCCAAATATTTAGCAGCCATGGCAGAGCAACCAGAAGGCAGCATTTGCATGTGGCAAAATAGAGCTATTAGGCAAATCATTTACCTAAGGTAATAAAAATGGTAGTTAGCATTTATTTACTACTTAATGTATGCCAGGCTATGCCCTCTGCAGCCAGAATTTCATGTAATCGTTACATTTCCCTATGAGGAAGATATAACTGTTTCCCCCATTTTGCAGATAATAAAATTCAGATTTAAAAAGAGTATATGATCTAGCGAGGGTCACAGAGAGTATATGATGGAGCCAATATTTAAGCCCCTGTCCTATGACACATTTACACACACACACACACCCAAAGCCTTGACTCTTAACACATTGCAGATGGATCACAAGAATTCTTGCTTCATATTACACAGTGTTTTACAAAGCATCATACTTTAAAAAGATATTAGCTTGTAAGAACATGTAATAAATTACTTCAAAATGCAATGGGTATTTAATTTTAAAGCATGCCTTTAACATTTATGTAAAGCATTTTTTGTACTCGGTCAATAGAAACTTATCTGGCCACTGGGTAAAGCTATCAATAAAACTACTGGTCTGCAATGTGTTAAGTACCAAGATCATTGGTTCCAGAACCGAAAGGAGAGACAAGGCAGAACCCAGCATGGACCTGGCAATGGCCATCAGTACCTTCTGAATCCTAGGGATTCATGCATGAATGCTGAAAAGCACAGGCTTTTACAGTGAAAGAAGGGGTCAAACTAAAAAGGTTGTTTTGCCGAAACCGGTTTGGCTCAGTGGATAGAGCGTCAGCCTGCGGACTCAAGGGTCCCAGGTTCGATTCCGGTCAAGGGCATGTACCCTGGTTGCGGGCACATCCCCAGTAGGGGGTGTGCAAGAGGCAGCCGATTGATGTTTCTCTCTCATAGATGTTTCTAACTCTCTGTGCCTCTCTCTTCCTCTCTGTAAAAAATCAATAAAATATATATATATATAAAAAGGTTGTTTTGGTGACGTTTCTGGGGGCACTGAGTGCACCAAAGGTCATAGGTCATAGGTGGTCTCAGCAATATCTGTTTCAACAGGGACTTTTGGAGTTGCTTGGTGGTTCCAATGCCATCTCTTCCCTCTTGCCACTCACCCCCTCACCCATAGGGGGCAGTGAAGAGCAGAAGAAAAAGGCAGGTTTCCTATGATGGCCTAGGCCAGACATTCCCCATGAGACTCCCCCAAATGGTGAGCCTGCGGTCTTGGTGAGCTTGAGGTGGAGATGGGGTTGCCATTGTAGATAGGATGCAGCCAGAGAAATAAGGCTCTGGGATGTGTGTCCAGGATGCTCACTCTGGTTTTGCCACCTGTGGTCTATTACACAGAGATTACACACATCAAAACAGTACAGCTTTTTTCACCAAAGATTCACAGGACACCTGCCATGTGCCAGGCACTGTGGCGTATAGCACACACAGCAGATAGCTGTGTTCAAGATGATGCTATTAGATGAGAAGGTGACAACAGAGGCAAAAGAATTTAAGATGTTTTCACATGTTCACATGTACCAACGCTAAGCTAAGAACTTTATTGAACCTATTGAATCCACACAAAACCAAAAAAATACAAGGTAAGCATTAATATCCTCAGGGATGAGAAAAACCCAGGCTCAGAGAGGCAGAGCATTCTTAGGCTCACACAGCGAGTAAGCAGTGGCTCCAGGTTTCAGATTTCCACCCAAATCCTTCTGGCTCCTGATCCTAAGTATGTGAATAAACACCGTGCTCTGTTGCTTCTCATGTTTGTCAAGTTGATGTTTTCTTCCTTAAAATGGGCTTCGAGTCTTCCTGGGAGGTTGTCCTTGGAGAGACCCCTCCCACCCTGTGAACTGACGAGTGTCAGTGCCCGCTGAGAAGTCATGGTGGTACACAGGGAGGTGAGGAGACACGGCTGCCCCCAGCAGTGTTCCAAGGGCTTGCGCTTGTTCTGTAGCTGTGTGGGGGTGAGTTGGGCCTGGTGTTTATTTTTTCACACAGCCATAAATAGTTGATGTGGTACAGCTATACACCTCACCAGCCTCTCTGTGGTGGGGTCTGCATCCCAAACTTGTAGGGCCCAGAGACGTGCTTTAGCCTGAAAAAAAAAAAATTTCTCAACCACAGAGCTGCTGAGACAAGCATTTTATTCCGAGGCCGGAGTCAAGGTGAGCAGACAGGAAGGCCGGGATTTGACCACACCTGCTGAGACCAGAGCCTCATTCTGGGGACCTCAAGCAGGGCTGCATTCTACACACCTTGTCCTCTCTGGGGACACGGAATGGAAACACAAGTAGGGCAATGTCAATGTCATGTTTCTGGTTTGCAAACAACAGAAACCAATTCAGGCTGGTAGTGCTGAAAAGAAGTGTATTAAAAGTTATCAGTTAGCTCCTGGGACCTCCAGGAGGTGGTACAGTGGATTAAACGGAGGCCTGCAAAAAGATATGTCCATATTTGAATCCCTGAAACTGGTGAGTGTGACCTTATTTGGAAAAAAGGTGTGTGCAGATGTACTTAGGATAAGGAGGTAATTCTGGATTATCCTGGTGGGCCCTATATCCAATGACAAGTGTCTGTATAAGAACAAGTAGAAAGAGAGTTGACATACTCAGAAGAGAGACATGGAGAAAAGGAGAAGAGAGTGTGACCACAGAGACAGAGATTGGAGTGGTGCGGCCATAAGTCAAGGAATGCCAACAGCCACCGAAAGATGTTAGAAGCAAAGAACGAATTCTCCCCTAGAGCCCCTAGAGGAAACACGGCCCTGCAGACACCTTGATTTTGAACTTTTGGCCTCCAGCACTGTGACAGAATACATTTTTTGTTGTTTTAAGCCACCAAGTTTGTGGTCGTTTGTAACAACAGCAATAGGAAACTAATAGAGGTGGAGAGAACAAGCTTGGAGGCTACATCAAGGGCAATCCTGAAACTTACACTGCAGAACTGGTGCAGCAGAGGTATCACTGTCCCCACCGTGGGCCTCACAGACTGTGCAAGGCCAGCCCTGACACTTTACTAAGCTTTGGCTCCTGGAACAGCTGGATGAAAATGCTGCCCTTATAGGCGGTACCAGCTCCCAAGGTGAAGTCTGGAACAAGCAACCTGATTGGTGAAACCTAAGTCACATGCTTTCACTCTAGCTGCAAGGGAGGCTGGGAGAGGTGGTGTCTGGCTTCTGTAGTAAAAGGTGGGAACTTACAGCAGGGGAATTCCCCAAACATAGGGAGGGGCTGGGCAGTCAAAAAGAGGGCGAGGTGTCTAGAGGTGGCTAGCAGAGTAGACCCACATCCTATTCCCTGACTCCTCCGGTTCATTGGAAATAACGGGGAAGCCCAGCTTTCCACAGCATCAGCAGCCCTAGAACCATCTCGCTGAGTGAGCTGTGCGTCAGGAGTCTTACGTATGGCTATAGTACACTGCAGGTCTTGCTTGCCAAATTTCATTGCTGTGGCAGCTGGGGTTTGTTTTGTTTTTCAGAGTTAGCTTTTCCTTTGTTGTTGATGTTTGCTTCTTACTGAATGCTGGGCATTGATGCAGGTCCATTACGTGATCAGGTCCCTTCACTCCCTGCACTGCTCCCTATGTCCCAGCCATGCTGATCTCACTCTGCTTCTGGAACATTCCTGCTCCCTTCCTCCTCAGGGCGTTTGCTCATCCATTCCCCTCTGCCTGGAATTCACTCCCCTCGACCTGACAGGATTCACCACCTCACTTGATTCAGCTTCAACTCTATGTCTAAATGTCATCCCTTCTGGAAAAACCTTTCCTGACCACCCATTCTAAAATAGCCCCTCGCCATCCCTTTACCCTGCTTTATTGTTGAAGCACTTATCACTAGCTAGTATGAATGAAGTATTTATTTGCTTATTTTTATTGTGTCTCCAGCCCCCCCCCCTCCCCCACAAACTAGACTGTAAAGTTTCTTTTTTATGTTTTGTTTGCTGTTGTATCCCTGGTGCTGAGGAGAATTCCTGGCATGGTGCTCAATAGTAGTAATCAGATGCAGAAACCATATTGTCCCTACTAGTTTAAACATTCTTTTCTTCCCCACTAGGATTTAGCCATTTCTGGGCAATGGTGTAATCTCATCTGGATCTCCCCCAGAGCCTAGGAGAGTGCTGAGCACACACAGGGCCCTCGGGAATATTCGCCAGAGGGATGCATGGATGGATGGGCACATTTACACTCTTATTAAACCCAATCACTTGGATGTAAACATGCAAGATTCTCAAGGTGCGCTTTCTCCTAATGGTGTTTCCCGGCCTTAAGCTAGCATCCAGTATAATTGGAGCTGTTTTGGTACAGCTTTGTTCACGCACACAGCAGCTCTGTGAGAATACAGCGAGCTATGTACACAGAGAATCTTACTCTAGTAAGTAGCAATAAGCATCCATCTAATTTGCAAGTTTTATTCATTAGCAGAAGAGCCCTCTTTCCCCCAAACAAGAACTGATGCTGATGTCGATCTATAAATCAGATGAACAGGGAATGTCCCTGGCCAGGGGCCTGGGACCTGGCCCATATGATCTCTCCTTACCGCATCATGGCTACAAGTGCTGGCTTTCACTAGCAGCTTTGGGAACCCCTGTGCAGATAAGAGCAAAAACTGCACCTTTCTTGACTCAGCCTAAAGTTTCCCAAGGCCAGTGGTCTCCCCTACAGCAGCAGACTTTACTTCTCACAAGTGGACACTACCCTGTGCCTGGCCCCTGCTCTGTGGCACAGTTTCTCTGTTCTGTCCACACTGCGGACCATATCTTGTGGGCAGCTCTGCCACCCTTATAGGGTATGTACCAGCACCGCTGGCCCCCACTCACCAGCTGCCAGAAGCAGCTCTCCAGGTGTGACAACCTAAACCATCTTGGTGTTGCCAAAGGTGCTCTGAGGGTGGAGGGCAAGGTCACCCACGTTGAGAAGCTCTGTGCCATGACTAATACTCACCTCCTTTTTCTCGCCATTTCAGGGGATTATCATTGAGATCACTTCTATCCAAGGTGCATAGAAGGCTCAGTTTCCATGGATATTGACATGTGGGCCTTTCATGTAAGCTCCTGTGGGTTTTATTCTTCCATCAATAAGACTCAAGGCTCTCGCTGACCCTTTAACCACATTCTGAGACTCTTGTCAAGTTCCATCTCATTGTCCCATTTGGCCTCTCTTTATCTTCAGCGGTGTCCCCTTTCTCGCAGCGGTGCAGGCATCACTCAGAATGCGGGGTCCTGTAAGGCTTGGAGGAAAAGGGCACTGGGCAGCAATGACATAGCAGACACATTTTCCTGTGTTGGAAACTGCAAGGCCTTTTATGACATACTGGGGCGTCTCCAGACTCCTAAATGGTTTGAACTTTTTTAACATGACCTTGAACATAAATGATCTTTGGATAACAAGTGAAAGAATTCATATTTCTAAAGCAGAAAGCCATCCTGTGTGCCTTCCAAAAGGAGGTCTATTGTATTAGCAGGGAAAGAAGGTTCAGACATACCCCTGAATGTGATTTATCCATTTCACACACTCTACAAAGGCATGCAAGATTCTGGGCTTGGGTTGCTATATTTCCAAGCTTCCCATGCTCGCTAATTTCTCTATAGAAGAAGAGCAGGTGGCCTGGCTGCCACAAAGTGCCTAGGAGGGAACTCATCAGAGTTCGGTTCATTGGAACAGGGATGACAGAATGTCAATTTCCCTCCTAACTGCATGTCATCCTCAGGCATCAAATAAGCAATTATAGGAGGCTAAATTGAATTTATTTCCAAGTCATATGGGCAACCCATGCCTGGGATGCTCCACCAAGGGACACAGCCTTTGTGACTATGTGTGTAATAGCAAGCCCAGGGTGGTGGTCTCTGAGCCATGTTGCCTCCTGCCACTCAGGGTCAGCCTGGCTGAAATTGTCACTGGCAGCTTCCTACCTGGCTTTTCCATGTCTGCCCTCCTGCTCTCACCTCCCCTGGTTACTCTAAGCCTAGAGCTGTGAAAAGTGGCCACAACATGTCTCTAAGGGTGGAATTTTAGGCATTCAGTCAAGGCGTGGAGGTGTCCCCATATAAGATCATCCCTTTCATCTGTGACTCCTCCCAGGGGCCTCGGTAGAGTATCCATTCAGTTGGTCTGGCCACGTAATGTGGTGCTCTCTGAAGTCAAAGAGGAGGAGGATGAAAGAAAGACTCATTTTTCTGAATGTCAGTTACTGGATGACAAGTTATTAAATGAGCTAATCCATGTTAGCTCATTTAATGGGAAAAGTAAGTCTCTGAAATAGGTATTACTATAATTCTCTCCAGTTCTATAGTCTTACTCGACAGAGATGGTGCTCACCATATATTCACATTCTCCCCTGTAATTGCTTGCCTTCCTTGATATTAGTTTGGGGCCATGAGACTCATTATGGCTGATGGGCTGAAATGATCAGTGTCACTTCTCGGCCAAGGTAGTTCAGAGGCCTCCTCCTTCCCTCTCTTCTACTGTAGCAAACTCAGAGGTCACGTGGTCCAAATGGAGCAACGCCACGGTGGTGGAAGGTAGTGTTAATGATGCTTATATACTCATATTTGGAAGGGCATTTAAAAGCTGATACTTGTGCCCTTCCCCATCACCCTAGCAAGTGCATTTCCAGCCTCTTCTTGCACATTTCCAGCAGCAAAGTACTCACTACCTCCTGGGCTCCTCGTCATGGGGTTGAGCTCTGTCTACAAATAAGGACTTTATTTTATCCTCGGGAACCACACAGATCAATTATCCTTACTCTTAAAACACCTTTCTTGCCAGGTTGGTGTGGCTCAGTGGTTGAGCGTCAACCTATGAACCAGGAGGTCACAGTTCGATTCCCAGTCAGAGCACATGCCCAGGTTGCAGCCTCCATCCCCAGTGTGTGGCGTGCAGGAGGCAGCCAATCAATGATTCTCTCTCATCATTGATGTTTCTCTCTCTCCCTTCCTCTCTCTGAAATAAATAAAAACATATTTTTAAAAAACGAAACCAAAGAAAACACACCTTTCTTAGTATTTGGACTAGATATTCTGTCCTCGGTGAGTTTTCCTTTCCCCAGTCTTAGTTCTTGAAGCTCTTCCTCTCACTCACCCTTCAAATCACAAACAAGGAAAGAGGTGCCCACAGAGGGTAAGTGTCCAAAGTGCAGCTCATTCCCTCACTATAGAACCTGGCATTGAACCCTCTAAGGCTTAAGCTCTATGAGGGAAAGGATTTGTTCTGTTCACTCACTATTGTATCCTAGAACAGTGCCTGGCACATAGTAGGTGATCAGTTTATTAGCTGAGCAAATGAATGAACCCGAGTCCTGATTCCCAATCATTTTTTTCTCTTTCCTTTAAACAATAAGAAGAAATCAATATTCAGTTGTAAATTCCATGCTGAACTCATTTGGGAGCACGTGGGCACCAAACACAATGACACACAGTTGTAATTTGAATTCAACATATCAAATAGGCTTGGACTTATAAAGGCACCTCAACTTGGCAAAATAGAAAAATCTACATATAGAGAAAAAAACCTGAACGATGATAATGAAGATATATTTGACCACCCCACCTCCCATCCCCATAGCTTTAAACTTCATTGGGTCTATACGAAAGCATTTCTTGTGGCCAGTGTTCCAGATGCCCTGTGTTCTAATCCTCTCCACCAATGTCACCATAATCTCTAAAGCCGTATATATTCTGAAGCATATTTTAATAGTGTAGGTAATAACTTCATGAATTCAAGCTAAGCACAATAACAGAATGTACCTAGCTTTTGGCATTAAAATTGTTATTTACTTTTTTTTTTTTTTTGGCTGTGATGTGGCATTATGATAAGGGTAAACTTTTTATGAAAAGATGGATATGATTTTGGGATGAAAATGGACACTGGTTAATAAAGCCACAGATAAGTATACCCTTGCAAGATGCCATTGTGTTTAGGCAATAATTCAAATACATCTGCCTTGTTGCGTCTCTCCTACCCCCATCAGATGAGACAACATATTCCTGAGAAAAATGTAGGTGGGGGATAGGTGCAGATCCAAGCTCTATCTTAGCTGTGGTGATCCACCTTTGTGTTGTATGAAATGAGAAGAAGGCCCTGACCAGTGTGGCTTAGTGGTTGGAGTGTCAAACGGTGCACCGAAGGGTCACAGGTTGGATTCCCAGTCAAAGGCATGTACCTGGGTTGAGAGGTTCAATTTCTGAACCCAGTAAGGGCATGTGAGGGAAGCAACCAATTGATGTGTCTTTCTTACATCTATGTTTCTCTCTCTCTCACTCTCTCTCTTCCTCCCTCCCTCTCTCCCTCCCTCCCATTCTCTCTAAAGATCAATTGAAAAAAATATCCTTGGGTGAGGATTAACAAAAAAAGGGAGAATAAGATGAAATCCATTTTAAAAAAAACAACAATGTTGAAATGCCATTCACCGAAAGCTTCATTGCTTTTTACAATAAAAGGAAGAGAAGTCACCAGCTAGCTAGTTATCTGAGTAACTATGTGGGTGGGTGGGTGGCTAGATATGTACGTGTGTGGGTGGGTGGTGGGTGGGTGGGTGGATGGATGGATGGATGGACCGCAGATAGAAAGGTGGATAGAGTCTTTCTTTGCATTTCCAGGATCATTCCCCTCCATCCAGTAACAGCAATCCAATTTTCCTTAGGGGATTACACTTCCTCATTCTCTGTCCACATGGCTTGTGCGGATCTGGCCGTACCTCTGACCAGTGGATCCATCCTGGCCAGTGAGAACGCTGACTCAATTCTCGAATGGGGGGCAGGCACAAGCTAGAGAGAAGCAACTCTTTTCTACTGGACTTGGACTTAGGAGGGTGTAAGCTTGGCTCTGCTTGTTGGGTTGTGGGCACACAGAGAGAGTGTGCCTTGGAGGGAAGCCACCAGCGAGGACAGCAGAATTGAGGGAAGGGAAAGGAATAGTGAGTAAGTGATTTGGACATCTGACTTCTGCCATGCCTGATACTATCACCTGGGCTTTGGAATTCCTGTTAGATTTTACCTCTCCACTTTTGAGTGTGTACATTTTCCTGCCGGTCTCTTGCAATCAAAAGAGTTCTAAATAACAGATGTAACCCAGGAGAAGGACCCAGTTTTTGCACAATGGGCCATGGAGGGTAGAAAGTGGAATCAGCCAGAGCCTGGACGAGTAGCCATGGCCTGTGGGCCACCTGTGACCTGCCTAAGTATTGTGATGAAGTCCGAGATCTGAACTATTTGGAAGCCAACTCCATGGGGGCTGCTTCTCAAACATACCCAAATATTTGCATTTCAGTGGCCAAAAGGCAGTGGAAAATCTTTTCTTAATGGCCTTCTATTCAGTCAAGCAAGTAAGCTCCATCTTGAGAATATCTCTCTTACCACAAGCAGCTCAACACAACTATTTTCTCTTTGAAGCAACCAGAAGAAAGTGGCCAGTGAGCACGATGATTTTCTCTGGAGCATTCCTTGTGTACAGAAGGTTGTTCACCATTGTTCTTGAAAGAGGATGTCCTCCAGTGGTCTTTCCAGCTTTAAAACTCTGAGATCACCTGGAAAGACCAGTGGGAAACTTTTCTTTGCATCCATGTACCATCCTCCAAGCCCAGCACAGTGTGCAGCACAGAGGAGGTTCTCGGTAAGTATTTGGTGACTAATTAATTAAAAAGTTTTGACCCATTCAGATCCCCATCCCCTATCTGCTCACTGGGGTCTGAGGACCCCAGTAGAGAAGGATCTTAAGAGGCAATTAGATTTCAAAGTATCATATAAAGAAACATATAAAGAAACAATCACACTGCTTGGGCCGGCTTGGATCAGTGGTTGAGCGTCGACCTATGAACCAGGAGGTCACCTTTTGATTCCAGTCAGGGCACATGCCAGGGTCGTGGGTTTGATCCCCAGTGTGTGGCGTGCAGGAGGCAGCCAGTCAATGATTCTCATCATTGATGTTTCTATCTCTCTCTCTCCCTCTCCCTTCCTCTCTGAAATCAATAAGGTTATATTTTTAAAAAGTAAAAAAAGAATCAACCACATATCACATATATATATTGTACTGTAGTAATTTTGTATTTACATTTGTATGATGTGACATAATAGATGTGAATGTTAATCACTGCTTGACTATGTTAATTAAGTTGTTTAACTATAAAAAAGGAACAACCACAGAGCATCAAAACGTCCCTTAAAATATCTCTCCAGTCACCCACGCTGTGAAGAAGTGGCTAGTTTCTCAGGATGTCCAACTCAGTCCCTTTCCCCTCCAGCTTGAACTGACCTTGTGTCTTGGGCTGAGCAACTGATGAAGAGGCCGACTGGATTAAGGATCAGCAGGTTGGCATGGGGAAGGCTCTCTCTAGGAGAGGCAAAGGGGCGCAGGGAAGTACCGGTACAACCAGATTTTCTATCCCTGCTTTCTGCGCTGTGAGTGGGATGGAGGTGGGAATAACCTCCTCTGCCCCGGCCTCCTTCTCCCTCACCACCTACCTTCCTCCCTTCCCTTCTCTCCCTTTCTCTTCCTCTTTCCCTCCCACTACCCACCTCAGTTAGTATAATTTGGATAACTAAAACACACTTCTGTATTCCTAAACTTTCACAGACTAATGAATGTCCCAAGTCAAAGGCACAGGGAGGAGCTGGCCCTCTGTCCCCTGGTGCCCATCCCCACACAGAACATTCGGAGGTTGATAGGAAGTGTTCTTTGCATCCTTCCTGCTCCCATCTTCAGATGATCTCGAGGAAACAGAAAGATCGGGGGGAAGTGCTTCAAGCAAGCGCCACATTAGATTCTAAAACCACTGATTCATCCCTTTTCCATCCAAATAAAATCCCTGTCTTTACAGTAAATGTGATGAATGGAAATAGTATCCTGGGAGATTTATGCACATCTTGCGGGCGTTCCCCCCGCCCCCTTTCTCTCCTCCTTCCCCATCTCCTTTTCATTTTGCAGTGCGACAAAGTTTCATGAGGAAGGGTTTTATAGAAAATCCATGCCTGGGGATTTATTCCGGCCTTTGTCATGAATTATGGCAACATAGAACCAGCCTCTTGCTATACAATTCGAAATATCTCAACAAGGCGATTACAGGGAAGTCCACAGCTCTCTTCAATGGGAGTAGGACTTGGGCGCATGCAGGTACTCGCCCAGAGAGGAGCGAGAGGGACTCGCTACAAAGGCTGCCTTTGATGGGAAGGCAACGCTGACTTTTCGAAGGGAAGGCAGTCTTTTCCCCAAAACAATACCAAGCGGAACTAGAATTGTCTTTTTAAAACCCAGATCAGCATCTCTGGGGCACGGAAGTGACAGCACTCGAAACTAAAGAGTTTCCCTGCGTGAAAAATGACCTCATCCCTTGATGCATCTTTGCAGCTCATATAATGACCTTTAAAATCGACTTGCTGAGAATTGGAAAAAGTGGGAAGAAATCCAGCAAGAAAGCCCCGAAATGATGATAAGGGAGTGTTTAAAGGCCTGCTAATCGGTCGCGGTGCCATCTGTGACCTACAACATAAACCAAGGGAGTAGGCAAGTCACTTTCCTCAGCTTTTCTGGATAAAAATCTAATGTGAGAATTAAGATCACTTTGATGATCAGTTTCTGTTCTGGGCCAAATCTCTATGGCCCGTCCAACCCCAGAATCAGTTTCCATGGAGACCTCCAGGGATGTTCAGTGGTCCAGCTGACCATCTCAGATAAGCAGGATGGTTCCCACCATCCATCAGATGACGCTGTTGGTTACAATCAGCTTCGATAGGAACCTGTGGGTCTTGTCAGTTCCAACAGATACAGTTTATCTGCAGAAGCCTGGACCTTCTTTGTCCTTCACGTCTCAATACCACTGCCACCTGCTCCAGAGGTCCACCCTGACCACTTGGTCAAAACAATCTTCCTATACCCCAGTCACTGGCTACCATCCTCCAGACACTGGCTACCATCCCCCATCACTGGCTACCATCCCCCATCACTGGCTACCATCCCCCAACACTGGCTACCATCCTCCAGACACTGGCTACCATCCCCCATCACTGGCTACCATCCCCCATCACTGGCTACCATCCCCCGGACACTGGCTACCATCCCCCATCACTGGCTACCATCCCCCATCACTGGCTACCATCCCCCATCACTGGCTACCATCCCCCAGACACTGGCTACCAGCCCCCATTTTCTTTTTTTATGAGTATTCATAGCTATTCTTCCTCTCATAGAACCAAACTCTGAGAATCTGTTTGTCTTATTTGCCATGGTGTTTACAATACCCAGAACAGCGCCTGGACACTGCAATTATGAAACAAAATTGTGGATAAAGAAATAGTTTTCCATCCTAATACTCATTTTTACACATGTATCTTATTTTATGTAAGTCAACTATTCTGGCATCGTATCCTTAAATAATTGAGCATATTCTTCCACTTGAAATTTCACAGAAGGATCCCATGACCGGCCCCACCTGGCCATGACGGGACAACTTCATCCTCTTTCTTTTGGGAGCACGACAGGTACAAATGGAAATGCGTGTGGACTTTGGAGACTGTGGAGGCACCTGTGGCAGTCGAGGTCTTCTGGAAGCAGATGTTGAGTTGGAGTCTGGGGTAGGAGGTGTTGGTTAGGAATCGACACCTAGGAAAGGAAGGGGGAGGAAGCAGGCTGGAGGTAGAGACAGGAAGGCTTGGAATAGCAACGCGAGCAGGGCTCAGCCCCGGAGCAAGTACTGGGCGGTGTCAGAGTGACTCAATGTCCCGGAGAGCTACCCCTGCTTCACTGCATCACAGGTGTGGGCGAGGCCCGGGGATCAAATCCCTGCCCCTGAGGGAGGCCGGCCCTGAAGGAGCTGACGGCCCAGGTCGTCTCAGGCCATGCTCCCTGGAGCCGGGAGTGGGTCCCCCTTGGACAGGGCACCTCCTCTGCACATCAACGTTACAACTTTCAAGCTGCAACCAGCGCTTCTAGTAGAAGCCTGGCTACAGGGTGTCTTCGAAGATGAGCCACGCATAGTCCAGTTCCTAAATTAGAAGTCACGTCCTGTAAGTGCTTGCTGACTTGGCAGCGAGCAACACTGACATAATTTCACAAATAATGATGTTATCCTAGGCAAAAGTTGCACCAGATCAATCACCACTCTATTTCGGTGGCATCTGCTAGCTCCCGTGTATATTTCAGGTCACCTATTTTTAAACCAACCTCTCAAGCTTCTGAACCACAACCAGGAGCTACCTTCCTTTGTCAGCCCTTGGATAGCATCTGGCTCACATTTTGAAGAGAAGACGGTGATGTGAACACCCTCTCAGCCTCTCCTCTCAGTTCCTTGCCTTTGTGCACTTTAATTGGGGGGAAGGGAGAGGCTGTTCAGCTACAAGGAGAGTCAGAAACTTAAGGCAAAAAAAAAAAGAAAGGAGAGAATATTGTTGCCTACGGACAATGGAAAGCGATGAACGTGAACTGTGACAGGAGAAGGTGCGTTCGGAGAATATTTTCTACTTCTCATAAGGGGAATTGGGGAATATTTTCCTGTTGGAGAAAGATGTTGAACACGGGTGGAGGGGGGCACTGTCAAGAGAAGTTGTCAAACCTGAGATGCACCCCGTGCGGCTGACGGGTTGGATTGTGGGTTGGATTGGGTTGCCCCCAAGTTTTTACGTTGAAGTCCTAACGCCTGGTGTCTCAGAAGGTGACCTTATTGGGAAATGAAGTGGTTACGGCGGTTGCAGCGAGGTCATGGGGGTGGTCCCTAATCCAGTATAACTGATGTCTTTATAAAAGGGGGAAACTTGGACACAGAGATGTGCAAAGGGGGAGGGGGGTGTGAGGAGACACAGGGAGGATTGTTACTGGCTGGGCTGGATGTTTGTGTCTCTCGCTGTCCTCACCCCACGTAGGGAAAACCAGCCCTCCTCCTGTGTGTCTCTAACCTCGCGCAACACCCACACTCGTGATTCCCTGACACCGATGAGGGGAGTTTTCCCACACCACCCAATTTTGCCACACCAGCTGGCATCCGATAGTTAAACTCAATTCTGTCACCATCTACCTGGAGACAATGTCAGGTCCCAAAGTTAAGGACTTGGTCCCCCCCACACACTGCAGACGCCAATCGTAAGAAGTAGGTACCCACAACTGCTGTCCTGTCCGATTTAGCGACACATCAGAGGTTCCCACACCCCCTCCTCGGGTTCAATTAATTTGCTAGAACAACTCCCAGAACTCAGAGAAACATGCTTGCTAGTTTACTGAAGGATGTGATAAAGGATACAGATGAACAGCCAGACGAAGGGATGCACAGGGTGAGGTCTGGGGGTCCCGAGTGCAGGAGCTTCTCTCCCTGTGGAGTTGGGATGTGTCTTCCTCGTGGTGTGGATGTGTTCACCAACCTGGGAGCTCCGTGAGCCCTGTACTATTGGTATTCTGGAGACTTTCTCATGTAGGCCTGGTCACTTATTACCTCCATTTCCAGCCCCTCTCTCCTCTCTGCACAATGGGGGGTGAGGCTGAGAATTCCAAGCTTCTGATCACAACTTGGTCATTCCAGTGACCAGATCCCACCCTGGCACCACCCAGAGTCGCCTCATTAGAATGAAAGATGCTCCTAGTATTCTCACCACTGAGGAAATGCAAGGGTTTTAGTGGTTCTGTGCCAGACCCCAGGGGGCACAGCCCAATCTATATATTTTCTACTGTCTCACACCCCAAATTCACTTGTTGAGGTCCCAGCCCCCAGTGCGATGGCATTTGGAGGTACCTTTCAGGGTGTGGTACTTGGGAAGGCAGCCCCCGCTGGGTTAAGTCAGCGGAAGGCAAGGTGACCCTTATGAACCGTCCTAGCTCCAGGGCAAAGGATCCCCTGAATCCTAGGATACGGAACACTTGGAGGACATAGTCCTGCTGTCTCGGGGGACCCATGAGAAAAAGACAGAAGCACCTCCTTCTCCCTTTCCCCTCCTCTCCAGCGTCTCCTGACTTTGTCATTCCCTGCTCTCTGGTCTCTCTCTCCCTGAATCTGTTAAACAGTGGATGAGCTAGTGGTGATACGGGCTCTCCAGGTCTCAGTGCCCTCATAGATCAAATGGGCATAACACAGTACTGGGTGTGGAGGTTGTGTGGAGAGGAATCCGTAGGTACCACACGTCAGATGCAAGTGCCTAGCAAGTGCTTGGTAAACAGATGCCCAAACCACCATTTTTGTGGGAAGCAAGAACTTTACATTATAGTTAAGCATTAGCATCCGTCACTGTGGTTAATGATTATAAGTGATAATTAATGAGTAAATCATTATTGGCAAATCAAAGCCCCCTCCCACCACAAGCCTGGGTTCGAAGCTTGGCTCCACCATAGACAAGTGATTGACCCAGGTAAGATGGTTAAGGGGTCTGTTTAAGATGGTGAAGTGGGTCCCTAAAAGCACTGAAATATTGCCAGGGAGGCAGCGGAAGTCGGTCCGTCCTGGTGAAGGAGGAGTCACGTGGGGACAACAGGCTGGCAGACACAATAACAGGTGGTTTTCAAACATCTGGGTAACTTTAGGGAAGAGGCAAGAGGAGTGGGTTAGTATTAAAGATGGAGTCCATAGTCCTCAGCACCAAACACCTGACGTCTTGATGATCTTGTTGGAGATAAAGATAGCAAACATCTTCGAGTTCACCAGGGACCAGGAAGTATTTAATCTATTGTGATAAAAATAATTTTGGGTGGTGTTTTTTGCTTATTTTTCTTGTCGCTTTTATTGATGTTTGGAGTTTGACTCTGTGCCAGGAACTGGGAACCACCTTGAATATATTGCTCATACTTTGAACGGCTCCATAATGTAGACTTTATTGTTACCCCGTCTTAGAGAGATAAGTAATCCCAGGCTTCAAAGGTTAAAGTAACTTGCTCAAGGTTCCACAGCCAGTAAGTAGCAGAGGCAAGATTTGAACCCACATGGTCAGAACCCAGATGGGGCCCAGTTAACCCCTGTGTTAGTCTGTGAGACCTGCCATAACATAATGCCACAGACGGGGTGGCTTCAACAACAGAGATGTATCTTCTCATACTTCTGGAGGCTGGAAGTCCAAGGTCAATGTGTCAGCAGGGTTTATTTCTCTTCAGGCTTCTTCCCCTGGTTGTAGATGGCCATCTCCGTGTCTTTACATGGTTTTCCTCTGTACATGTTTGTGTCCTAATCTCCCCTTCTTATAAAAGGACAGCCATCAGATTGGATGAGGGCCCACCCTAATGACCTCATTTTAATGCAATTACCGCTATAAAGACCCTATCTCCAAATAGTCATGTTCTGAGATACTAGGTGGTTGGATTTCCACATTTGACTTTTTGGGGAACACAATTGAGTCCATAGCAAGCCCCCTACCTGTGTTTCCTCAGGGGTGAAGCACATACCATTGTTAAAGCAGCATGGTTTCAGGTAGTGACCTGAACACTAACAGCAGTGAATTATACCTACAGAAGGCGCTTTGCTTTTCAGATCTCTCCCAGGGACTCTGATTGCACCAAGGAGAACCTCTCAGCAAGGCGCTAATGACTGCAACTTTCCAAGGCTTACAGGTCTCCCCTTTGAACAAAGACAGCTATCTGGCTAACTAGAATGTACTAGTCTTGCCTATTTTTGTCGTATTTATTTTTTTCAATGATTTTTCTAGTCATGGCAAGGAAAACCAGCCTTTCCTCTTAGGGTAGAGATGTAAAGTTTCCTTTTCAAATACCTTTTTAAAAAAAGAGTGAGTCCATTTAAAGAAACTAAAGTAGTGAGCAAATCAGGACAAGAGTGGTTCGAGACTGAAGTTAGGGAGATGCTTGTCCATACTGCAGCCACGGGCACTGTTGAAACACAGAGAAAGAATCCACAAGTCAAAGGCTGGGGGAATGTCCCTGCTGGGTATTGAGGGGGCAACTCAGGAGGGTCTCAGGCTAAGACTCTGGAGTCTTAAGTGGATGCTACAAATTGATTGAGTATTCCCCACTCAGGAGTGGTCCCCACCTTGGGAATGCCTTTCTTTTCAGCATTCAGCCTCTAACTCTCACCCTTCTTCTTCTCCACCCCAGATGGGGCTAAGAGTTGGCCAGTTTCAAGAGAGCCTTTCTTTTCCTTAAGCCATCCCGCCAACCAGTACCAGGATGGTGCTGTTGGCGGTTCATCAGTGCTCACATCTTCATAGATTCTCCCAGGAGCTCTTCAGGAAAAAGCTAAGTGACAAAGACTTGGGTTCCAATGCCAGCTTCACCATTTAGCAACTATGGGTCTTTGAAAGGGTTTCCATGACCTGCCTGGGTCTCAGTCTCCTCATCTGCAAAATGGAGCTAATAATGGATGGCTGTGAGGCCCAAATGGGAACCTGGATACCCCTAGGGAAGGGCTCCTGGCACATATAAGCACTCAATAAAGGGTAGCTATTATTAGCTTCCCCCATGGGTAGAGAAATGTAAATGTGTACCTGCCAAGTGTTCTGGGAGTGTAGCCAAATTACCCCACCTCAGACATGAGAATCCTTCCCAGCCTGAGTTTGGGATTCCACTCAGTAATATACCCACATTTGTTTTAATATAAAAATGATGCTTTAATTTGCCATTGAGGACAATTAGTGCTCCAGGAAATGGGCTGTAAGTATTCTCTGCCATGAGCCCATCATTCCCCTGTTTGTACACAGTTTAAACTTTGAGAGGCATACAGGTTTACATCCCTTTAACTCAATGGTCTCCACGAAGAGCGGTTTTGTCCACAGAGGACATTTACTAAAGTATGGAGACACTTTTGGTTGTCACAACCAGTGGATCTGCTAAATCTCCTACCAGGCTGGGGAAAGCCCTCCTCTCCCCCAAAAAGGCCCCAGTCTCAAATGTCAAAGTCAAGAAACTGTGGCCTGGAGATATCTAGAAGGCTTTGTTGTTGAAGCAAGGCTGGCTTGTTTATTCTCATTCTTTCCTTCACACCAGTATCTCCTTCATCCTCTCTCCATCTTTGAGTACTGTGGCCCTAAGTGTAGAATAATGGAATCTTGTCATAGCAAACTATGTTGAGAAACCTTACTTTAAAATGAGGTGGGGGGAGATTATGGCAACAAGAGGTGTTTACGCTGCCCTATTATTCACACTCATTTAGACCAAACCAATGAGTGAGTGCCCATCAGACACCAAATGCTATTCTGGGCCTCCAAGAGTTCTCTGGAGTGACAGGCTGCTCCATAGAAAGGTGACCGTAGTGACCCAAGCCAGACCTTAGCAAGACCCAGGAGGCAACAGGTGGGGTCTCCCTACCTTTTCTACCTCGGCTCATCTCCCTGTTCTGGACACTTCTAACTCATTCCCCCTCTTTCAAGCAGGTTCCTATTTTCAACCATCTAGCTAAGATATTGCCTGCTGCATTAGTCAGTGTTTTCCAGAGAAACAGAACCAATAGGATTTGTATATATCTGGAAGGAAATGATAAGGAATTGGATCACATGATTATGGAGACCGGTGAGTCCAAATCTGCAGTGTCGGCCTGCTGTCTAGACACCCAGGAAAATCAATAGCATAGTTCCGGTCAGGAAGGCCAATCTTTTTCTTCTATTCAGGCTATCAACTGATTAGATGGGGCCCACCAACATTTTAGAGGTGTTTCTGCTGGATTATTTCTGTCAGTTTAATGACAGTCACTTAAGTCTTGACACATGCTCTCTATCCTACAGATTGAAGTAACCAAAATTCTATCTGAGTTAACATTGCTGAAGAAGTATTAACAGAGGAGAAAAAAGAGAATGAGGGTGTCTTACATGGAGTCAGCATGCCTGCATCAGGGCTTGGGACTGGCCTGCCTGGTGGAGACCAGAGAGGAGGTCTACCTCTCTCACTCATGGGGCCTAGCACAGTTCCCTCGCAGCCGCTGGGGTGAGTGTTCCGCTCACCTGCTGCTCCTCTTTACTGGATCCCCAGATCCACGCTCAGGGGCAGATACCAGGGAGCCACCTGTGGTCCTAGGTCCAAGCCACACCTCCCAGCCCAGCATTACCAACAGCCCAACTGATATTTTAGCCAGCTATTGGTTCCTGTATCTGTTTCTCAATTGGTTCCTAGAGCAAAGGAGAAAAAGAGGTGTTTATCAGTAGCACACAACAGGGATCTCAAAAGGGCCAACAGCCAAACGTCTACTCTGTGGGTTAATCCAGAATCAAGCAGCAACAGCTCAGAGAAAATGACCTTCAGCTGCAAGGTCAGAGCCTGCTTTGGGTGAGATTGTGGGGACCACATCCCACATCCTAACCCCTTTCTGTGTATCAGCAGCTGTTACCACAGGCAATTATGGGCCAGTTGTGCTCCTGTGTATGGGGAATCAGAGCATGTTTACCCAATAGACACTGGGGATGGCAGGAGGTCTCAGGCCCTGGGATGGCAGTTCTGCAGGATGCAAACTGTGGTTGACCAGTTGGCCGGTTTTTCTTAATCTTGCTTGCCATCAACAAGGATTCCTGTATTTTATTAATTTCTACAAAGATAGGGGAGAAACCTTGAAGGAATGTTTAGGCCAGATAAGGAACCAAGATCCCTCTACACATCAGTCACTTCCAAGAACTTACCTCTTCAGCTCCAGAAACCTTTAGAAATCATTTGGTTTGTTTAACAACACAGGGGGGCTCTGAGTCCGTCCCATTTGTTTCAATACTGAGGTTAATTGGTTAATGGGCTTCAAGGCCTCCTAACCAATGGCTTTCTGCCTGCCTGTGCTTTGTGTTGAAAAAAAAAAATGCCTTTAAAATACATGGACTCAAAAGCTCCATTGGAACAAATGATCCTGGGGCAAATGGGACTCTAGGCCAAGCTTAGGGGTGGGGAGTCTCGTAATTACCAATTGTAATGCAGCCGTTGGTTGCTTCATGGAGAATGTCCCCATTTCCTACCCTGAAAAATTACTTGCTGAGCACTTGCCCATCTTTCGTTTACTTCCTTTCTGCCACCTGAGCCATATGGAGAGGGACTTTCTCATCTACGCAGAAAACCACATATTGCATGATTTTATTTATGTAAAATGTCCAGAAAAGGAAGTTTTATAGAGACAGAAAGTAGATTAGTTGTTGCCAGAAGCTGGCAGTGGGAATGGGGATTAACTGTAAATGGGCATGTGGGATCTTATTGGGATGATGAAAATGTTCTAAAAATATGTATATTATGGTGATGGTCACAGTACTTGGTAAAAATTGTTAAAATTGTACAATTAAAATGGGGAAATGTTATGGTCTATAACATTTATACCTCAATAAAGTTGTTTATTAAAAGCAGGAGGAAGAAAGTGAAGGAGACACTGTGGCCATTGTTGATGTCCTGCCCACATCCCTTAGGCCCTATGTTTCTGTACAGGCTCACTGGCTTCCCCCTCCATCCCAGAGCTTTGCCTACAGGCTTTCTCTGGTCCCTAGAGCCCACTCTGCCCACATGTGTGGCTCATTGTGATGCAGGTGTTCCCAGGGTCTGGGGACCCTGAGGTCCTAGACTCACTGTGGGTTCTTGGTTTTGCTCAGAAAAGAATTCAAATAGCAGCCAGCATAGAGTCTATAGTGAAAGAAAGTGTATTCATGAAGCAGTGAGACAGAGAATGGGCTACTCCACCAACAGAGCAGCCCCTCCCTAGTGGGATTTGCTTATTTTACTGAGGCTCATTGAATGGAGGGGTAGGGCATTCAATAAGGAGGAGGAATATTCGGGACTTTTTCAGGAAGGGGTGAAGACCCCTCTCAAAAGAGCATGTAGGCAATTTTGTGTCCTTCTATGGCCTTTTCATTTCTTCTTCTTCTTTTTTTTTTTAAATAGTCAAAAAAAAGTTTTATATGAATGAATTATATGGGGAATTTATCTTATCAGATATAAGAACATACAACAAAAATTTACTATAATAGAATCAAAATTGCATTAACATGGGAATAAGTAGATCAATGAAAAAGAAAAGAGAATGCGTGGACAACCTCCAGATAACATAATATTACATATTATATATATAATTTAAATAGCAAAGACAGTAGCTTAATTCAATAGGGAAGGTTATAATTAATAAATAGTGCTGGCTCAATTGCTTATTCTTTTTTTTTTAATTTCTTTATTGATTAAGGTGTCACATATTTGTCCTCATCCCCCCATTCCCATCCCCCCCTCCCCACGCATGCCCCAACCCCCTGTTGAACTTAACCGTTGGATAGGCTCATATGCATGCACACAAGTCCTTTGGTTGAACTCTCCCCCTCCCCCCACCCTCCCCTATCCTCCCTCTGAGGCCCGATAGTCCCATCGATGCCTCCTTGCTTCTGGTTCTGTTCTTGTTCCTCAGTCTATGTTGTTCATCATTTCCCCTAGATGAGCGAGATCATATGTCACTAGATATATACTTATGAGAACTGAATGTGAGACGAGCTATAATAGTTATGCTGACAGGCAGATGGATCAGTCTGTAGTGAGTTTCTTTCTGGACCAACAGTTCTTTTGAGACCCAATTTCAATGTCCACCAGTTCCTTATGTGTACATGTCAGCACTGACCCCTCAGCTCTGGATGGTGGACAAATGGTGGTAACGGAGGTCCGACTCCCTCTGGTTTGGTCTTGGCCGGACCCAGGGGCACGGCTTCACCCGGACTAAGGGGCACGTGGCCTCACCCGGATCTAGGGACGTTTGGCCTCTCCCAGACCCAGGGGCACGTGGCCTCATCCGGGCCTAGGTGTACGAGGTATGGCCTTTTCATTTCTAATCAGGGCAGTTTGGGGTGTGTCTTTAGCATGTCAATGTATTACAACTAACCTATAATGAGGCTAAGGGCTACCAAAAGGTGAAATCAGTCACCATGTTGGATGGAGTTGGTCTTCTGCTGGTTCTAAGCCATAAATCCGTTGAGGGTTAGGTTTACTATCTCTTTGTAGCCCTTACCAGTTATAGCCATTTCCCCACATACCCTGTCTCAACCAGAAGTACCAGGGCAGTCATGACCCTTGAGAGAGGCCCTTGACCACTAACTGCTAGGAATCAGTGCAGAGATACCCCAGCTCCCTTGCCCTTTGGGCACATTCTCTATGGGGTTTCCCAGAGGTCCTCATGCAGGATTGAGCTCCAGTTTCTCATAGTGGTCCGTTGTTGATGAAATTCATTGTATAGGCTTCCTTCCCTTCCCTGCCTCAATTTCCCACTCTTCTGCTACCATTTCCTGGGATCCCCACCCAAATATATCACTTCCACCCAAATCTTTGTCTCAGAGCCTACTTTTGGGGTAACCCACTCGGGTAGGGAAGACCTGTTGGAAATTGGTAAGAACTAAACATTGATTAATCAATTTAAATTGAAGTGAAGCCATAAACTTGGAGGTCTGCTTGCCTGGGTTGGAGTCTCGGCTCTCTCTTACTAGTAATGTGACTTTGACTAACTTACGTGATCTTAAAGTCTCCTATCTCTCACCTGCCTAATCAGGGTAACTCTAGTATCTATGTTATAGGGCTGGAGTGAGGATGCAATGTAATAGTGCAGCTGGAGCCGTTAGCAGAGGAATTGGCACGTAGTAAATGTTTAATACGATGTAATTATATGATTTTATGGGGCGATGACTGGTCCACCAAATAATCACAGACATTTGAACCAGGCTGAAAAAGAGGGCTGGCTGGATTTTCTGGGGCTCATCCATAGAGTGTGCATTTGTAGCCAAGATCATAAAGCTCTGGGATGACATGAGTACCACCCTCACCAAATGACATCAGTCACTCTGGGGATGGGCAGAAAGTGAAACAGACGGTGCCTCTTTCTTCTCAATGAACAAACTGGATCCAATACTTCTCCAAAGGGAGCTGTTTAAAGTAACGATCAAAGATGAGTAGAATTAGTTTTATGACCTTTGGAAAAGAAGGGGACACTATCATATTTTATTTGGTTCCATATTAAGCCTGAGCTGCTCCCTGGATGGGAGCGCAACTCTGCGGGGACTGAGTGTGGGACTTTGAAAAGTTATTTCCCTTCTCTTAGCCCAGGTCTTCATCTGCAAAAAGGAGATAAAGGAGGCTTACCTCAAAGGGATAGCTGAAGATTTTGTCATTCATTAAATGTAAAGAGAACTGTGCAAGGCCTACCCTGCAGCAGATGGTCAACATCCACTTCTGTTTTCCCCTCTTCTGTTAATGTTTCTCCAGTAGTGTTAATTTGGGTAAAAACTTGGTTTCTTTAACCAAGTAGGAAATAAGACTATGTGTCAAGTCTTACGTGACCATAACTAAATTGGCAGAAATAATCCAGCAGGCATGGCAAGGGCATGGCGCACACACCATCATTCCCCCTCTCGCAATAACAGCAGGCATTACCAATCGATCATTGCTCTTTTCATTTGAGTTTGGATACAGTCCCAGAATTTTTTTCCAGCAGAGCACTCTAAGCCACCACTACCGACTGATCAAATTTGGCATGCAAGATGAAAGTCATTTGCCAACCCCTAGTGTAAGCTTAAACATAATGGAGTTTAGCACAAGGTCTGATAGTCAATAAATACTTAATAAACAGATGACTAAAGGATAAATGCAAGGAGGTTATTTAATACTGCCATCATTATGTCTTCACTAATTCCTCCAAATTCCTCCTCCTGTAGCGTGGATTTTTCCTTAGTGACTGAAGGTTTTTGGAGGGTACCTGGAATGCTCATAATTCTAGGGACAAAAGAGCATCCTCTGAAAATATGTATATTGGTATGATTTCAACTTGGGAGATTGTCTCCTTTGGTTACATCATTTTTATCTAGCGCTGGCTGCACAGAAAATTCCCCCAAGTATAAGTTATCTGAAGAGCTTATTCTGGCGATGAAGGAGAAATCCTTAATTGGTTGAACGTAGCCAACTATTTTCTGACCAGGAGGCACATCTCAAAGCTGCATGTCAGGCGGCTGCAACTGAGCTGTAACGCCAAGCTGATGGTGATCTCCTTAGGAAATTGGTTTTAGCCGTAGGAATGCCTCCCCTTCTAAAGTCAAGAGACCAGCCTCTGACATCAAGTCTGCAATTCCAAACATTAGTCACCGCAAGATTGATTCCTAGCCCAATGTTTGCTTTTTCTATTCTAAATTTAAAAGCATTAATTGTGTTTATACAATTATGAAAATTAAACACATTTATTATAAATGCAGAACATCTGAAAGAAGGAAACAAAAGCAACCATAGATCCATCACGCAGTGGTAGTATTGACATCTGGGGTATTTCCCTCTTGTCATTTCTCTGGCATATTTTAGCTGTAATTGTATTTGTATATTACATGTAAAGATTTCCTGTCCTAAGTTTTTTTTTTAATTTAACTTTATAATATAGTGTATCTCCATGTTTTTGCAAGCTCTCCATACACACATTTTAATTGTTGCATAAATCATAAATATTCCAATAAATAAATACTCTATAATTTGCTTTACCATTAGGCAAAGTTGTTCAAAGTTAGGTTGTGTCTGATGTTTTGCTACTGTAAAGATGCTATGGTGACTATATTTGCATATGAGATTTTTTTCCTATATGCAGGAGTGTTTCCTTGACATTTGGTTAGATTCCAAATCTCTCTCTCCCATAAAGACGTAAAAAGAAATAAAATGGGTAAAGTATACATGTCATAAGTGTAGAGCTCGACTAATTTTTACACATATGTTCCCAGTGTACCACTATCCAGATCAAGTTATAGAACTTGACCCCGAAAGGCACCTTCATGTTCCTTCTATGCATGATATTTAAACAATAATTTGCAGTTTGCTGCTTATAAAAAAACACATCTTCTTCTTCTTTACCCTAAAAAATTAGCAGTTTCTATTCTGAACCAGAATGCTGTCACTGTGTTAGATTATAGCATTTCTGTGGTGCACCAAAAATATATTTTTTTGCCAATCTGACAAAAAAATAGGTATACTTCTGATTCATTCACACTGGATGGCTATCATTGTGTTGGCTGTTGTCATTTTTTTTAATTTTAGCTAAGGGAAAAGAGGTCAGTGCCCCTGACTAAATAGTCAGGTATTGCATGTTCAAAAATTCTCATGGCACACCGGGTAAAAATCGCTGGATTATAGCAATATCGTCCTTTATCACCGAGGTGGCACCTCAGTATGTGGGAGGTCCCTCCCAAAGCAAGCTGCTCAGCAGTGTTTCAATGTCTGTGAGGAATGCTATTCACTCCACACCTGGCTTTTAGTCTTCTTCCATCTGTCCTCGGCACACTGATTAGAAAGTTTAAAGATACAATATATTTTCTGTCCAGTTTAATAAATGACTGTGGGAAAAGCCAGCAATTTTTTTTCCTTTTCTAGCAAATGTGGAACTGTATATAATTAATTTGTTGAATGACAACTCGCCATGGATGTTAAAATAAAATGTCTATACTTACAAATATGTACATGTAAGTAAAAAATATAACGAATGGAAATAAATACATTTATTAGACTGTTTTCTGATTTGTTCCCTGCTGTAATCCTAGTCACCATCACATTTGTTGAGAGTCTGCTGTGTACCAGAGATTACCTAAATTATTTACACACATCACCTCATTTAATTCTCACAGTAATCCTGTCCCCATTTTACAGATAAGAAAACAGAGGCTGTGTGCCACACGGGATGTGAATCCAGTGTTGTCTGCATCCAGAGATGGCACATTTAATCACCTGCCATACCTCTGCTAAGGTAATACATGCCATACCTCTGCTAAGGTAATACACCCTTGAACTTGTAGGTGATGGCAGTTTACTGATCTTCCGTTCAGATTTCTGACAATTGACCTATTTGAAATGATACTTGCCAACTCCAGAAAAAGAAATCTGCCCTTTCTATCCTTGGGAAGATACCCTATGTTTGCATAGTTAGTAAACAAATGTGGGTTGAGTGCCTTTGGTATTTTTAATGGCTTTATTGAGATATAATTTGCATACCATAAAAATTCTCCATTTTGATGTACTTACAGTTATGCAACCATCACCACAACCTAATTTTAGAACATTTCTACTGCCCTCCCCTGAATCCCATCGCCATTACCAGTCATTCCCCTTTTCCCCTTTCCAAACCAGCCTCTGGCAACCACTAAGCTACTACTTTCTGTCTCGGTAGATTTGCCTATTCTGGACATTTCATCTAAATGAAGTCATACAGTATGTGGTCTTTTTGTGTCTGGCTTCCTTCCTGAGCATGTTTTTTAACTCACCCATGTGGTAGCATGAATCAGTACTTCATTCTAAATAGTTGTTCAGTGTGCCCTTAGTATCTTCACCATGCGAGACATCTTTCTCACTCTTTCCCTGTTCAAAGTGGTCCTCCCTTTCTCAAGTCAAGCCCCTTTATACCCCTCTTCCTCTGTTGTAATTTATTATTTAAAAAATATATTTTTTATTGATTTCAGAGAGAGGAAGGGAGAAGGAGAGAGAGAGAAGCATCAATGATGACAGAGAATCATTGATTGGCTGCCTCTTGCACGCCCCCTACAGGGGTTGGAACCCGAAACCCAGGCATGTGCCCTGATTGGGAATTGAACCATGACCTCCTGGTTCATGGGTCAACGCTCAATGGCCAGGCAATACTGAACCACAGTGACCAGGCAACACTTCATTCATTTGATGCTAGTAGTTTAGGCAAAATATTCGTCTCATTCATACGTAAAATTTATGCATAGTTTTCTCTTCTGGTGTTATCTTGATCAGAACTGAATTTTTAAAAAATTGCAAAGCTGCTCATTACTTTCTATGGCAGAGGTTGTCAACCCTGGTTGCACACCTGTAGATTATTTTAAGCTGCTGTACCTGGCACACCTGACAAAGATTGAACAGGAATTTCGGGGATGGGGTGGGATTGGACATCAGGAACTTGAACAGGTGATTCTGTCATGCAGTCAAGTCAGAGAACCCCCATGTATGCTCTGGGATTAACATTGGAGCAATCTCTGTCTTTTACATAAGGTTATATAGAACTCAGCCACAAACCTCTCTGACATGGGCGGCTTTTTCACTGATAAGTCTTTTTTCTTTTTTTGGTAACTGGTTTCTTCAAGTTGTCTACTTTTCTTGGTCATTTTATTTTTTTTTCCAGAAATGAGCCATAGAATTGCATTTTTCTTCTCTTCTGTAACTTTTATTGTGGTTGTTAAATAAATATAACCATATTTTTGTTTTATCTTAATCATATTTGTGTGTGCATGTGTGTGTGTGTGGGGGGTGGTGGTTAATCTGGTATTTTAAAAAATTAGCTTTTAAATTTATTTTCCTTTCTGCTATTTGTGGTTTCTAGTCCATTACATCAAGATTCTATCATAGTTAATTTTCTACTCAGAATTTTTTTAGTTTATTTTGTTCTTATTCTAACCTCCTGAGGTTTGTAACAAGTTCTCTTATTGTTTTATTAGTTACTAGTAGCCCTGTGCATGAATCCGTGCGCCAGTAGCTTGCTGCGGCCCTCCAGTAGCTCTCGGCCCACTGCCCTGCCCTCCTGTAGTTCCCCCCACCCTCCTCATAGCTTGCTGCCCTGCCCCCTCCTGTAGCTCTCCGCCGCCTGCTTATAGCTCGCTGCCCCACCCTCCTGCTGATCCATGATCTGGTCATTATGCGGTCAGTCGTTATGCTTCACAGTGTAATGACCATTTGCATATTATATCTTTATTATATAAGATTCTTTATAATAAAGGTATTAAAGTCTATTAATTTTCCTCTGACAACAGCTTTGTTATATTCCATAAATTCTGGACCGAAACCAGCTCTCCAACATCCCTTGAGGGGTCCCGGATTGTGAGAGGGCACAGGCCAGGCCAAGGGACCCCACTGATGCACTATTGGGGCGGGGGAGAGATGCAGGAGGTTGACCAGCCAGGGAGGGACCTCAGGAGGGCTCCAGGGCGTATCCAGCCTGTCTCGCCCAGTCCTGATCGGCTGGACCCCAGCAGCAAGCTAACCTACCAGTCGGAGTGTCTGCCCCATGTTGGTCAGTGCATGTCATAGCAAGCGGTTGAGCAGCCTTAGCATATCATTAGCATATTATGCTTTGATTGGTTGAATGGCTGACCAGTTGACCGGACACTTAGCATATTAGGCTTTTATGATATAGGATTGATTTGAGCAAAATCTCTTTTATTTCATTTGTTGAGGCATTCTTTATGTCTAGGTATATGACAGATTTTATGGATATTAAAAAACAACATTTATTTTCCACTAAGGTAAGCATGTTTCTGTATATATCTAATAAATTGAGTTTGTAGGTTGAACTATACAATTTCTCATGTCCTTACTTATTTCTATTTCTATTTACCTGCTTGATATGGAAAAGAGTATTGATTTCTTCAAATATATAAGTATTTGTTTTATCAAGTTCTCATTATTTTTCAGTTTTTGTGTTTGGTGTTACTATGTGGTTGGCATTGTTCCGAGTGCTTTTAACAGTAACTCATTTATTTAATCTCAGAACAATCCTAGGAGAAGGGTAAGATGTCCTCCCAGAAGAAATAGGGATGTGAAACAACTTGCCAAGGCCCCAGAGTTAGTAAGAAGTGGGTGCAGGGTTCAGATGGGGTGGTTTGGGCTCAGAGTCTTGTTTTCGGTCATCCCCTGCACATGACTGGCCTTCCCCTCCTGTGAATGGCTCCTCATGCCAGGTCCAAGGTGGGTTCTCCGTCTTCTTATGGACCCTTTTCCTGTAACTACATTTGATGAGTCCCAGGTGAGCACTAAACTCAAGTCAAGATAATCAACACCCTTTGCTGAGATGTTTTTGGACTATGACTGAGAACCTAATTCATTCATTGATCCAGTAAGAATTACTTGAGTACCCACAATGTGTCAAGCACTTTGTTCTGAGGGTAGAGTAGTGAATAAAACAGACAAAACCTGCCTTCGTGGAACTTACAATCTAGTGGAGTAATACAGACCCCGCCCCCCCCCAAAAACAAAACAACAACAACAACAACATAATAAATCAGAAAAAAAAAATGATAAGGGCAACAGAAAACAACAGAACAAAGTAAAGGCCATGGGGAGTGTTGGCCAGGGCACTTCGGTTTCACTTAGATCGTCAGGAAAAGCTTAAATGAGGTGGTTACCTTTGTGCAAAAGCTTGAACAAGGTGAGGGAGGGAGACATGCAGACATCTGGCGAAGAGCATTCCAGGCAGAATGAGTAATCAGAGCAGTGTCATGAGGTAGTTCCGGAGATGGCAAGGAAGCCAGGGTGTTGGAGGAGTGTGAGTAAAGGGGAGGGGAGTAGTGTGTGAGGTGAGAGGGGTGATGGGGGCTGGCCAGTGACAGGCCTCAAAAACTCTTACATGGACATTGGCTTTGTTTCCAGGAGAAATGGGGACCTACTTGAGGGTATTGAGTAGACAAATGGATGACAGCATCACACTTAACCTTTGCTGGGTTCTCGTTGGCTGCTGTGTAGGGAACAGAGCTGGGTTAGAAGTTTGGAGACTCCTGCGGAAGTCAAGGGGGAGGTGGTGGGGGCTTGGACCCAGGTGATGGCAGTGGAGATAGTGAGATGTGCTCAGATTCAGGAGGGGAGAAAAAACAGGAATGTCAATGAATTGGATATGTGATATGAGAGAGCGGGGCCAGAAGAATGCAAAGGTCTTGAGATAGGGAAGCTTTGGGTAGAGCAGGTTTGGGGAGGAAGATCAAAAATTCAGTTTTGGACAAGGTCTGCTTCATATTGTTTGGAGATAATTCTCCATGGGCCTCTCATGTTTCTGCATATCTTATGAGCAAATGCCCTCATGGCTCTCTGTTCTGGACTACCTTTTCAAGGGTGCTTGAATAAATGAGCAGTCTTGGAAAATGGAGATATTCTCTCTCTGGGGCAGAGTGCATATATGCCTGCTGCTAGGCTAAATAATAATATTTTTTCTCTGGGGCAAAGGTTCAGCACGTTTGCTTATAGCTCATTAGAACATTTGGGTGTTTGTTTTTTCAGCCATGTGCATCGTATCCACCTTGATCCCCTCTGCATCGCCCCTTCCCCCATAAGTCTTGGGAGGCAAGGGGAACTGATGCAAAAATGAATGTCCTGCTACCTGCTCTGCTGTGAGCAACAAAGTCCTTTGTCTCTGACCCAGGAGTCTCATGTCTTCTGCCAGCATCCACAAAAGTGTGGCGGGATAACTTATTACCTTGCAAATAGGATAACATCCCCGGATTCTTCACCGCTCTTGACAGAGATGTCTATTAGACACGCTAGTGGATATGTAAGCAAGTGGGTATATGAGTCTGGGGTTCAGGGGAGTAGCGCAGGCTGGGGCTATACTAGTAACTGTGTGCATTTGCAGCATATAGTGATAGATAAAGCCTTGCATCTGGATGGTGGAAAAGAGAAGGTACAGGACGAAGGCCTGGGAAAAGCCAACACAAAACTGGGAAGGATAGGAGGGAGAGCAATGTGGGAAGAGGAGGAATTAACCTGAGAAGGAGCACCTGTGAAGTAGAGGGAACCAGAGAGAGCAGGTCTGGTCGCCAAAGAAAGGAAGGGGTCCCAGAGGAAGGATAGCAACTGTGTCAAGCGCTACAGTAGGTCCAGTAACTATTAACAGTTAGTAATGAAGAGGTCACTTCAGGGCAGTGTGCATGTGAGGTCCAGTGGGGGGCTGGGGTGCAGACACCTGTTTAAGAGGAGGTGGAGCCAAAACCGGTTTGGCTCAATGGATAGAGCGTCGGCCTGCGGACTCAAGGGTCCCAGGTTCGATTCCGGTCAAGGGCATGTACCTTGGTTGCGGGCACATCCCCAGTAGGGGGTGTGCAAGAGGCAGCTGATCGATGTTTCTAACTCTCTATCCCTCTCTCTTCCTCTCTGTAAAAAATCAATAAAATATATTTAAAAAAAATAAAAGAGGAGGTGGAAAAAGAGGAATTGGAGACAGTGAGTCAGACAACTCTTGAGGACTTTCACTGTGAAGGGAACAGAAATATGGGGTAGAGGCTGGAGGGGGAAGTGGGGCCAAGAAAGACATTGTTCGTGTTTTTAATAGGAAAAGGAGGAGTGAGTTTGGATACTGGAGAGAATGATGCTGTAGAAAGGAGAACGTTGTGACAAAGGAAGTGATGTCCATAAATAGGTGAGTGAGGCTGTGATCCAGTGAGCAAAGGGAGGAGGAGGAGGTCTCATGCAGGAGTCTGGATAAGTCTGTCCATCAACACAGAATCATTGCACCAATGCAGGGAAGTGAGGAAATGGGGTAGAGGGAGCTTGTAGGAACTTCCTTCTGCTCGTTTCCTCCTTCCTCATGAAAGGAGGTCATCAGGCAAGTGAGGGAGGGCAAAGAATGTCCGAAACGGGAATGCAGGGCAAACAAGTGGCCTAGGGCACGAGAGAGTGACAGGACTAGCAAAACACAGAACAACGGAGTAGCGTCCAGGTCCTACTGAAGGCCTGAGTTGGTGTAGGGAGAACCTGTTCCTTTCCGGTGGCCGCGGGATGTCACATGCAGGCACTGTGGCAGCCCTGGTTTTTGCTACATGGAGGGCATTGTCCTGCTATGAGAGAGAATTAATCAAGCATGCAGAGAGAAGCCGAGACAAGCGGGGTAGGGACTGATTGTGTGTTTGGGTCCCTGGGTCCAGCTCTTTCTTCCCCAGGCCTAGTTTTATGGATGACCTTCTTTCAGTTAGATTGCCCAATTCACCACACACCTCAGTGGACCAGCTATAGAAACAGAATCCCAGCCTGAGTAACTTCAACCAGTGGGAGTGGGGGCGGGGGGAGTTCATTCTCAGGTTTGAAAAAACGTTCCAGAGTGGGCCATACCCAACAGACCACAAAAGTATCAGCGACCCAGGCTGCTTTCACCTTTTCGGCTCATCACCTCTTGCACTGGCCTCTATCCTCATGGTCACCAAATGGCTGCTGCAGTTCCAGCTATCCTTTCTACATTCCAGGCAGAAAGAATGGGAATGGCAAGGAGTAAAGAGGTACCCATCCCAACGGACTTAGCACCCTCCGCACAAGGATTTCTTGGAACAGTGATGTCTGCTGTTCTTTCTTGGGTCATCCCCAACTACAAGGGAAGCTGGGAAACGCTGCTTCCTGCTTGGGTACATCATGCCCCTAAATAAGTCAGGAGTCTTCATCAAGCAAGAAGGGAACAATGAGTATTTGGCAGCTAGCAGATTCAGGCACATCCAGTGGCCTTCCCATAAACTCCCTTTTCCCTCGAGTCTTTTTGGAATGGATTCCCCAGGTGTACAAACATCAGAGACTTGAGAGACCCTGAGGAATCACAATAGGTACCAGATGGGTTGAGATGGGGAGGTGCCGAACAGAGGCTGCAAACAAGATGGGAGAAGATTTATTTTTATTTTTATTTTTTTGGCAAACCACCAACTTAAAGATACGCCACAGGGCTAGCTAGAAACCTGTCTGACACAGAGAACCTTGAGAGGGGTGAGGGTAATAAAGTAAAACGGTATTTGGAAAAAAAATGAGATTTAATACATCAGTTGCGCTTAATCCTTTTTTTGTAAGATGTTATCTTTTTCGCTTTTTTCTTTTTTTATATATTTTCGTAACCCATCCCATACCCCCTGCCGTGCCAGACAAATAGTTCTGAGTTTTTACTAATCATGGTTTGGGAAAATCCAGTGTGATAAACGAACTACTATGAGTTAAGCTGCATTGTTTACTTACTCATTATAATAGTATGTATACCCATTTGAAAAAATAGACGTACCGTTATTTATCCAGCCGACAGATGATGCCTGGTGCCTAAAAGAAATCAGACTCCTCCAGTAGTCGCATTTCATGAGACAATTCAGGACACACTCCAAGGTCACTCCAGTGAGGCCCCCCTGACCAGCCTGTTCAGACGTGACCTATTCTAGTCATTCCAGCAGATGGCTCCTGTTACTTCTCAGCACCCATTACACTCCGAGAGTACCTGTGTATGCGTTTATTCATGGCTCTTGGCCCCACTTGCCCTACTAGAATAAACGCCCACGAGGGCAGGGGCCTTCCCCGGCGTGGTTATCTCTAGATCCCCAGCATGAGCACCATCCCGGGTACTGAGTAGGTTCTCAATAAACATTTGATGACTATTCTTTGCTGAAGTCCTCAGCTCAGGTATTGGCACATAGTAAGTGCTTAATCAATGTTAACTCTCACCACCAGCACCACCACCACTATCGCCATCATCATCACCATCGTCACTGCTGTTATTGGTACAATTCCTAAACCTATAACCCCAGGGGTCAGATTGGGCTCCACACAAAATAAACATTTATTTAAAAGAGGAAAAAAAAAATGTCTGCCAGTGAGTCTAAGACCTAGACCTGGAGTGTGTCTCCTCTTCAAACATCACAGGGTTGCAAAGGTAGCATAGATCCAGTGAGCAAAGGGAGGAGGAGGAGGTCTCATGCAGGAGCCTGGATAAGTCTGTCCATCAACACAGAATCATTGCACCAATCATAAAGGCTGTGGGGTCTCGGGGGGGTCAAGGAGCTGGCAGAGAGCAAGGTCAGGCTAGCCTGTCAGCAGGGTGGTGGGTTCTGGTTCTCGTGTCTTTTCTTCATTTGGTGTCTCCTCCTCTGCCCCATCACCCCCCACGCCCACCCCACGCCCCTCCCCTTGCAAATTGGTTTCCTTCTGCACAGAGTGGACACCATCTCCACTTAAGACCCCCGCTGTTCCTTGCTGTCTCCAAGTTTTTCTACAGGAACGTATGTGGTCAGAGGAAAGTTATTTGCTACCTAGAGCTCCCTCTGCTGATACACAGGGTGGACGATTGGCTAGAAAACCTGCGGTTTCAGAAGCACAGCTGGGTGTCTGGCAGGGCATGTCGCCTACCTATGCCTATGGTCTGGTCAAAAGCTGTTTCCTTTTCTTGGGTGGAGTTGGGGGCCGGGGTACACTGATGCGTGTCCATGGCCCTGTGTCCTTCAGGGGTGTCTTGGGGCTTTCGGCATCCCGCCTCCTCTGACCTCCTGTGCCCAGGAAACCTGGCGCTAGCTTGCGCTTTCAGAGAGAACCAGGGATTCCTAGCGACAGGAAGGTGCTCTGTGCATAACTCTCCCACTGACACTCAGGAACAGGTGACCGTGTTTCTTATTTCTGTTTGATACAGAAGTGAAAACTAGGGGGAGGTTTTTAATTTTTTTAAGAGCAAAGTCAGGGTCCATTGGTAGAGTCTGGGTAAAAACAGGTTCTAATAAACCAAGCAGGAACAGACACACGATTAAGATATTTTTAAAAACCCACATATTTGACTAAATGCGAGGTTTATTGAACTTCAGGAGAAGGCATGCCATGCTCTAGCTCTCCAGCCTCTTCTGTCAGGACCACTTGAGGGAGGGGAGAGCGGGTTCTTTACAGACCAGCCTCCCAACGTGACCAGGCTAACGTTCCTTCAGCTCTGCCACTGGCCAGTGCCAACGTTTCCTATGAAATCTACAACGCCTCTTACATCCAATACCCGGATCCCCTGCCCCCCGCCTCCCCAGCCTTAGGACCTGGGTAGTATTCTTTGTCTTCACCTTTTACAGATCAGAATATTGAGGCTCAATCATGTTAGCAACTTGCTTAAAATCACAACTAAAAAGTCCCCGAGATGCTGATGGCGTCTGCAAACTTGTAAGCACCACACAGTGATCCACCCCACCAGCTGGTGTTGATTCCACACCCAAAGTTTACTCAGTGCCCTGAACTTTCCCAAGAGTCAGAGAGAGCGGGGATTAATTGAGAAGAGAGATTAACTGTCCCTGAAGCCTTCTATAAAAATAAAGGATTAGATTTAGTGCCGCTTCCTCCAGGCAGCCTGCCCTGACTACCCTTCCCCCCTCCCTCTGATATATTTGGACATTCATCATTAACACTGCCCTACTGTTATTAAAGAAACAGGTAATACTTAACATTTGTTGAGCACTTCCTATGTGCCAGTCCCTATAGGAAAAAAATCTTTTAATTTTTTTAATCCTTATAAGAAATCCTTATATGATTATCTCTGTTATAATGCCCTGTTTTACAGATGATGAGGAAACTGAGGCATAGAGAAGGTAAATGAAGACTCCCCTTTTCCTGATTTCCCTCATAACCCCTGGCATAGAGCTGGCACACCCAGGAGCTCAAGCAGACTAGCTGACTGGTTTACTCTCCTGGAACTTGAAGGTGATGATGAAGGGGACTTAAGGAGTGGGGGGGTGGGGAGGGAAGCCCACAACTCAGTTGGAACTTCCCTAGAGATCTGGCTCTCAGTTAAGGCGAGAGTAGGAACCATATTTAAAAAGAAAAATTCCTTAGGGAACCTTCTTCATATCTATATTTCACTCGCCCAATGTGATGCCTGGTGCATAATAGGGTCCAATACATCTGTGTTGAATGACTAAATAAGCTTTAAAAATTCTAAAGAAACTTGCTGCTGTTGCTAAGGCGGCGGCTGCCAGAGTCTCAGGCAGGCAGTACTTTGGCGCTGTCTTCTACATCACGCTCCACAAGGATGCCTGAGGTGCTGTGGGTCTTGGGGCAGGAAGATGGTCTCGGTGACCCCGCTCTGCTATCTCAGGTGATGTTTAGCCTCACATAAGCTGTTTATGGCATCCATAACCTGCCCTGGAGCTTTTAAACCTCTTCCTCGAGTGGCTTTTTACAAGTTGAAATAAACAACCCTTTCTCTCCAGGGACTTGGGGGCCTGGATCCTTAACCTTACTCCTTCAGCCTGTGGCCCCGAGGGAGCTGAACCAGAGCCAGAGCGTGGGCCCCAGAGGACTGTGGTTAACGCGTCGCGTGCAGGAAGTAGATAACATCATTGCTGCTTAGAGGAAAACTGCAGCCCAGACCTTGAAGCAAAAATGGTCTTGAGGGGGTGGGGGTGGGGGTGGGGGGTGGGAGGAGTGCCCAGAGTCCCCAGCCTCTGCTGGGAATGGGCAGCTCTGTGTGGACACTGAGGAAGACTTCTGGGGGCCATCTCATCCAATCCCTCACTCGGCATTCAAGAGCCTGAAGGCCTGGGAGGGACTGACTGGCCCAATGCTGTGTAGCACCGCGGAGGTTGCGTGGAATAGATAATGGTGGCTCCCTCCCCTGTACCGGTCCTTCCTTCCCAGGAGATCCTGATCCGGGGAGCTGGCTTCTCCCTGGAGCCAGAGGCGATGTGTGGGACCTTGGCCAGGCTGATCAGCACATTCTATCTTCCTGGCCACAGTGCTGGGTTTCGGGGTGATCTATGATGTGAAGCTGGTTCAGAGGGAATCTCTGGGCCTTTGAGGGGAATGCTGGGAAATGGGAAATACGGCCCCGCCTTCTACTGGGCTAGAAATGAGTGAAGGATACCGGTAGCCTCAGCAATCGATGCCAGGCCCGCATGAAGAGAGAATCTCAGGAGGAAGCAGACTCCATGAAAGGCAGAGAGGAGAGATGGAAAGAGAAGGAATCCTAGGCCACAGCTCTGAGTTGCTAGATCAAACCTCATTTTCATGGTAGTCACTCCGGCCCCACCCTCATGAAGCCATAGCACTTCATGCTCATTTCTGAAGTGACACCAACCTCGCTGGCTTTTACTGACTGACATCTATGTCTGGCTCCTCCTCTAGACCCCAGCTTGGTGAAGGGGAGACTGACTCAGCCTTACTCACCTGTGGATGCCTGCACCTGTGTCTAACACAGTTGGATGTTCATGGACTCCTGTTGTGTGAACAAAATGATCTCTTTGCCCTCCCTGCCTCCTTCTCTGATGGATCCTCTTTATTCCTCCACTATCTTCTTTTTACCAATAAGGATGAGATTTAAAAGCACAGGGGACAAGATGCAACACACTCACTTCGAGTAACCCAATTCTCAAACTGGGGATTTGACCTGCTATTTGTATTCTCCCGGTGTTAATTCCTGCCCCCATCCTGCCTGTGTGTTCAGGGCTGCTGTGTAGAAAGCCTTGGACCAGAGGACAAGGGAGGGAAAGACGGGAAGACTGAGTCAGAGAAAGGCTGGGGATGAAACTCGAATCCTTTGGGATCCCCAGGCTAAACCCTCATTGACAGAGGAGGAAAGCTCAGGCCCAGGGAGGAGCTCTCCTGGCTCAAGGTCACCGGAATAGTCCAGCGCGAATGGAAAAGAACTCCACTTTACGTGGCAAGACCTGCTCCCCCACGAGCTGAGCTCTGCCCAGCTGGAAGGCAGGCTTCCGGAGGCTTGGGAAGAAGGGCCTGGTGGAAGGCTCAGGTGCCAGACTTTGGGACTTGGAGCCTGTGAAGGTTGAGAAACTCCACGGGGTCTCCCTTTCCCCACGAAAGCACTTGCTTGCCAACTGGGTTTAGAGTCTCTTGGCCCTGTGCGTCCTTAGGGAGCAAAGAAGTGACTCAATGAAGCACTTAGGACATCCTTGGCTCTAGGGGGTGGGTGTGATTCAGAAGCCACTCACAGAGGCTCATCCACAGCCTCCTCCCTGCCCCTTCCAGCCCGGGATCCAAGGATCCTCTGCGTGAGACGCTTCCGTGGCTCTGACACTCCTGAACGTCCCCTCACGTCTCCACCTGCCAAGCAGTCTTTGTGCGCAGAGAGGATCCCGGACCGCAAACTCCAGGGCGGGCAGCCTGCTGCACTCCTCTGCCTCGCGCTGGCTTCCCACAGGGAAGGCAGGATCTCGGGACCCCCAGATCTTCCCCGCCCGCCTCCCCGGGGTTCTGAGCGGGCCCACCCTCACCCAAAGCTCCCTCGGTTTTTCTGCCCCCGCCTCGTTTTCTCCGCCGCGGGCACTGTTCCCCTTCCCCCTACCCCACTCTCACTCCGGTCCTGGTGGGGGTCTGCCCTGTCTGTCTGCCCCCACCCCCTTCCTTTCCCTCCTTTTCCTCCCTCGCTCCGCCCCAGGCCCCGCCCCTCTCCACCCAGGCCCGCGACCCCCGAGCCTGTCCAGTCGCCCGCCCCCCGCCCCTCCGGGAGAGGGTGTGGGAGGGGAAGCCCCGCGGGCTGGGCCCCCCTGTCCCTGCGCGCCGATCCCCGCGCGCGCGCCGGCGCCCCCTGCGCGGCCTCCCGCTCCCGCCTCCCGCCTCCCCTCCTCCTGGTGACGTCCGGGTCCCTGCCCGTCTGAAAACTCCGCGCCGCGGCGGTGGAGGCGGCGGCAGCGGCGGCGGCGGCAGCGGCGGAGGAGGAGCAGCGGCGAGCCGAGGCGGCGGCGGCGGCGGCGGCGGCCCGAGCGGGAGCCCGAGCGGCGGCCGGCGGCCGCGGGAGGCACGGGGAGCGCGGGGGCGGCCCGGAGCCCAGGGGTCCCCGCGCCCCGCTCGCCCGCCGCGCTCCGAAGATGGTGGCGGCGCCGTGCGCCCGGAGGCTGGCCCGGCGGTCGCACTCGGCGCTGCTCGCGGCGCTCACCGTGCTGCTGCTGCAGACGCTGGTCGTGTGGAATTTCAGCAGCCTCGACTCCGGGGCCGGCGAGCGCCTCGGGGGCGCAGCGGCCGGCGGCGCCGAGCAGCCGCCCCCGGCGCCTTCCCCGCGCCGCGAACGCCGGGACCTGCCCGCCGAGCCGGCTGCAGCCCGAGGAGGAGGCGGTGGCGGCGGCCGCGGAGGACGGGGGCCCCCGGCGCGGGCGCGGGCAGGCGGCGCCGGAGAACCCCGGGCGCAGCAGCTGGCCAGTCGGGGGGCGCTGCCCCCGCGGGCGCTGGTAAGATGCCCCTTCGCCTGGCGTCCGGGAGGAAGGGAGGCGGCCGAGCAGCCCTGGCCCCACGCCCCCCACCCCTGGCGCCCTGGTCTCCAGCCTGGGACTCCCCCAGCCTGCTGGCTCCACATCCCTTTGGAAGGAGGGGTGGGGTGCCTGACGAGGCTTAGGGGCCAGGGGCTGCCCCATCCCGAGTCTAAGGACTGCCCCCTTGGGGTCTGGGGAAGTTATCTCCCGAGGAGGCGCTTTGGGGGTTACGGGAGCTGGCTGGGTGCCTGCTCCTCGTCACTCTTTCTGGACGCTCCGACTTGCTCTACGCATGTGGGTGTTGGTGCCTCGGACCCTGTCTGAGTGAGTGGATGGTGCCCGCGATCTTCAGCCGCTGCTCCCCGTGGCTCTCGCAGCATCTCGGTGTTTAGCGAGCTGGGCGCAGACAACTCAGTGCCCGCTGGCCGCCGCGTTGCTTTGCCCCGGGCCTGAGAGGGGTCTGGGTACAGTGTCCCATGTCGCCAGCCCTGTCCCCGAATCGAGACTCAGCGGGGGTGCCTAGCCTTACTTTGGGTCTTCCTCTCATCCGGGTGTCTGTCTCTCACCTTGCCCTCTCCTTGTGCCCTCTCTGACTCTCCTCACCCTGCTGCCCAGGGTCAGGGCATGGCCAGCCTCCTAGATGGTGTCGCTGGCGCTCTCTGTGGCGCGTGGAGCTGATTCCTATCACCGGCTGTGTCCCGCCCTGCCATCATGACTTGGGCCGCTCTGGGTTTTCTGTGCTCTCCGGGTGTGACAGTCTGGGCTCTGCAACCGCTCCTTCCATAGGTTTCCTGGAGCCATCTGGTTGCCCTCCTACTGGCCCCAAAGCCTCCAGGGGTGTCTTGCATACCTTCCTGGGGCTGCTTTGCTGAGCCCACTGCACTCGGAGCTCAACGAACCGGAGGTCAGAGTCCCCACCTCTGGGCCAGGGTTTCAGTGCCGGTGGGTGTGTCTGTCTGAAAGGCATCACCAGAGCTGTGTGTCTGTCTTTATCTTCATCCCGGCTCTTGGCCTGGGGGCCCTCTCCTAGCTCGTGGGGGTTATTGGATAACCGGGGGTAGTTTTCAGGATCCCTGGGCACTTAGCACATGTCTCTGTCATTTGCCACTTCGGGAGCCTTCGCTGAAGGCTGCCTTCGGACACAGGGTGAGGCGTGTTCATCTGCTAAACTTCTTTGAGTCTAGGCGACCCTCTTTGCCAGAGTGCAGCTCTTTGTGCCGCTGAGCTGAGGACGCGATGATGTCCTGTCACATAGCGGTGGCTGGTCTGTGTGGGTAGCAGGGAGCCGTCATTCCCTCACTTTGGGGGTAGGGGAGTGGGTTGAGATTCCTGATGGAGAACCAGAACATTCCCCATGTCCAGCAGCCTCTTATTTCCAGCAAAGGGAGCTCTCGGACTCTGCCTTTGAATCCAGGCGTGGATAGTGATGTGTTTGGGCAGAAATTCTTTCTGGATTGAGGGCCCCACTGGGAGGTGGGCGGGAGGGGTTCAGGATGTGCTCTGCTGATCCCATGTGGGAACAGGCAGCATGGGCATGGGGCTTACTGTGTCCTTTGCGTCCGGGGTTCAGACCAGCGCCCGGAGGTGCCTTTGGGTGCAAATACCCACCTGTTGAAACTAGTAGAGAGGAGGAAGGAGGTCTGGCTGGCAAGTTTCTCCCAGGGTCCCTGACAGTTGAGTTCTCTATCCCTTTCCCCGTTTTGTGCGTTCAGTTCAGTGTCCTGCTCTCTCGCCTCCCAGCTCAGCCACAGAGAGGTTTGCAATGGGAAGGCGGGTGGGAGACGGCCAGTTTTCCTTTCTTAGTCCTTTGGAATGCCAGCAGCAAAGCTGCTTTGCTTTTCTGAAACTCTGCTTTGATCTGCAAGTCCAGTTACTGTCCCCCATCCCTATCTCCCAGTCTCAATTTCTTCACCTTCCGATATAGACATATATGTATGTATTTTATTCGCCCCCCCCCCCTCTTCTTCTTGGCTGTGTACCATACTGTTGTTCATTGTTGTGTCTCCTGGATTTGTATTTTGTTTTATCTGCTTGTCTGTCTCCTCTCCCCTCCCTTCTCCCCCACCCCCTTGTAACCTCATGCCCTGCTGGATCCTGAAATCAGTACAGACTTGCCAGATGGGGCCAGGGGTCTGTCCTCCTCTGGCTGTGTGCGCGCCCCCCCGCCCCCCCCCCCACCAGCTCCTGCCCTTCCATGGAGCTCAAGGAGACCAGAAGGGGGCAGGCTGTTCCCAAAGTCTGGTGTCTCCTGAGCTTGGGTTGCAAGCTAGGAGAGGACCAGACCGTTTTTGCCAGCCACTGAGGCCCTGGCAACACGCGGTTTGTTTGCAGACCCTGCTGAGGCTGCTGGCATGATGCTTTGGAGCTGGATTCAGGAAAGGGACATTAAAAAAAAAAAAAAAAGCCCTGTGATTTTCCAGATGGCTCTTGCAAAGAGCTGGTGAGGCACGTGCTTGGGAGATGGTGCTTAATCTCTGCTCTGTTGAAGTCTGGGGTGGGATGGGCACTGTTGCTTCTTGCAAGCAGACAGAATCTGGGCCCTGGTGGTGGCGGTGGGTATGTCCCAGAGAGCATCAGGCAGGCACGGAGCATAGAGCATGTTCTAAACCAGACCTTGCTGCTTCCTTCTGCCCCCCCCCTCCCCCTCCCGAGCTTTTGCATTTGTACCTTTGATGTTTGAGGAGCTGCGCCCCCATCGAGGGAGCGGATTGTATTTTTGGTACATTTTAAGAAAACAAGAGGAAACACCCAGTTTCTCCGGCAGACAGAGACAGAGAGTGCTAGGATGGTGGCAAGCCGGGCATATCCCTAAAAGATTTGCAAACTTCCTCTTTCCTCTCCGCTTCTTTCAAAGCTCTTAACCATTAGAATTATTGGCTGGATTGTAGTTGTTTTGTGGCTGTGACACTGAGTTTTTTTCATTGAGTCCCCAGTAAGCTGTGGATTTTACTGTCATTTTAGAATTTGAGAAACAGATGGGCTCACCTCTAAAGGGAGGGGACCATGGGGAGGCTTGTCAAAAAGATCAAACTGCAGTTCTGAATAGATTTGGAGAAAATGAAGGACAATTGTGTGTGTTAATGTAAGGGATGTTTATTTTTTCCCCTTTGCCTCCAGTGAACTTCTTGCAGTCCTCGCGTTTATTGCTTGTGCCCTTAGATAAATTGTTACTCAGTAAGTTTCATTTAAGAAACCTAATTTTTATTACCCTTGAACACACCCATACACATACACACACTAAAAGTGAAATGGTTTCTGTATTGTCTGACCCCTTAGAAATGTTGATTTTTCTGCAGAAATTCCTCATACTTCACATTGCTCAGATAACTCGGGATGTTTTCAGACACTGGCAGCGACTTTGAAAAATCGGTTCACTGTATGCAGAACGCCTCTGGTTCCAACAGCCTCAGAGGCGTAGCTTTTCTTTCTATCCAAATGTTTTGAGACCACAGAGAACAGAGGGTATTTTATTGACGGGTTTTTGTGTTTTTTTTCCTTCACACTCTCAATGGAGTTTTATTTTGCTTGAGCAATGCATTACACTTTGTATACAGAAATATGCATCATCGAACAATATTTACCTTCCTGCAAATGTTGCCATCTGCTTAATCACATACTGGAAAATGTTAAATAAAATAGATAAATAAAAGGAGAAATGATTATACACATAGGTATACATATATGTTTTGTATATACAGGGTGTCCCCCCAAAATGTATACAAACAATGTCTGTAGCTTCTATTACATTTTGAAAATGAAATGTGTTTTAATAAACACTGCCTTTATAATTATTCAAAGTGTGTATATAGTATGTGTGTGTATATCTATACACACACACACATATACACACATAGGGTGGTGCAAAAGTGTATTTGCAACTGTGAGTATGCAAAACAGTTTATTCTTGTATCATTATTTATTCATTATTGTATTATTTTCCATACGAACAACTGTAAGCCTACTTTTGCCCTGCCCTATGTATACTTTGCTCCAGTCTCTCTGCACTTTAGACTTTCTCTCTAGTTTGTCAGTTAACAAAAGAAAACCTTCCCGAGGTTGAATGACAAAAGGCCTATTACTGTTTTCCAGAAAACAAAATATCCTTAAGCATATCTCTGTGGCAAAGGTCTGCTTCCTGCTCAGAGCTGCGTGTGGTCAGTGGGCCATAGGTCTAGGCGCAGAAGGACTAGCATGCGCAGTGCCCACACGCCCGACTGCCTGGGACAAGGACTGCCTCCTCTCTGTCTTTTGGTTAATGCTGCCCTAAGACTTGGCACTGAGGACAACTCTCTCCTTTGTTTTCCTTTGTATCTCCCCATTTTTATGGACCCTGGTCCCCATCTATCAGAAACAAAGAGAAAATACTTTGGGGAAAATAAAAAAAGAAAGCAATCACAAACTCAGCCCCTGCAAAACCCAAGTTTAAAGGGAAGGGATGTGAGCTATTCTTTAAAAAAGAAACTCATAGTATGTTTGAAAATAAGCAATTTTTTTCCCCCACAATTAGCATCCATTTTCCCCAGCCAAGTAGCGTTTTGAGAGAAACCCACGGCAGTGGAAAGCATTGTCTCCTGTGTGTCGATCCTTGGAGCAGGATGGAATGTGGTAGGGGGAGGACCGTAACATTTATTAAGTGCCAGCTGTATGCCAGGCATCCTTTAGGTATTTTGAGTACGTTATGCTCACCCACCACCCCCCCAAAAAATACAGGGTGGACGAAGGTGTTATCCAACTCAGAAACGAAGGACATTTGGCTAGAAATTGCTGGTCTTACGTTGTCGATTGTGTGGCAGGAATAATGAGGGTTTTGCAGATATCACCTCACTGTCTCGGTGACTATTCCCAACTGTTGTTCCCATTTCACAGATGAAGAAACTGAGGCTCAGAGAGGGGAAGCAGCTTATACTGCTGGGGAAGAGCAGGACTGGGCTCCATACCCAGGTCTGCCTCCATTCCAATTGATGGACAGATTTCTGAGCTCCTTGTCTGTGCAGTTCTTTGAAAAACCCTAAAGGCAACTGAATCTTCCGATCTCTCTTCTCACTTCTTATTGTCAACCCTGGAAAAAGAGCAGATACACAGTTTTTATTGACTCTGGCCCTTAAATAAAGAGATAAGTAGAAGGGTAATAATAACAACAACAACCATAATGATAATGTCTATAGAGCTGTTATAATGTGCCAGGAACTGTTTTAAGCCCTTTGTATACATTAACACATTTATTCTTTAAAGGCATGTACTATTGTAACTTCGATAGCCAACAGTCATGGTGCTTAATACAACCAATCCTGTTCTTGGTGTTTTACAATTATTAACTCATTTATACCTCATGCTACAGTGAGGAAACTGAGGCATAAGGAGCTTAATCAGCTTGCCCAAGGTGCACCACTATTAATGGCAGAGCTGGGATTTGAACCCAGGCAGTCTGTGCTCTTAACCACTCAGCTCTACAATGTCCCTTATACAGGCATCTTGCAAAGGTCCACAACCTTGGAATCATGGAACTCATTTAAGGACACACATAAGTAGTTGATTTGGGCACCATGCCCAGCACCAGGGACAGCCCCAGCGGTCCCTGGAGAAGAAGGTATCCCGCTATAGTGAAATACATGGAGCGCATCCCTGGGAGTAACTGAACTCCAACTGCCAAGTTGGCTGGAGGAAAGCGTTCTGAATTCAGCTCTCTCTAGCCAAGGGAGGAGGGGGGAGAGGGAACTGTGCAAAGGTCCTTGGCCAGTGGAAACGGCTTTCATTCCTCCCCAGCAGGCTTCCCAATGCTCCGCTCACCTCGGTAATTGGCTCTGTGGTTCTCTCCGGCGGAGCCCCCGACTTGCCCCCAAGAGACTGGGTGCAGCAGGGAGTTATCTCTAAGAACATGCAGTCCGATTGTCTTGTGGGCACCTCTTCTGCCTGCAACAGAAACTACCCGTTTGCCCGCAGATATGCATCAGGTTGTGCCCCTCTGATCCCTGTGGTTAGGGTTGCCCCTCCCCTAAGGGAAGCCAGAGACATTACCAAGAAGGTGACAGGGACAGGGGCAGGATGTGTGTGTCACCTTAACCCCTTCAATAATGTAGACTGGCATCCACACGGGGAAGAATGTCCCAGAAGGGCCTTCTTGAGTCCTTTGGGACCCTCTGAAGGCAACAAAATGGATGTGTTATGTCTCATGTCTGATTTGTCCCAGCCAGGTGACTGCTGGCTTATCTGGGCATCTAATCCAGGCTAATGTGTCATGGACGCTAATGACAAGCACTTCTCCCTGGAAATCCTTTGCTGTAATCCTTGGCCCCGAGGCACATTGTTTAAGCCCAAGGGAGTCCAATTTATTGGGCGGAGAGATTGATGGGAAGATTGCCCACTGGGGCACAGACACTGTAAACTGTAATAATGAGGAGGAGAAAGGGGATTTCTCTCTATTGAATGTTTACCTTGCACCAGAAAGACATGATCTTATTGAATCCTTACAACTTCCTGCAAGTTAAGGGCTATTAGTCTCACCTCTATTTTACTGATTATCTACATATATATAAAAGGCTAATATGCTAAGTGTCCATCTGACCAGTAGCTATGATGCACACTGACCACCAGGGGGCAGATGCGCAACGCAGGAGCTGCCGAGCTGCAGTGACTTGGCAATTCTTGGGTGATGCACCCCAAAACCAGAAAGGAGGGAGCCTGATTCCTTGCAGGGCTGTGTGATTCCACCTTCGGCCGTGTGTTATGTTGTATGTTGTTGCTGGGGCACTGTTGGCCCCGAATCTGGTTTACTGCACACTTGCATTTGTGTTCCACACCCTGTTCAACAGCAACTTTGCAGAGTGCCCTCTAACACTACGGGACCGGGACCCCACCTGCCGGAGGGACCCCGCTCACTCTGTAGATGCCCTTTGAGCCACGACGCCACCCCAGGTGTGGCCGGCTCGGGAGGGACCCCGGGGAGGTTGGCCCCAGGGCGTGTCCGGCCCATCTAGCTCAGTCCCACCCTGCAGGCCACCTTCTAATTAGTTTCCTTTCAATGTGCACGAATCTGTGCACCGGGTCACTAGTAAATAATAAAAGCTAAGGCAATAAGTTGGGTGAAAGTTAAACAGCTGGGAAGTGACCAAACTAGGAATTCAGGGTTGGTGGTGATTCCAAAGCCTGCATTCTTAGTCTCAATTCAGAGCCAGTAAGTCCTTTATTCCGTGCCCCTCCTTCCTTCACCTCCTTGCTATCCATTCATGCCACAACGCATGCACCCATCTATTCATGCATCAACACATGCATTCACCTATTCACATGCATCTATCCATCCACCCACCCATCCTCCACTCCAACACTTAGAGCATGCCAGGCACTGAGCCCAGCACTGGACCTGCCTTTGTGAACAGGGAGATGCGCTCCCTGCTCTCTGGGAGACTCGTCCAGCAGGCGAGGGCTCGGGCCACGGCTAATAGATGGCCTGTCAACAGAGAGGTTTCTCTCAGGTTCTGTCCAAATTCATTGCCGATCTTCTTTCCCCCATGGTGGCCTTGTGGACTCAAGAGGAAGGTGTTCTCTGGACAGGCAGGGGCCAGGAATAGTGTGATTCAGGGGCCTGAAGCTCTCGAGTTTCCCATCACCCCCAAACTGGCAGACACGAGGCCTGGACGGCTGCCTTTGTGGAGTTCACACTCCTCTCCTTTTAGGTGAATCAGGAGCCCAGCGATGAGCAGGGAGCTGCCCGAGGTTTGCAGGGGAGCAGGTGATCAGATGCTGAATGGCCTGTGAGGCATGTCATGTGATGTTCCGTTTGGGGGGGCAGTACTCTGACATCAGAGGTTCACAGCCGAGCTCTGCCATTCATGTCATGCAACCTGACATGTCACGTCTTCATCTGCCAGGCAGGGCCATGCGGGCACCGACCTGGAAGGGCCTGTGCAGCGGCACAGCTCTGCTTCATGGCCAGCCTCCTGACTTTTTTCCATGGCAGGTGTTCGCAAGAGGGGCGATTCGTGGCTCCTGGGTAGGTTGTGTTTGGCCCGCACAGTATACCGAGTTAGAAAGGCACCGACATGTAGGGGTTAGGATGTGCTGTAAGACCATGTGGATTTTCGAAATGCCTTTGAAAAGTCACAAGGTCCGGCAGCACTGGGCTCACATTCCTTCTTGTCATCCACTGGGCATGCTGAGGAGGAGCTCCCCCGAGACCCTCCAGGCTCCCCAGAGCCCCCCAAGGTCTCCTCTTTCACCTGTGATCCCTGACGGACCTCTTGACTGTGGAGTTTGCAGCCTCCGTGTGGAAGAGCTTCGTGTTCACGGTGACGAGCTAAAAATAAGCATCTGTGGTCACCTTTCAGTTATCCCCATGTGGCTTACTCACGGCACTTCTGTACCTCAACTGCCTCTGCCTTCCCGTGGGCACCGTGGAGGTTTCCTTCCCTCCCTGGCTGTTGGCTTATACTCAGAATATGCAAATTCTTATACGCAGCAGCCATTACGGAGGAAACATCAGCAACAAAAATTGAATCAGTTCTGCAGTCAAATACACAATTTGGTCAACTGGTTTCCCCTTTGTTGGGGTGAGTATAAGATGCTGTTTCGAATCATCCACCTTCCCCTTTTGGTGCTCCCCACAACCTTGCCCCCCAGTAACAGGGGCTGGGACGTGGAGAGTGGCCACAGAGCTGGCAGGGCCCGGCTCATGGAGGGATGGAACATTCCGGAGCACCTCGGATGGGTGCCCACTCTGTTGGGGATGACCTGGCACGTCCATCAGATGAGTGAATAGGCCCGTGATCCTCACCAGCTTGGGAGGATATAATTCACAAAACAGACAAGAAAGCGCTTGGAGGCTCAGAAAACCCTGTACGAGTGTCAGACGGGGTCACAGAGCAGAAGAATGCGAGAGGTTCATACCAGCTGGCAGTGCTCCCCTCACGTTGCCTTGTAACCCCTGGGGACAAGGAGGGAAAGAATGAGGAAAGTCCACCGAGGCTTCCCACCCCGCTCCTCCGTCTGCCCATTAATTCACCAGACAGTGGCTGAGGGCCTGCTGGGGGCCGGACTCTGTGTGAAGATGGGGACTGGTAAGACAGCTGGGCCCCTGTCCTCCTGCGGTTTATGGTCTGGGAGTAGGATGACCTACAAACAAGAACATTTTAAAAAGTCAGATCGTCACAAGCGTAGTGACAGAAGCAGTTGGGGTGCTGAGAAACGTAAGAGGCCATGCGAGAGGATTTATTGTGCGTTGGGTGGATTAATTTTGTTTATTTTTGGTTGAGTACTTTATTTTGGACGGACCCCTTTGGCCAGAGGCGCTGCAGACTGACCCCAGGAATCCTAAGCATGGCGTTCACGCCAGTTCTGACATAGCAGTGATTGAAGGTGCTGCGTGGGCAAGCCTCGTATAGCAGCTCTTAATAAAGAGTTTCTATTCCTATCTGCACTAACTCTACTCATTCCTTAAAGTTTGCATATTTTTAATGATTTTTAAAACTGAAATAGACTGTACATACAAAAGTGCCCATTATTCTAACTGTACAGCTCGAAGAATTTTCAGGAACGGAACCCACCCAGGTAACTCACACCCAGACCCGGGGACAGAGCATCCACAGAGTCCCAGCGGCACCGACCCCTGCTTCTTGGGTGAACATTTTTTTTTTAAACTTGTAATAGCTGTATATTTTTTTGAATGAACAGTAGAGAAAATATATAAATATAACCAGACAGTCAAAATGACAACATTCAGGCTCCTACTGTCTACTGTGCAGGTAAATTGGCATTTCAGTAAAAGAAGTTAGTTCACATAATGAAAACACATAAATGATAGTCCCAAACTCTGATTCTAATCTTAATCCTGGCTCAGTTTGGATGGCCAATGACTGTCCAAGTCATGGAATGACTTAAGGTTTTGTCAGTGGTGGCTTACCATTTTATTTTTATAATTTTTATTTATTTATTATATTATTACTAGGGGCCCAGTGCACGAATTTGTACGCCTTGAAAGGAACTGTGGGCCGCAAGGCTGCGGTGGGCATAGGGGCGGGTCTTGGCCCATCCTCCATGCCCCCTGCCCCATCCCCCATGCCCCTCCTGCCTCAGCCCCCAGTCCCTGTCTGCTGGCAGCCTCGCTCCCGCTGCCGCGATGGTGCGGAGCAATTGGGGCTGGCACCAGCAGCGGGTGCAAGTGGCGGCTGCTGCCCCGATCGCCCCTCAGGAGCAGGGGGAGGTGGAGAAGCCCTCAGGGATGATGGGGGCCAGCAGCCACCGCTCGCACCGCTGACAGTGCCGAGCGATCAGGCAGCAGGTGTGAACAGTGGCTCCAGTGTCGTCAGCTGGTGTGAGCGCCGGGCGGGGCTGCGGCATGCAGGAGCAAAGAATTTTCAGTAACCACCAGAGGCTCACCCCAATGATAGCGACCAGTGCCCAGCCTTGGTCTGGCGCATCTGCTCACCTGCTCCACCATCCCACTGCAGCCGACGCCCACCATGTTCTCTCTCGGCCACCTGCTGCTGACACCCGCCATGTTTTGCGTGCGCCCCCTGGTGGTCAGAACACGTCATAGCAACCGGTTGTTTGGTTGTTCCACTGTTCGGTCTATTTGCATATTAGCCTTTTATTATATAGGATTATTATTTTTATTTGAATTTTAGAGAGAGAGAGGAAAGGGGGAGAGAGAGAGAGAGAAGCATCTATTTGAGAGCAAAACATCAATAGATTGTCTCCCTACTGGGAATTGAACCCTTACAACTTTTTGGTGTACTGGACAACACTCAAACCAACTGAGCCACCCAGCCAAGGCATGGCTTAACCATTTTAAAGACACCCTGCTTCTAGGGAACACTGTAAAGTATATGATTGTCTAACCACTATGCTGTACACCTGAAACTCATACAAAATAATATTAAATGTAAACTGTGATGGAGAAAAAGTTTTAAAATAAAAAAATGTAGAAGAAAACTGTGGACACCCTGCTCCTCTGGGAAATTGCCATGCTGTTTTGTCTGGACGTTCAAGTGGAAAGGATTTAAGGTGGACCTTAGGAGGAGCTGTGCCGTGGGTCCCTCCGAGGTGCACTCCCAGTCAGGGCCTCTCTGATGGCCCCTGTTGCTGTCTGTGCTTCTCCCAGTGATGGGGCTCCCAGGCCCGTCTTCTGGGCTTAGGCTCGGACCCTTCCTGTGCATCTCTTCGTTCGTTTTGTGTTGAGTCTGTGCTGAAGTCACCCACGTGTTGAACACGGAATTATCTGTGATGAATAGGTCCTCAAATGGGCCCGAAATGACTACATTAACTTAACCCTGAGCCAAGACTCTCTCTCCTCTTCCGAACCAGGATAACAGAACTGCAGCATAACTGGAACAGCAATTTGAAAGGGCAGCAGAGACAACTAATCATTCTATAACGAGCAAGGGGAGAAGCAATACAAACAGAGCCCAAGGACGGCATAATTTCGCAAAGTCTTAGCGCTCAGCCAGACGGGTTCACAAAATAAACAAATGTTTTTGGTGATGGGGAGCTGACATACACATCATTTAAGGACAGTATTGAAACCAGGTTGGATGGATCAAGTGGTTACAGTGGTTACCTCAATAAGCTTCATTTCTTTGGGGACATGGAAAAGCTATTCTCTTTCTTTTTTTCTTCTTTTCTTGTGAAATGGGGCATTATTCTTAGAGATGTAATGGGAAATCCTTTTTTTTTTTTTCTTTTCCAGACTGGTGGCTGTGTTCTCTTTACTTTTTAATGCAGGACCATGCTTTGCAGGTGTTCTCTTTGAAATACAAGCCTATTCATGGTCTCTCTTCCTCTCTCTTCTTTCTCCCCAGCTCAGAAGGGGCAGCTGCTATAAAAGACGCTAACAGAGAACCCCATTTGCTTGTCATCAGGCATCACAGAAGATTCAGTCCTGATGTAAAATGCCCTCATTACCTGCTTTTTCTTCTAGTCCTATTGAATAGTAGTTGTGGAGTTGTTCCCTCTGATTCCCTCTTGTTTAGAAGATGCTGTGATGACAGAGAACAAGGCGGAGATGACGTCAGGAGGGGTGTTAAGAGCAAACTTGGGAGGTTTGCAGATGGGTGCTGAGTGAGTTATTCACTCCTTTTAGGTGAGAGGATGACCACTGTTTCGGCCTTTTTTTTTTTTTTTTTTTTTTTTTTAGGGGAAAACATGTCCCATGTCCCATGGAGCAAATGAACTCTGTTGCAGTGAGCAGGTGGTATAATCCACCAGCAAAAGTGGAAACTATAAAGTTCTGACCCAGTGAACTGGCTTCTGTGGGTCCGGTCTGGGCTATAGATGGGATGATGGCAGCATAGTTTCTTCCTCCTCCCCCTCCTTCTCCTCCTCCTCCTCCTCCTCCTCCTCCTTCTCTGAGAGAGAGAGAGAGGGGCGGGAGGGAGAGAAAGAAACATCAATAATGAAAGAGAATCATCCACGTTCTGCCTCCTGCACACCCCACACTGGGAATCGAGCCCGCATCCCGGGCATGTGTCCTGACTGGGAATCGAACCGCTACCTCCCAGCTCATAGGTCGACACTCAACCACTGAGCCATTCCGGCTGGGCTCTTCTTTTTTTAATTAAAAAATTTAAATTACTGGCCAACAGTTTAAAATCAGTGATTTCAAATAAAAATCGAATTCGGATTTCCTATTTAAAAATTTGAAGTTCTGGCCTTTATCACCATAGAGGTCATGATTTGCAGGAGGGGAGAAGACTCCTCTACAGGGGACACTTCTTTGTCTCGGGGCCACCAGTCTGCTTTGCTTATTAGAGCTACCTGTAAGACTGCTGTTAAGATTTCAGTTTACAACTACAATTAATGATGATAAAAACAATAATTGCTGTTACCTATTAAATGCTCACTGTGTGCCAGGCACTGTGCGAAGCAACATCTCGTGGATTATCTCATCTAATCATTACAACAGTCTTGTGACATTATTCCCAGTCACAGACGAGGAAACGGGGCACAGAGAGAATAAGGACTTGCTCAGAGTCCCAGGGCCGTGGACTTGGAATTTGAACCCAAGTCAGGTGACCAGGGAGCCTGAGTGTCCAATGCCACGAGCGTGCTGCACAGAATGTTCTAACAAAGTGATTCATTTAGGAATTTTTCCGAGTGGCTCTGTGGAAGGGTTGTCATCGTTTGCCCATTGCCTGGATGGAACCACTGAGACCGGCACTGAGTAGGTCTCCCAAAGTCAAGCTATAATGTAAAATGCAGAGCATGACTCACTATCTCTAAAGAGAGGACAGGCATGGACATGACCGTGCACTTGGGCATCATTGGTGAAGCTGGCCGGCTGGCTGTGGTGGAAGGACCCTCACCAAGGTTCCCACCGTCCCGGCACACCGAGCAGGGCAGGGGCCGCGGCACCTCCTCCATCTATAGCCTGGCAGCAGTGAGGCAGCATCTACAGGGTAATATTTTGATAAGTTGCTGATTTGTATTAAAATAATAATTACAGCTATAATTACAAGCACGATTTCAGCGAGACTCAGCTGCTGACGGTGAGAGAAAATAATTAACTGCATATTCTCTCGGAATGCAGTTGGAAGCCGGGCTTGGCCTTTCTCCCGTCTGTGGGTCCAGCACAGGTTTTGCTGCAGGTTGAAGGTCACGTGTGTCGCCAGATGCTGTGTACGCTAACAGTGTTGACGGCAGATTTCCGTGCGGGGAGGAGCTGGGAACCGGGTGAACGCCACCGTCCTTTCCCACAAACACGGAGGAAAACAGCCTGACCGCAATCTGCTGGCAGCGTCACCCCCTACACCCTGACATGCACCTCACCTGGAAGCAAATGATTAACAGCTGGCGGAAACGTGATGCAACTCTGCCCTCAGTGATTAAATCTTCCTCAGTACTCCAGCATTGACGGATACCTGGTCACAGCGAAGGATTCCGTTAATTTGATGGCCGTGGTTCTCTCTACATTTCTGTGTTTGAAGCGGACTGGGTGGTCCCGCCTTGATTTTCCTAAATTTCTCTTGAAGTAGCACAAAGTTGCAGGAGTCATGCATGTACAGCCAACCAAGTGGCCACGCTCGAGTAACCAGGACCCAAATCCAGAGCACAGAGCATGACAGCGCCCCTCGCCGCCCAGGATCCCTGTCATTCCCCCTCCCCCTCCCACCTCTCCAAGGGGAACCTTTATCCAGACTTCTGACCCCAGGAGTTGACTGTGGCCTCCATTTAGAGATGGCACCCTGCGGTAGGCACTCCTTTGTGCCAGGTTTGTTTTGCCTAGCATTGTGCGAGCTTCAGTTGTTGATGTGAGACTGTATTATGCTTCGGCAAACTCCAGCCCTGCTGCCAGATTCGGCCCCTGGTCTGCTCCTGTGGCTTGTGAGCTAAGAATGTTGTTTGCATTTTTAAATGTTTGGGGGGAAAGTGAAAAGAAGAATTGTATTTCGTGATGTGAGAAATAATGAAATTACATTTCAGTGTGCATACATTGGTTGGCACTTGGCCACATCCATTCAGGAACATTGGGGCCATGGCTGCTTTTGCTGATACTTGCAGAGTTGAGTACTCTCAACGAAGACCATGGTATGTACTATCTGAGCCTTTACAAAAAAGTTTGCTGAGCCCTGGCTGGGTGGCTCATTTGGTGGGAGCATCGTCCCGTACACCAAGAGGTTGCAGGTTTGATTCCTGGTCAGGGCACATACCTAGGTTGTGGGTTCAATCCCCGGTTCAATCCGGGGCGCATACGGAAGGCAACCGTAGATGTTTCTCTCTCACTCTCTCCTCCTTTCTCTCTAAAATCAATGAAATCATACACTCAGGTGAGGATTAAAAAAAAAAATTGTATGAGTTTGCTGACCCTGTATCTGTATTGTTTCATGTATTTGTAATTGTTTACTTATATCACTATATCATATTTCATTGTGGAATATACTACAATTTACAAAAAATGCTGCTTACAGGAATTTGGAAGGTTTCCAATTTGGAACCATTACAAAGGTCACTGCTATGAACATTCTCGCTTGTGTCTTTTCGGTAAACAAATGTTTGGGGAACGTTACTGTCGGGTATATATCTAGGGGAGGGATTGTTTTAACCAGTGTTGTTTGTTTGTTTTCAAACTGTAAGAGAACGTTTATTTAGAAAGTCACAGAGGTAGAAGTGAGCTGTAGAAGAAATGGGTTCAGGCAAGAAGTTACAGAGGCAAAGAGAAGGGCCCTCGGAGCTTAGGAGAGAGAGGCCAGGAAAGGGCACCCAAGGGAGGGATTGCTTTGACAAGTGCATTTTAATTCGGAAGTCTTACTTTTCCTACTAGAGAATAAGCCTTGCTGATACTTTCATGTGTTGAAACTCTGGACCAAGGCTGACTTTCAAAAAAGTAATTCGTCTTGCAAAACAGAGGGTCAGTCGAACCACAGTTCGTTAATGGATGCCCGCTCGTCCATCTCAGTGCCTTCACGGAGATTGGGAACAAGCCCCCTGTTGTCTGCTTTCGTTGCTTTTGGAACTGGTGCCATCATGTAATTCCTCCTACTGCAACCCTGTTGTCCAAAGGACTCTGTGCAGCAAAACAGGTCTGGCAGAATCAGGAGGGCTTTTATTTTTCCGATGTCACTTTCTGCTTTCAGTGACCTCTGTTTATCTCCAGTTGCTCTTGCTAGCAGGGAAGCAGATGAATCCAGCTCTCCATCCCAAGAAGCTCTCCATCCCAATAAGCTCTCGAGCCTACAGTAGCATGTGTCATTTTACAGAGCAACACTGTGCTGAAATATCACTTCGGGCGCTGCGTACCTTGTCCGTGGCCACAGCATTGGAGCTCAGGGATTCCCCCGAGGGGGTGTCTGCGTGGGTGTTGTCAGTATTGTTTAACAGCGCCGGTCCCGCTCAGTTCCTGCGTGCCGGTCCTCTTCCATTTGCTGTCCCACTTTTGCAGGCAAAGGCACTGACAGGGCTGAGAGAAGAATGTCAGGATTCCCTAGGATCCACCCATCTTTCAGGTTTGCTTGGCCCTGGCTGGAAAATGACTTAATATTTTCTTTCTGGGGCTTCCTGTCAGCCTCCTCCTCCTAGACAGCCCACTTTCCAGGAGCAAAGTCCTGCTTGTTTTAATCCGGCCTCCTGCCTGTGCCTTGTGCAATTTATAAACTTAAGGAATGTCACAAGAGAAGACTTTCAGCTGCTATTTTAGTATTTTTTTTTTTTTGAAAGACAATTGGATTCAGTGGTGAAGGGTTGAGTGGAATTGAAGCCCCAGTCTCAGCCAAAATTCATGTGGTGTGTGACTTAGTCTCTGGCAGCCTCAATTTTAGTCTTTAAAAGAGGGATGCAGAGCTGCAATGGGTATGCTTCTCAGCTATGGAATTCTAATAAAAGAAATTTAATCTTTAAGTTCTGGTAGTTTTGCTCCTCTTCTCCACCTACCCCCACCCCACTCCAAGCTTGTTTACTTTCTTTGTTTGGATATTTAGTTCTGAAAAGATAAAACTTTTTTTTTTTTTTTTGATAAGCATTCTATGAAACTCTTTACAAAGATGTGTGTGTGTATTTTAGGAGATGGCCTTTTCTTTTTAAAGACTATTTGCTAGATGTTCCAAGATGCCCCAATTAAAATTGACGATTAATTCATCTCAATAGATTTCAAAAGTAGAAATCTCCCAGGCCTCATTCATAAAACAGTAAGATGTATTAAAAAGTTAGTCTCTATAAGGCAGTCCCTTTGAAAATCTAAACAAACAAAAACTCCTCATCTAAATAATTCTTTTAGAAGAAGCCAAACTTGGAATTTCAGATTATAGGGTGATTCATGAAAATGAAATAGCTCATATCAAAATCCACAGTTTTGGATGAGGCCAAAACTGTGCCCCAAGGACAATTAATAGCCTATTTTAAGAGCACTTTAGCTTTTGACATGAAACACAACAGATGAAAATGATTAATAATCACAGTTATTTTTTTTAAATATTGGGAATAAACTGAAATAAAGTAGGAGAAGGGCATGAAAATATAAAAGCAGAAATTCGTGAAACAGGTCACAAATGCCATAGCACTTCCTTGCAAGATTCACTAATGACTCAACAGTACAAAATGTTAATCTAGTTCCTCCTGGGTTAGACTCTGTGAACAGGCTGTGTGTTCCTAACTCCAATTGGTTGCTCAGTGCTTGTTGTTGCTACTGAGTAAAGGAAGAGTGGGTAGCGGGAGGAGTCACTGCAATTTCACGTTCTTGGTGGGGTGGATTAGGAGAAGTTCTCTCCTGGCCTGCCCACATCAAGGCAGGGCAAACCCTATGCACTTTTTTTCTACTGACCAACTTCCTCTTCTTGCTTTTAACAATAATAAGGCTGGCAGGACATTTTGTTATTTTTTAGAATACATGGATTCTCCTGCATGTTCCCAGAGATCTTTGCGTCCAGGTTTGATTGCCTTCGTAGGTCTTGTAAAGACAGTGTTCTTCTCCTTATCCTGGAGTTTACCTGTTGGGGTTGGAAGGGGACTGGAGAGTGGACCTGGACCCTGGGAAGACAGGAAAAGGGCTTCTATCTTGCTGAGCACCGGTTACTCTGACAGAAACAGGAAGTCAATTTGTTGTTTGGGCATCAGCTTTGATGTACTCCCAGCAACATTCACTGGTAATCTTCCGGGTATCATGTGCTAGGTGTTTTACATGAGCATGGACATTCACAATACTCATTCATTCAACAGACATTACGGAGGGGCTGCTGTGTGCCAGGCACTGTGCTAGGAACAGTGAGCCAAACAGGGTCCCTGCCCACTTGTAGCTCCTGTCCTGGTGGAGGGGACAATGAGTAGTGGAGGGGGAGGGGTCATCCTCAAGGCAGGCTTCCCTGAGGAGGTGACATTTAAGATGAAGTGAATAGAAGGTGTTCAGGCATGGGTCAGAGGAGGAAGGGCATAAATGTCGCTGGGGAGAGAACAGGCAGGGCCGCAGGGGCTTCCGGGCCACTGGAAAGCATTCTCTTGTGTAAGGTTTCCTGCAGCCCTGTTAGTGGATACATCATTCCCGTTTTCCCAAAATCTAAACTCATGCACTGATTTAGTCATTGGGAGGTGGGCCTCCAACAAATGAAAACAGTTCACTGTTGGTTGTACGGGACGCTTCTGTCTCCCTGGTCTTTTTAGAGCTGCTCTGCCTTTACTGCCAGCCCGGCTCCAGCAGAAAACACTCCAGTCTCTGCAGGGCCCACCCCTTCCAGAATGTTGTCCCCAACTCGGAGCTTTTTTCTCTTCTTTCATCTCCATATCCAAACCCACCTGTTCTGTGTGCCATCCTCAGGGCCTGCGTTTGATGACGGTGTCCTGCACCAACCCAGGCCTGGTAACATCAACCTAGTGAAATGGCATAGAGAGGGGACTGCTGGCCCTGGGCCTGGTGGCCACATCTGTCTGCAGTGGAGGGCTATGCTGGGCTGGGATGGCTCACACTTGGACTTCCAGGAATTGGGACACCCAGGGACCAGTCCTTGTTCAGCATGTCACCTGGCGTGGCTGTGGGTAGCCTCTCCTGGCTTCTGTCTCCCCACCTTTACAGTGAACTAAGGGATGACTAGGTCCCTTATGCTCTGCAGTGGTTCGTCTCTTACGGTTTCCTGTGTCCGAGTTGCACATGTCTTTCCTCGTCCCAGCTGTCACCCACACCCAGCAGAGGGAGTTGCTAGGATCCTTACCCCCTACTCCGTGTGTACAGGTGGCTGTATTGGTGTGGCCCTGTGCAGAAAGGGGCCTTATCCCCACCCCCACCCCCTGCCAACCTACCTTCCTGTCACCTGATGATAAACTCCAGTCCCTTAAGAGCTTATTGGCATTCCCATTGGCCCATAGCTGGTCTCTGGCCCACTTACTCTGGTATCCCCGATACTGGGACAGTAAATGGCACATTAGCAGTTGCTCAGTACATGTTGCTGATTCCTTCAGAAATTGTCTGAAAGATCAGATGAAGAAATCCTCAAAGAGCAAGAGCTTTGGATCCCCTCTTTAAAAATATGTCTTTATTGATTTTTAGGGAGAGAGGAAGGGAGAGGGTTAGAGAGATAGAAACATTGATGAAAGAGAAACATCATCGATTGGCTGCCTCCTGTACACCCCACACTGGGGATCGAGCCCACAATACGGGCATGTGCCCTGACCAGAAATTGAACCGTGACCTCCTGGTTCATGGGTTGACACTCAACCACTGAGCCACACATGCCAGGCTGGATCTCCACTTTAAAGTGACTTTTCAAGATCTAAATGTCAACGATATTTCTAGAACTTAGGATCATGTGTTAATATGGTTTCTTGTCAACTCCTCAACCATCCTGACAAGTTGACTTTGTGTTCTTAGTACCTGATGCAGAGGCCTGTGGTGAGGATGTTGATGATGACATATAAAATAATAATTAAAGAATAGCAAACAGTAGCAGCTTCCATTTATTAAGCTCTTACCATGTGCCAAACATTTTACGTTTAATGCTTTTAACACCCTGTGATGTGTGCATTGTTGAAGTCACTATTTTGTGGATAGAGGAAGTAGGGCACAGAGAGGGGAAGTAATTATTTCAAGTCTGCACAGCAGGTAAGGGCCATTCTAACCCAGGCGGGCTGGCATGGAGCCCGTGCTCTTAACCAACATGTTCCCTCATGCTAAGCCCTCTTGATGTGACTGAGAATTGAAGGTTACCTGTCCCACCTGCTGCTTGTCTGGGAGGCCTCTGCGGCAGGTGTTCAATTGGCTTCTGCCCTCTTTGGGGTCTTCTATTCTCCATGCCCACAGAGGGGGAGGGGATGAGAGGCTGGCTACTGCAGTCAGAGCCTTCACTCAGGATGGGGCAGCAGACTTGACCCATCCTCCACGGGCACGCTCAGCCATCCCACTGCAGATGCAGGAGGAGAGTTCAGAGGAGAGACATGAACTTGGCCTCACTCTAGGAAGATGATGATGTACCCTCCAGGTTTAATGGAACTGTTCCGCGTGTGTGTGTGTGTGTGTGTGTTGTGTGTGTGTGTTTGTGTGTGAGAGAGAGCGCGCACAGGGACATGGCATGACCTTTCTATGCCACTCCTCTCTTGTTCCCCCAGATGTCCCTGTTTGTCTCAGTTGGAGGATGCACTACAATGGAATAGGTGAGCACATGAGCTCAGAGTCTGAGTTCAGATCCTGGCTCTGTAGCCATCTATGTGAGTTTAGACAGCTTAGGCAGGCTCTCTGTGCCTCAGTTTCTTCATCTGTCAATGGGGAGGATAATGGTATCTACTTCAGAGGGTTGTTGGGAGGAATGAGTAGTTCACTTAGAACAGTTCCTGGCACATAGTAATTATCATACAGTGCTTATTATTATTACTGTAAATCTGGGGAAGCAGAAGAGGAGGGGGAGGAGAGGGAGGAATTAGAGGAGGGGAGTTGCCTGGCTGACTCTACCTCCTTCTTTCCTTCCTCCCACTGGACTGGATCCCATCCCAGCTCAATTATGAGTGAGTCTGTGGCTTTAAGTCAGTCACATAACCTCTCTGTGCCTGCTTTCTCACCTAAGATTAATATAGTGATTGTAATAATAATAATAATAATAATTGACCTCACTTTAAGATGCATGTGTTTTATATTTAGTAAATAGTATTTCTGATATCTGGGATGATAAGTGATGTATACATTTCTTTGACATTCCCTAACATACCCTATTGCCCTAAAACTGTTATTTAATCAGTGTTGCATCTCGGTAGTGACAGCGTCTTAGATTTCAGTAAAGAGGACACACTGTCTGTGATGTGCCAGGCAAGGTGCTGAGTGTTTTCACGTGTGCCATTTTATTTAATCCTTACCGTAGCTCTAGGGGGTGGGTACTATTACTCTTCCATTTTACAGATGTGGAAACTGAGGTTTGGAGAGAGAAAGAGTAGCTTGCATAGAAGGTGATGCTTGTTTAAGCAGCAGGGCTAGTGCTCAACCACCAGATGTTTCTGATACCATCACATGCCCGAAGGTTTTTTTCCAAGGGCGCCAGATAGCATCTCTCTCTTTCTTCCCAGGATGTGGGAATGTGCTCCTGACGACAGCCTCAAGGTTTTTGGAGGAAAACTGCTCATGGTGGTCCCATTGTCTCATAAGCTCCTGCCAAGTAGTAAACCTTCTTGACCGAGAACTTGGCAGGGCGACAGCATGTCTGGGAGACCCTCACAAGTTGTGCTTTTACAGAACACAGTGTTTCCAGAGCCCAAAGCATTTTATGAAATAACGTGGGATTTATCCCAGAGCCTGGCAGAGCGTCTGGAATTCTTGAGCCCTATTTTCCAGTTGGATTAAACTGAGGTCAGACGTTCTGCCCCAAAGGCTGATGTGAGTCACACAGGCTTGGGGCAGCCTTTCCAGGTCCTGGGCCCTGAAGGCCCTTCCCCACCCATCTCTCCGCCCAGAGCCGAGGTGGGTAGTGGTTGGCAGGCTGCGGGGGTCTTTAGGGAAGGGAGGAAAGAAACAGCGGGTCGCTTGGCAGCTTAGAGCAGGGCTGTTGGGCAGAGTCCAGAAATTATCTTGCTAACAGTGACAGTCTATGAGTTTGTGGGAAGCGAGGTCGTGAATAATTGATTGCCGCTAACTGAGTTGTGAAAACCATTTTCTGAGATTCCAATCTGCAGTCGCCAAGGGAGGGAGTAGACAGGAATGGCTTCCTTCTCCCTGGAGCCCAGGGGGCATCCTGAGGCCCCATTTTATCTGCCTAGTGAGCTACCATAGCCTCTGAACGAGGGGTAGTGCTGGCTGCCCCGAGCCCTGTGGAAGGACCAGCTGTGGGGTTGGCCCGGAGGAGGGGTGGCCTCGGTGCTGGTGGAGTTGGGCTGTTTCCCACTGAAGGTCTGTCGAGCCTCCTCTGAGTGTGGGTCCCCGGGTTGTCTCAAATGCGAAGCAACTCCCTGAGCCTTCAGAAGGGTTTCATTGGAATGCTGACTTGGGAGCCCTTCCCCCACCTTCCTGTGGCCTGACCAACCGCAGAACTGAGAGCAGATGTAGATGTTTCTGAAAGTGGACCTGACCCCCAAGATTGGGAGGAGCATTGTGTGTGTGTTTTTCTTTCTTTAAAAAAAAACATGTTTTCATTAATTTTAGAGAGAGAGGAAGGGAGAGGTAGAGAAACATTATTGATGTGAGAGGCTAACATCCATCAGCTGCCTCCTGCACACCCCTGAGTTGGAAACCCAAGCATGTGCCCTGACTGAGAATCAAATCGAATTAGCTATCCTTTGGTACCTGAGATGATGCTCAACCAGCTGAGCCACATCAGCCAGGGCAGGGGCACTGTGTTTCTGAACAGGACACCTTGGGGCTTGTCTAGCCCCCTTCATTTCTAGCAGAGGCAGCATTGCCTGGTCATTAGGAGCCCAGGACCTGGGCTTGAATCCTAGACTCCCTCCTTACTATGTGTTTGAGCTTGGACCAGTCATGTTACCTCCGCCTCAGTGTTTCTTCTGTAAGATGGGGATGACAGTGGTCCCTACTCCAGAAGTTTATAGTAACAGTTGACTAAGTTAGTATTGAGACGTAAAAATAAATGACACAGCCTATATAAAAAAGGGTAATATGCAAATTGACCAAACGGTGGAACGACCGGTTGCTATGATGTGCACTGACCACCAGGGGGCAGATGCTCAACGCAGGAGCTGCCCCCTGGTGGTCAGTGCACTCCCACAGGGGGAGTACTGCTCAGCCAGAAGCCAGCTCAAGGCTGGTGAGTGCAGCTGCCGTGGCGGGAGCCTCTCCCACCTCTGTAGCAGCGCTAAGGATGTCCACCTGATGGCTTAGGCCCACTGGGGAGCGGGCCTAAGCCGGCAGGTAGACATCTCCTGAGGGCTCCCAGACTGCGAGAAGGTGCAGGCCAGGCTGAGGAAGGCCCCCCCCCCCGCCCCAGTGCAGGAATCTCGTGCACCAGGCCTCTAGTGCATACATAAAATAAAGCCACAGCCGTTGTCTCCTTTGTCCTCTTAACAGCTCCATGAGGAAGGTAAGATGAAAAAGGATGGACAGGCAGGCAGAGAGATTCACTGCCGATCCTGGGTTCAAACCCTGATGCCATCACATGGCAGCTGTGAGACCCTGTGCGGCCCTGCTCAGTGCTGCTGGGCCCTTCAGACCTTTGCTTTCTCCTGTGGAACATGGGCTGATGGCAGCTGTCCTACTGAGTGGTGGGAACATGGATGGTCGTTCATTCTTCCGTTCGGTAAATATTTACTGAGTGCCTTGTACCTTCCAGGCGCCGTTCTGAGAGTTTGAAATATGTTGCAGCACAAACAGTGGCCCCTGCCTTGTGGAGTTAACATTATACAAGAGTAGGCAGATAGTAAGTAATAAACATTTTAATAGATGCATAAACACTCTAGAGCAGGGATTAACAGATTTTCTGTAAATGACCAGATAGGAAATATTTTAGGCTTCGTGGTCTATACGGTCCACTTTTACTTAACTCTGTCTTGGAAGTGTGGTGACAGCAGCTGTGGGCAGCAGGCATGGGGGCGAGGTGCCCTCTGAGGACAGGGAATGGTGGGGCTTACTGACACCATCTGGAAGGCGCTGTGTCTCAGGGCACAGCCTTTCCCATCACTGCCTTCCCCTATGGCCGTGGTCGGCAAACTGCGGCTCGTGAGCCACATGCGGCTCTTTGGCCCCTTGAGTGTGGCTCTTCTACAAAATACCACGGCCTGGGCGAGTCTATTTTGAAGAAGTGGCGTTTAGAAGAAGTTTAAGTTTAAAAAATTTGGCTCTCGAAAGAAATTTCAATCGTTGTACTGTTGATATTTGGCTCTGTGGACTAATGAGTTTGCCGACCACTGCCCTATGGGACTGTGCTGGACATAGCGGGAGGCTGATGGGACAAAGATGGGGAGATGGTATGTTGGGGGCTTTAAGGACCAGAGGTGAAGGCTGCTTTCTGGGTGAGTCTGAACTAGTCGGCTTAGTGCTGACCTTGGGCCAGAACTTCCTTTATCCTTGTGTCCCCTTAAACCTTTTCTTCTTCTTTCTCCTCTCCATTACCCGAGCCTGACCAGGGCCCCTCTGTGTCCCTGACCCCCTGTCTCTTAAAGGGATGTGGACTCCTTCCCTGTGGTCCAACCCTGAGGAATCAGGGGCCTGTCGCTCACAGTCAGATGCCCAAAGACCAAGCAGAAGTTTTCCGGCGGCTTCTCTTCCTTCTCAGACTTGCCAGAGCGCCTTGATTAACCCTACAGTGTCGCTAACCCTTATGGGGAAACTGCAATAGAGGGAGAATCTGTGGTTTGCAGCCTTCTTGTCAGGAAAGTGATAGTGGCCTTGAGTCTCCTTGTGGGGTTTCAGCCTGGGCTAGTGGACGTGTCTGCTGGGAGGCTGCTGCACGGCCTTCCTGTGAGCCCACGCCGGGTGGGGGCGTGGGCTGGCCGGGAAGCAGAGTTTGTGCAGAGAAAAGCTGTCCCTTCCTCTGCACAGTGCAGTCCTAGACTGGGGAGCAGGGCTTCGCGAGCAGGTCACTTTGTATAGCGCCCAGCCTGGCGTGCACGGTGGGCCTGGGTGCTGCCTGCCACCCACATTTTATAGCAGGAGGTCACCTTCCCTGGGTACCCTGCCCTCTCACTTCCAAGTCTGAAGAGCTCGCCGGGACTCTCAGATCCGTGGGTGCTCACCTGGGCCCACTGTTTGGCTGATCCCCGTGGCCCGAGGCTCAATTTTCTGTTGGGAGTTGGAAGAGACTCTCCAGCAACCCTGGAAAGCCTAACACTATGCAAGGCATCGCCCCGCACCTCCCAGAGAGCTGTCTTCCTGCTCGTGTCCAAACTTTATAAGAGTCCCCCCTCTTTATCCTGTTAAAAATAAACACCGTTTTCTCCGCTCCCTTCAGATGCTGATTGTGCCCCAGAGAACAAGCATTTGTGTTTCCTCCAAAGGGAGATGAATAAACAAACTGTACACAGCTGTTTCTCCTCTGGTGACAGGATTCAGACAATAGACCCTCTGAGGGTATTAATCAGCTGCCTTTTCCGCTGCAACTTTGCATCACAGGCCACCGAGGAGCCACCCTGCTGGGGTGATGTGGCTGCGACTTCCTGAACAAGCAGGGGGAGTCACTCCACAGAGGCCCGTGCAGGCCTGGTGGCAGCTGCCACCTCAGCACAGCCCCGTGCGGGCCTGTGCACTTTCCAAACAGATGTGCAGACAGCTGCTGGGAAGGCTCTCCTTTCCTCACCTGTAACCTCTTGAGGGGGATCCTTGGTTATAAACGTGGCCTCCAGCAGACTCTATTTATTTATTTATTTTTAAATATATTTTTATTGACTTCAGAGAGGGGGTGAGAGAGAGAGAGAGAAAAAGAGAGAGAGAGAGAGAGAGAGAGAGAGAGAGAGAGAGAGAGAAACATCAAAGATGAAAGAGAACCATTGATGGGCTGCCTCCTACTGGGGATTGAGCCTGCAACCGGGCATGTGTCCTGAACCTGGAATTGAACTGTGACCTTTTGGTTCATAGGTTGACACTCAACCACTGAGCCACACCGGCCGGTTTAGCAGACTCACTTTATATGGTCACCTCTTTCTTTGAAAATGTATGACATTCACTCAAATACTGCTGTCTTCCAGGCACTGTGCTAAGTTCTTGGGATAAGTCAGTGACCGGTATTTAATTCAGGAGATATTTATTGAGCACCTACTATTTACACACACTGTACTAGGTTCTGGGGACCTATCTGTGAACATTGGAAAATGATGCCCTCCCTTCATCCATCCAGTCCTTCAGTCCTTATTTCAACACACATTTACTGAGCACCTACTATGTGCCAGGTACTGTTCTCGGTACTTAATTAAATGGTGAACCAGATCAGCAAGGTCCCCACATTCTCTAGCAGAGGAGGATGGACCATCAATCATAAATCTATGAATAGGATCAGTTCAGGTAGCACATAGCTCTTACAAAAATGAAGACGTATGTGAGAGAGGGTGATGGCGATGGGGTGAGGCTGGTTCAGCGGGGGTGGCCAGGGAAGGCCTCTCCAAGGAGGTGACATTCACACTCACACCGAACATGAGATGGAACCAGCTACAGGGAAGTAGCTTCCCAGGCAGGAGGCATAGCAAATGCGGAGACTGGGCCAAGTTTGGGGTTCAAAGGAGTGAGAAAGGGCCCGTGTGCCTGAGTGTATTGAGTGTGGGAAGTGTGGGTGAAATAGGAGGGAGGGGTCAGCGGGGCTAAATTGCATGGAACTTGGAGACCAGGGCAAGGAGTTCAGATTTTATTCTGAGTGTATGGGAAGTCATCAGGGAGTTTAAAGCAGGGGGGATGGTCAGCTTTGAGCTTAAAAAAAAAAAAAAAATCCCTCTGCTGTAGACATGATGACAAAATGCAGTGTGGTTTTCTAGATTGGATCCTGGACCAGAAAAGGTCATTAGTGGGAAAAGTGGTAAACTCCAAATGGAGCCTACAATTTAGTGTTTTAGTTAAATCATGTATCACCCACGTCGACTTCTTGGATTTGACACATGGACCAGGGCTACAGGTGGACTTTCGGGGAGCTGGGTGAAGGGTACATAGCAACCCTCTGGACTACTTTGGCAACTTTTCTGCAAATCTAACATTATCTCAGAATAAAGATTTTCTAAGATCCCTCTGGATATTAGGTATGAGGGGGAGCACGGAAAGAAGGCAAGAGCGGAGGCAGAGAGACCAGCTAGCGGCTTTTGAGGTCAACCAGATGAGGGACTGTGGCAGGGCAAGCAGAGGGGTGATTTCTGACCTGGGAGAGGGGGTTCCTCCTTAGCTGCGTGATGGGTCCTAGGAAAAAGTCCGGGTCCCAGTGTGAAGGCTGTTGGGCAGGAGGAATGCCCCCTTACTTGTGGGAGGGTCAGCTCTTTGTTCTATTCCAGCCTTCCACGGATTGGACCAGGCCCACCACATTAAGGAGGGCAATTTGCTTTACTCAGTCTACCAATTCAACTATGAGTCTCCTACAGAAACACCTTCAAAGGGACACCCAGAATAATGTTTGACCAAATGTCTGGGCACCTCGCAGCCCAGTGGAATGGACATATAAAATTAACCTCCTCAGTCACAAGGGGAGGGCAAAACTTTTGATATTTAAACTCCGGCAGCTTGTTTTTGGGTCATGTGCACAGGGTTATTGCAGAGAGCTGATCTTATCCTCCTTTTGAGCTGACTCTATCTTTATCCTCAGCCATTATCTGGCACTTACTGTTGCTGTGGATTTCCTTAGGGAAGACTTAATCTTATTCATATCTATTCTTGCTGTTGCTGCTTAGAGTACTTGATTTTTTTTTTTTTAAGGGAATTGCAAGTGGAGGCAAGTCTTTAAGGAATTAAAGCAAGGGACAAAAAACCCAAATGCTCTTACAGCCAGGCAGGCAGCTAGGTGTGTTCTCCAGGACAGGTGCAGGGCGGTAAGGAGTGGCGAGGACTGGGGCGAATGAAGAAGGAATGCTTTGCCCCGAGTGGACAGTGGCTCCTTGGCTCCAGCTGCCTGTGACTGTGAGAAAATCAGGCCCAGGGTTTTCTGCTCTTTAACCCCCAAATTTGGATTTCTCAGTGTAATCTGTAATACATGTGAACAATGAATTCAAATTTATTTATTTTTCATAACACCCTGTGTGAACCAAACAAAACATTTCCATGGGCTGGATTTGTTTCATAAACCTCTTTGCAACTGATTATGGATTAAATAGTGATGGCGAGACTTACAATAATTTTAACAAAATAGCTAACATTTATTTAATGCTCACAGTGTGCCTAGCATGATTTAAAGACCCTAACTATGTTATATCATTCGGTTGTCAGAATAGGGGTAGGTGCGGTGTTATTCCCATTTCACAGATGAGGTAAGTAAGGTGGTCACCCCGTAAATAGTAAGTGTTGGAACTTGGCTTTTCTGGATCAATAACCTTTGCTTAAATTCCTATGTGACTCTGGCTCCCTTGACCCCAAGGTGTGAGATCCACACCCACTGGAAATATCCAGCCTGGGTTATCACAGATCATAGCTGAGAGCCAAGGAGGAGATTACACAAGGAAGTGCATATTTTAGTGGGCAACCATGTGCCATAGACCATGCTAAGCACGTTCAAATATAAATCCCTCGAACCCTTACATTGGTTCAAAGAGCTGGATCTTATTATCCAGATTTTGCAGATGAGGAAGTAAGATTCTGTTTCTGTTTCCCTGAGGTCACACAGCTAGTGAAGGGCAAGGCGGGGCTGGACCACGGGTCCATGGTCTCTGCAGCTTGTGGTCTTGCTCCTCTTCCACATAACTAAGATCCAAGCACGAGCCACAGCTGATACACATAACTAACAGCGTCCAGTTGCACTGACTACGACCATATGGACCCTCACTCAGTCACCCTGATATTTACAGTTTATTGCTTACGTGTGTGATAAAATAGTAGACATATAACAGCTCTTAAAGTTTTCATGTTGAAATTGTTCTCAGGGAAGTTTTTGTTCTCTTTGTATATTAATTGGTCCGGCAATGGTGGTGTTCATGTCTGTTTTCACAAAATGAGCACAGATTCATGTAATGCCTTGAGATCGGTAACCTAGTTTTGGCTCTGCAATCTCCAAATGTCCTCTCACCTACCTTGGTCTTTACGAAATACAAAGAAGTTTACCATCTGTACTTTCAGACCGGTGTTTGCCACATCATGGGATATGTATTCTTAATAGTATTCAAATCGACTGTAAGGACTGTATGTGGCACTGTATTAATTACCTAATGCTGCATAACAAATTATACCAAAACTTAGTGTCTTAAAAAAACAGATATTTATCATCTCACAGTTTCTGTGGGTCAGGGATCAAGGAGCAGCTTAGCTGAGTGTTCTGATTCACGGTCTCTCTTGAACCTTTCTTTCTGAAATTTTCTCAATGAGTATGTATTCGTTGAATCAGAAAAGATGAACGTTATCTGTTCATTCTGCATTCGAGCTGATTGCCAGAGCTGTGGTCTCATCCAAAGGCTCAACTGGGGAAAACCATTTTTTACCTCATTTACATGTTCGTTAGCAGGTCTCAGTTTCTCATAGGTTGTTGGGACTGAAGCCCTCAGGTCCTTGCTGGCCGTGAGTTGGAGGCCTCTTTTAGCTCCTCACCATAGGGAAGCACCCAGTGTGGCCAGTGATCCAGGGAAGAGGGCCCATGGGAGAGGGAGAACCGAATGGAAGCTGCAGTCTTTTTATAACATGAAATAGCTTCACTTCTTCCATATTCTGTTCATGAGAATTGAGTCATTAAATCCAACTCACCCTCAAGGGGAGGGATTTGCACAAGAGTGAGAATGGTCCTGTTCAGAATGTCTGCCCTGCATCCCTCCCCAAGAGGCAACCAGTAACAGCATCTTTACTGCAAGTGCTGTGAAGGATGACTTGGCCCTGAGGAAATGATGCTGGAGCCCAGGAAAGTGAACCTCTCTGGGTTTTTGACACTAGCCAGCTTTATGTTCTTCACGCTTCGGAACGGTCCCCTGCCCCCAAGAACCACTTCCGGTAAATGGTGCATGGAGAGAGGTTCTTCGAAGGAGTGATCTCCTCTTTCTCCTCTCTTCATCTAGATAACTGCTCCATGAAAAGCTGTCAGACTTGTTGGACCTGGTGGTATTTGTCCAGGGCAGTGCTCAAAGGAGATAATTCCTAGTGTTATGCTGTGGACACGTGTGTGTGCCGGGCAGATGGGGTGACATCGTGCACATGGGCTTCACGCGGGACCATTCCTGGAGCAGCCCCAATAAACATTTGGTACAGATAAAGATCCCTTGTCCCGAAATGCCTTCTTGGTTTCAGTGGAGCCAACTATAATTGGAGGCAGAAGATGCTGGGTTTGAAAAGTGCGTGTCTGTGGCCACATGTGGGAGTTCAGCCCAGGGAAATGCCATTAAAGTGGGAAGCAGGCAGCTTGTACCCGACATGGGCCCAGATGGGCCCAGACTTCTTGCCTTCCTGTCTGAGATGTCAGGATTTTGGCAAACATGCTTTTTTTTTTTCTTTTTCCTTGACATAATCTTCGGTGTTCTTTGCAGCAGAGTGTTGCAAATGTGACCTTGGGACTGAGAGCCCTCCGTCATGTGGTCTGCATTCCTAGCCAGGCTTCACTCAGTTTTCCTCTCTGTTCCACGGGACCCATAATATTGGCCTGCCACAAAAGGGCCTTGTGATGGTTGGATGAGATAATGTGGTAGATCATTTTGCACGGGCCTGACACCCAGGAAGTACACAGAGGGTCAGTATTTTTACTGTTGTGAGGATCATTATCCCGCCATCTCAAATGGACGGTCTTCCAGACTGTTCTCTGTGGGAAGCACAAATGTTAGGAAGTGAGTGAAATGTCTTCATTTCCCTCGTGTGACCCAAGCAGTTATATAAAACCCTACTCTGCTATATTACAGACTTAACAGAAATGCTAATTTTACAAAAAGGAAAGTGCCAGCGGAGACTTAAATTGTGTTTCTGAGCTGTTATGCAATTCTTCAGTGCATCTCATTTAATCATAATATATTGAGGACACGTCTTAGCTCCGTGGTCATTTGAATAGATTCCTTTCTGGACTCCCTACCTCTAAACCCAGGAAATTCCTCAGGGTAAATTTCTGCTTTCCATTTTTATCGAATGACCTTGTTCCCAGCCCAGAGCTTAAACGCCGAGTGTGATTGCTTTAAATAAGATGGTCAAATTAGATTTAGCAGACACTGACTGAGCCCCTACTGTGTCCAACCAGCATGTTTAGAGGCTGATGGTGCCAACGGGACGTCAGAGCCACAGCACACTTCCCTGAAAGGCAGCGTGGCGACGTGGTTGAAAGTGGAGACTCTCTGCCCAGCTGGCATGGCTCAGTGGTACAACATCGACCTATGAACCAGGAGGTCATGGTTTGATTCCTGGTCAGGGCCCGTACCCAGGTTGTGGGCTGGATCCCCAGTGTGGGGCATACAGGAGACAGTCGATCAGTGATTCTCTCTCATGATTGATGTTTCTACCTCTCCCTCTCCCTTCCTCTCTGAAATCAATATATCCTATCTAATAAAGAGGGAATATGTAAATTGACCATCACACCATCCCAAAGATGGCGGTGCCCATAGCCACAAGATGGCGGCACCCAGTCCCCTCAGCCCCGCTGTGGGGAAGTGGGGGGTGGCAGGCGAACGGTGCGGCTGGACCCGCCCTCAGCCCCCCAGCCTCCCAGCGCTGGCCCGAGGTGCAGGTAACCAGGGCCGGCTGAGGCTTGCACTGCTGGCAGTGGCAGCAGCAGAGGTGTGATGGGGCGTTGCCTTCCCCTGATTGCTGAGTCGCCTCCCACCCCTGAGGGCTCCCGGACTGTGAGAGGGGGCAGGCCGGGCTGAGGGATCCCCCCTCCAGTGCATGGATTTTCATGCACTGGGCCTCTAGTGTGTGTGTGTGTGTGTGTGTGTGTGTGTGTGTGTGTGTGTGTGTGTGTGTATTATATATATATATATAAAGAAATTGGGGACTCCGGAGCCAAGCAGCCTTGTTCAAACCCCTCCACCTCTTCCTTGCTGTGTGACCTTGGGCAGATCATTTCCGCTCTCTGAGCCTCTATTTCCTCATCTATACAGTGTGCCTATTAATAGCTGCCTACTTTTAGGTGGAAATAAATGAAGACGTGTCATTTCTTGCCTCTTGTGGTACATAAAAACCATGTAATAATTGTGCACAACTTCTAGCCCCAGGAGGAAAGTCAAGTCAGTTAGAGACTCTTTAGACCAGGACCACCGGATGGCGGCTGCTGCTTTAGACAGTTCAGCGCGGAGTGAGGGCACTGGGTTTCTAGGGCTCCGATTGCCTTTGGCCACCATGGGTCTTGTCCCGGGGAAGCCATGCTGTCTGCACCATACCATGGGCATTGGGCACCCACCCTTCCCCGGCCCCTTTGCCCTCTGCGTGTTCCTCCCCAGCCTGTGATCTCCTGTGGGCGGGGCCTGCTCTGTGCAGCTCACCTTGGGAAGCCAGCTCCTGGCATGGAGCCCGGCACATGGGGGATTTTGTAAATTTGGGCTGAATGAATTATTACAGGTTCTGGAGATGCTTTTTTCTCATAAAGAAGAGTTTACCTCCACAAGCTCCGAGGCCAAACTTAGATGTAACCAAACCCGCAGCTGCCCTCAGACAGAGTCAGAGCCTGAAATAGCCCCCCAAAGCCCCTTGTCACATACACTTGTTCATTGACTGCAGCTGCTGTCGCCTTTTTACAGGCCCTGTTTGTGTGGTGGGACCACGTGACCAGACACTGGATTGCCAGGTGCCCGGGGGACTCTGCCTCGGAAAGAGAGGGTCCCGGAAGGCCAGGGGGCGCTCTCTTAGCTTTGCCTGGGTTTCCGGGGTTGATCCACTGCCAGCCACCTTCCTTGCATTTCTGCTCGAGCCAATTTATGTGGAAAATCGGTGATTGGAGAGCTCTGTGTGTGTTGCCAAGACAGGCCCCAGGAGGATGGAAACGGTCCCTGACCCGCTGATGCTTTAGCTGGTGTCACCCCTGCTGGCCCGTGTGGTGTGCGCAGTGCTGGACCCCGGAGCTGCTTGCTAGAGAGCATCTTCGGGGCGCTAATGGAAGTGTCCCCTCTGGTCCTGCCAGGAGAGAGTGAGCTAGGAGTGAATAACTAGGTGTGTGTTGGGAGTGCAAGGGCCAAGCAGCCTTGATCTACGTGCTAGGCGCCGGCTCACACGTTCATCCTTGCATCTTCATGACCACACGCGTATTGTCAGGTGGATAATTCCATTTTGTTCAGTGGTTAACCTAGGGGTTAGAGAGAAGCTGGCTTATTTATGGTTCCTAACCCAGACCTTTTTCTTTTTCTTTTCTTTTTTCCTATAGCTCACTTTTCTTTGTAAATTTATTTTCCAGAAATTACAAGTAATAGGCTTTTCTTGTTGGAAGCTTAAGAAATACAGAAATGGCCTGGCCGGCATGGCTCAGTGGACCTATGAATCAGGAGGTCATGCCCCGGTCGCGGGCTCGATCCCCAGTATGTGGTGTGCAGGAGGCAGCCAATCAATGATGCTCTCTCATCATTGATGTTTCTATCTCTCTCTCCCTCTCCCTTCCTCTCTGAAATCAATAAAAATATATTTTAAAAAAAGAAGAAATACAGAACTGGTCCTGGCTGGGTAGGTCAGTTAGAGCATCATCCCAATATGTTAGGGTTGCGGGTTTGATCCCCAGTCGGGGAACATACAGAAACAACCAATGAATGCATGAATAAGTGGAATAAAAAGTCAGTGTTCATCTCTCTCTCTCTCTCTCTCTCTCTCTCTCTCTCTCTCTCTCTCTCTCAAAAAAAAATCAATCAATAAGATAAGTTAAAAAAAAGAAATACAGAAGTGTATTGTATGTTGACTATTGCCAGAAAGAAAGAGGGATGTGGGGTGAAGTGGCTCCTGGGAGGGAACCGGTAACTCACTGGACGCGCTGTCACCGGCTCCTCGGAGGCTGGGACATGCCTCTGTGCTGTGCCCACAAGGACTTGCTCTAAAACATCGCTTGACATTGATGATGATGGAGATAATCTGCAAAGGTTGGTGGTTCCAGAGGGAGCAGAGAGAGTTTCTGAGCCCGAGCCGGTCATTCCCGGGCTGTCCACTTGAATAAAGCCCTGGCTTACAAAACCCCAAACACGCTAAAGTGGATACTGTAATGGGATTTATGCAATACTCTGTAAGGGCAGACTCAGCCCCATAAATACATGTCCGAAATTCAATCTGCCAAATGAAATGTTAAAGGCGCCAAATGGAATTCTCGAAAGGATCAGAGCTAAGATGTAGTTTGCCGGCACTTGATAAGCTTATCCAGCCTTGCCAAGAGGAAAAGAAAAAAGAAAGGAAGAAAGAAAATGGAGTGGAGAATTTTACTGTATTCCCCAGTATCTTAGATATTTTCTTTTTCAACAAAAAGGGAGAGATTATCAGGCCTCTGGCTGTGAAGCTAGTGTTCCTGATCCAAATACCTTCTGGGCTACAAAGGGAAGGCGATTAAATCACAAGGGGGATGGGGGTTACAAGTCTGCTCCCCAGGCAGAATCCTCCCGGGCCCGGACCCTCCTGTACCTGTCGGCTCCACTGCCTGAGCCCGGCACCCAGGTGACCAGTTCACCCGGGGCTTGCACGTGGGCCAGCTGGAGTCCCAGTTCCCACCCCCAAGTGCCCCTTGACTTTGAACCAGCCGCTGCTGCCCTCAGGTGTGTTTGTGAGTGAGGAAGGGAGTTAGGGGCAGAAAGCTGAAGCAGAGACTGTGGGGTCATTCTAGACAGCCCTCCCCCCACCCTGGCCCTGCCTCCTTATTTTTTATGGTTTTCTGTCTGCTGAAATATATCATCTCCTACAAGTGGCTTGGATTGTCCTGTTTTTCCAAAGGAGGAGATGTTGTAATAGCTCAGAATTTTAGAAGAAATTTTTGTAGCCCAGCCGGCGTGGCTCAGTGGTTGAGCATTGACCTAGGAGCCAGGAGGTCACGGTTCGATTCCCAGTAGGGGTACATGCCCGGGTTGGGGGCTCAATCCCCAGTGTGGGTCGTGCAGGAGGCAGCCGATCAATGCTTCTCTCTCATCATTGATGTTTCTATGTCTCTCTTCCTCTCCCCCTCTGAAATAAATAAAAACATTTTTTTTTTTTAAAGTTTGTACTATTTGGAGGTAAGGCAAAGATCTGTTGCCAATTAGAGTCTTCATTCTCTTCCAAGCACATGGGAGTTGCTTCAGGCATTGGAATATGACCCCAGAGAGTCACTTTAGGGTGACAGCTGCTTCAAAGAACATGCCGTCTTGGGTGGGGGCGTGAGTTTGTGGGTGTGGGTGTATTTGGGGGACGGGGTGAATTTGGCTCTCAGTTTTCTCAGTTTGGCAAGTTTTATTTTTCTTTTCTCCTGAGGGACTAGGCCTTTGTCCGTGACTGCCCTCACTCCTGCTTCCCCTTTCCCCCTCCCCCTCCGCCCCCCACCCCCCTCCCGAGCCCAGGCCTTTGCGGGCATGGTGGCCGGGGGCTGGTTGGAGGTCAGGCTGTGGGTCTCGGAGGCATCTTCGCAGACGTTGCCCTGCTCTGCCCAGATGGTGCTCTGACGACAGACAGCTGAATTCAGCGGCTGCTGTAAAAGTCAAGGACCCGGCTCCTGCGTGTTTGCTAGTATTTCCTTCTTCAGCGAGTCAGTTGATGTGCCGTGTCCGAGGTATGTGTCTGGGCCTGGGGCCTTGCCATGGCCTCATCGGGAGTGACTGACGGGTCGTTGGGCCTTTCTCAGTTTCTGGGATTCCTAAGTTGTTTTTTTGTTTGTTTGTTTGTTGTTGTTGTTTTTTTTTTTTTTTTATGAACTAGGGAGGTGAAACATGACACCCAAAAGGGCACATTGGGAACCTTTAATTTTTCCAAACAACTTGGTTGAGGTATGACTTATATGCCATAAAATTCACACATTTTAAGGGTACCATCCAGTGCTTTTTAGTAAATTCACCAAGCTCTGCAACCATTGCCCTAATCTAGTTTCAAAGCATTTTCATCGAATAAGATTCTTCATGCCCATTTGTAGTCACTCCCCAGGCAACTGCTCATCTACTTCCTGTCCCTAGAGCTTTACCCATTCTGGACATTTCATCGACATGGCCACATTCTGATGCAATAGGCGGCGGTCTTTTGGACCTGGCTCCTTTCCGTGAGCGTCCTGTTTTGGAGGTGTCTACATGTTGTGGCCACACTGCTGGATAGCAGTCCACTGCACGGACATACCACATTTTATCTATCTCTTCATCGGTGATAGACACTTGGGTAGTTTTCCCGTATAGACTATTGTGAATAGTGCAGCTTTGAGCAAGTCTGTGTGTGGACTCGAAATGAAATGCTTTTATTTCTCTTGGGTAGATTCCCAAGAGTGCAATTCCTGGGTCATATGGCAAATTTAAATGAAACTTTTTAAGAAGTTGCCAGATTGTTTTCCAAAGTGCTGCACCATTCTACATCCCCGCCCCCAGTGAATGAGTGACCCATGCATTTTTTTTATCTTACTGTACACTGGATGGTGAAGACGGTTAGTAGAGACCGCTGCATGTGAAATGCCATCTGCCTGTGGGAAACAAGCCCTCCCTGGGACCTGGACCCCAGTCTTCACATGAAGTTCCAGCCCGGAAACGCCGTCACTGGGCGCAGGCCCCTCCCCTCTCCCATCCCAGCCTGGCCCGCGTGCTGCTCTGCAGCCCAGCTCATTCCCAAGAAGATTCACTTTTATAAAACAAACAAACAAACAAAAAAAAAAAAACACTTTGTGCCCCACTGTTGCTAATTTTGCAAGTTTATTGGACAATGTGATTCACCATCCGTGGCCTGCCTTCGAATGGATTCATTTACCTGCATTGATTGCTATATATCGCTGTTAACTGCCGCCAGAAAACGCATAGCAGTGCTTAAAAACTGTAGCATTTTGCTTTCTGATAATGGTCGTTAACTCCATTCTAGATCGCCAATGACATGGTATTCCTGTCCTGAAGATGGACTTAAATCGCGTAACTGCGTTCCTGGGTGATGAGAAAATAAATTACTTTTCTATGCTGTGTTCCGCTAAGCGCTTCTTAAAACTTGGGTCCTTTCACAGGTGTTTCTTCTTTTCTTTTCGGGGTATACTCTCCTTGCCACGCAGAGCTGATCCTTGGACTGGCCGCGCGGGGATCGCCTGGGAGCTGTCGGAGATGCAGAGCCTCAGGCCTCCCCCCACTCCAGGCTCAGATCTCATTTTAACAGGACCCCCAGGTGATGAGGATGCACACTGAAGTGTGAGCAGTCTTGCTTTACGTGGGGAGTGAGCAGAGGAGGGCCCGCGGACCAAATCTGGCCAGCTGCCCGTTGGTGTAAAAGAAACGAAGGTCTGTTAGAACGCAGCCACGGCCATTCATTTCTGTCCTGGCTGTGGCCACTTGCCACTCAGGTTGCACAGTGGGGCTGACAGAGACCTAGGGGCCTGCAGGGCTGGTGATGTTTACCGTCCAGACCTTTACAGAAAAAGCTGCCAGTCTTTGCTCAGGAGATGGTGTTATTTTTATTTTATTTACTCATTATCGTCATTATATATGTATTGATTAGTTAGTAATATTATTATTTATTTACTGTTTCACTTTTCCCGTTTTCTGTTAATTATAAACTTTGGCCATTCCACTTTTTTAAAAAATATATATTTTATTTATATTTTACAGAGAGGAAGGGAGAAGGATAGAGAGTTAGAAACATCGATGAGAGAGAAACATCGATCAGCTGCCTCCTGTACACACACACACACACACCCCCAACTGGGGATATGCCCCCAACCAAGGTACATGCCCTTGACCGGAATTGAACCCGGGACCCTTCAGTCCGCAGGCTGACACTCTGTCCACTGAGCCAAACTGGTTAGTCCACTTTCTTTTTTTTAACTAACTTATGAGTGCTGTTTATCCCCAGGTTTTCTTTAGATCCTGCCTCTTAGAATAAAGAGACAAAAGTTAAATGAAGTTATCAGTCACTGATTAGAAGGAAAAAAAAATTCCTTTGTCCCATCCTGGGGTCTTGCTAGGATGGGAAGATCTCGGGAGAGTAGTCCTTGGAGGCACCCGGAGAGGGAAGCCCGCAGGTTGTGTTTCGTGGGCATCCACCCTGTGCACTGGGTCCCACACTCAGAAGGGCCCCGTTCTTGGCTTGATGCTCTGCTGTCACCATCTTGAAATTCTTAATAGCTTTTAAAGAAGGTGCCCCATTGCTGGTTTGCACTGGGCGCTGCAGCTCCTTGTAGTTGGTGCTGGTAGCCAGCGAGGGGATCAGAAGCCCCGGCCCGTGCGCCTTTACTGGCAGGTGAGAGCAGCGTGCGCCATCCTGTCAGCCGGCCTCCTGTTGCATTGGACCAGGGATTGTATCTCCGCTGCTGTCATCACCGGTCCGATGTGTGTTTTGGCTGTCTTCCTCTCACCTTACTTTGTGCCAGGGGAAGAAAGGCCACTTTGAATGGTTTTGTGAATTAAGCCATGAGAGACGTAAATCTGCTCCTGCCCAGCGGGTATCAAAGTGAAGTCTGGATTATCTCCAACTGAGGAATGGTGTTTGATCCTTGCAACTTGAATGGGATTGTTTTCAGGGATGGATGGTGCACGTTCCCCTGCAGAGCGGATAAGAGATGCCGCTTTTCCAGGAGGGGTGTCCTTAAAGAAACGGGGCTCCCATCCGGGTCAGGTTCGGGTTCCTGGGGACTTCTGAGCAGTTGGGGTTCTCAGGCCGCAGGTCACTGGTGGAAGCCTCCCAATCGTGCCACTTCCTCCAGCACCAGTGGCAGTGGCGAGGAATTTCATCCAGTGACTCTGCAGGGAGCTGACTGAGTCTGAAGTAGCAGCTTCCCAACTCACGAGGACCAGAGCCAGGAACATGGCTATAACTTCTTTCCTCCTCCCCTCTGGAAGATTGCTAATCAGGAGGCCTTTGGAAAGAAAATAAAAGGAAAGCAAGGACAAGGAGACCTAGTTTGGTGAACCCAATGAAAACTGTTCTGCTAAGAGGTCCCCAGAGCCCCCGGGGGCTGAATGGGCCGTGCAGGGGCTGGGGATGTCTCAGACGCTCAGACACATCGGTGATGAGATGCTTTTAGCACTTTTTGAGAGACCAAAGGACATTTGAGGATCATAATTATAACCACAAGTTATTAGGCATTTGCCATCCTCGCTATGATTGTTTATTGAGCATCTAGTATGTGCCAGGCACTGGGCCAAGTCATATATGTCTCTCAATTTGTACAATCCCCACACAGCCTCCCTGTGTTACAGATGAGAAGTCTGAGGCTCTCGGGGTTTGACTTGGCCACAAGCACACAGCCGCTAAGCCACAGAGGTAGGTTAGGCTCTGTCTGCCTCCAGAGCTTAGGTCATGCCCCCTAAGCTGCCCTCTGACCTCACTGTCCCCCTGAAAATACTGCATCTGTCCTCCTCCATATTATGTCAGGAGCTGGCTGTGGGTTGTATTAATGGGGTTCCAGCCTATTTGAACCTCAGCAATTACTTCCTGAAGAGAGGCTGACATGAATTTAGGTGGCAGATAAGTGAACATTTAAAAAAATGTATTCATTGTATTTAAAGGAAATATATATAACTGGCATATTAAGCTGTGATTTTAGAGTGAACTAAGTTCCTTTTGAAACAAGAGTGTAAGAAAGAAACAGTCTTTTAAATAAAAATAGCGTGGGTGAGATCCATGTATGGCCTGCTGGTTCAGCTGTTCTAGAAGCGTCATGCCTGAGCCGTTGAAACAACCTTGAATGCAGTGTTGGGGGCAAGGAGTAATGCAGGGCTGGGTACCCTGGCAAGGAGACTTGGTTCTTGGTGGGAAAGAAGTCTTGAGCAAAGTTGTCAACATTTTAGACTTTGTCATCCACGCTGTTGGTGCCATCACCTCCTCCTCTTCCATGGAGATGATCTCACCACTTGTTGCCAAAAATCCAGACACCGTCACTGCCTTTCCGAGTTATTCATCAGTAATAGCAAGAAGCCCTCACCATGGCCTGTGAGGTTTCATGCCACCAGGTCATCCACCTGTGCTCTGCCTACCATGGTCTTGTCTTGTACCATTCTCCACCTGATGATGCCACACTAGCCTTCTCTCTGTCTCTAGAATAAGACAAGCCTAAACCTGCCTCAGGGCCTTTGCACTTGCTGTTCTTTTTGCCTGGAACCCTTCCCCCCTGATATTTTGTGTGGCTGATCCTTTCTTATGATCTGGTCTTCACTCAAATGTTACCTTTCTGGCCCTTCCCCACGCGCCCTACTTAAAGTCTTCCTATCCCACAATCACCCTCTCTGCCAGGGAGCTGAGGATTTGTTTCTGTAAAAGACCAGATAGTAAATATTTTAGGCTTGCGGGACATATGGTCTCTCTTGCAACTACTCAACTCTGCCTTTGTTGTGCAAAAGCAGTTAGACAACATATAAGCAAATGGGTATTGCTGTGTTTCAGTAACGCTTTTGCTACAAAAACGGGTGGCTGGCTAGATGTGACCCACCAGCTGTAGTGTGCTCTGTGCTATCACCACCTTGTTTTATTGTCATCATAACATGTGGTACTCTCTGAAATAATTGTGCTTCTTTGTGTTTAACTTTGTCTCCTGGTATCCAGCATGTAAACCCAGCAAGGACAGGAATGTGTCCTTCTTTCTTGTTCCGTGTGGTATGCCTAGCGCCTTGTACATAGTACATGCTCAGTGAATACTGAGCAGAGTTGTCAACATTTTAATTAATGGACTAAATCAATGGACACTGTCAATCATGGGATTCCTGTATCCATTCATTCTCCAAACAGGTATGGCTCATTGAATTTGCTCCTTGCCTCCTATGGAACATTGAAAGTAGCTCACAGCCAATTAACTCTTATGAAGGGCATTAACTCTTACGAGGTCCGAAGTGGCTTCTTGGAGGGAGTCGGGTCTGCGCTGAGCTTGAAGGATGTATGTAAGCTCTCTGGGTAGAGAAGCAGGGGCTGGAAGGGCATTGCACACACACAGAGAACAGCCTGAGCAAGGGCATGGCTGCAGAGAAGGGAACTCCATTCAGGGTCGATGAAGTAAGTACAGACCAGGGGTAGCCACAGGTTGAATGAACAGCAGCAGGTGAAAATGTGGGGGCCTCGTCGGATTAGCTCTTGTGAACAATTAACAAAGGGTCTTTTCTGAAATAGGGACTTGGGTGCCACCCATTTAAACGTGGGTCGTGGTTTCTGGGAACTGAAACATTATGTGGCTCCATAAAAGTTTAAGAATGCTTAGCCCACGGGTCTGACTTAAGCTAATGTGCCTGCTCAGTTGATTTAGTTGGCCGACACTTGGAGGGGAGCTACCTGACGTCCTGTATAATTGGTAAGTCCAAGAAAAATAGTTTCTTGGCTCTTAAAATGTATAGACGATGCTAATGAGCCGCCTCCCCTGGCTTTTACCCAGCCCTTCTTCATGCATCTAAATCTTGTCAGTTGTCAGCAGGGAGTTAAGCACACTGAGAAAGGGCAGCATATGGCGCGGAAGAGTGGGGAATTGCAAGCCCTGAATAAAATTTTATTGAGGTGGGCCGGCCCTGCTGTTTACGAGGCGCTTAAAGGGAAATCATGACCTGCAAAGCTGAAGACTGCTCCTCCTCGTCCGTCCCTCTGGCAAGGGGAAAATCACCGAGACTGTGGGGACTCCAACTCCAACTTCTAAGCCTTGGTCAAACCCTAACGAGGCTGGAGTCAAGTTCAAGGGTGGAGGCTGATGCCATCACAAGCATTGGGGCTGCCTGACAGGAGAAGAAGATGGAAAGGGAAACAGACACTTCTCCAGCCCTACTATGCACTTGGGTGCTGGTGGTGTCCATACCTACTATGTGTGTGCTGAGGTTGGGGGTGAATCCATACACCTTATATTTTTCAGTGTTTATGCAGCATTCAAGTAGTACTTTCCCCAGCAATAGTTATTGTATGTTTCTTTAAATCCACTCACTTTTTACGTAGCTCAACCTTAAGCTATAAAATCATGGTATTTATGAAGCCTGTTTTCTTCTAACACACACCGGCACGAATACATTCCTATTGAAGTTTTTTTTCAGAAAGCCTTGTTCACGAAACACAGGCAGTAACTTGTGTGCCACCATTTCTAGCTCACTTGGCCCTATCTTTCTGGTCCTCGTAGATTTGTTAAGTGTCGTTGCCTCTGTTTTATTAGGAGAGAAAACAGAAGTTTAGCTAGGAAGCGGCAGTCTGGATTTGAACACATATCTCTGGCTCTAGAATTCAAGTGATGCACACCAGCCTCTGAGAGGAAGGAAAGGAAGAGGGTGTCCACACGTCCCCTGGGTTGGATGGGCGGATTTAGCGCTTTTAGGCCAGGCACAACGGGTAAAACGGAAGCTGCTCGGACTTCCTGACTCTCTGGTCAGGCAGACAGCTGCTTTCCAGTGGGTCTTGCCTCCTGCACTTGCTTATGCTGAGAGAACTGGTCCCGGGGCAGCGCCACCATGGCATGGCGAGCTTTAGTCATCCCGTAAAGCAACAGTAAGCGATAGTGACTCCTGCACAAAGGCCCGGAAGTGAGGTGGGGGGAGGACTGTCCCCACTGAGCCACTGCCCAGCGCTGGAGGGCAGCAGGAGGCCCCTCCTTTGTGCTGGAGGCTCATTAGTATTCAGTCCCCGTGGAAGGGGCTTGGAGGGAAAAATCACCTTAATGGGTTCTGAATGAGTCCAACTGCCAGCCATTGTTGAAGGCGACAGGGAGCAGACTGTCTGCCCTTGTGGTACAGAAGCCGGGGCCCAGCGCCGAGCTCTGTCCTGGGGTGGGCAGTGTCCCGTGGCATCATCAACAGGTACCACCCCAGGGAGGGCACCGGCCCCCATTTGCGGGCAGCTCGGAGCAGAGGGAGGAAGGACCAGATGGAGTCGGTAAGTCCAGCGAGGTCAGCAAGAGAGCATGCAGTTGGCCATGGTGATCTCACTTGCCCTTAATACTCCCAGGCACCCAGGGCTCAAGGTCTCGAATCTGGACAAGTGAGCTTGGAGTCACTGCTAGTCTCTATGGGGCCCTCGCCGGGCTGATAAAGGCACCCTTTTGTGGAGGAATAGAGAAAGCGCCCTCGCTGAGCAAGGACCATCCCACCCAGGCAGGCCTTGGTGAGGGGCGCTGGCTAGATTTCAGCCCCCACTTCGCAGTCTGCAAACTGTACAGCCATTCACAGTGACCTCGCGTGAGATCCACCTTATGCTTCAATTTTAAAAGTGTGTGCTAGGTCTCTGTGATCGTGGCACAGACAACAGGCATACCTCGGAGGTAGTGGTTTGGTTCCAGACGGTGCAATAAAGCAAGTGTCGCAACCCAGTGAATCGGGAGTTTTGTGCTGGTGGAAAGTCTTGCCTTCAGTTTGTAAAAGGTGCACAGCTGTGGAGTGCAATGAAGTGCATGCAGCTCGATAAGAGCAGGTCTGCCTGTATCTGGAAATCGCCTGGCCCAAATGAACCATTTTGTTTCGGTCCCCATTCTGTGGGTCAGGAATATAGGAAGGGCTCGGCCGGGAGGTGTGTTTCTGCTCCATGGGGTGGCAGCTGGGCTGGAGGGTCCACTTCCAGGCTGACGTCTCCGTCCGTAAGTCTGTTGTCTTATTCCTCTCAGACCTCCCCTCGCTCTCCATGTGGCACCTGGCTTCCCAGAGCGCTTGGTTTTCTCACAGCACGGTGGTCTCAGGGCAGTGACACTTCTCCTGTGGCAGATGGCGTCCCGGACGCAGGAAGTGGAGGCCGCCAGGAGATCAAGGGCTCCGACTGGGACTGGGACAGTGTCACTTCCGCCATATTCTGTTGCTCCAAGCAGTCATTGGGCCCACTCAGGCGCTAGGGGCTGGAAGTACACACCCCATCTCTTGTTGGAACGGGGGTGGGGAGGGGAGGGGAGATGGTGTGTGTGGCAAGGTCACCTTCCAGAAAAGCACATGGGATGGGGGATATAGTTGCAGTCGTCTTTGGAAAATATGGTCTACCACTCCTTCATTGGCAAGGATTTTTGAGGAGCCTCACAAGGATTCTATCTCCTTAGCCTCCTGAAAGAAGCACAGTGAGAAGCAAGGCACAGGTGTATTCTCTTAAGAACAAAATATATATGTCTGATTCTTCATTTCCCATGGGTTCTTCATGCAGCGCTCATATTTGACCCGAAAGGTTACGCTAGTAAGGTAAGCCAACTTGCAAAGTGTAAGTAGCCCCAGAGTGAGCACCGCTGTGGGGGGAGGGATGCTGTGTACGTATCTGCAGCGGTTCAAGTACACCGTCACAAGAGCAGATGGCTGATGTTTGGTGAGGACCCAAAGACGAGGTCATCTGGCTTGGACCAACGCACCTCCCACCCTGGCGTTTAAATCTGAAGTGGGTTTTGTTGGGTCAATCGAGAAAGATTCAGTTGTTGAAATGGAGGCAGATTCAGATAGTAAATTGAGGTTTTTGGTTGAAATATGCTTCCAGGACAAGGCCCTGGATCATTCCTGGACATTCCCATCCCTTTAAAAACATGGCATAACAAATAGCATGCCCACCCATTCCACTGAACATTCGGACCCTTTGCTGAAAAATGTCTGAGTAATTAGCCAAGCACATTTTGGGGGAGGGGGTGCTAACCTTTGTAAAGGGCAGTGGAAAGAAGTGCTGCATACCTGGCATACAGAGCGACTACCCTATTCCTTTGAGGAAAGAAGGCTGGAACTAGAAGGTTTGGTCTGCAGCCTCATCGCTGTCACTTACTAGCTGTGACCAGGGGCAGGTCACGGTCCCCAATGTAAGCCTCACTTTCTTCATCTGTGAATGAAAACAGGTATACCCATTCTCCCTAATCCTGGGACTGGTCCAAGAATAAAATGATGCAATACTGTTTTTTAAAATTACTTTGTAGGTTCAGGAGTTCTTCACATAATGAGCCATTACTGCTAGTAATAATTAGCATAGCAAATGTCTGTTGCCTGAGAATTAATATGAGCCATGCCTTTGTGGCTCACTTAAGAATTAAATGCCTGATGTCTATAATTATTTTAAAATACAAAGTTAAAAAAGTTAACTATCACTCTGACATCTCGAGTTTGGGTGTAAGCCATAAGTTGTGTCCTTGTGCTTTATATGTACACTAGAGACCTGGTGCATGAAATTCGTGCATGGATAGGGTCCCTAGGCCTGACTAGCGATCAGGGCCAATCTGTGGGGAGACCGGCAGGGCAATTGGGGGGCCCCTGCTGACACCCGCCTTGGCTGACCTGGGGCCTGTGGGCTGGGGGCAGCTCCTGCGTCAAGCATCTGCCCCCTGGTGGTCAGTGTGCATCATAGTGACTGGTCATTCCACTGGTCATTCGGCCGTTAGGTCAATTTGCATATTAGGCTTTTATTATATAGGATAAGTTTGGTTTTTTGACCAGTTTGGGCTAACCTAGTAGCACTTTCTGAAATTGAAGGCTTGATCCTACAGAGACAAAAGAGTTCCTAGAGTCCTAGCAGGAGCTTCTTATACAAAATATTAGACAATGTTTTGCCTCACCCAGTAGTTGAGCCCTATTGTTGAATGGACTAATAGTAATGAGTGGATTACTCTCATTCTGATAGACACACATTCAGTTATTTATCAACAAATAGTTCATGGAGGGCCTACTAGGGGTATTCTCTTTACAATGAGCAGCCTTAATGGGTTCCAAACATCGCTGTCATGGGACACTGCTTCGTGAGCTGGCCAAGGGCATCCTATACTCAAATTTATAGGAGAAAAAAAGAGGCCACTGGATCTGATCTTTCTCTATATTAATTTTTTTATTGTAACTTTTTCTTATGTCTTTGGTTCCTGAACCTGCTTGACCATGCTAAAAGAGAATGAAAGATGCTATTTACAAGGCAAAGTCATTTTTGTTGGAGGCATTGCCTATATCATTGGGTCTACAAACATGAGCACACCTAAATTTAAGGACTACTGTATTATACAAATCTTGTGCATTGTTTTTATAAATAAAGTCTTATTGGAACACAGCCATACCCATTCATTTACATATTGCCTATAGCAACTTTCTCCCTATAGCAGAGTTGAGTAATTACGCCAGAGACCTTATGGTTCGCATTACTGAAAAAACTGTGCAATACCCCGATGGGGGCATAGCAAGATAATATTTAACTTTGAACTTGCCCTGAACTTGCCCTGGCATAGAGAGGTGCTGAGGCTCCCATTTTGTGACAAGGCTCAATATGATAATTTCAGTTTTTCTTCCCAAACCTGTAGCAAATATGAAAGGCAGGAAATAAGATGTTTTCCTTATCCAGGGAATATTAAGTTATGGTTCAATAGAAAAGGGAAGGGGAGGTTTGGAGTGATGTAACCCGGTTCAGACCCAACCTTCTCCGTTAGTTAATTCACACATTCAGTTCTTCATTTAATCAACACCTAGTCATAGCTACTGTCTCTAGGTGTGAACAACTGTTCATTATGTCTGATCCTATGGGGTCCTGGTTATTTATGGCTATGTGACAAATTGCTCTCAAACTTGGTGGCTTAGCAGTTATATATTACTAGAGGCCCGGTGTATGAATTTGTGCACAGGTGGGGTTCCTCCCGGCTGATGGGGGCCCTCTTGCCCAGTCCCGATTGGGGCGATCAGGGCCAGTGGCTGGGAGGAGGGACTGCGGGAGGTTGGCCAGCCGGTGGGGGGAAGGGGAGGCTGGCTGTGGGAGCGCATTGACTACCAAGGGGCAGCTCATGCATTGAGCCTCTGCCCCCTGGTGGTCAGTGCACATCATAGCTACCGGCCAGTCATCTGGTTGTCCGGTCATAGCGGTCACTTAGGCTTACATATATATAGATTATCTCTCAAGTTTTGTGGGTTCACTGGGCTTAACTGGACAGTTCTCCCTTGGGTGGTGGTGTGTGTGTTTTTTTAATTTATTTTAGAGAGAGGAAGAGAGAGAGGGGGAGAGATTTGTTGTTCCATTTATTTATGAATTCATTGATTCATTGGCTGATTCTTGTATATGCCCTGACCAGGGATTGAACCTGCAAGATTGGCGTATCGGGACGACGCTCTAACCAACTGAGTTACCCAGCCAGGGCCTCCCTTGGTTTTTCACATGTGTTGCAGTCAGATATGGGCTGGGGTTGCAGTTTTCTCCAGGTTTGGCTGGGTGGATACCTACCCACTGAGTCTCATTCACGTGGCTGCAGTCGGTGCTGGCTGTTGGCTAGGAGCTCAGCTGTGACGAGGGCACCTGTGCACTGGGCTCCTCCAGCATGATGGCCGTGTTCCAAGGGGCCACTTCCCGAGAATGAATGTTCCACGAGTCCCAGCAGGAGTTCTTAGAACCGAGGCCCATTTTCAGAGGGAACACGAATCCACTTCCCCATGAGGAGAATGTCAGAGAGTTTGTGGCCATCTTGAATCTGACGCATGTGAATAGAATGGGGAGCCAGCACACAGTGGTTCTTCTGTTAACTTGCAACTTTAACAAGTCCCTCTCCCTCTCCCTCACCCTCTCCCTCTCCCTCTCCCTCTCCCTCTCCCTCTTCCCCTCCCTCTCCCTCTCCCTCTCTCCCTCTTCCTCTCCCTCTCCCTCTCCCTCTTCTTCTCCCTCTCCCTCTCCCTCTCCCTCTCCCTCTCCCTCTCCCTCTCCCTCTCCCTCTCCTTCCCTCCCTCTGTCTCCCCTCCTCTCTCTCCCCCTTCCACTCTTTCTAAAAATCAATGGGAAAAAATATCCGCAGATGAGGATTAACAAAAAACATAGGATGATATTTATCGCCTGAGGCTATCGTGAGGACAAATTAAGAATAAGTCAGTAAAGCCTTGCACCGTGATAATTTCTTTCCTCTTGGCAGTGGCTAGTAGCAAATGAAAGAAGCGTGTCACCTGGGCACTCTTTGCTGACCCCTTCTCACTCATCATCCCCATTCTCCAGGGTCCAAACTGAACCGCAACTCATGCCTGTAGAGTTGCAAGCTATCCGTGAAGTCTTACCTAAACTGTTAAGTGCAGTCCTGGGGCTCGTGAAGGGTCCAAATGAACGGAAATCATTGGCTGGCCATTATTTGATTTTTAAAGTGACGCCAACCGCTATATCAGCAGCACACGTGGGCACGGCACAAAAGTCAAATGTCTTCACTTGCTCTCCGTGCTTATTTGCATGGCTTCCCCCCCAGCCCCCTCCAGCTGTAGTTGACACAGGGCTCCACTCTCACTTCTTGTTTTAAGAGGCACTTGACGATCATGCAGATGAGTGTGCGGGACCATTGCCGGTGGATGCAGCAGCTGAGACTGAGACTCTGCCCGCTGGCCTGCAGAACTCAGAACCTCAGGCCCAGCATTCTGAGGAGCCTGGAGGGAGAGCTGCAGACATGCCCACAGCGGCCGCAGCTCCTTCGGGGCCGTTCTCAAAGCCAGAGTGGGCCGATGTGTGCCCGGCCTGTAGCTGCAGAGGCTGCCAGTGACAGGAATGTGGCTCTTGGACTCCAGGGAGTTTTCTGTCTCCCTCAAACACTCCCAGGTGCCTTGGTGTCTCGGATCCTGTGCAAGGTACCAGGGATACGGTGGTGAAGGGGCCCAAGATGGATGATGTCCCTCAGGGAGCTCCCTGTCTACTGAGCGCAGGAACTTACTTTTCCCCAAATAATTCTCCAAAGGAATGGAGTGCCTCCTCTCCACTAACTGGGTCAGGCAAAGGCCAGTTCTGTATTCCACAAGCACAGGCTTCTGCTGTGCCCGAAATAGCTTGGTGATGAGGAATTTTATTCTCTACCCTGGTGGGTGGACATTGGGTAATTGAGACATTTTTCGTTGTCACTAGAGGGGCGGCGCTACTGAGACCAGCGATGCTGCTGAATATCTTACAGTGCACAGGCCAGCACACCCTCACCCCCCTGGTATGTTCTGGTTCAAAATGTCAGGAGTGACGAGGTTGAGAAACCCTGCTCAGCTCTCATCGTCTGATGCTTTCCTCTTATCACTACTAGTGAGTCACCATCGTGCTAGCTTTCTGGTCGTTTCCCAAACATGCCAAGCCCCGTCTCCTTTTTGGGCCCTCACAGCTGCCGTCCCCTCTGCCTGGAGTGATCTTTCCGGGGAGTACTTCCCTGGCCCAGGTTTCTGTTGGGCCCTGGAGGCTCTCCCTGCAGCTCCAGCTCCTGCTTTTCCTTCTTGTTCCAGCCTGTACCTCTCCGTTCGTTTCTGCGGCCATCCCTCTGACCCTCTCTCCCACGAGCCTGGATGATTCCCAGACTGGCTCCCAGCTGTGGTGCTCACTGCTGTATCCTCAGCTCCCAGCAGCCCAGTGCCGGGCACGTAACTCAATGTATATTTGCTGAAGTCGGGGGACAAGAAATGGGGGAGGTTGAAAGTGGCGAGAGGCATAGAGAGTTTTTTAGAATCAGAAGTCCTGGCCGCGTGCACCGATTCCTAGCTTTGTGGTTTTGGGAAAAGGTACTCTCAAGCTTCCCGAGCCTCGGTTTTCTCATCTGTAAAATGGGGATGGTAACCCACCCTCCCTGGGTGGCTTGCTGTGTGCGGACAGTTCTCCACGTTTATACCGGGTGCAGTGTGTGCTGCCAGGCGAGGAGTAAGTGCTGAATAAAGGGTGTTTAAGCATGGGGCTATTTTTCCTCCACAGGACTGGTCCAGATTCCCCTGAGTGCCTGCTTTAAAGGTGGAGTGAGGGATGGTAGCAGTTACCACCCACACAGCACTTAACATGCGCTGGGCTCATTCCCGTATTAATGGGCTTTTAATCCTCACCCCACCTTCTGTTGTCAGGAGACCCGTTCTGCAGGTGCGAGACAGCAGTTGGGGTGGGCGCAGCTGAGCGGGGCTCGTGGTGAGTAGGTGGCAGGGGTCACATGCAAACAAGCCCAGGCAGTCTGGCTCCAGAGTCTCTACGAGGACACCATGATTTGTTTTTCACCTCATTTTGCAGAAATGTTCTTTTTCTCATTCCTCATTTACATGTATCAAGACTTCCTGTGGTTGCAGTCTAGGCAAGCTGATTAGTCAAATTGACAGCCGGGGGAGGGGCTAGGAAGGCAGGTACACTCATAAGGAGACCCACCCACACACCCACCCCTGTCCTGTGCCCAAGTCTTAATTTATAAAGGTGACCGAGTGACGACCAGGAGACGCCACAGACGTTGAAGAAAGTTTCATGTTGCTCACGGTTTCCCTAGAAACGAGAAGCATGGCCCATCACACAGGGCCCGGAGGAGCCACAGGCTTTGGTCAGGAAGTGGAAGGCAGGAAGGGAGGGGTACTGGGGTTTCCCTGGGGAGCCAAGGCAGGGCAGGACCAACAGTTGAGGACTGGCTCGTTTGAATAATTTCAGAGGCCTCTGGGCTACCGAGATGGTCCCGAGTTGCCTGCTCCTTGGCCTCTGGGTGATTTAGGGCAGGAAAACAGGGGCTTGCATATGAGTTAGATAAGATGGTCATTGAGGGGTGCAGACTAGGATATGGTTGGCTTGTATATGAAAGATGCACCTGGCTAACCCATTGGGCATTTCTAAGAATTGGCTGGCGCAGGGAAGGGTAGTCTCTCCCCTTCATCTCAAGTGTCAGAGCATCAAGAATATAGAAAATAAGAAAATATTCTTAATATAATTGGTCCTGTGATGCATGGATGCCAACTAAACAAAGACAGCATCTAAGAAAACACAGAACAGCCCCTTTGCTCACATGTAGGCACCGGATAGCACTGCTGGGGGGTCCTGGGAGGGCGTGGAGCCGGCCTGGGTCCCCTGAGGTGCAGAGCTGTGTGGTGTGTCGTCAGGAACACCACCTTCCTCTCTCCCCCGCCCCCCAACAGAGTGTCAGGCTCCAGGGCCACAAATAGGCCAGTTGTTAGCATGCCTCTCTGTGGGCTGTATACATTGAGTGCCTACTATTTGTCAGGCTCCGGACTAGGACTAGGCACCAGGGTTATAATGGTAGGAATTCGGCACATTCCCTGACCTCTCCTGTGCAGTGGGGAGACTGAGCTTAATGGAAGTATAGCAGGTGGGCTGGACCAGTCTGGGGATCATAGAAGTCTTCTTGAAGGAAGTGACGTTGTCGCTGAGTTTGGAAGGGGGTTGTGAGGACTTCTGGAGTGAGCAGGAAGAGGGGGGCAAACAGGATTTAGTAACCACAGAATGCACTTCTGTCCCGTTGTTGATGAACCCGAACCGGTGAACACCTCTGCCAAGGACCGGCACCTCCTCTGGGGGTTCAGATCTGGCCTGTTGTACAGTCGGATTGCATTGCACAGTGTACTTTATCTCATGGTGTATCTAAGCTTGAACAGTAATGAGTTTTTTGGGGAAAGGTGGGCAATGCCCCTATAGGCTCCCTCCAGCCACACCAGGCTCACATTAGTCCCTGGAGTAAGCTACTGAACCGATACGAATGTACTGACCATGGATTGGATTGCAAGTCAGGTGCAGGATTGACAAGTTATATATCCCTCCCTGCTTCTCCCCAACAGCAGAACCATCAAGAAAAGAACATTGCAGCTGGGGTGCATTCTGTGGAGGTGCTTCTTGACTAGAAAAGCAAATGTCCTTAGATCCCCCTCCACCCGTGGGGCTACCTTTTAAGGTGGTGCATGGTGGTTGGCTGGGAGAACCCAAGTATGAGACCACCTGTTTCCAGCAGCGTCGGGAAAAGACTTGATTACTTAGATTCTCGAGCGCCTCTCTGCCTTGGCCCTCCCCTAATCCCCTGAGAAATGCTCCTCTCTAAATGAGTCTTCTTTTCCCCCCTCTTTGGTATTTGCAAGGTTGGAATTTGGTTGCCATGGTGTTTAATCTGTTTACATGGGCTTCATTTTGGCCTCTCACTACACAGTGGGCAAGTGGGCAAGTTTAGGCAGGGTTAAGCCTGGCATTCTGGAATCCTTGGTGTGTGTGTGTGTATGTGTGTGTGTGTGTGTGTGTATGTGTGTGTGTGTGCATGCTAGGACCTCATCACATGGACTTGAGCATTATGCCCTCCATACCTCCCGGGGTGCAATTCACATAGTTGCTCATGTGAATGATTCCCTTAGACTTGGTCTGGACTGTGGCCATGAGAACACAAACACCACCTCATCAGGACGTGGACCTCAGCTCTAGGGTCTGTGCAGAGCTTCTGGTGTGTGTGTGTGTGTGCGTGCGTGTGTGTGTGCGTGCGCGCACGCATGGAGCCTGGAAAAGCCACCTTGCCTATACGTGTCACACATGCCCTTCAAGTCAAGTAGGAGTGAGATAAAGGACCCCGGACACCTGCCTATTGAACACGTGATACGTTGCCGCGGGGGGAGGGAGAGCTTCTTCCCCTTTCTGTGTCTCCCCCGGCCCCAAGAAGTCTGACTGGGTTTCCTAAATGTGCCAGCGGAAAGAAAACATCCTTGTCACTACTGTTGAGAGCCGAGCTGTGTGTCAACAGCGGATTTTGTGATGTAACCTCTGGATTAACTGTGTCCACCAAAGATGGGCCTCCTGCTCATAAGAGAGAGGCCCTCAGTGCCGGGTTTTTCTCCTCTTGGCTGGTTTCTGGAATCCCTGACTGTGTGTTAAAGCCGGGTAGGCATGAGGTCATCCTCACAGGACAAAGCTGGACCAGGATGCACCAGCGTTCCACTCTGACCCAGAGCGGTTAGAGTCCAGAGGTCTCCGAAAAGTCACCTTTGCAGGGACCCAACCCGAGTTCACCGAGGAGTGTTCCCCTCTGCTGTTCAGAAGTGATTTTCCTCGGTCCAGTGTCCTGAGGCCTCATGGCCAAAAGTCTTCCTGAAAACAACGTACTCTCATCGAATGAAACGACAGGCGAAGCCTCGTAAGCCACTTTTTGGTGGCGGGGCATTTTTGGCAACCCAAGGTGAAACTGCCAGTATTCCTCGGAGAGTGAGACATTATAATTCAATTTGGATGTAACATAATTAATTAATTGGGGAGCAAATTGCATTAAACAGATAGCTCTTGGCTTAATGGCACTCTATCAAGAAACTAGCGCCGCAAATGTCATTATATTAATTTTTATTGCCAACACCAACAATAGCAACTACGACTAATATTTTTGCATACGTTTATGTCCCAGGCCGTGGGTTGAGTGCTTGACTTAAATCAGCCCGTGCAAGCCTCACAACCAGCCCGCCACACACACACCGTCATGACTGTCCTTCTGCCCTGGGGGCTGAGTGAATGGCCCCACGTCCTCCAGGCTGCAAGGGCCGGAGAGCAGGCTGCGGACCCAGGCAGGGAGGTTCCAGGGCCCGGGTGCTTTATTGCTGAATGAGCAACCCTGTCTCTTGATGGGAACTTTTACAGCAGTCTGTGGAATATGCAGGAAGCCTTCGGCAACGGCGACGATGATAGGCGGCCGAGAACCTGTGTCCCGTACCTGGTGGCGCAGGAATGTCCAGGGTTTCTCTCTGCGCACTTAGAGCTCTCATACGCCTTCTGTATCAGCATTTGTGGAGTTTGGCGAGGAGGCAGGTGAAACGAGTCGTCCGGCCCAGCACTCTGGTGAGAAGGGCAGCGATGGTGGTGCTGGCTTTGGGGCAGTCAGCAGAGGTCGAGGTGTCCGTTCTGTGCTGGCCTATGCAGTGTCAAGGCAGTAGCAGCAAGGGCAGGGGCTCTGCTGGCCAGGCCCCGTGATCGGGTCACTTTCTCCCCCAGCAGAGCCTCCAAGCGTGAGTCCCAGTGTCCCAAAGACCCTGCAGGTCACTCAGTGCATCCCTTTTGAGTCTGTTGTTTGCAACTAAAACCCGATCGTACACCTTTCAAATATCAATACGTGAAAAACAATCGAGTCATTTTAGTGAGCATCTTTCACAATGTGTGACCACCCCCCATCTTGCCCCCTTAAAAATGGAGCTCTGAAGATACCTGCGGTTCACTGTCAATGTCACACATTTGCTAATTTGCTTATGCAGAAGGGGGGTCTGGTGGGGGTCTAAGTTATAGGAGACCCAGGCTGCTAGGCCTTTTGAATGCTTTGATCTAATGTGCGTGTTTCAGTTTCCTCCTTGTCCTCAAACTGCTGGCCTCTCTCAGATCCCTTTCTTATTTTCTGCTTTCCAGTAAACTTCAAAATAGAATTAAATTGCAAGTTGGAAGGTGACCTCTTACTCTTTCTAGCTCGGAAGTAGGAGGTCTGGGCACACTCTGGCCGCTGCCTGCTCTTTCTGTTCACTTTTAGAAGGTGGTTTGGAAGAAGGTCTTTGTAATTTGCATCTTTTTTTCCCCTTGACTATGGCTTTCTTCAGTTTTGACATGTGTCATTATGGGCAGATCCCTTAGCCCAGTTGCTACAGCCCAATTTGGGTCCTCAGGACTGTCTAAATCTGGAGTCTGAGCTCAGAACGGGCCTTGACATGTCACACAAGGGCGCCTGTAGTGCCTGCTCCCGCCCCCAAATATCGAATGCTCCTTATTCTTCCGGTGGTGAAAAACATACCCACCAGAATACTGTGATCCCATCCCGGGGTTTTTTAGTACATTGGGGGGACTTTTCCAGTTTGGGGCTGGAAATCGGGTACTTGGTTAGGAAATTTCTGAGGGAACTCCTGTGAGTATCTAGGTACGAACTCAGAAACGAACGTGAACCAGAAGAAAGCTGAGATTGGCTTCAGAAGCGTCGCGCTGCGCAGCTCCTGAGGCTTCGGCTCTGAAGATTCCATGAGAATTTGTAATATATTCATTCATACCACTCATTAATGAGAGCTTACCAAGCACCTGTCACTGGGCTCAGTAGGCGCTTTAAAAAGCAAGATCCCATTTATTCCTCAAAAAGAATCTTCGTTATTTCCATTTTACAGGCAGGGAGCGGAGGCTCTGAGACGCTCAGTAACGTGTTGAGGGTCGCACAGCCAGGAAGTAGCAGAGCCTGGATTAGAACGCATGCAGACTCGCCTGATTCCCAAGGCCACACTCCCCACCGACCTTCATACAGTGCCCGTTTCAGGAGGAGTCCCCCAGATGGGGGGGAACAGGCAAGGAAAATGAAAGTAAATAAAGCAAAGGGGTTCAAGTACAAAGCGTAATTCTGAAAGACTGTATGACCCTTGCATGTAGACACATTTTCCTGTTGCATCCACACACCCAGCCCAGGGCCTAGCAGAGTCCAAGCACACAAAATAAAAGGCCACTTGTTTTCTCTTCCTTTTGAATTAACCATTTAGCTGTTTGGCATCTTCCTTCTTATCCTCAGGGGCCCAGCGGTCCCTTTTAACCCCCAGCTTCCAATGGCGGTTGGAGGTGGAGTGGATACTGCTTCTCTCCCCCGGGGCCTCCCCTGCTCCACGTGTCTCCCCATCTGCTTTCCAGATGAGCAGATGACTCATCAGCTCCCTGCTGCCTTCCCAAACTTGCTGTTTGTCTTCTCTGCTCTTTTTTCCTAATCTCCTAGACAGAACTCTTTTGGCTGCAAGTGATGGAAACCAACTCAATCTAGTTCAGGCCCAAAGGGGAGATCCGGTGGCTCCCAGATGGTGGTTCACAGGGACTTTGGGAGAGACGTCAGACGCACAGAGAGGGGAAGCGGTGTGCTTCAGGTCACACAGCTGTCAGTTGTGGGGAGGGCTGGGGAGAGCTTGAGAAGTGTGAGAATAAACTACATGAGAGTGTAGGCTTTTCTTCACACTGTGTGTGCCTAAAGCAATAATACCCAGCACATCATAGATGCTCAATAAGTATTAAACGAATGAATGAATGAATGAATGAATGAATAGGTGAAGTGTTAGTCTTCATTCTCCCTCCCCACGGTTGGGAGGAACTGAGAGGAGACAGGAGGTGTGGAAGAGCAGTTTCCGCCTCCTCTGCCTGCCATGTCATTCTCTCCTACACCGAGGGCCCAGGCTTGGCTTCTGCTGGCCCCAGGCCCCAAGTTCTCCCTCGGCCCGGTGTGTCTCAGCCACTGCAGGTGATGAAAGCCCGCTTGCCCCCGTCTCTGCCTGAGTGTCTGGGCTCACAAAGGCCCCACTGTGCATGGCCGGCTTTCATTTCTTGCATCAGGCTGGCTCGGCTGACCGCAGCAAGCCTGGGCCCCGAGGAAGATGCCAGAAGCGGGGTTTGCTGCCAAGGGTTCTCCTGTGCCATCCCCGTGAATTCCGACTCCCCGGAGCTCCCAGCGGGTGAGAACAAGGGCCAGCTGTGCCCGAGCCCCTTCTCTTTGGGGCAGGGGTTGGGGGGTGGCTGGTGAGTGGAAAGTCAGCCGCTCGGGCCTTGTGGCTTGGCTTCCGCGAGCACGGATGTTTCATAAAGTGATTTTTCAAGGCCGTCTCCCTCCACTGGGCCTTGGCAACCATGCCAGCTCTCCAGAACTGAGCGGCCTTGTGTCTGTTGGGAAGAAAGACGTGAAAATGAGGCTGGAGCGGATGGACACAGGGCCCCAATTCCAGGAGAAACTGGGCGTCGTGTGGTGCTGCGGCCTGGGGCAGAGCTGACAAGCGCCACATTCATTCCTCGGCGGGAGTTGCCTCCCTCTGTGGCATCAAATCCCCCCTCTGCACAGCGGGACATTGATCAGCGGTGTCAGCTGTGTAGAGAGGTGGCTCAGGGTAGTGAGGCCGTTTGTTTAGCCGGGGGAACTCTAAATACTGTTTTTCTCATCTGAGTCATCCCTCCAGAAAGCTCCATGCTTGTATCCAACCATATCACGTGTTCATTTTGCATTCGTGTGAATGGCGCCCCCTGGAGGCGTGCAGAGGGGTGGCCCATGTATGGAGATGGGGGTGCACGTGTACATTGTTGCAGCCCCCGTGCACACATTTATGCCCATCTTTGTAACTCTGGGCCACCTTTGTCTGCCTTATGTGTGGACGTAATTCTGAATTCTGTTTGTGTGCATGCTGGTGTGTGGGGGAGTGAGTCCCTGAGAGAGACAGGCTGCCTGGATTTAAAATCATGACCACATGGCCTTGACAGAGTGGCTTACCCCCAGGGAGGCTCGGTTTTCTCACCTGTGTGATGGGGATGAGAATCGTTCTCACCTCACAGAACCGTGAGGAAGGTTAAAGGAGGCTATGCCCACTGTGAGTAAGCGGTCGATAAATGTCAGTTACTGCTGCTGGTATTGTTTTGACTGTGTGCGTGTGCATGTGCGTGTGCGCGCGCGCACGTGTGTGTGGGGGGGGGGGCGCGCACTCGCTCTTCTGTGTGCATCACTTGGTGTCATCAGCTCTGACAGGAATTGTGTCGGCTTTTTCTCTTGTTTTTTGAGCACGAGTTCCAGCACTGTGAGTTCTGAGGTGGACGCTGACAGCACCAGAGACTCTTTTGGTCTCTTTAGAGCTGCCCAGCCTGTGCTGTCCCATCTGGGTAGAGGTGGGAAGTGTCCATCCCAGTGCCCCATGTCCCCTGCAGCTCACTCCTGCCTGTCACCCTCCCTCTGATTCCCTCTACACACACACACACACACACACACACACACACACACACAGCACACACACACAGGATCTTTCTGACATCACTGTGGTTTCCTGAGAGGCCCTTAAATAATTCTCCGCGGCTGTGGTCTCTCAGTTTTAGAGAGAATCTCTTTGTCCCTAATCCATCTCGTGGACTCTCCTCACCCAGACTCTGGCTCCTTTATAAAGGCTGCCTGTCTAGCCCCTCAGGCTTGAGGTCGGAGGCCAGCTCTTAATAGGACCTTGTGTCTGAAATAGAGACGAGGGTGAGCTATTCTTGACTGAGCATCTGGGGAAGGGCCTTTCCCCTCCTGCTGGGAGCAGCTTTCCATCAGAGGTGGAGTGGTGAGAGGAAGGGCCCTGGAGGAGGAGTCACAGGTTCAAATCCCGGCTCTGCCACTGACTGGTTGTGTGATCTCGGGCAGGTCACTTGCCCTTCCTGAGCATGAAGTTCTTCATGTGTCTAATGGCTGTAGCTGCATCCGAGGTTGGCTGTGAGGAGTAAAGGGAGTTACCCTATATAATAAAAGGATAATATGCAAATTGACCCTAATGCAGAACGACTGGGAACGACCGGTCACTATGATGCGCACTGACTACCAGGGGGCAGACGCTCAATGTAGGAGCTGCCCCCTGGTGATCAGTGCGCTTCCACAGGGGGAGCGCCGCTCAGCCAGAAGCGGGCCTAAGCTGTTAGTCGGACATCCCATGAGGGCTTCCAGGCTGCCAGAGGGATGTCTGACTGCCAGCTTAGGGGGAGCAGGCCTAAGCTGTCAGTTGGACATCTCCCAAGGGGTCCAGGACTGCAAGAGGGCACAGGCCGGGCTGAGGCCTCCCACCCCCAGTGCATGAATTTTTGTGCACTGGGCCTCTAGTTCCCCATAAAACCCTTAGAACAATGCCTGGCACATAGGAGCACTGAGGTGTCAGCACTTGCAGACTTATCATCAGGTACTGGTCTCTCTTTGCTTATCTTCTTCATAAGGGAGGCCCTCACTCTTAGAGCCCTGGTCATGGCCATCCCAGTCTTTCCCATAGTAGGCTCTCAACAAGTATTTTGTGACGTGTTCCATTAATCATTCCTTAAAAAGTAAGACATAGTGAAAAAGGCACCCAAGTACATAGATAGGGTAAGACAAACCCTCTATCGGGAGAGCTTAATGATGGACATTTTCAACTCCCAGGCTGTGAAGGAAGGAGGTTCTTTACAGAGAAATTGCATGTTCCAGCATCCCTCAAAGAAATCCTTCCACGCTTGGGACTCATTCCTTTTGCTGTTTATTTTGCATATCCACACGTTAAACCGTCTTTTAAAACTTCGCCCGTGACCCACCTTTCCAACCCAACAGCGCTTGCCGCATCTCCATCTTCACCTCCCTTCGTTTCTAAGCAGCGTTCACTTTGGCTTTTTCATGTTCACATAAGGTCATTTGTAAACATTTTAAAAACAATCGTAGCCTCCATATCATTCGCTCTCATTAGTGCCTAGTTTTCTGTTGATGTGCCTTGGTTAATACTACCATGCTCCCATCGTTGAACGTTCAGATGTTTTTGTTGTTACTCTAAATAAATCATGTGGTATAAACACCTGTGGACATACTTCACGTTTAAACGTTATTCCCGGCACACATTTTTAAGCTGCGACCACGGACCAAGAAACATCCCATAAAGGCTTGGTGCTCCTAGATGTGACGGAGGTTGTTACACAGTAAAAATGGCCTCAGCTGTGAATGCCACTGAGTCTGGTTAACACTGAACGGGGCTTAGCATGGGTTCTGACGCTTTCTCCTCCCACAAACTGGAGGTGGAATGGTTATTCTTCCCATCTGACAGAGGCAAGAACCGAGGCAAAGAGAGCTTAGGGTACCGCCCCGAAACATAGGGAAGGACGTTGAGGGAAGTCATCCCTCCCCTTAAGGGACTCGGTTGTAGAACAGGACTAGCCATGTCATCACTGAGCTCAGTGTTGTCCTGGGCAGTTCCTGAGGAACATCATAACCATTCCCACCATGTAAGCTTGAAAATGCTAAAGAAGGACCCGTAAGTATATCTCCGTGTGTACGTTTAGGCAGTCATTGAACTTGCAGGCAGTCCCTTCGGACTTTTACGACGACTGTGCCCACCCTGTGTGGTGCCATTCCTGGCAGCCGCTGGGCAGAATGGGGGAGGGGAGTGGTGAGGATGGCAGGGGCTTGAGAAAGTGATCCGAAGCCCCCTCGCCTTGCTTCCTTGGGGCTTTTCCTGGGCTGTGTCCCCCACTCCTAAGGGTCCAGTGTCCCGCTGCGCTGTCTGCCTTCCAGCTTCCCAGCCGTCCTCTGGAAGCACGCGTCCACACCGGGTGGAGAGTGGAATCCACTTCAGACAGTGAGGAGGTAGGCGCAAGGACTAATTGCAAAGAACTGACTGAAGAAAATGTTGTAGAAGAGAAGTGTGTGTGGGTGTGTCTCGGAGAGAGAGAGAAGACAGAGAGATGGAGGCTGAGAGAAGGGACTGCTTCACGTTACTGCCCTGTCTCTAACTTTGAAGTCACTTTCTGCTACATTCAGAATAAAACCCCATTTCCTGACCTACACCTTCTGGCTTCATCTTGATTCAGTCTTTCCCCTCAGCCTCTCCAGTCAAGCCCAGCTGGCTTCCCGTCTCTCTTCCAGGTCAGTTCCCCCTCATCCCTCAAATCCCAGATCAAATTCCACCGGGCCGCCCTAGTCTCTCTAACTCCATACCTTGTTTCTTTAGTGAAACAAGGTACGTGGCTTTGTAGATTGGTTGGTTGGTTAGTTGCGTGTCTCGCTTACTAGACTGTAACTGGATGAAGGCATTAGGCACCGGATCTAGGTTACTCTGCGAGGTACCCAGTGCCCGGCACAGTGCCAGCACAGGGTCAGCTGTGCTCACTGTTTGTTGATTGAGTGCTTGATGTAGCTCCTGGCACCTGTCCTTCCCGGCCACAGGGCCACAGACCGAGAAGGCTGCGAGTGCCAGGCCAGAGCTCGAGGCCGTGCTTTCCTTGTTGCATAATGACGGCGAACCCCATCGCGGACCAGTTTACCTTGATGGCCGCCGCCGGGGACATTTGCTGGCTTGGTTCCTGGTGCTTGTATTGAAAGCACAGTGGTTCTGTTCTCCTGCTTCCCAGAGAAATATTTGCTTTATCAGTGACGGTGCGTGTTTTATTGGAACGGAGCAGGAGGATGTTGACCTGAGATGTGAAAACACAGTTTCCAAAGAGCCTCTGTCGATGGCTTAAAATTAATAAAGGCCCCGCCGTGGGTGGCAGGGAGGGGCGCAGGGGGACGTGGCGATGAAACGGCTGCCGTTTGCTGTGGGGGCGACGCGGCCTTGCTTTCAGAGGTAGGTTAAGGGGATGGAAACCTGAATTGGCACATCTATAAACAAGTTATTACTTCGGCTGTGAGATAATTTGTTGAGAAAATGCCATTATTTTCCCAATCTAGGGCCTTCAGCGTGTGTGGCTGGGGCTCAATGCCGGCTGCTGCTCTTGCATATAGATGCTGAGAGGTTACTGGGCAGGAGAAGGAATTTCAGGTTAAAGCCTCTTTGTTCTTAAATAAATTGAGTTTTCTCTTTTCCATGGTGTAATGAAAAGGGAGAAGGATCCACGCACCTTCCCCCCCCCCCCCCCCCCCCCCCGCGCCCGCAGTGCCCGGTTCCTGGAGCTGTCCACCCCTTGCCCTCCCCCCTCCTCCCTCAGGAAACCTCTAGCAGCAGGGGGAGCTCAGGGGACTCTCCCTGGGCCCTGAAGGACCTGGAGGGGGCCTAGGTCTCGCCTTTTCATCGGCGGAGAACTCAGAAGGGTTTTGGAGACTCTCACCTCCCGCTCCCATGCTTTCCTGGCACTCTGAGGAAATCGTCTATTATGGGTTGACTTGTGTCCCGCCACGTGCACATTTGGAAGGCCCAACCCTTGGGACCTTAGGATGTGCCCTTGTTTGGAAAGAGGGTCATGGCATGTGCAGCCAGTCGAGACGAAGTCATACCGGAGTAGGATGGGCCCCTAAAGCAGTGTGACCGGTGTCCTTATGGAAAGGGGACATTTGGACCACAGACAGGCACACAGGGCGAACGCCATGTGAACATGAAGGCAGATGTTGGGGTGATGCTTCTACAAGCCAAGAAACACCGAAGATTGCCAACAGCTCACCAGAATTTAGGAGAGGGCCATGCACCAGATACTTCCTCGGCCCTCAGAGGAACCCGCCTGCCCACACCTGGATCGCAGCCTCCAGCCTCCGGTGCTGTGAGTCAGTACCTTTCCATGGTCTCAGCCACACCGTTGGTGGTGCTTGGTGATGGCGGCCGAAAGACATGACTACATCATTCAAGAGCTTTGGTTGACCTACTCTCCATCACTCCCCCTCCCCTGAAAAAAACTCACTCATACCCACTCAGATCTGTTCCACGCATGCCCTGAGTGGGCCCTTAACTCTACCACCTGGCCGCCTGGATTGCAGCGAGGCTGCCCTCGCCCTTGCCCAGAACCCAGTCTGATGGTGGTGTTACTGTGCAGCTGCCCAGCTCCACCTCCCTGAGATGTGGGCCCCAGAAAGGAAGCCAGGGCCCTCCCTCTCTGTGACCCGCTTCCAGCAGGCGCTTACTCAGTGCTTGTTGGTCTCATTAGATTTGTGGACTCTGACCTCAGAGACCTCTCCACTTCGTGTCCTTATTTTCCTGGCGTTTTGACCTCTTGCCTCGTTAACCCTTTGGTGAGCATGTTCCTTATTCGTTATGCGGCCTGTGTGGATCCGAGAGCGGCTCTGATCTCCAAGGCCTCGCGTCTGCGGAAGAGCCGTGCCAACTGTCAAGTGCGCTAGCGAAATCGTAGCCGTGACTGATTCTTTGGTTTGAATGTCTGAGGCCGGGCAGTGACCTGGAGTCAGAGGCCCTGGTTCCTGTCCGGCGTTATCATTTGCCAGCCGGGTATCCTTAAGGAAGTCTCTGTGAGCCTCGGTTTTCCCATCTGTGGAATGGTAGTGATTGCCTTGTCTACCTCTCCTGGATTGGTAGAGGACCAAAGAGTATGTGTGAGAGGCTTTTGACAGCGATGGAGCAGAGGAGGACATAAACACAGATCCATGTAAAATGGGGAAAGGAAGCGGGAATGGTGGGGGTCATGGTCAGCTGGAGACCCCCATATAAAGGGGGCTCAGAGGGAGGCTGGGCCAAAGTTTTCTAAATATGCAGAACTAACAAACCAGAAAGGCAGATTATCGTGCTGTATCCCTGTCTTCCAGTGTTGTCTCAGATGTTTTTAAAGCCATGAAAAGCCATCATTTGGTGGCTTCTATTGTAGAATTTGATATAGGTGGGGCTGGTGGCAGTGTTTGTCCCTCTTTTACCCAAACGAGCTGGTCTAAGCTTCCTCTTTGAGAATTCTGTAAAAAGCAAGAATTAGTACTGACCAAGGAAAAGTTAGGTTGCCACCTCCTCTAGGAAGCCTTCCCTGATTTCATCTCCATCCATTTGAAATGGAGTAGGGTTGGCAAACCCTTTCTTAAAGGACCAGATAGTAAATGTTTTAGATATTGAGGGCCATTCAGTCTCCTTGGCGACTACTCAACTCTGTCTCTGCAATGTGAAAGCAGCCAGAGATAGTGTATAAATAGATAGGCATGGCTATGCTCCAATAAAACTTTATTTACAAAAAGAGGCCGCCAGCTGGATTTGACCCATGGACTAGTAGTTTGCTGACCCCCCCATTTAGATGCCTCTTATATGCTACTAGAGGCCTGGTGCACGGATTCGTGCACTGGTGGGGTCCCTCAGCCTGGCCTGTGGGGATCAGGCCGAAACTGGCTCTCCCACATCCTCCAAGGGGTCCCGGGTTGCGAGAGGGCGTAGGCCAGGCCAAGAGACCCCACCGGTGCATGATTGGGGCCGGGGAGGAACCGCGGGAGGGCTCCAGGGCGTGTCCAGCCCATCTCTCCCAGTCCCAATCAGCCGGACCCCAGCAGCAAGCTAACCTACCAGTCAGAGTGTCTGCCCCTGGTGGTCAGTGCATGTTATAGCGACTGGTCGAACGGTCGCATGGTCGGAGGGACAATTAGCATATTAGGCTTTTATGATATAGAATTCTAATACTTGGGACTTAGCCCTTTGCAAGCAGTCTAATTCTACAACGCAGAATAAAAGCATTAATTGAGCACTTACTGTGTGCCAGGAGTTGTTCTAAGCCCTTCATTTATGTTTGCTCATTTCTCCCAACACGTTGATGTGGAAGGTCCTGCTGCTATCCCATTTCACAGGGAAGAAGATTGAGTCTTCCAGAGGTGAAGCAACTTGCCCAGAGTCACCCGGCTAATAAAGACAGCTGAGCTTTCAGACCGTGTTAAACTCTGCGTCTCTGGCTGACCGCAGACTGTTTCTCTTCATCTTTGTGTCTCCTTGGTGCCCAGCACAGGGACTGGCTCGAAGGGTGTGCTCAGGAATCACTGAGCCAGTGACAGGCATTGTTTCAGGTTTTGCAAACCTGTCCAGGAGGGCAATAAAAATGCTGCTTTGCAACTGTTTCCAAATAGACTGTGACAGCCCGCCTGCTGCAGGGACACGCCACCAGACTCTCCCAGGCAGGCCCTTTGTTTCCCTTGCACAAGAATCCGGCAGCCTGGGTGGAAGCTCTGGTTTGGGCTTGCACAGGCCGATTGGAACATCTGGTCCTCTTAGCGGCCCTGAAGTCTGACAGATCTATGTCAACGTTGATCTCTCTGTCCCGGTGCCTTGTGAACTATCAGCCTCCGCTGCTGATTGGAGGGGCTCCTGAACTGACTGGTCCATTGACCAATGAACAGATCCAAGTGACAGAGAGGACACACGCAGTCTGGGTCTCTCCCGGAAGGGTCCCTGAGGAATGCCACGTCAGTATGGTAAATTGATTCTTATTTGGATCGCCCTTCAGATATTCCATTCTATTTGAAGGAGTCTCCGGTGGGAGTCTGTGCTGTGTATGATCTCCTGGCAGTTTCTCCACTTTAACGGCTTGGCCTCATTGTCACTGGGGCACCTGTCCTGTCCTGTACTTCTGTCAGCAGCGCTCCAAGCACCATAATGAGTCATAATAATGATTACAATGATTTATATTGACACGTTGCTATGGGCCAGGCACCGTGCCACATGCTTCCTTACACTGTCTCACTTGACCCTTTAAACTCCTCCTTGGGTGAGGTGCTGACCTCTTACCTGTGGGTAAACTGAGGCACGGGGAGGTTAAATAATGTGCCCAAGGCCACACAGCTGGTGAGTGGCACTGCTTGTCTAGCTCCGGGCCCCGGGCTCTTCACCCCCCTGTGGTGCTGCCGCCTCTGTGCATGGCCTTATTTGCTTCTAGAAATGGCGTCCCCCTCCGTGGTCCTCTGGAGCAGCGGTCGCCAACCTTTTGGACCTCACGGACCACCATTGGTCCGCGGACCACCGGTTGCCGACCGCTGCTCCGGAGCATCACAGGTGGCCAAGGTCATGCCAGAGGCCGGTGAGGATGGAACCACGGCCTCCTGCCTCCAGAGCAGTTTTCCCCAAACACGTGCCTTCTTGGGATGATTGGGACACTGGTGTGGGCCACACCGGGGCCTCCCAGCGCCGTGGCCACCGGCCACGGGTGGCTGTCGAGCACTGGAAGTATGCCACCTGGGATGAGAAATTGAATTTTTAATCTTGTTTACTTCAGTTCGTTTACATTTAAGCCTGATCCAGTTATTGGAAAGCTTTTCAATGTGTCTGGAAGAACTTGGTCCTGGGAACTTACTTTCTCGTTTGACATTCTGATGAACCCCAAAGATGGAGCACATACTTCTAGTGAAAACGTAGCATCTATATTGATATGAGGTTAATGTGAAATACACGCCGCCTCTTCTGAACTCACCTGTTCCCTCCATGTGCCACAGCCCTGTTTTCTTCCCCCTGGTCATTTATTCATTCAACAACTATTTCTTGAGCACCAGCTAGGGAGGGAGGGACACTGTTATGCATGCTGACTGCACAACCGCAAACAAGACACAGAGATCTACAAAGGAAGGAAAATGTAAAACGACAAGCGTTGTACATGGAATGAAAACAGTACGAAATGATGGAGATGGCGGGCACCAGAGGGCCCCCTGGGTAGGTGACATTTGACCTGACCCCTCAATGACCAGGGAAGCCATGTGGGAACCTGGAGGAAAAGCATTGCAGGCAGAGGGAAGGGCCTGGAGGCATCGAGGATGGGCTGCTCTGGAAACAGAAGTACGGAGCCTGGGGGAAGAGGGAAGGTGGTGTCAGGTGAGCTGGGGAACAGGCGGGAGGGAGATCCTGTGGGGCTTTGCCATCCAGGTTGAAGAGTTTGGATTCTAACCCCAGTGAGATGGGAGTCTTTGACTTATCATGTGCTATTTCGTGAGTTACTTGGTTTATGATCTTATCAAGGCCCCTCCAGCTGCTGGGTGGAGACAGGACCATGGGGAGTGAACAGATGCTGTGATCTGAAGTGACCATGCCTTGGGTCAGCCTGGGGATGGTCAGGATCAGAAGCGGGCAGTTGTGGACACATCCCCTGGTAGATTCTGCCAGGGAAGTGGAGATAGCTTGGATGGGGCGGGGTGTGCGGAAGAACATGAGGAATCAAGGGTGGTTCTCCCATCGACTTCGGTGCCTTCTCCTTGCTTCCAGCGTGGTGGTATTGTTTTAATTTCCTTCCTCCTCTGTCTGCCTAGCTCTTTCTGGCAGCTGAAATATATATATATATATATAGCCACAGCCTTACTGGATACGTCTGTTTGGAGCAGGGAAAGCGGAACTTGTCTTTCATTTTGGTTCAGGGCCCTATTTTCCTTGTACCCCCCCCCCCCCCACCCACACACACAAGTCTGTTTCCGCTGATGGAAATGAGGCTGGGATTGAGAAGAGATCTCTTAAACCTCGTGGGGACTTCCTGGCTTTTCCCCCTCTGTGGGGAGATGCTAAAGATGCCGCAGAGGTTGGGGGGTGTAGTGATTATTTAATTGTGTGCAAGTGAGAAGTGGTGCAGACAGCAGACAAAGGGCATGACCGGAATTCTGTAAGAACAACACCTGACAGGATTCCATTTCCTGACTTTTGGGCCTAAATGAATTTCTACTTGACTAAAAATACCTCAAGAGCTAGATGGCAGCTTAAAAAGCTGTCGGTAAATTTAAAACAGGTTTGCGTGCCACTGATTATAGCAGACGGTAGAAAGTTAGTCGAGAATTTTCCGCCACATGTTTTAACTCCTGCTTCTCCATCCTGTCTTGTATTCTATCCGCTCTGATTCTTGGAGGAGGGAGGATGTTGTATTTTTAAATTTCTTTCTTCTTTTAACTTGTCATTGGCCAGGGACTACACTGACTGTATTTTCAGCTTAACAGTCATCTTGCATAAGAGGAGATGATCTATCTATATAATAGAAGAATATGCAAATTAGCCAGGATGCCGTAACATCACAACCTAATAGCAGGGACCTGAGGCTGCATGGCGCCTGGCGGGGCCGGGGGACCTCAGGCCGTGCCCCCTGCCCAGCGGGGCTTGACAGGGGACCTCAGGCCTCGCCTCCCACCCCGGCGCCGGGCCAGGGGACCTGAGGCTGTGCCCCCCGGCCGGAGGGGCTTGACGGGGGGTGGGGTCAGCTGGGTCTGGGTCTCACCCAATGGGGGTGTGGCCAGCTGGGTCTGGGTCTCCTGAGTTTTTGAAGCGCGTGCAGGTGGTGGGCGGGGATTTGACTCTAGGTCCCGTGGCGTGCCCCAGACTCTGACAGGAGGGAGATTTTCATACACATTTTACTAATTATCTTTCATCTCTGGCACTTCTATTATAGAGAAAGGGCAAATAGCAATATTAAAATATTTCCTCTAATTAATTACCTTTTAATGTGCACGAATTTCGTGCACCGGGCCACTAGTGTGATAATAATGTCCTGGGGCTGAGTAGAGAGCAAATTCAATGTGAATCAGGAGCATCATGTACCTAACTTGTCTAAATACAAGCACGCTCCCAGGCTGCATATTAACCTGCAAAACTGTTCCAGAATATCCCCACCCCGTTCTCTATCTTTCTGCTCCAATAGCCGTTGTGCTAGATCATCCTGGAAGTGAACAAACATTAACCAAAACCCGAAGCAGCTCGAACTGACTGAGATTGTTTTAAAGACTTCCTGTGCCTTATCGCGTTGAATCCACACAGCAACCCTCTTGACTGTTGCTGGTGTTGAGTTTTACCTGAGCCCCTCAGCAAAGCACCACCTTCTCCGTGAGACACATATGCACACAGGTGCCCCCTTGTTTACCTGTGAAAAGGCCAGGCGCACACCCTCCAAATTCCCTTCCTGGGCCTCATAAATGATTAGCTGAAGTGCCGTCCTCACCGATCATGCAGAACGAAATGCTTGCTGACCCAACGTTGGCTAAGCTTTTCTCCTTCCGCCAGGCCCCCTGCTTTTGCCTGAGCCAGCGGAACTGGCTGGCTGTGGCGGAAAACCTCTTCCCATCTATGGGATCCTCCCGCCTCCCCACACCCGTGCTTTCTGCTGTTTACTCTCCTCCAGGAAAGAAAGGCCTCCCTTTTGAGATGCTTGTCGATTTCATGGTCAAAGCTGTCTCCCTTTTGCAAGCGTCCCCGTGCCCTGATTGCAATAATCCCTCTCTCCTCCTCGCAGTTGTCCTTTCAGATAAAGTCTCCCCTTACCCAGTCCAGATCCCGTTTTCTCCGAGACAGCGCCTATTATGGGGTCCCCGTTTTGCAGAGGAGGAAGTTGGGCTCTGGGAGGCGGGACGAGCAGAATGGGGAGCTCTGCTCACTCTGAACCCAGGTTGGCTGGCAGCGAACCACTTCCCGCGGCGCTCTTTATGAAATGTGTACTTGGTCTCAACTCTGTCTGTCCTCAGCATGCTCAGCGTCTAGTTGGAGCGATGGCACATCGAGGCACAGTTGGCGTGGCATCTCTGTTGTGTAGCTCTGGGAATGGAGGAACGCATGCAAGATCCCTGTGTGTGTGTGTACCCGTGTGCCTGTACTAATAAAACCCAAGGGAGAAGAAAATAACGAGGCCAGTAACAAACAGGCCCACTGGAGGCTGAGCGCCCAGCTCGCATGTGGGAGAGACTTTACTTGAAAGGACTATAGCAAGGGGGAGAGAGGGACTATTGCAGTAAGGGGGCAGGGACTCTGGCAGTAGGGAGAAGGCTTTGGCCATGAAATCTACAAGCATCTCAAAAGCTGGGGATGTACATGGCCCTGGAGAATGGGTACGATGGGACGATGTGGGGATGGCAGACCCTCCCCTGGGGGCTTATGGGGTGTAAAAGTGTGGGGCTGAGAAGCCAGGCAAGGGACTGAGCAGCAGTGGTACCCAGGGCCTTGCGGGCCGGGCTGCTCACGGCACCTCCTCAGGCCGTGGGGAGGCACTGCAGGTCTTCAGGCAGGAGAGTGTCCTGATGGAAGTGATGATAATAATGATGGTGCTGATAATAGCCTGCTCCTCCGTGTTTTTATAGCTCTCTCCCAAGGTGCCCTTCTCCGGAAAGCTGGCAGTGCTTCACAGATGTTACCTAATTAATCACCGGCGCTTCCCCGCCGAGGGAGGTGGGGGGCAGCTAATATCCCCATTTTTCACCGGAGGAAAATGAGGCAGGGAGAAGCTCTCAGGTGGCGGAGTAAGGCCGTGTCAGCCCTGGGAGGGACCCTGCAGGAGAGTTCCTCTTTCTCTCCTCGCAGCCCCGCCTTGGAAGTAGAGCATCCCAGGATAGGCTGGTGTGTGCTCAGAGAGGTTCTCATGAGTGTCCCGGGACTGAAGAATGGAGGAGTCGAATCTGGGCATTGCGTGTTTAGGGGTGCTGGAGTATGGAGAACCAACTGGGAATTGGTTGAGGTCACATCTGGATTTGGGCACACCTTGGATTATTGCTCTTCCCTTCCTCTGCTCCCACAAAAGTATCTCCCAGGGTGTTTGCCATCCTTCTCTGTATCTGTTGGCCTTTCTAACTGATCTGTGTCCTCCTTGAGACAATGAACCTACTTTTTATAATCTAACCTCTTTGCCTGCTTCCTGTACTTTAGATTGCATAGTGACTCTGCCATCCACTTGCTCAGGGTGAGGGATGTCCCCACTCCTAGCCTCAGTTTCCCCATCTATAAAATGATGGTAACAATTATACCCACCGCAGTGGGCTGCTTCAGATGAAAATCATGCCCGACACGTGTTCAGCAGTGCCTGGTACATTACAAGTACTTACTGCATTTAATAAATTATCAGTGTTCTTCGAGTAGGGGCTTAAAAATAAATGTGCTGGATTATTGTTCTAAACTGGCTCGTGGACATAGATGCACTGGCTTTCATGTGATTGACGTGCAACCAAAATATTGAGTGGGAATAAGGTTTTTTGAAATGAAACTGCTTCTCTTGTGGATATCTGTTATAATTTTAAAGAAAAACATGCACATTTTAAAAATTTCTTGTTGGGCCTAATCATGCTTTTGCTCCCAGTTCCTGAGCCACTCCACCTCTCCATCAAGTATTTTGTAATCCATAAACAAGGCTTAAGCTGCTATTTAAAGCAACTCTGCTGTTAATCCGTTTGTAGGAGCAAATCCTGTTCATATGAATAACCTTCTCCCCCTCCCCCCAGTGCCTCACCTCCTCCCTTTTGCTCCCATTATATAGATTCGCTTTTTCTGATTTTATCTATTTTAAGGTAGGGTTCTCCGTGGATTGAGAGTTCCAGAGCTGGGAGAGGAATAGAATGTTAAGAGTGGCCCAACATCCTCATTTAAAAGATAGGAGAATGGGAGCCTGGGGCGAGGGGGGTCTGTCCACAGCTGGATAGTCAAAGCAGAGCTCAGCCTGTGTCTCCAAAAGTGCTTTTAAACTGTTACCTCAATGACATTTTTTAAAAAATTGTCCTGTATTTATTTTAATACGGCAAGTACTACTGGTGTTTTTCTCTTTTCTATAAATATACTACTACTAGCGTTCCCGTTGCAGGAAAAATCCTGCAATAGGGTTTCCTGCTGCACTCTACCCCGCCCCGCCTCCGATCCTCCCTTGTCCTCTGGCCCGCCTTCTCCACCAGCCCACCCGCCAGCCTGCCCCACTCTCCTTCCTTCTCCCCCGGCCCCACCTCCGCTCCTCCCTGCTCCTCCCCCCGGCTTGCTTGCTTCTCTGCAGCTTTGCACCCTTCAGCATCTCTTGGCTTCTTTCTACACTGTCTTGATATGCAAGTTAGCCGCCATCTTTGTTGGGGTAATTTGCATACTCATCCTGATTGGTTGGTGGGCGTGGCTTGGGCGTAGCGAAGGTGCGGTCAATTTGCATATTTGTCTATTATAAGGTAGGATGAATAGTGATCATGTTGAGCTTACTATATCCCAGGCACTATTCTAAGTCGTTGCCATGAATTAACTTCATATGTTTTAGTTCATTTACCCCTAATGTGTGGAGGTCGTGCTCACTAGTCTGTCTTACAGGTGGGGAGACTGAGGCACAGAGAGGTTAAACTCACTTGTTCAAGGTCACACAGGGAATGAATGATGGCCAGCTCCAAAACTCATCAATTACCGGTGCTTCTCTACGGCCTAACTACACCACCATAAAGTTTTACTTTTTTAAATAGGCGTATTTCAATTAAAATGAAGGTTGAAGGAAACACTAAGTAATTGTATGGGCGCTGAGAAATATGGCAAGAAGCATCACAGGGCACCATGTCAGAGGTGCACTTAGCAGGTTTCCAGGAGGGGTCTGTTTGGAGACAGGCCAGACCCAAGAAGGCCCCTGCCTTCATGGACGTGTAACCGAGCGGAAGGTTGACAGTGCACAAGAGAACAAACAAGTGAGATGCTGAGGCTTCTGGGGCGTGCTGGGGGAAGGCAGACAGGGGAGTGTGTGTGTGTGTGTGTGTGTGTGTGTGTGTTACGGGAACAGGGAACAGGCTCAGAGCAGGCCCTACTTTTACTAGGTTGATCTCTCTGCCACCCTCTAGGAAAAGGTGACACTTCAGAAGAGACAGGCAAGTGACCTGAACAGGTTTGTCTCTTCCTCTGGTTATGTCTGTACCGCATCATTTCCTCTTTGGACCGTGAGTGAAGGCGGGGAGCTTGCAGGCCCGTGCCTGGCAGCCCTGCACCCCTCCAGGACTGGCAGTGCCCCTAGTCAGGAGCCCTCCAGGGCTGGTGCTGGGTGAGGGCGCACCGCCTGACACCCCTCTGCCGGGGGAGATGGATGCGCTGTCCACGAGTGATGTATTTTTAGCTTCCTCCCCGAGAGGCAGCAAAGACACGCTTAGTTTATTATTAAACAGAACCATTTATTCATCGTGTCCTTACATATTGGTGATGTCAAAGAGAAGTCGGGTGGGTTTGGAGTACGGATTTTTACTCAGACTCGGAGCTGCTCCGCCTCTAACCAGTTAGAAAAAACAAAACAAAACACAAAAAACAAAACAGAACGGGGTGCCTGTTTCTGGCCAGATCCTCCACATGGGCAGGGCTTGCAGTGTTGGATGTCTTCTGAGTAGGGCAGGTGGTGAGAATGCGCGTGGCGGCCACCTGGGGCCTGAGAGCGCCCACATCCATCTGAAGTGGACGGTTGCTTCTCAGCTCCGGCCGACCGGAAATGGGGACCCACTGTGACGAGACCGGACTTTTCAAGGTCAGACTTCCGGACTTTGAATGCACAGTCTGCCTGAGTTTCAGATATTGGCAACTAATTGAAATTGTAAAACCGCTTTGCAGGCCAAAAGCAAAATCTACCCGAGACTTAAAATATCTGATTGTTCCGTGACCTCTTTTCTGAGGACCCTGGGGAACCAGTCCTGGCCAGCAGGGAAAGGCGAATGGGAACAGCCTTTCAGAACCGGTGGGAGCTCAAGAGGAAGACGTGGGCAGATCAGCTGTGTGCCTGGGGCTGGTGGTGCAGGCCGCCTCCTTCCCTCTGCCTGCTTCCACCTGGTGTGCTGGGCCCTCCGCTGCCAGGGCTGGAGGCCCCCCGTGCATGCACTGTGAGGCCTGTCATTCTTTCAGGTGCTTGCCAATGGCACCCACAAATTTCTAGGTGCTTTGCCTGTGCTGAGGCTCCAGGCCAGTTTTCCATACATTATTAGCTGAGGCGACCTTCACAGCAACCCCTGCAGGTGGGTCCTAGTGTTACCCCACCTTGTGGATGGGAACAGGGGGTTCGGAGAGGTTAAGACACGACTAGAACGCAGCTGAAATGGAAAACTCACTCCAGGGCTGGAGGCCTTGAAACATACCACTCTCCCTTTGACATAAGCCAGTTCTTAATCCAACTCTTAAAATTTAAACATTCCCTTTGTCTAAACCAGTGGTCGGCAAACTCATTAGTCAACAGAGCGGCAAACCACGGCTCGCGATCCGCACGTGGCTCGAGAGCTGCGGTTTACCGACCACTGGTCTAGACCATTCATCTTTATCGTTGCCGTTGAGAGTCAACATTTGCTGTGCAGGGACCATAGGTCAGGCACCCTTTTGGCTCTGGGAGAACAGGGGGCGCGGGTAAAACACAACCCCCGCCCATCAAGAATCTTGAGGAAGATCAGGGCCAAGAACAAAGCAATTACAAGGTGCTCATATGGGCGATGCTGGCGACGGCAGTGAGCTAGGGAAGGGGGTGGTCAGCGCATCTTTGGGAGGCCAGGAACGGTTTCAAAGACAAGGTCTGCGTTGAATTGGGAAGGACAAAGCAGAACTGTCCAGGGGGCAGGAAGAGGAGGCATTCCTGGCTCAGGAAGTGAAAGCAAGGCCTTGGAGCGGCCCCGCTGCATTTCCTGTTGGTCCTGAGCAGCTGGTACAGAAGGAGCTGGCCCTTCCCCTTGGCTCCTGCCTGTGCCTTTCCAGCACCTTCCCCGGGAAAGCAGCCCTTCTTCCCCAGAAACAAAGGCTCTGCTGCCAGAGTGTTGGCCGCGAACCCCGGGGCATCTCAGCGCGGGCAGGGAGGGGCGCCTTTGTCTGGAGACAGGCTTGGAACGCATCCTCCCGCGATCAGATCCTCTGGGTTCAAATCCCGCCTCTGCCAAGTCCTGTGACCTCCTGTAGGTTGCCTCCCTTCTCTGAGCCTCGGTTTGCTGGCCTGGGAAATGGAGATGAGAGAACTCCCTCTGGGGTCTCCAGGAGGTCAGGCTCTGAAGCACCTTGCGCAGGAGCTGTTTGTACGGCGAGTGCCCGTAACGGGGACCGTTAGCATCGGGCATGTGCGTGTCTGTGTGCCCGTGCCCTCGGTGCCCCCTGGCTGGCTCACAGGTGGGCAGCTGTGCTCAGAGGCAGACTGGCTCCTCCGAAGGGCATGGGGCTGCCCAGCTCACCTCCCAGCCTGTCTCGGGGCCTGAGATGCCAGCCTCCCCCCTGTGTCTAGCCCTCCCCGCTGTTCTCCGCTGACACAGCCAGAGAGACTGCACAACCCCTTCGATGGGGGCTGTCCAATACCGTATCCACTAGGCATGTGTGGCCGTTTACATGTAAATTAATTAAAATCAAGTAGAATTAGAAAGTCAGTTCCTCCGTTATGCCAGCCACATTTCAAGTGATCGGCAGCCACATGTAGCTAGTGCACCCTATTAGACAGGCTAGAAATAGGACATTTCTACCTTTACAGAAAGTCCCGTGGGCAGTGTCACTTAGACAGTCCTGGGGCCCCTTGCGGTACCCACCCTGGAAGAGCCCTCTGTGTTTTCTGGAACGACCCAGTCCTGGTTCACGTTCTGGACAGATGGCCTTCCTGTCTCAGTTTCCTCATTTGCTTATTGGGAAGGAAACCAGTGACTGCTTCACAGGCCTGCTGTGGGGATGTGTGAGATCAGGTGTACAGAGAACTAAGCACAGGGCCTCGCTGGGAGGGAGAGCTCAGGACATGGTGGCTGTCGTTATTGGCTAAGGAAGCCAGTTAATTCCTAGAAGTCTCCCATTTTCTGTTTGTAGTGTTTGCCTAGACTTAGAACCATAATTTCATAGATGACAGAGCTGGCAGATTAAAAATTGTCCAGCTATTTTATTTTATTTTATGGTGTATTTTTGCATAAGTTCCTTTTTTTTTAGTTAAATAGCATTAAAACATTTTTTTGAAACTTCCTTTGGTCCAGCCTTATTGAGAATTCATCCTTATTGAGGATTAGTTGACTTGCAGTAAATTGCACATATTTAAAGAGTACAACTTGATGGGTATTGCTATATGTGTCCACCTGGGCCACTGTCACTGCAATGGTTAATGAAATTCATCCCCATAATTTCTTTGTGCCCCTTTGTAATACCAGTCTGCCCCCACACCCATTCCACACACCACCACGGACCTGCTTTCTGTCACGATAGATTAGTTCGCGTTTTCTAGAACAGCGATTTTCAACCGGTGTGCCTCAAGGGTTTTTCAAACATGCAATACCTGACCATTTAGTCAGGGGCACTGACCTCTTTCCCCTTAGATTATCAAATTAAAAAAATGTCAACAGCCAACACAACAATAACTGCCTGGTGTGAATGGAGCAAAGTTGTACCTGTTTTTGGTGTGCCACAGAATTTTAGTAGTTAATGTGTGACATGAGATGAAAAAGGCTGAAAATCACTGTCCGAGAGTTTCATATAAAGGAACTAGTAGAGTGTGCATTTTTTTTTGTCTGCCTCCTTTCACTCCACATACTTATTTTGAAAGTCACCCACACTGATGCTTTTGTCCATAGGTCATTCCTTTTCACTGCCAAGTAGGATTCCATTATATGGATGTACCGCAACGTGTTTATTCTTTCCTATTTGGAAATTCGGGTTGTTACCTACATGGGAAGTTTGCAGAAGAAAGCAAAAGTTATTCATAATTCCCCAGCCACCAAAATGCTACTGCACTTGCTTCTTTTTAAAAATAAAATTGTTCTATAATTAGGAAAACCTCTCCATAATTCCAAAGTCAAATCTAGAAAACATTTGGAGAATTCTTATTTGGATTCCTGTGTCTTCATCGTGTTCCCTTCCTTTACCCCCAAGTACCCATTTTTATTGGTTTTGTTTTCTCCTTTCATTTTTTTTTGTCTTTCACATATTTTATGGCAGTATGATGTCTGTAACAAAATGTATCATCTTGACCATTTTTTAAGAGTACCGTTCAGTGGTATTAAGTACATTCACTTTGCTGTGCCACCCATCACCACCATCCATTTCCAGAACTCCTTCATCTTCCCCAACTCCAACAGAAAATCTGTACCATTAAACACTAACTCCCCCTCTACCCCCTCCCCCAGCCCCGGCAACTGCCTTCTACTTTCTGTCTCCATGATTCTGATTCTCCTGACACCTCATTTATGTGGAATCATACAGGTTTTGTCTTTTTGTGTCTGGTATGTCTCGCATAGCACAACGTCTTTAAAAGTTCAAGTTGTAGCATGTGTCAAAATTTCCTTTTCAATGCTGAGTAGTAGTTCATTTTATGTATATACCACATTTGTTTATCCATCCACCCGCCAGCGCACGTTTAGGCTGTTTCTGCCTTTTTTTAAAAATATATATTTTATTGATTTTTTACAGAGAGGAAGAGAGAGGGATAGAGAGCTAGAAACATTGATGAGAGAGAAACATCAATCAGCTGCCTCCTGCACACCCCCCACTGGGGATGTGCCCGCAACCAAGGTACATGCCCTTGACCGGAATCGAACCTGGGACCCTTGAGTCTGCAGGCCGACGCTCTATCCACTGAGCCAAACCGGTTTCGGCTGTTTCTGCCTTTTGCCTCGTGTGAAGAATAAGACTGTCAGGAACATGGATGTGCACCGGCCTGTTCAAGTCCCTGCTTTCAATTCTTTTAGGTCTACATCCAGAAAACTAGGATGTATAATCATTCTATATTTAAAATTTTGAGGGGACCACCATACTGTCCTTCCATTTTAAGTGGCATTTGCTTTTAAAATTATTTTTATTGATTTCCAAGAGAAGAAGGGAGAGGGAGAGAGAAATAGATACATCAATGATGAGAAAGAATCACTGATGGGCTACCTCCAACCCCCCAACTCAGAATGAGCTCACAACCCGGGCATGTGCCCTGACTGGGAATCGAACCGTGATCTCCTGGTTCATAGGTTGACACTCAACCACTGAGTCATACCCTCCAGGCAGCATTTGCTTCTTAAATAGGAGTACAAGCCTGTGACAGGAAAATTTACCCATGAGAGAAAGATACAAGGGAAGTAGAATTCCTTCTTCCATTCTCTCTCACAAGAAATCATTGCTAACCATTTCTGTATATCCTCCAGGGGTAAATACCAATATTTTCAAGTGTGTCTTGAGAGCAGATGTGTGAGTGATGCCTTTTTTTTGGATGCGTGTGTGTGTGTGTGTGTGTGTGTGTGTGTGTGTGTGTGTGTCTCCTTCGAGGATGGGGACACTGAGAGCCTGCACTTGGCTACTAGCCTGTCCCCAGGAGAACATGGGCGTTAGAGAAATGCGGGCTCACTCCGCTCACTCCCCTGACACACAGATACTCGCCCTCTACCACCCAGCTATCCCAGGACGTGCCCAGTGGCCGGCCACACACCCACGGGCCCCCACCCACCACACCCTGTCTCATTTTTCTCCAGGGCCCGCCCTGGGAAAAGCTCGAATTTCCCTGCGGTAACAGTTTTCTCAGAAGCCCTGGGGCATCGCTGCTCAGACAGACTGTGCTGACTTCCAGGGTGTTCCCGCGCCCCGCCGGCCTCTGTGATTTAAAGCTGCCGCTCCGATGTTTGCAGATTACGTTACAAAACAGCCGTTTGGGCTGAGTTTTGGAGACGCTGCTGCCAGATGGGAACTCTGGTGTTTTCTTCTATATATAGCCTTCATGGTGAGCTAACTGAAGTGAGCGCGGTTTATTTTAGGAGGTAACTCCTTGGAGCAGGCCATGGTGGGTTGGGCGGCTTGCCCCGGGGAGCGTTGGAAAGGTTGCTAAGATTGAGGCCCTGCAGGAAGATCTGCTGGCCGCTGACAGCTGTGGGAGAGGGAGATGCATTTCTGGCTGCATGCTCCTTTGCTGCTGGCAGCAGTCCTGAGGGGTCGTTGGGAGTTATACCCATTTAATAGGTGAAGCAGTTGAGGGTCAGGCACTTGGCCACATGCCTACAATTGCAAAGTGGTTGTGATAAAGCTGAGCTAGGATAGAGGTGTGGCAACTCCTTGTTTCTTATCCCTGGTGGTAAAAAATCAGTTTCTTAGAGTGCTCTGTGCACGGAAACATACTAACAAGAAAGTAGAGGGCGAAGGTGGGCTGTGGCGCTGAAGCAGTTATTTTGCTGTCTCTTAGCCTCAGTTTTCTCAGCTGTGAACTGGGGATATCTGTCAACATGAAGATGAAAATGAGAAAGTAAAATGAGTTAAGGTCAATACAGTACCTGGCACATACTAGATGCTTAATAAATAGCAGCTGTTATTGTTTTATTTGAAGGAAAGGAAGCCTTTAGCCACATTTTCCTAGAAATTATCTCAATTAGAAGGGAGTATCTTTCTAGAATACTAACTAGGATGTTAGTTTAAAAGATGCAGGCTTGTATTCAAAGGGCCACCTTTTGGAAAACCATCACTTACCAGTGGCCTGGCAGAAGGAAACCAGATTTCCTTGCAAGGGCCTGGCCTTTTTTAGCAAATCCAATGGACATGATCAAGATTACAGAGTATATTGTTTAATAGGTGATTATATTAAAATGAAATTTTTTTTTTGTAGAAACAAAAATTTCTTAGAACAAGTGAACACCCTTTTGGTATTGGAACCATTCTCTCTTTGTAGCTCTTTGATTCTAGACCTCGGCCGAGGTTAAGACTTCCTTCCCTCATTCTGCACCCCTGCAGGATGACTCAGAAGGCTTTGTTCAGCCTTCCCTTTCTAGGTGAGGAGGCTCCTGAGTGAGTGGAAAGCCCAAATGCTCACAACTCTCAGGCACCAAGTGGTTAAGCCAGAAATAAAAATAAGCCCTGTCTGGGTCTTGGGGGCCCCCTGATCATTCAGGTTACCTTCAGAACAGGGTGTCACGGAGAGGATGGCCTCATTGCATAGGATCTTAGCTTTTATCTCACGAAGGCATAGAGTTCAGCCTTCCCCATGGGGATGTGTGTGTTGCCGGGGGGAGGGGGGTGTCTTGAGGGATGTGGGCGGGGACGGTGAACCAACCAAGAGGTTTTCAAAGTCCTTCTCCAGGGGGTAGAGCAGGCTGGCTATCCTGTACACAGATTTGAACCTTGGTCCCCATTACTTACCTACTGTGTGATGTTGACAGGTGACTGAGCCTGTGTTTTCGTTATATCGGTACCCATAGTTGTTGTCAGTAGGGGGACCACTTTGTCCTACTTTGGGACTTTCTTAAATTTAGTACTCAGCACCCATGTTCTCAGTCCCAGGGCAGTTGGGATGATGGTCACATTAGTTATGAGGTTGAAATAAACCAGAGCACAGAGCACATAGTAGGTGTCAGTAAATGGGAGCTTGCAGGAAGTAGTATGTACAGTTTGGTTGTTTGTGTGTGTGTGTGTGTGTGTGTGTGTGTGTGTGTGTGTGTTGGGGTAGGGTTGCTATTTTTCTTTCTCAACCTACAAATGCCCGTAGCATTTTCCTAAGCCATAGAACTCAGAGTTGCCGATTGACATTTGTCTAACCTAGATCGATTTTTTTGTCTTTTTTTTTTTAAAGACAGAAGAAAGGTGTTTTATCAGACTCTAATATGCTGCAGCATGTCACAACTTGATATTTTTCATTGTCTGTCACAATCATGAGGATTGACTAATTTGTGAAGCCTGGCAGGTGGGAGCAACCTATGGCTTAGACTGTGTGGGATGTGTTATGATTCCTAGAAATGGGAAATAGAAATTGCTTGAAACGCATTTCAAAAGTCTCCAGTGTGCTGGCTCACTCCGCTGGTTTTCAGATGTGCATTTGGATCTGATAGGGAAAGCCACGTATGTAAGTGTGATGGTGGTGGTGCTGAAACTGCTTCTAATGGAGCTGCGTCCACACAAGCGATTCCCCGGTGCTCTCCGGGTGTGATCCAAACTCCTGCCTAGGACCACGAGGCCTCCCCACCCCAGCCTCTTCAGCCATCCTCCCCCCGCATCGCGTGGCGCTCACCCCTCCACATTCTCGTTCAGGCTTTCTCTCTTTGTTTCTTAAAAATGATGTGTGATTGATTTCCTATCTCAAAACCTGCACGAATGCTGTGCCTTCTGCCTAAAATGTTTATCCTGTCTCTCATCTCAGACAAGTTGAGTCTTGCTCTTTTTTGAGGCCCCGTTTAATTATCACTTCCTGAAGAATCTCTGGCTCCCCTACCCAGGTGGAAGTTCCTCTGTTTCCTGTCCTCATATGCCCTCCTCTGACACCATTGATCACAAATGTAACTAAATCACTAATTTTGTGACCAGTTGAATCAGTGAACCCCTACTCTGTCTGTCTTGTCTTCTGTGTTCATTGAAAAGGCCACAGTTGTCAAATTTTACAGGCATTATGAAAAGCTGTAGAACCGAGTGTCCAAGAGCAGGGCATCTGGAGACAGATCTCCTGAATTTGGTCAGGTTCTGGCTCTAACACTTTGTAGCTGTGTGACCTTGGGCATGTCGCATAACCTCTCTGAGCCCAGTTCCCTCATCTGTAAAATAGGGGCTAAAAATTTATAGGTTGGGTCCTTGTGAGGATGAAGTGAGTTAATACATGGCACTAGCATGTAGTATACATCGGTTGATGCTGGTGGCGATTATTACCATTAATTCTACTAGTAGTAGCAGTAATCTGAAGAGATTGTAGCCAGGTAGCTTAAGAAAATGGTGAAGGAGAGAATGTTCGTAGTTTGTGCCACATTTTTACTTTGTTTCATTAGCAACCTATGCAATCGTAGAAGAGTTGTTTAAAGCCTCAGTCTCCTCATCTATAAAATAGGGTCAGCACTGCCTACCACACGGGATTACCTATCCATAGGATTGGTGTGAGCTCGAAAGAAGATGGGGGCTGTAGACAGCCAAGCCCTTGTGAGTCATGCAGCGTGTGCTTGATGGAATTCAGTGGTCCAAGCACCATGAGAACTTGATTAGCAGCTCCTCACACGCCACAAACAAGGATGCCTGAGCTGTGCTTGGGATCTGAGGAGCTGGGCCGCAAACCTGGGCTCCCACAATCGCCCTCCCGGTAGCAGTCTGTGCCTCTGTGACTCAAAACAAAGCAAAATGAAAAATAAAAAATACGAATGGATGATCCAAGGTCTTGTTTTTACCAGTATATGGCAGCTAGCGAGATAGCAGGACAAGTAATCGGAGAATGTGTTGCTAGCAGCCACAGTAAATACAGCTGTGATTATGTATTAGGAGTTCTCAAATGGCCCATAATGTAGTGAATATGAGTGAGGTCAAGAGTGTGTTAGAAATAGATGTTGTGTGGGTGTGTGACAGCCTTGCAGCCCACACATTTTAAACGAAATACTTCGCCCTCGCCCGGGTGGCTCCGTTACTGGTTGGAGCGTCGTCCCACACACGGAAAGGTAGCAGGTTTGATTCTCAGTCAGGGCACATACCTAGGTTGATGCCCCCTTGGGGCATGTACGAGAGGCTACCAATGGACATTTCTCTCTCACATTAATGTTTTTCTCTCTCTCACTCTCTTCCTTCCTCTCTCTAAAACAAATAAATGTATCCTGGGGTGAGTATGAGTGAATGAATGAAAGAATGAAATATTTATTTGATGATTATTAGGAACCAGACGTTATTCCAAGTTCTTTACAAATGTTAATTCAATCAATCCTAATAAGCGGCCTTGAGGTAGATATTATTATTATCTCTATTTCATGTAGGAGGAAACGGAGGCCCCAAGATGGCAAGTAACTTGCTCACGGTCACACAGCACAATGGAGCACAGGGAATCTGATGTAAGAGTTCATGTTCTCAACCAGGACTCTGTGTTGAAGTCACATGGAAGAATGTAAACAAATGGAAATAGATAATCAAATGCAAGATACCCACTTTCTCCTTGAATGGCCCAGACCAGCTGTCCTTGGTCCTGAATTCTGTGGGCTTCTCCATTACTGGGTTCTAGAATCCCGGCACTGGGAGGGGTTAGCCCTCAAGCTGATGGAAGCTAGACAGTGTCTTCCTTTTCTCTTTGACACTGTGCCCACCCCCAGTCACACCTTCTCCCCCAAATAATTTCCTCGCACTTGGGTAAAATGCTCGAATAGTTTATCATACCTGCCGAAAGCAGGGTCTTAATGAGCTGTAATTTTTGAAGTCTGCAGCTGTAAACTGTGCTGAAAAGATTGAAAAGATTAGTGCACTAGTAATAAGATAATTGTCCCTGAGAAATGCTGTTAGCATGTAAACACATTTAGCGTGTGAAATCAGAACAACTGTAATATTTCCCCCTTTTGGTGTTTAAAGATGCTCCTGCATGAATAATTATAACTAAATGCAAAGTGCAGACATGGAATGCTGCCTGCTCTGCCTCTCCTTCTTTCTCGCTCTGCTATGGCCCGGAAATAAAGGTCAGCTTGGTGGGCTCTCTCCTGAGGCTGGCTCTCACTGCTCCCAGCAGCCATTTGAAATTAGTACCAGGAGTGAGGCAACTCGGGGGGGACTCCCCCAAATTAGGGATGTTAGGCAGACAAAACCTAGAGATCCTACTGCAGCTTTTTAGGAGGGCTTTGGATGTAAGAGACCACACATACATGCATGTGAATGCTCACTCATGTTTGCATGTGTGTACACACGCACACTCATATACAGAGCTGAAGAAACATGGTCACGGCTACATACAGCAGAAGCAGGTGCGTGTAACCTCAGGCCACTTCTCAGGCCTGGAGAGCTGCTGTGAAACGTGTGCACACCACCACTCTGTGGGACTGCCTTGTTCCTGTTGAGTGTTTGTGTCTTTGGATAAATTGGGAAGTGACTTTCATTGTCTGATGTCAGTACATGTAATGTCTTCCCCAAAAACCATAGCTTATCAGATAGGCTACATAGAGATGAACCTCTCCACTTGCTCAGACATTAGCTGGTCAGTAGGTTGACCTTGTCTTTCATTCCCAAGGTTCATCTTTGAGGTGAGGCCTTGTCTTGCAGGCAGGCAGGCCTAAGTTGGCTGGGTTCAGAGCTCACCTCTTAGATTCCAACCCAACGTGACTTGAGGTTCCGCTGCTTTGGGTTCAGCGAGAATTTACAGAGTGCTTCTTTATGCGGCAGCATCAGGAGTTGTTAAGCATAAAAACAAAGGAGATGGTCCTTGGCCTCAGGGAAGCAGGGCGAGCTGTCACAATGATACCTAGCAGGGAGTGAGAACACGGGACCCCAGCTCCTGTCCGGGGCGCGGACTCTGGTGCTGACCCCGTGTTCCTGGGTGTGTGCTCATACTCTCTTCTGCAGTCTAATCGTTTTTTAACCAAGTTTACTTTACAGCCAGTCTGCGGTCCACATCCCATACTTTGGTCCAGCCCCAGGGCCTCTGCTGAGAGTGTTGGGACTTGGTAAACCAGAGATTGCAAACTCCAGTGCCCACAGCAGCTATGCAGGCGCCTTACTGAGGGAAGCATGGGGGCGGGGGCGGGGGGACGGGAGCTGTGACAAGCTCAGGTGATTGCCCCTTCTAAGAGGGACAGCTACTCCCAGGTCCAGACAGTCAGTGCCTCAGGAAGGTGATGGGTTTGTGTGGCCATTTCTTCTGATTTTCTAAGAAATGCCAGACCTTTGCAGTTTTACATGAGACCTCCTGAACTTGAAGTGTTGGCCTCATGTGTAGCATCTTTTAAACGTGGCACAGGCTGAACAAAACACGTCTGAGCAGAATACTGCCCGAGGCCCCCCGTGTGCTGTGTGCTACCCGTGCAATACACCCTTGAAGATGAAATCCTCCAAGTGCCTGCTCAGTAGAGGCTACCCTGGTCCTCACTGTTGATTCCCACCGCATCGTGCACTTGGCATCATGCATCAACTTGAGACTGCAGACGTTCACTTGCCTCTCCCTTCTCTAGTCCTTTCTCATCCTGCACTGCCCCCTCCGCACAGTTGTCTCAGTGAAGTTCCCAGGAAGGAACTTACCATCCTGAATAGGTCCCACAGTTATGCCAAGCATGTCACGTGTGTGAGTGGGTCCCCTACCCCCACCCCAGTGCAGAAAAGCATAAACATGAAAGGGGATATTGTGGCGCTCGGGTCAGCAAGCAGCACTGAGCACAGTGGTCATCTCCTGGGTGCCGATTATCAGCTTGCCCGGGGATCTCAGGCTCCTGCCTGACCTTGGCACAGGGTCTGGCAAGTTTGGCTTTCTGGGTGTAGAATGGGTCGTTTCAGAAACAAAGCCATTGAGACCGAGTTGAGGAGAGTCCCCTATTCATTGATGAAAGGAGCTCATTGTACAAAATCTGTGTGCCCCGCCGGACCCCCTTCCTCTGGCCGCCGCCTCCTCCCTTCCCCAGCTGGGGCTTTGTCAGTGGCCCACAGGATGCTCTACCCCAGGCTGTGCTTTCTTCCCATCTTCCTGTCTCCGCGGCGTGGGGGCTGCCCTGCGCAGAAGGAAAGCTGCGCTCGGAGGCCCAAGCACGTTCCCGGCTCCTCGGGCCAAGTCTGTTGTCGTGGGCGATGAGAGCGCTTCCTTCCGGGGGGGGCAGGGACAAACAGCCAGTTCACAGGCCGCCTCGCCAGGTGGCCGTGCAGGAAGCGAGGGAACAGTGGGCACCACTCATCGGTCCTCCTGTCCTGCCCTCTGCACCGAGGCCTCGCCACCCGCCACCCCCAAGAGGCCAAGACCGTTGAGCTCCAGGTGGAGGCTCCCAAGTGAATAGATTGCAGGGCTTCACTTCCTCGCGGGTTATTAGAGCTTTTCTGTTTCTTCTCCCAAGTCCGGCATCCTGAACTTTTCCTTCTTGGGACGGGGCGGGAGGGTGGGGTCAGGTGGAATGAGCTGTCCGGTGGGTAAAATGGTACCTTCCTTTGGGAGTAGCAATAATGTCTGGTGGTTAAGAGATGGGTGGGGCAGGGGCTGTGGTCAAGAGCAGGGTGTGTACCCACCCTAAGGAGGGAGCAGCTACCCTGCTCCAGCGGCAGCTGTGCCAGCCTGCACGTCCACTTGTCCAGATCTTCTGACATTTTAAGAGAAGTCAGAAATCTGGATATTGTGAAATTACCCAATCTTTAAATGTTGGCAGCTAGTGGGAATAAAAGTACTGTGTACGTGTACCGTGTTGGTCAAAGCATACCGGGTACCCATGCAAGCATTTGGGTTCCTTCTATGAAAATATGAAGGTTAAATAGGCCTGGCTCTGTGGCTTTTGAGCAAGTCTTGTGACCTTCCCGCGCCTCAGTCTCCTCCTCTGCACATTAGGAACAAATCCTACCATCCACAGTCCGGGAACAGGCAAATACATGATGTCATCAAGAGCCTCTCCCAGTGGGAAGAGCATAAAGTAAATTCATCTGTGTTTTCCAGACTTTATGGTCAGTCTAGTAGCCATCCACGGGGGTTGAATGAGAATTTATTGAAATAATGCACAGGCATTGCTAAGTAGGTGCTTCATAAGGACTTACATGATAGCTACCGTAATGGCCTTCATCATCATCTGTGTCGTCGTCATCACCATCACTGTCATTATCGTGAAGAAATATAGGGGAAGGGTGAGGAAGCAGGAGGGAGGCACCGGGTCTCTCCCGCGCTGAAACCTCCTGACTTTGACCCTGACTCTCATGATGGGAAGCTTTTGCCTGTGTGTCCCCCACAGCCGACCTGCCAGCCTAGGAAGGAGGCTCCCTGTGCCAAGGCGCAGCCTGGAGCTGGGTGTGCCCTCTGTAACCACTGCACTGTCCTCCACTCCATCACCCTGCGCCCCTCATCCTGCAGTCGTCCCCCCTACACCACCACCCCCCATCCTCCCCACGGCTTGAATCAGCAGCTGTGTGTGTGGCCTCTTGGAAACGTTCCGGACATGAAGCAATGCTGAATCACAGTTTTCCCAGAGCGGGGATCTGCTATCCTTCGAATAAAAGATGTCCTGGTTAGAGGCTCTTGTGAGAGAGCTGAAGAAGAGGAAATAACGAAAAGGGGGAGGGAATAGACACTTACTTTGGCAAAAGCGACGATTTTGTATCAAGAAACTTGGATTGTAGACGGGTTTGGTGTAAACTGGGTGTGGCCCTTAGCACATTCACTTCCCATCTTGGGTCTCACATGCCTCGCCAGAAAACGATGGGTTTGATTCAGCTCAGGGATGGGAGTAAGTTTCATCTCAGAGGAAAGCTGGAATCTGTTGGCACATGTCTGCTCACAGGACCATATTGAGAATCTGAGGCCAAGGAATGGCTTAGGAATCTCGACCTTGGGCGCCATGCAGGGAAGTCACTGCTCACCTACCCTTGGTCTCTGAGTTCATCTCTGGCATCCACGCTCTTGGATTTGGGACTCAGATCGGAACTGTTCTCCTGGGGAACAGGGAAGCCACTCAGAAGTCCCAGAAGCCGTAGAACAAAGCACAGTGTCTTTGGACTCTAGACAGTGTCTCCTGAACACTTGGCAGTATTGGTTCCAGCTGGGCCGCCTGCCATCTTGGTGGCCACAGCAAGTGGGAGCAGAATGGGTGGGAGCTGCGGCCTGTGCCTGGGAAAAGCTAATTATTGGGCTGAGCTGGAGACTCAGCTTATGTTCTGAGCTTCAGGAAGGCTTGTGTCCAAACGGAGCCCGGGTGGCCAGCTTCAGAAGGGCACGGAGCTCTGGACACATGACCCGTCCCGCCTGCCTGGCTATGCTAGGTGGAGGCTGCATGTCTCAGATTTCTCTTGGCACGTGGCATGTCTTGTTTCTGGTCTGGAGTGCCTTGGAGCCGTGAAAGCAGGACGCTGTAAAGTGATAATAATTGTTCTCCAGGAACAGTTCTGGCCTGCCCTCTCCATGCCGGGACTGATCGGTATAAAATTCTATGTGATGTAACATCTCAGGCAGTCTTCACGGTGACCCTGTGAGATGGTTATTATTATTGTGACACGTTAAGTAATTAATCGGAAGGCTCACAGCAAGGAGCATGTGATCTCACTCCAGAAGGCTTCCTAGTGCCAGCTGCTCACGGAACCATGAGCTGTGGTTTCGAGCTTCGAATCCAAGATGTGGTTGTGCCGCTGGGAAGCAGTATAACTTAGTGGTTCAAACGCGCAGCCTCAGGAGCCGGGCTTCCCTGGTCCACATCCTGGCTTTGCCACAATTTGACTTTGATCGAAGTGCTTCTTCCTTGTGCCTCAGTTGCTCTGTCTGTAAAATGGGGCTGTTAATATCTACATTCTAGAGTAGTTGTGCGGTTTAAATGAGATCTCACAACCCACTTGTACTAACGTCTTGCATTCAGAAAGAAGCCAGTGTGTGAGCTACTCCGCTGAGCACTGTCAGCACTGACCAGCCATGTGACTCCAGGCAAATTGCGTGACTGCCGGGGTGACACACTCAGGTTGCTTACCGTGGCCGGGCAGCAGCCGTTGGGCGGGAGGGCCGTTGTCTTGCAGGGACGCATGTCCCGGGTTGCTAAATCTCCCATTTTTTAAAAAGAGAAGGGAGAAATCTGCCCTTGCCTTGGAAGTATCTTGCTTTTAGAACATCGGTGATGATTTTAAATATTTAATTAATATTGCAGGCCAAAAAACCAAACAAACACCTCAGTGTGAATCATCCACAGGCCACCGGTGGCCACCCTCTCTTCATTTTCAAGCCTCTCATTCTTCAGGCAGGCAGGAACCTTCAAAACTTGTCATTCGGCGAATTCTCATTCTGTGTACTGGGTAAAGGATTACCAGACCTCTTGAGGGACACACAGAACAAAGGGTTACATGCATTTGGTAACCGTTGTTCTCAGAGAGACGCCTCGTGGAAGAAGCAGCCCAGCGATTCCCGAGTTTCCGGGCATCTGGTTTCTCCCGCCTTCGAGGCTGTGGGTGATTGACCAGCTCCAGGGGCCGGAGCTTCCCTTGGAGATCCCATTGCTCAGTTCCGAGTTCTGGACTAAAAAAATGCAGAAGGCATGCTGAGTGGCAAAGATGCCTGTAAACTTAAAAAAAATTGTAATATAACAGAGAGAAGCAGGCAGACGGACAGAGGCAGGAAAAGCCACCCCGTGTTATGGGCCTAACGATAACGGCCTCCATCTCTCCAAAGCCTGAGAACCCCTCGCCGTCTCAGTGGGGTTTCTGTCCCCCCCCCCCCCCCCCGCCCCAGCCCTATTTGCAGGTGAGTTCGCTTTTCCCAACAAGGCCCGTGCTGTGTGGCTCTGGCCTGCGTTCACATTCCAAATGCGGCCTCTCTTCGAGAACAAGGGGAGTTCTGTGTCGTTGGCATCCCTCCCTCATGGCCCGGTGCCGCCCGCCGTGCACGCGCCCTGCTTCATCCCAGGAGCCACGGACACAGGAGATAAGCTCTCTGTGACATTCCGCAGGGACACCCGGAGACAAAGCTCCCTTGTGTGAGCACCTTGGTGCTGGGACTAGATCTAGAGAAGGAGTTGACAAGGGTCACACATCCAGGGGAGAGAATGCTGGGAAGAGGAGGGGGGCGACAGGGTCGCAGGGGTGGGAGGGACATCTTCACTTAATAGTGGGGAGCAAGGAAGGGGCACGAGACACCTCGCACCTGGCAGTAGACGATGCATCCCCCAACCCAAAACACTCATGGGCTGAAATAGTCACCCCCAAAGTGATGAGTGTTCTAACGCCACTTTCTTCAAAATAGACTCGCCCAGGCCGAAAACCGACTTCAGCGCATGGGCCACGAAGTTTCAATCGCACTGTACGTGCGCGCCCGCACGTGGTATTTTGTGGAAGAGCCACACTCAAGGGGCCAAAGAGCCGCATGTGTCTCGCGAGCCTCGGTTTGCGACCACTGGTATAAGGAGGTAGGGCCTTGGGGAATTGATTAGGTCCCGGTAGCAGAGCTGTGGAGAATTTTATTAGCGCCCTTATAGAAAAGACCCTGCAGATGTCCCTCACCCATTCCCCTTGGGGAGGACACAGCAGGAAGTCCGCTGTCAATGAACCAGGAAGCTAGAAATTTCTGTTGCTTGTAAGCCACCCAGGCTGTGGTCCTCTGTTCGTGCAGCCCGAATGGGCTGAGAGACACACAAATTCCTCGGAGGCCCAGAGCGAGAGCACCGAAGTTCCAGGCCTGCATCAGGCACTTGGCGGCCGGCGTGGGTGTTAGAGGTCGGGGTCCCGTGCTCCGCTTCTCACTGGCTGTCTTTGTCACCTTGGATTATTAAGCTCTCAGTCCTGCATTATTCATGAACAGTGCAGGGGTTCTCAGGCTCCCGTATACATAAGACGCCCCCGTGGGTGTTTAATAAAAAAGCAGAGCCTTTGGCTACTTGCCCAGAGATCCTGAGTCAGTAAGTTTTGGTTAAGGGACCAGTTTCTGACAGCTTACCAACTCGAGCACCAGTCCTGGCTCCCTCCCATATCAGCCCTGTGTTGTTGAGCAAATTATCCTCGCTGAGCACGGTTATCTGATCTGTAAAATGGGCAGCATGATACCTCCCTTGGCAGCGTGGCAGGTATTCCATGCGCGTGGCACAAAGTAAGCATTCATAACGGAGTAGCTGCGTTGACTCCTCTGGCTGCTGTCGAATGGAGTTGGTTTAGCTGGTGTCCACAATTCCCTGCAGTTCAGAAGAATTGTAGTTGAGTAGGTGTGGGTGTGGAGGGATAGGTCTTAGCCTTCATGAGCCTGCAAGAAATAAACAAAGGGATGATTAATTTTGAGCCGTTAACCATGTTCCAGACATTTTAAATACCTGATTTTATTTAATGTTCACGGCAGCCTGTGATGTCACTGGTAACCCATTGTCAACAGGAGGAGATCATAGATCTGCAAGACACAGCCCGCGTTTATACCTGTGAAGCTGGTGTCATTGTTATTATTGCCCCTTTTCACTTACAAAAAGATCCCAGACAATAAATTCAATACATGCCCTAACTGGTGTGGCTCAGTAGATAGAGCGTCGGCCTGCGGACTGAAGGGTCCCGGGTTCGATTCCGGTCAAGGGCATGTGCCTTGGTTGCGGGCACATCCCCAGTAGGGGGTGTGCAGGAGGCAGCTGATCGATGTTTCTCTATCATCGATGTTTCTAACTCTCTATCCCTCTCTCTTCCTCTCTGTAAAAAAATCAATAAAATATATTTAAAATAAAAATAAAAATAAATTCAATACCGTCCCACCTGTTTACATGGTGTAAATGAGAAAAGCTCACAGGAGCTAAGAAATTTGCCCAAGGTTGAGAGGCTACTAAGGAGCTGTTATCTGCTGAATTGCCAACCCCCAGTACCCCAGAACATGACTGTATTTGGATATAGGGCTTTTTAAAAAGATGACTAGTCATCTTTTTAAAAGGCGTGGCTCAGTCATTGAAGGTCCACATATGAACCAGGAGGTCACGGTTCCATTTCCAGTCAGGGCACATGCCCTGCTTTCGGGCTCAATCCCCAGTAGGAGGCGTGCAGGAGGCAGCCGATGGATGATTCTTTCTCATCATTGATGTTTCTCTCTCTCCCATCCCCTTCTCCCTTCCTCTCTGAAATCAATAAAAGTATATTAAAATAATAATTTAAAAAATAATTAGGTGATTAACTTAAAATTAGGCCCTGAGAGTGGGCCCTAATCCAATCTGACCGGTGTCCTTATAAGAAGAGGGAATTTGGACGCACAGAGACACCGGGGGTACTCACACCTGGTGGAAAGAATTGAGTACACTGAGTAGACAGCCATCCAAAAGCTGAGGAGAGAGGCCTCAGAAGAAAACAACCCTGCCAGCACCTTGATCTTGGACTTCCAGCCTCCAGAACTGTGGGCAAATAAATTTCTGTTGTATAAGCCTCAAAGTCCATGGTTTTTTGTTATAGCAGCCTGAGGAGATTATTATAGTGGTTACACAGGATTTAAACCTAGGGCCCCCCCCCACCCAACCTACACTCTTTTCCACGGAGTGTTCCTTCTCTGCCCTGAGCCAGGCCCATGGTACAAGTAACGGCGTCCAGATGGGTCTCGGGCTTAACTTTCAAACACCTTCCACTTGGTCTGTTATGAGCCGCTTCTCCAGCAGGCGGGAGAGTTTGTGCGCCTTCCAGTCTCTGACCCCATGAAAGGTTCATTGCCCTTCCGGAGGCTCCTGGTGTTGGATGGTGACGACGTATAAGGCACGAGGTCCTGATGGTGGGAGCTTCCTACCCCTGCCACTGATCAGACTGCTCTCGGGGAGAATGCGCCATGCAGCCTTCTGAAGTGTCCTCCTGGGTGTGTCTGCGCAGGGTGGTACCTTAGGGGCCCATTGTCTGCCTGCTGACTTGATAGGCCCCATAGGGAAGTCTGGCCCCAAAGGCTTGAGTCACAGGATTGTCCCTTCCACGCCAAAGCCATGGCTCACACCCAAGAGCAAATGCTGGCTTACATCCTCAAAGCAAAGGAGGAGAAGGCCCGCCAGCTGCCGAGGCTTAGCTCAGGGTCAGCACCCACCCGGAGAGACAAATGTCTGATGCACACATGGAATGACAGTGGACACATTCCTCCTTCTCTTCTAGTTTCTTGTGAAAATTAACTGCATGTTAAAATTAGGCCTTTGGCCTGGAGGGGCTCAAAAACATTTGATTCTGCCTTTCTGGTCTTGCAAGCAAGACTTGCGAGGTGCAAACGAGTTCCATTTCTTCAGGACCTGTGATCAGGCTCCCGCCTCCTATTTAAACAGTGAGCGTTGGGAATAGAAGTGTACACAGAATCGCTTTAAACTCATTTCCGGCTCCTTCCTGGTGCCCGCCAGGCATAGCACTAGCCACTGAATTGGAACTCAGTAAACAGGTGTGGATGGATGTGACTGACTCTACAGTTTCCTGCTGTGGCACAGAGACTGGGTTCTGTTTTTAGTCATGACACGTGTTCTCATTTCCATCAACCATGTCCACTCCTTTTTTAAAAAGACAGATGCTTCCTGGCTGGCGTGGCTCGGTGGTTGAGCGTTGACCTATGAGCCAGGAGGTCACGGTTCAATTCCCGGTCAGGGCACATGCCCGAGTTGCGGGCTTGATCCCCAGTGGGGGGGGGGGGGGCGCGTGCAGGAGACAGCCGATCAATGATTCTCTCTCATCATTGATGTTTCTATCTCTTCCTCCTTCTCCCTTCCTCTCTGAAACCAATTTATAAAACTTTAAAAAAAAAGACCGATGCTAAAAAAGAACTCCAGTAGTTGTTAAGGTGGTGCCTTGTATTCTAATGATAGACACTATCTAGGTTGCAAGGTGACTTTGACGTGGGACTGTATTCTCCAATGGAACCCCTATAATTCAGCAGAGCACAGGTTTCTCCAGGGCAGGGCGCTGGGATCGAATCCAGGCTCCAGCACTCTCTCTGTAACCTGAGACAGGCTACTCAGTCTCTCTGGTTTTTAGTTTACCCATCTCTAAATGGGAACAATGGTAGTATCTACCTCAGTATGGTTATAAGGGGTAAGTGGAATGATGTACAAATCTATAGACGTTAAGCCAGTGCCTGGAACATGGTAAGAACTTAACAAGTGATTAGTTATTACTTAATTATCACCTTAGTAAGTTAATTATTGCTAGTATGTATGATTATCCTTAACCTTGGTCAAGTTATATGCCCATGGGATAAAGTGTAGAATAAACCAGAGGACTGAAAACTGTCTTGATCTCAGGACAGGAGGATTCTGAGTGACAGTTTCCATTAGTGTTGTAATGGAATCTAAATAAATGTGGAAGGACTGGTGTCCTTGGCAAAGAGGGCTGAAGGCTGACTCATGGGTAGAACTAGATCCTGGTGGTCAAGACTTTCTTAGCTTGGTGTAATGTACATCTTGCATGGAGCCTGCACATGGTAGGTTCTTGATAAATCATAGTTATTAGTTATAGTTATTTCGTGTCCCTGGAATATATTTGCAGACTTAGGGAGTAGCTATCATTTCATTTCCAAGGCTAGAGTGTTTTCACAATACACATTGGTTCTATGAAAGTCAATCTTTGGAAAGTATAGCAGTTAGTTATTGCCATAGTAATCCCATACAGGTGTACCGCAAAGACACAGATTTGGTTCCGGACCTCTGAAATACGAATTTTGGGGTTTCCCAGTACATATAAAAGTATGTTTACACTTTACTGTAGTCTATTAAGTATGTTATAGTCATTCTTAAAAGATAATGTACAAAGCTTAATTAAAAATACTTTATTGCTAAAAAAAAATGCTAACCATCATCTGAGCCTTTAGCAAGTCATAATCCTTTTGCTAGGGGAGAATCTTACCTACAATTTGTAAAAACACAGTATCTATTAAACACAATAAAACGAGGCTCTCACTATATAACAAGCCACCCTGAAACTCAGTGGGTTAAAATAAATACACGGGTTGGGGCAAAAGTAGGCCTACAGTTGTTTGTATGGAAAATAATACAATAATTAATAAGTAGTAATATAAGAATAAACTGTGTTTCTTGTACTCACAACTGTAAACCTCCTGTTGCCCCATGTGCACTCTCTGTGTCTGAAGGTTGGCTGGGGGATAGCTGATGTCGACTGGGCTTGGATTCAAGCTATAGGGTGAGTCCGGGTCTGTTCTGCGTGTCTCTCATCCTCCTTGGACCAGCATCTACCTGGGGCATGTTCTTCTTGTGCTGATGGCAAAAGCTCAAGAGGTGATGCTCAATCTCACAAGCACATTTCAAGTTGCTTGCTTATGTCATATCTGCTAACCTCCCATTGGACAAAGCAAGTCAGATGGGCAAGGCTGAGGTCAAAGGAGGAGGAAGCATATCCTGCAAAGAAATACAAAGTCACTGGACCAGAGAGTATGCATACAGGGAGAGGAGGCAAGTGAGGGCCACAAATTCAGCCTACCTAGTTCTCCATTTGACTTCCCCAATTTAGCCATTGCAGTACCTGCTGTGAAAGGGCTTTCCTTGCTTTAGCAGGCTGTTTCCTGGTTCCAGTACCCGCATTAAAATTCTAAAAGCACTCCAGGGTAGCATCGCAGCACACCGCAAATTCCCCTTTGGTCTTTCGGAGCCTTTCCTCTGACAGACAGGAGTTTACTCTACTGTAAAGCAAAGAGTCCCAATTGAGACCCACAGGATGGATTAGGCAGACAGCATCATTGACCTGGTTCCACTTCGTTAGACTTTCCAATTAAGGAAGATGCTGCTGCAAGTGAGACCTCACCACTACGGAGTCATACCTAGAATCCTCCAGATGTGCCTCTGTAGGGAGAGTCCTTTATTTCAAATGCGCACGGGGCGGGGGGCGGGGGGCGCAGTGGAAGGGGGGGGGGCGCGGGGGAGCAAAATTCTGTTGGCAACTGAATCCTAGTGTGAATGACTGGCCGCTTGTGAGTACTTTATCTTCTTGGCTAAGTAATTAACATGCTAAATAGGTAGCATTTGTACTTTTGTCTTCCAAAAGCTTTTTAATGGATGTTGGACCCCTGACCTTGTGCCCATAGGGTCTCTGATCTTGGGGCATCAAATAAAGAGTTGGTGCATCACTGTATCCAGAGATCAGGCTCTGGGTTTTATCACCACAATTGACAGAGGTTTCCCAAGGAAGGTCTTTTCCAGTGAAGTTAGGGGCCCTTGATGGCATTTTCCCCTCTTCACGCCCTCGGGATCCTGGGCAATGAAGCATAAGCCCCAAACAATGGCCAAATGGGTTGTGAAGTACAACTTAATTAATCTGGGCATGCACCCAACACCCCAGTGCAGTGCTTTTGCAAGGATGTGGCTTAGAGAATGAGGCTAAGGTTTGAATCTCAGATGCAGCCTCTTGTCTTCTAGTCACAGTCTTGATGGTGGGACCTGAATGGAGAGACAGACACAGACTTCTCTGAACCAGAGAGCAGGCGCAGCATGCTCTCACTCCCTAAGCTGCATGCCAGATCTGACTCACGCTGCCTGTCACACACCAGGAGGATAGCCTTGCCTCCTGAAGACAAAAACAGGCCCTGCCGAGTGTGCTTGCTTAACATGGGGAGCCTGGAAGTACAGGGTCAACTCTCCCTATGTACCAGTGATAAAGGGGCTGGATAGAGGGGCTCCGTGAAGGACAGCTGGGCCAGTGAGCCTGTTTGCTCGAAAAAAGTGTCTCAGTGAAGGTCTCACCCATCATGGCTGCCACCTCTTCACGGTTGGGAAGGAGCTAGTAAAGGTTTGAAGAGAGGCCTGAAATATTCCCTCTAAGATTCTCCCAAGTCCCCAAGGGGAGAGTGGAAGAAATGTTTCCCTCAGCATTTTCCTAGGTGTGAGGAATATTCAATGCCTGGGTGGAATGTGGAAATTAGTGAGATGTTCCCTTGGCAATTCCAGTTGAGCTACACCATTGAAGAAATGCTGGCTATTGGACTCAGAAATGGAATTGGGGGAGAAGAGCCCTTCATCTTAAAAGAAAAGTTAGAACTGACCAGAGCTCAGAATGTCCCTGCACTCATGGTTCTTATACTCATCAGAATTATTATAAACTAGAGGCCTGGTGCATGGATTCGTGCATTGGTGGGGTCCCTCGGCCTGTCCTGCACCCTCTCGCTATCCGGGACCCCTCGGGGGATGTCAGAGAACCAGTTTGGGCCCGATCCCCACAGGTCCAGGCCAAGGGACCCCACTGGTGCACGAATCTGTGCACCGGGCCTCTAGTATGCACATAAAAATCTTTGGTAAATCTCTTCTTGCCCTCCCCTCTCCCCGCTTCCCTCTGAGATTCATCAGTCTGTTCCATGTTTCCATGCCTGTGGTTTCCGCTCCTGCATTGAGCATCTGCCCCCTCGTGGTCAGTGCACATCATAGCTACCGACCGGTCAGCTGGTCGGCCGGTCGCTTAGGCTTTTAGATAGATAGATAGATAGATAGATAGATAGATAGATAGATAGATAGCTTAGGCTTTTATATAGATAGATAGAAAGATAGGCATCATTGTGAAGATACTACAGAGGAGTGATCCAGAAAGTGACCTTTCATCTAGAGTAGGGGTTCAAAGTGTTTCAATTTCTCTATTAGTCCTTTATTTTATTGTGTTAAGAACACTTCACATGAGATTTACCCTATTGGCAAAATTGTAAGTGTACAATATGTATTGTTGACTGTAGGTACAGTGTTGTACAGCAGATCTCTAGAGCTTATGCATCTTGCTCAATTGAAACTCTAAAACCATTGAACAGCAACTCCCAGTTTCCTTCCCCCAGTCCCTGGCAACCATCATTCTACTCTCTGCTTCTACGGGTTTGACTATTTTAGATTCCTCATATAAGTGGAATCATATCTAAACTTCCATGTTCATTGAAGCCATATATACAACAACCAAGATAAGGAAACAACCTAAGTGTCCACTGATGGATGATGGTATGTGCATATAATGGGATAGTATTCAGCCCTAAAAAAGGAGATCCTGCCATATATGACAACATGGATGAGCCTTGAGGATACTACACCAAGTGAATAAGTTAGACACAGAGGACAAATACGGCATGATTACTACACATGTTCTTTCTTGTTCACCATACAGGCCAGTGAGCTGGTGCTAATTTGCATGGCTTCCTCGAAGCCAGTGTTGGAAAACCTTCTTGGATAAAGCAAAGCGTCCAACTGAGTTTGCACGTCATGCCCATTCTCTGTAAGAGGCAACTTGAGGTTGCTTTCCCAGAGTTACAAATCCAAGATGGTTAAGTTCAGAGCCAACATTGTGCAGACAAAAATAGCCTTTATGTGCTGGGTTTCCTGTTTTTCTTGGAGGCTGCTTGCTGAAAACCACTACCTCCTTCCCATCCGTCCTTTCCTTCTGTGTACCCACCCTGGCCCCCACCCAAAGAGTTCATGTTTAATGACCCGAGACATGACCACCAGGCGTTTTCAGTCAATTGGCTTTTGTAGAGAGTGAATGAATCGGACTTTTCTATGGCCTTCTCTCTCCTGAAAAGGATCTTCCCAGCCCATTGGAATGTGCTCTGCAGACTAGGAATTAAGCTCTTCTCTTTGTCTTGTTTCTTCCTTCAATCTTTCCAAGATCAGACACAAGCTGGTGGCCTTGCCCCTAATTGGGACTTTATATCCTTTCAGGTTTATTTCTCATCCTCTTATGGACCAACTTTCCCTTCACATAGAGAGTTTGAACACACTTTGAGATACTCAGTGAGGATGCTTTGTTATTTCTCCACACTTGCTCATTCTGCATGATCTCCATGCAGGTGTCCCCTTCACCTCTTAATGAAAAACTTGAGTCTTCTTAATCATCTGGGGATTGGGGGGACATTGGAGATTGGACCACTCTGTTCTCATGTCTTATAGAATGGGGGAGACAGAGTTGGGCGGCTTACCTGTGGGTGGCTTAAGCACTGAAGAGATCCAGCTTTGGTTTGAATGATGCTGGAGTAGTAGGTTAAATTTGCCCACCACTCATGTGTATTTTCTCCTTTCTTCCCACAGGACCCACACCCAAGTCTGCTGATCACCCTGGAGACCCAGGTCAGTACCTTCCCATGGTCTTTGTCACTGCTCTCTGCACTGATGTCCCTGCATCAGCTCTCCAGGACGTATCTGTGCATTCTCTTGGCTCCATGGCTTGTAAAGTCTGGACAGGCACAAAAGCTGTCCTCCTCTCCTGTCAGCATGTGCATGTACACACATGTGCACACACACAACAGCTGATTGTGCATGTGTGTGCAAACACGTGTGTACCCAGGTGTCTGAAAGCACCAGTGGAGGTAGAAGAGGGTATGGGGGGATAAATGGTGATGGAAGGAGACCTCATTTGGGGTGGTGAACACATAATACAATATACAGATGATGTATTATAGAATTGTACACCTGAATCCTATATAATTTTATGAACCAATGTTACTCCAATAAATTCAATTTGATAAAGGAAGAAAGAAAACACCACAGAAAGAACCAGGACAGGCAGGCCAGACGTTGTTGGGAGAGAGGATTCTCAGGGTTTCTCTGTGTTCTTCTGTCCTCAGATTTCCCAGCATACACTTTCAGTTATATCGGCTTTAGGAGTGACCAGACCACAGAGCTGGCAGGAAAGAGCAGTGGGTGGGGGGCTTTGAGGAGCTTAAGGACCCAGTCCCTTCTGCCTGTTTGGTCATCCTCTGGCCTGGCTTTTCCAAATTTCTTCATTCACCTATCACCTCAGCCATGTTTGCCATGGGTAAATTACACCTGTTCTATCACATCACCTAAATATATTATTTTTCCTTAAATTAATTTTTTTTTTTTACTTTCAGAAGTAGACTGATCTTAAGCTAATGGTTCCCAATCAGGGGTATCTTTGACCCCCAGCGGGCATTAGGCAATGTCTGAAGACATTTTGGGTTATGTCCCCTTGTGGGATGGGTTACTACTAGGAACTAGTCGGTGGAGACCAGGGATGCTGCTAAATATCCCCCCGTGCACAGGACCTCTGCATAGGAAGGAATTATCCAGCCTAAAATTGCCAGTGGTGCCAAGCTTGACAAACGCTGTCTCCAGCAAAAATACCTGTGAAATCACAAGTTTGGCGTGCTAGTTAAATTTCTTTTGCGAAACATTAAAATAAATATTAAATCAATAAAATTTAAAAGTTCCTTTGGGTGGCCTCTAAAAGCATCTACTAGTAAAGATACTCCTTTAGAGGTAGGTGTGCTGCCCTTTGGGATACGGGTCTCTTCCCAGGCCACCCAGCGGATTGTGGGCGAACTTCCAGGGCGTTTTAAACATGATGGCTCTTCTCTTCTTTATCAGTTCCTCCCCACCAGGAAAACTCGTTAAACTCAGGAATACCCCCTGGGAAAATAGTCTGTGTCCAGAATTCTGGAAGCCAAAGCTCACTTCCTGGGGGTGGCGTGGCACTACCCGCTGTGGTCTGTCCTTGGCCCTCCTGAGTCCTTCACTATGGAAACTGGCTAATCAGCCCTTCAGAACGTCCATGGGAAAGAAACAGTCACGTGCCAGCGGCTTTGGCCGGCACATTGTGAGTGTGACAGCTCACCCCTACCCAGGGACCTCTCTTAAAGAGTCACAGCCATGGCCCAGGGGACCCGAGCCTCGCGCTGCAGCCGGCCATGGCACGAGACGGGCTTTCTGCATTTGTGCCACGCCACTGGGGAAATGACTCAATTTGTCTCCAAACAACACTCCATCAGTCTCATCTGGTTCTTGGTCTCTGGGGAGCCGTCGGATGTTGTTGTCTTTCCCCGACTTCTGGTTTCCCATGTTAAAGAGACACTGGAACCCAACCAAAGTGCATTTTTTTAAACTGTTGGCACAAGCCTGTGGCCAGATCTTACTTCGTGCTGGGCCTCAGCCCATCGTGTGAGTCACGACGGGATCCTATTGGGCTGACGCAGGCAGGTCAGACAGGAGGGGCAGGGAAGCGTTTTCTGGCAGAAAGTGGTGCCCCTAATATTAGCCACATGGCACGAGCAAGATGGCAGCTGTGCCTGAGCTCAGAAGAGCCAGCCACGCAGAGGAAGTGGCAGATGCGCTTGCTCTGAGCCCCTGGTCAGCGCCCATTTCCTTCCCTCCCAGCGCCCTTTGCTCCTATGAAAGGCATGACGTGTCCATCCTGTAGCACCGGTGCCACAGGTCGGCCTGCCTTTTAGATTTCACTGCCAGCCACGTCCCTACGCCACACGCCAGGGACTTCACGTGTGCAGGGCCCAGCCCGCATACAGTCAGCGGGCTCCCCGGGGGCCCTTGACTCCATGCACCCCCTCTCTCCCGGGTGTGCATTGCATCATCCCTCCCCGGTGCTTGGCGAATCTGCCCCATGCAGCTGTCCTGAGTTGGGGGAGATGGATTGATGGGCTGCCGAGGACTCCTCTAAGCTCTGCTCTTTGCCGTTCGCATCTGTTGGCATCAGCAGGACTCTCTGCTTAACGGCCAGATTAATAGAATGAGGAAGCCGAGTAAGGTTGAAATCCCTGGTGTCAGCTTTCCCCTCCGCGGCAGCCCCTGGGGGGCACCAAGGAAGCCTGACTACAGTGGGGCATGCTTCCCTTGTCCCAGATGGCGGTTACCCAGGAACCAGGTGACTTAGAAAGGGGAAAAAAAAAAAAAGCCTGAGAGGAGTTGGAATTGGTTATCGGCCTGGTGGCATCATCATGATCCTCACTCTCACTGACGTTCGCCAAGAACTGGCTTCTCCCATTGGATCCCCTAAGTGCCCTAATTACATCGGTGCTCTCGTGATCCCCAATTCAGATGAGGAACAGAGGTTAAGTAATTTGTCCAAGGTCGCACAGGAAGCATATAGCATTGGAGGGTGTCAGGCTCAGAGCCATATGCCATGAGAATCTATCTTCTCCACCTCTGTCCCATTTCTCCAGTTGCCTTGACCAGTAGAAGAATTTGCTAATGCTCAGGCAGAGCTGGAGGGCCAGGCTTGATGTAAACTGCCCAAGGTCCATGGAAAGAAAGAGGGAAAGGAAAGGAAAGGAAAGGAAAGGAAAGGAAAGGAAAGGAAAGGAAAGGAAGAAGGAAGGAAGGAAGGAGCTTCCCACAAGTATCCACGGACGTACTTAGATAAATAGGAAGAGCAATAGGTCGATGGTGAATGTAGATATATAGATAAATAGATACAGTGCTCCACACAGTGAGTAGTTCTTTGATAGATAGGTTGCCATAGGACTTGTGGGTAAAGTGGATTAAGCAAAGGACCCAACACAACATTTATTTGCAGGCAGCAAAAATGAAACATCTCCTTGTGCACCCATAGTGTTGTGAAAAATTTGAATTCTCATTATTTGGTTTTCTCTTCCTCATTGATCCCCCAGATGGTCTATCATTTCGGAATCCACTCCAATTGACAAGGCCTCTTGTCATTTCATTTTAGCTTCTCTGCCTCCCTTCTCCCCAGCAGCTTCACTGTCAATTAGTTACTGGCCTCTACTCAAACACGGAGGTGCCCTGGGAGCGGTAATAAAGGACCTCTTCCGTAGAGTAAAGATTCGTCAGTCTGGCTCTTTGCGAAGTTGGCCCCACTTAGACGGGAGCAGACCTTGGTTTACTTGAGATCCCTCTCAGGACCTAAAGATCGAGGGCATCGGGAGGAAAACTCCTGTCAGCTCAGCCTGCAAGGACCAATCAGACACTTGAATTTCTTTAATCAGCTAACTGGGGGAGAAGGGTAGACAGTTACATTCATATCATTTCAAGTTGATGCCGGGGCCCCTAAGGATGGTGAGAACAGCGCTCACGAGGAGAATGAGCAGGGATGGAAGGAAATCAATACTTTAGATGTTATGCCGTTGTAAAGCCATCCACCCATTCGCTTATTCAATAAATAGTTTGGGGGCCAGGAGGAGGCCAGGCCTTGTGTGAGATGCTGAAGTAAAGTTACAAGAATGAGCAAGACAGGAGGTTCCCTGCCGATGGAGCACCCATTCTGGTTGGGGGAGTCAGATAGTGAATTTACAGATAGAAACGCCCATCCTTTCAGGGGGTAATAAGTGAACAAAAATAAGACAGGCATGTTAGCAAAGGAGAGTGAGTGGGCACGGTGCAGGGAGGTCTCCCCTGGAGGTGAGTTTCAAGCAGAGGAGGGAAGATTTGGGCTGAGAGCTTACGGCTGAGAAAGAGTTAACCAGGCAAAGAGACTGCGGTAATAGTGTTCTGAAATTTTTGCATATTATATCTGGCTTCCTATAAAAACAGTGCCAGTTTTCCTTAGAATCAATTATAGTGTTAGTTCCTTCGAGCTCAGCCTTCATGTCATCATAATGTCAAGATGAATAAGGAATTACCTTATCCTGCAAAGGTGAAGGGAAAGGACTGAGGAATTGGAAGAGGAGAAAGGGGGTTTCAATGTGGGGCCACCCAGCCACACTAATGTCCAGCAGGGCGAGCATTTTGACAGGACCAAGGGAATTTTGGGTCTCAGCAATGTCATGCTGATAATGGGGGTTATGTGGGAAATCCGGCTAATAGCTGTCATTAGTTTAATAGCTGGCTCATGCTCAGTTGGACTGTAGCCTCGGTCTAATCCAGTGGTTCTCAGCTGGGAGCAAATTTATCGCTCCCGCCCGCACCCCCCCCCCCACCACACACACACACACACTCCCAGGGACATTTGGTGGAGGTGTGGAGACATTTTTGATTGTCACAACTCAGGGCCAGGGATGTGCTACTGGCATCTAGTGGGTAGAGGCCAGGGATGCTGCTCAACACCCTGCAAATACCCGAGAAATAATTATCCAGCCCCAAAAGTTAGTAGCATCAAGGGTGGGGAACCTTGGTGTAACCCCATTTGCTCTGTGGACAGCTTATGTACAAAGACAGACCCAGCCATAACATTGGGACCTTGTAGAGAAGTTGAGTTGTTCCTTCCTTGTTCTCTTGTTTATGTTCAAATGCCACCCTCCCTGGTTAATGCCAGACTGGTCCCGCCTCTGGGCTCTGCCCAGGACACATTCATCCCCAGAGCCTGTGTCGACAGCGATGACTGCGCTCAGAGCGGTGACTCACGACGCCAGCGAGCGTGTGCACGGTGTATGCGACAGGGAAAACACCTCTCAAAGGCGGTTCCTGAGAGACTTATGGCTCCACAGTGCAGAGCATATGCAGCGTTAAAATATATGTTAAAAAAACAACAACAACTTAAAAACCCAGCATGTTAGCTGGGGTGGGGAGAGAGGCTGGCCAAGGCCCTGGACCGCTGAGCAGGCCGTGCCAGTAACTGGTTGTCGAGGCCCAGTTCCTCTTTCGGAGGCAGACCAGGGCCTCCTCCGCGCAGGAGTCTCTCTCCGGACGCTCTCCCGCCACTCCCGGGATTGCTTCTCTTCCAGTTCTGGGCTTCGATTAACCTTTTCCTCCGTAGAGAGCGGTATTTGGAGTAATCAGGGAGCTTCTGAATGGCTCTTACCTGAATCTCCAGCCCATTAATTCTTATGGTGCCCAGCATCTGTCGAGAGGATGGGGAGACCAATTGCTTCTCAGCCCATCTGCTTTCCTCCCCCAGCTCCTCGGGGGAGCAGAACCTCTCCGGAGCAGACAGGCTGGGTTGGGTATAGGCCATATCCCTCTATAGCAGGCGTCCTCAAACTACGGCCCGCGGGCCACATGCAGGTGTTTTTGCCGTCTTGTTTTTTTATACTTCAAAATAAGATATGTGCAGTGTGCATAGGAATTTGTTCATAGTTTTTTTTTAAACTATAGTCCGGCCCTCCAACGGTCTGAGGGACAGTGAGCTGGCCCCCTGTTTAAAAAGTTTGAGGACCCCTGGTCTACAGCGATCTTTTCCTCTGGCTCTGATTTGCTGGCCCTGGTGAGGGGTGGGACAGGGAATGACCAGCTGGACCATGGCCTGGGCAAAGACTTGGCTCACCGGGCAGGGAGGCCGGACCGGGGCAGTGGACACGTTCCTAGGGCGGATTTGCGGTCCTATGGCCACGGGTGCCTTTCTGGTCTGTGTGACTCAGCGTGAGCGACATGATGCAACATTCCACAAATAGGCAGCAAGTTCCCCAACGTGCAGCCACACACACCGCTTCGAAAAATAGCGCTGAGGTCACTGTGCCTCTGTTCTTTGGTGGGGGCGGACTTTGCCCAAGACATTGAAGGTTTGAATTTAGCTCTTGACTGGGAACACTGAAAATGGTTGCTCTTGTCAATAATGACTAACATGGAAGGCATATATGTTTACTGTGAGCCAGGAACTGTGTACTGTGCACATTTGTAAATTTATTATTTGTAGCTAATACGTCCTAAGTATTTATAGGATGTGCTGGGGACTTTTCTAAGTAAGCTCTTTCTATGGAGTCACTCATTAAGACTCCACAGCTGTCCCCTACCAGAGGTATTACTGTCACCCCTTTGCACAGATGAGACACTGAGGTACAAAGAGGTTCAGCTGCGACAGCAGCTAGCAAGTGGAGCAGCCAAGATTTGAACCTGGCAGTCTAGCTTTTATTTATCAGGAAATAGAACCTTATGAGGCAGGACTAACCTTGGTCCCTTTTCACAGGTGAGCCAGCGGAGGCCTAGAGAGACCGAGTTTCCTTTTAGAGGCCCTACAGTCAGTGAGGGGTAGAGGCTGGATGAGAGCCAGGTTACAAATGAAAGACGCCTTCACTGCTTCGTTACTAAGATATAGACATAGATATGGTATAGATATATATTATAGATAGGTTAGTATAGAGGTTAGATACAGATATAGTTATAGATCTATGACTTATATGTGCACATGTAATACATGTATATACATACATTACGTGTACACATGATATATATCTTAATCATATACATTTGATGTAGTTAAATGTAATTATAAATTAGATGTAATCTATGCCTAATTTATATCTATAGCTAATGTATAGATATTATATTGTGTACATTATAATGTGCATGTGTATAGTGTATACAATATAATTATAAATGCTAAGTATAACTCTAGATTAGATATAGATATGATGTAGCTGTAAACGTAGCTACAGATTGGATGTAGATATAGATCTAGTTACAGGTATAGTCATCGGTATAGTGACAGGTACTAGAGGTGGAGGTGGCGACAGAGAATGAGGTCACTCAAAGCAAGCCATCCGGAGCAGACGGGTTTGGGAACGTGTCTGCACGGAGTGAATTCCAGGCTGTGGGAGGCCTGCCCCACAGCCAGGGAGCAGAGGGATGGCCCTCGGACAGGAGACGCTCACATTCCCCTCCAGCAGGAGGCACGTCTCAGACACCCCGCCTGCACCCTCTTTCAAGCACCGAGGCACAAGCCCATGCGCTGCCAGCTGAGCAACACGGTGTTGTAGTTGGATTCGCAGGCTCTGTGAGAGGAGGCACGGCTGGTGTTTGGCAAAAGTATCACCAGGACCAAGATCTGGAGGCTTAGCCTATCTTCTCCACAGGGTGTGAGGACAGGGCCGTGCCCACGGGGGGCTTAAAGGAGAGACTTCCAGGCTGGGATGTTCAGGTTGGGTTTGAAGGCTCTAGTTATCAGGATAACTCAGTCAAGAAAATTGCTTTCCCAGGAAACAGCGGCATCACGGGGGTGCCGGTGTGTGCGGGACGCCAACGCCAACGCACAGGGCCCAGGCTGGGAGAATGTAAGCGCTGGGAAGGGCCGCGGATGCTGCTTACTGTAACATCGCTGTGGGTTTTCTCTGAGCCAAGGACTTGCTAAGCGCTTCTGATGCATGATGTCATGTAATCGTGATAGCAGCGCTCGGGGCAGGGGCCCGCGTCCCCCACCTTTGCAGGTGCCGACACGGAGGCATTGGGAGGGGAAATATTGGTCTAAGACCACAGCGCCCCTGAGAGCAGAGGGAGGACGGAGCCCAGGTCTCCATCTCCTGCAGCATTTGCGGTGCCGTCACCCCTCGGGGCACACCAGGGACCCCCTTTTGTACTTTACACATGAGAAAACCCGGAGTGGCTCAACAACGTGCACAATAGCTCACATCTTAGTGGAGACCAGGATGCTCCTGGCAGTTGCCTGTCCGAGAAGTAGCACGTGGTCCCCGGCCACGGGAGGATCAACAGCCCCACGTGTCCTCCACCCACCCGATTCCATCTCGGGTTAGAGAGGTCTTGGCTGAGAGGAAGCATGTTGGTTGTCTTCTGTCTGTGCCCCACCCACAGCAGATCTGCTCTCCTCCCTTCTCCCTTCTCTGGGCCCCTAGAGGCAGATTTTGATGGTTTCATCCACTGGACTTCTCATTGCTTTGGCCAAGAGGAGGCGCTGGCAGGAGAAGGGTGAGTGGGAGGACGGTGGGGTGGGGTCATTTCCCGGGGGTGGGCCATGTCTGCCTGTGAGTGTTGCTGTGGCCCGTAGCTACAGCTCCTCTCCCCAGGTGCTGACAGCTCCCCGCTGTGGCTCTGCTGCACTTACCTCCTTTGCTCACCTCCCTTAGCAAGCATCTCTTTGTAAAATCTCCGTAGTCATTATCCCCGAGGAGAGCAGCACCTGTTCCCTTTGGGGACCCTGACCTGGACCTTCAGCCTGCCTCCAGCCTCCGGCCTCTTGCTAACACAACACTGCCTGTGGGATTTCCCAGGGTAGCCACGGTCACTTCAGGTCGTGTTCTGGTAAAGAAGGGGGTCTTGAAACCGAGGACATGTCCCAGAATGGGTGCCAGGGAACCACGGTCCTCTTGAAACTCAATGCCCAATTGTGGGTGTAGCAGCATTTTTCTAGGCGGACGTTCATAGCCGTCGTTCTATTTGTGACAACCTCTCCCCAAAACCAAGCCGAGAAACCACCACGCTAAACACCGCTGCGCTAAATAAAGGATCAGAGGACCCAGATGTGAGAAGAGGCGCCCCAGGCAGGGGGCAGTTTGGTCTGAGTCCTGTCACTCACTCACACCACTCCTGTCTGTGTGCCTTTGCCCCGAGGGCAGGTCTTCAGTTCCTCCCTGCAGCCTCACAGCAGACAGACCTGCAGACAGAGAAGACAGAGTGTTTCTGCCAGCAGGCGAGGCCTCCCACTCCTCTCTTCTCATTCTGTCACACCTCCAGGAAATAAAACCTCCCTAGCATCTGAATCCGATTTCTCAGAAGTGCTCCCCCTCTCTTTTGCCTCGGAGAGCCAGTGGGAGGGCCTCCAGGTGGCCGTTTCTGCAGCCCAAGGGGTCCTGGCTGGGACCTGGGGTGTTCTCCGCCCGCAGGATGGGGGGCGGGGGGTGTCCAGCTCCAACCTCAGGGCAGTCCCCCGCCAGGTTCAATGGCTTTCTGGAAAGGAACATCTTATTAATACTAAACCCGTTCTAATTTCCTTCTGGGAACCGTAGCTCTTATTTTTCCACTGAAGCGAAGAGGGCTGGATGGAAAACTGAAGTTCGCTGTGGAACAGGTGCCAGATGGGTGGGGCGAGGACAGCGGGCAGTTTCATTGTCCCGAAGAGGAGGTGCCGAGCCAGCTCGGTGCTGGAAGAAAGGAACTCCAGCTCTGAAAGGGGCCTAAAGCAGCTTCTTCACCAAATGCTCGCGGCCCCAAGTACAACTGGGCATCAGTTAAGGGGGGGCTGGTGGTGACTTTCTCATGTGGGGTCCTAGACCCAGAGTTGTACACAGGCCTCGTGTGGCCACCTCCAACTGGCCCAAGGTTTCTCTGGAGGGAGGTGGGAGGAGGTGGGAGGGTTTTTGAAAAATTGGAAGTAAAACTACCCTGAGCCTCTAGATGTCAGCTAGTGGCAAGGACCAGCTGCCCCTCTGGATGGGGCCCAGGGACACCTGTTCATGGAAGTCCCCTCCTGGTCGGCTCCACTCGCTGGCTCCCTGGCAGGCCTTGGCTTTGAGGTGCCGTCTGCACAGACGCCATTCTGAACCCTCCTGGGGTCTCGGCTGCAGAGTGCAGGGGGGCAGCCTGGACTTGCGCCCCCCCCCCCGCCCACAGCCACCTAGTGAGGGGGAGAGAGCTTTATTGACAGCATCAGGCCGCCTACTCGCCACTTACTTTCCTACACCTTCCCCTTGCCAGCTGATCTCTCCGTGCCTCAATTTGTTTAAAAAATAGGAGGCACCAGCAATGGCTGCTTCCCAGGGTCCTGGGATGAACAAGTGGGCTAATCTTCATTACACAACAGAGCCGTGCCTGGCAGGCAGTGAGCATTTACTGTTATCGTTAAAGTCCTGGGTTTGAATCCCGGCCTCTTCACTTACTGAAATCTTCGCGATGATTTTCAGCCTCTCCACTAATTAAAGCAGCCACAACAAAGCCTGTCTCCTCGGGGCCCTTTAGAGGGTGAGCTGAGGACACCCTGTTGTGCGTTGCGACACCTGCACCCCTCACCCCCTCTGCTTTCTTTCTCGTGTCAGGAACCAGGGCCCTTCAGGCCCCTGCATTGTCTCCCTAGCCCGTGCCATGGCCAGGGCGAAGATGTTGGTATCTGCTCTTTGCGAGAATCTATTGTGCTCTTTCTGGAACATTCTTCCTTCTGGACTTGGATCCGCTGCTTCCTTCTTTGAAGAGGGACGGTATCCTTAGTTTAAATACCCGGGTTGTTTTTGGCAGCTGAGCCAGGTGCTTTGAGTCCAGCGATAAGACTAGGACATTTGCCTGAACGCTGTGCACATAGGGGTGGACTGTGTCACCATACGAGTAAAGCCAGGCCTGCCTGGCTCCCGAGAGGTCAGCAGAATGGCTGAGGCGGGGACGGTTCTTCTCAAGAAGCAATGCGTCAGCAGCTGGCCCCGGAGCCTCACCCTGCACAGGCCGCCAGCGTGCCTGTTCCAGCCTGAGGGTGTTCGGACCTGGCCAGCAGTGGGACTGACCTACGGTTAAGAATGCCCTCATGGCTTCCTTAGACAGCTGGCGGCCAAGGCCAACTCAGGAGCCTCAAGGTGGATTGTGGGCAAGGTCTCATCACTCCTGTCCTTCTGCCCCCAGCCTGTATGTCACTAAGGGTCTCCCTTCCCCAGGGGACCTCCTTCTCCTGCTCATCCACTGGGTTATTGAGGCAAAGCACTCCTGACATTTTTTTAAATATCCTGAAGATATTTTCCATTGATTTTTAGAGAGAGTGGAAGGAGGGAGGGAGACAGAGAGAGAGAGAGAGAGAGAGAGAGAGATTGAGACATATTGATTGATTGCCTCCTGCATGCGCCCTAACCATGGCCTGGGATCAAACCCAAAACCCTTGGGTGTGCTGGCAGATGCCGTAACCATTGGGCCAGGGCACTCCTAACATTTTTTATGAGACCATTCTTTATTGTGGGGCCTGTCCTGTGGGCATTGGGAGTTTAGCAGCATCCCTGGCCTCTACCCACCAGATGCTCATAGCAAACCCCCTCGGGAGCCAGTTGTAACAAACAAAAATGTCTCCAGAGAGGGCCAGATGTCCCCTGGGGCAACACCAACCCCAGCCGAGAACCACTGGCCTGACCAAGGATCCTCAGCAGGGATGCTGTGAAAGCGGCGTCGGCCGGCCTGTAATGAGAGGGTGCTGGTGAGAAGTCCACTGGTTGGACACCTCCCTGTGACTATCTTCAGATTTTGAGTTTTTCCTCTCAAGTGACCGCCTATGGGCTGGGTCAGACCCACATTAGAATGAGCCAAGCTTTCAGCGTGGGTGAGATGAGAAACCAAGGCAGGCTGTAACGCTCCTTCTCCCTTTTGAAAAGCCAGCAAACCCAGAGGCACAGAAAAGGGAAGGGCCCCCAGGAGGGTGGGCTATGGGGGGATGAGCCCCTACGTTCCAGCTCTGCACCCTGGCAGCGGGAAGGCTGAGTCCCAGGCGGGACCCCAGGGCTCCGTCCTCCTGAAGAGCTGGGGTTGGCAGATTGGCCATGGTTTGGCTGTCCCAGGAGGGTGCGGGCTCGTTGGACACCCAGAAACCGTCTGTGGCTTTGGGGCTGACACTGCAGCGTGTTCAAACCCACTGGCATTTACTCCCTCGTTAGTGGACGCACTGTACCGTGTTCACTCGGGCTGGTTTGCCCTCCGGACTCCGTGAAAGAGTCCTGTGTGCTGCGTGTTGACCTAAAACAACCAGGCTGTTTGCGGGCTGGCTGCCGGGTGTTTACTTGCTAGTTGGGCCTTGGGTGATCCTCCACCCTGTTTCTGAGGGCAGCTGGGGCTGGAAACATGTTTGCTCTTCTTATTTATTTATTTTTCACTTATAAATGTTCCCTTTGAGACTTGAGACCTTTCTCTGGATTTGTTGTTCATAGTCGCTATTTTCAACGTTGTATATCACGTATTGTACGTGTTGTTTTCTACTGTACGTGTTGTATGATTGTTAGTATATTATTGATTAGCTCATTCATTGAGCTATTGATGTAGTTAGTGCCTACTGTGTTCCAGATACTGTTTTAGGGCTGGCCATGTAGCAGTGAACAAGACAGAGGTCCCTATTGTCATGAGTTTGCATTCTAGACAGGTGATAATTGAGACACAAGTATTCATATGATACATCAGGTGGTGGCAAGTGCTAAGGAGAAAGGTTAGTCGTGAAGGGTGGGCCAGGCCAGGTCAGTTGAGAGGGGTTGCCCTTGATTTTGGAGGGATTATGAAGGGCCACATGGAAATGAGGTAACATTTCAGCAGAGACCTGAAGTGTAAGAGTGGGTAAACCTGAAGAGAGCTGGAGGGACAGAGAGCAGCCAGTGCAAAGGCCCTGTGGCAGAATGTGCTTGGCATGGTCATTTGCACCATAGAAGCCAGTGTGGCTAAAGCAAGAGTGAACAAGGGAGAGAGGGGTTGGAGGTGGGTCCTGATCACTAGGGTCCAACCTAGATAGGATTTTGCTTTTGCTCCATGCTGGCAAGCCTTTGGAGGATTTTGAGCAGAAGAGTGACATGGCCTGGCTTTTGAAAATGGAATCGGCTGCTCTGCCGAGACGTACTGTGGTTGGTAAAAGGGTGGGCACAGGGAAATGGGTGGAAGAGGAGGCTGAGGCAACATCCAAGGAAACACAGTGATGTTTGGGAGCAGGATGCTAACAGTGGAGGCCAAGAGAAGTGGTTTGATTCTGGATACTACTGAGAGTAGAACTGACTGAACTGACAGTAGATTGGAAGCATATAAATAATACAAGCATGTGATAAAAAAATAAAATAAAATAAAAAAAGCATCAAGTGAAAAGGCAAGCTCTCATATTCCTTGCCACAGTTTTCAGAGGTAACTACCATTAACAGTTTTCTCACTTCTCCTCCCAGAACGTCCTTTGTATACGCTCACGTGCACGCGCACAGGCAGGAATTTTATCTGTTTTCTTGAAGTGGAGTCTGATGAAATATATTTTGTAATAGCTTCCCGTTCCTGTCTTTATATCTTAGACCTCATTTCACAGAAGCACAAATCACTTCCTCGCTGTTTTTCACTGCCTTCTGTGTTGTCCACCCCTCTCTTCCCTGCACCTGGCATGGTGTCTGGTAGGTAGGAACGAACTGTTCAATAAGTATTAATTAAATGAATTAAATATTCTGTCACCTAGTTGACTCCTTTCCTGCTGGTGGGCGTTTAGATTGTTTCTCCTTTCCCCCGTCTTCACTCGTGCTCCATTCTTCGGCATACGTCGTGTCACAGTTGAGTGTGCACATCTGGACGGTGAGTGGCTAGATTTTCGACCGCTGGCTGAAAGGCTGGTGCATTTCACATTTTGACAGGCACCGCTGGATTGTCCTATCCGGGGGTTTCTTCAAACTACCTAGCAAAGTGATTTCCTGTTTCCCCTCTCAAAAGCACTGGTATGATTATCCATCATATCATCTGTGTCAACCCCATGAGTAAAAACAGTATCTTGCTGTTTTGATTTGCATTTTCGATATGAGTGGGTAGGAGCATTTGAAAAAAGTGGTGTCTGTTGATCAAATCCTTCATCCGTTTTCCTGGTGCCTGATGGCAGTTCTCTCACTCTCTGCCTCCTTCGAAATGTCTTGGGTAATCTCAGCGAAGACTTGCCAAGCCCTTATCACATGCCAGCCATTGTGCTAAGTACTTTACATGTGTTAACCCCCTTAATCTTCCCCTGAACCCCATGAAGGAGGTGTGGTTACTATCCTCACTTTCAGATAATGAAATGGATGCTCAGAGAAGAGCTAGTTAAGTAAGTCACCCAAGGTCATATGGAGAGTAAGTGGGGAGCTAGTATCTGGGACCTGGGCAGAATTGTTAACCACCCTGCCTTGTAGGTGGGCGGAATGGATAATAGCTGTGACTCCTTTTAAGGCTCGGCCACTCTGATATTTTGAAAACAAAACAGCCAGAGCATTCCCTGGCTTTGGGAAGTAAATGGAACGGACGAAGGCATGTGGCCACGCTTGGGCGTGGCACCCCCAGTCCATAGACACCTGGGCAATGAATGATCCTGGACTAACTGGAAAGACAAGTCATTGCAAGGTGGTGTATACTCACTGTGGTGTGAGCACTGGAGACAGAGATCTGTCCTCAGCTCCTGAAAGATGACTGAGCCACGGGCACATTCAGGGACATGTCCAAGGCCACACAAGAGCGCAGTGCCACCGGATTTCACACGAATCCCGTTTTCCCCTGACCAAGTCTTCGACTACTCTGCAGAACGGGACCTGGGGCTTACTGCAGAGGCATCAGTGGTTATAACTGTAGACTGGCCCAGCTAGATGGAGAGATGGATGGGAAATGGTGGACAGACACATGGAAGGAAGAAAGGGAGGCAGGAAGTAGGAGGGAGGAAACAGAAATGATAGATTGATTGAAGATATAATATCCCAGTTTATATAAAATATCCCTGCTATACACTGGCCACCGCTTCACATACCAGGGATTGGTGAGGAACCTGGTGCCCTGTGCCCAGAAAGCTCCTAGCGAGGGCAGGGCCTTCCTGAGTCATGGACCCCTTTGGCAGCTGTTGAAACCTATGGCCTTTCTCTGAATAATATTTTTAAATGCAAAAAAATTAAATGCATAGGATTACAAAGGAAAGTTATCAAAATATATATAGAAATAACATTGCAATACAGCTATCAAAATATATAAAGATAACAAATATGTGAAATAATAATGCAATTGGCATGCTTATTAATATAAGCAAGTAATTAGATTTGGTGTCGGGTCTATGAACTACTGTAATTTTGAACTAGTGGCAAGTGGAAATGATATCTTGAGACATCTGCTACCAAAACCATGTGATAGGAAAATATCTGTAATTTCTGTTGGTGTCACAGCCTCAGGTCTTGCTAATGCACCTGCATTCTGGTGTCTACACTCATAACTGAAGGAGGTTCTAAATTTTAGTTATAGAGTTAGTGACTATAATTATGAAAATAAACTGTACATACTTAAGACCCCCAGAATTCTCTCTATTCCTACCCCCCCTCCCCCAGTCCATGGATACCTGGGCAATGATCCTGAACTAAATGGAAGGACCCGTCATTGCAAGGTGGTGTATACTCACTGAGGGAAATGGCGAACTGAGTCGGTCACCGACATTATTCAGATGAGTCGTCTTGCTGTCTCTCTCGGTCCTATTTCCCCCCTCTGACCATTGATAGTTGAATTGTTGAAAGATAAATGGACTTTTGACATTAGTGTTATCAGATCGATGGTAATGTAGGCATGCCCAGTACACCCCAGAATATTCCAGAAGGCTTCCTGGAGGAGCTGTTGCCCACACCATGTCCTAAAGGGTAAGCGGGAGTAGGCCAGGAGAGGCAGGGAAGAGAAGACACACAGACCACTCCCAACAGAGAAAACGAAATGAAAAAATGGGTTCTATCAAGAAATCACAAGAGATAGGGTACTAATGTAGGGGAGAGGAGCAGAGACTAGCAAGAGATGGGGCTGATGAGGTGGGCCCAGGCCCAGATAATGTAGGCCACATCAGGGAGCTTGAGATTTATTGGGGAGGCAGTGGGGAGCCACTGAAGGTGTTTGAGGAGGAGAGTAATGCGGTCCAAGATCAGTTTGAGAAGATGACTCTGGCTGCTGCTTGGGGAATGGATGGGAAAGGTGAGCTCGGAGGCAGGGAACCAGGCAAGGGACATTCAATTCAGAAGAGCTACGATGAAGGCCTGAACTGGGGCACTGGCAGAGAAAGGAGGGGAGGGCAGACTTGAGGTTCATTAGTATGCAGACAGGGCAGGATTTTGACAAGTGGGGAGAGGGTGCGGTAAAAATTGAGATAAGGATGCGTGAACAAGCAAGTTTAGAGAGAAAATTAAATCACTTTGGACATAGGAGTTTGTATCTTGTGAAGTTGTCAGAGCCAGTGGAGAGGAAGAGATCTTGAGGAGCCCCACACCTGTGTCCCCAGAAGACCAAGCCCTGGGGGCTCCCCTGGGCTGAGCAAGGTGGCCCCTTGCGCCCAGGACTCCGGTGGAATTGCAGTGCTGCAAGTTCAGTGCAGGCCGCTCTCTCCCAGGAATGAACGGAGGCAAAAGGCAATAAGAATTAAACCACTTTTAAAAGAAAACCCTGCGCTTTGCAGGGATTTATATGCCTTTCTGGGCTGAATAATAAATTTTTTTACAGCTACAGCTGGCATTATATACGACCTTATAAAATGCCAAGGTAGCGTCTCACGAATATCGTATTGCGGGAGATAGGGCTTTCTTTTCCAAGGGCTTTTTAAAGCACCATCTCTGGCTCGTGCAGGCAGGACAGCCACGCTGCACTTCATCCAAGAGAGAGGTGAGCGTCTTCTCTGTGGCTGCTCAGCATTGTCAGGGCTCCCTGGGGGCAGGCACCAGCAGGGAGGGAGGGGGCTGAGCCGACATGCATGCCAAAGCCCCCATGTTTGGGGGGGTGTCAGCTCAGCGAATCAAAGGTCATGCTGGCTCTTCCCTGTGGAATTCAGCTTGGCTAGACTTGCCCTGACCATTTTAGAAGTTGACCTTTTACAAGGTATGTGTGTCTCTTTCATCCTGGAGTGAGCCTGGGCGGATTCACACACACACACACACACACACACACACACACACACACACACTCACACACCCCACTCACATAGGTGCATGTGGGCAACTGTCAAGACCCTCTGATTGGCCTTTGCCCACCTTTTTTCTCCTTTCCCACCCCTCCCCCCGACTGTGGACATCTGCATTCAGAAGTCACCATTGTCCAGGAAATAAGGATTTTCCCCCCACAGGAACAGTGCGGTCAGACAGCAGCATTGGGGAGCACTGGGGAGCAGCCGTGGGGGCTTGGGTTAATTGTTTTCTGGTTACCTGGGAGTTAAGAGAACACTATGGTTTCAGTCCTTGCTTTTAAAATACTTCCAAGGTGTGCCAGCCCGTATTTCCAATGTGTTAAATCCATTGCAGGCAACTGGATGTTTGGGGTGATTTAATCACACAGGTGTCAGTTTCCTCTCGCATTTTATGCTCCGTGCTCCATCTGCGTCCACCTCTGCACCTCTCTCCATACTGTGGGGTGCCTTCTCTCCACCTCCTCCTTCACAAGTCTTCCCTGCAGCCAGGCGAAGCCTAGGTCTCAGCTTCTCCGTGGCAGTCTTTGCCACAGTGGCAAGCATGAACCCGTGGCCTTCAAGATAATTTCAAGCATCGCATGAACAAGCTTTAAAAAAATTAATAGCTATCCGTTTATTTTCCTAGTTACATCCTATTTATGGCAAATTATACTAGTTTTTCCTCCCATGTATGGGTAATGTTTGCTTTTTAAATTAGATCATCACAAAGAAAAATAGATGAGCTGATTTAAAGAGCATTGCTGGGAAAAGAAAACGACATTCTGTGGATAGGGCAACATTGGCAAAGTTAGCAGATGGGGTGATTAGAATTTGGGAAGAGGGCCCTGGCCGGTGTGGCTCAGTTGTTTTGGCATTGGCCCCTGCACCAAAAGGTCGAAGGTTCGATTCCCGGTCAGGGCACACGCCTGGGTGTGGGCTCAGTCCCCAGTAGGGGATTCGCAGAGGGCAGCCCATCAATGTCCCACTCTCAGATTGATGTCTCTCTCTCTCTCTCTCTCTCTCTCTCTCTCTCTCTTTCTCTCTCTCCCCCTCTCCCTCTCCCTCCCTCCCTCTCTAAAAATCAGTAAACTATTCTTACAAAATTTGAGGGGGGAAGAGGGACTTGATGCCTTGTGGTCCTCTTCCAGCTGGAATTCTGAGTGCAGCAGGTGGGTGATTCATTCATTTCTCTGACCTCAGCGTTGCTCATCGTGGTATCTGCCTCAGATGTTCATTAGCCCTTGTTCCCGGTGGTCAGCAGCCGGTTTTTATGGACTCCATGATTAACTGATATTTTCTGTATGGGATTGCTCACTTCCCCTGCTAGACTGTAGACACAAACTACATATTCCCAGGTGGGTAGTAGGTATAAGGCCTTTTCAGGGTTTACTTGCTATCTTTTGCTCTAAAGCGTGAGTTCATGGAAGTGAAAGGTGAGAAGAAGAGAAGGAGGCATGTATGGGCAGAGGACGTGCCAGGCAGCTTCTCCCGCAGCCAGCTTCCTGCTGGGCAAGGCCCTGGCTGTAGAGCAAGGCCTTGGCAGCCCCTACCCAGGTCCTGATACACCCGTTTGTGCCCAAGATCAGCGTGTCAGCCGTGCCAGGCCAGTTGGGAGAAGACACTTAGCAAGCGACTGTTGAGCAGTTTGTTTGAAACGCCCAGAACCGGCGTTCTCGACAGTCACCGCACGCAGACCCTATGCTGTGCTGTCCACTGTGGGGACCAGCAGGTGAGCAGAGCCGCTGAGCACTTGAAATCGGCTCAGCCCGGCTAAGCTGGGCTCTAGGAGTAAGACAGACCCAGTGCGAACCCCACAGTGGAAACTGGTCACATGATAAATGATCGTATTTGGGGTATATTGGGTTAAGTTAAATAGGTTATTTGAATCTCTCCCATTTCTTTTGCTTTTCTTCCTTTCTTTTCTTTTTAACGTGGCTACTAGGAAATTTGAAGTTACATATATGGCTTTCATGATGATGAAAGAAATCAGGCCGGATCAAAGCTGAACCTGAGAGAAGCTCAGAAAACAGTTTTTCTTTTTAAATTGCGATTTTTCTCACTTCCTACGCTTAGGGTCTGCTGAGAGGGAACAAAGAGAGATTTCATTGAATTGACGGTTCTGGGTAGTTGAGCTCAGTGACGTGGGGCTTTGCCTCTAATTGCACCCACTGCCGCCCCTCCCCAGGGACAGAGCACTCTGCTCCGAGTGCTGAGCGCCCGGCTCCACGCTGAAAGGTGGCGGGTGCGGCCTTCGGAGCCGCTGCCAGCGGACTTGGGGTAGCGTGACAGTGGAAGGAGAGAAGAATGACGGTGGGGCAGCTGTCGGTGGCCGGTCCGGGGATGAATGGAGGCTCCGTTATCTGAATGCCAGCGTCCTCCATCCTGTCCCTCCTGGCACTGACCGGCCTTTCACCGGTGGGGGCACTTTGCAAGATGACCCGTTGAGGGGGACTTGGCAGCAGTACATTCTGTGCCTGCGCTCTTGGGCCCGCCTTTCTCAGGAAGCAGTGTGGTGTGAGGGAGCGACTCCTGCCCTGGGGTATGGGGTCGCCACAGGACCCCTAACACCACACAGAGGAGACGGACAGCAGTCGTAGTCACATAGACTCGCAGTGTCGGGGGGTAGGATGCCACACGCCAGGCAGGGCCACACGGGGCCGGGGATGCACCCAGGAGCCCCGGGAACACCAGGCACTGTGGGAGGCAGACTCTGTAGTATTAGGAGGGTGAGGTGACCACAGGTTCTTGTTTGCATAGTTGTGCGGGGTTGGCAGGAGCTGGGCCTGGCTTCTGTGATAAGAGGGCCGTTTGGCGAGGGCACCTCACCTGAGGGAGCACAGTGGGCAGGGGGGCGTACAGTTAGGCCACTTGCGGCCCTCTTGGTGTCCCCAGATGTTGTTAGGTTTAGCCCCATACCACAGTGTGGTGGGGACCGTGGATGGTGCAGTCCGCTTATCTGGCTCTGAATCTTGGCTGTTACTTATCGGCAGTTTACCTTTTGGACAGTCCGTGTGCCCCTCAGTAAACTGCAAATGTTAACATCTTGCCACATGTGTGTGTCTATCTTTCTACGTGTGCAGGTACACACACATATTTCCCCTTTCCAGGGTGTATGTTCATCCCCCCGCCCCCCTTTCCACAGTAACCACAACATCACAACCACAACCAAACCCAAAACAGCTTTTAATGAAAAACAGATGTGTTACTGAGCAAGCGGACTTCCTTAAGCCAAAGGCCGTCTCTGGCCCTCCACGTGCTGTTTCCACTGACTGGCCCAGGACTTGGTTTTTCCCGGCCGGAGGCAGACATTGGCTCATTCTGTTCCCGGGCCAAGGAGCCGGGCTGTTACGTTTATGTAATGCTAACAAGACGCGGCCTCCACCCTGGCTCAGACACAGGGTCCACGTTCCAGGGGCTTGGCTTTGGCACGGCGAAGGCGGCGCGGGGAGCAGCGCGGCGCGGGTACGGCCGCTCTCCGAGGGCCTCGTGCGCTGCAGCCTTCCCCAGAGGTGAGCTGTCGCTTTCTCCTCTGAGAGGCGGCCTCACCCACGCGTGACTCAGGGACTCAGAGGGGATTTCGGGAAGACCACCCGCCTGCCTGCCCAGGGGACTGGCTGGAACCTGGTTGAGCATAAGTGCCCCCTTCGTGCAGCCGGGGGGCATCTGATGGCTCTTTCCTTCCAGGTACACACGCTGTCTCTGTTCAAAGACAGAACCTCACCCCAGCAGTTCAAGGGACAGTCCTGTGTCTCCTCAGATGCCAGCACTCCAGCTGATACTGTGTGGGGGTTTTATTGCTCCCTGTTCATCTCCCACGTTGCGGGAGGTTCTCCATGGACACCCCAGCCTTGGTCACCTCGTGGGGTCCTGGAGCTGCAGCTGTGCTGAGCAGCTCAGGGAACTGAATGCGGTTCTTTGAGCAATGTGGGTGGCGGCGTTCTGGTATCCGGCAAACGGGCAGCAACATTTCACAATTCCAGGCCTCGACCCACGTGTTCCTCAGCTCCTTCCGGGGACAAATGGAGGTGGATGGAGAATGACCAGGACCTTAGGTAGCCCAGCCCAGCTATCAGCTGTTTGCAGTGATCTGTTTATATGTGTGTGTGTCTGTGTGTGTTGTATGTTCATAAATAAACAAGCAGTTCTTTAATGAGCACATGCTTTGTGTTAGGTATGGTTTCTACCCTCATGGAGCTCATAGGCTTGTGGGGTGTGTGTGTGTCTCTGTGTGTGTGTGTGTGTGTGTGTGTGTGTGCATGAGAGTGCATGTATATGTAAGCGTGTCAGTAACAGAGCAATGACCTTTTATTGAGCTCCCTTTTGACAAGCACTGGGGCTAAGAAAACTGTTCTCATTTTATCCTCATAACCACAGCTAAGCATTATACTCAATATTTCAAGGTAGAACCTTCTAGAACCTATCCTATTCTTAATCCCTTTTCCCAAATGAAGAAACGTAAGCTGAATGGTCAAGTGCCTTAAGTGGGGTTATACGTCAGTAAGTGGCCAGGCTGGGACTCATCCCTGGTGCTCCTAACCGTGAAGGTCAGCTGCCTCGTCTGTCTCCAGGGGTAGGTTTCTCAGTGGGCATGTCTACACATTCATGAGTGCTTACGTCTGTACGGGTAGCAGACCCCAAGCCAGGCATGCTGGTTTTGAGACTATACTTTACCCCTCTGGCTATCATATCTACTTCCATGAATCTGTTTCCTTGTCCGTGAAACGGTTGATGATGTCTTGTGCAATCTGAGCAGGCGGAGTGTGGGGAGCAAAGTGATAATGTTCAAGAAAGGCCACTGTTGACTAAAAAGAACTGTGTAGATGAAGAACCAAGGAAAGACCCACATAGAAAAGAATAACTATTGGGGAAAGTTAATTTTTATCAGTTCTCTAATATTCATAATAACCCAACAAAGCGGGCATCACTATCCCCCCTATTACAAAAGATGGAAACTGAGTCTCATTAAAGAAAGGCTCATTAAAGAGCCAGAAAAGCCAGAGTCATGATTTGAATCCAGGTTCAGTCCTGTCCGGAGCCCAAGCTCTTTGTTCTAGACCAGGGGTTGGTACGCTACGGCTCATGGGCCAGACGTGTCCGCCGACTAGAATTGTACATGGAGTTTTATTAGGAAACCAGCCACACCCTTTCGTTACACGCTGGCTGTGGCTGCTCTGAGCCACGGGGCAGGGCCGAGCCATTGTGACAGAGACCAGGTGGCCTGGGAAGCTAAAAGTCTTGGCTCTCTGACCCTTTACTGAAAATGGTACAAACCTTCGTTCTGGACTGTAAGACCGATGATAAGGTAAAAAGCAATGTTACAGATGTGAACGTACACGTAGACCATGTATACGCACGTGGCCAGCAAAACTCTCCTTGCTGGAGCCTTTGGGAGATAAGACCATCTTCATTTTCTCACGAGTTGGGTTTTCCCCGAGAAATCTTTCTAAATTATATCACCCATTCCCTACCCTCTGAAACAGAGTATGCTGGGCATGCGTTCAACTTTCCTTGGAGAAAACCTTTGCCACCATTTGCAGCCTGGTTTTGGATTCTGCTGAAAGTGCTGATGACCCCAGGGCATCTCCAATGCTGTAGTTCTTCACTCAGTGGCCCCAGAGTCCTTCTCCAAACTTTGCTTTCTGGTCATTTTTTCTGCTCTTGCCTTTCTTGCCCACTGTAATTTCTAGCTGCTTTCAGCGTGGTTGATTGTGGCCATCAGCTGGCTCCGCTTTTCAGCTCTAGAAATCATCGAACTCCTTAGAAATGCGCCAAGAGGCCTGGCCAGCTTGACTCAGAGGTTGAGAGTCGACCTAGGAACCAGGAGGTCACGGTTCCATTCCTGGTCAGGGCACATGCCCGGGTGGTGGGCTGTATCCCCAGGGTGGAAGGGAAGTCACACTGTGTGTGTCGCTTTCCTCCTGAAGTCCAGAGACGGGGTGAGGGCCGAGTTTCCGGCTCCACCATGGCCCTGTGGTCCCAGGATTCAGATTGACGTTAGCCAAGATAACTGCAAGCCCTGGAAACAGATGGTGAGTGTGGCTGGCTTCTCACAACTTTGCAAAACTCCAGATCTTATCCTCAGGTTTGAGCTTCCGTAGCCGGAGCTGACTGCGTAATACCTTAATCTTGATCACAGATGTTAGCAGAAGCAAGGGTTCGCTGAGTCTGGCTCACAGCGTTGGAATTTAAGACTCGGGGAAACAGACTTGCCTGTGAAATCCAAGCACCATTTCATATTCAGAGACGTGTTTTGAAGATAGAACTGATTGTAATCAAGTATGAAAAGGCAATTGCCGTTCGTTTTTAATCGCAGGACCCGAGCCTGGTTAACTATTTTGGTTGACAGGTGTTTTATCTACCTTGTGAGTAATTCTTATTGAACGCTGCATGGTTGCTTTGCCAGACACTTAAATCCACTCTTGTTTCGGTTGGTGCTGGTTTGTATTTTACCTCTGCCATCGGCAGAACCAGATTCGCGGGCGTGTGCCCTGGGCAGTGACACGGGGCTCTGGGCTCAGTGGGGCCCTGCCCTTGGGTGAATGCCCTGAGATCACTGCGTTTGTTTTCATTTTGCACCAGATTCTGCCACTTACAGAGCTGACTTGGGGCATCATGGAATGGGATCAGGGAATATCAGAGTTGGAAGGAGTTTAGTAATTAACCTTTCAAAACCCTTTATTTTAAAGATGAAGGAAGGAACTGAGGCCAAAACAGAAATGGAAGAGACTTGTCCAAGGTCATAGGGCGATGTATGGTAGATCGGGACAAGAGGGGCATTTTGATCTTCGGGTTCCTTGTGATCATAGTCTCTTTGTCCTATGTAGAGAGGCCAATTCCTGCCGAGTCCATGCTTACGGGGAATGAGAAAATGTAATAATAGTCTGAGCAGTTAATACTTAACGTATTTACATTTGCCATGTGTCCTCCTTCCCCCAGCACCAATGCACACAGAGTAAGTAACCATTTTTGTCTGCACTATTCAAAAGTGGCTATTTACTATAATGGAATTCTTGCTAATTATATAAACACTAGAGGCCTGGTGCACAAAAATCATGCACTCAAGGGGGTCCCGCAGCCTGGCCTGTGACCTCTTGCAGTCCAGGAGCCCTTGGGGGATGTCTAACTGATGGCTTAGGCCTGATTCCTGCGGGGAGCGGGCCTAAGCCAGAAGTCGGACATCCTTAGCACTGCCGCAGAGGCAGGACAGGCTCCTGCCACCACCACTGCACTCGCCAGCCGTAAGCCGGCTTCTGGCTGAGCAGCGTTCCCCCTGTGGGAGCGCACTGACCACCAGGCAGCAGCTCCTGCATTGAGTGTCTGCCCCCTGGTGGTCAGTGTGCATCATAGTGACCGGTGGTTCTGCTGTTCAGTCGATTTGCATATTAGCCTTTTATTATATAGGATTGGGATAAAACTATCTCAAAAATGCTTAACAATTTCCCTGAATTAAAAATTTGAATGACATTTTTTTCTGCTTACAAAAGTACTACATCTCATGGTTGGGCATTTAAAAGTTGACCAAGAAGAAAAAAATATCATCATGCCATAGTTTTAGCTGTGTTTTTCCACTCCTCTTTTCCATGCATGTGCACGTTTTACATAGTTAATCTCATTTTTATGTTCCATCTAAAATTATATCAACCATATGAAATTGTGTTTTTTGTAAGTCAAAAAGGGCTGAATATTGGCAATTTGATGTTGTTCACCGAATTGCAACAGTATCTCCTTAAATCATAGCGTATTCTTTGTAAATATTATGTTTACTGGTTGTATAAAATTCCATCATGTAACTGCATGCAGATATGTAACTTATTGAACCACAATGAACGCTTATTATATTTTACAGAATAATTAATATACTTTTTATTACAATATTATCTATATATATAACAGCCTAAGCAACCGAACAACCGGAATGACCGGTCACTATGATACACACTGACCACCAGGGGGCAGATGCTCAACCCAGGAGCTGCCCCCTGGTGGTCAGTGCACTCCCACAGCAGGAGCACCGCCCAGCTGACCAACGCATCCTGGCGGCCTCACTCCCTCAGTAGTCCTGCAGATCCAATCTCTGGAAAACGGGCCAGGCACTGATGGACCAGCACTGCAGGCACGATCCTGACAGTGCTACCAGCCTCCTGGAAATTGGCCTCCAGCACCACAACCACTTCCCCTCGCTAGATGCTCCACAAGAAAGAAACAGTATAAAAGCGGCTGCAAGGTGGCTCCCGACCACCAGCGTAAATGTCAGCAGGACAGATCCAGATTCCGGGCCAGGCCAGCAAGGGGGTCCCACCACCTACCCAGAAGGACCCCACCCATGCACGAATTCGTGCACCAGGCCTCTAGTACATAAATATATATAAATCAATGTCAGTCATGATTTGATAAAGCATATTATTACATTGCCTTCATAGATTAAATACTCTTTTAAAAATAACTTTATTTTTTATGTTAAAATAATTGTTTTGTAAAAAAAAAAATACTTGAAAAACGGAGAAGGAAAGAGAGAACTAAAATCATCATCTTGAAATAAAATCTTTGGTACATGTCTTTCTAGATCTCTGTTTCCTACATTTATATTTATTAGAAAGCCTACATTTTTTTGTCACCCAAGAGCATGTGGAGAACATTAAATAAAATATTCTGAATCCGATTCAGTGCATTCCCAGTGACTGTGGGGGATCTTAGAGGAAAGAGCTACTCCAAGTGTGGCCCATGGATCAGTGCCCCATCACAGAGTGTTTATCATTGTCGGTGCTGAGACAAGTTCGAAAATTGGAGGCAAGCTTTGAGAAACTTTTATAGTAATTGGACATCGCATGGCACTCAAGCATCTCAACCTCTCTCTCTCTCTCTCTCTCTCTCTCTCTCTCTCTCTCTCTCCCTGATACTTCATTTTGTTGTTGTTTTATTTTATAAAACTATCATTCTGTGGTAGAGAGGACAAAGATCTTTCACCACAGCTGGATTGAGAGGCATCACTCTATTACCCAGCCAGCATCCCAGCCCAAGGCAGGGAGGGGTCGATGCTCACTCCCAGATCATCCCCACGTGCCATGCAGGGCTTGTAAGATTTCTGTGTCTGCTCTCTTGTAGTATTTTTATTTCCCTGTCCCTTCCTGCTGCTTTCAAAGAGCATGTCTCTTATTTTCTCTTTTCCTCCCTTTACCTCTCCTGCCCTCTTTTTCTGTTCTCCTCCCTCTCTCTCTCTCTCTCTCTCTCTCTCTCTCTCTCTCTCTCTCTCTCTGTCTCTCTCGTCATTTTCCCTCCTCTTAATTCCTGGTAGCAGGGGAGGGAGGAAGCTAGCACACCACATAACGTGCTTGTTAGGATGCGTTGGGAAGTGTGTCAGCAGGAGCCGAGCTAGGGTCTCAGAGTGTGTTTGTAAAAAGCAACCATGCTTTTGTATCCAGCTGTTGTGACAAGTCTTTCTGTAGCTTGAGAACGAGCCTTTTTCTGAATTACTAGAGACTGGTTGCATTTTGGATCTGAAGTTGTCTGGCTCTGAATAACTTAGGTATGTTTTACAGATAAACATTCCTTTTTTTTAATGTTAGCTAAACTTAGGCACCTTCTCTACCTGTGACATAGTCAAGAGCCAGGCGTAGGTAAACCTGGGCATGTTGGGGGACACGTGCAGTAGCTGATCTTTTTCTCAGCAGGATCATGAGCCCAGCGAAAACGGCTGCACATCAGTGATGTCCCGTTGCCAGTGAGCAGGAGCGAGTGGCAGCGGCTCCAGAGTGGTTCCTCAGAGTCCCTCAGCCTAATGTCCCCGGGGCTACACGCACACGTCCGGTGTTGGGAATAAAGCAAACAGCGATGACGAAATAACTGGCTTTAGTTAAATAATTTGCTGTTTACGGCGTCTCTGTTTATGAATCAGTTAAAAGCCCTTTTAAATGAAATTGGATAGACTACAAAGTGTTGGTTTCATGTGTTTTATTTGCAGTTTAATCAGCGTGATCCAGCTGCTGGAGTGGGGAGAGTGGAGCCGGGGTTTTAATTATCCCTGCTTTGCCCGAGTTAGGAATTCCCAATGGTGCCGTCTGCGCAAAGATGCCAAAAACCGCATTGTTCTTTAATTAGCTGTTGTAATTGTTTTAGTCTAATCTCCGTGATTAGCAGCAGCATTAAATACAGCAGGAAGAAGAGGCCTGTCCTCTACCCGCTGCCCCAGTAAACAGAGCCATTCTCCCTTCTGCAGAGGGATATCACAGAAAATCAATTAGAACTCAACCAGCGTTGATTGGAAAATGATAAAGGCCAGCCGCCATGAAGAAGAGAGGGCTCTGGGGAGTTGGTTTATGACCCCTACTCCCACTCGCCTGGAGAGCTCTGCAGGCCTGACCTGTTGCAGAGGCGATGGACAGGGCCCCCCTGGATGGCTCTGTCTCGCCCTGGGAGCAGGGAAATGGACTGCATTGGTACCAGCTGTCGTGTTGGCTCCCGGCTCTCTGCTTCATTGCATTAAACCATAAGCTTCTATCCAGCGCCTCCTTTGCTGGGCATGGTGCCAGACGCCGGGGGATACAGAGATGATCAAGGCAGGCTCAGTCCCTGTCCACACGGAGTCTGTAGTCTAGAGGAGGAGACTGATGTCAGTCAAACACTTGCACAAGTGGTGAGTTCACTGTAAATGGTGAAGTGCTATGAGTGGAAGCTAGGAGGTTAACAAAGGGAACGCACCTGGTCTGAAGGTCAGGGAGATGTACCTCAAAAGTGTAAACTGAGACCCAGTGTGTACAAAAGAGTTACCTGGACAAACAGATCAGAAGAAAGGTGTTTGTGGCAGGGAGGACCGCTTGTGCAAAGGTCCTGAGGCAGGGAGGAGTTTGATCTTTCCTTCTCACTCTCTTAGAGGCAGTCAGGTGAGGTGAGAATGAGCCAAATTCTAGATACGAGTGCCCTGGGTTCAAATTTCATCTCTGCTACTTACTAGCTATGTGAAACTTCCCAAGTGGCTTCACACCACTCTGCCTCAGTGTTCCCATTCTGTAAAATGGGGATGAAGATGATAAAAAATAGTAGTATCTAGTTCACGGAGGAGTTGCGGAGATGTTTACACCCGTTAAGCCAGTGGTTCTCAACCTTTTTAATGCCGCGACCCTTTAATACAGTTGCTCATGTTGTGGTGACCCCCAACCATAAAATTATTTGCATTGCTACTTCATAACTGTAATTTTGCTACTGTTAATGAATTGTAATGTAAATATCTGTGTTTTCCGATGGTCTTAGGCTCTACAGCAGCGGTTCTCAACCTGTGGGTCACAACCCACAGGTTGAGAACCACTGGCAGGGTCGCCTAAGACCATCGGAAAACACAGATATTTACATTACGATTAACAGTTAAGCACTCAGAACATTGCCTGGTGAGGCTCAGAAAGTGTGAACTGGAGCAGCCATGACTTTGGAGTCGAACAAAATAGGCTAAAATCTAGATCTGCTGTGTGCAAGCTTTGTGGCCTTGGCCTGGTTACCTCACCTTACTGTCCCTGCTTTCTTATGCATGAAGTGGAGACAATATCCACTAACTCAGAATTGCCTTGTGGTTAGGTAAGCTGTGTCAACCCTGTTGTAGCCTGTTGTAGGTGCTCAGAGAGCATTAGCCATTGTCATTATTCATGAAACATCTGCTTGACACATGGCTGGAGGTGGATATTCAGTAATGATAAGTTTCCTTCTCCTTTTCTTCCTGTTTCCACTGTCAGCGGGCCTCTGTTGTCCTCCCCACACCCACAGAAAGGATACTTCTGTGGCACGGTTCCCAACCTCAGCACTACTGCCATTTGGGGCTGGATCATTCTTTTCCGTGGGGGCTGCCCTGTGTTTTGTAGGGTGGTTAGCAGCATCCCCTACTCACTAGATGCCAGTAGCACCCTTTCCCCCAAGTCTCATATCCAGAATGTCTCCAGACATTGACAGTATCCCCTGGGGGGCAAAATTGCCTCCAGTTGAGAACTGCTGCTCTAGAGAAAAACACATCATCATCATTAAAACGCCAAAGGTTAAAGACAAAGAAAGAATCTTAAAAGCAGCAAGAGAAAAGCAGTTAGTTACCTACAAGGGTGTACCCATATGACTGTCAGCTGATTTCTCAACAGAAACTTTGCGGGCAAGAAGGGAGTGGCAAGAAATATTTAAAGTGATGAATAGCAAGGCCCTACAACCAAGATTACTCTACCCAGCAAAGCTATCATTTAGAATCGAAGGTCAGATAAAGAGTTTCACAGACAAGAAAAAGCAAAATGAGTTCATCACCGCCAAAAACACAAACAATAAAATGGCAATACATACATAGCTATCAACAGTTGAATCTAAAAATCAAAATAAATGACCAAGGAATCTAACGAACAAAATAAATTGATGAATAAAATAGAACCAGAGGCATAGAAATATGGAGCAAACTAAGGAATCTCAGAGAGAAGAGGGGAGAGGACGGCAAGAGGTTAACCAAACCTCAGCGTATATGCATTACCTATGGGCCCAGACAATAGGATGGTGAAGGCCTGGGGAGGGGTGGGAACCAGGTGGAGGGGGACAGTGGGGAGAGGAGAGGGGACATCTGTAATACTCTCAACAAAAAAATATTTTAAAAAATAATAAAAACAACAAATTACACTAGCTGGTAACTTGGGAACGAGCCAGTGGAGGATACTAGGGTAAAAATGGCAAATGTCTGTTGGAGAGGAGGGTGTATAGCTGGTAGTTTTGAGGTCCTTTGGGCATGAGGAGTTTACAGGGGGTCTCAATTTCCACATCAGGATCATCTGGGGAGATGAAAAAACTGAGGCTTGAGCTCCTACCAGAGAGGCTAATATAATTGGTCTGGATGCCACCCGGGCATCAGAATAATTGAAAACCGCCTTTATAGTTCTAACGGGATGACATGGTTGAGGATCGCTGTCTAGTTGAGGAGCCGATATACCTGTGTGCAAGGAAAGGTACTCGGGAATATGTCCCATGGAATGGCAGGGACAGGAATATTATTACTCCTGCTACTAGGTGTACAACGCATAATTCTAATGCTTTACATGTGCAAACTCGCAATGCTGAAAACAATTCTATGAGATATGTACTATGATTTATTAACCCTGATGTAATGGCAAGGAAACTAAGGCACAGTGTGGTTAAGAAACTTTCCTAAGATAACACAGTAAAAAGTGGTGGAAACTCTATGCTCCCTGGTGTCTAGGTCCCTGACTTCATGGCACTCACCTAGAAAAAACAGACTATAAACATCTAAGCAAACACATAAAGAAGAAAACTTAAAGGAACTGCAAAGGGGCTGTGAAAACGATTAAAGAGAGATGAGATGAATAATGGCTTGGGTGGGGTTGGTGCTGTCTGAGCCCAGCTGTGAATAATGAGAATGAACCTGGCAGGTGTTCAAGGACGTAGAGAAAAGTACTCCAGGCTGGAGTGGCATGTGCAAATGTACTGAGGCGAGCATGAGCTTGGCCTCTGGTGGTTGAAACGTCATGCTGACCGAGGGGAGGAGAGAGGAGCTTAGGGGGGTGGGCAGTCACTGGATCCCATAGGGCCTCCTGCCCTAGGCCATCACAAGGAGCTTGGATTTTATTCTGATTACAGAAGAACACCTGAGGTTAATGAGGTACTGCATGTGAATATCGGTACGGCGCCTGGCACATGTGCCAGGCCCCATAAATACTAGCTCTTGATGCCATCATTTATTTGTAGTTACTTTCTGTTTGAGCCTTCATTCCCCAGTGTATCTCTCGTGAATCTCAAAGGTTGCCTTCCCTCCACAGTCATAAATGACCGGTGGGAAGTGACAGCTCAAAGAACCATGAAGAGGTGGCAGGAGGCGAACACCTAGAAATCGAATCACATGGCAATCCATCGCTGCCAACAATGAGAGGCCCCATTAAGTCCGCCTGGGGTTTAAAAAGTCAGTTCTTACGGGTACCAGGGTCTGTGGAAAATTAGCCTTATCCCAAATCCTTCCCCTAGCCAAGCCAGCCAAGTGGAGATGAAACGGGGCCTTAAAACAGGGACTCCGGAGAAGGGACTCGGACTCAGAAATCCGCATGGAGTGGGGAGGCGGGGTAGTCATGTCCCACTGCTCCCTCCCACCCCCAGCTGTCATTTGAAACTCAGTAAATACCCACTGCCAGTAACCCACCGTCCCCCAGGCTCAGATGACATGTGTAAATATTCTTCTCCATGTGGTATCCAAAGACTGAGTCAATAAACTTAATTTCCTGTGGATCCCACTGTTTGGTTGCCACAGCCTGGAAAATTGATCAGATGAAGGCTGTGTACTTTGGGGAGCACAGTTTGTGTTGGAACTTGGCAGCCGTAAGGCCAGCCCTGTGGGATCTTGTCTAATCCCGCTTTACCTCTCTGCTGGGGCCTAACACACGCACGGCTGCCACTTCCTGACCCTCTTCTAGCACCTCCTGGGAGCTTTTCGGATCATCATCCCCTTCTCGTTGCCCTCCCTCCACCCCCTTCCTCGTGTTAAGGCTCGAAGATCTTGATTTGATTTAATCAAGGGGTGAGAATCTTGCAGGAGTTACGACCGGGGCAAGGTCTTCTGGTTTGAGCCCAGAGCAAAGGGTCAAGGGCCCTGGCCTTGGAGTCAGACGTGGCAGCCACCAACAGGTTGCCTGAGCTCTCTGAGCTTCCACTTCCTAACCTGGGAAGCATTCTGGGTCTACCTCACAGGGTGCGATTATTTGCCAGAATGCATTCAGTGCCTATTAGGCGTACGGTCCTGGGTGATGGAAGATACAGCTGTGTCTTTGTGGAATACTAGATGTCCTGGTGGAAAGACGGGCCAAAATCAGCCAGCCAATAAGTACACCAAGACCACACCAGTGATCGGCGGCGGCGGGGTACTAGGAAAGAAGCAGCAGAGTCTGGAATTGAGGGAGGTCCACCAGTGTCTCCTCGTGCCACTGGGAGTATAAGTCGAAGGCCCGACCTTGTCCCAGCTGCCACTCACCTCTGGACCTCACTACCTCCTGCCTCCCCCTCACTCACACCTGCCAGGCACCTCGCACCAGCACCCAGGTTTTCGCTTTTCTGTGGCTAAGCGTCCAGGTGTCGGATTATGAGTTATACAGTACAGCGCATCCTGGTTTTTGCTTTGGCCACCAGGAAGCTCAGAGCCTCATCTAACATCAATGGGAATCATTCTGTTCGCTTCAGTTTGTAAAGTTTCCCCTCCCTCCTTGTGGTTATTGCTTTTCTCTCTGGTGTAGTGGTTCTCTCTTACACGTATTGTTGAATTTGTCTTCCATTCTTTTCATCCACCTTATGACCATTTCTCTGAATTCTTTCTCTGACAGGTTGCTTGCCTCCATTTCGTTTACTTCCTTTTCTGGTGATGCCTGCTTTTCTTTCATATGCAGGCTGTTTCTTTGTCTCCCCATGATCTCTGTTCTCCAGGTGTCTGGTTATGTAGTTCTCTTTCTCTTTTCATGAGGGGGTGTAGAGCTCCTCTGAATCCACGTGCTCATGCCACTTGGGAACCAGTGTTCTCGGGTTCCTAGTGGTTCACTGGGTGCCGTAGTTATAGATTTTCAGGCTTCCGATAACATCCACTTTCCTCTTCAAGATGGCACAGTCTCCATCTGGTGTAGTGGTTCTCTGGCTTCTGTGTCTTTCATCGCAGGAGTGGGCGGGCATACATTGTAATTTGGTTTTACGTTCTGCTTTCAGCTAACTGTGTGTCCATTTCCCCTCCTATGTGGGTTGTTTTGGAGAGGAGATGTGTCGATGCCATTCAAGGAGAAGCAGTTGGTGGGGTGAGAGAGGAACTGGTGGTGCCCCGAGGGGAACCTGTAATGCATATTCTGGGGTCTAGACTCTGACTCTAGTGGTTTCTAGGGGCTCTGAGAGTGACTGACGCAGCCACGTGCAGCCGGGGTGGGCTGACTGCGCCCTTCTCCTCCTCCTCTGAGGCACCCAAGCGAGCGAGTGGGTGGGTGATGGATGGGGATGGGCGTGGGGGTCTCTTGGCCAGGGAGCAGGGAGATGCCTGAATGTTCCAGAACCACGATTCAGTACCCGAGGGCCCGTTGTTCAGGTCTTTCTCCAGGATCTCCTGATCCGAAGATTGCGGAGAGCTCCTGAATGATTCCGAAGAAGGGGCTGACTTTAGAAGTCAAAACTATTAGCTAGGGAGGCGACAAGTTGGATTGGACCTGTGGGATGTTTTCAAACAATTCGGTTTTAATGCTCTTTTTTTTTTTTTTTGCTAGACAAGCCCTGTCCAGTGCTCACCACCCTCCCAAAGCGGAGTGACCTTATAATTAATAACCATGACCCATGGATGCATCCTGTCCAGGCTGCGTTTTGAATCTCAGGACAGAATATAAGATCCTCTTTAACTCTCAGTCCCAGTTTGGGGTGGACCCTTCTGGCCTCACCCACCCTTTCCGGTTGAGGGAGGGGAGGCCTGGAGAGACTAAGACGTGACAATATTCCTCAGGCCCTGACAGCAGTTGCTCCACATCAAGGCAAAATCGCCCTCTGTACCATGGTGGATTTTTTAAAAACTTTTTCCTATGGTTTGAACTTTTTTTCCCCTGATGAAAGGAAAGCATTTTTTGCCTAACTGCATAAACAGCATGATAGCAACATTAACAGAATGCCACGTTGAAGAAGGAAGGAATTCACCCACAGCCCCACGGATCTGGCCACAGATCAGCGGTGTGCGTGGGCCTGGGCAGCCCCTGTCCACAAGCATAGATCACCCGTGTGTATTTGTAAGCAGAGGGGACGTTCCCTTCCAGGGAACAGGACGCACCATAAAAGCGGGCAGTGAAAGGGATTGCCCGGTAGGTCCCTGGCCAATGAGGAGGCGGCTGGAGGCCCTGTTCGTGAGGGAGGCCTTGTTTGGTGCTGTGAGGCCTCGCTGTGTCCTCTCTCCCCTCTCCTTCCCGCCCCCACGCCAGCCCCAGCAGCCAGGGACCGTGGGGCTGGCAGAGCGTAAGGCACAGCAGCCCAGCCTCCGCTTCCTGCCCTCAGAAGCAGGCGCTGTGGGGTTGCCAGGCGCCAGGGCAGGGGCTGGGACGTGGAACAGCAGATTTTTGTCTGGTCTTGATGTTGGCAGCCAGCCCTGCGAACATCGCCAGACCAGGTACCTGGGGTGGACGTGGTCAGGCGCGCGTTTGGGTTCGGAGTGAGACGGCCCAGGAGCCCGCAGGGCAGGGCAGGCGCCTGTGGCCTGTGCCCTCTCCCGCAGCCTCTCTGCTCAGCTTCCCCTCGTGGGGCTTCTTCCGAGAGTTCCTGGGCCTTTGGGATGGGCCTGGGGGTCTCCAGTTGACACCCCACAGTCCTTTTCAGATATGGATACCCCCAGAAACATTCCTGATCCATGAGAGTTTGCATGCATGCCAGGACTCGCCAGAATACCTATAAGGAGCAGTGGCTTTGAGCCAGACTTCTCGAACTCAGTGCCTGCCCCTGCCCCTCCTTGTGCAAATTACTTCGTTCTCTGTGCGCTTCAGTTTCCTCATCTGCAAACTGGGATAATAAAAGGGTTGTTGTGAGCACTAAAGAGTCTCTCTCTCTCACACTCTCACTCTCACACACACACACACACACACATACACACGTGCGTGCCGCTCACACTCAAGCACATGCGAATGTGAGAACCACATCACGTCTGTGGTCTAGGTGACAGCACGGCGCCCACATGAATAGTCGGCTTTCATATTGCACTGCAGTTGCGTAAGAGGCCACCGCTGGGGGAAGCTGGGCCAAGGAACACGGAACCCTCTGTCCTGTCTTGGTCACTTCCTGTGAGTCTATGATCATTTCTTCACACGAGTTGAAACAGAAGGACAGAAAACTGTGTTGATGTATGTAAGGCCTTAGGACAGGCTTGCAGCATGGTGAGCCCTACCTGAGTATTAGGGACGATGACGGTGACGATGGTGACGATGGTAATTTGAGGGTGTTTTAGTCCATCCTTCACAGTGCTGTGCACAGAACTGTTTGCAGGGTAAGAGAAAGCAGAGCTCTGTGACCTGCAGGTCCCTCCCTCCCCCACCCTGGCCGGAGCTCCAGGCACAGCCGATGAATGACATTCCCTGAGCCCCAGTGCTTCACGCTGCTTGGTTCTGCTCATGCAGCGCCGCGGTCTAGGGCCGTGGTCGGCAAACTGCGGCTCGCGAGCCACATGCGGCTCTTTGGCCCCTTGAGTGTGGCCCTTCCACAAAATGCCACGGCCAGGGCGAGTCTATTTTGAAGAAGTGGCGTTAGAAGAAGTTTAAGTTGAAAAAATGTGGCTCTCAAAAGAAATTTCAATCGTTGTACTGTTGTTGATATTTGGCTCTGTTGACTAATGAGTTTGCCGACCACTGGTCTAGGATGCCCCTCTAACGCCTGCTCTCTGGGCAGCTCCTATGCGTCCTCCCAGCTCGCACCTTGCCTCTTCTAGAATGCCTTCCCGGGCCCCTCCAGGCTTCACCTGGACCCCCATGAGGCCGTAAAGCAGTGCTGCTCAAAGTGGGATGCTGGACCGGGGACATCAGTGTGAACATGGGAGAAATGCGCATTCTCCTGCCTCACCTGGGACTCCTGAATCAGAAACCCGGAGTGGGGATGAGGGTGGGGGAGGGGGCGTATGGTGGAGTCTAGCGATCTGCCATGTGACAACCCCACCTCCACCCCCACGCCCGGGTGTCCTGAGGAGCCTGCTCCTGCCCAGCACTCCTCACACTTAAACACCAGTCATCAGGGATCTTGTTCATGCACAGACCCTGACTGAGCAGGCCTGGGCGGAGCCTGGGGTCTGCAGTTCCCACAAGCCCTCAGGTGCTGCTCACGCTGCAGCGCCCTGTCCTCACCTCCTTTCCACCAGCAGGGCAGTAGGGGCTTGGCGATTGGCTGCTGTTGTTGAAATAGTGGGTGGATTTGCAGGGGCTGATTATCCTGGATGAAGAGCTGTTCTTCTCATCGAGGGGATGGAAGTGAGGGAGGACCCATCCTGTACCTGGGGCGGGAAAAGGGGAGCTTGCAAGTTGGAGAGGAAGGAGGCAGTCCACCTGTCCCTCCCAGACACACAGTGCTCTGCCCGGCCCCCCTTTTTATTCTGAGTGTCGGGGATGGAGCCAGGGGACCCAGCCCGTGAAAGGGGCACTCTTTGAAGCCAACCTCTCTCGTTCTTCCCCCATCCATGCATTTATTTACCCCGCAAATGTTTGCTGAATTGAGTAGGAGCAAAGACATGTTAGTGGGCCAGATGTGCACCATGCCCTCCGGCAGCATCATCCTCTGTGGGGACAGATGTCAGGACCGTGGCAAGTCTGAGGGTTCTGAGACTGTACTGTGGCCCGGAATTAGCAGAGTTTCCATGGGGAAGTGATATTTAAACTGAAATGAAGTGTAGGCTGGAAAAGGATTCTTTTAGGAAGAGCAAGCAACATATGCAAAGGACCTGGTCTGAGTGGGAACCTAGTCAAGACTGGGGAGAATGCCAAGAAGCAAGAGAGACAGCAAGAAGGAGAGGGAAAGTGGAGGGTGGGCAGGGGTCCAGTGGGCAGGGCTCTAAAGGCTACAGCAAGGATTCCATCTTTGTCCTGAGGAAAACTGGAATAAATGGAAGGACTTTAAGCAAAGGAGTAGCATCCAATTTGCCTTTTCAAAGGATCACTCAGGCTGCTGGGTGGGGCAGGGATGGATGGGTGGGCAGCAGGTGGATGCAGGGATCGGTCGGGAATCTGCTGCCTTGTCCTTGTCTAGGCACCAGGCGATGTTGGAGCTGGAGGGAAGATGATGGGACCGGGGAGACATGGGACTTGGGAAGGACGGAAGAGCCAGGTATTAAGGAAGTGTCCAGTGATCCAGTTCAGTCGTGGCTCATTCCTAAAGGCAGGTCCTAGAAGTTTCCGATTCCATCTTTATAGGGCAATGTGTCCCCGTCCCCAGCCTCCACGCTCAGCTGCCGGTGGGCTCACATGACCTCTCTCCCCTGCCATCCCTGTTCCCAGGGACCCTCCACTTGTGCACCTGTGACCTGTGTGTTTTACTTTCCCTGCCGAGCCTCCCTCAGCACCCGCCCAAAGGTCAGGTTCTGCCGATGGAGAGTGTCTCACCCACCCATCCAGTGTAAGTGAGAGCCGGGCTGAAGCAGCGGGACAGCGAGTCAGCAAGGTTCCCTCGCCCTCTCCCTCTGCCTCTTGCCAACCAGTCTTTGCTGCGTGAGGGCCCACTGTGTGTCAGACACCTTTAGACCGGTGGTTCTCAGCCAGGGCTGATTGTGCCCTCAGGGGACACTTGGCAATGTCCAGAGACATTTTTGGTTGTCACAACTGGCATGGAAGGGGAGGGATGTGACTGGCATCTAGTGGGTAGAGGCCAGGCATGCTGCAAAATGTGCCATGGTGCACAGGGCAGCCCACAGCAAAGAATCACCTGGCCCCAGATGTCAGTAAAGCTGCGGTGGAGACACCCTGTCACAGACCCTTGCGATGCTCTGAGCCTCCTTCTCTTCTCCTCTTTCTTGGGCAAAAATCGCTGGAGGTCTCTTTGCATGCGAGGTTCCATGCTAGACATCTGCTTTTCCGTGAATCTTCACTTCCTTTTTGTCTTGCATGTTCCTATCCACCTGTTGACCTTTTGCCTCCATCCACCAAGATTTACTCAGTATCAGCCATGGCACTAGGCACTGTGCTGACCACTCGTTGTTTTACTTCTAACCTTCATGACAGTCAGAGGCCTAGACATTGTTTTTCCCACAGAAAAGAATGACTCCCATTTCCTGATCATCTGCTACAGGGTTTCTAATCCTCCTAACGACTCTGGCTTAAATTAGGTTCTGTAATCCCATGTATCCGACACTGAAATGGATGCGTGGCTAAGAGAAGGATCTCGTTCACGTTCACGTGCTGAGGAAGTGGGAAGGAAGGTCAGGGGGTTGGGGTGATCTCCAGGCAGGTGGCTCAGGACTGAGCCGGTCCGCGAGGATGCGGGTGAACCGCCGTGGAGCGAGTGAGCAGTGCCTGTGCCAGTGGCCCACGCTCACTTTGCAGGGCGGTGGGTGAGGAGGGGAAGGGTCAGGAGGGAGAGTTCTGAGGAGGAGAAGGCAGGAGCTCCCTTCATTCCACATGCCCGACCCTGGGCTGTGCCCTGTATTTCATGGTCTTGAGACTCCGAGCGGCAACTTTTAAGGCAGGGTTTGCCAACTTCAGCGCACGGTTCACGTTTTGATCTGCGTCTTTCTCTGTTGTGTGGGGGCAAGGAGGCTGTCCTGTGCTTTGTGGGACACCGAGCGGCATCCCGGCCTCTGCACACTGGGTGCCAGGAGGACCCCACCCCACCTCCCCCAGTTGTGAAAACCAACAGTGTCTCCAGACATTTCCAAACGTCCGGTGGGAGCCTCCCCACTGGCTGAGATTGAGAACCCCCGCCCTAGCCAAGCAGCCTGGCCCCAGGCTGACAGACGAGGAAGGCGCGGTCTTAGAGGAAGAAGTCCCCTGCCCAGGGACTGACAGCACCTCAGTCCGAGATGAGCTCCGGCCTGCTGGTCTCCCACGGAGGCTGATTGCACCCACGGTGCATGGGAGGCCACCGAGAAGGCCACGGGGCTGCATTCCTGGACGCCCAGGAGCAAGCCTTTCCTCAGAGTCCTTTGAAGTCCTCCCTTTCCGACTTCCAGGCATCAGTCCCTCCGCAGACCCCAGCGGGAAGGCTGAGCATGTGTAACCCTTCCCGGGCCACTCTTCAACGCCAGGCTCGCCCCACTGCGCGCTCTCTTCAGGAGCGATTGCCCAACTGAGTTCCATTTGTAGACTCTGCCTCCTAGGGCACAGGAAGGCCTGTGGGCATAGAAGCGGTCCAAGCCTGGATCAATCCCTTCTTTTATTCAGGGCAACGCTACAGACGGGCGGGAGCCATTGGAAAGGGCTTCCACCTCGCTGTGCAGAGACGCCCTTATGAAAGATGTATTGATGGGTCCCCTTGTACCAGGATGTTCCTGGCCTCCGAAAGGCAGGAAATAAGGATCCGTTGGCTCTTCTTTCTGCCACAAAAACCCTCTTTCAGGTCAAATTTCCTCTGTGCCCAAACACATTTGATTTAAATCATTTCGCTGCAAAAAAATAAATAAAATAGAGAGGACTCCTGTAATGGAAAAGAGAAACACCCTTGTGATGTAGTTTTGACTTGCAGAAAATAGGGCACTAAAGCTCTAGGCTCGTAAAACTAACGGATTCCCAGGCCCCGGGCACTGGCCCACGTATGTTAGGCAGCACAAGTGAGTGAGCCAAGAACGCGCACTGCCAGAAAGACCAGACTCTCAGGTCCACGCTCAGCCCTGACTCCCTCCAGCTGTGTGACCTTGGGTGAGTCCCTTTGCCTCTCTGGGCCTCAAATCCTTTTTCCTATAACGAGGGCGCTGGAATATACGACTCTAACCTCATGAATGTCAAAACATTCAAGAGTTGAGAACTCAAACTTACCAAAGGATACGTTTTAGAGGTTAGGAACCAATGTTCCATTTTACCAAAAGATCCTTATCTTCACCAATGAGTTTGGAGATGGTATCATGGGCCAAATGTTTATGTCCCCACAAATTCATATGTTGAAAGCCCAACCCCCCAGTGTGAGGGTTTTAGGAGGTGGGACCTTTAGGAAGAAATCAGGGTTAGATGAGGTCATGAGGGTAGAGCCCCCTTACAAGTAAAAGAAGAGAGACAGAGCTCTCTCTCCACCAGGGGAGGACACAGCAAGAAGGCAGCCGTCTGCAAGCCTGGAAGAGAGCTCTCACCAGAGCCTGACCACGCTGGGTTCTCAGACTCCCAGCCTCCAGACTGTGAGAAATAAATGTCCGCTGTTTAAGCCCCCAGTCTGCACTATTTCGTTATGGCAGCCTGAACAGATGAAGACAAATGGTCACCTTCAAGTTGTGGGCTTTCAAAGATGTATACAAAAGGGATTTTTTAAAAAAAAATCCTGTTCATATCCAATTTTTCAGAAGTCCGTCTGCTGTATAAAGCGACACAGAGACGTGCGGACAGATTGCATTTTACTTGGGGTTTCAGTTTGGAAGCCAGCTCTTAGGGCAGAAAGTGCTGTGGAGTCTGAATTTTTGTCCTCCCTTGCATATTCTCTCTCCTCTTCCTCTCTCACTCATTCTTTCTCTCTTCGATTCTCTCACTCTTTCCCCCTCTCCAGCCACCCACATTTGGATTCACTATTGGGATACACGTGTGATGTGTAAGCCACCTGTCTTAGCTCAGGCTGCTGAAACAGAGTACTGTGGACCGGCTGGCTTAGAAGAGACAGAAACTTATTTCTCGCAGTTCTGAAGTCTGGAAGTTTGAGATCAGGGTGCAGGCATGGTCCCTCTTCCCAGATGCAAATCACTAATGTCTCCTTGTCTCCTCCCGGGGCACAAAGAGGGCCAGAGCTGTGTGTGGTCCCTTTAGTAAAGGGACTAATCCCACCCTGTTGGATCTATCCTCCTGACCCAATCACCTTCCCCAGGCCCCGCCTCCTAACACCACACCACTGGGGATGAGGATCTTAACATGAATATGGGGGTGACACAAACATTGGGTCTCTAGCACCACCCATCTCAGCTCATAATAGAAAAGGACACTTGGTAAGTTGCCCTGAAACTGGCCCCTGTGTGCCCAGGGAGAGAAAAGCCCTCCCAGCTGCCCTCAGTGCTCGGACTCTCGGGGGGACTTGGTAGTTGTTTCCCATGTCACACAAGTGTCCCTCTGTGTGTCGGGGAGAGGACATCACACAGCCGGCGAGGGCTCCCCATCCCCACTCCTAGCCTGAAGGTGAATCAGAGCCAGGTTCCCTGGTTCCCTGTGGCCGCCTGAGCATCTGGGGGAAGAGGGCCAGCACACAGGACTGCCTGTTTCCCACGTGTGTGGGCTGGAGGCTGGCTCTTTCATCTGGAAATAAAAGTTCTCCGGAAGCCAGAGCCAGGGTTTGTGGGGTTTTACAGTTATGAATGCTTTGGTAGATCAACACTTCAACTGTTCAGTGCTGTTAAGAAAGAAGGTATTCTGTATTATAAGTAAACTAGAGGCCCAATGCACGAAAATTGGTGCAAGAATAGGCCTTCCTTCCCCCAGCTGCCGGCACCGGCTACCCTCCGGCACCTGGGACCCGGGCTGGCTTCCCTCAGGCCACCCCCAGGCACCCAGGACCCGGGCTGGCTTCTCTCCAGCCCCAGCTTCTTCAGGAAGGACTTCCGAATGACATCCGGAAGACATCCACTCTAATTAGCATGTTACCCTTTTATTTTATTATCGATGTTCCAGAAAATGAAAACGGGCCCCTATCAGTATCTCTCACACGCGCACACACACAATTTAGTTAACACGCCTTCATGGAAGCTGTGCCTTATAAACAGGGTCCAGAGAACAAAACGCAAAATGTGCTCAATGGCATCGTGATTGTTATCATTGATTACTGCGTTGTGCTGTGATTTTGTGCTACCTGAAGGAGACAAGGAGGTGCCACAGGGCCCTGTATGCAATGGCCCCAAACTTCACTCCTATACTCCCTACTGACTCTGCCCCCTCTCTTCCTCTCGGCATCATCCTCAATGCATTTGCTTCTAAAAAGCCTCTCTGAGCCCTGCCAGTGTGGCTCAGTCATTGAAGGTCGACCTGTGAAACAAGGGGTCATGGTTCAATTCCTGGTCAGGGCACATTCTGGGTTGCAGGCTCGATCCCCAGTAGGGGCCATGCATTGATCAATGATTCTCTCTCATCATTCATGTTTCTGTCTCTCTCCCTCTCACTTCCTCTCTGAAATCAATAAAAATATATTTTAAAATAAAAAAATAATAGACTTAGCTGGTTTGGCTCAGTGGATAGAGTGTCAGCCTGCAGACTGAAGGGTCCTGGGTTCAATTCCAGTTAAGGGCACATGTCTGGGTTGTAGGCTAGATCCCCGAGTGGGGGGTGTGTGTGCAGGAGGCAGCTGATCAATGATTCTCTCTCATCATTGATATTTCTCTCTCTCCCTTCCTCTCTGAAATCAATATACAGTATATGTGTATGTATGTGTGTGTGTATGTGTGTGTATATATACACATATATATATATATACATATATATATACATATAATAAATACTCTCTCTATATATATATAAAATAAATAAAAAGCCTCTTTAACCTTCTCTTCTCTCACTCTCTTCTCCTCTCCTCACCACTCTCCAGCCTTCCTCCCTCTCCTCTCACTCATGCACAGACACACATTCTGATCTGCTGTCCACCAGAATCCCCAAGGACATTTTTTGGATATCAGAGAAGGTAGATTAGTGACTGGAGATTTATACTCATGTTGGACCCATGAACTTGAACCCAAGTCTGAGAATGATACACCTCCTGCCCCATATAGTCAAGGGGCATCCTGACATAGGGAACTGGGACGAGCTTCAGAGTCGGCACATTCCGAGCTTCTGTCCCCTCCTCCGTGCCAGGGAGAGCATGCAGGGTCGCTGGGAGTCGTTGGGGGATGAACTGTGGCTGTTTGGCCACAGTGGGCATTTTGACGGGCTGTAAACGTACATGTGGGCTTTAGGATCAGGTGTTCCTTGCCGCCTGCAGGCTGGGGCTGTGACTTTGTCCTTGGCAAGTTTGCTGAGAGTCCTGGCAGACGAATGTCACAGCCCCAACTTCATCGCTCCATACTCTCCTCTGTCTGTGCGAAGTTGGGCGATATATACACAAATCAAGTTATTTCTCTTGAATCTCTGAGAACATTCTGTGAAAATGGACACCTTCTCCATTCAGGTTTACCTGCCAAGTGCACAGAAGGAGCTGGGACTGGCTTAGCTGGTCCTGCAACTTTGCTGATGACTCATTTGGTTCCCACGACTTTTGGGGTTAAAAAAAATCCTCTTACCTGTGGATTTACTCCATTGTTGACAGGTGATGCTTTTGGACATAGGCTTACAGCAGGTTTAGAGCCAAGCTAACGTCAGCCCTTTCAAAGGAGCTGAGCTTGGAGAGTGAGCTGCAATAAAATGTGGTAGTCACACCCCCCTCTCCTCTCCCAGCCCCAGTCCCAGCACCATTACTTCCCACCACGCCTGTACTGTGTGCACAACCGCATTTCTGTCATCCAGGAGAGCATCGCCTTAGAAACAGCTTTGGTGGGGGAGAGGGGAGGGAGGACAGGGAAAAAGATGCTGCCAAAGATATGCATCTTTGCACCTGAACTTGCGCCTGTCCTTTCCTCTGCTTAGAGCCCGGTTGCTCCCACATTCCAGCAATCTCGCTCCCACACCTGCCTCAGGTCCTGTTCAAAGGGCAGCTTCTGGGAGAGGCCATCCGACCACCACCTTTAAAATTGCAAACAGTCACCACTCTCTACCCCTCGGCTCTGATTTGTTTTTCTTTATAGCTGTCATTACCAACTGACAGACTAGACACCGTTATTGTTTGCCTTTCCCGTTCCAGTGTAAATCGCAAGCAAGCATAAATGGATGTCTTATGAACTCTTCTCATACACATATCTATACATATATTTATTGTTTGCATATTCGTTTTGTTCATATATCCTGAGTACTTGCTACAGAAATGCTTCTCAACAAATATGAATGAACAAATCACATGTGCACATTGATTATAAGATGAGCCTCAATTTCAGAAACGTTAAAATGGTGAAAAATATATATTTTTATCAGAGTCAAGAGACCCTGGAAAAACAGCCTGTAAAATGTTTGGATTATTTAGATCCACTAATCACCCTATTTCTAGAATCAGAATGAAATGGTTGAACATGTATAAGACACATTGGGGTGAAATTATTCCTCTTCTGACTCCCAGCCCATTGTATTATCAATAATTGCACAAATAAAAAAGTATTGGGGATGCCAACTAGTATGTTCTAGGCTGATTTCTGAGAACTTACCATGCTGTCTCTCATTTAATCCTCACAGTGGCATGAGTATCGTACCAAGTTAATAGATGAGACAACTGGGGTTCAAGAGGGTGTCAGAATCTTTTGGTTGATGTGAAAATGTTTATATACTCACAAATAAAATTCAGGGTTGGCAAACTTACCGGAAAGGGCCAGAGACTAAATATTTGAGGCCATATGCTCTCTGCCACAACCACTCAGGTCTGCCGGTGCAGCTCTAAAGCAATTGTAGAAAATATGTAAATGAACAGGTATGGCTGTGTTCCAATAAACGTCACAAAAAGAGGCTGGCAGGCCAGATTTGGCCCATCGGCTATATTTGCTGATCCCTCAACGAAATATAGTCTTCATGAGGGCAAGGACCATGTATATTTTTTGTTCATTGTTGTATCCCATGCATAGAGCCCAGAGCTGGATGAATGAATGAATGAATGAATGAACGAACGAACGAACTAGGATCAGTTGGTGATCTGCGTGTTGGGACCACCATGACTAAAGCTCCTACTTTCTCATTTTTCCCTCCATACACTTATTTCCTTTACCTTACTATGACCTTCTCTTCCTCCTTCCTGTCCTCCTCACCCATGCCAGGACAGAGGGCCAGCCCTGCCTTCCCAGCCAGGCTCAAATGCCCCTGGGGAATCGGGTGAAGTAGCCCACGGAGTTCTTCTAGTGATAGCTTTTTCTGGAACCTCTTGGGGTTCCATGTGTGTGTCTGTTGACTCATCTCCTTACACCGCTCCCTGTTCTCGGAAGGGTGCATGGCAGCCTACAGAGCAAGACTGAGTAAATGAAAATGAAACCAATGGAAGGAAATACGATGGAGTCAAGCCTGACCAAAAATCACAGGCCACAAAGACCTTGGCTTAGAACTCTCTAGAAGCCATTGGAAAAGCACATTGCTCCCTTCTACCACCCTGGTTTCAAATAACTGACACTGACCATTGCTCATGGCAGGCAGGTCTGTTCTCAGGGCTGAGGGCAGCTGGAGGTTTCTCCAGGGAGCCTCACAAGAAGACACTGTGAGGGCCAAGGACCAGCAGCCTTGGGGCCTCCTTACTGTGGACATTGTGGGAGTACCTGGCTGACTTCTAGTCCCTAGGATAGTAGTCTTTTGTCTTATACTGATGGGTTTATCCCATCAAATTAGCCTCAAATGGGTGAGGACACACCTGGATTTCAGGGCAGTTACATGAACAACTGGACCACCAGGTTTTCAAACACCATTAGAGCATAAACTGGAAGCTGTCAGGGAGACCACGTGAAAATTCTGACTGCTTCTGACCTTTGGCCTAGTCCCTTCACTTCTCCAGACCTCAGGCTCCTCCTCTGAGATACGATTGGTATGAGCATTCACCACTGGCGGTGGGGTGGGGCCCGGATAAAAAAACAGCATTGTGGCCTTTGCCACTATTATCTCATTTAAGCCTCACTGAAACATCACAAGGTAAATGTCATCCCCATTTGCCTCATGCTGAGAATGCTTTAGATCAGGGTTTCTCAGACTGCTTTTCATCACTCCCCTCCTGGGAAGAAATTTTAATTTAAATTCTCCTTAGTGAGAGAAATTAAATACCAAGGGGTGAGATTTTTGTTGGGTAGGGTCGAGCTTTGGAGGGCCCAAAACCATTGTAATAGCTAAGGTTTTTTTCACCACCACTCCCGCTGAACCAACCTTTGCCCTCTGGAGGGACAATATCATGCTTTTGATATATTAGCTCCTCTTAACAGTCCATGTGATGGATGAAGAAACTGAGGCCCCAGAGGTAAAGTAACTTGCCAAAAGTCACATTGCTAGTGAGAGGGAGTTGGAATTCAGTCTTAGAGTCTGTCTCTGGTCTGTGGGTTGAGCCACTCCTCCTAACTCATGGCAACAATCGGACTCTCTGTTGTGTGTCTTGTTTTTTTCCACTCACCTTTATATCTCGTTGATTATTAATTGTTCTCTTCTGGTGCACACAGTATTGCCTCATTCTTTTTTTGACAGCATTGCCTCATTCTTTTTGTTGTTGTTAATCCTCACCCAAGGATATGTCTTTCCATTGATTTTTAGAGACAGTGGAAGGGAGGGAGGGGAGAGAGAGAGAGAGAGAGAGAGAGAGAGAGAGAAAGGGAAAGAGAGAGAGAAACATTAATGTGAGAGAGACACATCGATCAGTTGCCTCCTACCTGCACCCCCAACCGGGGCCAGGGATCAAACCGGCAACCCAGGCATGTGCCCTTGACCAGGAATCAAACCTGGGATCCTTCAGTGCACGGGCTGATGCTCTAACCATAGAGCCACACCAGCCAGGGCCTGCCTCATTCTTTTAAAAATAGCTGCGTTGTTTTCCATTTGCATCAACACAGCGCACGTTATTTAACCAGGTGGGTTATTTCCAGTCTTTTGCAATAAAACACTCTGCTGATACAATCCTCCCTGCGCATGTGTCATTTTACTTACGTGCAAGCAGCCCTGAAGGTTAAATTCCTAGAAATGGAATTGCCTCACGCTTGCTTACAACATAGCATATTTTGGGAGCGTGGAAATGTCTCTGCAGAGCTGAAATTCTTACGGGGCCGTCCAAGGTCAATTTGCACCACTTTCTTAACAACTCACCTGCTGTTTTAACCCCCAAATGCTGCCTGACCTGGTTATTGACTTAGACGTGGGCTCCCCGCCCCTGCCACCTTTTATGCATTTAGTCACCGAATTGCCCTCTTGTCATCTGGTATTTCCCTACGAGGCTTTGCACCGTTTATTTTTGAACTTCAATTCTCATTTCATTAAAAGTAAGCCTGGGCAGCCAGCTTCCACTCCGGCTGCGTGGGTGCGTGCTCTGAAGCAGGGCTGGAAGCAAGCGGCCTCGCCTTCTCCCAGGTCTCAACACCCTCCAGCTGCGGCAGAGCAAAATCATGCACGTGCGGCTCATCTTCTTGAAATTGCCTCAAAGGGCAGGTTCTCGTCCTGCAGACTCTGATTGGCCTTCCTTTACAAGGGTCAGAGGCTGGCTTTTAGCGGACAGGGAAAGTCAGCACAAGCGGTCCTGGGTCGGGATCTGCAGAGGGCACGTCCAGATCGCTTCTCCTGGGCCTCAATGGTAAGTCTCTATGCCTGAGTGGAGACTCAGTCGGCCCCTGTGTATCGTGGTCTCAGCTAGAAAACCAGGAGGTACAAAAGGGGCTGGGAAATCATGGGGCGCCTCTGACCCCTCTCCGCAGCAGTGTGTCCTGTAATAAGAGCCTGCTGCACTATGAGCGTCAGCTCCGCAATTAAACCCGACGGTGTTCGGCGGCAGTTTGTTCTGTAAGTTCCTGGAGGAACCGTGGGCCAGTGGGATGAGAGGCCTAGGTGGTGTTTTGAGCAGGTGGACTGTGCATCCTACTTTGTCCGGTTCTAAGTCTAGCTCTGGCTCGCTGCCGCCTCCTCTCCCATCCTGTGAGCTGTTTTCTCAGACTTAGATCTGCTGGTTAAACATGGTGGCCAGGTTGATAATTGCATGTAGCTGGATCCCAGTGTAGTAATGGGATAACTCTGCTTTCCCACTCTGCCTGGAGCACAGTAGGGACGCAGAAATGGATTTAATGCATTCAGGCATCCATTCAACAAATGTTTACCCAAATGCTATCATGTATTAGGTAGGGTTTAGGGTCAGAGCTGAGGGATTTTCCTTCAGTCAGGCCCCTCCCCTGTCAGATGAAGACCGAGGCCAGAAAGGGGGGGAACTGACTGTCCCAAGGTCACACAGCTGCTGGTGGGACAGTTTTTCAGGACTCCCAGCGCCCCTCCTCACACTTCACCGAGACTTCGAGGGGCCTCGAAGCAGCTGGGAACATGCGAGCCCACCTGGTCCAACTCCCAACGCCTCCATTCACCAGCTGCGTGGCTCAAATCGCTTCACCTCCCTGAACCTCAGCTGCCTCATCTGTAAAATGGGAATGAGGAAGCAGAGACCTTCAGCTCACTGTGCGGATTAAATGAGAACATGTAACTCAGTGCTTGGTGCTAGTAGCTGTGCCGTGGGCATTAGTCACAGGTCCCACACTTCTTGGTACTGAACTGGACACATTACATGCCCTGCCCAGTCCCTCATCCCTGGATGTGACACTCATAATTACCTGTGTGCTTGACCCAAACCATATTTGCATTTGTTTGGATTGGGGGGGGGGGGTCTTGTGGCAGGGGGTACCTTGAGGGGGGTACCATGCTTTGTTTCCCTCATCGGTACCATGGAGCAGTGATAGTGCTCAGAACTGGCTCTCCCGCCTGTTATAAGGACCCGGCATGGCCACACACGTGAGAAGTTCAAAGTCCTCTGCATATGGCGGTGTTACTAATAGAACATGGAGTTGTGGGCAGCATCCTGGAAAGGGCTGTCCCTCTACACCACAGCATTGTCATCCTAAAATGGGATACCCAGAACCACACTGAGGATTCAATAAGCTAATAATGCTAACGTCTAAACATTTAGTGTCCTGTCGTGTCTGGCACCAAGAATCAGGAGCTATGACTTTGGCCCTCTTCTCCATTCCTTCCCTCTTCCACCAGAATGATTTCTCAAGGTCTTTCCTAATTGTTTGATTCCATTTTTACAGATGAGAAAACTGAGACTCAAAGAGGTTAGACTACTTAACCCAGCCAGGAAGTGAGGAGCCAGGATTTGAACCCCGATAGTTTGACTGCAGCCTGGAGAGCCGCCCTCTTCCTTTCCCCAATTGCAAAGCTCACTCTGGATTCCTAATGCTTTGATTTTATTGATTCGTGATATGACTGAGAAAGGCCAGATCCTTGGTGACTCCCCGTTTTCCATCTTTGGTGTGAGCCAGAGAGTGGGTCTGGCCCTGGAGAAAGCCACCCCCATTTGTTCCCAGGCTCTGGGCTCCAGGCCCTGGTTGACCTCATCCCCAGCCATGCCTGCTGGTGTCCTGTCAGATCCACCTCATACTTTTCTTTTCAGAGCCTCTTAGATGTCTTGCACATCTAATTCCTGGTCCCATGGGGCTGTGGCTAATTAGCCTTTAATTATTCACAAACACAGAGGCAGGAGCGGGGATTGGGGCCTCGTTGCTCTAATCACCCACAGGAAACTTAAGGCAAAGCTGTAACTTTCTAGAAGTAGCTGGGCCAGGGTTTGGTGATCGCAGGTGAAAGCATTCAAGAGATGACCAGTCTGCTGGTCCTAGTCCTCACGCGGTGAGAAACAGATACTGAGCTGGTCTCCTCGGGGGAGGGGGTCAGAATAAGCATGTTCTTTGTTGTTGATTTTTGGTTTTTCCCGTGGGCCGATCCTGGCCACCTTCAGTTACCACACCCGGCTTTCCAGGCATGTACTTCTGCTGTCACCAGGCCAGAAGTCAGTTGGCGTCCTTTTAGGCTGCACATAAAGTAGGACATTTCACAACCAGGAGTAGTACCTGTGTCTCGGCAGGAAGAAAGGTCCCTGTTACTACTCCCTAACTCTATTGACGGAGAAAGGGCTCTGAAGAAGATGAAACACCTTCCGATTTACGGTGTGTGTTATCATGCACAGGCATGGCGTGGTTCATTCATTCAACAAATAATCTCAACTGATTCAGAGCAAAATCGAAGTCTTTTCAACGGTCTAGATTTGCCCTTGTTGACATTTGGGGCCCCAGAATTCCTTCTTGTTGGGGTGTCCTGTGCACGGTGCACCCTGGCCTCTGCCCACTAGATGCCAGTACCCCCAGTTATGACAACGAAAAATGTCTCTAGACGTTTCACTTCCTCCTTTCCGATCACACGGGCCTGCTCACTGGCAATGCCAGCCACGCCTGGCACGCTGCCACCCCAGGGCCTTTGCACTGTAGCTCCCTCTCCGTGAAATGTTTCCCCCTAGACATCTACCGGGTACACAGCCTGCTCACTCACACGCTTCAGTTCAAATTTCCGCTTAAATCCCACTCTCCAGTTCAAAACCTACCCGACCATCCTTTTAAAGGTTGCCCCCTCCCAGCATCCTGACCCTCTTCCTTCTGCTCTCTTCTACCCTGCTGTACACATGATTCCTCATGATTCGTGCATCGTATTGTTGCTAATGTTATTTGCTGTCTGACTCCCCATGCTAGAATACAGTCCCGTGAGGGGAGGACTTTTGTTGGCATTGTTCATGGATGCACACCCCCCCTCCCCCCAAATCCTTGAATGACACTTGTTTGGTCACAATATAAATACACATGTATCCCGTGCATGCACCAGGCACTGTCATGGCCCTGGGAATATAAGGGTGAGCACGGCAGACCAGTTCCTGCGCCGAAGGAGCTCAGAACGTCATAATTCAGATCCGAATTATGAAGGATGTTTTGCTGGAGGATGTTTTGCCCCTAGTGCCAGATTGCTATTCTGGCAGGACAGAGGTAAGGCAGGGCCCTCCCCCAGGAGGCAGGACTGAGTTTGGGGAGAGAAAAGCCCTTCCCTACCCCCAGCCCCCCAGGCCGGCCCTGCCCCGCATCCCCACGGGGCCTGCCCCCTGGACCCTGTCCCTTGGAAGTGCTTGCAGCCGCGCAGCCTCCCGCAGCCCCATTGGTATTCAGGCCACCCCACTCTGAATAAACATTCCCCCGCCACCCTCCCTTAAGCAGCAGCTTTTGCCTGTGGCCTGAGATGTCAGGAAGGCGATAAAAATAGTGTTTAGTTACCCGCACTCTGCTTATTTTGTACTTTCGAGCAGTAACACGTCTTCTGATGTGTCAGGCTAGCCAGCAAGCCCATCATTTCTCCCTCACGTGATGGAGCGGCCCGGAGACAGCCTCCCAGGTGCCCCGCCTCAGACGGGCGTCTTCAGCTGTCCGTGACACCCGCCACGTTGTGCCCAGCCCCGGCCACCAGGTTTTCCAGAAACCCTCTTTTCCATTCCCCACGCTTGTTGCACACCCCTAAGGAATGGACAGAGCGGAGTCTGAGGCTGCGCCTAGCACACCCTTTCCGGGGAGCAGCCGCAGTCCTTATGGTTGCTCCTGCACTTAACCCGCAAGGTTGCTTTGTAGATTCCTAGTGACACGGGCCTGAACACCTTCTCTCTCTTCATTTCCTCCCCCACAGCGTAGCTAGCTTTGCCCCATTTTATAGATGAGGACAGTGAGGCACAGAGAGATCAAGTAACTAGCTCCAGGTCACACCGGGCTTGAGCAGTAAGAGATAGAGTCCGGATCCCCACCCATTTCTCCCCAAGCCCGTGCCCTCCCCGCTTCACTGCCATTCCAGTGTGCCTCCCCAGAGGGGGCCAGGGTTTCTCACCTGTAACTGCTTGGGTTGGGCTTCCTGAAGAGCTAGCAATGGTCGCTAATGTTGACTCTTAAAAGGGAGATTCCTTTTCCTCTTAAAACCTTGAAGTAAGAACCCTCAGGACTCTGGTTTGGGAGTAAATACATAGCTTTACACCGCCATCGTGTCACATTATTTAATTGCTACAACTGTCCTAAGGGAACTACAGTGGCTTCTGTAAGTGGTGTTTGCATTAGGGAGATGCTCGCAGGTTAGCAGAACGAAAGATTAAATACCGGTTGTTGGGTCTTACGCGGAGGTTTCTGGTGCTCGCTGGTGGTAGGCTCAGGGAGGCCGGGATACGCTGTCCTGCCCATCACTCCTTCTCCCTCCTGGTTTCCCCGGTTCTCTGGACATCAGCTAGTGCAGCAGATAGGGAACAGCCTCCTGGAGGCCCAGGGCAGTTCTGCTAAAAGGCTGCTCTGGAGCACAGGGCTGAAGTTGTCCTCTCCTCGGCCTTGCTGGCAGCTGCAGATCTGAACCTAGGCCCTGGCGTGTTCCCATTACTGCAGGAAGCCTGACTCAGTTTACAGGGTCATCGCAACATGTGCCAGAGTCTGGTCCCTGCCTCTCACATGCGGTGGCCATGCCCATTAGTCACATGGCCCACTCAGGGCTTGGGGCTGCGATCCATTGGAGGAGCCTCTCATGCTTCACCCAAGAAAGTGGGGATGGCGTGGAGGGAAGTGGGGAGTGGCGGGGGGGGGGGTCTCCTATTCCCATGGGCCTCACTTTGTATAGAAAGGGTGTGGCCCCCGTGGAATGATGTCAACCCAAACGTGCATTTTCTTATTCACTGCTGCCTCCTCTCTGATTGCTATTCTGGTGGCACGGTCTCCTACCAAAGTGGTTTTAAACTTCTCCATTGCCAGTCTGTTCAGGTGATGCTCGCTAAATAAGCACTTGATTATAGCATGGGTGCAGGGATGCAGACCAGCCAGCTTATCTGATTTTAGAAGCTTTTCTGCAGAACCTTCCTGCAGGTCATTTCAACAGATCAGCTCAGCAGATAGAGACAGAACTCATACGTGGCAAACGGAACACAATCGGAGCTGATGTCAATGAAAAATGAGGGGAGAGAGTCTTTTTCATAAAACGAGGAATCCATCTATGACCCAGAACCAAATAACTAATTGTCTTTCCCTCTTTGCATTGCCTGCTAGGTAGCTCAGGGACAGAGTTCATACCATGCACAAGTGCCCAGGATCTATGACGATTATCTAGATGCCTCCCATGCTCCTGGTGACAAATTCAATTTCCTATTGGGTTCTTTTCTTTTGATTCCCTTCCTGACTTTGCCTACCTCCTGTGTTTTGTCTGTTTAATGTTTGCTCAATGGAACTGTTTTGTTGTTGTTGCTGTTGTTGTTGTTTTGCTTAAGCCTTTTTGTAGCCTGGAAGAGCAGGGTGAATAGCTATCTATATATATATATAAAAGGCTAAAATGCAAAGTGTCCCCTCAGGAGTTCAACCCGGAGACCAGGTGTTTGATTGCTCACTATGACGTGTGCTGACCACCAGGGGTCGGTGCGGAACAAAGGAAGGCCCTGGCCTGCAACTGGCAGCTGGCGGCCAGGGAAGGGAGCCCTGATCGCCGGCCAGGCCTAGGGACCCTACCCGTACACAAATTTTGTTCACTGGGCCTCTAGTAAAGATAATATAATTTTCAACTCTGTATATGTCTTTTACTTAAGCATCTTTCACCGCTGTACCCCTTTCTCCATATTCCAAATACGAGGCACTCAGCAGCATATTTTGGCCTTGAAAGCTTTAGAAAAACACAGCTTAAAGGGCTCACAGGACTCCTGGCCTTGGAGTGTGTAAAAGCCATGCAAAACACAGTGGGTGCAGTTTGCTCCAGCTGAATCCATACCCTGCTGTTGTCTCTGAGATGGAAGTCTAGGACCAGTGGTTTGTTCTTGTCTGCTGGTGACAAGGCAGGCTGTTTCCCCTCCCTAGGCCTCAGTTTCCACATCTATGTAATGGGAAAGAATTAACCCCCAGTTGCTGACCTCATAGATCCCATATCCAGGGATATTGATCAACACCAGACCCTTGTCACCTGGTTGCCCACACAAATGGGACCATTCCCCAAGTCAGTTATGTTGTCTTGATTAAGAGAAGCCTCTGGACTCAGGCGAACTGCCTGTGGAATCTCATTTCTCCCCTTCACTAGCTATGGAGCCTGGGGCTCAGTCTTTGTTTCTTCATCTGCGTAATGGCGAGAATTATGTGAGAAGTGGCTAATGCTGCCTCCAGCACAGAGCATGCTCATGTCATCAGGACCCATTCACATGGCAAGCTTTGTGCTCTTGGTTGGGTGGATCACACTATTTGGGGTGTACCAAGTACAGTAGGGGGTTCTGGGCATGGAATGTAGCTCCATGTAGTCAGGGCCCCTGTCCTGCAAGGCCTCTCCTTCCACTACGCTCTTGGCCCTCCTGGCAACGGCAGCCTCCAGAAACAGCCACTCAATGCCAGGTCCCGGGACCAAGGCCAGCCCGTCTTGGAAATGAGATTTAACCATAATGAAAAACGAGATGGGCCTCTTCTGCATTCCCAGCTTAGGCTTTAACACTTCAAGTCAGTCTAGATGGACAGCTTTATTTTTACTTAGAAGGTTGTTAAAAATTACGGAAAGTTTGACGCTAATCCTAACTTACCTTGGATGGAACTTTCAAGTCAAGGCTCGGCTTCTAAATTGGATGAACTCCTTTGCAAAACTCTCAAGTCTACTCTTTTCCTTTCAGTTGGGGGGGAGATTAGCCAAGTTCAGAGTCTACTTTAATTGCAAACAAGGTTCTGTGTTCTAAGTAGGGCAACTAAGACGTGGAAAGGGCCAAAACGAGGTGGAAAAACAGAAATCTATTCTAACGCTTTATTTTCAGGAGGTGATATACATCCTGGAAACTGAAAATCAGTGGGATTTTATTTGCTCCAGGCCCAATTTTCATTCTCTGCAGGAAGCCTTCATCACATGCCTTCCCTGCCTCTTAGAGAGAGGTTGCCCCAGAGACCAGGTGTGTGGGTTGATGAAACAGCTCTCAGAGTTACTTCTGCATCACTCTGGATATTTGGCCGAGGGGGTGGGGGGAGTGCGGGAAGGGAGGAGGACTCTTTTAGGAGGAGCAAGTCAAATTTTGTAGCTACAGAAATGAAACTTTTTTTAAATGTCTGAACACCAGTAATTTACATTCCCAGCTGTCACAGTGATGATGCTGGGTCTTGGATTTAGAATACAATCATGACTTTTTAAAGTTCCCATATCTGGGGAATCCTGAGAGCTATCAGCCTAACATTGGGAAAACATATCAGTCAAACTGATTTTTGAAAGTGACAGAGATTTGCGAAATTGGGGAGCAGAGTCTCACACACGCTGGGGAAACAAAGCCTTGGAGTTTAGAGTTAGTTGTCACATGTCATAGAGTATAAAAATGGTGGGAGGTAATTGAGGGGTTTTACATGGAAATGGGAGAAAAAGGAAAAAGTGAAATAACAGGGAAGGGAAAGGGAAGAAGGGCTGATACAATGGTGAGGATGCAGGGGAGTGGTCTAAAGCGGGGGGTAGCAATCTACAGTTCATGGGCCAAATTTGGCCCTCTACTTGGTTTTGTAGATAAAGTTTTATTGGCAAGCAGCCACACCCACTTATTTACATAGGTTTTATGATTGCTTTCACTCTACGATGGCAGAGTTGAGTAGTTGCAACAGAGACTGTATGGCTTACAAAGCATAAAATACTTATTAGCTACAGAAATAGTTTGTTAACCTCTGGTCTAGATCATCATGAATAAAAACTCTTGACAATGGGGCAGAATCCCTGCCCCACCACTTACTAGCTGGGTGACCTTAGATAGTGACTTCATGTGTCTATCTGGGGCTGTTTCTTTGTCTATATAATGTTCATAGTATCATTGGGATGATTTAGTAAATCACCCCAAAACTCAGTGGTGAATTCTGTTTTTTTTGTGTGATTTGTATGGGTCTTTCGGTCAGCTAGATAGTTCTGTTCTCAGTAGTGGCTCCGTGATCTTGGCTGGCTCTCATGTCTGGGGATCGGCTTGCTATAGGCTGCTAGGATTGTCTCAGCCAGGACGTGGGAACTCTCCTCCACGCGGTTTCTCATCCCCCAGGACATGAGCCTGGCCCTCTCCACACGGCAGTGACGCGGATCCAAGGGAGAGTGAGTGTGTGCAAGGCTTCCCGAAGCCAAATTTAGAACTGGAGCAGGGCCACCTCCACCACAGTTGTGGACAACGCAAACCCCAGGCAGCCCACAGGCAAGGTGTGAGAATATAGACCCCACCTCTCAATGGGAGGAGATTGCCAAGGGCGTGGGTACAGCAGCCATGAGTGCACTCAGTGTACTATACTCATAAGAGGACAGACCCCTACAGGAACCAAAGAAAAATGCACGGCACCTGACGTGTAGGGGGCTCGTGAGAAATCCCACCTGCTATTGCTCTTGCCATGGATGAGGCTGCATGCCTGGGGCTGCACTCCACAGATTTTGCTGGTGATTAGCTTATTGTGAGGCCTTATACTGAGGAAGGGACAGGTGACTGGTACAGGTCAGCTGGCATGTGCTTAATCTAGTGGCTGGCGCATATTAAACTCTCACTCAGTTTTAGTCTGTGTTACTAAGTGACTGATAAATGTAAGCTTTTTGATTCTTATTTCCACTACTGGTCGGAAGTACCAGTCTCTCTACTCTAGGTCAACTTGGGTTAGCGTCTGTTTTCCTTCTTCAGATGCCCAGTGTGTCTGTCTGTCTGTCTCTCTCCGTCCCCCTCCCTTCTCTCTGCTGATCCCTCGCCATCTTCCTGGGTCTCTGCCCCTTCCCCTCCTTGCTCACCTGACTTCTCTCTGGGGGACATTTAGCAGAGTTTCCTGGTCCTCCCTCTCTGGGAGTCCAGCACACAGGCCCTTAATGCAAAGCGACATCTGAGCGGAGCCCAGGGCCCGGAGTGCTCCGGGCGGCAAGCTCTTGGCGGGAGAAGCCTCCGGCGGAGTCCTCAGAATGGCTAAATTGCAGCCTGACAGTGCGGATCAGGAAGGTCACTGTGCAAAGTGGCTTCCTGGTCGGGGTGGGGAGCTGGGGCCTCACGCAGTACCCGCTGCGGGGACTCCGCAGCTGTCTCACGGTGCGGAGCTGCCTTCTGCGAGCCCAGTTTGTCTAAGACTGTGAGGAAGTGATCAGCAGCCCCCAGCGATGGAGGGGGCTGTTCGGGGAGGCTCTGTCCGGCCAGCACACCTTTCCTGAGCTTTTGCCCACTCAAGGATGCTGGACTGGACATGTTCTGAGCAACCCGGGGTGGGTTTGAATTGAGAACTGGGTTAAAAAAAGAGGGGAGTGATGTCTGAGGTGGGTGATGGGGCACCGATAAGTGATGAAAAGCGAGATTCCAGTCAGACCTGGGTTGGAATCTCAGTTCTGCTGCTGAATAAAGTGCTTCTGGGTACAGTTGTCAGGATGTCCACAGCACGGGGGAGCAAGCAGGAGCTGAAGTCGGCCTCCCTCGTCACCAAGATGAGCACCCAGACTCGGGGCTGAGTTGCCCAGCGTAAGGGGAGTGCTTTTGTAAGTCTCACAAAGCTGCCTGTGAGCGGGCAGTGGCCTGGGCTGAGTGGCAGTGGGACTGCTCGACCTCTCGGACCGTCAGTTTCTTCAGCTGTAAACTAGAGATGAAAATAGCACCGGTTTCATAAGTTTCTTTATAGCATAAGGTATTTCTAAAATGCTGAGAGCAGTGTAAAGGCTCAGTAAACGATGGTGATGCCTCGTGGTTAAGAGGGCAGATGACATGAGTTCAAATCCTGGTCTGCCACTTGCTAGCAGACTCCCGCTGCCTTAATTTATTTGTATTTAAAATTGGGATGATAACAATAACAATACCCACCCACGGGGTCACTGCGAGGGTGAAATGAGTTAATATATGTCAGGTGCTTATTCAGTTAGCACTTAAATATTAGCTGGTAAGCCGGTTGTAGCGGTTTTAGCGCTGTGATGACCAAGGCCCCATGTAGGTGACCTGTCAGTCTGGGCTAAAGGACTTGCTGTGATATAAGCACCTGTGGCAACTTGAGGCTGGGGGTGTAGCCTGTGAGTAGAGTAGCTGGTGCACTGGCAGGCTGAAGGGCATTTCCCCCATTCGATCAGGACCCTGAAGAGAGTCTCTGACTTTCCATCGCCTCCCTCTTCCCTGATGATCTAGACCAGTGGTCGGCAAACTCATTAGTCAACAGAGCAAAATATCAACAGTACAACGATTGACATTTCTTTCGAGAGCCAAATTTTTTCAACTTAAACTTCTTCTAACGCCACTTCTTCAAAATAGACTCGCCCAGGCCGTGGCATTTTGTGGAAGAGCCACACTCAAGGGGCCAAAGAGCCGCATGTGGCTCGCGAGCCGCTGTTTGCCGACCACTGATCTAGACCAACTATGTCAAACTCAAAGGATAACACAGGCCAAATAAATGAGGCATGTGGCACTTGACATGCTTGATTTACACAGTACCTGCCTACCTACCCTCCCACCCACTAGGACCCTCTCTCTGTCCACCCATTTAAGAAAGTGTGGTAGTCAGTGGGCTTGATTGATGGGCTTAACTGAGCCTGATTCAAATCCCCATTCCTACCAACCCCTAGCGGTGATCTTGGGCTAATGCCCTCTGCGATCCTTCTCTGGCCTAGGAGCACATGGGGGGCTTAGTGCTGTCAACACTAAGCTGGGTCCTTAAAGAGCCCAGGGAGTTGGTGAAATTCCATCTGAGAGTCATAGTCAGGGGTTGTCAAATGGAAACTTTGATGGAAAAATACTGTCTACAGACACCACATCCAATCTGCCCCTATGTGATGGTGGTGATGGTGTGATTTGTATGGGTCCAGGAGGGATCCAGGCCAGAAGACAGGGTTCCAGAGTGTTCGTGCTGCATTTCAGTAAGAAGATGAGCTATTTTTGCTTTGCAAGAACTAAGTAGCAACGCGGTTTGAGCCATTTGCATGTTTTCAAATTGGAGTTTTTCTTTTTTCTTTTTCCAAAGGCAAAATCTGGAAGTCCACTTAATTCTAATTGCTGAGTAGGAAGGACACTGACACGAGCTTTCAAAGGCCCTAGAATGTCGGGTGAGAATCTGGCTGTCAGGGCAAGCCAGAAGAGAGAGAGAGAGAGAGAGAGAGAGAGCGAGAGAGAGAGAGAGAGCGAGCACATGTGTGTGTGTGTGCGCATGTGTGCATATGTATGTGCACACATGTGTGCATGTGTGTGTGCGTGCATGCTCAGGGCTGCACCACGCTGTACTTGGTGTCTTTCTTGACCCTCTGCGCCCTTCCTCTGTGATGTGAAGGGACGGCCTAGGCAGCTTCCCTGTGTGTCTTTCTGGGTGACTGTGACTGCCACCCGCCTTCAGAGTTTAAGCTCCTGACAGATATTAAAGAACAATTCACTTATTACAGCTAAACGGGAAAGCATATGGAGAAAGCACGCTGCATTAGCATCTGCCGCCTGGGCTCCATCTGCTCCCGTTGGCTGGGCTTCGCCTCCACACGTGCCAGCCTGTCAGTTCCCAGGGCCGGCCCCCTCTTCCTTCCCAGCAAGGGCGGGGTGTGCCCGTTCATTTTGACCCACTCATGCAGGACCGGCCACCCCTTAGGTGTTTGCAACATGGGGAAACGCACGAAATGCATGACGCGGGGCGGCAGTGGGCTCGGGAGCTCATACTCCCCATCACTACTTACTAGCTGTGCGGCCTCGGGCAGGTGGCTTATCATTTCTGTGCCTCAGTTTCCTTGTCTGTTAAATGGGGTTAGCAAGAGTGGCACCTACATCTAAGGATCGTCGGGAGGATGAAATATATCCTGCCGGTAAATCCTTGCCGTCCAGCCTCCTGGAAGCTCCTCCCCCTTTCACATGTACGTTCTTAAAGACCCAGCCCCTTCTCCCCACCACTCCTTATAGAGTGCCACGCGGAGCCGCCATCATGGTGGGATGGACATGCCGGTGCCCCCACAGAATGGGGCCACCTCAGGGCCGGCCGGCCTCGCCTTCCTTTAGCCAGCAGCCCCCTCCTCCCACCTGAGCTGATTTTGCCTGCAGCTAGCAAGACAAAGCAAATGTTGTTATTTTAGTATCTGGTTGCCTGTCAGAAACAATTTCTAAAAATGTTTTCCCTCCTTTCCCCCCTGGCTTCCTGAAGCAACTGCATCTGGGGAGCCATTAGGACAGGAAGGCTGGCAGCCCCCTGGGCATTAGAGAGGGGGCTGTAGTCTACTGCTACTTGCTGGCTGCGGGTGGGAGGTTGGGGTGAAGGTCATAAGCAAGTCAGTTCACCTCTCTGTGCCTCCGTTTCCTCCTCTATAAAATGAGAATACTGACAGCATTTGCCTCCTAGGGCTGCCATAAGGCTTAAATTAGCTAGTCCATGCAAGATCTTAGACCCTGGTGTACAGTACATATTACCATCAGCATTCCTGGGAGGCAGAAGGTGAGGAGAGCTCAGGGCATGAAGACTGCCTGAATAGGGAGGAGGGGGCATAGCCAGTCCTGGGCCCTCCTGACCCATCCCTATACTGTGGGGGCCTGGGAGGAACTAGGGGGTGTCACTCCCCTTTCTTGCTCTGTAGTCTCAGGTGTGGCCCACGGTCCTGTAGAATCCTAGAGCATCCATGCGATAAGGAATCAGAGGGACCAGTGTGTCCCATGTTTTACCAAGAGGGCTTTGTGGCTCCCTGTGACACCCAGGATGCTTTGGGGTGTCTCAGGGATATTAAATAACCTGGAATCACCCAAGGAGGAAGCGAGTGCCTTTTCATGCTCCTTTAATCTCTTTGAGCGCAACAAGGAGCTCGGCTCAGCGTGGTCTGGTCCGCCTTTACCACCGGACACTTGCACATCTCTCCACAACGAGGCGAGTGTGCCCTGGGCTCACAGTCTCGGGCGGGCAGCCTGATCTAGTCGGGCTGGAGTAGCATCGTTTCCTATTTTTGGTGTGTTCGGATTTTAGAAACGATGACGGATCAACCTTTTTATTCACAGTGGAAGTATATACGTCTAAATGGTAGTAAACGGGAAGAGTGTTAGAAGTATGGCCCTGGCCCAACATGCCCAGTTTGCAGATGGTCAGCGGGGTCCAGAGAGTTCCAGCGGAGCCGGGCAGTCACCGCCAGGGGTGGGACCAGAAGCTGCAGCTCCCGTGCCTGCCCCTGTTCCACTCCCCCGCCGCTGTTCCACTGGGCACTGCAGGCCGGCCGCAGGTGGCCCTTTCTTTCCTCTGGTGCCTGGGCAGGGCTGACCCTGGAGGGCCCCCAGAAACTGAGGACTCAGAAAAGCTTCTTAGAGACGTGTCCCGTCCAGAGAGAAAGCCTGTTTCAGAACCCCGGTCCAGCGAGCAGCTTGCACACCGTGAAGTTCCCAGAAAGAGCCATCTAGTGGCCTCAACAACTGCGGCCCATCAGGTCTCCCAGAACCACCTTCTGCTGGGTTTATTTCATGGGCCCTTGGAGGATAAAGGGGAGCCTCTTTGAATCCAGCCAGACTTAGGAAGTCAGGGTGCAACTGGTCGCGCCAGGAGAGGTGCCACTGCTCAGGCCTCAGTAAGGAACTTGGCCAATAGCAATTCATCTACCCAACCTGGATGGCCCTTGTCCTTGGGGAGGGACAAGAGGAAGCAGAAACCACCTGTCATCCTGGCACCCAGCCTCGCCCCAGTTCCTCTTCCCACTTTCTCAACTCTCTGGGGCCAGATAGATCTGGCTCCTCAACCTGCTTAGATAGCCTCTTTGAGCCTCAGTTTCCTCAACTTCAAAATGGGTAGATAAAAGCATTTAGCAGATGTTCAGCATTGTATCTGTAACACATTCTATACTCTTTTTATCGAGTTTTGGTAGTTTGGCTGTTTATCTCATTCTACTAAAATGTAAGCTCTGTGAGAGCAGGCATCTGTCTTTTTCATTCATAGACACACCCCTCCTGCCTAAGACAGTGGCTAGCACATACTTGCCAGTCAGTAAAATGTGTGAATGAATGCATGAAAGGTTACGATGGAAGTTTGAATGAAACAGTGTTAATAATTTTACCTTCTATTGACTGCTTCACTCTGTGATATAAATTTTGCTTTTTACACTGGTTAGGTCAACATAGCTTCTTATCAACCCTACTAGAGGCCCGGTGCACGAAATTCGTGCACAGAGGGGGGGTTGTCCCTCAGCCCAGCCTGTACCCTCTCCAATCTGGGACCCCTCTCACAATCCAGGACTGCTGGCTCCCAACTGCTTGCCTGCCTGCCTTCCTGATTGCCCCTAACCACTTCTGCCTGCCAGCCTGATCACCCCCTAACCACTCCGCTGCCAGCCTGTTTGTCCCCAACTTCCCTCCTCTGCCAGCCTGGTCACCCCTAACTGCCCTCTCCTGCAGGGTTGATCACCTCCAACTGCCCTCCCTTGCAGGCTGGGTGCCTCCCAACTGCCCTCTCCTGCTGGCCATCTTGCGGTGGCCATCTTGTGTCCACATGGGGGCAGCTATATTGTGTGTTGCAGTGATGATCAATCTGCATATTACTCTCTTATTAGATAGGATAAAGGCCTGGTACAGGGGTGAGGGCCAGCTGGTTTGCCCTGAAGGGTGTCCCTGATCAGGGTGGGGTTCCCTTGGGGCGTGGGTGGCCTGAGCGAGGGGCCTGTGGTGGTTTGCAGGCCAGCCACACCCCCTGGCAACCCAAGCGGAGGCCCTGATATCTGGAATTTATTTTCCTTCTACAATTGAAACTTTGTAGCCTAGAGCAGAGCCAAGCCTGGGGCTCCCTCCGTGGCCAGCAACCATTTCTGTTGGGGTTATAATTGAAACTTTGTTGCCTTAAGCGGGTCGGCCCGGCCAGGGTGTGCAGAAAGCTTTGCTTCCCCTGTTGCCGGGGGCAACCCTGGCCTGCTCTCTCAAGCTCCATTCTGCCGCCATTTCTATTTGAATTTGTTTACCTTCTATAATTGAAACTTTGTAGCTCGAGTGGAGGCTTAGGCCTGGCAAGGGCAGGCAGAAAGCTTGGCTTCCTCTGTTACCTAGGAAACCTTGCTCTCTGGGCTGTAGCCATCTTGGTTGGGTTAATTTGCATACTCGCTCTAGTTGGATGGTGGGCGTGGCTTGTGGGCGTGTCGGAGGTTTGGTTAATTTGCATATTTGTCTATTATTAGGTAGGATGAGGTTTAGATATTAAGATACCTGTTTATATAGGAAGGAACCAAAGCTCAGAGAGGTTGACTAACCTTTGCAAGGTCACACAGCTAGGAAGGGGCAGAGCCAGGTTTCAAATCCAGAAGTGTCTCCAGAGCTTGCACTTACGACCCTCATCGCCCCGTGTCCAGCGTGTCGCGGAAGCTGTGATTACTGCTCCTCCTCCCTCAGCACAGTTTGAGAGGTGGACATTGGATGTATTCCACCTGGAGAGAGTGACCAGATCTTTCCTTTGGGTGGTTCAGGAAAATGGTGGTTGTGAGGAGGTTTTGTATGTCCATCCTGAAGCCTGTTAGAAAATGTCAGGGTCTAATGAACTGCACGCCAGCACAACCCTCAGTCCAGGTTGGAGAAATGATTTCCAACAGCCCGGGCATGGGTGTTGCTGTCACTTTAATCCCCAGGGCCCTCCAATAGAGATGCCTGATCTCTAAGTCATGCCAAGTTCACATGTAAGTGGGAAGTGCCAACCAGGGACCCACAGTTTGCAGCCAGTAGGCCTGCAAGACAGCAGCCTCCTTCTGAACCTGGGCCAATGACAACTTGCTGGGAAGCCCCTGTCCCTGGCAGGGTGGGCCAAGGCAAACACATGCTCATAAAGGAGATTTAGGGGGTGACAGCAGCATATTCATTTGTACCTCTGCATAGTAAAAATAATTTATTGGCAGCTGCTGGGAGGCTCAGTTCTGAAGTCTCAGAGAAGGCAATATTAGCTGCCTTTCCCTGTCTCTCTCTCCCCCCAAATGGCTCTGGCTTTCAGATGATATAAATTAATTGAGCTTGTGTGTGTATGCATTTCTATTTATTTATTTACAGGTGTCTTTCCTTATTTATATCACTGGCTCTCTGGACATTTACATTTCTTTAGAGACTCTGCTGTAATGAGCTTACAAGTGTGTCATTCATTACCCACTTGTGGCAGGGTGTGTGTGTATGGGGCGGGGGTGGGGGGGAGGGGGGGCGGGCACCCAGCAGATGCAGAGGATGAGTTTGAAAGCTGATGTCTTTCATCCACAGGAGGCCCATTTTTCTCCTTAAGTGTCCCTTCCCCTAAGGACCTGGATGGGAGAATGTTAAGAAGGTAACAGCCAGCACAAGGAGGGCTTCTGGGGAATGGAGGCAAGAGAAGCAAAGGTGTGTAGGAAAATAAAACCACAGGCTGGGGGTTCGTCTCGAGTGACAGACAGAGGCAGTGAGGCAAGCGGACTTTACACCAAGGACCCAAATTATTTAAGGAACCTTCTACCTCCTGACCCTCTTCCTTAAAGACTTCAGCCACACGCAGTGATCACCTTCTTCCAGGGTCTTCAGTGGAGGTGGTGTCGCCCCCTAGGGGTCATTTTGGAAACACGTGGGACACTCCACAAAGGCAAGTTGTTCTTTTTAAAATGTATTTTCCAATTATAGTTGACATACAATATTATGTTAATTTCAGGTACACAACATAGTGAGTAGACATTTATATGCCTTATGAAATGGCCACCCGGAAAGTCTAGTACCCATCTGGCACCATACATAGTTATTACAGTATTATTGACTGTATTCCCTATCCTGTACTTTCCATCCCTGTGACTATTTTTATAACAAGCAATTTGTACTTCTTAATCCCTTTCAACTTTTTCATCCATTCCCCCAACCTCTCTCCCATCTGGTGGCTATCGGCTTGTTCTCTGTATCCATGAGTTTGTTTGTGTTTTGTTTGTTCGTTTATTTTGTTGTTTAGATTCCACATATAGTGAAATCATATGGCTTTTGTCTTTGTCTAACTTGTTTCACTTAGCATAATACTCTCTAGGTCTATCCATGTTGTCACAAATGGTAAGATTTCATTCTTTTATGTGGCTGAGTAGTGTCCCATTCTATATTTGTACTACATCTTGTTTATTCATCTATCAATGGATACTTAGGTTGCTGCCATATGTTGGCTATAGATATTAGAGGCCCGGTGCACAAAAATTCGTGCACTCAGGGGGGTCCCTCAGCGCGGCCTGAGCCCTCTTGCAGTCTGGGAGCCCTCAGGGGATGTCCAGCTGATGGCTTAGGCCCACTCCCTGTGGGGAGGGGGCCTAAGCCCTCAGTCGGACATCTTTAGTGCTGCCGCAGAGGTGGGAGAGGCTCCTGCCACTACTGCTGTGCACATCAGCCAGGCTTGTGGCTGAGCAGCGATCCCCCTGTGTGAGCGCACTGATAACCAGGGGGCAGCTCCGGCCCCACCCACCATCGCCCCACTGCTGCTGATGGTGGCCTCCCTCTGCGGGAGGCGACTGGCGAGCTGATCAGGGGACGGCACCAGCCTGCGAGCAGCCAGCCCCACCCCTCATTGCCTCTCCACCTCCACTGGTCGCGACCGCCCCCCCCCATCACTGTCCCCTCCCTCTGCCCACTGGCACCCATGGCTGGCCTGATGCTGCCCATTCACCGGCCCCACCCCCTGCCAACCAGTAGTTCCACCATTCAGTTGATTTGCATATTAGGCTTATATGCCTATTAGGCTTTTATTATCCTGTATAATAAAAGCCTAATATGCTAAGTGTCTGGTTGTCCATGGTTCAACCAATCAAAACGTAATATGCTAATGATATGCTAAGGCCACTCAACCGCTCGCTATGATGTGCACTGACCACCAGGGGGCAGACTTCCAACCGGTAGGTTAGCTTGCTGCTGGGGTCCGACTTATCGGGACTGAGTGAGATGGGCTGAACATGCCCTGGACCCCTCCCGTGGTCCCTCCCCAGCTGGCCAACCTCCTGCATCCCTCCCCAGCCCTGATCGTGCACCAGTGGGGTCCCTCAGCCTGGCCTGCGCAATCCAGGACTTCTTGCAATCCAGGACCCCTTGAGGGATGTCGAAGAGCTGGTTTCGGCCCGATCCCAAAGGCCAGGCTGAGAGACCCCACTGGTACACGAATTTGTGCACTGGGCCTCTAGTATAGGATAAAGCCTAACTGACCAGAGTGACCAGTCACTATGATGTGCACTGACCACCAGGGGGCAGATGCTCAACGCAGGAGTTGCCCCCTGGTGGTCAGTGCACTCCCACAGCCAGCCTCCCCCAGCTGGCCAACCTCGTGCAGTCCCTCCCCCAGGCCAGCAGACCCCAATCAGCCCACTGCTCACCTACCACAGTGGCTTTGTGGCGACAAGGGAAGAAGGAGGAGGAGAGGTAGGGAACCGCATGGTGGCGGGGCGCCAACAATGGCGGCGTCGGTGTCTGGCATCCATTCCTTCCGCACCCGGCCTAGTGACCATCGCCTCCTCTCTGGCCTGGCCCTGATTGTCCTGGCCCCGATCGGCCTTGTTCACCAGCCAGGCCTAGGGACCCCACCTGTGCATGAATTTCCTGCACCGGGCCTCTAGTTGTAAATAATGTTGTAGTGAACATAGGGGTGCATAGATCTTTTCAAATTAGTGTTTTGGATTTCTTTAAATAAATGCCCAGAAGTGGAATTGCTGAGTCCTATGGTAGTTCTATTTTTAATTTTTGGAGGAACCTCCATACTGGTTTTCATAGTGGCTGCACCAATTTACAGTCCAACCAACAGTGCACAAGGGTTCCCTTTTACCCACATTCTTGTCAATCCTTGTTGTTTGCTGATTTATTGATAATAGCAAAAGGCTAGTTGTTAACAGCCCATGAGAGGAGTGTGTAGGTTTTATAACCATGCTGTGTGATTTGGGGCATGTTACTTAACCTCTCTGTGCCTCCATAGTTTCACCTGTAAAATGTGGATAGAGTTGTTCTGGGATTTCCTGCCTCCTCTCCCCCCAGCTTTATTGAGGTATAATTGACAAATAAAATGGTAAGATGTTTAAAATGTACAATGTGAAGATTTAATATATGTAAACGTTGTGAAAAGATTCCCTCCATTGACTAATACATTGTTCTCAGATTTTAAAAAAATGATCTGCGTCAGATGTTTGACAAGTTATAGAATAAATAGTCAATAATTATTAGCGGTGAGAGTTGTTATTTCCAAGTTTGGTTTTTGCTGGTCTCTGCTGCCCTTGCTTTCTTTGTCTGCCTCATGATGTACTCTTTCTCATCAGAATTAGGCAGGAAAACTGCTTTCTCTGTGAAACTCTCCTCCCCTTTCCCTGGACCCCCCACCAGCTTCCAATTCTTGATGAAACCATGGCACACACCCACCTCCGCACCCCTTTTCACTTGTAGTCCTGCACTGACATGAATTATGTACATTTAACCCACTTCCCTCTCCTGTGTCTGAACTCCACCAACAGCAGGAGGCGGGTCTTAATTCGCCTTTCTGTCCTCTCCCTCTGCTGTGTCTGGTAGGACGTAGGCATTGAAGTTTATAGAATGAAGCAACCCGTGCTTCTCGACCCTATCAGCCCCAGCCCCTTCTTACCGCCAACAACTCTTTAAAAATAGTCCTTGTAACCATCCTGAAATGAAAACCATACTTATCACCTACTTGCACTCACAACTCTAAAACAGATCAGTCCACTGCCCTACTAATTATATAAAGAACATAGAAAAGTAAATTATAATAAAAAAAATAATGTATATTGTGTTTTGTAAATGATTAGGCACAACACTAGACTAGTGCTTCTCAGACTTTCACATGCAAATGAATCGCCTGGGGATCTGGTGAAAATGCAGATTCTGACTCCCTTGGTCCAGATGTGGCCCATGACCTGCATCTCTAACAGACTCCGATGGGGCACACTTTGTAGGGAGGGCTGGAAGTCACCTGAAGAGGTCAGGCATGTTAAAACACGGGGAAATCAGTAGCTACAAATGCAGGTGGGTAACAGGTGTGTTTACTGGTGACTAAGAGCCACAGATTGTGTGGACGTTGATCATCTTTTTTTGAAATCAGAGTAGACTCTGAATGATGTAAAATCTCCCCTCGCATTAAATGGTAATGACTTTGCTAGAAAGTCAGCTATGCTGACATCGTTCCCAAGTACTCCATGTTATATGTAAATGTGAGTTAGGTTCCTGGTCCCAGTGATTAAACAGGAGCTGTGCAGCCAGTTGATACCTAGAGACCTTCAGCTGTCCTGTAGGACGCAGGACAGTTCTCAGTGCTCAGCAATGTGTGTTCCCGAGCTCTGCTAGGGCGCTGGGGTTCCCACACACTGACTGCCAGGGACATCTCCTGTCATTGTGGCAACCATAAATGCCAGCATGTTTTCAGAACACCCCATGAGGGTCAGTCTCACTTCTATCAAAGCCCTGGAATGAAAGGATTTGTTAAGGATTCTGAGGGTTTTTTTAAAATATATTTTTATTGATTTCAGAGAGAGGCAGGGAGAGAGAGAGAGATAGAAACATCAATGATGAGAGAGAATCATTGATCAGCTGCCTCCTGCATGCCCCACACTGGGGATCGAGCCCGAAACTGAGGTATGTGCCCTGACCGGGAATCGGACCATGACCTCCTGGTTCACAGGTTGATGCTCAACCACTGAGACACGCCAGCTGGGCTGGTTCTGAGATCTTTGAAGCAAGGCTCAGGAGATAGTTACCTGGAGACCCTGGGTCCTTGGTTTTGAGCAGTTGGTTGCCCAGTTCCCAGTGCGTAAGTGGCTAAGGGAGCAGGGGGCTGGGCCGGAAGGGAGCTGTGATGATCTACAGAGCAGATGCCCCTTCTAGACCTCCGGGCCACAGCTCCGCCCAGAGGATCATCACATATGGGAACCCAGCCCAGTGTTGTCAGCTCCCCTGATGTTGCAAGAGAGGGCAGAAATCCTGATTTTTAGATGAAATCTCCAGGTATTGAAGTGTTGCCTCGCATTAAAAACCAACCCAATGGAAACACTCTGCAGAGGAAACCAAACATCTATGCACTTGATGAAGCCATTGGCCCCCAGTGTGACCTCTGGTTTGAGTTAAGGGATGTGCCATAGCTTAGAGGCTGTCCACTGCCCAAATGGATGCTTCTCCCCTCCTCCGGTCAGCCCTTAACCCTTCTTCCGTTTTCCCCATGCAGTCACTGCTGCTTCCGGCTCACTGCCAGCTCCCCACCCCGCTCCCCTCCAGAACACAGTTCTTGGGTTAACTCGGCCCCTTTCTCCGGTTATCTCCTCCTTTCCCAGCTCAGCCCACTTGTTCTGACCACCCTGGCTGGTCACTAGGGCCCGTTGTTCTGGGTGGGAACAGGGTTTGAAGAGCTGAGTCTAGCACATTGATCTCAGAGTCCTTCCCCCTAGAGCCGTGGGGTCAACCAGGGCTGAGTTTTGCCACCCAGGGGACATTAGGCGGTGTCTGGAGACATTTTTGGTTGTCATAGGGCTGTTACCTCTAGTGGGTAGAGGTCACAGAGGCTGCTAGAAATGCACAGGGAAGCCCCACAACAAAAGGTTAGCCACGCGAAATGTCAGTAGTGTCATAGCTGAGAAACTGCCCTTGGAGGTGTCCAAAAAGCTTTGTTACTGCAGCAGACTGGGCTGTTATTGTAACCATTGCTATCCTGTCGCCCAGTGGGGCTGGAGGAAGCACGTGGTCGAGGCCTGTGTCGGGCTCTGGGCACAATTCCACTGGACTTCTGTGCTTAGGCCTCAAGGTCGCGGCATTTGGGGCCTGAGGTCCAGGCCGTGGGGCCGTGGGCAACATCAGAGATAAACAAAGCTGTAAGGACAGGTTTGAATGAGTACAATACTATTGCAGTAGAGAAAAGAGTCCAGCGTGAACTCCACTGAGATTTGTACAGAGGTGACAGGCGTTTTGAGGGGAACATGAGGGACTTGGGAGGTGGTGAGTGGGGGCTCAATGGGTCAGGGAAGGGGAAAATGACCAAAAAAAACAGGAAGAGGGGGTCTGTCCCAGTGAAACCTGTCTGGGTTTGCTAGCTGGTGCTCATCCAAGTTAGGCACCTCCCTCCCACAGAGGCAGGGACACAGGAGCCTTATCTAGGGTTTGGCTGAAACAAAGGTAACTTTTTGGCAGCCTTGAGCTTTCTCAGGCAGACACTACAAGTGGGCCCCAAGTCACCCTAGGGATGTGACACTGAGCTGTCAGAAACTGTTAGTATTTGCTCTGTCTGTAGAGGCCAAGGTCGAGGCCTAGCTGAGAAGCGGCTCAGACGGGCCTGGCTAGAGTTTGGTCAAGGGGCGAGTCTTTGTCAGATGGTCACTCTCCCTCCCTGCAGATGGTTCAGGACTTCAGGGTTTGGGGTCCCGGCTGCCTCTTCTCTCTATAAAAGTGTCTATCAGCACCCCTTTCCCCCTTGACCTAGATTCCATCCGGTGTGTATTTATTGTATGTGTAATACACCCTGATAAGAGTGAAATATAAATCCATAGGCTTGCCCTGGCCAGTGTGCCTGAGTCAGTTGAGCATCATCCCATACACCAAAAGGTTGCCGTTCTATTCCCAGTCAGGTCACATGCCTGGGTTGTGGGTGTGGACACTATGGGGTACGTATAGGAAGCAACTGATTGATGTTGCTCTCTCACATCAATGTCTCTCTCTCCCCTTCTCCTTTTCTCTCTCTCTAAAATAAATAAAAACTTTTTTTTTTTAATATCCAAAGGCTTGGCATATACTAAAAAAGGTCCTAAACTTCTTACTTCATTAATGACTAGAGATTGAGGATTCTGAGCATGTATTATGTCAGCAGTTCTCAAAGGTGTTAGTCTCAGGGCCCCCTTACCCTTTCCGATGTTATCGTGGACCCCCAAAGAGTTTTTGCTTATGGAGGTTACATCTATCAATTATTTCTATTTATTTAAATTTAAACTAAAGCATCCTTAAAATGTTTGTTAATTTGCTTAAAATAACAATAATAACTCATAGGTCTATATTAGTAAAGATTTTATGAAAAATGCAAATATTTTTTACAACAAAAACAAGAGATATTGTTCTACCTTTTTGCAAATCTTTGTAATATCTGCCTTAATAAAAGACAGCTAGATGTAGGAGTAGAGAGGTACGCTCGACTTTTTGCCTAGAAGAGTCGAATGTAGCCCTAAAAAGCCGAGCTCACCCCAAAGAGCTGAGCCTGGCCCCGAAGGGCCGAGCTGAGCCCCAAGAGCTGAAGCTAGTCCGGAAGGGCTGACCCTAGTGCCTAAGGGCCGAGCTGAGCCCCAAGGAGCCCAGCCTATTCACGAAACGTCAAGCCTCGCTGCAGAGATCCCAGCTTAGCTCTGAGGAGCTGATTGTAGCCCCAAAGAGCTGAGCTAAAAAAAAATAATAATAATAAAAAAGACAGCTAGATTCTTTACTTCTGCTTTCAATGTGTTGTGATTTCACACGTCATGTAGCCTCCAGAAAACTCTACTGTATGCTTGTCAGAGGATGAGGGGAAAAGGAAAATAACAGCTTCATATTATGGTGAAAATAGTTTGACCTTGAAGGTCCTCAGGAAGGCTCCTAGGGACCCCCCAGGAGGCCCCAGGCTACACGTTGAGAACCACACATTGGATCATCACGGCAAGCCTTCTGTTGTAATAAATTACAGCTAAAGTTTATTAAGTGGGAGGCATTATGCTAAGTGCACTACCTGTATTAACACTTTTAACTCTCATAAAAGCCCCATCAGGTAGCTGCGAGTATTATGCCTGACTTGCAGAGAAGTAAACGGAAGCTCACAGAGTCGGGTACTGTACCCAGGGCCACACCATTAGCAAAGTGGCGGAGGTCGGATTTGAGCGCACTGCACCTCACCACCCTGCCTTGCCCACAGCGGTAGGTCTGCTCCTCAATGACCAGGCGCTAGCTAGTGATGCCAGTTGAGTGCTGAGTATTACCAAGCCTCATGCTAAATGTTCTTTTATCAAAACAATTAAATACAAGTTCACGTCTGTCTCACCTTTGCAGAATAGGTCTTCTTACCCCCTTTTTTGTGAATGAGAACACTGAGTCTCTAAGTGGTAAGCTTCTTTCCCTCTGTCTCAGGGTAAGGGGCGGAGACCGGCTTCCAAGCCAGCTCCATCCACCCAGCGTCCCCCTCCTCACCCCATGCTGTGCTTCGTGTTAACATAAATAAATTTGCTAAATTGCACCAGAATTATTATTTAGGGTTTTGTTAAACTGGGGACTATTTGTGCCCAGTGTGGCCCATGGGTTTCTAAGTGCTGGCCAGCCCAGCCACATTTTGTGCATGCAAATGAGCTGGGCAAGGGGCCTCTCTTAGGTCTATTTGCATTGGCAGCCTGGGTAATTGCATGTCCTAATTGGGTGCAGCCATGCACACTGCTCCTCCACCATCCGTCTACCCTGGCACGGAGGTCCTTTTGGAAGCAGGTGCGGGCTTCTCCCCCAGTGTCCTTCCCAATGGCCTTGGTCACCTTGGTGATTGGAATGAAGCTCAGACACTGAGTTCAATAGCAAACAGCTACTCAGCTGGCTTTGTGCCCTCGTGGCACAAAAGGCACCGTAAACTGGTCGTGATGAGCAAGCGGTGGGGCAGGCGTCCTCACGTCTGAACAGCGGAACTGGCCAGGGATTCCTTTTGGCGCCATGCATATTCCTAATAGCGGCTAAGAGGCATCGTGGTGCTGGCAGGCATGGCCCTGGATCCTGACAGTCTGGGTTCACATCCTGACTCTTCCACTTCCTAGATCTTAACTGTCCTGAACCTCAGTGCTCCCATCTGAAAAATGGGGAGAAAAATGTAGCATCTCCTTCATAGGGTCATCATGAGGGTCAAATGAATAAGTACGCGCAGACAGCTTGGGACAGAGCTCGGACATCGAAGCGCTGTACCTGTGCTTTCTAATAGATGCATGTTCCGTAAGCACCTTGGGTGTCAAGCACCGCGTTCTGTGCTTTATAGAATCTATCTGTCCCTGGGAGGAGGTCCCAGCCTCAGGCCTGGCTGATGGATGAGGAAATGGAGGCACAGAGAGATGCAATGACCTGTCCCAGGTTCAGGAGCTGCCAGAGGTAATGATCCGAGGATGAAGCAGGGAGAAGACCTGACGCCTTTGGAGTGTCCACCTACTCCTCGGTGCCTGGCCTCTTCAGGTCCATCAGATGACTCCTCAGTGAGCTGAAATGGCAGGACTTCGTTACTAGATCGTATTGATTAATGACTAACTCAGAGGCTGTCTAGTGACACACATGACCTGTCACTTTACAGAGGAGAAAGTTGGACAGTTGCTCAAAGCAAGGCAAGAACCCAGGTCTTTTCCTTCCCTGTCCAGTGTTCTTCCTACACAAAAATAAGACTGAAGGTTAATCAATGAGCAGATAGTTTAAAAAATATAGTGACTCACCACCCCCCTCCAAAATAGGACTAGGGGGCCGGGATTCCTTTGACTAAATGAGTAGAGATCCATCCTGAAGTCTGAATGTTGCAGAACCAGGGAAGGACAGAAACAGACCAGATGTCTCTCGAACAGCAGCCCGGGTCACGTCACCTGCCTCTCGGAGCCCTGTTGTGTTAGCATATTTCTACCTGATTGAAATTGGATCTAAACATGCCCAAGGTTGAATGGGAATGGAGGACATCATTGCATTTAATTATTCCTTCGGAATAAAAATGGATTCGAGCAACAGCTTAGTGGGGAGGCGACCGCAGAGCAATTAGAGTTCTGAAGCGCTCACACAACCACTTGAATGTGCAATCATTGTAATAAGTGCATTAAAATAAAAGAAGTCAAAGGGTTGCATTTGCATAAACAACCCAAGGTGAGGGTGTGGGATCAGTTAAACATAAAGGGGACTCAGCTAGTTGATCATAATGAAGAACTAATAACCAGTCTGTCCTCCAGGCGGAGACCCTTGGGTGTGATGGTTGAGGCCCCGAGGTAATGAGTAGCGAACCTGACCTGGGTTCACTGCACATTCCTCCTTCTCCCTGGGTGGTGGGCACGTTTTGGAAGCTTCACGTACATTCATTCTCACCAATGTGGGATTATCCTCTCATTTTCCACTGTAGAAACTGAGGCATGAACTTGAGTCACTTCATTCCCAGCAGTGTGGCCTTGGTCCAGTTGTCTAACCCTGCTGTGCCTTCTTTTTCTCCCCTTAATTAATGCTGCCTGCTTAGTCCTTTTGGAGAGGATGGGGGACATAGGGTGTGTGAAGGGCCAGAGTATGAGGTCCGTGGATGCTGTGGATGCGATGATTATCCTGCACGTATTTGCCTTGAAACCCCTCCGGGTTGGTTTTTATAGGAAAGGAACCTGGGTTTGGGTTTTGAGATCTCTAGTCTCCGGGGAAAGGAGAGGAAAGCTGAGCCCTCTCCTGGGCAGGTGAAGAGCTAGGGGGAAGGTGTGGTGTGATATCTCAGGTTCCCAGAGGGGCGGATGGATGAAGAAAGGGTGGTATATCCATACAATGGGATCTTATTCAACCTTTTAAAAAAGGAAGTCCAGCCATTTATGAGAACATGGAGGAACCTTGTGCTGAGTGACATAAGCCAGTCCTAGCAGGACACATACTGCACGGTCCCACTTAGGTGAGGAATCTGAAATAGTCAAATTCATCGAAGCAGAAAGTAGAATGGTGGTTTCCGGGGGCTGGGGAGGAGTGAAGTGGGGAGATACTGATCACAAATCCTTAGTTATACAAGATGAGCACATTCCAGAGGTCTTCTGTACCACATCATGCCCATAGGTAGCAGTATATCATCCTGTGCTCTTAAATGTGTTGAGGGTAAATGTGTTACGTGTTCTTCCCACAATAAAATTTAAAACAGGGAGAGGGGGAAGGGGCAGGAGAAACCAGCTACTGGAGAAAACAGTACCGACTCGGGGTGACAGGAGGTGTCAGGCCTCTGGATGATGCCTGATCCTCCCTGACTGTGCCTCTCTCCGACTTTTCTGGAAGCTGTCTAATGTCTGTGAGCTCTCTATTCCAGAAGACAAAGTATTCCCCTTCCCGTACACTGGGACCTTTAGACTTCCTGTGGCAGCTGAGTGGCGTCTGGGGCCAGTGGAAGGCCACAGGGCCACACTGAGCCAATCACCCCCATCGTGGGGCCTCGCTGAGTAGACGACGTGTATAAATCAGGAGTCGTGTTAGAACTGATGGCCACGCCTGGTCCTGCTATCAGAAATTAGCCAGAGGCATCGGCTGTTCTCGGATGGTCAGATGAGCTTCATCCATGGCAGTGTTTCCGGTGTCTGGTTTAGCTGAGGTTCTGCCAGGAAGTGCTCGCACACGTGAGCTTTTGAAATCAGTGGTTTATAGAGGTTTTCTGCCCAGGGGGCCAAATTGCAATCCTCAGTTAATGAGGAAAGAGAACAGCCCAAGAATAATACTCAGGATGTGTCTGATGAGAGAGGGTGCAGATGGCTGTAAGGACAGGGTCTCTTCTGCTTACTCTCTGCCCTCTCATTAACTTCAGGGGGAAAAAACACACACAAAAACGGGCTTGGGGACAGAATTTAAATTCATATTCTTGGACAGCGGGCATCATTGATCTGATTTTCTGTCTGTTAGAGACAGAAAAAAAGGCTTTTGAACCAGAGGACAGCTGGAAGGAAGAAAGCAGATCAGGTTGGCTCCTGTATTAATCAGGATGAGCTAGATCGTGCTGCACTAACAAAGATCCCCCAATCTCAGTGACAGAAATTGACAGAGATTTATTTCTGCCTCTGGGGGGAGGGGGAGCCTCTTCTCCACACTGGCCTCACTCAGGGATACAGGAACTTCACTATCAGGAGTGCGGCTGGATGCTATGGGCGAAGGGGGATGTGGCAAATTGTGCCCTGGCTTCTGTCTCTTGTCTTGGCCACAGCAAGTTGCTTGGCTGTGCCTAATTTTCAGGGGATGGGAAATAGAATCCTATCATTGTGCCTAGACGGAAGAGGACTGGAATATTTGTCAGGCACTTTATTGAATACCATCCCTGCCCCTGCTTCCAACTCCATCCCTACCTAGGCTATATGAGCAAACAGGGAGATACCCCTCCCACTGCCCCATAGAGAAGGGGGAGCTAAACACTCCTTGTTTACCTCTCAGCCAACCAGAAGAGACACTATACTATAGCAAGTTTGAGAATCAGACCGGGGCAAGCTCCCTTCCTCCCCCAGATGACTTTCAGCAAGTTACTGAACATTCCCAAGCGTTTTCCCCTCCCTGTGAGATGGGAATACTATTACCTTCTTGAAAGTTATTTCTGAAGGTCAAATGAGATATCACACATAAGGACTTGGCATGGTGCCTGGTGCCGGCTACGTGCTCACGAATGTTGTGAGAACACCTTGGCTCCTCCTCCCGTTAAATGGCGAGGAGCGCACCTCCTCATGGGGTGACTGTTGCTATCCAATAAGTCATACCTGGGAATCGCTTAGTTTGTGGTGCCGGCTCATGTCAGTGCTCTGGGAGTGCATCTGAGAGGCTGCTTAGGATTCTTCAAGGACCTCTGGGCGGAAAGAAGAGAAAAGAGGACTGTCAGTGGGGTTCAAGAACAGACACGGAGCCCCACTGAGGGGGATTTCTTGCAAGTCCGTGTGGGGAATTAAGAAAGACCTGAACCAGGCGTCAGAACTGGAAGGTCCCGGTCACCAACAAAGATATAACATCGGCTCCTGTGTGTAATCAGCAACTGCTCCGTGATTCAATGCAGACTCAGCTCTCCCTTCGTGGCATCTCTTTATTTCCTGCTACCTACCCCGTGGCCCCCCAGCTCCTGCGCCTCAGGCTCCTGGTGCTTCGTGGCCCCTACTTACTGTCTTCTCCCTTGCTGTGGTTCCCTGCCTCCTGATGGCTATTTGCAGGTGACATGCTTATCCCAGATCCATTTATCTGGGTGGGAGTAGATGGGAAGGGAGCCAGATCTTGTGGTTCAAAGCCAGGCTGCAGTGGTTAAGAGGACAGGGTAATGGAACGGGTAACCCATACCACTTGTTAGCTGATGCTCAGTTCCCTCACCTGTATAATGAAAATAACAATAGTCATCTTACGGAATGGCCATGAGGGATCTCAGGGTCAGCTGTCATTCTTATAGCCTCTCCGATTGGAGAAATCAGTGCTTGATGCTAGGGGACACGGGGCAAATAAAAAAGGGCGGCCACAATGGGGCTGCTTCTCCAGAGCACTGCTGAGCCAACCGGGGCATTGGGGGCACAGCCAGCTACACCAAGCCCCGGGGCGGGCGCCTTCTAAACTCACACTCCTGGAGAGCTGGAGTCTGAATTCTTTTCTTCTTCTTTTTTTTTTTTAATAAAGATTTTTAAATTGCTTTTTTAGAGAGAGGAAGGGAGAAAGAGAGAAAGATCCATGTGAGAATGAAACATCAATCAGCTGCCTCCTGCACGCCCGCCACTGGGGATCAAGCCCACAACCCTGGGCATGTGCCTTGACCAGGAATGGAACCGGCAACCCCTCGCTGCATTGAATGATGCCCAGCCATCTGAGCCACACCAGCCAGGGTTCAACACTGGTCTGCCACTCTTTCTTAAATGGCCAGACGGAAATATTTTAGGCTTTGTAGGCCAGACAGTCTCTATTGCAACTGCTCACCTCTGCTGTTGAAGCAGCCCTAGATAATTCATAAATGAACAGGCGTCCCCACGTTTCAATAAAAGTTTATTTACAAAAACAAGAGGCAGGTGGGAATGGGCCCGCCAAGGAGTTTTGCAGCCTGCCAGAGGAGGAGGCGCGCTGAGTGCCAGCCTCCCGGGCTCCAGCGCTGCTTCCACTGTCCGTCCCACCATCCCCGTCCCCAGGAGCCCTTTGGAGGCACATTTAGGAAAACTCACGGGGGAAGTCTTCCCTCAGTTTCTGCAGCAACGGCGTAGATTTATGGAACCAATTAGTGTTTCCTGGCTTCAGAGGTCTCCCGGAGGGCTCGCTTTAGGGCCGTGGGTACTCTGTCAGGGTACGGCCTTGGCAGTGGGTGTCAGCAGGAGCAACATGCTGTAGAGATGACCGGGGAGGAGCTGAGTATGGGGCGCCCGCTTTCCTGGGAAGATGCACCCCATGCATTGTCTCCTGAACGACGCCTGGCCCTTCTCTTGAAACCCCAGGCGACTTCATCCGTTCTGCCCCAGGTAGGGACATGGAGAGCCAACGCTCAAACGCGAGAGGGTCACAGGTTTGCGTCTCCGCCGGGATTCATTGCAAGGACCATTCGTTCTCCAAAACACCCAGGGACGTCTCTCCTTCGGAACTGACGCTGGGGCGCTGTCTTATTTCTCTTATGGGCATAGGTCTGTGAATACATCCTCAAGGCAGTGGAATGTATATAATATCCCACCGATATTCTCTCCCTTATAACTTTAGTATGGCATTGCCAGCCCTTAAATAAACCATCAAGGCACTCTCTGCTGAAATTGGAACAGGAAGCTGGAACGAAATGCCCCTAATCCAGTGGCAGAGACAGCCCAGGAAACTTCCTTGAAAGGCAGGTGTGGTTCATAACAGGCCTCGGGACTCACAGGCGGAGCACTTTAGAGCAGGCGTCCTCAAACTACGGCCCGCGGGCCACATGCGGGTGTTTTTGCCGTTTTGTTTTTTTACTTCAAAATAAGATCTGTGCAGTGTGCATAGGAATTTGTTCATAGTTTTTTTTTAAACTATAGTCCGGCCCTCCAACGGTCTGAGGGACAGTGAACTGGCCCCCCGTTTAAAACGTTTGAGGACCCCTGCTTTAGAGCCTGCAGAAGCCTTCCTCTCTAGTTAGAGCATCTCAGGTTTCCAGATGGGGAAACTGAGGTCCAGAGAGAAAAGTGTCACCTGAAGGTAAGCTCTTGGCAAAGATGGGGACTAAAACCAGGGTGCAGACTCCCACACCTCTGTGCCCCCCTCTCCAAGGGCCAGCCTACGCAGCGTGATCGCTCAGTAAGGTGTCTCTTCCGTGTCTCTTTCCCGTCTCCTCCAGGACGGCTACTTCTCTCACCGGCCCAAGGAGAAAGTGCGGACAGACAGCAACAACGAGAACTCGGTCCCCAAAGATTTCGAGAATGTGGACAACAGCAACTTCGCCCCGAGGACTCAGAAGCAGAAGCCGGAGCTGGCGAAGAAGCCCCTGAGCAGGCAGAAGGAGCTCTTGAAAAGGAAGCTGGAGCAGGAGAAGGGGAAGGGGCCCTCCTTCCCAGGCAGAGGCGCCAACGAGGCGCTGCCGCCTCCCGGCGAGGGAGCCGCAGGGAACAGCAGCCGCGGGAAGGAGGCCTCCCGACAGCCCCACGCCCGGAAAAGCGGGGGCAGCTCCCCTGAGATCAAGTACGACCAGCTCCCCAAGTGCGACATCTCGGGCAGGGAGGCCATCTCCGCCCTGTCCCGCTCCAAGTCCAAGCACTGCCGCCAGGAGATCGGGGAGACCTACTGCCGCCACAAGCTGGGGCTGCTGATGCCGGAGAAGGTGACCCGCTTCTGCCCGCTGGAAGGTAAGCTCCGGGCCCCGAGGCAAGACCTGGAGAGGCGCCTCCTCTCCAGCTCTCCCTCCTTCCCGGCCCCCTTCTGCTCACACGCTCAGACCCGCTGAGAATGGCCACCCTGGTTTTCAAACCCCAAATCAGGACACAGGACCTGACTTCTTTGGTACCCCCTGAATTCTGAAGTTTCCCCACGGGAAAGTATTTCAGAATCAAATTACCTTTAGTTATAGCTTTAACCAGGTGCCTTTATGGCGAAGGAGGAAATGCAGTGAAGTCAGGCTCAGGTGGAAGCTGCGGAAGGCGAGGTGGCTATGCCGATAGAGTTGGTTTTCTGTCCCAGCAGAATATCAGGATTATAATTGACACGGATATTATTGTAATCGAATACGATCCGAAAGGTTTCTAATTGGTTGCATTGACTTTGGAGGCTCCGAAAATCAACCTTCCCATTTTCCTCCATCTAAAATTCCTTCCTTCCCTTCTTCCCTCCCTCCTTCCTAAATTTTCCTCATTTTCTTCCTATTTTCTTTCTTCCTCATTTCCTATTCCTCCCTCCCCCTCCCTGTCTCTCTCTCTCCCCCGCCCTGAGCTGGACACTCTTCTGCGTGCTGGTGACCAGTGATGAACCAGAGCTCTTGCTGTGAGAGGTCAGAGCTCTAACAGAGGCGCTGTGTTGGGACAGAAGTCAGAGCATCAGGAAAGCCAGCCTCAGAGCCGATCCAGACGTGCGGTGGGGAGGCGGGGACTTTCGGTCCCCCTGGCAGTGGTGGACCTAGAAGGCAGGCAGGGAAGACTCGGCCAAGCGGCCTCCCTCTTCTGAGCAGCTCCTCTGTCCCTGCATCTCTCTTGATGCAGAAGGGAGATGCGTGGTGAGAAAGGCTCCCAAGGACAGCAGGCTGGAGAAAGCTCAGTGCCGTTTATTCACTGGGCAGACGGGAATGCGAGGCCCATGGAGGGAGGGAGTCTTATCCACACTCACCCACTGAGCCTGAGGCTGAACTTGGGCTAGAACCCAGGCCTCCTCTTTTCAGACAGGAGCCTCCCTATTGACTGCTGGTCCCAGAAGGAAGGATTAGGACCAGGTTGGGAGCGGCCCCGTGTGCCAAGGGCACAGAGAGGCCTAGAAGGATACATGGCCAGCTCTCCTGGTGGCCCCCTGGGCGGGGTGCAGTGGGGACAACTCCCACATTTTACTCAAGTTCATCTGTATTGTTTGAGTTTTCCGCGTTTCCATTTTCCGAGGTTTCAGTTACCTGTAGTCAACCAAGGTCTGAAAATATTGGAAATAATGGAATTTCAGTCCAGAAATTCATGAGTTTTACATTGTGCGCCGTTCTGAGTAGCACGATGAAATCTCACGCTGGCCCCATACCTCCTACCCAGGACGTGAGTCACCCCTCTGTGCAGCACATCCTCACTATATATGCTCCCACCCATTAGTCACTCAGTGGCCATCTGGGTTATCAGAGCTACTGTCCTGGTATCCCTTGTGTCCAAGTTATTCTTATTTTACTTAATAATACCACATTCACATAACCTTTATTGCATTGTTATAATTATTCTATTTATTATTGTTGTTAATCTCTTACTGTGCCCAATTCATAAATTAAACTTTACCATAAGTATGTATGTATAGGAAAGAACATAGCATAGATAGGGTTCAGTACTCGGCAAGTTTCAGGCATCCACTGGGGTTCTTGGATAAGGGGGTACTACTGTACTAGTATATCGGACACTGTTCCCACCTTATATTGCAGTGAATCCTCACACTAGCCTATGGGGTAGATCATTATCAACCCATTTTGTTGATGAAGAAACTGAGGCTTAGAGAGATTGAATACTTGGCCAGAGGAGCACAGCTAGTAGATGGCAGAGCTGGGCTTGGAACTCAGGTTTGAGAGTGTGCATCCTTTTCCAGAGCCTCTCCATCTTCCGGAGGCTAAAGCTCCCATTTTAGCTCAGATTGCCAGATCTCAGGGATGTCCTACAGCCTGCAGACTGCATCTCTCTGTTATTAGTTAGTTGCAAGAAGAAGAGAGGGCATTAATGGGGAGAAACAGGGGATGTCCCCAGTGGAGGCCAAGGGTTCCCATGCTTCTCATGGTCACACTGAGTCATCCCTAGTGTGGATTTTCAGTGTGAATTTGCTGGGGGTTCCCTGTGGCCTTTGCTGCATCAGCCAAGGTGGCACAGCCTCCGGGACTGCTAATAAGATTGGCATTTAAGAGCCATTGCACACCCAGCCCCGGCAATGCTTTAATTTGCTGCGCCACAGCCTCCCCTTTTGCAATAAATTTAGTGTGAATAGACTAATTGCAAAATAACCCTAATTGGATAGTTATCAATGAACAAGTTCCCGTGGAACAAAACGGCTTACAATTAATAGCATTTAAGCCATAAACTATTCTTCTGCAGAAAGCTAAGATGTAATTACACCCCATACGGAGATTGTGTTCCCTTTCTGGAAACTGTGACACCCAGATTTGCCTCTGCTTAGGAAGGATTTGAGCTCCAGCCCAGTGGTCCTTTTATTTCCTGCTAAATGAAGAAATGACAGTGGGAGGGGAGAGAAATGTAATACATGCATAAATATACATAACGCACACGCGTGCATACACAGATGTACGCACTGTGCTTGTCGTTTTGCTGAGTTCAGCGTCGCCCAAACTTTAGCCGATGTGATGCCAGAAGTTGAATATAATTAAGGAAGCAATTCCTCTTGGCCTGAGGACTGAAAGTTTCAGAAGAAAGAAACTAGATTTTATTTATTTATTTTTATTTTTTTGTTACTCCTCACCCAAGGATATTTTTCCAATGATTTTTAGAGAGAGGGGAAGAGACACAGAGAGAAACATTGATGTGAGAGAGACACATTGATTGGTTGCCTCCTGCACACTCCCCAACCAGGGCTGGGGATCAAACCTACAACTGAGGTAGGCAATCGAACCCGGAACCCTTCAGTCCATGGCCAATGCTCTAGCCCAGTGGTCGGCAAACTCATTAGTCAACAGAGCCAAATATCAACAGTACAACGATTGAAATTTCTTTTGAGAGCCAAATTTTTTAAACTTCTTCTAACACCACTTCTTCAAAATAGACTCGCCCAGGCCGTGGTATTTTGTGGAAGAGCCACACTCAAGGGGCCAAAGAGCCGCATGTGGCTCGCGAGCCGCCGTTTGCCGACCACGGCTCTAACCAATGAGTTAAACTGGCTGAGGCAAGAAAATAGATTTTAAATGTTGACTTTTATAAAGGATCGCTGCTCCACCCACCCCCAGCGCCTCCTGTTCCCTTGCCCAGCACCACTTGGGGGAAAGGAAGAGTCTAGAAGCCCAGGAGACGGTTTGCTTCCTGTGAACACAGCGCTTGTGTTTGTGCCTTGGCCACTTCACTCTCTGCCTCCCAGAAAAGGAAGCTGGAAGGGTGACGGCCTTCACCAGGAAAGGAGGGATCTGCAGACCATCCGTTAACAACCCCCAGCGTGAGACGTAGTGAGGTTGGGCCGGGTGGCCCCAGATGGGCTTATTTCCGATCCAAGTGCAGGCCCTCATTCCTCCCAGAGCCCCTGTGCTCACTGTAGCAGCCAAACCGCCAGCCCCCGCCCATCCCCCATTCTGCACCCAGGCAGCTCCGCACCCCCCTAGCTCCCACAGTTGCCTGGGCCTCCTGTCCCTTCCTTGGGCTCCATAGTCACCCGAGGGCCTTCAGTCACACCAGCTGGACCTCCCAGTGGTTCATGGAAATGAAACCGTGTCAGCTGGAAAGCCAATGGAGGCCTGGGCTGGGAAAAGACGTTTCCATCCAGAGATCTTCAGGCCCTGGGCTTTGAATCCCGGTTCTGCATTTACTAGCTGTGCGGCCCTACCCTCCCAGTGCCTCAGCTTCCTCATCTGTAAAATGGACACAAATCCTTGTACCCTATCCTCATAGGACTGTGGCTGACATGGGATCGTACATATAAAATGCTTGGTGTAGAGGGGGCTCAAGTAAAGCAGAGGTGTCTGGCTGTTGGCAGTAGTGAGGTTAGCAGTATTCATGAGGGGGACGCGGAGAAGAGAAGAAGGCCCGCTCCGATGGTGACCTCCCCATTGCCTAGCCCCATCTCTCTCGCTCTGTTCTTCAGATGTGGCCCCATGTGCCTCAGGCATTCCCTCATAGTGCTCCGCCCCCCCCACTCCATCCCACCTGCTCTGGCTATCACCTCTCTTTACTCCAGATTGTAGCCCTGAATGCCACCTCCTCGGGGAAGCCTTCCCAGACCACACCTTCCCCCGACGCCCTGGCCACAGGGGACACACTGACCCGCGTGAGGGACAGAGGTGGCTTTCCCAATAAGTATCTTTCCTAATAAAGACTGTTCGACCGTAAGAGGCATGCTGGTGCCAGGAGCTAGGTAATGCAACTTCTTCTGCCTCATTGCCTTTGGAACACATTAGGAAGCTCCCTCCATCTCGAGCTAAAATATGCCAAGAAAGGCCCCACTGGTTATCCTGGTCCCTCCCGCCTCCTTCACCCTTCCCCGTGCCAGCTGAAACTGTGACTGCAGCCCCGATGCCAGGTGGAGAACGCGAGGTGAGCAATGTGAGAAGCTGTGGAGAAAGCAGTGGGCCGGGAAGGGGTGGCTGCCTCCTTAGTGGGAGCTCGGGGCCGAGCCGCTGAGGAGGCGGCAGTTCTCCAGTGAGTGGTGAGCGAGGACTCTGCATCAGCTGGCTGGCCGCAGGGCTGCAAGCTTCCGCACAGGACTGGGGGAAGCCGGCTCAGGGTCAGAGTGAGGGTGGACAGAAAGGGGGTTTCTGATAGAAAGGCAACTGTCCGTGTCTTTACCCAGCAGCCTTTGCATGAGGCCAGAGGCTCTGGACAAATGGGCTCTGGACGGAGGTGGCTGCGGGGAGCTGGCTGCCGCTGCAGAGAGAGACTGGCAGATGGCACCGCCAGCTGCGGAAGGGCCGTCTCCTGCACATCGCCACACACTGGGGGCAGCGGGGTGACTACACAGTCATGAAAGGAGCATGAAAGTGTGGCTGGCAGCCTGGTATGGAGGGAGGGATATGGAGACGTGGATGCCAGCTCAGCCACTCTGAGTGCCCCAGAGCATGTGCCTCGGTTTCCCCATTTGTCGGCCAGAGACACAGCTTTCTCCCGGGTCTTTTGCTGTCTCACTCATGATGAGGAAATGAGGGAACAGCTGTGAAAAGCTAAGAGGCCCCACGCTAATAGGCGTGGTGTGCTGAGGCCAAATTGATCCGCGTGCGGCTAGGCCAAGTGGGCAGGGCTGGCCTGCTTTCCAAAGGCCAGGCTTACCGAGGACCCGCTCAGACTGTTTCCGTCTCCTGCTGGGGAGGCACAAAGCTCAGCACAGAGGAGGTTTGCAGAAATGGTTCCTCGGGGTACGACAAAACTGGACCCAGAGGTGCTTCGTGGGCTTGTAGGAAGGAAAGGAGGCTGAGCGTGGTGGGTCCAGGAAAGTCAGCAGACCTCCTTGCGTGGCCAAGGCCAGGGCTCCACAGACCGTCTCTGCAAAGGGCCGGGTAGTAGATAGGCTTTGCAGGCCGTATGGTCTCCGTCTCAACTATTCAGCTCTGCATGAAAGCAGCGCACACGGTACACAGTACATGACCAGTGAGGCTGCGTTCCAATAAAACTGTTATTGATGGTGCCAAATTTGAATTGCACATAATGCTCATGTGTCATGAAACCTTGTTCTTTTGATGTTTTTCCAACATTTAAACATGTAAAAACCGTGCTTAGCTCATAGCGGCACCAGAGCGGTCAGCCAGGGTTATGACAGTCCAGCCTTATTCCAGGACCTGGGGACATAGCAGTGAACAAAAGCAGAGGATGCCTTGTCCCACAGGGCCTCTACCTGCACAGCTCAGGGCACGGGCTCATTAACAGAAGATGGGTGGGGGTCTCCATGGAGCCTCTGCCCCAGTGAGAGGCACCATGTGACTCAGCAGCCCCACTTCTGATCTGGTGTAGCTTTGAGGAAGGAGTAGACACAAGGAAATCGTGGGGAGGTTCTTGCAGTGGTCCCAGTGAGAGGGCGTGGCAGGAGGTAAAAGCTACAGGCAATGGCCGGTGGATTGGATGGGGTGAGCATCTGTGGGTGTTCTCGGCTCTGGGGTTTCTTTGGGGCACAAAGACCACTCAAGCCTGATACTTCATTTACTGAGCTCCTTGTCTATGCCAGGCAGCGTGGCCAACAGTCCCGTTAGGCCTCCCATTGGGAAGTGAGTCCCAACAGGCCAAGTCCACGTAGCCTTTTCCTTCTACAGCACGGGGGTGGTTCCCCCTCCCAGTCTCGGAATCATAAAGAAAGGCAGCTGCCACCCACAGGGCTTTGTAGAAAGCGAAATATGTAGTTATAGGAATTGTCATAAATGCCCCCTGCATCTCCCTCCCACCTCCCCCTCCACCCTCTCTCCTTCCCCAGGAGTGCTCCGCCAGCTGCACAGCCCTGCCATTCACTTCCACACGCCCTCGCTGCCATGCCTGAGAGCAGAGCAGAAAGGTTTAGGCGCAGGAAGGAGATGAAAATATGAATGCCCTTCTTGGCCGGCCGGCCGGCATCTGGGCACGCCCTTTCCGAAACTTCAGGCACAAATAAGCACTCCCCAAACCAAGTGTGTTTGAGACAAGCAGATCATGGTTAGGTGGATTTTTTTTCCCCCCTTCTATGTGCTCACAATGACACCTATGGCCTGGGGCAGTGGTCGGCAAACTCATTAGTCAACAGAACCAAACATCAACAGTACAACGATTGAAATTTCTTTTGAGAGCCAAATTTTTTTAAACTTCTTCTAACGCCACTTCTTCAAAATAGACTCGCTCAGGCAGTGGTATTTTGTGGAAGAGCCACACTCAAGGGGCCAAAGAGCCACATGTGGCTCGCGAGCCGCAGTTTGCCGACCATTGGCCTGGGGGATTGGAAGTGTGTTTATAACCACGCATTTATGGACCACGCTGCTTGGAGCAGCTTGGCGGAGAGCCTGGCTAATCGGCTTCCCTTTTGTCCGAGGCTAGAAGGAGGCTTTGGGGAAAGGGGTGACACTCCGGAGTTTCTGGCTGGCGGGGTGGAGCCTGGATGTTGGCCCAGCCCTGGAGCTCATAGATACCTGCACCCATTCCTCCCCCCGATGACCCTCCCCTGAGCACAGCCCCCTCCCTCTCTCCCACAGCATGTGGGACACTGACAGGCCAGCCTACATAGCCAGGAATGCCGCAGGCAATTGGGGATTACTAATTCAGGTGCCACAGTTGGCAAGTTCCTTTTTTAATAAGTCGGAGCAAAATCACGATTCTCCTAGCACCTGGCACCGTGGTAGACACGCTACAAGTATCTCTGCTGCTCAGTGAGCAAGGAACCCCTGATGTGACATCCTCTTGCTTTTTTTGCACCTCAGGGAGAAAGTAGGAGAACCCCGTGGATGCCTGCGGAAACTCACAATGAACATGAACGTCCTTCTTCCCCTTAGCATTCTTACATATATTTAATTTGTTTCATCCATTCAACAAATGCCTGTCGAGCAGCTACCCCCGTGCCAAGCATGTGCAAAGTGCTGGGATCCGATGAACAAGAGAGAAGACCCCACCTCACAGAGCTCACTGTCCTGGGGGAGAGAGTGGGGGCACACAACAAACAGAGGAAAGGCAAATTGCCATACACACGAAGGGAAAGAGGAAGTCGGAGGGGCCATTTCTGAATGGCCTCAAGAGAGATGTGGATGCAAGGTACTCAGAGATGGATTTGGTCTAGTGGGAGAATGTGCTATGGATCTGAGCTGCCCCAAAATGGAATGGTTCTAGTCTTTGGACATACAGAGTTCGTTCATTCATTCATTCATTCAACCAATATTTAATGAGAGCCTACTCTGTGCCAGGCACTGAACAAAATGAACAAAACAGAACTGTCTTCATGGAGTTTATGTTCTGGAAGAGGAAGATAGGTAGTCGACACATAAAAATAAAAAGTGTCTTATGTCAGATGGAGAAGACTAAAGCAGGAAGGAAGGAGGGTGTTGCGGGAATGCGTGGGGGCCCGCAAGGAGGCCACGTGGCTGGAGCAGCAGACGGGGCCTTACAGGCCAGCAGAGATTTGGTTTTTATCTGGGTGAGGTGGGAGAGCCGTTGGAGGGATTTGGGGGTGAGGGGTTCTGGTCTGACGTGTTTCAGAGACTCGGTCCCCTGGCTGTTGTGTTGACACTAGACTATCGGGGTGAGGGAGCGGCAGGGAGAGCGGTGAGGAGCCCACTGGTGTACTGCGGGGGCCTGGCAAGGCGGGAGTGAGCGGGCTTACCTGTTTTCCATAGCGCCAACAGCACTTGCTCTCAGGTTGCACCTGGGGCTTGAAGAAAACACCCACCCATAAGATGCTTACTCATACCCGCATCGCCAGTGCTTGGATGTTATAGGCCTCGATCTTACTCTCCTGGCACAGTTGTTTTGAGCTTCATTGGCTACCCCCAGCACCCCCAGGAGCTATGCAGAGACCTGTGCGTGCTGGGTGAAGTGATGGGAAGGGAGCATTTAGAAGTCTCTCTGCAAAGCACAGCCACTACCTGGGGACCGTCCCAGCTCCCATCACCACTCATTCATTCAGCAGTTATCCAGCCAGCGCCTGCCATCTATGCCAGGCACTATGTTTGGAGGATTCACTTGGGAGGAAAACAGACAGAATCCCTGTCCTGTGGAGCTTGCAGCCTATTACACCTGGGCGGGGAAGCCCATGAATCCAAAATATAGGCAGAATTGCAACAGTGACCATCGCTTCTGCAGACACGTGTCGGATTTTAGTTGGGCTGAGGGAGGAAGGGTGGGAGGAGTTAACTAGGGGGAGGGCAGGAGGGAGAACATTCTGGTCTGGGGTGCATCTGTGCAGAGGCCCTGAGGTAGGCGCAGGTGTGGGGTGGTTGAGGAACTGGGGGAGCTCTGAATAGGAGCAGTAGGGCCAGCCTGTCTTCCCCCCAGCCAGATTTCAGTTCTGCCGATCACTGGCTTTAGATGGCCTGTGTCTTTGCCTTGAGCAGGAACGGAGCAGGGGCAGCTGCCCTCTCACTTTTGCTGAGCTGGCGCCAGTTAGGGGAAGGCTCTGCACCAGACGTGCTTCGAAAGACCACCAGGGCCCCTCTACCGCTGTGTCACCTGCAAAACCCTCGGACAAGGCACTTGCTCTCTCTAAACCTCACTTCTTACCTGTAAAATGCGCCGTTAGATGTCTCTCCTGCCTCCTCAGGTTGCTGAGTAGAAGACTGTATTGGAGAATGCTTAAGTTATTCCCTCTCTTCAGCCAGCAAAATTTACCAAGCACATGTTGCAAATCAGCAGCAGGTTATTACGATTCTGGAAGCCTCCAGGGTGGTCCCACTTCCATGGAGGGAAGTTTTGATGCTTTTCTCAGCTTCCATGAGTGTCTTGCCCAGAAACTGCCCCAGGATGGGGTAGCGAGTGGCAAGAGGATAGCGGTCTGGCCTCCTGAGGCATTCCTTCCTTTGGGTGCAGCTGGTTATGTGTCAGCCACTCAGGGTCCCCCAAACAGAGACCTTGTGCAGAACGAGGCAGCCCAGGGCTGGCCCTGTAAGCAGCCCATAGATGAAAGTGCTAAATTTCATATGTAGTTCTTCCTGGCCAGTCCCTCCTTTTGCACGAACCAGCGAAACCAGCTTGCTTTTTCTCCTCCCTCGAGTTATTTGGCAGTGGAGGTTAGGAATTCCTTTCAGCATCACTTCCTCCTGGAAGTCTTCTGTGATTCCCTCCCCACACTCCACCTCCCCAAGTCTCCATGAGGTGCCAGACTGTGAACCCCCAAATCACCTTACCCACCCCCCACCGGAGCACACTTCCCATCATACTGGAGTTACCAGAGTTGTCTGTAGCCCCCACTAAGTCTTGTCTGTGTGTGTTCACCGTGGTACCTGCAGCCCCACACAGAGCTTGGGATGGAGAGCTCACGTGTCGTAGGCACTTCCTGAATGCCAGGGGCAAAGCTCAGCACTTCCCATGCGTGAGCTCTTTGAGCCTTCCCCAGAGCCCCAGAGAAAAGGATGTCTCCTCACCCCATTTTACAGGTGGGGGACCTGAGGGTTGGAGAGGTCAAGTAGCTTGCCCCGGGTCACATTCGCAGGTGGCACACTTTGGACCCAGTTCTGCTTGACTTCAGAACCCACGTTTTAGCCTCTCTGCTGTGTGGCGCTTGTACTAAATGTGCAGTCGGCACGTGTTGAATGACTAATGGAGTTTCTCCGGAGATGAAGGGAAACGCAGAGGAAATGTTAACACCTTTCTCTAGCTATTCATTACCCTCCTTCCCTGAGACCCAATAGAGCCGGGAGCTGAGGCCTCTACAAAGTTCCCGGCTCTTAAATCCTGATGTTTAACCTTTACCTAGGGATTGCTAAATGCCAGGGACCGTCCTGAGCGTTTTAGCCATATTAGGCCATTTATTCTGACAACAGCTCTGTATTCAGGAAATGGATGCTCGGAGAGGGAGGCGATCTTCCTAAAAGCACACATCTCCTCAGCGGCACCGCCAGGCTCTGAGCTCAGAGACTCGGTGCCAGCGGCAAAGTGCTTAAGCACTGGCTTCGCTGCCGGTAGCAGCAGCGCCTTTAGCTGAAGGAGCCGGTGCAGTTCAACTTGCTCCCCGAGCTACACCCCTGTGTCACAAGGATGTCCGTGCCGTCAGGTAATTCACCTGGTTCTGGAGGGGGCTGATCCCATCCAAGACCCTCCGGCCTGGCCTGCAAAGCCATCTCGGGTGAAAAATAGCCAGCAGTGGGTGCGTCCCATTTCTCTGCGGGTTTCGAGTTGCTGGGGTATATTTGTGTTAGTGTAAAAAAATGACAAAGCGATAATTTTTCATTGTATTCTTCAGTCACCCATGAGAGATTGGATTTAGGTCACAATTTATTACCCCGTGGAATTGAATCCAATTTTTAACACCATGTCAGCCATGCTGGCATTAGAGCCCTTTAATGGCTGTGAAATTTATACAACGATCAAGTAATTTAAAACATATGTAGGAAGTGCATCAGGCAAATTGATGTGTATGGAGCCCCGTGGTAGAAATTGAGCAGGAGATAAACATGGGAAATGGTGATTGATTAGGAGGCCGTTGAAATAGTGCTCGCTTTGATAAACTCTTAATGGCGAAATTAGCAGCCGAATTTATTCTTCAGGCTTTTGAGGAGGGGTTACGTTGCCTTAAATCAGAATTGAGGATGAGCCACAAAGTGCAAATGAACAGCTGACCTCAGAGCGCGGCCCGGTTAGAGTGGGAAGCCTGAGCGAGTGACTGGGAGGCTGCCAGCAGCCTGTCCCTGCGACGTGTCCAACGGCCCAAGGGAAAAGACGGGGAGAAGACAGGGCGAAGGAGGGAGAGCGGATTTTTCCTCAGTTTTGAAAACTTGGCTCAAATAATGCAGAAAGCATGTCTGTTATTCATGTCTTTAATTACTCAAGCAGGACAGTAGACATTCTCATTTTTTAAAATACCCAGAAGACACTGCAGATCAAGGGGCACTCTGTCTTAACCAGGGCAGCACTGCAGGCACATTTTTATTTTTGTTTAGAGCTTTAAGCCCAACCCAGGCAAAACTGGAGTTTGTTTTATGAGGGGGGTTCTATTATAAGAAACTGATGATCAGTCTGGAACTTGTGAAAATACGGAATCTGGTTTGGAGATGAGAAAATTTTAAAATGATATAAAATTGATGTATACATTCTGGGACGTTTTTTACTTGGACGTGTATCTAGGTCTGACACCTGTATCCCTGTCAGGAAATAGAGACCTGTGCCATCCTTCTCTTATTTTCTATGTAGCGTTTCTCTTCCCCTTGTCTTCTGTCGCGTATATAATTCTTCGCAATGGCTGGCTTCCTCTGGAGTCTGGCCATTCCCCTACTGGTGGACATTGAGGTTGCCGCAGGCTTTTGCTCTATCGAGTGGCTATTTCCTCAGTTCTCCCAGAGATGGTGCATAAGCAGTACCATTCTAGATGAATTGGAGAAAAGAAAATTTGCTGCTTATAGTCGATGCCTCCGGACATTAGCGCTTAATTCTCTTGGGGCTGCTAGAAACAACCTGAGAAATGAAACTGGTGGCTCAGAAGGCTTGTCTGTTTGGAAATTTTGACAGACACCATCCAACTATCCCATGAATGTCGTACCAGTTACGGTAGCACCTCCTGTCCGGTATTATTCACACCCAGGATGTTGGACGCTTCCAGATCATTCTCCTAAAGGGACCTGCTTTCTTCCCAGGAGCCCTGGCCAGGCTTCAGACTAGTACCGGCTCCAGTTCCTAATCTTCTGAGATCCCAGCAAGCCTCCTCCATGGCCAGGGTGGTGGTTTGCACACGAGCTCCTTACAGCACAGACTCCTGGACCTCCCCCAGAGGTGCTGATCCAGGTCCGGGATGGGGCCCCGGAAGTTCCATTGCTGCCAGCTGCTGCTCCACACCCCACTTTGAGAAGTGCTGATGTGGGAGACCAGAGCATCCCTCCGATTCTGCCCTTTCTTTAGGTCCTCGGTTCTGGATGGGGGTGATTGCACCCCCACTCCCCAGGGGACATTGGCCATAGCTGGAAACATTTTTGGCTGTCACCACCAGGGTGGGGGTGGGAGGCTGCTACTCGATCCTAGCAGGTAGAGACCAGAGATGCTGACAAACATTCTACAATGTACAGAACAGCCCTCAAATAATTTTCCATTCCAATATAATTTTTTATTCCAAAATGTCATAGTGCCTTCATTTAGAAACACCATTATGTTCCCAGCCAGGGAGGTGTGACTGAGATGGGGTGTCTGCCTCCCTCCATGGGCTACTCTCTCCTCCATGCGGCTGGTCCCCAGTCTCATTCCTGGGCATAGAATCCCTCCAAATCACCCTTAATCTTGCTCAGCCCTTACCCCTTTCCCCCTGAAGGCCCCCCTTCCCAGTCTGAAGAGCCAATAGCGGTTAGACACCAAATACTGGTCACCGGCTGTTTCCTGGTTATGTGCTGTGTACGTGGAATTGGGTTCGCAGTGAAAGCTTAGTCTGTCAGCCTGGGTTTGACTTCCAGCTGTGCCACTTCACCTCTTTGTGCCTTGTTTTAATCTGTAAAGTGGGGTGATGATTGACATTCCAGTTTTCCTGAAACAGTCTCGGTTTGTGTCTGCTTTCTCAGGATCATTATTAATAGCACCCCTTTCCCCCCTGAAGAGTTTCCCAGTGTGGGTAGTAAATTTTTTGGTCACTCTCATGACAATAATAGTTCATACCTTGTAGAGACTGGATGAGGTGATCCGTATGAAGTATTAATGCTGAGGCTGGTTCTAGAAAGTGCTGGATAAAAGGTAGCTCTTCTGTTCTGGGTTTATACACAAAAGAATTAAAAGCAGGTCTCAAAAAGGTACTTGTACAGCCATGTTCTTAGCAGCATTATTCACAAGAGTCAAAAGGTGAAAGCAACCCACATGTCCATTGACAGATGTATGGATAAGCAAAATGTGGTCTGTTCATATAATGGAATATTATTCAGCCTTAAAAAGGAAGGAAACTCTCAAACATGCTATACCATGGATGAACCTTAAGGACATTATACTAAGTGAAATAAGCCAGTCACAAAAAAGACAAATGCTTGTATGATTCTAACTGTCCGAGTTACCTAGAGTAGTCAAATTCATAGGAACAGAAAGTAGAATGGTGGTTGCTAGGGGCTGGGGCTGAGGAGAGAGAATGGGGATTGTTTAATGGGTAGCGTTTCAGTTCTGCAAGATACAAAGAGTTCTGGAGATTGGTTGCACAACAGTGTGAATGTGCTTAATAGTACTCTTAAAAATGATTAAGATGGTAAATTTCATATTATATGTATTTTATCCTGATTAAAAGTAAAAAGTTAGCTCCTTTGCAAACATGCATTGCCTCAGGTAAGCCTCACTCCAACCACTGAAATAGGCTTCTCCCTTAGAATCAGTGGGCATGGGTGATTTGTTCCAGGGCTGCACACAGCCAAGTTCCACAGAGACAGCACAGGTCAGACTGGCCGCCTGAGGCAGGGTCCCCATTAGAAAGGTCTTGAGGCCTGGATAGGGCGTGTCACCCTTATCCTAGAGTCGGAAGGCACTATCCATGGGTTTGAGCAGGAACAGTGGCGAGATCCGATTTACGCTTTCTAATAGGGATTGACAAATTTTCCATAAAAGGCCAGATAGTACATATGTTGGGTTTCTCGGGGCATGAATAAGGTCTCTGTTTGTCCTGGCTGAGTGGCTCTGTTGGTTGGAGCATCGTCCTGTACACCCAAAGGTTGCATCCCTAGGCTGTACACCCTAGGCACATACCTAGGCTGCAAATTCGAACCCCAGTCAGTGCATGTGCAGAAGGCAACCGATCAATGTTTCTCACATCCATGTTTCTCTCCCTCTCTCCCCCTTCCTCTCTCTCTCAAAGTCAATAAAAACATATCCTGGGGTGAGGACGTTAAAAATTTTAGAAAAAAATAAATAAGGTCTCTGTCTTAACTATCCAACTCAATATGTGCTCTAATAAAATATTGTTTATAAGACAGGCAGGCTGGATTTGGCTCAAGGGCCATAGTTTGCTGAACCCTGCTTCAGAATGAGCTGACCGCTGTGCCCTTCCAGCTGTGTAGGTTGGGAAGAGAATTGCAGAAGGCAGGATACTTAATCCACTTCTTCCCCCACTGGACCCCCAAAGAGTCACCCCTGTCGTAACCTGGAAGTTGGTAAGAGCTGCCCCAGGAAGCAGCCAGCCCCAGCGGATGGCCCGTAGGTCCCAACCTGGATGAACTGGCTTTTCTGCTCCTCGTACCCAGCGCTCCCGGGAAGGAGGGCGCTGACAAGGCGGCCCCGAGGCCAAGCGAAGCCCCAGCAGCCAGGCCAGGCACGAAGGCGCCGCGCTCTCCTGGCTCCTGTCCTGGCTTGACTGTGTTGTTGGTTTTAAGACTATATTAGCCTTGCAGCCCGGGACCCAGAGAATTTAGAGGAACTCTTGCCATTGCTTTCTCAGCCTAGACCTCCAAGGGCAATTAACCTGGTTATCCAGGCCCCTCTCGCTCCCCTTGTTTATTGCTGTGAACACAGGAAACGCACTATTAAGGTGCATGGAACCCTATCCAGGAATTTAAGTGTAATTTAAAGGCTCTATGGGGAGGGCCTAGGTGGCTGATTAATAATGCATTTGTAGAGCAATAAAGACTCCAGCAGATCAGTGGAGCTGAGCCTCCAGACTTTATTTATGCATCTGGAATCCTATGAGGCTCTTCTCTGGGGAGTGTCTGCGTTGGGGTTTTCTGTCTGGTAGTGCATTGGGCAGGATCCTGAGAAACGGAGACTTGCAGAAGTGGTGCTGCCCACGTGGTGGTCAGGGACACGGGGTGCCAATCCTTGGGGTTCTGGAGTTGGATCCTGATCCTACCAAGAGCTGACTACGGAACCTATGGTGTGCTATTTAAACCTCTTTGTGCCTCAGTTTTCCCATCTGTAAAATGGGGCTAATGATAGCATCTACTTCATAGTTCTGTTAAATGAGATGATGCATTTAACAAAGTACTGAGCACATACAGAGTATGTGCTCCTTCAGTAATAACTATCCTATTACTGTCATCATCATTAGGATTGATATTCCCTTCTGAGGAGCTCCAGTGCCTGGGGCTGGCTCATGCTTGGTTTTGAAGAGACTTCAAAAGTCCGTTTTCTCCTTTTCCCATCTCACCAGCATTGAGACCTTTCTGTTGTACTTTCTGCATATGTCTCACTGGTCCACCTCTGTGTCTCCTCTGCAACCTCCCTGGCCAGGGAGCAACATGTCTCTTGTGGATTGTGCCAATATATTCGTAATGAGTCTTCTCACGTCTACTCTGCCATACCCTCCACCCCCTCTGCCAAGTGACTGTCCATTCAGCATTCAGAGAGTTCTTCCTGAGATATAGTTGAACATGGCTTGCTTGTCTGAAAACCCAGCAAACCTGCCCATGGCACCTAGGGCGAATCTGTCTCCTACAGTGACCTTCAGGCCCCATGTGATCCAGGCCACCTCTCTCTCCAGCCTTGTTGTCTGTGGCTCTTGGCCCTCCTTTCCCCGTGGCTTGTTGTGCCAGAGCCCCCAGCATGCTGCAGCACCTAGGGAAAGCCGAGTCCAGTCTAAGGCTTTTCCACATCTGGTCTCCCTGTCTAAACCCTGTTCTCGTGTCTTTTCTGGCAAGCTCATGTAATTCCTCGGGTCTGAGCTTAAATCCAATTATGCTTTCTCAAGGGAAATTTTACTTTATAGCATTTATTCTAGTTTGTAACATACATGTGTTTGTATGGTTGTTTGTTTAGCATATCTTTTCCTAATTACACCAAAGTATCCAGGAAGGTAGGGTCAATATTTTTACTCACTACTTACTCCCACTGCCCAATACAAAGTAGGTGCCAGGATGGATGGATGGATATATGGATAGATAGATGGATTGATAGATCAATAGATTGATGGGTGGATAGATGGATGTGTGAATGGATGAAAAGATGAGTGGATTAGATGGCAGATGGATGGATAGATTAGAGGAGTTGAAATCTATAGGCAGAGAGTCCAATGATTATGCTTTGAAGATAGTCCAGCTAAGAGATGACAATGGGTTCAATTACAAAAGAGGAATGGTTGGATTTGAGAACAACTCAGGAGGCAAATTTGGCAGAATTTGGCAATTGGTTGACTATAGAGATGAGAATGGAGAGGAATGAAAGAAGACACCTGTATCGTTCATTAGAGTGTTACTATAACCTATTGAAATGGAGAATTCACCATTTACCACATCTGGAAAATGGGGATGATTATGGCTCCCTGCGTTAGAAGGTAAATAAGATAATGTAACCCCCTTGGCTATTTTGCAAAAGCCTAGGAAAGTGGGGAAAATATTCCTAGGTTCTGAACGGAACTGGAATCCACTTCAGGTGGAACTTTCCAAACAGGGAGAGCAGCTGTGCAAAAGTCCTGAAGCAGCTGCGCGCTTGGCATGACTAAGCACAGAAAGGAGGAGTGGATGGCTGGGGCTCAGTAAGCAGTGGGGGTGCGGTGGGCCAGGAGGACAAAGAGCAGGGCAGGGGGCTGGCCACGCAGGGCCTTGTAGGCCATGGAAAGGAACCTGGAATATTTCTTCAGTTGGGTCCAGTGTCGTGAAAACCACACCTGATTTCTCAAGGACGGGGTCGCCTGACTTCTCTAAGACAGGCGACCTCGGTCCAGGTGGGCGCGCAGCCTGCTTTTGTAAAACCACACCACGCCCGTTGGGTTTTGTACTGCTGGTGGCTGCTTTCCAAGCTCAAGAACAGAGTGGAGCAGTTGCCGCGGAGACTGCGTGGCTCCAAAGCCTAAACTATTTACAGTCTGTGCCTTTACAGAAAAAGTTGGCCGACTCCTGCACTGAGACACAGAGCTCCTGCCTGCTCAGTCCAGTGCGCGTTCCAACACTTTCCAGATCTGCCACTGCCTTCAAAACTGATTAATGGGAATAACTTACACATTTAACAAGGAATGACTGAAACTGCCTTCTCCGGGGTTTCAGTAGACTCTCAGGGATGGGGGGCATGGGTGGAAAAGCCAGAGGAAAAGATGCTTGCATTTGAGCTCATAAAAACCCTCAGCCTGTGTCCCAGATACACCTACACTTACTGGAAAGATGCTATCTTAAGGCGGGAGGCCTGACGCACAACAGATGTGCAACCAATGCTTGTTGAATGGCTAACGAATGAACAGTGACCTTCACAGGAGTTTGGAGCTGGCTCCCACCTGGAGTGCTTTAATACTGACGTGGCGTTAAGGGCAAAGACTTACCAGTGTGCTGCCGCCTTTGACCTGGGCTCTCAGCTAACTTGTCCAGAACTGGCTAAACACAGTGTCATCCGAGTGACACCATAGGCGCCCCTAAATTTTGCCAACAGATAGCACACAGCATGGACACTGCCGTGGTCTCACAGGGAGCAGAACTGGGCCCAAATGAATATTGGGTCACCATTTAAAAATGCTGCTAAGGAAGGCTGCTGATTACTGTCTCCGGATTCTAATTACACCACAGCGTCTCTCAGGAAGGAAGAGACCTTTTGCCACAGGCACACTTCACAGCTAATCTGAAACCCAGCCCGGCTCTGTTTAATTACACGTGCACTTCCTGAAGCCACGAGAAAGGTCCTGAAAAACGAATTCACTGCCTGCCAGGACAGAGGGCACAGATCTTAAACCTGGGACATCACTGATATCTTCAGCCAGGACACATTGCTGTGCTTGGTGGGGGGCGGGGAGGGCAGGAACTGCTGTAAGGAGAAAAAAAAAAAAGAGTGAATAATTTCCCTAGTATATCTTTGAGCTTCTTTCCGGATTGAGAAAGGCGGGGGATCGGGGCGGGGAGGGGGGGGGGGGGGGGGGACAGAACACGAAATACTGAAAAACACAGATCTGTCTAAGAGCCCTTCCAAATAATAAAAATAACGGTAGATATTGTTTGTTTATGGCATACTGTTATTTACACTTATGGAATCCACGTTTGAGGATTACCAAGCTTTGTTACCAAAGAACATTATTACACACTAGAGGCCCGGTACACCAATTCGTGCACCAGTGGGGTCCCTTGGCCTGGCCTGCAGGGATCGGGCTGAAATCGGCTCTCCAGTATCCCCTGAGGGGTCCCAGATTGCAAGAGGGTGGTTCTCGCGTGATGCACCTCGGAATTGGGCTCCCTCCTTTCTGGTTCCGGTTGAGTCACCCGAGAACTGCAGCTGCCAAGTCACCGCAGCTTGGCAGCTCCTGCGTTAAGTGTCTGCCCCCTGGTGGTCAGTGTGCGTCATAGCTACTGGTCAGAGCATCTGCCCCTTGGTGTGGTCATTGCGCTTCATAGCTATTGATCGCTTACTCTTTTATATATATAGATGCTTGGATCTTAATATTTTAAATCCCCAAATGATATTCACATTCACCAGAAGATGGTTCTTTATCTTACTTACTTTCCTGCATTGAGTGGTGATTCCCAAATCAGGGTCTTCCCAGAGTTCCAGAATCCTACACTAATTGCTAGGTTGATACCATGGTTTGCATTGTTGCCCCCAGAAGACATTGAGGCCCTGACCCTCGGCGGCTGTGACTGTGACCTTATTTGGAAGTAGAGTCTTTGCAGATGATCAAGTTAAGATGAGGTCACCGGCGTGGGCCCCTAATCTAATACGCCAGGTGCTCTTATAAAAAGGGGAAATTTGGACACAGAGGCAGACACACTCAGGGAGAACGCCAGGGAACGGGAAAGTGGAGACTGTAGTGATGCATCTACAAGCCAAAGAACACCACAAATTGCCAATAAAGCACCAGAAGCTGGGGAGAGGCCTGGAACAGAATCTCCCTCCCGGCCTCAGAGGGGGCCCACCCTGCTGCACCTGCACTCGCTCTCCAGCCTCCAGGAAACTGATAAGAGCAGTGACACCACCGCTGGCATCTCCACCCCACCCAGCTTTTCAACCCCCACCCCTAACCACATCCAGCCTCCTTCTGCATTCTCCATTTCAGTTGGCAGCACCCACCCGTCACTCTGCCAAACAGCCCGGTGCCTTCCTTGCTGCCCGGTAGCCATTTAGGCCAGTAGATGCACAGAGGCGGTTCCCCCTCTGACGCGCACTCTTAGCCTTGGACTGGAGCAGGCGCGCTGGCAGGCCCTGCTGGATGTTTCCATTTTCAGAAGCAGTTGCTAATCATTACAAATTGGAGATCCTCGTGTCAATGTCCAGGTTTCCAGCTCCTCTTGAAACGAAGGGGAAGAGCTGGCCACCGGAGCCGGCAGTGCCACACACACAGCATCTGTCTGTTGCCGAGAGATGCCACCTCCTTTGGATGGGACTCGGCTTCTGCCCTTCGCAGTCCCCCACCCAGCCGGGTCTCATCCCAGGGTCTCCTCACTCAGCGGGTCACTGCCTGGCCCCCGTGGGCTGTGCCTTTCCAACCCAGTGGCAGCCGACAGGGTGACAGGTGACCACTTCCAGCACACTGTGGAAGTGGGGACAAGCTTCCGGAACTCCCAGGATGAGGAACAGTTAAACCATCCCATCAACTAATGTGCCCTCCCCAGTTTTCTCTCGGAAACTCCCCACCCTTAATGGCTTTATTCTCTCCTCCTTCCCATCAGTACAGTCTCTGATAAAGTAATGGAGGCTGATGTGTGTGGTTAAAATATAGGAACTGGGTTTGGACAGAAGCTGATACTTGGAGGATGCCCAGGGTGCAACGTTACCAACACCTCAGCTTTTCTGCGAACACGTGCAGGCACCAGGCAAACGTGTTTGCAGCCTGGAAGCCCTACCACCAAGAGAGACACAGTCCTTTAAGGCGCTGCGGTGAGAGCATTTGTTATAATTCCTCCGCTCCGTATCCCGGATGCGTGACTTCTACCATGACGCAGCACACCTCTGAGGACTGATGAACAATGATCCCACTTGGGTGTATGAGGAATATTGAGAGGACGTGGGATGGGGTTCTTGGGAAAGCCTGCTGCTGCTGCGTTCTAGCTGTGTGGCCTTGGGCAGGCCAGCGACCTCTCTGAACCCCATTTGTAAGTGAGGATGTTGGTACCTCCCTTTGCAGGACCCGTGGAGGGTCTGGGAAGAAGGCCTATGGAGCATCAGCACTGTGCTTAGCACATAGTAGATCCTCAAAAAAAGCAAGCGTGATGATGATAGGATTTGCCTCTGCAAACTCAAAGTCACTTTCAGCATGCTTAATTTGTGAGTTGAATCGCTTTATTTGATGTGTCTGGAATAAGGGAGGGTTCCCTTCCCCTCCCCCCCCCCCCCCCCCCCCGCCCTGAAATCCAGAACTACATTTAATTAGGTTTCAGGAACTTCCGTTTCCAAACTGAACTGAAATAAGCTATTTTCCGCACTAAAACAAAGCAGTGAATAAAATGGAGCAAGATGACTCCACTTTTTTTTTTTCAGGAGTTTCCTCATTTCCTCATAATGAGAGACTATTAAAATAACCAGAAGACAAATGGTACCAAATTAATAAAAATGGAGATCAAATGATCCTCTGTTACCTATTTTTGCTCAATTGCAGTTGAGGAATGCATTGATTAAACTGCCAGCAAACCGTTATGGTCGTATTCATTACTATAGCATCATCTATTTTATTATGAAAGGATAATCACTAACACAGTCTTGCAGACAGACGTTTCTCTGCGGGCTAAGCTGTCATTTACAGTGGCTCTGCACCAGAGAACACTGAGTTCATGTTCCTGGGGGTGGAGTTGAGCTTTCGAGTTGGGGAGGGGCGAAGATGGTTTATTTTCTTTGCATTTATCACCTGGCATGGCTTGTGGATTCCCAAGTGGAGGGCGCTGTGAGTGCTGCTGTGAAATTTTTAATAATCCTAGAGAGATTTTCAAAATGTCAAAAGAAGGTAGTCAGTGAGCTGATTTTTTTTTATTTTTTGTTGTTGTTATTTCTATCTACTCCGTATCCAATAGCTGATGTGATTGATTTCTCATGTGCTGATTTATTCATTAGGCTTATTTATTCATTAGACATTTATTTATTATTCATTAGGCAAACAGGTGATGGGGCATGGCTGTGTGCCAAGCCCTGGCTATGCAGAGATCAGTGTCACAAGAACTTGAGTTGCTCACAACCTAGCAGGAGAGGCAAGGGCATAACTGAACGGTTACGATATGTGGGGAAGGAGGGATGTGCAGACATTCGCAATAGCAAAAACGGAGGGAGGATCTTGCCACTGGATGGAATGGCCTCCAAAGTGCAGCACTTAGGGCGTGTGGCGGTAATGAACTTGGGTACAGGAAGCAGGCCCTCTGCATTTGACCCCAGAGTCTGTCACTGGTGACCTAGGAGTTCTGGGCCAGGTCACTTCATTCCTGCAATCCCAAGTGTCTCCTCTGCAAGATGGGGGTAGTCATTGGATTCACTTCGCTGTGGAGACAGGTTCCTATGTGGGGGTCACTCCAGTGCATTTCCTGGTAGAGTCCTGCTTGTGTGGAGGAGCCACTGTCATCAGCATCCTTGCTTGGCCTGTGAGGAAACTGGGATTCAGAGAGATTAAGCAATTTGCCTGAGGTCACCCAGCCAGCCAGAGGCAGAACCAGGATTTGAAGCCAAGCCTACTATACTCCCAGGTGGGTGCTCTTAACCAGTAGGAAGCTGGCATTTTCATATATCCGTGTTCCTTAATGCGAGAGTCACAAAGTACCCTGAGGGGTCGGGCAGATGGTAACCGCCCGGAGCAGGCAGGCGGGGACTGTGGCTGACCAAAAAGCACAGGTGCCAGCTGAAGCCCCAGACTATCTTCCCATGTGGGTTGCAGGCTCAGGCTTGCTCACGCTTCTCATTATTTTTTTTCAGAAGTAAGAAATCTGAATATTTGTCTGAAGTCTCTTGACTTAACTGACAACTATTTTAATTTGAAACGGAGAGTGGGGCCAATAAAACCTGTGTGCAGCCTGGGCAGGCCCAGGAAGCGTTAGCCTGCTCGCTCTGCTTTGAAGAGAGGCATCTCTCTTGCTATGCTGAGAGCCCCTGCCCTGCACCTGCCTTCTTACACTTCTGCTCGCAGAACTCTGCTGGTCTCTGCACGGCAGGCAGCAGGGAGCCAGGCCCTTCTCTGCTGTGTGCAGCTCCAGCACCAGCCTCACTGTTTTCAAGCAGGATGATGAGGGCCCGGGCTGTGATGAAGCGTGTCTTCGGCCACTGCCCCCGTTCTCAGAGAGGCTTAATGCTGGGGGTGGGCTTGCCTTGAGGCATCCTTAAAGTAGGTAGAGAGGCAAGATTCTCACGTTCTCATTGTTTCTCTGAGGTTGGGAGACCACAAGTTGGCGATTTCTGATGCCCTAGTAGTCCACCCTCATTAGATATCAGTGTGTATTTACTAAATGGCCACTCTTTGCAAATGCCTGGTGAGAGGAGGGGCGCCCCTGTAGAGCAAGGGAGATAGGTAGGTACAGGAATCTGACGGCATATGGCTGATAGAGGTGTGGTTAGAGGCATTAACAAAATGTACAGAACAGAAATGAGGAAGAGATTCCTCAAAGGAGGCAATCGGTGAAAGTGTCCTAGCCTTTGAGCTTAATCACTAGCTGTGAGTATAATTTCACCAGGTTTAGAGAAAAGAGGAAGGACAATCTAGACAGAGCACACACTCACCCTCACTACCATTGCTGCCGCCACCATCACCAACACCATCACTGCCATCAACCACATCACCTCCATCACTACCATCACCAGCTCCATCAACACGCCATTCCCACCACAATCAGCAGCACTACCATCACCATTTCATCACCAAAGACCATCATTACCTCCACCACCACCATCATCACAAGCATCATCATCTTCATGACCACCTCCACACTACCACCACCACCATCAGCTCTGTCCCCACCATCCCTGCCACCGTCTTCACCATCATCAATAAATCAATAGCCAACATTACTGAGAACTTACACTAATCCCTTTACATGTCTTATCTAATGTGAGCCTCACCACCCTTTGAAATGGGTGCTAAATGCATTCTCATTTAAAGGTGAGGAAATTGAGGCTTAGAGAAGTGAAGGGATTTACCAAGGACACATGGCTCAGTAGTGTGATTGACCCCAGATGCAAAGCCACTGCCTGACTGCAGAGCCTGCGCTCATCACTGCACCTCACTGCCTGCCCTACACACACGTCGGAAGGGGAGAGTACACATGCATGCCTAGGGCACGGCTGGCACAGAGCCAGCGCTAAGTAAATGTTAGCAATTGTCGATCTTTCAGGAGAATGTTAGTGGCTACTGCCTAATCAAAGGGCTTCTGTAGTCAAATACATTTAGGAAATGGTAGATTAATTTCGCTATATAACTTGTCAGAGCCTTTCAAGTGTGAATACACATTGGGGATCTCCAAGAAGCAAGGCAGGATTCTTCAAGACTAGGATTCCTGGAGAAATGCCAGTCATCGGTTCAATGGTCTAGAGCAGCGGTCGCCAACCTTTCGGACCTCACAGACCACCAGTGGTCCGCAGACCACCGGTTGGCAACCGCTGGTCTAGAACATCAAAGTGGGGTTACGTTTGCTCAGACTTTCTCAGCTGTGGCCTGTGAAGAGTTGGGGCTGACGCGATCAGTTAGGGGCTATCCTGTGCACTTTGGATGCTTTGGCCTCTACCCGCTCGATGCCTGTAATGCCACACCCTCCCCCAGTTGTGACAATCAAATATGTCTCCAGACATTGGTAAATGTCCCCTGAGAGACAAAATCACTTCCGGTTGAGGGCCACTGGATTAGCTTATTTAAAGATAAAATATAAAAGAGAACAGGCAGAAATACCTACACTTAAGGGGCTGGAGCGTGAATAAAAGGCCGCTGCTCAGCCAAGAGAAATAGTAAAAAGAGCTCTGATGATCAAGGAAAGGAGGGGCAGGGCGGCCACGGGAGCAGTGGGTTCCCAGGAAAGGATGTGGCCCCCATAGTGTCAAAGCTCCGGAGAAGAAAGAGACCTGGAGAAGAGAGTCCCCAGTTTTCTCATTGGCTTCCTTTGAGGAAGCAGCTCCAGCAGAGTGACAGGCTGCGGATGTCCGGAGCCCAGAGACAGAACTTCCACTGTTCATGGGAGACTAGTGGCCAATAGCAGGAAATGGTGTTAAGATGGGAAAATCTGACCTGGTCCAGAGAAGGAAGGAGGAAAGCACGGTGGGGAGGAAGTCGAGGAGGAAGCGAGTTGACCAAGACCTGGAAGAGCAGGTGGGCAGAGAAAGGATTGAGGACATGGTCCTCTAACCCAGGGAAGGGCAGTGGGCTCTTGCCGCTGACAGATGTATTTGGTATGGCTCACTGAGTTAGCTTCCTGGGGCTGCCATAGCAATGACCACAAACGAGGGGGCTTAAGACAACATGAATTTATGTTCTCCTTCTGGGGAATGAGAGTTCTGCAGAACAGAAGTGGGAGGTCAGGTGGTCTGCAGGCTGGTTCCTCCTGGGGGATATGAAGGAGAGTCCATGCCTCTCCCTGGGGTGTCTGCAGGTTCCTGGCACTCTTCACCATTCCTTTGCCTATAGATGCATCCCTGCCATTGCTGCCTCCATTGTCACACGGCCTTCTTCCCTGTGTGTCTTCACGTGGCCTTCTTCTGAGGAAAGCAGTCATGGGTTTTGGGGCCCACTCTAATCTGACCTCATCTTAATTTAACAAATTATATCTGCAAAGACCCCATTTCCAAATAAGGTCATAGCTTCCAAGTAGACATGAATTTTGAGGAGACACTGTTCAAACCAGTACACTCTCAAACAGCTTCTTTTTTATATAAATTTGACTTAGTAACCATTTTTTAAATGCAATATTGAACATAATCATTATTTCTGGAGCCTTCTGGAACTCAGCAGCACGGCACTAAGAAGGGACCATCCCTGTTAGACAGGATGACCGCTCATTCTAATTTGCCACAGCTCCCACCAGCCTTCCTTTCTCATTGACCTTACACTGGGGACCCCTCTGTGGGCTGGCATAAGCCCTTCCTTTTTGAGGCCCAGCTCCGTCCTAGGAACAAAGCCCACATTCTCTACATTCCTGATGGAGATCAGAGGTATCACCCCTTCCCTGATGTGTTCTGATCCTAGCTTCAACCACAATCCTGTTTAACCAGTCCAGGTCAAAGCACAGGCTGGGGTAGCACAAAATTGGCCCTCCTAGGCTAGGATTGGCTGGGTCTGCTAGCGTTTTTCTAGCTGGAGCTCAGGAGGTATTATTGCCCATTGTTTGCTTAGTAGTTCTGGAATCTCACCTGGGAAGGGCGTGATGCTGTAGGTGAAGGACACCAGCTTTAGAAATCCAGCAGATTTGGCTTTGAATCCTAGCCGCAGCCCTACCGAGCTGTATGGCCTTCGAATGAGAATACCATCTACTCAGCCCAAGGATTTTGTAAGAATGAGAAATAATGCCACAGACCGTGCCAGCTATGAATTGGGCACTCAGTAAATGCAAAATTGTAATAATTGCAAAAAGTACTACCAGTCCCATTGTTAGATGAGTTCCAGACACCAGATAGATGGCAGACAATGGTCACAGGTCGGGGCAGAACAAAGTGGGTGGAGAGGAGGGTTCTCCTCCAGTCAGAAGCCTCAGGACGTAAGGCAGCATCAGGGTCCTAAGTCACCCACTGGCTATTTGAAACAGGAAATCTTCTAAGCAACAACCACCCATCCCTTAACCCCCAGCTCCTGCTCTGTGCTCATTTTGTATGCATCATCCAGTGTTTAGGTGACACCTTATTAAACAAGGTTTGCCTGTGACCCCGCAAGTCACAATGAAGTCAGAAATTAAGACATCGCTTCCCACATTGCCTAATTGGATGAGAAGCATCATATGAAGGCCGGGTTGACTAGAAATGTGCAAGGGATTATTCAGTAATGACTTTCTTCTGTCCTCCTTCACTAATCCTATCAATTGGAAGATCTCTAGGTTAGGAGAGAATCCCAGTAGAAGGGGCTATCTTTCTCATTCACAGTTGGGTCTCCCTGGCATCGCGGGGGTGGGGTGGGGGGCATTGCAGATAATTGATTGGCAGGTGATGGCAGCTGCTATGCGTAAGCTAATGACTCTGGTTCTTAGCAGTCATCTGGATTCCTGATCCAAATACCTAACAGTCAGTGACATTTCTACCCAGAGGTCTCACAGGCATCTCAGGATCCCATAAAAAACCCACTATCTTTCTAAGTTATCCTCAACTTTCTTCCTTAATGAATGACACCACCAACCTCCCAGTTGCCCAAGCCAGAAACCCAGGAGTCTCTATATTATTTCTACCCCCTAAAAGCCATGAGGCCATTCTCAGTTCTAACTCCTGGACATCTCTTGTGTCCATCACCTTCTCCCCAACCGTCCTGCTCTGCCTATTAGGTCTTTATCATCTCTGTCTTATGGTATTACAGTCACTTCTCCACTCTTCAATTTTTACTTTAAAAAGAAGAAGAAAAAAACCCCACTTCCAGAGTGAGTTTTTTAAAACGTTTTCTGCTTATATCACTCCCCTAAGGAAAATCCTTCACAAAACCAGTAAAATACATTGTATGCTTGGGTCTCTTCTTCCTTCCAGGGCCCAAGCAGACATTACTAATCAATCACTGCACTGTTTCCTACTGAGCAAGATTTGGGCTGAGCTTTGCTATGAGTTCATTGGCATTAACATTTCATAGTCCCTTCATCACCTGCCTCCTGCCTACCAGGTTTGTCCCTTGCTGCTCCCTTTCTTTCTCCACCTCTCCTGTGGAATTCAAATACACCGCCATGCCTTTACGCACGCAATTCCCTCTACCTGGAATGCCCTTCCTCACGTGTGTCTGTCTGGAAAGCTCTGACATCGCTCAAGTGTCATCACTAGGAATCCCCAAGATTTGGGCACTTTTCTCTCAGCCCCCATTTCCCTGTGCCCCCATTGTGGAGCAACTGTTTCATTGCTCTGACGTTGGTCTGCATGTCTGACTGCTCCAGAGTTTTTCTAGCATCCATAGTGGGTCAGGGTCTGTGGCATCTTTGCATCCCCAGCACCTGTCATGGCTTTACTGTGATCAGCTATCTATCTAGTAATTGACTGAACTAACTTAAATTGAACATTTATTTTATGCCAGACCCTGAGCTAAACACTCTACATGCATCATCATACTCCATCCTTATAATATCTCCAAAAGGTAGTCATGCTCTTTTCCATTTTACATGTGAGGAAACTGAGGTCCAGAGAGATGAAGTCATTCGTGTGCTTCAGGCCACACAGCAGAGGACCCAGGTCTGTCTAAGCTAGTGTTCTCCCAAGCAACACTTGGCAATGTGTGGAGACATTTTCAGTTGTCACAGCTGAGTCAGGGGGGTCCCTGGCATTTAGTGTGGAGAGTCCAGATATGCACCTGAACTTTCTACAGTGCACAGGACAGCCCCTACCCCCAACAGAGGCTTACCTAGACCACCATGTCAATAGTCCCAAGGGGGAGAAACCCTACCCCTAAGACTTTACACAGTCCTGGCCTTGAGCGCCTCCCTACAGTGTTTGTACCTCTAACTGTTGGTGTCTCCATCAGTTTTGGTTGCTGAGACTTAGGAGCTGCAAAATGGCAGTTAGAAGAAGCTTTGATTACATCAACTCTGGATGAGGGGATGGGGACACAGAGGTGTACTTCTTCTAAATCCTAGGGCTTCAGCAAAGACATCAAACCATGATAACCCCCAAAGATTATAGGTTTCAGGACAAGCCATCTCCCCAGTCTGCCCATCCCTGAGGGTCACCTCCATCCCACTGCCTTATGCAGATTTCCAACAGCTTAAATGAGTGGCTGCAGGTGTTGGGGGCGGGGGGTAGGGGAGAAGGCAGATGCTCTTAGAACAAGGTAAATAAGTAATTTAGATCAATCCAAAGAGCCCCTGATCCAAATCTGCTTAAGCCACATGGAGTCGGCAGAGGGTTAACAGCACCCAATCCATTTTCATCCAGAAATTTGAACTTTGGTCCTCGTATGCAACTTAGTTGTGATTCTCACATTATTTATTATTCATGGGGCATTGTAACTTATCGCGGTCTCTGAGTAATCTTCTTAAGCTGCCAAAGGAACCGGTGTTAATTGCTTACACTGGAACATATTTGCTGTTGGAAATGTCACACCATAATTATATCCCATTTCACCGTCTGACAAGTAATATACTAAAGGAAAATTGGGTTTCTTTTTTTCCTTCTTCTCCTCCTTCTTGTGATGTGTAAAACCATTACCGCAACCCTTCAGGCAGCAAGCAGGTGGCAAGTTCCTGGACTTGTTCAGAGGTTAATCAAAACTTTCTGGGCTGGCTGATAACACCAGCGAGCAGGGCTGCCTTCCTGGACGGGTGCTCAGCCCGGGCAGTCGCTCCGAGCCCACACCCACAAGGCTAAGTTTGATTTAATGCTCTGCTTTCACTCCCTCCAAACCCTTAATAATTTTTGGATAAGGGGCCCCAAATTTTCATTTGTCCTGGGCAATGCAAATTATGGAGGCAGCCCTGCTAAAGAGTAAAGAACAGCAAATGACATAGCCCATGGGGTCGTGGTTAACGGTCAGGAAAGAGATGATGTGAAAGGAAATAGTGAGAATTTTAAGGACACAGAACAGTTATAAATTATAGAAAAATATATACAGACATACTTATATATAAATTATAGAAATACATATACATATGTGTGTGTCATAAGAATTGGTGGCATGTGAGGTCATGCAGGGCAGAATGTCTAATCAGATAGCACTTTCTGGAAAGTAGTGACTATATTTGGGAGGCTGAGCTTCTCCTAAACCAGGGATTGGCCAACTATGGCACACAGGGCCAAATCCAGCCCACTCCTGTTTTGTTAAGTTGTTGGATTGGAACGTAGCCACATGCCTTTGGTTAGGTCTTGTCTGTGGCCACTTTTACACTACAAATGGCAGAGTGGAGTAGTTTCAACAGAGAGCCATGTGGCCCACAAAGCCCAAAATGTCCACTCTCTGGCCCCTTATAGAAAAAGTTTGCTGACTCCCGTTATTCATTATGGGAGCTTCATCCCCCTGGCTGCAGGAGGGGTTAAGAGAAGTGCTATCCCAGCCGGCGGCCGCTTTCTCGTGTATAATTGCTTAGAAGAGAAGGGAGGATGGATTTTGATGGATGGTTAGCTGTCTGTGCTACACCCATTTTACAGGTTTGGAAGTCGAGGAGACTTCAAAGAGATTAAGCCATTTGCTCAAGTGCACAGAGTGAGTGACAGAGCCAGCCCACAGAGAGAGGCCCGCCGGGTTTGATGAAAGTACAGAGTGCATTTTTTACAGCTGACGTGTATTTGTCACTTCCTGGCATCTTTCTCCTCTCTTCGAGGAATAAATATGCACCGTCTCCCTTTGTCAGTCTTGTTCCAGGAACTGGCACCAGGGTTTTTGAGTGAAGTCGAATAATAAATGAAGTCTGCTTGTATTAAAAAAAAAAAAAAAAGATATCATACATTTATTCTGTAAATACTGAGTCAATATACACTCTGGGCTAGGTACTTGGGATGTAAAATTGAATAAATTTTCCAGGTATTCTAAATCCATTCATTCATTGAAATAAACTACATGTTTTCTAAATCATAGTCACTTCCCTGAATCAGGCAACAAGCAGGCGTTGACTGAGTAATCTTTTGCACAGGGCACTCTTCTAAGACTGGGAAGGAAAACAGCTGAGTCACAAATGGGTCTTGTCCCTGAGGGGAGATTAAACTTACATATGCATGATCCTCCTAGAAGGAGATGCTGCTAAAGCTGTTTGTTTATCCTTGTGTTCATTTAAGAAATATATTGAAAGTTTAGGCTAATGACTAAACAATTGCACTTCTACCTTGCCTTTCCTTTATGTCTGGCTGCTGACAGGATGTGGCCAACAATGACAGCATGTGTAATAGCTGACAGTTGCTAGATGGTTACTCTATGCCACATGCATTAATTACAATATATAGGTTAATTCTCCCAAGTATTTTATTTCCGTTTTCCATTTGAGGAAATTAGGCTCACAGAGGTTCTTATAACTTCTCCATATCACACAGTTAGCAGGTTCTGGCCCTAGACCTTTCTGCCTTCAGAGCCCAATGTGCGATCAGTATATTAGTTATGGCGACATTGGCTGCTATAACAAACAGACCCAATATAAGGCTTCCAACACAAAGGAGGCTTATTTATTCATCCTACGCCATCCAAAGTGGATGTTCCTGGTTGGCTCTCCTTCAAGTAGTGATTCAGGGACCCAAGACTCCTTGCATCTTGTGCTCCACCATCCTCCGCACATGGTACCCAAAGTCACCTGCTCTTCTGCATCTGGGTGGTGGGGGGAGAAAAGCCCTGGCATGAGCAGGAGGTATCTAAGGGGTCAAACGTAGAATTTGTGCTTGTCACTTACACTTACATTTTATTGGCTCAAGCGTAGCCATTTGGCCAGATGAAACTGCAAAGGATGCTGGGAAGAAGGTCCCAATAGGGGTCCAGGAAAAAGCAGAACTGGGTTCCACCACTTTGCTTACCCTAGTGCTCTGGTCTTGGTTGCCTCCGCTGTGGCTTATTTCTAGCCAAGCCCGAAGTCTCCGGCGTCTCTGAAAATATATGTGACACAAGGCTCTTTTCCCAACAAAGGGGTCACCTTCCCTGATGCTGGGAACACATTTCTACGAAGCATTCTTCCCGTACTGTGGCTGCGTATTTGACAGGGATCCAGGGCACGGAGGAAGGCAAGGTTAGTAATTTAGTTGTCATTGGCTGACAGGTTCGTCTTAGAATGTTCCCTGCAATTCAAGGCTTGCGAGAGAGAGACAGAGAGAGGTGCTTAACAAGTGTCAGCTTTTTTTTTCTTTCTTCCTGACACACTGCCTGATGCTGACCCTGACACGTTTGGGGAGTGTCTCGGCGCGATTCCCACTCACCCTTGGTGTTCTCATTTTTCCTCCCCAGCGAGGTGTCCCTGGGTGTGGCCCACTGGTAGTGGGCATCACGATCACCAGGGGGCCCAGGGGAAGCCACTGTGAGGAGGGTGATCTTGGGGAGAGGAGCCCAGGAATCTGCATTTTAATAAGCTCCCCAGTGAATCTTTTTGAGAGTCACTGGTTTCGAGCAGAGCTTCTGAACCTTGGCCCTTGATAGTTTCAATTGGATAAATCCCTTACTGTGGGACTGTCCAGTGCATAGTAGGATGTTTCGCAGCATTCCTGGCCTCTACCCATTTGATGCCAGTAGCTCCCTCTCCCCCAGTTGTGACACCTATAAATGTCTCCTGGCATTGCCAAATGTCCCCTGGGGAGGCAGAGTTGCCCCCAGTTGAGAAGCGTGAGTTTAGAGCATCACCCCCTGTGTTTGAAGGGGTACGTTATTGCCGCAGAGCTTAGCATGGCCCTGACTAATACAGGTTCTGGTCCTCTGAGGCTTTTCCGTGAGAAGCAGTCACCTTGCTCTCCTTACCTGCCATCTGGAACAGGTTCAGAGTACATCTGAAGGCAGAACTGGGCAGCAGCTGTGAAATCAGATTAGCCTTGGTTCAAATCCCAGCTCTGCCCCCGGCTGTGTGATCCCATTACATTACCTGACCTCTCTCAGTCTCAGTCCTTCCACCTCTGGAAAATTAGGATAGTGATCATACCTGCTTCACAGTGCTTTGTGAGGATTAAATGAAAACAATGCAACAAAGCAACAGCATAAACAAACGAAAAGGCACTTAACACCATGCCCGGCATATTGTAAGTGCTCAACAAAATGTTCGTTTTTATCAATGTTATGTTCTCGGCAGGCTTGTTGTACGCATGGTTTCTTGGGTCAGCATCTTTAGCAGAGCGCTGTTTCTTTCCAGTCGATCAGCTTCCCGGAGCTTTATTGACCAAAGGACTAGTTTCTGTTAACATTGAAAAGGAGTGACGGCAAGTGGTCAGGGACAAGGACCCCCAAACCAATGTGTCTGGAATAGTGTGGATTGGAGGTCATTGCTAATACCACAGTAGAGTAATGACTAGGCCCACCGTGACACTAACAGTGTAAGACAAGACAGAGGCATGTCAGTATTATTTGTGTATTGCCTACTATGTGCCAGGAGACAGAGATGGAAAGGAAAGTCCATCTTTTTTTTTTTTTTCAAGTGCCTTAAATCTTGTGTCATCCGTTGCTTTTAAGGAACTAATCAAGCACAGACATCTTTCCTGCCCTGGGCAAGATTTCAGTCGTAGGTGGAAAAATAAGCAGAAGACTGTGTCTGCCCAGGCAAACGGGAGGGCATCCAAGTCATCAGGGCCAGTGGCCCGAGTCCCCTAAATTCACCCGGACTGCCTGCACCCCATGCCGCCACTGCTGCTCTCATGCACGCTGCATTGAGAACGCTCACGTGGCCTGGCCCAGGTGACAGCTTGCTCAACTTTCAATTGTGCTCGTTTGTGTGTTTTTTTAAACGGCAGTTTCAACAAATTCTACCCACTGATGCATTATTTAACCAAATGTCATCCCTCTGCTTTTCTCATTTAAGTATCATCTGTTAGGTTTACACATTGGTACACCCATGAAATTAACACTACACGTGTTTCCTTTTGGAGCCGACTGCATTTAATTTCATTTAAATTGTTGTCACTGTCAATGGCCTTCCATAGCTGCAGTGGTGCGGGTCCCGGCTCCTCGAAGGCTTATCTTAACCCCATCCTGTCTGAACAGCTACGGCTCCTCTTATCCCTGCAGCTCACTAGTCTAGCATCAAGTCCATGTTTAAGATGAGCTTCATCTGCTAGTTCATTTATAGGGGTTCTTACTTAGGAAGGGCTGTTCTCAGACGCCCCCTGGCTTAAATGAGGCTTCCAAGCCAGGGTTGAGCAATCAGGGTCTCTTTGCTCTTCCAGGTTAATCAAGGTGTGGTAGAAGGTGAACTGAGACAAAAACTGTCCAACTGACAGGTGAGGGGACTTTGGCAAAGGATGGTTATGAAGCTGTTAACAGTGAAAGGCAAGGCGTCCCATTCATTCCTTCCACATTCATTTAGAGACTTGCTGGGCGAGGGATTGTGTCCATCAGGTCTAGTGCCGGACACCTCAGTGTGCCCCCCAGGAGTAAGCATTTGATAATGATTTCTCAAATACGTGACATAGCCACCCTCATCAGCACTGTACTCCCCTCGTACTCCAGGGTGTAGCGCTCTTGCTGGCATTTATAATTATTTATCAAGTGAATGAATGAATTTGTGCCGTCACCTGCTCACAAGGCTTAAAAATTCGTTATAAATGATCTCCGACTGTGCTGGTGCAGGGTGTTAATCAAGAGAGATGTCAGCTGTAGGCTGTTGACTTGTAGTCACTCTCAGGAAGGACCATGACAAAGGGAACAGGCACCCTAGAAGGAGTAGGAGAGCAAACTGAAATGAGCTGGGGGTGCACACTTGGCCTGGACTTGGAGGACTGTGGGGGTGGGGATGGAAGGAGGCAGGGGAAGTAATTGCATAATATCACTTTCCACACATGTGAGAGGTTGGCTGGCAGCAGAAGTAGTGGTGCTGTCTTTGAAGGCAGAATTCAGACCTATGGGTGAAACCTTTGCTGCTGATGGAAGTGGGGTTCTTGGGGTGTCATGAGAAAAAGAGTTTTCGGGGACCCACAAGGGAGGATGAGGTCTGGTGGTAAGATTTATTAGGGTGAAAATAGAAGGCGGCCCATGGGTTCCCAGTGTCCCATCTACATCCCTCCCACCATGAAAATCAGGGCCAGAAAGAGGGCCAGTGTCCAAAGATTCTGTGCCCTATGAAAGCTCAGTCCAGTCTAGCCTTCCTCACCATCCGGCTAGCTTAGCTTGTGTTCTGGCTGCGATCTGTTCACTGTGCTGTACCCAGACTCCCACCTGGAGCCTGCATTTGGGTTCTGCATGGCCATTGGCTACGTGGCAGCTAGGGCCACAAGGTTATGGAAAGAGAACACGTGACCGAACGGCGTGAGTGCAGGTCACTGAGCATACCACAGAGCTCCTCTTTGTTCCCCTGGCCTTACATTACCTCGGGCTTGGGAAGAACCCGGAGCTTTTTCAAAACAACCGATCAGTGTTCCCAAGATTTCCCGGTCTTGGGCTGGTTCCACTCCCTAGCCCCGTGGTCAGCAAACCGCGGCTCGCGAGCCACATGCGGCTCTTTGGCCCCTGGAGTGTGGCTCTTCCACAAAATACCACGGCCTGAGTGAGTCTATTTTGAAGAAGTAGCGTTAGAAAAAGTTTTAAAAATTTGGCTCTCAAAAGAAATTTCAGTCGTACTGTTGATATTTGGCTCTCTTGACTAATGAGTTTGCCCACCACTGCCCTAGCCAGTTGATCCCTTTTCCACGTTAGACTGACAGGCCTCTATGGTCAAGCACCGCCCCCTGCACCATTTTGACTTCTGCTGTGCATGTGCTTACCTAACACAGTCAGATGCTGGAGTGGTGGAAGGAGGGTGTTAGTCCTTGGGGGCAGTGCTGCGATCCCCTGGAGGGTGATGAAGCTGTACCTTCTTGGTAAAGTAAATAAGCTCTTGCTCCCCAGCCCATTAGGCTCAACATGCCGGATCCTCTTAGCTTCCTTCCCCATTAGTATCTACCCGCCTACGCTAACACCTTCTGGCAGGCGTATTTTGGGAAAATTACAGCTCCTGATCAGCACTGTCCACAAGTGCAGCCGGCTACTGTGTAAGGCACGGAGGTCCCTCTCTTTGGAGGCATTCAGAAAAATAACGGAATGACCTTTAATTATGTATTCAGTCTGTTTTGGTCATGACATCATAGACATTTCAAAAATATAGAAAAAGGAAGTGTAAAACCTAACAGGCCCTTTCCCTCCTTCCTTTTCTTTATTCTTCAAAGTAAGATTTTTACCTGTCAAGACCTTGACACATGGCCTTCCTTGTGCCTGAAATGACATCCTCTTCACCTGGCTCCCTCTTTCTCATGGTTAAAGATTTTGGCTTCACTGTTGCTTCTTCAGAAAAGTCTAAAGATCTGTCTACATTAGATGCCCTGGCCCCACCTTCCTCCTCCTAGTTAGCACCTGTTCATTTCCTTCATTGCATTAAACACCTTTTATAAAATGTGTTTGTCTGTTCTCCCCACCCTCCTCCCATCAGACTACAAGCTCCCTGAAGACAAATTCAATAGACCTTGTTCTATGCATCCCCAAGCATCTAGCAGGTTGTCTGCTCATAGTGGAAGTTCAGTGAATAGCTGTGAAGGAAAGAAAGAATACCTGTATTGATTGACATGGAAAAGATGTCAGGGGGATATGGCTGAAAAGGAATGCATATGACAGCAGAATGTATAGGATTCTATATTATATGTGCCTATAAAAATATTTGGAAAATGTTCACTATAAATTTTAATAATAGTGATATCTAGATGCTATAATATTCAAGGGGTTTTTCTCCTTTTTTCTACCTTCTTCATATTGTTCTGTATGTTGAATTCTCTACAGTGAGTACGACTTATCGATGTAGACAGAGAACTCAAAGAAACTCCCAGAGCAGGCACAGAAGTGAAGCTAAACGTGATTAAAAATGAGCTTCTCCTTGGTTTCATCCTAGAAATTGCAGTCCCTGAGCTGTGATCTGCTGTCTGGTATCGTAGCCCCATGTCCAGGTCTCACCATTGCAGGGCATGGATCTAGCACAAGTCCAAGTTCACCTGAGACGCTCCCTCTTACCGAACCCTCTTGCCTGTGTGTTTCCATTTCTATTTCCTCCTTCAGCAGGAATGTGCCCAAGACCCTGCATGGAGCCCCTGTTGCTGTCTTTCAGGGTGAACCAGTGCTCCTGGCATTGTCACTGGGCATTTGGAGAGGCCCCGGGGAGGGAGAAGTAAAGAAAAACATAAGCCCTGCCCTCTAGGAGCAAATGTAATTGTTGTATTGGATTGACAGTTGTTGTCTTTGCTGTTGAAATAAACTGGACAGCTCGTTAGCAATGCGTCGACCAAGATGACCACTCTGCTTAGAGACCCATATGGTGCTTGCTTCTCAGGAAGCAGGGGGGCGGTGTTCTGGAATCGGGTTACCTAGATTCAAATTTCAGCTCCATTACTTCCTAAGAGCGTGGCACGGGGAAAATGACCTCTCCCTCTGTGGCTCAGTTTCCCCATCTGTAAAATGGGGGTTGATAGCAGCACTCACCTCATACGTTTGCTGCAAGAACAAAATGAGATGATGCATGGACAGGGCTTGGCCAGTGACCAGTGCGGAGTAAAGTGGCAGAAATGCGAGCCGTTGTAATTACTCCTGTCTGCGTCTGTGACGCGACAGCATTAAAGTGACAAATGGGTAACAATTTGCGGAAATGTCCGTTTTTCAAAAGAAGGCACCTGCAGAACATATTTATGGTTTATGATCAAGAGACAGCGTTAATGGCCCATAATGTGATTACGATGAGGACTTTTATTAGGAAAATTCCAACCAATTCGGCGCTAATTAATGTACTGTTAACTTTAGAGTGTTGCTCTTCTGGTCCTTGGAGAGTTGGGGAAAATAAACCTGTTGTCAAAAGCCTACCCTGAGAAGTAAATAAGAGTTGTTTGCTCCTCAGGCAGCCCCATTTGTAATAGGACTAGATGTGTCCGCGCTTTTCCATGGCAGTATTTATTGAGCCTGCGAGTCCCTTCAGAAGAGGAGAAAGGAGGACAGAGATGAAAATGTCAAGTGACAGGAAGACTCTTCGGAGGACTTGCAAACGGCAGCCTCAGGGTCAAAAGGTGGAACACGGAGCAGGTGTCAACACCCCAAGCCACAGACTGGAGGGTGCGGGGGGCTCCTTGCCTCCTACCCGACCTCCACTCCGCACTGTGGAGCCATGCCTCTCACACCTTTCCATCTGCCACTTTCAGAATGTGTCCTGCCTGCAATCCACCCCTCAACCATCAGCAACAATCCTAGTGTGACAGCTTGTCATTCCCTTCCATTGCAATTCTTTAAAATGTGCCCAAGACCCTACCTGGGGCCCCTGTTGCTGTTTTTCTATCCCCATTTCCCCCGATTAGTGCTGCTTCTTGGTTTCTGTGCTTCATCCACACTGGCCCTCCTTTATGTCCCCTCACTGACTGCCCCTGTTTCATCTCTCAGCCTGTAGAGCTTAGCTCAAGGAATGTACCTCTTAACCAACTAGAGTAGTTTTAGTGTATTAGTCAGCTCAGGCTGTCATAACAAGCTACTACAGATTGGGTGTCTTCCACAACAATCATTTATTTTTTCACAGTTTTGGAGCCTGGAAGTCTTAAGTTCAGGGTGCCATCTGGTTGGGTTCTGGTAGGAGTTCTCATCCTCCTTGCAGATGGCCACCTTGTCACTGTGTCTTCCCATGGCAGAGAGAGAAGGCTCTCTGGTGTCTCTTCTTATAAGGGCTTCAATCCCATCAGACTCTCTCCCTTACTGATGAGGAACTAGGATCTTAGAGAGGTGATATAGCTTGTCCAAACTCACAGAGTTAGTAAGTGAGGAGGAGCTATGGTTTAAACCCAGATGTTGTATTTCAAAGCCAGTCTTCTCTCCGCTTTCCATACTGCCTTTCCTTGGATGACTACCCACATTGCAAAAAAAGTGAAGTAGGCCATCTTGGAAGGAAACCTCCTGCCTCCCAGTGAGGTGAGTACCTCTCAAGCAACAACCATATTGATCCACTCGGGGGCATTGGGAAATGTAAAGGGGAAAGGGCTGTTTTGGGGACTAGAGATATTAAATGTCCTGAATGCATGGGACAACCCCACCCAATGAAGTATTTTCTCTCCCCAAATGCCAGTGGTCCCTGAAGAGAGACACTGCTTTCTCTAGAGAAAGACAAGGTGGCCGTCTGCCAGGGGAGAAAATGTGTGCAATATTAATCTGTGCTGAAAGCATTAGAAAGGTTGCTCAGGTACAATAGGAGCTGTTGCTTCCTTGCATGGGTTAGCTTAGGGGTTGTGTCGGTTTGTCCAGGCTGCTACAACAAAATGCCACGGACTGGGTAGCTTATAAAGAACAGAAATTCATTTCTCACAGTTCTGGAGGCTGGAAGTCCAAGACCAAGGCACCAGCATATTCAGTGTCTGCTGAACCTCATCGGAACCAGGAAGCAGGCCCTCACCAGACACTGGATCTGCTGGAACCTTCTCCCTGTATCCTGCTTGACGGAAGAGGAAGGGAGCTCTCTGAGGCCTCTTTTGTAAGGGCACTAATTCCATTCATGAGGACACCATCCTCATGACCTAATCACCTCCCAAAGGTCCTACCTCCTAATAGCATTGCCTTGGGTAATTAGGTTTTCAACATATGAATGTGGGGAGAAACGCAAAAATGTATACCACAGTGGGGGTTAAAAACCCTCCATTTATGAGGAAGGGAGATTTGAATCCCAATTCCAGGGTGTATTAGCTGGTCAGATCTGCATCTTAGCTTCCTTGTCTGTAAAATGGGAGTGATCACAGTAGCTCCCTCCAAGGTCAGCTGTAAGAACTAAGTGACACAATGTCTGTTTGAAAACCTTCACCCTGGGCCTGGCACACAGAAGTAGCTCTTTCGCCCTTGATGCCTGGGAAAGGTAACGGCAGCAGGTGGACGAGAGCTTGCAGGCCAAAGCACAGCATTTCCACAGATGATGTGGAACAGGCAAAGTGACTGGGACCCAGTGAATTGCGGCAAAATGTACCATACGCCATCAATATCTATCCCACCAGTTTCCATTTATTGAGCAGTACATCATTAGAATATCCCAGGGCTTTCGACAATAAAATCAATAAGACGCTTCAGCCATGGGCTGTGGTTTAATAACTCCAGACTTGAATGAGGGGAGAAAAATCAGTGAGCAGGAAAATTTCCTGAGTGCTTGGTCGGGGGTGGAGGGAGACATTTTCTCAAGAGTGGGAGAAAAATAACCAGTGAGCTAGCCTTCGGTCTCTGGCGGAGCAGGAGGCCGTGAGGATTTAACGCGGCACCCAGAGATGGATTTGGGTAAAACTCCACCTTGAGAGATGCATTTTTTAAAGTGGTGGTTGGAAAGAAAAGAAGGCATCCAGAATGTGGTTCTCAGCCCTGACTGCACATTGGATCGCTTGGGGAGCTTTAAAATATTGCCAATACCGGCACCCACCCAAGTAATTAAATTAGAATTTCTTGGGGGTGGAGCCAAGGCATGGTTTTGTTTTGTTTAATATATTTTTATTGATTTTTAGAGAGAGGAAGGGAGAGGGAGAGAGAGATAGAAACATGGAAGAGAAAGAAACATCTATTGGCTACCTCCTGCTGGGAATTGAGCCTGCAACCTGGCATGTGCCTTGACTGGGAATCGAACTGGTGACCACTTTGGTTCATGGGTCGATGCTCAACCACTGAACCACACCATCCCAGGCTTGGGTTGGTGTGGGGTTTTTTTTGGTTTTTTGTTTGTTGTTTTTTGTTTTTAAAAGATGCTCAGGTGATTCTGATGTGCAGCTAGGGTTAAGAATTATTGGCCGAGGCCAGCAGTATTTAAATATTAGCTAGCATCAGAATCACCTGGAGGGCTTGTTAAACCACAGAGTGTCCAGCCCCCAGCCCCAAAGTTTCTGATTGAGAAGGTCTGGCGGGGAACTGGAATTTGCATGTCTGACATGGGTGTGACTCATGTTGCCGGTCAGAGACCACATTTTGAGAACTTCTGTTCCAGAGCAGTGCTTCTCAACTGAGAGTGGTTTTGCCCCTCTTCCCAGGGCCTGTTTGTCAATGAATGCAGATATTTCAGGCAGAGTGTTGAGGGTAGGGGCCAGGGATGTGACTAAACCTCCTACAGTGTGCAAGACAGCCCTCACTTCCCACAGCAAAGAATTATCTGGCCCCAAACAGCAATGGTGCTGAGATTGAAAACCCCCATCTGGAGTAGACAATGGTTTAGAAGCCACTTGGGGAATGGGATGCTTTGGCTGGAAGTGAGCGTGGCAGCAGGAGCCTGAGTGGAGACAGGGAGGTCTCGTCATGGAGCATGGCATTTGAATGAGGTCTGTGTGTACCCTGATCTCTTCCACGCCTCCTGGCTCTGTGACGGTGGGTAAGTTCCTTTCCCTCTCTGAGCCTGGGACATTTATTCTGAAATGGAGGTAACTTCCTCGTATAGCGTTGATATGAGGTAAAGAGCCTGTGAAAGAACATCTTAACCGTTATGTGATCGACAGATTGGAGTGAAAAATGAAAAGCAGGTGTTTTGGGGTGTTTTTTTTTTTTATAGAACCCTAGCTCGCACTCTCTCTCTAGCAGCCCCACCTCCCCCTAGAGCCTACCCCAGAAAATTCCCAACAAAAAAATTTTGAAGCAAAGGCCCCTGAAATCAGGAAAGCAGACATTGTACCCACGAGTTCTTCCAAGGCATACGGGGCTGCGTAGGCATCCCTCTGAACCGGGCCTTCACCTGCCCTCGTTTGTTTAACAGACTCAGCACATCCCAGTTGGGAAGTAAGCTTGTGGCGTCTAATTAATATTCTCCCAGCTGCCCTTGCATTTCTCCCATCTTCACGATTTTGCAATATCCGCATTCCACCTGCCCTATTATTCTCATGTTTTCATTGTAATCTACTTACTTGCATTTTTACTTAAGTCAGTTTTATTTTAAAAGTAATCTCGCATCACTGCTGTATGTGGGAATCTTCCTGCGGCTTGCCGTAAAGAGACAGCAACTATGCGAATGAATCAGTGAAATCGAAACCGTGGTGTTCACTGCTGGCGGGTTCTCCTGTGGCCTGGCAAAGGTGCCCGTTTTGTGGGCAGGCCTCTGTTGGAAAAAGAAGTCCGATGAGCAAGCACTGTTGAGGACATGTCTGTGTGCACTGACTGGAGACTTCCGGGGTGGGCTGAGCCACAAGGACTGGACGAGAGCTGAAAAGGGAATCGTTGTCCCACTCTGACTCAGTGCCAGTTGCTGTCTGTGGGCCACAGGAACCTTCCACTGGGGAGCTCCGACATGATGTGTGTGAACCCCAGCTCTGGAACTCTCAAGGTCAGGTTCTGGCCACCCTCCTCAGCCGTGGGATCAGTGAACAGGTTGCAGTGCCGTGAGTGAGACTCAGAGTCACACCGCGTCAGCTCAACAACTGACTCCTCCACTGTGGAGCTGAATCACCTTCTGTTGACTAAGTTACAGCTTTTGGTCCTTACAGCATCCCTCGGAGATGAGCTCTCTTTTACATGAGGAAGCTGAGGCACAGATTAGCCAAGTGACCTGTGAGCCAATGGTGGGTCCAGGATGCAGACCCAGGCTGAGCCCCCACATGGAATGACTGAGTTAAGACGTGTAGGATGGGTTTCTCAAGATAAATTATTAAATGAAACGTAGTTACCTTAGGATCCAGCAATTCCACTTCTGGGTATACACCCAAAGAATTGAAAGCAGCGTCTCAAGGAGATATTTGCACATGTGTTCATAGCAGCATTCTTTGCAAGAGCCAAAAAAGTGAAAGCAGCCCAGATATCCACTAGTAGATGAATGGGCACAGGAAAGGTAGGGTATACATACAGTGGAATATTATTTAGCCTTAAAATGAAAGGAATTCCTGCCACCAACTGCAACATGGATGAGCCCTGAAAACATTGTGCTGAGAAAGAAACCAGTCACAAAAGAACAAATATTACACGATTCCACTTCTTTGAGGTCTCTAGAGTGGCCAGGTTCATAGAGATAGGAAGTACAATGGTAGTTGCCAGGGGCTGGGAGGAGGGAGAATGGGAAGGTGCTGCTTAATGTTTCCAGATGAAAACATTCTGGAAATGGATGGTGGTGATGGTCGCAGAACATGTGAATTTACTTAACATTATGGAACTGGTCACTTGAAAATAAATAAGAGGGTAAATTTTATGGTCTGTGTATTTCACCAGCATTTTTTACAAAAAGAAGTGCAGGATGCTTAGAAGGCCCATGGGGGGTGAAGGGGGCAGGACCACAAGAAGGAATGGGGAAGGGGGTCAGGGCGGGCTTCGCCAAAGACAGTCGTTTCTCCTGAGACCCAGAGGGTGCGGCCTGGCCAGCTCTGTCCTTGGAACCGTGTGCTCTCATCTCCTCCTCTCCCAGCTCCACCAGCTCTACTTGATCATCTTCTCACTTCTCATTAAGTTGGGCTGGAGGTGATGTGAAGGCCCTGAGTTAGCAGCAGCCCCGATGCTGGAGGATGGCTGGGCACCCGCCAGGCTCCTCCCGGGGAGGCTGGGTGCTCCTGAGCGGGGTCCTCAAGCTGCCCCCGAGGCCTCAAGGAAAAGTGGGACCCAGCCCCCAACTGGTTCGTTGGTTGAGTGGAGACCATCAAGTTAAACAGCTGGGGCCTGAGGGTCCCACTCAGCCTCCAGGGCCTGAACCTGGACCAAGCTGTCTGACTTAATCCGTCAGTGAGAAATCCTTCACTCACCGAGGCCTGTCCTCTGAGCTCAGCTCTGTGCCAGGCTGGGGCCAGGACGGCTTCCTGGGACAGAGAAAACCTTGGCTCGTGGGGAACCGCAGACATCAGGGGAGCAGCCTGCTGTGGTTCATACAAACAAGGGAGTATATTCAGCCCTGAGGAAGGACATCCTGCCACTGGTGACAACATGGCTGGGCCTGGGGGCACTGTGCTATGAGAGATAAGTCAGGGAAAGACAAAACTGCGCGTTTTCACTTATATGCGGAATTTAAAAAGAAAGAAAGTCATAGACTCATAAAACAGAGGGTAGAAAAGTGGTTGCCTGCGTCTGGGAGTAGGGGACTAGGGAGAGGTCAGTAAAAGGTACAAACTTTCAGCTGTAAGATGAATAAGGTCTGAGGATGTAATGTGAAACATGGTGACTATAGTTGATGACATGGTGTTGTATAATTGAAATTTGCTGAGCGAGTATAACTTAAATGTTCTCACCGAACTCCCCTCCCCCCCCAAAAAAAAGGTAGATATGTGAGGTGTTGGATGTGCTAATGAGTTAGATGAATGGGGTAATCCTTTTACAATGTACACAATTGTCAAATCACCACAACAAATACCTTCCGATTTTATGTCAATCACTAGAGGCCCAGTGCATGAAATTCGTGCACAGTTGGGGTCCCTAGTGGCTGCTGGATGCTGGCCTGGGCCTCCCTTCCCCGGGGCCGGCCAGGGGGAGGGGCTGCGGGCAGTTGGCTGGCCAGCCCCACCCACTGGTCGAACTCCTTGTCGAACTTCCTGTTGAGGGGACAATTTGCATATTAGGCTTTTATTACGTAGGATACCTCAATAAAGCTGAAAAAAAGAAAGGAAGGAAGGCAGGGAGGGAGGGAAGGAAGAAAACCAGCCCTCTCTCAAAGGTGGACAGTTTTCAGTGCAGTGCTGCTAACTCCATGGTCACGTTAGAATCTCAGACTGGAACTTTCAACTCCTTCATCTCGTCAGACAAAACATGGGTCTTGGAGTCCAGCTGACCCAAGTGTTTATCTCTGTCGGGCACTCTATAGAGAGAGCATCTATTCATCAGTTACTCAGCACCTCCCAGCCACGGTGAGATGGGGTTTATCATCATGGTACCTGCCACCTTAGACCTTAGGAAAATGAAATAATGAAACCTTGCAAGCATAGTGCTTAGGGCATAATAAGTGCTCGGCTGGCCTTAGACATCATCATTGCCCTGTAAGAGTGTGCAGGGAAGGAAATGACTCACCCAGGGTCCCATGGCTGGTTCACAGCAGGAGCAGGGTTTGAACCCAGACTTGTGACCTTTTGTGCTGTCCCCGCCACCCTATGCCACCTTTAATGAACCCGCGGAGAGTAGGGGCTTCTTTCTGGGCACTTTCTGGTTCTAATGACCAAAAATGTGCCTTGAAATTTCCCAGTGAGGCCCTGGCCCACATTGTTCAGTGGTTAGAGCATCAGCCCATGCACTAAAGGGTCGAGGGTTCGATTCCCAGCCAAGGGCACATACCTGGGTTGTAAGTTCAATTCCTAACCCGGTCAACGTGTGTGCAGGAGGCAACCAATCGATGTGTCTTTGTCACATCAGTGTTTCTCTCTCTCTCTCTCTCTCTCTCTCTCTCTCTCTCTCTCTTCCTCTCCCTTCTACTGTCTCTTAGAAAATCAATGGGAAAAGAATTATCATCATCCCATTATGATAATTCCAATAAACAGCTGGTATTAGAATTACCCATAATACCGATAATTATATATGTCCTTGGATGAGGATTAACAAAACAACAACAAAAAAAGAAATTTCCCCATGGGAAAAAGGCACCTCCAGTCAAGTCTGACAGAAAACCTGGAACCTGACATGAATCCCGCTCCCCTGCACCGTGCCTGCCGCTGGTGTGAAACTGTCCCCTTCACAATCAGGAATCACCACACAGCCCACTGATGTCAGGGATGAATGGTTTGTCCCTCTCGATTCCTTGTAAATGTCATTGCACTTTGGTTAGGACACTTAACCCGAGATCCGCCCTCTGTACGCAGTCTGAGTGCTCAGTGTGGCTGACTCGGGCGATGCTGTGCAGCAGATCCTCCTCCCCCCCCCCCCACCCCCGCCTCCATCTTCATCGTCTTGCGTGCCTGACACCTTACACCCAGTGATCACAGTTCCTCACTTCCTCTACCCCCCAACCCCTGGCAGCCACCATCCCACTCTGATTCTATGACTTTCGCCATCTCAGACCTCTCATCTGAGTGGATTCATGCGTTGTTTGTCGTTCTGGTTTATTTCACTCAGCACCCTGTCCTCGGTGTTCATCCCTTTGATCAACATGGTGCAGCCACTATGGGATCGGTATGGAGGCTCCTTCAAAATAAAACCAGCCCTGCCCGCATGGCTCAGTGCTTGAGCATTGACCTGTGAACCAGGAGGTCATGGTTCGATTCCTGGTGAAGGGCACATGCCTAGGCTGCAGGCTTGATCCCCGGTGTGGGGCGTGCAGGAGGCAGCCGATCAATAATTCTCTCATCATTGATGTTCCTCTCTCTCTCCCTCTCCCTTCTTCTCTGAAATCAATAAAAATATATTAAATTTAAAAAAAATAAAACTAGAATTACTACATGATCATCCACTTTATGGATGAAGAACCGACAATCCTAGTGTCTTTCCAAAGTCCCCACAGTGGAAAGCCAGAGCAGGGCACCAGTCTGGAATCCCAGCGCAGCGCCTTCCCTGCAGGCAGTGAGCGGGCGGCACCAGCTCGGGCTTCTGACCCGAGCCCCATTTGCACACAATATTGTTTCCACTTCTCTCCCTTCCCCAGACCCAACCAGCGCTCTCATCTGGAGCCATGTCAGAGAGCTCCCCTCGCCGCAGCTGCAAGAGGCCCTTTGGAGTATAAATAGAACCAAGGGTTTTGTTGGTAGAGTAATATTCCAGTCAAGCCGCTCCTTCGCTTCCCATGTGCTATTAATTGTGGTCTGAGGGCGATTCCGGTGTGGGGGTTTATTTGGAAGCAGCATCTACAGCCTGTGCAGCCGAGGGGTGGAACCCCGTAGCTGGACCCAGTGGTTAAACCAAACTTTATCTGATCACTGAGGATGAACAGCCAAATAGAAATGATGACACTCACCCTGATGATGATGATGATGATAGATAGATAGATAGATAGATAGATAGATAGATAGACAGACAGCTCTTGTTTATTGAGCATTTACTATAGGCCATGCTGTGCTCAGTACTGGACACAAAATGCAATGACATTTACAGGGAATAAATGTCTGTGTGGGGCAGATTCTGTGATGATATAATTCTGACTTTACAGATAATAAAACTGAGGCTTGGAGAGCTTGTGTAACCGATCCAAGCTGACACAGATCTGCCTAACCAGAGGCCCTGATCTTAACCCTCGCACCCCGCTTTTCCTCCTGGATCATGTTCCTACAAAGTATCCCAGGCACAGTTGTTGCCAGCTTCACGTTGACCCTTGCAAAGCGCCTTCATCCTCCCCACGTCTTCGGAGCCCAAGGATTACGTCGTTCTTACGGGGCCCAGGACTACTGCGGAATACAGAGTTTGGGTCACAGGCCTAACGTGGCACAGCTCGTCGCTGGCGCAGCTCTCCGTGACTCCCTATCCTTGGCCCTCACACCTGCCTCGCAGAAAGAAACTCTCCCCCACAAACCTGGCTTTTCACATTTGTCTGAAGTCAGTGTCTCCCGCTGCCTCTGATCACTCTGATTCTTCCACTTATTTTATGTTTTGAGCCACAGGAACCTGATTATATTTTTAAATTCATAGTTTTTTAGGAGCTGGGCAGCCTTTGGGTTTCAGTCTGGAATAGCACGCATAGCTCTGACCACACGTCACTGCTTTTTGTCCTGGAGCTGAAAGTCAGCCGACACGCTTCTCCTAGGGATGAAGTTCTCTCCTTTGGAAATGGGGGCAGTCTGATCCAGCACCGTGGCACTGACAGGGCTCCAGCGTCACAGGCTCACTCCGTTCCCAGCGCAGCCTCCTCCTCACTGGGACTGCTCTGAGCTTCAGATCTTCCCTAACATCATGGGATGATGATAATTCTTTTCTCATAGAGGTTTGGATAGAAGTAAAAACAATCATGCACAGAAATTACTTAGCACATGGTAGGCACTCGATAAACAGCTGGTATTAGAATTGCCGATAAGCATCACCTTTATGGGCATGTCTCATTATAAAGGTAACCCATTTTACAAAATGCAGATAAGGCAGAAAAGTATAAAGAAGACACAAAAACTGTCATGCCACTCTATGGACCTCTGTTAACATTTAAGAGCATGTCTTTTAAATTGTTACGGATTACATTTTAGGACTTCTCTTTTGCTTGCTATGTTATAGACAAGTTCTGTGTCGATAAGTATTAATAAGAGCTTTTGGTTGATTCCTATTTGGGACCATTATAAGTACTATTGAGGTCAAGACCCCAGGACCTTTGCACTTGCTATGCCAGGTACCCAGAATCCCCCTCCATCCCGAATAATTACATGACTCATGCCCTCACTTCATTCAGAGCTTGCTCAAGTGTCTCCACTTCACATCACCCTCCACTGGCCACCGTCGCCAAATGAACCCATCCCTTTACATGCTAAAGTGCTTTCTCTCCATCGCCTTTGTCACTAACTGCAATAGTAGTCTCTGTTTGCTTACTTTTGTATTGGCTTTCTACCCCACTAGACTAAGCAGCATTCGGGAAAGGACTCTGTTGTGTTTGCTATGATATGACATAGACAGAGAATGAACGAATAAATGAACAAAATGACATCTTATTCATATATGCCTTCTCCTTCCCTTAGCTTAGATTCTTAGGGGTGGAGTTACTGGGTCAAGGGGAATGCATATTTAAAATTGCGGTACTTGTTGCCACATCGCCTCTGACAATGTGCCAGCTCCTGCTCCCTCCAGCAGGACGAGAGTCCATTTCCCCGCTTCCCGCCTTGCTGGAATCTTGCCACAACCCATTGCCGATCTCACTCCTAGTGTAGGAGGCCGCGTGCTTTTCAGGGCCACAGTCCCGGAAATGGTGGCCAGGGTGTGGAGGAGGCCCACGGCTGCGGTGTGGTTTATTGTCGTTTCCAGCTCCCCTGTGTCAGAGCAGCTTGCCGGAAAGGTCGTTACAGGAGCCAGGGGATGTGGAGCAAAAATAGGAAGCTGGTTATTGGCAACTGGCGAAGGGAACCATGTGGGAGCCTCAGTCCCTGAAATGGCACCCCACCCACACCCTGCTGCAAGGTGGGGCAGAAAACTTACTCATTCACTCCCTTGTTCATTCAGTAAACTGTGTGGAGGTCCTACTATGTGCCAATATGGGAGCGATTGCAGTTGGCGTTCTGGAGCCAACCTGAGGATGTCCCGCCACGCTTGGTGGGTCCCTGGGCAAGTTGCTTCACCTCTCTGAGCCCTGACTTCTTCCTCCATCCCTGGGCTCTTGAGAGGGCAGGAGTTGGCCAGGTGAGAGGGTAAGGGCAGGTGTGTAAGGGACAGAAGAGACGGGGCAGGGCAGGCAGTCTTAGGCCTGGGGACGTTGTTTAATGCTGCGATTCTGGGACTCTGGTGTGCCTTTGCTTTTAAGGACAGCTGCAATGTTTTGAGGTTGGATAGATCCAGCTTTTTCAATGTGGCTGCCCCTCTGCCTCTTCCTGTCTCTATGTGTGTGTCTGATTATATGTTTGTCTCTATTTATACCTGCATATGCCTTTCTTTGTCAGGGTTTCTGTTTAGGTCTCTATATGTTTCTCTCTCCATATGTGGGAGTAAGGGGGCGGGCTTTCTGTCCTCAGGTCTCCATGGTTTGTTCTCAATGTGTGTGTGGCCTTTCTCTATCTCTATCCCTGCTCATTTGCTATCATCTGTGTATCCATCCGTCATCTCTCTTTTTCTATCGATCTGTCTTTTTGCCTCTGTTTCTCAGTCTCTCTCTCTCTCTCTCTCTCTCTCTCTCTCTCTCTCTCTCTCTCTCTCACTCTGTCTCTGCCTCTCATCACCATCTCCATCTGTCCCTCTGTGTGTGTGTGTCTCCTTTCTTTGGATATTTTTGCTCCTTCCCACCTACCCTAATCCCCAAAATAGCTGTCCTCCAGAAGAACTCTGGGTGTTATTCCCTCTTGTCTCTGCTGCTCCCCAGGCCAGCCGTCTGGTCCACGGGGACTGTATTTAAATGGAGGAGGCTGAGTGGGAGTGTTGGATTTCCCAGGGCCCCCTTCCCCTCCAGAGGGCAGCAACCTTGTCTGTGTCTGTCCATCTGTGCACCTCCCCCACATTCTAAAACCCTAAAGAGACATTGCAAAAGGCTCTTTTCAACATCAACATGCAAGTTCCTCTGAAGACCGGCACAGAATCTTCATGCTGGTCCTCCCATCTCCCTGCTCTTTGCTTCAGGAGAGGGTGGGCTGGAGGTAGCGCTGGGCTCAGCCACTCCCAGCTTTCACTCCAACCTCTGGCCTCACTCACTGTGTGATCGAAACAAAAGCTCCAACCTCTCTGAGCCTCAGAACATGGCAGTGCCTTCCATCCAAAGCCAAGTAGCACTGACGAAGAGCCTCTGGCACAGGCTGGAGCACAGCAGGCCTGCAGGCGAGGTCAGCCCCTCTGGACCAGAGCAGCCACTCTTCCCCAGGATGCATTCATCCACCCTCTCATTCATTTACTCACTCAACAAGCATGGCAAGAGCCCGGCCAGCGTGGCTCAGTGGTTGAGCATCAACCCATTAACCAGGAAGTCATGGTTCAATTTCTGGTCAGGGCACATACCCAGGTTGCAGGCTCAATTCCAGTGTGGGGCATGCAGGAGGCAGCCGATCAGTGATTCTCTCTCATCATCGATGTTTCTATCCGTCTCTCCCTCTCCCTTCCTCTCTCTGAAATAAAACAAAACAAAACAAAAAAAACAAAACAAAAAAACAGCCATGGCAAGAGACATGGTGGTTGGAGAGAACACAGGCTGATCCCAAAGGCCCTATGAGTCTCAGTTGCTAAGGAGTCCAGGTTCATTGTTACCCAGAGACCTTGGGGCAGGGATGAGCAGTGTCATCTCAGTACAGCAGGAGCCCCTACAGAGTGGACTTCCTATGACATACAGTGTCGTGGACCATGGTGAGACCTTAGAAAAACCACCCAGTGAAATCCAGGTGGAAAAAACGTGGCACAAGTAGCTGTTGCTTTTAAGTGTCCCTCCCTTTGTTTGATAAAGGGTCCCCAAGGGAGGCAAGGAGAGGTCACGCCCAGTGTGGCGAAGCCCAGTTCACAGCCTTTGGGCTGCGGTCTTGGGGAGAGAATATAAGCTTTTCTCATATATTGTCTTTTTACTTTGGATTCTCACATTCCTTAATCCATTTATAATGCATCTGTGAAAACAGGCTCATGTTCTACATGTCTTTGTCCTCCAGGCCTTGTCCAGGAGTGGCAGGTAGGGAGGTTTTAAGGATACTTCATGGTTGATTGGATGGATGGATGGTTGTATGAGTGTTTAAAGGGACATGATTCCTCCAGGCAGACTTTCCCCCTAACCCCCCCCCCCGAATGATCAAAAGCCCCGTGTCTTGTGATTGGCTTGGAGAGAAGATTAGAGGGTGGTGAGGACACTCCCCCTCCCCCGGTTGCTGCCCATTCTGTTTCAACCAGAGCCACAAGGATAATTATCCTCAAGATCATAGCTACTGATTGAACAGCCAAGGAGCCAAAGGCCTTAGGACTCATCCGGAGAGTGTGAAGAAATGGTCTCAGAAGCTTTGGGCTAAACTCTCTGAGGTCTCCTCTGTCCCTGCAGACAGACTGTTCCCTTCTTCCCCAGCCTCCAAGAGCAGCCTGAACACACTTCTATCATAAAACAACTGAGCATTGTCTTCTGTTTTTCCAAGTTGGCTGAGAACTCCTCAAAAGCAAGGATTCCCTTCTCCTCCTCCCCCACAAAAAAAAAGTTTATTTTTCTAGTACCTAGCATAGACCTTGGCGTGTGGTATAGGCTAAGTTAATATTGCATGGATCAACGAGTTGATAGTTAGATGGTTGAAGAGTAGATTCACGGATGATTTGCTTTGAGCATGCTGGATGAGTGGATGGATGGATGGATGGATGGATGAATGGATGGATGGATGGTTGATTTTAAAGGTGATGGGTGGTTGGATGGATGGATGGATGAATAGATGGTTGGTATTTTTTTATAATAAGCTATTGAATGCTTTGCTAGATGGGTTGTTGAATGATTTCTGGGTGATTGGATAGATTTGGATGGATGGATAGGTGACTGAATGGATGGATGGGTTGGTGGGTGGATGGATGGATGGATGGATGGATGGATGGATGGAAACATGTGTTCGTATTGACGACTAAAGTCAGCTTTTCACATGATACAGCAATCCTCCCTGCCGTGCTTCTGATAGTCCTCAATGCATGCATATTTACTTGCAGTAACTCAAAGGTATTTTTATTAACTAACAAGCAGAATTGTAAACTTTCCCAAATTCTGGGTATGGTAATGTAGTGTATATTAGTGGGTAAGGGCATAGGCTCTGAAAACAGACCTGGGTTTATATCTCAGCTGAACTAATTAAAGCAGTATGACCTTGAACAAATAAATCCCTTGGCCTTTCTAAGCTGTGGTTTCCACATTTGCAAAATGAAAATAATATCATCTTGTAGGGTTGTTATGAGGATTACATGAAATAATGAATGGCAAGGGCTGATCAGTGCTCAGTAAACTCTATTGCTATTATTATGGCACTGAACCAAATGCATCCTCCTGTAACTTCTTTTTTCCACCAAGAATGTGGTGTGCCATAGTGGTGTATATTTAATGACAAACAAGGCTAAATGGTCCCTCATCTCTTGGAGTTTATGTTCTAGTGGAATATTTAAACAATAAGTAAATGAATAAACGATTTCAGACAGTGCTAAATGCTATGCAGAAAACTGAAATAGGGTGAGGTGAAAGAGAGTCATGTGGCTGGGGGCGGGGTGAGGTGGCCTTTTTATTGATCTGTGAACTAATGACAGGAAGATGCAGCCATGTAAAGAGCTAAGGAAAGGGTGTTTAGTGGCAAGAATAGCCCGGGAAAAGGTGCTGAGGCAGACACCTCAAGTAAAGATAGAAAAGGGCCCGGGGGCGAGGTAAGTAGTAGGAGGGCCTGCCAGTCAAGGCACCGAGGTCTGCAGGAGGCAGACCACGTAGGCGTGGAGGCTGGGCCGTGCGACTTGGACATTAGCCATGTTAATCTCCTCCTGTCCTCTGGAACAACGTAGAAGGTGCCTTGTTCATTTGGCAGCCACTCAGCTTTCCAGTGGCAGCCGACAGGCTCCCAATCTCCTGACCTCCAGGCTACACACCCCCAGTTCTCGGCTTTCCCCGTTGACATTCTGGGACACATGCAGCTAATACCCTGACAATGTTCTGGTCCCATGAACCTCGAACCCACAAGAAATCAGGTTAGACTCTAAGGGAATCAGGCTGAAGAAAGCCGGGAGATCTCTAGCTGGAATTGTGATGAACTAAGCCAGTGGCTGTGTTTCTCCTTGAAACCTTGCCCCTGGTGTGTTTTCAGGGGAAAACAGCCTCTTTGAGCTGCATCTGGGATAAAAACAAAACAAAACAAAACAACGGGGACCATTTATCCAGGTGGGTCTGGTGTAGGATCCAGGCTTGCAAAGAAAACTAGGATGTGACTGACGGTGGCCCATCTGCAGCTGGCTGATCTAGGAGCTCCAGCGGACCCTTAGGCTCTCGCCCTCTCCCTCACTCGGCAGTGCTGCTTCTGGGTTGGTCCCTCTCCGGCAGCCTCCATGCGGGGACAAAAGCGCTCTTAGAATCTCCCAGTTTTGTGTGCACCAAAAAATGAACATCTCTTATCTAGTTGTCTCAACAGAAGTGTAGAATTCTGTGTTTGGGGCTAATTAGCTTGGTTGGGTCACATGCTCACCTCTGCACCATACAAACTATGGCCAGGGAGATGCAGTGTTTGAACTGGCCAGGCCAAAACTCTGTGAACGCCCCTGAACTTGATAACGGAGGGAGGTCCTCCTCATCCATTTGGACTGAGAGTGGAGGAGGGGGCGTGATGCCTCTCAAAATACTGGCTGAGACTTTTTGCTGTGCAAGAGGAATAAGTTCTAAAGATCTGTACAGCATCGTGCTTGTAATCAACAAGATTCTACAGAGCTCTTAAAATTTTGCTAAGAGGGTAGATCTGCTGTTATCTGTTCTCACCACCATTTTTTTGAATGGATGCTTTTAGGAGGAAACAGGAGAATAGACTTGGATGGGCAAAAGCAGCACAGGTATCTTACATTTTCCAGAGTTAACTTCTCCTCCTCTGTGGTTCAGAGATGCATCCCTTATGCCTCTTACCTCCTCCTGTTCGATAGTTTAATATGTGTACCTGTGTCTCCATCAGCTCCTTAAAGCTCCTTGGGGACGGAAATTGTGACTTAAGTACCTCAAGTTCCCCCACTCCTATTGCACCAGGAGAGCATAAGGGTCCAGGACATGCCTGGTTATGCTGAACCAGGTTTCAGGGCCCAGTGTGACTATGGTGCCCCGCCCCAGTCACCCAAGACGAAGCATCAGAGAACCTGCCCCCAACAGGAACTGCTGACCCTCACCCACCTCTGTGATCTTTCGGGTTTTCCTCAGGCAAAGCCAACAAGAACGTCCAGTGGGACGAGGACTCTGTGGAGTACATGCTGGCCAACCCGGTCCGGATCGCCTTCGTCCTGGTGGTGCACGGCCGCGCCTCCCGGCAGCTGCAGCGCATGTTCAAGGCCATCTACCACAAAGACCACTTCTACTACATCCACGTGGACAAGGTGAGCCCCCATCCAGTCGCCTCCTGCTGGCCTTTCTCTGGGGGTCCCTCTGCCCCTCTTCAAGCCAGCCTCCCTTTCAGGGAAGGCTAATAGGCTGAGCAGCTACCTCTCCTAGAAAATAAAAATGTGTGTGTGTGTGTGTGTGTGTGTGTGTGTGTGTGTGTGTGTGAGTGTGTGTGTGAGAGACAGTCTCTATAAATACTGGTTTCTTCCCTCTTTTCCTCACTGTCCCACTGCCCAGTACACTGCCTGCCGCTCTGTGAGGAGAGCTATCCCAGGAGTGAGCACACTTTTCCTATGAAGGGCCATATATAAAGATTTTAGGCTTGAAGGCCATACCTGCTCTGTTGCAGCTACTCAGCTCTGCTGTTATCGTGTGAAAGCAGCCATAAACAATACATAAATGAATGATGAACGTGTGTGGCGGTGTCCCAATAAAACTTTATTTATAAAACCCTGCAGCAGGCTTGCTGACCCCTGAACTATCTTGTCCCAGGGGTTTCTCTTTGCCTGGGATGTGACATGATTATGTCCTTTCTCAAGAGGCAAAGCATCTGCTTCTAGCAGGCCTGTGAGAGGGTGATGGAGACATCCCACTCCTCACAATACTCCTCAGGCTTCGATGCAGCCGTATTTCACAGCTTGCTATCCTCAGACCACATGCCTCAGTCTGTATAAAAATGCAGAGCTCCAGGCTCCTAGTGACCCGTAGGTCAGAGGATGGGGCTGGGGAATCTGCACTTAAAATAGCTAAAGTAAAATTTAAACAATAATAAATGTTCGAATAGCCATGGAGAAAGATGCCCCCAACCCGAATGGGCAAAGTTCAGAAACCCTGCCACCTAGAAGGGAAGGGACAGAGAGGGGGCAAGGGGCACGTCTGGGTGTTTTCTGGGCTGCTGAATGCCACCCCTTTCTCTCCTGGGAAAAAGCGCTCCAACTACCTGCACCGCCAAGTGCTCCAGTTCGCCCGGCAGTACAGCAATGTCCGCGTCACCCCCTGGCGGATGGCCACCATCTGGGGCGGCGCCAGCCTCCTGGCCACGTACCTGCAGAGCATGCGGGACCTGCTGGAGATGACCGACTGGCCCTGGGACTTCTTTATCAACCTCAGCGCAGCCGACTACCCCATCAGGTAAGGCGGCCCTGGGCCCCAGCAGCCTGCGCCGAGGTCCTGCTCCCTCCCTCACTCCCTGGTCTTAGCGTTTTGCCTCCTGTGCAGAGCAGTGTGTACGCTCATGCGCTGTCTTCACAGATCCCTCAGCATAGGATCCACACTGGGCCTGAGCATCATTTGCACATTCCCTCATTCATTCACTCATTCATTCATTCATTCAACAGATATTTGTTGTGTACACAGTTTTTCCCGCTCTCTTGGAGGAAAGTCAGGGAGACAAATAACAAAATAAGTCAAATGGTGCATGGGGAAAACAAAGCCAAGAGGACGCAGGGGAGGGTTGGAATTTTAACCAGCGTGACCAGGACTGTCCTCACCGGGAAGAGGAAAGAGGAGTGAGTCGCTCGGGCGGGGAAAGTGGTCCAGGAGCAGGGAACAGCAGGTGCTGAGCCCTGGGGTGGGAACACACCTGGCGTGTCGAAGGAACAGCGGGGCTCAGTGTGGCTGGAACAGACCAAGTGAGGCGTAGGGCAGTAAGAGACAGAAGAGCAGAGAGCAACTTGGGGCGAGATTGTAGAGATTCCAGAATTTGGCTGTCACGCAAGCAAGATGGGAACCGCCGGTATGTTCTGAGCAGAGGAGGACAAGGTGTGACATCAGAGTTAAACCAGGAGGGGCAGGGAGGAGGAAGGGAGGTTCGGTGCGACACTTCAGGTACAACCACAGACGTGTGGGTGTCTTTGGGCTACCAAGGACCATGGGTATCTTGGATTTTATGCTTTGGCTCCTATCAAACTTGAACAAACAAATTGATTGTCTACATTTTTAAATTGGGAAATTTCACGTGAAACTACAGATTTTGAGCTTCTCTCGGTCTTCCCACTCAGCCTGCCCCCTGCTTGGCCACAGCTGTGTGGGGCAGATAGAGCAGCCCACCGACTGCAGCCCCGAGGTGGTGGAGATGCCACAAGGAAGGTCCCTGTGCACAGTGATCTGCTCCGTAAAATAGACCATAAGCAAAGAAAACCCTTCCAGAGAGATTACAAAGGAAAAAGGCAGAAAATGAGGTCTATTTCTTTTTTAAAAAAATATATTTCTTTTATTGATTTCAGAGAGGCAGGGAGAGGGAGAGAGAGAGAGAACATCAATGATGAGAGAGAATCATTGATCGGCTGCCTCCTGCACGACCCCCACTGGGGATCAAACCCGCAACTCGGGCATGTGCCCTTGGCCGGAATCGAACCTGGGACCCTTCAGTCTGCAGGCCGACACTCTATCCACGGAGCCAAACCAGCTAGGGCTGAAGTCTATTTCCTATTAAGACAGCAGCTCTTTGCTCGGCTGTGTCTTCCATCCTGATTTATTGAGGAGGCTGAGAGGCAGAAATGAGTGGACGGGGAGGGAGACAGTGTGTGAAGCAGAGGGTCTTCCTCCTTTTGATGCCATGAGGGCACCGAACAACATTCCCAGAAATGAAGGGATCTTTAAAGAACTCACACACGCTTTTATCAGGGCAATTTTCAAACGTGCACAAGAGTGCCGAGACTAATATAACGAGCCCCTACTTATACATCGCCCGGTTTCAACTGTAATCAGTTCGTGACAGTCTGGTAATGTCTGTGCTCATGTCTCCCTCCCCCCACCCCCTACCCCCACCCCCGTGAACCATTTCCAAGGCATCTTCAAATCGTATCTATAAACATTTCAGTATACATCTCTCTTTGAACATAACATCAATATGATTATCACATCCAAAATATTCAACAGTCATTCCTAAGTCATTAAATATCGAGGCCACATATGCCCAGGAGTTTGGGTTTTGAGTGAGGCTCTAGATGAGACACAGGCGTGGAAGGAAGGCCTCTATTTAAAGTGACCACCTTTAGTTCTGGGCTTGGAGGCATCCCATCGTCTGCCAGGGGACCCTGGACTCTGGAGGAGATCTGGGGGAGGCACAGTCTTTGCTCAGTTTAGGCAAAATGCACCTGACACTCTTGACCCTGAGAAAAATAATGGGGGTTATTTTCTTTTGTTTGTAGGATAGCAGAATTTAAAAAAAAAAAAAAGATGATTTTAAAACATCACTGGCAGGTTTTTGCTTACTTACTTATTCATTCAAACATTCATTCCACTAAGATTTATTAAGCAACTACCGTGCTAGACATCAGTTGGGCATTTAGTGAATAAAAGCCACACAGCCCCTACCTGGTGGTACCCTAGAAGGAATCAGATAATCATGTAAGAGAGGCGTCATGCAAGGTGTGACAGGGCCATCAAGAGGAAGCAGCAGATGGTCTGAGCGCAAGAGGGGAAAAATCAGGACGTAGGACAGGCCTCTGAATGTGCAGTTTTGAGTTGAGACCTGGGGATAAGAAGGGATTGTCAGCCCTGACCAGGTGGCTCAGTTGGTTAGAGCATTGTCCCTTACACCAAAGGGCTTCAGGTTCGATTCCTGGTTGGGGCGAATGCAGGAGACAACCCATTGATGTTTCTCTCTCGTGCTCTTTCTCCCTTCCCCTCTGTCCAAACTCAATAAACATATCCTCAGGTGAGGATTAAAAAAAAAAGAAGAAGAAGATTGTCAAGCAAATGAGAAAGAAAGATCATTCTAGACTAGGATTTCCCAACCTGAGCACTATTGGCATAATGGGCTGGAGCATTCCATGCTGAGGGGCTGTCCTGGGCACTGTAGGGTGTTTAGCAGCATCCCTGGCCTCCACCCACCAGATGCTGGTGGTGCTCCCCACCCCCAGGCACTGTGACAACCACAAATTTCTCCAGTTGCTGTTTCCCCAGGGGCAAAACCACTCTCCAGTTCCTGAGAGAAAGGACAGCCTGGATAAGACTTGGGTCAGCGGTGAACTAGATGCATTAGAAAAATTGAAACAGAGTGTAATAAAAGAACGAGGAGAGGTGAGTGAGAGAGGGACAGGGCAAGATGAGTTAGAACAGTGGTCGGCAAACCGCGGCTCGCGAGCCACATGCGGCTCTTTGGCCCCTTGAGTGTTCTAACGCCACTTCTTCAAAATAGACTCGCCCAAGCCGAAAACCGACTTCTGTGCATGGGCCACGAAGTTTCAATCGCACTCTACGTGCGTGCCCGCACGTGGTATTTTGTGGAAGAGCCACACTCAAGGGGCCAAAGAGCCGCGGTTTGCCGACCACTGAGTTAGAACATTCTCCTCCATCTTCCAAGGAAGGACTGAGTTCTGAAATATCCTAACCTGTGTAGCAGCTGATGTGGGAGGTGCTTCCTTCAGCCCTCAAAGCAAACCTGTTTTACTGAAGGGCAAGCTGAGGCCCAAGGTCATATACAGAATACATGGCAGGCTGGGGATTAGAACCAGTGCTGTCTGGCCCTAAGGTTGGTATTCTTTCTGCTTGAAGCTGGTCCCTGGGGAAGTCAGCTGGCAGAGTGGCGGGATGGCCCCAGGCCGCCTAGAGAGCATAGCCACTCCTCAAACTCCAGGCTGGGCAGGGATGTGATTGCACCACCTGGCAGCAGGAAATCTCATGAGTAAAGGTCACCTATTGTCCCTGAGTCTGACTAGGTAGGATCAAGATTCCCACACTCTCTTCCTGGCCTCCCAGGGAGGCCCCAGAGGTCATTTCGGCCTAGGTCAGGTGGCGGAACTCAGCCAGAGACCTCTTGAGATCAGTTAGGTGTGGCCAGGCCCCTGGCCCTTCCCAGGAGACTCATGCCAGGTCTGGAGACTGCCCCCTAGAGGCTTTGTGTTGACTTGCAAGTTGAAGCTGTAACCAACCATGACCACTTAACCAAGTCTGCTCTGCCCGGATATCGGAATTTCTAGCATTTCAGCATCCAAGAGGATGAGTGCTCCGACTCTCGGCAGGTGGCCAAGGTTTGAGTCTGAGTTTTGCCACTTCACTGGCAGAACTAAAACCATCAGAGGTAAATTCAATCTTTGTGAGATCAGGTTGTAGCAATGCAACCAGCAGAGTGTGGAGCACTTAGAAAGCGCCCAGTCAATGTCCACAGTCAATTCCGTTGTGTGTAAGGCTGAGCCTCATATCTGAGGGGCCCAGAAATCCTTCCTTAGACCGTGTGCCCCACCTATTTGGGGGTTCGGGGAAGAGAGTCATCATATTTCTAGCTTTTTAGCTTCACGCTCTGGGTCTTTGCATCTCTGTCGCTCTGTCTTTCTCTGCTCTCATTTCCATGCCCTCCCCCCCCCCCCCCCCCCCCCCCCGGTTCTTCTGTCCACTGTGCTTTGCCAGCCTGGTGGCCAGAGGCATGTCATGCATCAGGCACGGCTGCTTCCTCTTGCTGTTGTTTTCACAAAGTTGCCCCACACAAAAACATATGAATTTTGCAGACGAATGGTTTTATCCTGGGCAACTCTGATAGGCCTTCACTTCCCATCTGCCACTCCATCTGTAGCTTCCCAAACCACGACTTCTTCCATCCCAGGAAGGGTGAGCAAACTTAGGAGCTTTCTCCAAAGGTGGGAGTGCCCCAAAAGCTTCTGATGGCTCTGAGAACGTGGGAGTAGTCAAGGGCAGAGCCTGCTCGCCGTGGCTGCTCCGAGCTGTTTGTGATTTGATGCAGCCTCCCCATGTCCGCTGCCCAGCTCTGCCTGGGGGACCAGACTTCTTTTAGGGGGTGAACACTCGCTGGCCACCAGCCTGTGTAGGCCCCAGATGCAGCCTAGCTACAGACTCTATGCCACCACCGGCTCAGCAAAGGCTGCTGTAGCTTTCTGCATCTCTGCTTGTCTGCCTGAGAAACAGCACGATCTCAGTGCCTATTTCATAGGGAGGTTAGGACGATGAAAGGAAATGTTGCACGTCAAGGGCTTAACACGGTGCCTGACATATAGAAAGTGCTTGGTAGACTCAGGCTGTTACTAGTGTGGCGCTGGGATAGTGTGGGCACCACAGGCTGGGCTCACTCATCCACTGAATTGCTTTTGGATTTCCGTTCGTTGTGAAAAGACGGATGAAATATTTCTTGAGTTCACATCCCTTTCAACAGTGGGAAAAGCAGTGTTAGACTGTAAAGGCCAGTGTTTCAAGGGAAGGCAGGACAGAAGCACCTCATTTGTGAACGTGCAGACTATTCCTGCATTTGGAACATGCAAGCTAAGTGCGTTCAGGAATTCGGGTCCTCCGCTCTGGGGCTCACCAGGCCGCCCGGCCCATGCGGGCTGCGGTTGGAGCCGGTGCTGTATCCGGTGCATGGATGAAACAGGATATTTTCAAACACGGAGACCCTGTGAGGTCTTGAATCATCAGAGGACATGCTTTTATTCAATATATTCTACTCAGTAAGGCAGGAAATGGCTCTGGCATGCGTTAGTTACATGGGCCACAGGAAGGCATGAAACCAGAAGCGGTCTGCACTGTTGCTTAGTTGAGGCCAGTGGTAACACTGTCCACCTTCACCAGGCCCTGTGTCTTGGGGCTAAATCCAGTACAAAGGGAGGAGGGCTCAGTGTGTCCTTGGCCCCTCCAGGCCTCACATGCTATTTGTGGTATATGTGCATGTGTATGTGTGTGTGTGTGTGTGTATGAGAGAGAGAGAGAGAGAGAGAGAGAGAGAGAGAGAGCGCATATGGCAGGGGAAATAGTATTTAAATTTTCAGCTAAACCCAGGGCCTACTATTTCTAACCCACCTGGGCCCACCATGTGGACATTTACGTTACACTTGACTGTGGACCTAAACCACTGTCTGTAGATACCACCCAGCCCAGAGCTCAGAGCGGTTCTGTGGAGCCTCGCCAGGAAGCGCCAGCTCATAGACAGGAAGCAGGTGGCTGAGCTTTCCCGCGTTGCTCCAGAGACCAGCGTTTGCGTGGGACTGATCAGGCGAGGCTCACCCGCATCCAGCAAACATTTGCTTTGTACCTACTATGTACTAGACCTGCCACAGAGGCCTTTAACACATGTTTTGTCTTAAATTTCATTTCCCAAACAAAACTTCTGTGTAAGAAAGTGTAAAGAGGTTAGTGTTGAAACAGAACTTCCAAGAAACTTGGCAAGAAAGCCAAACTTTTGATAATATTTAACATGTTACCCTAGGATTGGAAATTAAATTACCTGGTACGGATACTCAGATGTCAGCCTCTCCCTTACTTTGCATTCCTTTAGTTGGCTCAGGGTTTCTTGAGTGGGTCACGAATTCCTTTGTCAATAGCTAACTATATATAGCAAGTGCATATATAGCACTTAATACCCCCCTGGCATTTTTCTAAATATTTTACATAGTCCTCACAGGAACCCCATGAAGTATACTTTTGGTATCCCCATTTTTCAGATGGGGAAACTAAGGCACAAAGATGTTAAGAAACCTGACCACAAGGATGTAGCCAGTAAGTGACAGAACCAGGATCTTTTTTAAAAATTGAGGTAAAATTCACTGACCATAAAATTAACCAATGGTTTGATCCGGTGGCCTTTAGTACATGCTCAATGGTGTGCAACCATCACCTCCATCTGGTTCCTAATCACTTCATCTCCCCACTAGGAAGCCCTGTACCCATGAAGCAGTCACTCGCCATTCACATCCCCCACTCATCTCCCCCACCAGCGCCTGTCAGCCACTAGTCTGTCTCTCTGGGTTTGCTTATGTTGGATATTTCATATGAATGGAATCATACAGGATGTGACATTTTGTGACAGACTTCTTTCACTTGGAACTGTTTTCATGGTTATTCACGTTGTAGCATGTATCGGTACTTCATTCCTTTTCATGGCCAAATGCTATTCCATTGTGTTGATATACCACCGTTTGTTTAACCTTCCATGAACTGATAGGCCTGGATTTCTTAAGAGCCCCCCCAAAAAAAACTCTGTCTCTTGGCTAGCTTGGATGGTGCCATGTGCCCTGAGTCAGGGACCTCATCTGGTTAAAGAAGTTGTGTCTGCATCACGTGGGATTCTATACAGCATGGTGCTTGAGCCCCGATGATGCTGGGGCTAGGGTGGGGGGTGACATACCCAGAAGAGGCTGTGACCTTTCCCATTCAGCCTGCTCCTCCTCTGCCTACCTCTTGCCATGATTTCAGTTAGTAGAGACAGATTTGGGGTTGAAGATGGAAAGATGGAAGATAAGGTTGAGGTGTAAGCTTCCCCTTTCCTCCTCTTTCTTCCTTCACCATCCAAGCCCCTCTGAAGGCGGCCCAGGGGTGTGTTGGGTAGGAAAGAGCTCAGGCCCCTGGTGAGCCAGCTGAAGACCATGCTCTACTTCCACAGATGAGTTCAGGGGATGGGGCTCCTCCTGACTCCATTCGTTCACTAGGTACCGGGCATTCAACGGTGAGGGAAAGCACAGCCAGTCCTTGCCCTCCTCATCATGGTCAAGTGCGCAGACTCAGGCCAGACCACCTGGGGTCAATCCCAGCTCTTCTGTGTACTCGCCGTCTAAACTTGGACTTGAGAAAAATCACTTAATGTCTTGGTACCTTGGTTCCCTCATCTGTAAAACGGAGATAGCACAGTATCACCCATATGGTTGCTCGAGGGTGACACGAGTTAACGTATGTAAGGTGCTCAGCCCTCAGTAAGCACTTGTCTATGTGACAGCCACTGTTATGAATGGGGGGAGACTGACATTAATCAGAATGGTCACAGGAGTGAACATATCATTACAAAGTGAGGCTAGTGGTCTAAAGGAAAGGAAGGAGGGGTCTAAGAGCACTTTGCAAGTGAGACTTCCTTAGCCTGGGGCCTGGAACGGCCTCCTTCAGGAGGCAGCAGGGGAACTGAGATGAGTAAGAGGGGTAGGAGTTCGCTAGCAGAAGTGTGAGGGGTCCCAGGAGAGTGTTCCAGGAAAGGGGGTGGCGTGGCCAAGGGCCCCGTGGCAAGACAGCCCTTCACATGTATGAGGAGCTGAAAAAAGGCTAACGTGGCTGCAACTCAAAGAGCAAGGGGTTCCTGACTAGCAGTGAGCTAGGTCGAGGCCAGCCCCTCGGGGACTTTAGGTTACCTGTTGGTGGTTGAAGCCGTAGCCCGTGAGCAGTGTGGTTTTAGCGGGCAGTACTCCCATTTGCAGTTTGGAGGGATCATGTTGGCTGCCCTGGGAGGGGTCTCCAGTGGGGAGGCCAGTGAGGAAGGGGATGCTTGCTGACCCCAGAATTATGCCTAGAGAGCCCCCTCTCCTCTCCAACCTCCTGGCAAAGGCAGGTGTCCTGGAGCCACCATGAGCTTCCTGAGTCCAAGCAGAGCAGATGGTTAGCCTTTCAGTCACACAGAGCCAGGCAGCCACCTTCTGTTTGGGGACCAGGACCCCACACCTACATGAAGCAGCCTCATCCAGGAGACTGGCAGAGCAGGGCTGATGCACAGAACCCAGAGAGCCAAGACCACCCAGTGACCTGGGGTAAGAGTTTGGGGAACAGGTCAGGAGCACTGAGCAGGGAGGCAGAAGAGGACAGCCTGGGGGTTCGGGGAGGGACTGTGAAAGCCTGTGCATTCACACTCTTCTTTGTCCTTTTGTTTTTAATTGTGGGAAAATACACATAACAAACTTTAGCATCTTAACTATTTATGTGTACAGTTCAGTAATGCGAAGTGCATTCACACTGTTGTGTAACCTATCTCCAGGGCTCTTCATCTTGGAAAACTGAAACTCTACCCATCAAACAAGCCCCATGCCCCGCCCCCACCCCCTGGCAACCGCGGTTCTACTTCCTGTCTCGTTGACTTTGACTACTCTAGGTTCCTCATTAAGTGGAATCACATAGTATTTGTCTCTTTGAGCCTGGCTTGTTTCGCTTAGCATGATGTCCTCCATGTCGTAGAACGTCAGGAATTCCTCCCTTTTTAAGCCCGAATACTATTCCTTTGTAGGACTAGGCCACCTTTGCTCCGTGTTCACCCATCATCAGTGGATACTTGGGTTGCTTCCACGTCTTGGCTACGTGGATAATGCTGCTGTGAGCATGTGGATGCAGATATCTCCTCGCCTCTCTGCTCTCAGTCCTCTGGGCTGTATACCCAGAAGTAGAATTGCTGGCTCACACTGTAATTCTTTGTGGGGTTTCTTTGGTGGACTCTCCAGACTGTTTTCCACAGCACTGCACCACCCCTTCACATTCCCACCAGCAGTGCCCAGGGTTCCATCATCCGCACATCCTCACCAGCGCTTGTTATTTTCACGTGTTTGTGACAGTAGCCCTCCTAACGGGTGTGAGGTGCTTGCTCTTTTTAAGGAGCATAAACTCCTGAAACAACGGAGCTTTCTCTCCACAGAACCGTTAGGGTAGCTACAGGGAATTGTCTCCCCACAGGACCAGGCTCTCAAAGGATTCCTCTGAAACTTCTCTTCCACTCACATCAGCCCCTCCTCATTGCCCTTCGCTGAGAAGGACACTCTGTTAGCCTGTTCACTGGTGCTGGAAGCCTGTGTGCCCTCCACCTCCCCAACCCACCAGGACCTGCGCATTCTAATTCTACCCCTGACTTCTTTCTCATGTACACCCCCCCCCCTGGGACCCTCTCCATCTCTGCCCAAGCCAGACCTCATTACTTCACTCGGGGGCCCTCGGAGCCCCCCGGGAGGACAGAGCTGAGCAGGAGGAAGCAGGGGAACTGAGATGAGTAAGAGGGGTAGGAGTTTCTGGTGGTTGCCCTCAATCCTGGTGTTCCTTGACTTGTAGATGCATCACTCCAATCTCCCACCATCTTCCTTTATCCCCTCTTTCTTATGTCTGCCTCTCCTGACACGACCCTGAAAACAGACTCGAGCTTCTCCCCAGCCATTTGGGAAAGCATTGGCCCCAGCCCTGCTGGGAGCAGCTTGCAGCCTGTAATCATTTATTTACTCAAGCAGGTGTGCTGTTCACTTGCTGAGTGTTTGTTGAGCACAGGCCGAGGGCCAGGCACTGGGCTGGGTACTGGGAGATGCAGCAGGGAAAGACCTGCTCATTCACTGAGGGAGCTCACCGTCCGAGGGAGAAATGGAGGCCATATTCATAAAATCATGCCAGGGTGCCACAGTGGAGAATAAGAAGGGGTTCTACTCTAAGGAGTGTGGTCAGGGGAGAGAAGATGCCTTTAAGAGAGGGATATTTAAGCCAAGACCTGAAATGGGGCTCACTATGAAAAAAAAGGGGTGGAGGTACTAGGCAAAGGGGAACAGCATGTGCAAGGTCCCTGAGGCAGGACAGAGCCCAGCACATTCCAGGAGCTAAAGAGAAGGGAGGTCAGGTGGGGCAGAGCGATGGAGGCGAGGAGTGGGGAAGATGAATTTGGTGAAGGACATTAGGGGACTGACCAGCCCTACGACTCATCTTCTGCCCACCAGACTCCTCTCTCAGTGCCCTTAGCCTCTGCCTTAGTTTCCTGCGGCTGCAGGAGAGCGTGACCACTGGCTTAAAACCACAGCAATGTAGTCTCTTACAGCTCTGAAGCTGAAGTCTGAGATCAAGGTGTTGGCAGGGCTGTGCTCCCTCTGAAGGTTCTGGAGAGATCCTTCCTTGCCTCTTCCTAGTTTCTGGTGGTTGCCCTCAATCCTGGTGTTCCTTGACTTGTAGATGCATCACTCCAATCTCCCTCCATCTTCCTTTGGCCCCTCTTGCTTATGTCTGCCTCTCCTGACACGACCTTCTTATAAGAACAGCAGTCGTTGGATTTAGGGCTCACCCTAATCCAGCAGGACCCCATCTTAACTAATTGCATCCACAAAGTTCCTGTTTCCCCAAAAGGTACCTTCTGAGGTTCCAGGAGGATGTGAATTTGGGGAGGGGGGATCCCCTTCAACCCAATACAGCCTGCCGTCTCCCTTGAGTGCAAGACACACTTAGGAGGCGTGGTGCTGTCCTAGGTCCCCAGCCGTGTCTGGAGGGGGTGGGAGCCCCCTCTGAAGGCCGTTCTTGCAAAGACACCAGCCTCTGGCCTCATGCTGGGGTGGCGCTGGCGCTCTCCCGTGCCTCCATTCAGCCGTCACTTCCTGAGCACCTACCATCGCTCGTCTCCGGAGGCAGAGCAGGCAGCCAGGCAGACAGGGTCCCCGCCGTGGGAGCACAGCACCCTGAGAAAGGCAGGGCTCCCCTCGATTCTTGGAAGCTTCCTTTAAAACATCAGAACTCCACTGCAGACCAGTTGAATATAAACTCCTTGTGGGAGACAAGAATCTATTTGTATTTTTTAAAGCTTTCCAGGTGACTGGAATATAGTTGGGGTTGAAAACCACTGGCCTGGGGGAGACACAGACATTCGTCACTTTAATTACAGTAATAAATCCCAAGGGGAATGCTACGATGGAAATGTACTTCAGTACTAAACAGGAAGTCAAAGCTGTGGCCCCAACACCAGGTCTTTGGGTGTGGCCCTCTCCCTTGATGGCCACATTCTCAGCATCCAACCACTTTTATTCTTTCCCGAGACCCCAAAACCCTGGTGTGACACCGTCTAAGGAAAGCTCCACCCAGAGAATGTTCGAGTCGGAGAGGGTGTATCCGCTCAGGCTGTTGTTCATGAGGAACTGGGGGAAAATGCCAGTAATTATTCCATTAACAGTTATGTTTGCATCTCGTAGCAAAATAGTCATTTCCTCAGCCCTGTTATTTTTCAGCCTGACGTGCGCACTCCTGCCCTTGTGGGAACACAGGTGGCCCCCTCTGGCCGGCTGCGCTTTGTCTCCTGAGCCGTCTGAGGGTGGTCCGCTCTCCAGGCCTCGTGGAGGGGAGGGCTGACCCAGAGTGTCCCCGGACAAGCCACGTGGGGCTGGCGTTCGTGCAGTCCTCACAGGACTGGGTTGAGAAGCACCCCGGTACCTCGGAAAGCCAGGAGCGGTCCTACCGGTTTAGAACACTGTCTTGGCTAACGGAGATAAGGAAGGACGTTTCTGGAAGGATGGGGGCGTTCACGTAATCAGTGCAAAAGGTGGCAGAACAAAAGGCAGGAATGACGTGTCTGTTTCACCCACGAGATGCCACCGTGTGGCTTAAGTACATCGCGGCCGAGTTGTCTGTTTGCCTGTCATTTTCATGCTTTCACTGCTGAGAAAAAAAAAAAAATTGAAGTTCTGGGGAAAAGAATTCGGTGCTTTTATCTTGAGTCCTATGTCCATCCTTAGGCCAACAGAGAGTAGAGTGTGTTGGTCATTCATTCATTCATTCACCACCTTGAGAGCCTACTGGGCGCTGGGTGATGCTGCAGACCAGAGCTGTCCCACAGAGCTGACTGTGGCGACAGGAATGTTCCAAAACCGCCATTCAGTGCAGGAGCCGCCCGCACCATGTGGCTCTGGGGAGCTTGAAACATGCTTTGTGGGACAGAGGCACTACATTTTAAAGTCAATTTGATTTTTAAAAATACATTTTTATTGATTTCAGAGAGGAAGGGAGAAACATCAATGATGAGAGAGAATCATTGATGGGCTACCTCCTGCACGCCCCCTGCTGGGGATCAAGCTCACAATCCAGGCATGTGCCCTGACCTGGAATCTAACTGCGACCATTGAGCCACGCCGGCCTGGCAAAGTCGAGTTGATTTTAATTTAAACATAAACAAATAGCATATGAAGCAGCGCAGATCTTGGTGCTGAAGATGGAGTAGTGAACAAAACCGATTGAAAACTCCTGTCCTCGTGGGCCTTACCTTTGTGTCGTGGGGCAGAAATGCTTCCACTGGAGAGTTACACTGCTGTTAAGGTAATAGGAGAGCGTGGATACTGCCAGTTTAGAAACAAATGTCTCCATCCTCTACCAGTTGGAGGGTCTCACCAGAGCCCAGACTGGCCATGCATTGTATTTTGTAGGTATTTTTTCCTAACTGCCTCCTCCTAGTTCCCCTTCCTCTCAGCAGCTGCTAGCTGTGTATCTGTGGATGAACATTTCCAACGCTGGGCATCTTCCTACCCAGTGCATTGAACATATTTGCTTCTCTGGAGAGCAAATTCTTCATTTATGGGGCTTGTCCCCAGTGGCCAAGAGCCACTGGGTGCTCTAAGTGCATCCTGGGAATTTAGGTGTGAGCCAGGGTGGTCCACAGTGTGGGTGATGGGATTGTAGAGTCTGTCATTCTTCCCCTGCCCCCCCCCCTTCACATCTCACTCCCTGGGAAGAGTGCTCTCAAGGGCAATCTGGAAGGACCCCATGCTTTTAAAGGTCAAGTGGGATAAGGGAGGGGTGTTTCTACCCCTTTTCATTGATGACAGCAGAAACCTGGATAAGCACGAGGCCTCATAGACAGGGTTAAGGTCCAGCCATGGGGTGGGTAGATGGGAACTATAGATTTTTAAATTATTATGTTCATTTCCTTCCTCCCCTTGTTGCCACCCTGAGTCATTGCCCAGCATGGAGAGTGGCCAGTAGAGGATTCTCCAAGTAGATGCCTGGGGAAGCCCTTCAAGATCTTCCCTGTTCCAGGAGCTAATGTCAGCTAGCATTTTGTGAGTTCCTGCCACTGGGGGGTCCTGGCCAAGAGATTTCCATGTGTCATCAGATGTCACCACACCCCCACAAAATAGATACTGTCACCACATCCCATTTTACAGATGAAGAGACTGAGGCTGAAGGAAGTTCAGGAGTTTACCCGGTGTCTCACAGCTGGTGGGATCAGAGCCAGGACTCAAACCCATGCTTTTTTCATCCCTGGGAAAAACAAAAGGAGGCCTGAGCTCCTCACCGATAGGTCATACTGTTCCCATTGGGCAGGTCTGGACTAAAGCTCCCCCGCTCATTCTTCTCCGGTCTAAGTCCTCGTCCGCTTCATCGGGATGAGGACTCAGGAGGGAGAAATGACCGTAACCGGGCGTGCACATCAGAACTGGAATCCAGGATCACCAGCACTCGGCCAGCTGCTGAGCTGTCACGTTCTGCTTCAGTCCTGCCATGCTCAGTCCTCACAGTGCCCCCAGGGGTGGTGTGGAGATGGGCACTGAGATGCCATGGGTTTGAATGACTCGCCCAAGGTCACAGAGCTTGGTAGGTCAAGGCAGGATTTGAACACAGGCCCAATTGACTATCAAATGCAGTGTGATTTCTGCTCTGCCCAGCTGCCTCACTGGCGAGGTGGGCCAGAGTGTTGCATAAGCAGTTGACCCCAGGGGGGAGAAAACCAATCACACAAGAGCACAAACCCCACCCCGTGGCCACCATAGCCTGCATGGTCCCATCACCAGATGGGCTCTCTCTGGCTGGTGAGAGATCGAGGCTTGACAAATTGTGTTTGCTCTAAGCCCGGAAGGAGGAACCAGCTGCCTGCATTAGCTGGAAGAGCCCGGCCTTCCGATTCCTTGGTAATCCTGTTTCTTCTTGATCCAAGACTTTCTAGACCCCTCCCCAACTGCCTGAGGGTGGTGCCTGATGAAATTCTCACTCATTTAAATGTTAGTCTCAAGCAAGCAGAATTAGGAAGGAATGGCTGCTGTCCCCCCCAAATGTGCACGATTGTTCCACAGCTGGCATTTTCTACATCATCACTCACTCCACCAGCACACGCGAAAGGCCATGTGCTGTCAGCTGACCTGGATTTTAATCCTGTCTCCATCCCCTACTATCTGTGTGATCTCAAGACAAGTGAATTCAGTCTTTCTGAGTCTTGGTTTTCTCACCTGTAAGAGGGAGATGATAATGTTACCTGTCAGGGAGCCACGCAGGGAACAGCAGGGAGGTGGGAACCCAAGCTCTGCCTTACTCCCAGCTCCATGAGCTGTCTGGTAAACGGTTGGGTTAGAGCACCGTGGCTCATGACTGGCACCTGCGTGCAACCTCACACCTAGACATTGGAACTGGGGTGCTGAGTTGTGCGAGGAACAGAGAGAAGAGAGAGATGGCCAGGGAGACCTTAGCTTACTGCATCCACCCAGTTGCATGAACCAAAGAGGCTGGAGAGAAAAGTGGAGGCCTGATATGGGAAGCCAGGCCAAGCCCCCCTCCCCACAGCGCCATCATCAGGTCACGATGAAGATGAGAGATACTGAAACTCAGGGCCTAATAGAGAGCTGGGCATTTATTATAAGTACTCATGAAATGGTTCCCCACCCTCTTTCTGCCTAGATGTGTCTGGGTTCCGCTCTTGTAATTCATCTCATGAGTCCACCACAGCTTGCACTGTCAGCTTGGGAAGACAGAGCACTTTTCAGCTAAAGCAATGACCATGTTGCCTCTAATGAAATAGCTTTAGGACCTCTTGTTGTTACTATGGTCTCTAAAAATCCTGCATTATCATTATAGATAAAAACATGGTCTGGCCTTCTCTGTGGCCACTGTGATTATTCTCAACCTCTTCTCTCCTATATTTCATATCTCTATACTCTGTATCTTTTACTAAATTGGAAATGGAGAGAGAGAGAGAATGAGAGAGAAATGGAGCATGCCTTTGAGGAAATTCAGTTGTAGGAGAGTCAAGAAGACGGTCGTCTTCAGTTGAGCCAAGTTTGGGCCCATGTGTAGTTGAGCTGTCCCAGCCCTTCCCTCCCCTCCTGTTGCGAGGCTGTTTGAAGAAAGCCTTGGTGTTGATCAGCCTTCTTGGCCACCATGGGCTAAAGCAACACTGTCCTTCTCACATCCACTCTCTCTTGAATCAATGCGACCACAACCTCCCTAAAGTTTCAAGTTGGAAACTTCCTTCAAAGTTCTGCCTGTAGATCTCATCAACCTCACCACCCTAACCCACCCTCAGGCTCAAGCCGTGGGCCTCTGGCCAGCCTGTGGCCACTTCGAGCCCTCCTGGCGGTGTCAGAACTTGGCTCGAACACCTGGACGGGTCAGCAATCTCTAGCCTTGGCCCAGGGCCCATAACACCCCTTAAACAGAACGTGGAGAATGGCAAAGAGGAAGCTGTCGATGGTGGCAGCCAGTTTTCTCAGGGGCACAAGAGCACAGGCTGGGGACCCCACAGCATGACCACCTCTCATGTGGAGGTGTCTCCAGAGCTGCCACCTGCCTCCTGTGTCCTTTCCTCCTCCAGAGAAGGGTTCTCCTGGGTGCAGTTTAATTGTGTTCATCAGTCTGCATTCGTCGGCAGACACACCCAGGGGCACAAACATCGCCACCCCTTTCTCAACGCAATTGCACTCTTTGGAATGCTGGAATGTGGTTTAAGACCAGGCAGTTTTTGATTACAGAGTCAATCTTTGTGTAAAAGTTTGCCGCCTCGGGGAAGTTTCTAACAGGTTACTTTAAACAATGCTATCTCTGGACACATACAGCTAAATAGTCCCATTAATCCAGATTGCTTTGCTAGGATGCTGTGGAACCGTTCAGCAACCAGGGCAGTGTCCAAAAGGGCTCCGCTGAGAGCGATGGCCACAGTACCCAGTGGGGTGCATCTGCCACCTCCATTCTCCCAGCCCTGAGCGTGTGCAGGGTGCTGTGCTAATTGCTTCCACAGTTTCATTTAATTTCTCAGCCACCTGGTGAGAGAGGACCTTCATCACCCCCAAGCTAGAGAGAAGGGATATGAGGAATTTTCCCAAAGTTGCTCACCTACTGAGAGGTGGAGCTCAGACAACCCCACCCGTGTCCTTCACCACAAGCCAGGCTTCCCAAGTCTGACCAAGGGACCAGCTGCAGTGGGCAGCGATTTAAAGTGGCACGCAGACGAGTTTCTGAAAATGTCAATATTTATCAACATGAACACATAAGGAGAAACTTACATACCCCAGGTTTCTGAAGCTGACGTTTTCTTTAAAGAATAGTTTATCTAAATGTTGACAAAGCAATAATACAAGTGGTTGGTGGCTCTTCAGTCATTCAACAAATATCCATTAAGTGCTTACTATGTGCCAGGCGCTTTTCTGGATGCTGGGATACAGCAGTAAAGAAAGCATCTTACTGCCAAGGGAAAGGGACATTAGATAGTGAAGGAATAATATACCCAGTTGAGACGTGTCCTAGGAAAAATACGGCATGGGAGGAGGAGGGTAGGCCAGGAAGATGTTTTGGGAAAAGTTGTGAGGAATGTGTATGGATGACCAAAAAGAGAGAAACATTATAATGGCAGGGGCCGGCAAACCTTTTTATAAAGGGCCAGATAGTAAATAGTTTAGGGCTTGCGGGATTTATGGTCTCTATCACAACAGAGCAATTCTACCACCTTAGGAAGAGGCAGCCACAGACAATGTGCACAAGGGTGGGCATGACTCCATTCCAACAAAACTGTACTTACAAACACAAGTGGTGGGTGGTGGTTTGCAGGCCCCTGCACTAGACCACTCAGCCAGATCTCCCACCTTCCAGATAATGGCTTTGCCCAGATCACCCCTTGCCGACTCATTCCCCATTCACCCACCCACCTTCCCACACATGACCTTTCCTACATTATCTGTCAGGAGTCTGTCACCCTAGATGCCAGCTTGTGATGCTTCCGATTTCAGGACCCTGGAGAGAGAAGGAGTGGTAGATTCCCAAAGCCTTCTGGTCAATCTCTCCTGGACCTTGGCTTGGACTCTCACCCATCCCAGGGTATCTCAATGTAAAACAACAGTCTCCTTTGCCTTTATTTTCCCACAACCTGCATGGCTTACCAGTCCTAAACCTGAGCTAGAAAGCAGCACATGAAATATGACTCACCCATCAGTGTTGCCTGACCTGGACCAGCCAAGAGGAGGCAGGCAGTTTATTCATGGTGTCCTCCATGACTGTGGCCTGTCCCAGCCCCCATAGTAAGTGTCAGGCAGAGCAAACTGTATGTTCTAACCACCCTGCCTTCTCTACATAAACCCGTCAGAAATACCTGGTTCTCATTAGCACCGTAATTCACCCCACGCCACCTTCCTCAATCTGAATCAGAAAGGTTAATGATGCTGAATCCCAAGACTCATTGGTTTCAGCACTTACCCCAGCTCACTGCTCCCCCTGAGAGCACAAGACTCGTTTATCTTTCTGGGCTGGCCAGGCAAGTTGCTGACTGATGCCTTAATGCCAGCTAATTCTCAAAGATTCCCCAGAGAGACTGGACCTGTGTCCCTGTTTTGCTTGCTGTAAACCTGGCTGATCTTGTGTGTCTGGTTCCCCACCCTCTTTCTGCCTAGATGTGTCTGGGTTCCTCTCTTGTAATTCATCTCATGAGTCCGCCACAGCTTGCACTGTCAGCTTGGGAAGACAGAGCACTTTTCAGCTAAGGCAATGACCATGTTGCCTCTAATGAAATAGCTTTAGGACCTCATTATTGATTAACTCAGTCAATCAACCCATGCTTATTGGAAACCTACTACGTGCCAGACATTTGCTAGAATCTGGGGTTACAGCCACCAGTAGGATAGCTAACCTCTCTGGCCTCACAGATTGGGCCATGAAATTATTACATCTTTGTGACATTGTAAGGAATGAAGTCTACGTGCATAAATATAGGAAACAGACATGCATATAACCTCTTCTCTTCTAGGGAGTCAGAGAAAGCTTCCCTGGAGAAGTGCCTTTGAGCTAAAAGTTGAAGAAGAGAAATTAACTGAAGAAAAAAAAATGGGGGATCAGTGTTCCAACCAGAGCAAGCTGCATGTGCAAAGGCCCTGGGGCATGAGGGAACATGACCCATGCAGCAAGTCAAGAGAGGCTTATGTGGACAGGGTGTGGTAGGGGGATATGCTAATAGAATAAGGCTGGAGAGATGGGTCAGACCAGATGGTATGGAAGCCTGAGAGCCGTGGTAAGGAGCCCAAGTTTATTCTAAAAGCAACAGGTTACCTTTGAAAAGTATTTTATTGTGTTATGTCATGATGAGATAGCGTTAGTTCCTAATCAACTACTTGGCAGTGAGAACAAAAGGAAGGGGAAAGAAGTAGAGAACTTCACCCGCCTGCTGGAGGAGGGGAAATATGATAGGTAATATTTTCTGCTGGTGGACATGTACATTACAGCTCAGGCCGTTTCTTTCCACCAGGCTACTTCCCCACCCCTGTGGTTTCACTGCTGATACTTCCTTTCTGCTGGGCCTTCCTACAGCACATGATATGCTTGGTCTCCAGGCCCTGGGTTCCCTGGGGCTGGACACTGAAACTCTCTCTCTCTCTGCCCTCTGTTTGCTAGAAATTTCCCAGCGCTCAGGCCATTAGGACTGTAGCAAAGCCATCAGACGTGTGCATGTGAGGAGCTGGCAGAGTCCGAGTCCAGCTGTCCCTTTTACTGGCCATGAAACCTTGGGCAAGTTGCTCGTCCTCTCCACACCTTGGTTTTCTCGTCTCTAAAGTGGGAACCATCGCAGTGGCCTACTTCAGCCTTTGCTGTGAGGATTCATCGGTGAAATGGGAGGTGCCTTACCTGGTGGAGAGAAAATGCTCCACAAATGATGACAATGAAGGTGGCCCAGAGTGACAGTTCCAGGAGAGCGGAGATGATGTATGTTCCGCTTAGCACTGTTTCTCTAGTGCCTGGTACAGTGCCTGGCACATAGTAGGAGCACAATAAGTCCTTACTGACGTAAGGAATAAAGGATCAAATGAATGGTCGGTGGCCATCCACAGCCCCCACTGTGACAACAGCAGGCCTGTTGTCATTTATTCCTAAGTGGCAGAAGCCTCGCTGATACTTCATTGCATGATTTTTCATTTCCACAATCATGAAAAGCATCTCTGGGCTTATTCCTGGATGGAGGATCTTTTGAGGGGTTTTGTCTTCACTTATTTCTTCCAGCTAGAGGCATTTCCTGATGCTTCCATGATGAGAATGGAAAACGTTCCAAAGAGCCAGACTCCATTTCAGAACGGTGAGCCATGGTGGCTTGTCCTCAATCCCACCACTGGCTCAGCCGCTTTTCCACTCAACCGGAGGTGCCAGCGCAGATAGAGGGGCCCCATCTGGGAGCCCAGCAGCTGAGGGATGTTGACAGGTGACACCTGTCCAGACACATGCTGGCTTGCACAAAGTCTGCGAGAAGGTCTGAATCCCACACAAAACCTCTTGATGTCATGTGGCAGGTGTCCAGTCTACCCATCCTCCTTGGGAGGCAGGGCCTCCGCTACGCACATTCTCTCCAGTTTCCGTGACCAACCCTCGTGACCTCCAACCTCTGTGGTGAAGGCCTTTGGGCTCTGAGGTCGGGTGGCCTGGGTGCAAATCCCTGCTCCTGTTTTGTGTGTGTCTAGCCCTGCACAAATAACTTAACCTCTGTTCCTCCTATTCCGCAAAATGGGTGAGAATAATAGCACCTACTTCATGAGGTTGTTGGGAAGGCAGAATGAATCTCTATATATCAGATGCCTAGAACACAGGACTTAGACTCTCCGTATATCAGCATCACTGTTATTAGACGAGTTGCCCAAGCTTTGAGGGTCTCGGTTTGCTCATTGTGAAAGGGACCTAACCTGCCTATCTTCTAGGCTGCTTGTGAGGATTCGGTGCATAGTGTATATAAAATAGGTATGGCATACCAAGCGTGGTTATTATAGCTGTGTTACGATGGCTTTTTTTATCTGTTTGATTTGGAGGTCCAACTGGTACTTTTTTATTATGGTAAAATACACATGAAATTTATCATCAGAGACATTTACAGGGTTGTGCAGGCATCATCACTATCTAGTTCCAGCCATTGTCATCACCCCAAAAGGAAACCCTGGACCCATTAAGCAGTTTCTCTCCTTTCCACTCTCCCAGTCCCTGGCAACCACCCATCTGCCGTCTGTCCCTGGATCTACTTGTTCTGGGCATTTCACACAAAAGGAACCGTGCAGTAGGCGACCTCTGGTGCCTGGCTTCTTCCTCGGAGCATCAGTTTTCAGGGTCCAGCCATGTTGTAGCCTGTGTCCGGCCTTTCACTGCATTTTATGGCTGAGTACTGTTCCATTGTACAGACAGACTGCATTTGGCTTAGCCGTTCATCCATCGATGGCGATTTGGGTTATTTCCTCTTCGGGGCTTCCATGAATGGCCGTGCACAAGTTATTGTTTGAGCAACTGTTTTCAGTTCTTCCGTACTATGGCGCCTTTTTAATGTAGGTGATTCAACTACTTAAGAGAGAAAGGGAAGTAAGAGTAAGAATAGAGTAGGAAAGGAAGGGGATTCCGGCTTCTATATGCGGATTTCCTCTTTTGGCCAATCTCAGTCAGCCCTTTGGGGCCGGCAAGGGAACTGACCAGGGAGGGCTTGGTCTTGGCTTGTGGGCCCTGTTGATGTCCTCGGAGCCACAGCTTCCCCTGGGGAACCCCCGAGGCCTGTGTGTTGCAGCCTAGGAAACCCAGCCGTCACGTCCCTCCTCGGAAGGAAGAAGTAACTAGAGCAATGAGATCATCAAGCATTTTCATATGTTCCAGGCACTGGACTAAGCCTTTCACACATGTTACTAACCCGGCTAATATTTAAGTGTTTACTGCATAGCAAGCACCCATGGTAAGTGCATCGTGCCTTTTATCCTCAAAACACCTTTATGAAATGTGTCCTGTTATGAATCCCGTTGTTTAAAAGACAGTTGTGCTGCTCAGAGTAATCGCACCAGCCCAGGTGAGACGGTGAGTGAGAGCAGAGCCCAGCCAGTCCTGCCAGAGGTGTACGCAGATGCTATACCCTGCCCTCCTCCCAAACCAAACAATTGGAATCTAAAGTGGCCATCCTCCTTAATGATTTTGGAGCTTTTATTTTTAAGCTTCTACATATTCTTTTTTTTTTTTCAATTGGAATTTCACCCACAACCCTAGTATGGTAAACAGGCTCTTCTCTGCAGAAACCTCAAGTGAGCCAGCCCGAGGCTGCCCCCTCCCCATCCAGCCGGCAGGAAGTAGGACCACCCCAGATGCTGCCAGAGAACCCCTGAGCTCTATGATCAAGTTTCTCTTAGAACGTTTTAGAAGTTTTCTGTCTCTGAGAACTGCAGAGCCTGTGTCCTCCGTACCTCAGAGCCTGTGTCCTCTGTTTCAACAGCCTGCGTTCTTTTTTTAATGTCTCTTCGGTCCTCTGAAATAAACACGCAGCCTGGGGACTCTGTGGGGAGAGGATACACTGGGTGCAGCATGTCCTGGTCCTCCAGGCTCCCTCTCTCGAGCCAAGAATCTGCGTGTGCTCGAGGTCTGCCGAGGTGGCCTGGCGTTGGTTTTTCTGTGGGGGAGCGCATTTTGACCTTGTTCCAGGACAGAGAGGCTAGGGAACCTGGCATGCTGCCCAAGGCTATCGGTGACAGTCAGCTGTCCTTCGAGCTCAGTCCCACCCCGGGGCTGAAATCTGAACTGACCTGGCCCTGACATTCTGAGCGATGGAGATCCTTGTGGTGTCCTACCCCCAGCAGAACACAGGCTCCAGTCCCGGAGAAGAAGTCATGATAGTAACAACAATAACAGCTCACAGTCTAGCATTGGGTGGGCCAGCCTACCCCGCCTAGAGGAGATCTCTGCGCTTCCCCCTACGCACAGTGCATTACCCCACCTCCAGTACCAGTTTCTCTATCAGCCAGGATTTTTCCATTGTGACCAACAGTTAACGCCCTCTTATCTCATTCAATCCTTATCACAACCTATAAAGTAGATATTGTTACCATCCTCAGATTTAAAGGTGTGGAAATTGAACTTCAAATGACCTGCCCCAGGCTACACAGTTAATAAGTGGTGGAACCAGGAGTTGAACCTACTTCTCTCTGGTCTTGGGTCTGCATTAGTTTCATTGCTCCAAATTCTGATATGTTAGTGTTGGTGCATTAGGGACTCCTGTCTGGTGAAATTGGAATTAATAAATTATTACTATAAGTCTTTGCCATCGTTTCTATAAACCCAGGGTAGTGTAAAATGTGTGTGGAGGCGGGGGGGGGGGGGGGGGGGGGGGTGGTCTTAGCCACACACGCTAGAGGGAAAGTTGAGCTTAGCAGTTCAGTTTAGGTTAATGCTTATTTATACTCTAGCCCTTCCCAGCTGAGCTGACACTGAGCCGGTTCTTACAAAGATAAGCAGGAGCTGATTGGGCAAAAATATGGACAAAGTATGGACAAAGGCCCTCATTCTGGAATGCAACACATATAGCCTGAACAGTTGCTGTGGGCCACTCTGAAATGGGTATGGGGACCCCAAAGAGAAAGAGGCGTAAGGCTGCGAGACCCTGCTAGAGGTATGGGGCCTATTCTGGACACGGGGGAAATATAGATGAATCAGACAAGATTCCCGTCCTCAAGTCGCTTACAGTCAAGGGACTTAAACATACCTAACTTACACTGGTCTAAGAACACAGGTGTGCAGGATAAAAATGTCACAGGTTGGCGGAGGACTGGCAAGCAGTGGGCATGCCTTTCCTCTGGCATTTCCTCCTGAAGGCTTCAATTTACTGAGCACCTACTCAGGGCCAAACACTGGGTGTGCCACGCCCACAACACACAGTCACCTTAGAGACCATTGATTGTTATCCCCTTTGTGCAGATTGGGACGCGCAGGCTCAGTGAACCTGAGAAACTGGCTGAAAATCAACAGCGACAAAGTGGCAAAGATCAGAGAGAAATTTCTACAAATGCTTCTCTGAAAACAGCTTTTATCGTGGCCGGGATTTCACTTTTCTACCTAAATCACATGGACTTTTAAGATTCAATCTTTGTCCTCCAGAGCAGACCTGGTCCTGTTCCCCTTCCCTCCCCCCACAACCAAATCAAACAACTGTCCGTAATCAGTGGCTGTAAGGGGATGCACAGTTTGGTTAACCAAAATGTTCTGCTCCTTTGAGATGTCTGGTGATATAAGAGGACAACCAGATCTCAGATAATTAAAATAACAATCAAATAGACCACACACACACACACACACACACACGCCACTGCTGAAGGACAATTTAGTTCTTCATTCATGATTCCTGTTGGTGTTCTAGGATCAGGCGTAGCCTCTGGATGCTGATGCTTGTCAGTGACCTTTCCGTGATAGCTGGAGGAAGGGCTGATGTGTGAAAAGTTCCCGCTGATGGACGGTCAGATAAACTGCTTCTCAGAATGGCTTGTGTACGTTCAAAGTGAAAAATGTGTGTCTTACAAATGGTCTGTGAAAGCGTGGAGAGTTTGAGAAATGATTTGCTAGTTCCTGCAACGGCGATGAGCATGTTTTAATTCTGAAATGTTTTTGTCGGTAACAAAAAAAAAAAAAAAAATGACAAATCCAATGAGAAGTGAGCGGGTTTTGTTATCCAGGTGGTTCTCTGATGCGCTGTCTGCCTGAGTGGAGGGGGCCACCAGCCCCTGGCGTCTCCAGCGTGCATGGTGCGTCAGTTCACCCCGTGTTTCACCCCCATCATAAGACTCTACCTGTAGGCCTCCCTTCCCCACAGTCCTGTGTGCTCCCTGAGGATACGGGACCACAGCTCCCTTACCCACTGCGGTTCCAGGTGTCTGGCACCTGATCCGTCCAGGAAATGGGAGCTGTTTCCCAGGAGAGCAAACAGCATGCAAAGCCTTAGAGTGATGCAGAGCTCAGGAAGCTTAGAAAACTTCAAGTAATTGCAAAGATGGAGCAGGCAGGGCAAGCTCACAAACCACCCTGCATGCTTGTTATGGAGTCAGGGCACCGCCCTGCAGGGGATGGAGAGAATCGAGGATGTTAAGTAGAAGAGGGGGCGTGATCCCACTTATGTTCCAGAAGAGCCTATCGGTCCCCGACTGTGGCTGTAATTGTGCCCACGGGATCCTGGGAGAAATACAGCACCTAGCTTCTCCCACCCATTTCCCCCTGCATCTCGCAAACATGGGTGTCACTGTGAACTGACTGCATTCGAATCGGGGATCACCCTTTTCTGATCCCGGTGCTTTGCTCTGGACCTTTCTTACTGTTCTGGAATCCTGGCCGCCTTATTAGACAAGAAGACTCCAGTAGGATCCAAGCATGACCCATCCAGAGAGTCGGGGACAAAGTGATGGCAGTCATGGCCCCCACCCAAACAGAAATAAGCCACGTGGGAAATGGGTTCGAACCACTCTGGAGGTGGAATGCAGGGAGAGGAAAGTAGGTGACGGGGCTCAGATGTCAGACAAGCGCAAAAGCACGGCCCACCCCCGGGACAGAGGCTTCATCTGTCACTCCCGCTGTGCAACCCGTGTGGGCAGTGGTCCCCTTGAAGGGACGTAGGAGGCTTCAGACGGCCGCTGCGATTCCTGTGTTTGCTTCCTGGCTCTTTCTAACAAAACAGAGCACACGCACAAAGCTTATTCACCACAGGAAGCAGGACTGAGACAAGCCCTGACTCTGGACCTGGAGCGGAGGTCCCTACCTCCTCTCCCCTCTCCTCAGACTGTGGTCAAGTCGTTAAATCTCCTTGAGCCCGACCTTATTCACGTGTAAACTAGTGCTGGCTTGCTGGGGTGATGGTGAGGTTAAAGGAGGGAGGAGGCGCACTTAGCACTTGGTAGGCAATGAAGAGAGGATCTCTGCAATGGAATGACTCCGTGTGTGCCCATGCCCTGGGGTTCGCTGCCCCGCGACTCTCCCAGTTCTGGGTGAGGACATGGGGAAGAGCATCCTGGGTAAGGGAATGGGCTGGGCAAAGGCACGGATGCAGATTGAGGGACAACGCTCTCTGCCTTCCTGGGCAGAGCCCCTCTAGGGAGGCAGGCGCTGTGCTAGGTCCGGAGCCGCACCCAGGAGCCCTGCGCACCAGCCCCCAACCCCCGGGGCATTTGTTAAGCATGTCAGTAAATAGTTGTTGAGCACCTACTATGTGTCAAGTCCTGGAGGAACAGAACAGAATTAGACCCAATGCCTGCTCATCTCAGGACTATAGCCAGGCTCCCAAAAAAAGTATTGTCCAAGGGGCCCAGTTAGCAGACAGATGGGCACCAGCCGGAGCAACTCCCTGGGCATTGGAGGAGATAGCTCTGTGCATCCCCATGCACACCCCTTGCTCCGGGACGGAAAGCCCATTTGGGTCCCACTGGTTGTTGGTAGCAGGAAGCAAGATGGCCCCTGCCTGGCCTCACCAGCCTGCCAGAGAAGCCCACCAGTCTCTGCAGGGCATCCCCCACTCTTAGTCTATCATCTTTGCCATTTTCTCCCCCTCCCCACCTGCCTGGTGGCCGGCCGGCTTGCTTCCTGTGCAATGGCGGGGGGCCCCAGCCATGCCCTCCACTGGGGCAGCCTCATTCCCATTCGTGCCTCTTTCTGAAAGCAAAGAGAGACTAAAAAGGGCCCTTTGCATGAACAATTCCACATCTAGAAATTTAATCCTATAGAATCCATCTATCCTACCTACATCTGGAAAGATAAATATGCAAAGACGTTCATAGTAGCAGAATCTATAAGGGAAGGGGGGAGTAATCTAAATGACCATCGCTAGGGGATTGGCTGTGCCCATCCACAGAATTCTGTGCAACCATTAAAAGGTGAAGTTCACCCGAGTGTGCTTATTAGACAGAACAGCAGGACATATCATTGCATGAAACAGTCAGGTACGTACTTGTCCTAAAACATGGGCATGAATATAATAGCATTTACTTCACAGGGTTGCCATAAGGAATAAGTGGGTTAACAAATGCTTAGAATAGTGCCTGGCCCCATAGCAGGCACTCCAGTGTCAGATGTTGTTGCCATTGCTATCATTTCGTTCTCTATCTCGCTGTAATCTGAGTTTCCATAATCATCATTTTAAAAGCATAGGACAGGGTTACAGTTGGCCATCCCACCATTGTGTTTTCTGTACGCCTCGGCTCGTCATTAAAGGACAGAGTGTGACATTTCTCCTGTGGTCACACATCCCTCGGCAGATCGATCTGCCTGGAGTCACCAACTCATCTAGGTTTGCCTAGGACTGTCTGACTTTAAAACTAAGGACTCTATGCCCGAGGCATCCCCTCAGTCCTGGGCAAACCAGATCCCTTGGCCACCCTACATATGCCCCTGGCGGCCAGGTTGCTGTAGGAGTCACACAGGAAGTAGTTGTTGTTGCTTTTCACATGTAACAGGAAACCACATAACATTGGTACGCCCTGATGGAGTATTACTCAGCCTTAAAAAGGAAGGAAGTTCTGACATATGCTACCATGTGGATGAGCCTTGAGGACAGGATTTTGGGTGAAAGAAGCCAGTCACACACAAAGACAAATACTGTGTGATTCCACTTAGGTGAGGTATCTAGCGTTTGTCTACTGTATGAATTTGACTGTTCATAGAGACAGAAAGAAGAATGGTGGTTGCCAGAGGCTCGGGGCAGGGAGGAAATAGGGAGTCGTTATTTAATGAGTTCAGTTTTACAAGATAAAAAGAAGTTTTGGGATGGATGGTGGTGATGGTTGCACAACAGTATGAATGTACTTAATACTATGGAACTCTACACTTAACGATGGTTGAGATGGCAAATGCGAGCTTATGTGTTTACCTCAATTTAAAATTTGAGGGGGAAAAGGTACACAAGTGATCACATATATTGTTGCTTAGGGTGAAGCTAATGTGGTATATAAATGGAACATACATATGAGGTGAGATCACTGTACAGATGATACACCAGGAGTAGAAACTGAGCTCAGACGACCCTCACCACCCTCTGCTTGTCCCATCCCACAGTCCTTCCTTCACTACCCTCCTGCACGTTTCTGCTCCACAGGTGGCCCATGCCCCGTGCCCAGGAGGGCTGAATCTGGTCCCTCGGGTCTGTGCAGACGTGCCAGTCTGCATCAGGGCTTTGAAATCCTGAATCCTGACATTCACAAAACTCTTGTGCTTCACTTCCGCCTGAGCACCGTCAGCCTCACCCTTAGTCGTGAGCACCCCTGATTCTTCAGCATCCTCTATTGGAGGAGATTTGGGGCCCAAGTGTGGGGGGCAGGAGGGACCCAGAGAAGGGAAGTGGGCTCTGTGTTGGGCCTCTTCCTAGTGGAGGCTAAGCAGGCTCCATCCTCTCCTCGCCTGTCACACGTGCCAGCAGATGGCATGGCTGTGGCTGGGCTCCTGAGCTGTAGCTGTGCTCTTGGGGGAGGGGGGGTGTGCCATGCCCCTCCCTGTGTGTGCAGCCCAGAGCCATTCTGCATATTAGACACGTGTGGTGGTGCAGGGGCCCCTGGGAGACAGTTCCCAACTCCGACACCGGCTTGGAGACTGGATAAGTCCCTTCTAGGCGTGTTCAGACCGTGCTCTGCAGAACATCGCGTGGGTGTGATGCACAGGAAGCCTCCCAAGTTCAAAGTAGGCTGGGTCCTTGCACTGCTGAGCCCGTGCAAATGTCTTAGCCGCTCAAAATGGCAATAACAGCACAGGGCGGGGCAAAAGGAGGCTTACAGTTGCCCATATGGAAACTAATACAATAATCAATAAATAAGAACATAAGAATAAACTCTGTGTTTCATGTACTCACAACGGTAAACCTACGTTTGCTCCACCCTGTATTGTTAGGTAACAGGCAACATTTATCAAAGGCTTAGGATATGCCAGGTGCCACTGCACAGGTCTTACACGCATTATTTTACTTAATACTCGCAACACGTGAGGCTTACGGAGATGAAAGGAACATGCTCGAGGTCTGGGCTTTCAGGAAGAGCCCATGGGGAGAAGATGAAGAAGGAAAGAGAATTAACTACCGCTATCCATGCTTGACTTAAAGCAGCACTTCTTAAGCTCTAAAGGGCAGGCGCCTCACCTGGGAATCTTGTTAAAAAGCAGAGTTTAACTCAGGAGGTGCTGGGGGGAGCCTGAGATACGGCGTCTCACGGCAGAGGGCTGGTGCTCTTGCTGTAAAGACGAGATGCAATGGGGAGGCCTCAGAGCACCGTATCTTTTCTGCACCTGGAGTGGAATTCACTCACTCACTCATTCATTCATTCACACATTCATTGGTGAAGCAGTCGATCTGGTAGTTCCAATCCTGAATCTTCATTTTACTAAAAGGGTGACCTCTCTGAGTCTCAGCTGCCCATCCGTAAAATGGAAATGAAGCTCACCTTTGATGGCATCTTTGTGAAAACTAAATGCAGTAACGTGGGGCCTGGGCTATGGTGGACATTCCATACGTGGTCAGTGGAGCTTCTTTCATTATTCATTTATTTATTCGTTTCAACCAATATCCCCATATGGTTCCAATACAGTTATTTTAATATGTATTTATTGAAAACCATGTCTATCAAAACAAAGATGTCCCAGTGTCCCCAGCGGGGACCGTGATGGACCCGAGTCACCATCCTGAGTCAGAGGACAGAGGAAGAGACGCGCCTTCTAATGATTTCTGCACGAGGTGCAAAGAAATTGCTGGGGAGACAGACACAGTGCTGAGCTGTGGGAGCCACTTGGCAAATGACTCCACCAGAGAGAGTGAGGGAGAAGTGTGTGTGAGGGGCGGAGAGAGAGACTAGGACTGGGTAACATGTCAACAGATCGCAAGCTGTTAATTATCTGGAGAGAACTAAATATTATGTAGGCAATTATCGACAGGCGTCTGCAAGCAACAATAGGAAAACTTGGTCCCCAGCCGAATTCCCTCTCCCCTTGGAGAAGAGCTGGGAGACAGGCTTTAGAATTCCCAGCAGGCTTTTCATGCAGAGGGAGAGCGAGGGGGACCGGGCCCCGGGGAGAGGGGACAGGCAGGGGACACCGCTCTCTGCTTTGAAAAGCGGCTTTACCCACAAGCTCTGGGCCTGGAATCCACGTCTCCCTCCCCACCGGCCCTCCCTCCCCCAAGATGTCATCTTTTGAGAGGATTTCATGTGGAAGCATCGCTAAGTAAATTCGCTAAATGCCTATTCATCCCCGTCAGATGGGGACTTGGTGAAGCGGTAAATGTGAAAATGGCCCCAGCTCAGGGCCCTGAAAGGGCTTTCTGGGGCTGCCAAATGGAGCTGCAGCCGCTGACCCTGGGAGGCCTGAGGCTTCGAGAGAGGGGGCCCCCCCGGGAGCCCCAACCCGACCCCTTCAATCCTCCCACTGAGGCTACTGAGAGGCTCCTGTTTATTATTCCTGCTGCCAGGGACCCATTCAGAGGTTAACTTGTCCCCGTATTCATCAGGACAACAATAATGAACTGGCACAGAGAGTAGCGAGGGGGCTGGTGAATAGGAAATGCTAGGACGTGTAGATGGTTGGGAGGGAGCTCGCTTTAATGTTTTATAGGCTGCTTCAGTTAAGACCTCTCCCAGCAACTTCAAGAGGCCCTCTGCCCACAAGCTGCCGTCACTTGGCGTGGGGCACGCGTGGGCTTCACCTTGCAGTGAGTGGGCGGGTTTGTCCACACAGGAGACGCACCATCACTGTGCAGACATGCGGGGCGAGCCTTTGTCTGCATCCCCGGGGTTCACCTCTGAGCACCGGCAGGGCTGAGTCGCTGTGTGTGCCGGATTTAGCTCGTTGCAGGCGCACGGGGTTTCTCTGGAGCCTGCCTGCTGGAAGGGCTGGTTTTGCATCGGTGTTTATTTCAGTAATGGGACGGGATATCGGCAGTGCTCATTTCCACTGCAGCATCTCTTAACTGCTCTGTGCCCCCTCCGCTGGAATTATGAGTTGGTCAAACATGAGTCATCCAATCACAGAACAGGGGCTTGGAGAGGCGCGACTGCAGGGAGATGCAGGGAAATGAAGGAGCGAGCAGTGAGGGGTTGTGGCGGCTTGGACCAGATGATGGGAGGCAGAGAGAGTAGAGAAGCTTGTACTTATTGTGCACCTACTGTGTGCCCCTTAAACCCACCCAGGTGAGTGCAGGGAAGGTAAATGACTTACCTCGAGACACGCAGAGCCTGGTCAGGAGAGCCCCAGGGATCTGTCTCCAGATTCTCCCGCGTCTTGAGCCCAGGCATCACCTTCTAAGGCACCCGCCTGCCGCGCAAAGGTCTGGCCTCCAGTCTGTTCCCATAAATGTCCTTCCTTTTCACTGCCTGCACGTTTCTCCCAATTTGAAACAATGGTTAACCCTTTTCTTCTCAATAAAAACCCCTGAGCAGAGAAGCCCGATGATAAAGGAGCTGTCACTTCAGCACCGGTTACCTGTTTGGGTTTATTCAGTGGAAGAGGAGACTACATTTCTGGCAGATGGAGACCGGTGTGACTGCCTTTTAAAATGCTGTCACAGCTGTGTGCACACGCTGATTAGCTGTGACTACACTGCTAGTGCCGAGATGGATGGTGATACGTTTGGGATAACAATGCTGGGAACGTTGTCATTTGTTTGTATCGCACTTTATCTTTTTTAAAGATCTCTCAATCAGTGGCCCAGTGGTTATTGAGAACTTGGTAGTCAGGCGTTCACTCACTCATTCATTCATTTCTCAAAATACATTTGAGTCAGTTCACACTCACCTCACTCTGAGTCATTTATTCATCCACAAACATTCATGTGGCTCCTGCTACATGCCAGTGATGAGCAAGTGCAGCTAGTTCTGTCCTGATGGAACTTAAAATCCTAATATCAGGAAGTTCAACATCTTCAGATGTTGGTAAGAGGGTGAAGTCAATAAAGTGATATGATAAAGGTAGAGATGGGGGGGCGCGGGTGCCACGTTAGGTGGGGTGGCTATAAAACACCTCTCTGATGAGATGACATTTGAAAGGGGACCTGGATAACCACAGGCGGCTAGTAAAGGGAAGATACAGGACAGGATTTGCCACGCTCAGCAAGGGCAAAGGCCCTGGAGTGGCTATGTATTTGCATTGAGCTACGCAATGATGACTTACTATTTGTCAAGCCCAAGGCTGGGCACCGAAGATTCCAAAATAAGATGTTATGCTTATCCCCAAGGAGCTCACAGTGCAGGGAGCATACAGGAGACACGCAGACAGTACGTTTTAGTGTGGTGTGGCGAGGCCAGTGATGGCGACTCATCAAAGAATACAGCCTTTTCAGCGGGTGTGGTGTGAAAGGAGGAGGGATGCTGTTTTCCGTGACAAAGAATGGAGCCAAGACTCAATTCCCCGTGGTCTCTGGTGGATTCTAACTTTCCTCTTTGTTTGTTTACAGGACAAATGACCAACTGGTGGCATTTCTCTCCCGATACCGAGATATGAATTTCTTGAAGTCACACGGCCGGGACAATGCAAGGTAGCATATCTTCCCCCGTCTTTGTACAAAATGGAAGTGAAAATCTGAGTGGTCATTTTGGGGCTTCCTTCTAAGCAGTCTGGTGCAGCCAGAAGAAAGCTGAGGGTGGGAGAAAGGCAGCCACGGTGGGATCTGAAGTTGCCCCTCTGATGTCAGTGAAGGGCAGCGATCATAATAAATGTTCCTCCTCAGGTCATGGCCCTTTACACCTTTTGTCAAGCACTTTTGTGTATCCAGTGTCCCGTTGTGGCAACTTCGAGGTAAATAGGGGAGCCTTGTTAATTCCCACTTTATTGGTGGGAAGCCTGAGGCCCATAGCTTGTGATGTCCCCAACCATTTGGTCAGCCAGTCATTCAACAAATATTAGCCTAATGCCAAGCGTGTGCCAGGCAGCCTTCTAGCAGTGAACAAGACAAAATCCTCGCTCTTAGGGAATTTACTCTCTAGTGGAAAAGAGTTGCATGCCAGCATGGAGTTGAACTCCAGTATCCTGACTCCAGCCCTGTGCCCTCACCGTTGCCTCACTTTGCTGCCCAAGACTTTGGCAGAAATTTGAGGCACCCAAAGCCCAATTGGACCCATCGCGCCTCCCTCATTAAAATGAACAGGGCCAAATAGCATCACTACCATCCAGCTTTGAACGGGGTCCAAATCTCCGTGGCCAGAGATCAGCCTGAAGGGATACAGTCTTGAGCGCCCCCTGTAGGAGGGATTGCATGATCAGCAACACCATCCAGAGGTAAAATACCATTAAAATCCAGCCCAGGAGCACTCTAGCATCTTCGAGCCTTTTTCTAGAGTTGACCTCCGGACACAACCTAACAGCTCATAGGGTGATGTTAGCTCGTTAACCTGTCTTATTTGGCCCTCATGTTGGTTTTGTTTTGTTGTGTTTACTTCAGGTGTTCTATTTGAGAATTAATAGCCCCATTTAAAAATAGCAGTATTTCCCATGAAAATCCAGATCTCCAGTTCATCTTAAAAGATAAGAAGTTTATCCAAGTCTCTGAAGTTCTCACCTGTCCCCCTTCCCTACCTGGCCCCGTTGGCATTTCAGTTTGTGATCTCTGCTTTCGGTGTTCTCGCCGCTGCTGGTGGAGGTGTGGCTTTGGCTGGCTCTGTGACTTAGTTCACTCAGTTACCCACAGCAGGGAGGGACAAAAGAAGCAGCGGGCTCCGTTTCCTGGGCTTTAGAGTAGTCACCCCAGAGTCCTTGTGGTGTATCGATTTCCTGCAGCTGAACTTTGATTTCATCCAGCTGTCTATTTATAGATTGTTCCTGTCCTACTGACAGCCTGCATTCTTTCCTTGCCCTGGCTGGGGGGCTCAGTTGGAGCATCATCCTGTACACCAAAAGGGTAGCGGGTTCGATTCCCATTTAGGGCACATACCTAGCTTTCAGGTTTGGTCCCCAGTCGGAGTGTGTATGGGAGGCAACTAATCTCTCCTCTCTCTCTCTCTCTCTCTCTCTCCTCTCTCTCTCTCACTCTCTCTCTCTCTCTCTCTCTCTCTCTCTCTCTCTCTTTCTCTCTTTAAAAATCAATAAACATATCCTCAGGTGAGGATTATAAAAAGAGCCCCAGATTTGAGGACGCTCTGTAAATCAGCACAGAAGAGTATAGCATGTCCGGTAACTAAGGTGGGGGAGGCCTGGCGGAGGAAGAAGAATTATAGCCTCTGTGTGTTGTGTCCCTGCTAAGTGTCCATTGCTCTGCTGGACCCTTTTCATGCAGGATCCAGTTACATTCTTACAGTCACTCAATGCAGAAACAAGAATTAGTAGCCCCCTTTGTCAGAAAAAAAAAGGGGGGGAGGGATTTCCCCTGGTCACACAGCTGGAAAGTGCTGGAATTTGAACCCAGGTCTCTAGCCCCAAAGCCCATGGGAATGAGGTAGAGCTGAACAAGATTCCTTGGAGGTGGTTAGCTATCAAAACCAGGCCATGTTTTCATGTCCCCTCCTTCGGTAGAGATTGAAGACCCTTTTCCCTTCTAGGTAACCTTCTCATACATGTTTTGGGCAAATAAAGTCACACATTGAGAACAGAGCTTATTGTAAGTTGATAAACATGTCTGAATTACATCTACCCTCCTATTCTTGTTTCAGCCTAGTCAGTATTTATTCTCTGGTTACTGTTTCCAGCCACTCTACTAGGAACTGGGTATCAGACAAAGGTTAAAGTCATGGGCTTCGAGATTACACCTCTAGGGTTAGAGTTCTGCTCTACCGTGTCCTAGCTGTGTTACATTGGACTGGTGGCTTGACTTCTCTGAGCCTTTTCCTTTACCTGTACAATGGAAATATTAATAGACCTACATTCATGGGATTGTTGGTAAGATTAAATGAGATGCTGCATAAAAACATTTGACATAGTATAAATGCCCTATGATGGTGGTGGTGATGATAATGATGGCAGTGCCATGAAAAGTATTGGACTAAAATGTTGCTGTTGGGAGAAAGAAACAGATGGTGTATGGGCCAGAGTCGTGCCTCTGGGTGTGTGAGTATATCCCGTTTAATTGATGTGCATCAACAGTTGACAGGTGGTACCCAAATAGCATGGGACAGGACAAAGTCTGAGGCTAAAGAGATGTTGCTTGCACCTCCTTCTAAAACCCTAAAATCCAAGGACAGAAGAGCTCACATGTTCCAACACCCACCCATGAGTCCTCAGCTTGGATTCTCTCACTTGATGAATCAAGTCAGTAATTTTGTGTTAATTTAATAGTAACATGAACCAGCATGTCATCGTCTGCCACTCTCTGCTTCGTTAGCTGCGGTCTCACCTACGACACAAAGAAGCTCAGCCTATGCCTGTCTCCCGCGTCCTCTGTCCCACGTGTGCAGAGCTCAGCTCCGGTCCCTGTGCTGGTCCTGTGTCAGGAAGGACGCGGTGGGTGGGAAATGACACACACCCAGCTCCAAGTGGCTTAAGGAGGAAAGGGAGTCATTGTATAATGCTACTAAAGCATCAGTGTCTGACTTCAGACATGGCTACTCAAGCGGTCCAACTGCTATCGCCAAGCCCTGGCTCTTAGTGCTTTTTTGGTTGTGTAATTCTTTTTCATTATTTCTGGAGAGGGTTAAAGTAAAATAAACGCATCCCATCAGATCACCAAGTAGTTCACTGGCAGGAGTCTATTTTTTAAGTAAGGATATAGCATCATCTTAGTTCCAGGTGCACGGCATAATGATTTGATATGTGTATATATTGTAAAATGTCTTGTTAACATTCATCACTACAGGTAGTTACAGGTGTTTTTCTTGCCATGAGAACTTTTAAGATCTACTCTCTTAGCAACTTTCAAATACACACTGAAGTTTTACTGACTGTAGTCAGCACGCTGTACATGACAGTCCCAGGTCTTATTTGTTTCATAACTGGGTGTTTGTACCTTGTGACTCCCCCCCTTTTCCCATTAACTTAACTTTCATTCGTTCTACTGTCCTTTGTGTTGGTTTTAATGTTGTGGCTCCAGCTGGTGACCCTTCCCAGCTTATTAGCCTCATTTCACAGATAAGGAAACTGAGACTGAGAAAGATGAAGGGAGTTGCTTAAGCTCACACAGCGAGGCCAGGCCAGGGCTCAGACACAGGGGACTGTGTCCCCAGAGCTGGGCGTCCCTGCATGAGCACTGGGCTACAGACATGCTAACTGCTCACTAGGTATGTGACCTTGGGTAAGTTACATCAACCACCTGTGTGTCAGTTGTCTCCTCTGTTAAATGGAAATGATGATAAAGCCAACCACATAGATTTATTGCAAGAATTAAGTGAATGAGCCTGGCCGGCGTAGCTCAGTGGTTGAGCGTTGACCTATGAAACAGGAGGTCACAGTTTGATTCCCTGTCAGGGCATGTGCCCTAGTTGCAGGCTCAATCCCCAGTGGAGTGTGTGCAGGAGGCAGCTGATCAGTGATTCTCTTTCATCATTGATATTTCTATCTCTCTCTCTCTCTCCCCTTCCTCTCTGAAATAAATAATTTTTTATAAAAAAGGAATTAAATGAATGAATATATGGATAAGCTCTCTGTGCTCTGGTCCTGCTTGCCTCCAACATGCTGGCTGGCTTTGAGGCAGCCACTCAGCCTCTCTGGGCTTCCCCTCCTCCCTTTGGAAAACAAGCGGGATGAACAAGAGTCCCCAAAGTCCCTTCCCATCCCGATGCTTCTGGGCCAGTTCTTGTAAAAGACATTGTGACAGAGCAGAGAGCTTAAAAGACCAAGCGATGGGGAGGGACAAAAGCAAGCAGTGAGACAAACAGAACAGGCCACATGGTGCCTCTGTTTTTAACTCCACGTGGTTCCTAATAGCGGTGTTGACCTTCCGTCCCCATCGCCGGCCCTTAGCAGCCAATTTGGACTTCCAGCTCCCGCTGCGAAGAGATGGCATCAAGGCAAACTAGTATTTTAATAGCTGCCAAATTGGTCCTGACTGTTCCTGTAATTAAATGAAGGGGAGTGTTGTGTTCGCTGATCCTCCTTGCTTTCCTCCAAAAATAAAGTGCCTAGATATAGTGAAAGACACACAGCACAATTACCATCTTCCTGGATAGCTTGGGCAGGACTAGCAGAAGCAGGTGCCCCAAAGTCTACTCGCAGCCTGAGTAAGCGGGTCTTTGCAGACACCCCCAGGAGCCCCTGGCTTTGGCTTAGGGATCATCAGGGAAGTTTCCCACATCTTGGCAACCTGATCAAATCCCAGTGTGTGGGGACAGGTCCCTTACAGGGAGATGGAGAGGAAAAAGCATTTCCCTCAGCCAGAATAGTGTTTCCTCAGGGACTTTTCCTGTTTTGGTTGACCTAAGTTCTCTACCTAATTCAAGGTCACAGAGGCCCAGTGCTCAGTTCTGGGGTACAGTGTGATGTAGTTTTAAGAGCGTGAGCACTGGGCTACAGCCAGCTATGTCATGTGACAGCCATAGAACTTCAACAAATGACCTTGACTCCCCAGACTGTCGTTTCCTCGTCTTTATAAAGTTTGGACAGTGATGTCGGAATTGTGGAGGCCCGAGTTTCCTCGATGACCATGGGAAGGCCCTGGGCTTTCAAGTGTGTTATCTCATTCCAGCCTCACTCGGCAGGTGTTACCCCATTGTAGAGATGAGAACAACTGAGGCATGGAGAGCTGCTTGAACATGCTCAAGGCCCCACAGCTAGTGAATGGCACAGCTGGGATTAGAAGTGGTTCAGTCCCACTTTTAAGGCCTGAGTTCTTTTGTCACCCCAGGATCTGAGAGGCCCCTGTTTAAGTTCTTGGGGTGCACAGGTGATGACTTTAAGCAGAATCATTTTTTAAATGATTAGGGGAGTGAAATCAGGTCCTTCCACTACTTTCTAGAGTCAGCCTATCCCAGAGTGTGTTCAGGATCCACCCGTGATGTGTGGCGTTATTCTGGATAGTTCCTAAATGGGCATACTGGGAAAGCTGGGTATTGATCCAATATGTATCAATGAAAATGTATGTAGTTTGCCAGTCTAGCCCATGACTCCATGGGTATTATGCTTAGAATAAGACTAAGTTTAAATAAAATAGTCGAAGCTACTTAAAAGTCATTTTCAATAAAAATATTAAGGGACTTCTCCTAAAGTTACTACATTAAGCACATAGCAGGGCAATTAAGAACCCAGGCTCTGGGACCAGACTCTGCAGGACTTACATGCTAACTGTTCACTAGGTATGTGACCTTGGGTAAGTTACATCAACCACCTGTGTGTCAGTTGTCTCCTCTGTTAAATGGAAATGATGATAAAGCCAACCACATAGATTTATTGCAAGAATTAAGTGAATGAGCCTGGCCGGCGTAGCTCAGTGGTTGAGCGTTGACCTATGAAACAGGAGGTCACAGTTTGATTCCCTGTCAGGGCATGTGCCCTAGTTGCAGGCTCAATCCCCAGTGGAGTGTGTGCAGGAGGCAGCTGATCAGTGATTCTCTTTCATCATTGATATTTCTCTCTCTCTCTCTCTCTCTCTCTCTCTCTCTCTCTCTCTCTCTCTCTCTCTCTCTCTCCCTTCCTCTCTGAAATAAATATTTTTTTAAAAAAAGGAATTAAATGAATGAATATATGGATAAGCTCTTGGAACACATAGTTTGCCTATTAAGTTGATGGTGGTGGTAGTGATGATGGTGATGGTAATGGAGAAAAATCTTGAAGATGGTATACAAGTTATTAACATTTTAGAAACACTTCCAGCAATGCCTAGGACCTAGGGAAACAATTAGCATTTCAAATGCAAGAAGGCTAGACCGGAAAGAAGCTAGGACAGGGCCCAGCCCCAGGATTGGCAGCGCCTTCACTCTGACACTGAACTAATCCTCAGACCCAAACCTCCCTTGATGTGTAAACAGGCGACTCTTTAGCCAAAAGTTGGCAAATCCTTCGAGAGCCAGGCCAGGAACCTCCTCCAAGCAAACCTGCTTTCAGGAGGCCCTTTGGTGCCAACTTGCTCATCAGCAGAAGAGCTCTCTCCCAGCTGTCTTGTAGCACCATGATGGATGTGGGAAGATAATCAGTATCTCGTCTCCAGTGGGGAAAGCACATTGCCTTTCGCTTTAGCTTTTCTTAAACACAACCAGTGAGTTTATCGCTGTTTGCATGTTCGTTTTATTTAATTCCATTATGGCAACCGTGTCAAAATACTGCTTAGCATCGCACAGGCACCCACACCACGGTGCACACATACCTGCCCCTGGCCTCGGCTTGGGTTTTGAGGTCAATTTTGGAGCTTTTCTTTTTTCCAAACAACGCATGTCAAGTAGGACAAAAGACCAGAAGGAAAATATGTCACAGCATCATCTCTGAGAAGCAGAGTATCGTTTTTATTTTCTTTGGTTTCTTTTTATGTTCCAAGCTTCTACGAAACATATGCATTACTTTTACAATCAGAATAAAAGGCAGCAAACATTGTTTTTAAAAATGTGTGAAATGCGGAAAACCAATCAGCGTTCAATGGACCTTTAGACTCTTGGGGGTGCAAGTTGCTTTGGGCCCTGAGTGTGGTGAAGAGCATGGGCCACAGGGCTGGGAAACTGTAGGTTCCAGAATTTGGGCCCCTGACTCTGTTTTTCTTTCATCCTTGAATGTCAAACCTAAATCAGCTTTCTTAGCACAAGGCGCATAATAATAGTAACACATAGACAATGTACTGTGTGCCAGGAACTGTCCTAAACGCCTTACAGATACTAATTCTTTCAATTCCCACAACAACCCCATGATATAAGTCATTATCATGCCCATTTTCCAGATGGGGACACTGAGGCTAGAGAGATTAAATGATGCATAGCTCCTAAGTGCAAAACAGACTGGAGCCCTGGCAGTCTGGCTCCAGTCTGCACTCCTGGCCACTGCGCTACACTGATCCCCAAAGTATGTTCCTTGTAGCATTTCCTGCCTTGTCCAGGCCACATGTACATTCGGATGATACGTTCCTTCCACCAGTCGGGTCCGAGTCTGCCTGTCCTGTGGCTGGTCTACTCCTCAGTGAGGTAGGGAAGCAGAGCATTCCCCTGGAGCTCTGACTCCAGCTACCTTAGCCTCTTTCCACTCGTGTGGGTTCTTGCACATGCTATTTCTTATAAAGCTTATAAAACTCTCCCCCACAACACTTCAGATAAACGAGTCCTTCTCATGCTTCTCACCCAACTTAAATCTGACCTCCTCAGGGAAGCTCCCCCAGCAGTCATCACTAGCTAAGCCCCTGTCTCTTTATTTTCTGTCATCGCACTCTGAGTTTCTCTGTAGAGCACTTACCACAAACATCTAATTACATATTAATGTGTTTTGTCGTTTTTTTGTGTCTACTTGTTTATTTGTTAGAGCAGCATTATAACCTTGTGGCTAAGAGTGTGGAGTCCAGAGCCTCGCTGCTAAGGTTGGAATCCCACCCTTGCCACTCACCAGCTGGGTGGCCTTGGAAAACTTCCTCACTCGCTCTGCGTCTTGATTCCTTCATGTGTAAAATGAACCCTTATTTGTAAAAAGAAGGATTGTGGTGAATACTAAAGGAGAGAATACATATTAGGTATGAGGAGCAGGGCCTAGAAAATAGTACATGCTCAATAAATGGTAGATGGCATTATTTCATTCTTTTGTCTCTATCTCTAGAAGAGAGAGAAGAGCAGGGGTGGTGTCCATCTTATTTATGAGCATATTCTCAGCACGTAGACCTGGAGTATTGAAGGGGCTCTCTAGAGCTGCTGAATGAGGGAATGCCCCAAGCCCCCTTGTTCTGCCAGGAGTAGACCAGCCACAGGACAGGCAGACTCTGACCCGACTGGTGGAAGGAACAAGTCATCCGGTCAGGAAGGGTCACAACCCACCCTGGGCCTGAGACAAATGGCCAGCAGGGCCCCTATGGAGCTGCCAAACTAGGAACCCAGTGAGCCAAACCCTCACTGACTCATGGCATGGAAAGGTAGGAGGGTTTTGTATTCATGGTGCTTGGACAGAATTAGGATACCCATGATACTTGCCACCTCTGCCACCACAAGCATGGGCATTGCTTAACTAACATAACAGCAGGAGATGGGGTTCATTGTGGTGGGGGGGCTTTGAGCTTCTGTCCTTGGTGCTGAAATATCCTGCTTTTTCCTTTTATACAGGGTTTCTCCTTAGTTACGCCCGTGCCCTACATGAACCCATACCAAATGGCAGGAGAGATAGAAATTTAAATGTCCTAGCTTGATAAAGGAAAAAGGTTAAGCATCTTGGTGAGCATTTATGGAGCACTTACTATGTGCTGAGCACTTTGCTAAGCCCTCTCCATATATCGTCTCATTTAAACCTTCACACCCACTCTGTAAGGCAGCTATTATTATGATCACCATTTTCCACATGAGAAACTGAGCCATCTCATGTTCAGGTCGCCCAAGGTTAGTGCAAATGCAGGACTTGAATCAAATAGTCTGGCTCCAGTGCCCAAAGCTTGGCCCCCGCATTATCATGTGGCTGTCATGAGTGAGCCCATTCACATAGCTGGCTGACTTCAGACATTGTGGCTTTCATGCTTTGTCCCATGGCTTTATTTTTTAACTAAAATGCTTAGGTTGTACTAATGCTAAAGGAGTAATCTGGGTTCAGTGACAGATCACTGGGCAGGAAAAGCGGAGAAGGGGAGTTTTTTCCCCGAGGCTATGTGACTTTGGATGACTTTGGCTCATCCATCCCTCTGGGTCTCAGTGTGTCTGTGTCTGTGTGTTTAATCTGTTGAATTAGTTATATTAGCTGATTGCTAAGATCCCTTCGTGCTCAAACATGCTGTAAAATCCAAGGGGCAGAGTTCTTCCTTTGAGAACTCATTATAGGACAAGACAGTTCTGGAATAATTTCCTACTCAATGACGATGCTGAGATTGCAGCGAGGGAATTAACTGAATTGAGGGGCTTCTTCATTGCCTGCCTTTTCGGAAATCACTTCCAAAGGCTACAGATGCTTTCTTAACCGAATTCTCCTCCTGGGGGCGAGAATCAGGGCCTCTCCTCACCTCCCATCTGGTTCCCTTGATGCTCAGCCGAGTAGACTGGGTACCTGTGACATCCCAGTAGAATCCTATTGAGCTTTGACTGTAGTTTTCTGTAGTTCCACCTATTGACCCAGTTGCCCCAGGTAACCAAGACAATGGGGAATGAAACTGTAGGGAGGAGAGCGTCATTAGTCACCTTCAGTGTCTTGGGCCCCTTGCTGCAAATCAACCTGCCCTCCTTGAGAACCATGCTTCCTAGTGCGCCTGCATCTATGAAAAGATACATCCAGGAGTTGACTGACTTACCTTGATTTTCAACCTTGACCTTTCCAAGGTATGGTGAATGCACAGGACAGGAAAACAGCAAGTCACTTCCTAAGCAGCTGATTCCTTTCACCTGCTAGATACCCAGACCCTGGGTCTCTGCACCTTCTCCCAGCCCAGACCCAGGTCCCAGTAGCGCCTCTCAACCCAGGAACTTAGAAAATTCTGAGACCTTGGGAGCGGTTGTCTCTATTTTTACTCATAATTAACCAAAGCTTGTGTTTGCAGCTTATCAGTTTTGGAATGCAGTAAATACAGCAACCAATCTCCCAACCCCATGAATATTTCATTTTGGAGATTACTGCATAAATATTGTATTTGGATATTATGGTCTGGGACATCACATTAAAATTGCAAGGCGATGCTATTATCCCATATAATGGAACATAAAATTAAAACGCTGGTCCATGGAAAGAAAAATTTTGCAAGTCCTCGCACCTGGATACCTTTTATTTCTCTCTCTGGGTTAGTCTTGGTTACCATGTAAGTTTTGATATAAATTATCTAAAACTTAAAGTGTTAAGCATGGTTAAATGCACCAACTGTATGTTATTGTATAAGTTAGCATCAACCAGAGTCGAGATAGGATTTTATTTTCCTAAACTCTGGGCTACTTCTAATGAACTGGTTAAATCCAAGTTTGGTGTGATATGGTGAGTATAATGAAAACCCCCGTCAGGTCACATCCCCCAAAGAGATCCCTGACCTCTCGACCATGTGAGGCCAAACTTACTTGGATTTGGCACCTGGAAAGATGTGTTAGAGAAAGAACAAGACCAGAGATGTTGGATGCCTGGGTCTTCTGGTTGGCGGATGTCCTTCACGCGTCTCTGTGTGCCCTCAGAAAGCTGGCGACTTTCCCTGGGCTCCCATGTAATGTGGCCTCCCTCCCACTTCTTTCTGTGTTCCCTCCACTGTCAGACAGCCTCTATACTCGTGGTGATAAGAGGCTGCCAGCCAGCTCTAGGCTTGCATTCTCTCAGCTAAAAATCCCATAGAAGGTTCTTCCATCCTGGTAAATTCAGCAAAAATCCAGGACCCAATCTCAAAACCAGCTTGAATCTCTCACCCGTTCCTGAACCAATGTGGCAGCCGAGCAGATGGAATTGACCAGCCTGGGTCATGTTCAACCCCTGGTGTTAGGGTTAGGTGCAAACCCAAGTTGAAGATTAGTGACTGTCCAAAGTAAAGTCGAGATGTGGTTCCCAGAAAACGGAGGAACGGATGCTGGATTGACAGAAACAAGGAATGAAGCACCAGTATGTGCTACAGTGTGAATGAACCTTGAAAACATTATGATAAGTGGAAGAAGCCAAACAAAAAGACCAACAGCCCTGGCTGGTGTGGCTCAGTTGGTTGAGCATCCTCCCATGCACCTAAAGGTCACCGGTTTGATTCCCGGTCAGGGCACAGGACCGAAGGGATTACAGATCTTTCTGGGCTCCTTTTTATAAGGGCACTAATCCCCATTCATCTCCTGATCAGCTTCCAAAGGCCCCATCTTGTAACATTATCACATTGGGGGTTACGATTTCCACCTTTGGATGTTGGGGCGACACGGACATCCAGCCCATTTTAGAAGCCCTGTTGTGGAAGACTGCAGGCTGTTCTGAAACAGCTCTGGCCCCATCTGGAGTGTGGCCACTGATGTGCCATGCCCAAGTTGTGGGTTTGGTCCCTGGTTGGAGTGCGTGCAGGAGGCAACCAGTTGATGTTTCTCTATCTCTCTCCCTCTCCCTTCCTCTCTCTCTCTAAGATCAATGAAAACATATTTTTTAAAAGGCCAACATATTATAGGATTCCTTCTATATGAAATATCCAAAATTGGTAATTCGTAGAGACAGAAAATAGTTTGGTGGTTGCCAAGGGCTAAGGGGTATGGGGCATGGGGTCTGCTTATGGGCATGGGGTCTCCTTTGGAGTGATGAAATATTTTGAAACTAGATAGAGGTGATGGTTGCACAACACTGTGAATGAACTCCATGCCGTTGAACTGTACACTTTAAAACGGGTGACTTTATGTTGTAGAGCTGGGGGAGCAGCAGGATCCCTGAGCAGTGAGACTTCTAGACTAAGCTCCCAACTCAGTAACTAGCCCCTAAGGAGCAGGGATCATCCTTACTCCTCCTTGCCCTGCACAGGGCCAGCACCATGCCTGGCACATAGTAAGTGTGCAATTAATGCTCACCGTAAATGCACAGAGTTTGGGCCAGAGGCTGGGTTCTTGCTCTGTCCAGTGTCCCCACACAACTGTATTACCAGCTCTTCGACCATTGCTTTCTGCATTTACGAAAGAGGAAGTGCCAGAGCTGCCGGCCTGCCTTGCAAAATCCCAAATATTTATGTGTTTTATTCTCTCAAGCTGGAGTTGTCCATCTGAGGTTCATAGATGGAGTTCTCAGGGCCCATGATGTTGAATGGGAGGAAAATGTTCTTTGTTTTCACTGAAATCTACCTAAATATAGAGTCCAAACCACAGTAGTGTGAGCAGTAACTATTAAGTGTCACATATTTTCATACCACATAGTAGTTGATGAGTCTACGCCTAAGTGTCATTTACGCTCACCACTTCCTCACTTTACAGTGGTCATGAGACCTGCCACAAGATCTTGTTATTTCATGTGTCGAGAAAGAAACACACCACGGGTAATTATCATAAATTCGGTGTTTTAAGAAATATTTTATAATCCTGTATTCAATGTGTGAGTCAAAAAGCAACAGAATTACTATATCATAAACTTCCTGTTTTTTCAATACTTTGTCATTCTGTGTGTTATGATCTAAGAACATTATTCTGAGATGAGTGTCCACAGGCTGTGTTCACTAAGTTACCAAGGCGTCCATGGCACTGAAGGATGATTTCAAAGTTTTCTAAAGAGGAAGTCGATGTGCTGGATGATCATTGCTATCTAGTTGTGCTCCGCAAGTGCCCTAAACTCTCTAAGCTTCAGTGTCCCCATCTGTAAAATGGGTGTAATAATAGTACCCGCCTCAGAGGGGTAGCGTGACCTGTCTCTTTGTGTAATCCAAGGGACAGCGTATACACAGAGCCCTGGCTCGGTGCCTGGCACACAGTCAGTGCTCCATAAATGCTTTGATCGCTGGGATTGAGCCATCTCATTTGGACTCTGGGTGGAGGCACCTTTGGGCTAATCACTTCTTTGTGTCTTTCAGGTTCATCCGGAAGCAGGGCCTGGACCGGCTCTTCCTGGAGTGTGACGCCCACATGTGGCGCCTGGGGGACCGGCGGATCCCAGAGGGCATTGCCGTGGATGGCGGCTCTGATTGGTTCCTGCTGAACCGCAAGTTTGTGGAGTATGTGACATTCTCCACAGACGATCTGGTGACTAAAATGAAGCAGTTCTACTCCTACACCCTGCTTCCTGCCGAGGTGAGCGTCCCAGAAAAAAATCCCCCGGAATGGCTGGGGCTGGCTCTAGCATTTAGAGCAAAGCGGATGCTGAATTTTTGCTGAATTTTTGGCAAAGCAATGCTGAATCCAATACAGAGCCCTCTAAACAACCAGATGAGGATGGAGAGCGGCATTGACTGCCAGGGACCTAGTTGCAATGGCAGGGACCCTGGTCCCCTCCCATCTGTGGAGGCAGCACAGTGCTGTCACCAGCAGTCCGCGGCGTCTTCATGCAAAGTGGAAAAGGCATCCCTTTCTTAAGACACTTGGCTTGCCTGGGTCCTAAAATAATCATATACTGATTTTGTTAGAATAAGACACTGCCATTTTCTCGAAAAACTGTTATTTAAAAAATGACAAGCCTCTGAGTGTTGATCTGCTGTGTTGACGGCAGCCCCTCACACCAGAGTGGAGCAGTGTGGGATCCGCACATCTGTGCAGGCCGGCCCTTTCGGGACACACCCACCTCAGCTCCGCAGTCACCAATCCTGTCACGGCTTTCTCAACCAAGAATCCCTCTTCTGATTTTGAATACTATTGTTCTTTCCGTTCCTGACAGACAGACACTAGTGTTGGCCTCATCAGTCAGACAAGAAATCACCGTGGTCCCAAAGACAGCAGGCGGGGCCCCTGCACTGACAGCCCTCATGGCCAAGTGCCTGGGACTCAGCGCTTCCCATGGCTTTCAGAAGTATTTGAGAAGCTCTGAGGAGTCTGTCACCACTTTTCAGACCCCAGGGTGGGAAGCGGACTTAGTTTGGGCTGCAAAGTACGATGGGGCAGGTGGCTTACAAACAACAGAAATGTACTTCTCACAGGTCTGGAGGCGAGATGGCCCAGCTCAGAGTGCCAGCATGATCGGGGGAGGGCCCTCTTCCGGGTCGCAGGCTGCCTACGGACAGCTCTCACTGTGTTCTCACAGGACCGAAGGGATTACAGATCTTTCTGGGCTCCTTTTTATAAGGGCACTAATCCCCATTCATCTCCTGATCAGCTTCCAAAGGCCCCACCTTGTAACATTATCACATTGGGGGTTACGATTTCCACCTTTGGATGTTGGGGCGACACAGACATCCAGCCCATTTTAGAAGCCCTGCTGTGGAAGACTGCAGGCTGTTCTGAAACAGCTCTGGCCCCATCTGGAGTGTGGCCACTGATGTGCCATCAGCCTCTTCATCAGACCTGGGCTGAGAGAGTCCAGGTTAAGCTCCCTGACCTCCAGCTCCTAACTTCCTACTTCAGAAAACTCCAGAGCTGGTTCTGTTTCCGCTGAGCCCATGACCCCTCCCATGAGTGGCCCACCATTCCTTCCGGCCCCCTCTCTGCACCAATGTGTTTCTAGTCCAGACAAGACAGTGCATCTCCTCTGATGGTTTCCATGTTTCTCACCAACATCTGGGGCGATGACAAGCTCTGGGTAGGGCTGACTGCCCGCTTCACTCCAGAGAGATGATGGGCTTCTTGTCAGCGGGCCAGGTTTTGCTATTCTGCACACATGTTAAGTAATCAGCTTTTAATCCTATTTCAGCAAAACATCACCTTTTCTCTCAATTCTGATAACCTCCTCATCCATTATCTTGAAGAGACTTTCAGTATCATTATGAAAGGACACAGGGCAGCTGGTAATTGGGTACTTTTTCCCCACCGCTTGATGGAGAATATGGGCCTCTGTGGGCTTGAAGACAACTCAAGCTTAAAACCCAGGTTCACAGACATGTCATTTAGCATCACAGGAAGGTCAGCTGGGGGCGGAGGGGGAGGGGAGCCTCATTGTGCCCACCCACCCTTTGAGAAGAGACTGTTGGAGGCTTTGGTTCTTTTCATCAAGATACTGATCCTGGCGCTGGCTCTCTGCCCCATCCCTGTCCCAGTACACACAGGCACGTGACACTCCAGGTTCCTGTTAGACCCCGTCCTCCATTCCAGCATCTCTGCCTTGCCCTCCCTTCTCCCAGACCACTTCCAGGGAACTGGTTCGGAAGAAATCTGAAAGCTGTGCCATAAATTTATAACAGGCAAACACATATTCCCCAACAGCTTCCCCTAGCGAGCAGAGAGCAGAGGAAATGTATCTGCCTGGTATCTGGGTTGTGTTAAAGCAGTGTCCAAATAAAAGCCTCTCTCTCCTCTCTCTTCTCCTCTCCTCTCTTCTCCTCTTCTCTCTCCTCTCCTCTCTCTCCTCTCCTCTCCTCTCCTCTCCTCTCCTCTCCTCTTCTCTTCTTTCTCTCTCTCTCTCTCTCTCTCTCTCTCTCTCTCTCTCTCTCTCTCCCTCTCCCTCCCCCTCTCTCTGTCTTTCAGTCTCTGTCTCTCTGCATCTCTAATTATATCTCTCCTCTCCAGTCTCTCTTTTCACTCTCAACATTGCCTCTTTCACAGGTTCCTAGGAGAGGTGGGCCAAGAGTCAGGATTAGGGGGAAGCAATGGTGCCTGGTTCAGCACCATGGACAGCAGGCAGCCCCACCCTTCACCTCCCTGTGTTGTAGTCACCTACTCCAGCAGCTGAGTCAGGAGGGCTCCCTGGGGCCTGATGCACCCCTGAATCTGACCTCCCTTACCCAGGGGTGAAATTCCAGAGCGCTGGTCTTTCTCCTCAAGATGTTTCAGAGCTGAGTCCCTTTGTTCTCAGTCCTGGCTATTTGCCAAAGGGCCCCAGGTTTTCTGAATAATTGTTCACCCTGTTTTCCTCTGGTCCCCATGTGTTGACATATCCCAAGGGGCTTTTCCTCTCTGCTGAGCAGAGAGAAGATGTCCTGGTTGATAAGAGATATCTTGAAATTGGGTTTTAGACTGCTGGGGAAAGGTCATTAGAGGGACACTCAGGACATTAGACTGCTGAGCAGAATTCGGCCACCCTGGGCGAAACATCCAGTGCACCCTGAGTAGGACCAGACTGCCACTGACCCCATTTACAGAAGGAACAGAAGAGTCTCTAAGAGAGCCCCTTAGAGAGCCCCTTCGCAGGCAGGTGGTCCCAGGGAAGGACCCCACCCAGCCCATTCGAGGGAGGCGGGAAGCAGTCTCAGGCTGGTCCCTCTCTCCCCTGCAGTCCTTCTTCCACACGGTCCTGGAGAACAGCCCCCACTGCGACACCATGGTGGACAACAACCTGCGCATCACCAACTGGAACCGCAAGCTGGGCTGCAAGTGCCAGTACAAGCACATCGTGGACTGGTGCGGCTGCTCCCCCAACGACTTCAAGCCGCAGGACTTCCACCGCTTCCAGGTGAGCCCAGTGCCCTGCAGCCCCCAGACCACGCCTCCCAGCATCCTCTGCAGGCAACCAAGGCCAGGCTTGTTGATCATCTCACCCCCCCAGTTTTCAACCCTGCCTGTTGATAATAATAATGACGACATCAACAGTAGCCAACATTTTTTTAATGACTTCAGACCAGGACAATTCTAACCACTTTGCCTGTCTTGATTCATTAACCCCACAACAACCTTATTAGATAGATAGATAGATAGATGATATATAATTAAAATTACTATTATTCTATTTTATAAATAGGTAAACCGAGGCATAGAAAGATCAAAAACCTTATCCAAGGTCATATAATTCCACGTATCTGTTTCCAAAGGCCATATTTGTATCCATTTCTTTATATTGCCTTTTAACCAGAATCCCCTGAAAACATTTGTTAAAAACATATTCCTGGGTACAAACTTGAGTATATCTGGGGCAGAGTTTGTCAACCTCAGCACTGTTAACACTGTGGCTGGATAATCCCATGCTGCGGGCTGTGCTGTGCATTGCAGGCCGTCGAGCAGCATCCCTGGCCCTACCCACTGACTGCGGGTAGCACACTGCAGTGTGACAACCAGAAATGTCTTCAGGCATCGCCACACTGCCCTGTGGGCAAACCACTAATCTCCAGTGAGGTCCAGGAATTTTTAATAGATTACACCTTGGGGAAATTGTGATGAGCAGCCAGGTTTGGAAACCAGCACAACCTGTGAACTGAAAGGAGTAACAAGAGGTCGGAGCATTATTGTCCTCACAGGTGTCTCTGCATGGCCTCGTTTACAGTGATGGGGGGAGAGCAGAGGCAGAGGGCAATAAATGCTCCATCTGCTTCCCTTGAGCCCCCAGACCCATCCCGAATGGCACCCTGTTTCCATATTGTGTGAGCACCCTCCCACTCACCAGGCTCGACCCCAGCTGCAGAAGGCACAAACAGGAGGCTATAAAATGGTTAAACACGTCACTGTGAGGTCACTGGAGCTGTCATGTGGAGATGGTATGCTGCTGCTAACCCAGAGGGAGAGTGGGGACAGCAGTAACCGAGGTGCCCCCGCTGACTCACTGGCACCTAACTGAGCCGCTGCCCGCATGGAGCGTCAGTCTCTCAGCCTGGCTCCTCTGTGTGGTCCTGGACCCGAAGCATCAGCGTCGCCAGGGAGAGGGTTAGAAATGCATTGCATAGTGTGCGGCTTCAGACCTGCTGAATCAGGATCTGCACGTGAACGAGATCCCCAGGGGGCTGGGAGGCTCTATACGTTTGGGCACAGGAGTTGGGATCTGCTCTCTCCCAGGCTGTGTGCCAGGCCCCCGTGGGCATTTCATTGGCTTCCCGGGGGCAGACATCATCTCCATTGTGCAGGTGGGGAAACAGGCACCGATGGGCGGACATGCTTGTCCACAGACACACGTAATGGAGGGGTAGGGCTGAAGGTCCCATCCAGGTGTTCCCGGGTCCAGCCCCGGGCTTTGTGCACCAGCCCCCGCTGCCTTCCTGGCTTTGTGTCTGCACAGGTGCAGAATACACAGCAGGTCTCACCCCTCAAGGTTCTTATTCCCTCAAGGTCCCCACCTAATGTCTTTCGCCTCTGTAAGCGGTTGCTGCAATAGTATTTTTCTAGACTTTTTTTTTTTTTTTTTTTTTGGTGGCAGATTGAGAGCTACCCAGGGATCTCCCCAAGCCCATGTTAATTTGGGCATAAACTTGGGTGACATTTTCGCTCCATTGTCCGTGTAGAAAGGATCTGCTGAGCAGAAAGAGGATTGCAGGGGGAATATTTGACCTATTCCAAAGGAAGAAAAGAATTCCCTCTTTTTAGAGGACCAGTCGTTGTCCTCACGCAAAGGACCTCATCATGTAGAGAAAGTCCGTGGTGGATCCTGGGAGCGCGCCCTGCCAGCCTGCTTGCTCGCGGGCGGCAACATCTGCACTCCAGGCCCAGCATCCCGTGGACCGCGGTCTCTGATAAAGACCGACTAACACCGGGACACTGCCCTGTGCTCACAGCTCTTTCTTCCACAGTAAATAGAGGTCAAGAGTATCCCCCAACATCTAGAATCCAGAAACTGCTGCCTATAAGGAACTCGAAGCTCTTGTTCAAAGAACTCTGAGGAAGAGGACAATAAATATAGAAACATGCCCTTTTAGAAAATCCAGCTATGATCAAAGAATCATGGCTGAGGAAAGAAGGCTGCCCTGCCACCGAATTCGATTTTCTTCCTCCAGAAAATCAAGACTTAGAAGCCCCTCGTAGCAGGCTCAGGCTGGGGGGCTGGGAGGGGAGTGATAATAGTCATGTAATAATAGCAGCTAACACTCTGTGCCAGACTCTGTGCCAAGTACCCATAGGATACCCATTTTAAGGGTGAGGAAGCTGAGGCCCTGGGTGATGTGCCCAGAGGCATATACAGCTAGAAAGTAGCAGAGTGAGGATTCGAACTGAACTGGCCACAGAGGCAGGACGTCCCAAGGGTCCATGAAGCAGAGAAGTGATGGGGTGTCCAGAATAATACGGAAGGTTTTTGTGATCAGGAGCTTCCAGGTTACTCAGTTAGCAGCTGGATCCTAGGAAGCGCCGTAGAAAGAGCTTGGGTTTGAGGAGCATCAGATTCGGGTTCAAATCTTACGACTGTGTGTGTTTGTCCATATCACTTCCCCTCCCTGAGCTCCCGTTTCCTCATCGGTAAAATGGGGATCCTAATACCCACTTCGAAGAGCTGTTGGGAGGATTTGAGGCGATGCCATAACTCCAGGGCTTGGTAATTATTGCCGTGATTGTTGCTGTTTATTCACAGCAGCAAAAACAGTGCTAGACCCAAACTTAGCTCAATGATAACACTAGACCAGTGGTCGGCAAACCGCGGCTCTCGAGCCACATGTGGCTCTTTGGCCTCTTGAGTGTGGCTCTTCCACAAAATACCATGGCCTGTGCGAGTCTATTTTGAAGAAGTGGCGTTAGAATAAGTTTAAGTTTAAAAAATTTGGCTCTCAAAAGAAATTTCAATCCTTGTACTGTTGATATTTGGCTCTGTTGACTAATGAGTTTGCCGACCACTGGCCTAGACCATAAGCTCCTCAAGGGAGTGGCGATGTTTGAATTGTTTCCTTAGCCCTGGACAGGGGTCAGCAAATCAATCTGGGTCAAATCCAGCCCACTGCCTGCTTTTGTAAGTTCTTTTGTAACACCGCCACGCCCATTCACCTGCTATTGTGCCCATGGCTACTTTCACCCTACAACAGCAGCGTTGAATCCTTACAAAGCTAGAAATAGTTATTATCTGGCCCTTTACTAAAAAACATTTGTTGATCCCCGCCCAGACCATAGTATAAGACTTGATAGATAACAGGTACTCAGTAGTTTATTTCTTTAATCCTGGACCCTGGGTTTTAATCCTGACTCAGTCATTACCTTGTTATGTGACCTTAGATAAGTCCCTTTTCCTCGAGGGGCCTCAGTCTCCTTGAAAATTTGGGCTACATAAATGGTCTTCAAATTCTGCATCATAACCACCAGGGAAGCATTTTTGGATACAGATTCCTAAACCTCATCTCTGGAGATGCTGACTCTGCTGTTATGCCCAGGAGACCATAGGGAGTGGTGGGGACGGTGGGGAGCTGAAGAAGCCATGCCCGACTAAAGGGACAGCTGCTTTCCAGCTGTAAGCAGTTATTACCATGCAGAAACATGGGCCTGGGGTTGCTGGATCTATTTCTGTTTAAAGGGAAGCCAAGAATTGTTTCTGTGAAGTCTTCTACTTTTTAAATATTGCCAGCTAATTCAATTTTAAAACACTCTGCTGGACAATTAAAATATATCCGTAGGCTGTATTTGCCCTAGACCTTCAGTTAAATGATTTTGGAGACCCATCCCAGCTGTAAACACTAGGGTGTGATTTATTTAACCAACATTTAACAAACATGATGCTTCCCAGGCGCCCATCACTGCTCCAAATGCCTCACCAACGTTAACTCATTCCATCCTAACACCCTTAGTATTGTCGTCATGTAACAGAGGAGGACACTGAGAACAGAGGCAGGCAGGCTGGCTGCAGAGCCTGCTCCCCCTCCACCACCCCCCCCACCCACCCACACACACACACACACACACACACACACACACACCCCACCTGCTGACGCTAATCTTTTTATCCCTTGAGCACAGCAGACAGCCCGGCCCACCTTCTTTGCCCGCAAGTTCGAAGCCGTGGTGAATCAGGAGATCATCGGGCAGCTGGACTATTACCTGTACGGGAACTACCCCGCAGGCACCCCCGGGCTCCGCTCCTACTGGGAGAACGTCTATGACGAGCCTGATGGCACCCACAGCCTCAGTGACGTGGCCCTGACCTTGTACCACTCCTTCGCCCGCCTGGGCCTCCGCAGGGCCGAGACGTCGCTGCACACCGACGGGGAGAACAGCTGCAGGTGAGCCAGGTTGGCAAGGCGAGGAGCGCCAGGGAGGAGGAGGGACAGGGAGGGGACCGGGCAGGAGGGTGCAGACCTTCCTCTGCGTTAGGGGCCGCGTGCTTCTCCCTCTCTTCCTTTGCCTAGAAAGCACCTACGCAGCCATCCCCGCGTTTAGAGCCTGTCCCGTCTACCCTCCACCCCGTCTAAGCCAGCATCAGGATTTTACTTTTTCAGAGTACCAGATCTAATGCTTACCCCATCATTTCCTTCCAGTGGACTCATTCTTTAGGTTAAGCATAGGTGTTTTAAAAGGAAGCTCTACGTCATCCTGTTATATAGTTGTATTTGTCTTAAATGGAAGGTAACCATGGAAATACAGAACTTTCTTTTTTTCTTTTTATTATGGAAAATGTCAAATATATTCAAACTAGAGAAGAGAGTGTAACCCCATGCTCCCACCACCCGGCTCCCCCGGTGACCAGCTCCAGGCCAATCCCGTGTCACGGCCCCTCCTCCCAGATCGGTCTGATTGAGGCACATCCCTGACATCACATCGCCTCAGCCATAAATATTTCAATGTATGTCTCCGAAAAGAAAGACTCCATTTTAAAACATAACCATGTTATCGTTACCACACCTAAAAATATGACCAAAGACATCGGCAAAATGCAGAACTATTATTGAAAGCGCTCAGGTTACCCCCTTAGAATCATCCCTTCAGGTGTCACTTAGAATCACCTCACCTGCCACTAGCAGGTGCAGGTTGACGCTTGAGGAAAGAGTGTTCTAGAATGTATGGAAAGCAGCGGGGAAGGTAGGAAAATAATTCAATAATCCCCTCCCCTCCTCGGTCTTTCCCTAAGCCAAGCAGCCCTTTTGTTGGCGTGGCTTCCTTTCTCTAGCAATGTGCATTGCAGATATTCACATACTTGCAACCAGAGCTTGGAGCCCTGTTATATTCCTGATCGGCATTATATTAGCCCCCTCTCCCGCTCTCTGCGGCTTCCTTCATGCTAATGATCCTTTTTAATGCCGCTACTGTTCCGAAGAGCAGAAACTCGGGAGTTTGCTTAATCCAGCCCTTTCCTGTTGCTATTGTCAGTAATGGGCCATTGTAAATAACGTCCTGATGACTCTCTTCTTTGCAGAAAGCCTCTTTCTTCCCTTCCTTTTTTCTGGTTATTTTTTTAGGTTGGATTTTCAAAAGTGCCTCTAATCACTCTCCTCTTTCTCGTTCTCCCTTCTCCTCCTCCCGCCTCCCTCTTTTAAAGCAAAAAATAAAAAAGTTTAACATTAGTCTCTCTCCACTGAGGCTCCTGTGTACCCTCCCTTGCCTAGCTCTTCCCTCTTCTCTGGAACTATTGCCTAAATCCTGAACACACCGGAAGGTGTCCTGGCTGGGACCGCCTGCTTGGCCAGCTGGGTTTCTGCGGGGCTGCCACAGTTTATTCTTATCTCCTCACGGCCTCAGCCTCTATCCTCTTCCTGCGGGTTCTGACTTAGTTTAAGGAAAGCCCAGTGTGGGCTGGGAACTGGGACCTGCAGATTGAACTCAACTTTTATTTACTACCTGTTGACCTTGGACAAGTGATTGACCTCTCTGACCCTCAGTTTCCTCATCTGTAAAATGGGAATAATAATAAGCCTTACAGCATAAGGTGTTGTGATAATCCTCAAAAGTGACCCTCTGACTTACGTATTATTATTATCCCCGTTTTTAACCATGTTTTACTTACAAAGCGCTTAGTATATGTACATGCCATTATTATTAAGCTGCCAACATCAACAGGGAGCCTACTGTGTGAGCCACACGCTCATTGCTCCCTCTGTGCTTTCCTTTGCTTATCGCCCCCACTGTCCCCACACAGCCAGCCCTCTCCCAGTCTCCGAGGGCCATCTCAGGCGCCACGTCCTCTGTGAAGCTTGCTGAGAGCTCCCCCTGATAGTCCATCTCCTCCCTCTCCCAAGCTGAAAGTAGCTCAGACTCACTTCCAACCCCTCCCCACCCTCCTCATTGCATGTAGCAGCAGTTCTTTGGCGCAAGGTCAACAGTGAAGGTCTTCTGCCCCTGCTAGTCTGGGCGCAGAACCCTTGCTCACAGAACCACAGTACGAATCCCCAGCACAGAACCCAGGGCCACTCTTGGAAGCAGAATATTATTCAAGAATAGTCTTAATCCCAGGCTTCTTAGAATTTATAAAGTAAATAATCTTATAGGAAATTCTAGAAGACACTCCCAAACAAATCCTAGGACTTGTTTGGGGATTAAGCGGGCCATCAGGGTGCCACGGCGTGGAATCCTTTGACTTCTCGATCCTTTTTTTTTTTTTTTATCATGCTACAACCACTGTGCCTTGCTGTGGGCAAAGCCAATATATTTATGAATATGAGCCTGAAAATAAATCAGGACAAAGGACCCTTATCCCAAAAGGCAGCGGAAAGTAAATTCCTACCCCCAGGGTATCTGGGGACACAGCAAGTGAGAACTTTATTTCAAGAGTCTCATTTTCTTTGGGCACTTCATGCAAATTGTGTCTTTCCAGTCTGCGGGATAACCTTTCATAAAAATAATGTTTATTGATTTTTTTTTCATTATAAAATAACTCATGCTTGTTGCAGAAATTTTCAAAATGGCAGATTGAGAGCACAAGAAAATAAAGTTTGCTTGTGAGTCACCCTCCAGAGAGAAAGATGTCAGTATTTTATTACAAGTCCTCAGATTCAAATGCCCTCCTGGGCCAGGCAAGTAGCGTGCAGCACGGGCTCACCGTGCCAGCCGAGACCGCCCGGGGCCCCAGTGCTGAGCCCCAGCACGTTCTTGCCCAATGGGCATGTAGGCATTGAACTGCCAGCCATTTTTCAAGACAAATCAGAAATTTAGATTTTTGTGAGTCTCCTAATTTTTTCAATGCCCACTTATTTCAGTAAGAAAAACAAACACTTTTGGGTGAGATGAATACATCTGCGGCATCCTTTAGGTTCTGTTGTACTGCATCTATTGAAAACAAACTCCTGTCTTAGTTTTAATTAATTATCATACACAGTCAAGACAAATACCAGGACGTTTTGTGTTCAGTCCTGGGTTACATGTATCCTATATGTACCTTAGAAGCAAAGGGTTCAGGAGAAAATCCTTCTAGAATTTTCTCTCAATCAACAAGTATTGTTTGAAGCATCTACCATGTGTCAGGCTCTGTGTTAGGCACTGAGCACTCAGCCATGACCCAGACAGACCAGCCCCCCGTGTTCCAGGCCCTCCCATTCCAGTGTGAAGACAGACTGTGCCTAAGCACTGGTACACAAGAACAAGGGCTCAGTAGGGATAAATGCTCTGCTCAGAATGAAGGTAAGGTCACATGATGGCAATGAGTTGGTGACTAAGATTCAGCAGTCAAGGAAGATCTCTCTGAAGTAGTGACATTTAAGCAAGATGATAAGACAGAGCCAGCCATGCAATCTAAGAGGAAAAGAGCAGTCCCAGCACAGAGAATATCCCATGCAAAGGCCCTGAGATAGAAATGAGCTTGCTGTGTTCAAGAATCCAAAATAATGTCTGTGTAGAATCTGAAATAAGGTCCACGTGGCTAGAAGGTGGAGGTTTGGGGCAGAGGGAAACAAAATGAGGCTAGAGAAAGAGGCAGGGCTTTGTGGTCCAGGCGAGGAGTTTGGGTTTCATCGTAAGCATTGAGCAGAGCCACTTGTGGTATTTCAGCAGAGACGGTGGATATGGCTATTATGAGGGTAAAGTGGACGGAAGTAGGAGGGAGATAAGGAAGCTGCTGCGAAGGTCCAGGGGAGACACGATGGTGGCCTGGACCAGGATGCTGGCAGTAGCAGATGGATTCAGGTGGAGACAGCAGGGTTTCTTGATAGAAGGGAGGGAACGCAGGCAGGCAAGCTTGGTTTCTAGAGTGCTTGCCCATTGCTCATTTACTTGACCCCTTAGCAGCACCCCCGTCTGGACCTCTCCCTTCTGGAAACTCTTTTTTTTTTTTTTTCCCACTCCCATGCCAACAAGCTCTCCTGTTCTTCTCCCACCATTACCGACCCAACCACCTTGCAGCACAAACATTGACAGTGTATTATTTAGCTCCTGCCATAATGCCGCATAACAAACAAGCCCCAAATCAGTGTTTTGAAATGATAAGCATTGACATTGAGCTCAAGTTCTCAGGTCAGCTGGCCAGGGTTCCTGGTCTCAGCTGGCATCTCTCCTGAATCTGCAGCCGCTGCAGGTCGGGAGCAGGGCTCTGTTGTTCTTGGCTGGGAGCTGCTGGCAGGGACAACTGGGGTGGCTCTGCCGTGCCCCAAATGTCTCGTCCTCCAGCAGGTAGCCCAGGCACGCTCCCAGTTGCCCTAGCGGTCAGTCTTTGCTTGCTTGCTTTCAAGAAATCCTGCTGTCTCCACCTGAATCCATCCTCCACCTCAGTCCACCTCTGCACTGCCAGCTTCCCGGTCCAGGCCACCATTGTGCCTTACCTGGGCCTCCGCAGGAGCTTCCTTACTTGTCTGCCTCCTACTATTGTCCGTAACCTTATACCAGCCATACCCAGCGCCCCTGCTTGAATACCACAAGCGGCTCTGCTTAATGCTTGTGATTGGAATCCTCTCTGCTCTGCAAAGGCATGCTCTCATCACAAAAGAGCAAGAGAGGAGATGTGCAAGGCTTCTTGGGGCCCTGGCTGGGAGCTGGCATGACGCCTTCAGGTCAAGGCAGGTCGGGAGTGGGAAATGGACTCCGCCTCTTCAGGGCAAAGAACCCTGCGAAGCCACGTGGGAAAGAGCATGGAGACGGAGAGGTGAAGGATCGGAGGCACTGATGCCAGCAGCCACGAGATGCTGTCATGACTATTTATGCCTCCAGTACAGTCGCCACTGGCCACCAGTGGGTATTTAAGTTTAATGAAAGTGAAATGAAATAAAAAATTCTGTTCCTCCGCCACAGCAGCCACATTCACGTGCTCGGTAGCCGCAGTGGCTAGTGGCTGTTCTGGTGGAGAGAGCACCGCTGCACCCCGCCTCCCTCCTGCAGCACTGTCCAGGGTAAGGCTTTTCTGCTCCCAAAGCCCAGGCCCAGCGCAGACATGTGTGAGCCGATGCCCAGCGAGCAGCCTGAAGAGGGTGCCGGCTTCTTTCTCAGAGCCCCCGAGGCATCCCAGTCACCAGGCAGTGATTTCCAGAGATGGGGAAGCACAGGGAGGTGGCTTCCCTAACCGTTGTAATGGGACATAAAGACTTAAGCTCCAGATCAGGACCAGAGGGAAGGAGGCTAAGCAGAAACAGTGATTTGTAGAACACTGTTGTTAAGGGGCCACAAGCACCCTCTGAGTGCTGTGCAGTTGACCCACTGCAGAGGCCAGCGGCCTTTTATTCCTCAAGAAGGAAAGAAAGCTGGGCTCAGCCCAAGTTCCTCCCACCTGAGCTCCCTCCTGGGCATCTCGGCTTAGTTCCCCGGCCCCTTTCTCCCAGTGATTGTTTGTGGATCAACGTCAAGCGTCTTAAAACAAGTTACCTCTTCGTGTCTGAATATATGGACCTTGGATTCATTGTTAAGGATAATGCCCAGTGCCTTGACTGAGAAGGACAGTATAACCTTTTTGATAAAGTTGGACAGCAGGCATGAAGGGTCCTTTGGGAGAGGGAGGGAGGGAGGGAGGAGAGGAGAGGAGAGGAGAGGAGAGGAGAGGAGAGGAGAGGAGAGGAGAGGAGAGAGATATCCCATTTTTACTCAAGGATGTTTAATGCAGTATTGTCTGCAATGGCCAAAAAATTAGAAACCAGTTAAATAGCCAGTGATGGGGAACTTGCTCTGTAAAATGCGGTATTACATACAGTGGAATAATATGTGTGTGTGTCACGTTTTCAGAGGGTATTACATACAGTGGAATAATATGTGTGTGTGTGTCACGTTTTCAGAGGCTCTTCAAAAACATGTGATAATGCCTGCAAAATACTATGAAGCAAAAGCAGGATATAACCAGTATGTATATTATGATCTAGTATGAGATTTATGCAAATATATGCATAGGAAATAAGGCCGAAGGGAAATGAGTCAATATGACATTGTTTGCACACCAATGGTGCTTCCCAATACCTAGCACCAGAGAGTCCATAAATATCTGTGCATTGACACCATCTGTGTAAAGAAGCCTCAAAAGTGCAGCAATGTTTATTTTCTTTATTGTGCTTTCATACAACCAACATGCTTTACATTTGTAATCATCCAAAAAGCTAGTAATAGTTGTTGAGATCATAGATACACGGGGAGCAGCGTCAGGAATATGGTAAGCATTGTATAAAATGGGGGTTATTTTAGGAACAAGACCAGCACGGTGGGCGGGCACCCCATTATGAGCCTACACATCTCCAGCCCTGACCCATGAGCTCATGTGAGACTGTGTGTGTTTTTCAGGTACTATCCCATGGGCCACCCAGCGTCTGTCCACCTCTACTTCCTTGCTGACCGCTTCCAGGGCTTTCTGATCAAGCATCATGCTACCAATCTGGCCGTGAGCAAACTCGAGACGCTGGAGACGTGGGTGATGCCAAAGAAAGTCTTCAAGGTCGCAAGCCCACCCAGCGACTTTGGGAGGCTCCAATTTTCCGAGGTAAGAGACTAAACATTGTCACACGTCACTGCCTTTTGCATCCCCCTGGCTGGGTCCTGTTCCGTGGTCTGACATCTGTAGTTGGAGATGGAGGACAAGGGGATTTGGAGAGCCCCAAGATAGGCTCACCCTGTGCCCGTAGAGGGTTCTCCAGCCCCAAACACTGGAACTGGCCATCTTAAACAGGTCAGGAGGAGAAGGACAGTGGACCAAACCAACCTGGGCCCTTGGTCTATTTTTCATAGAACTTCTATTTCTTTTAATATTTTTTTTTAATCCTTGCTAGTGATTCCTCCTAAACTTGTGTTAGTAATGGATCAATAACAAACCAGTTTCCTGATGAAGCAGGGGCATCAATCCTGTTTTACATATTGGAAAATTGAAGCTTATGGAGATTCAGTGGTTTTCTAGATCCGAGCTAGGAAGTGGGAGAGCTCACACTTGAACCCAGGTCTCTTAGGCTGCAAGTCCCATGCTTACTTGTGCTTTTGTCTCCCTGGTTCTTAGCACAGGATTTAGCTAAAATAAGTACCAGATCAATCATTGAATGGATGAGTCGATGGATGAATGCATGGATGGGTGAATGAGTAGATGGATGGGTGGATGGACGGATGGAGGGATGGATGGATGGATGGATGGACGGACAGATGGATGGACAGATGTGTCAGTGTTTGGACAGATGGACTGAAGCATGACCTATGGAATGCAGTTTCCATCTCTCCAGTACAGCATCAGCTTTCAGTTATTTTCCTGCCTGGGGAGATGGATTTATCCAGCACCACCCTTACGACATCAGCCCCACCTCCAGACCTGAACTGCCCTCTTTCTACTTCTCCAGACTCATCCAGGACCACTCTCCTCACACTTGTGTCTTCGTCAAGCATGCCAAGTTTGTTCCTGCCTCAGGTGTGGCATGTTGATCCTCCTGCCTCGAACAATTTCTCACGGGTTTTTTCCTATTTGGGGGTCATTCTGATCTAAATCCAAACAATGCACCTTCTGAGAAGCTGCCTCTGCCCACTCACTTAGGCCATGAAAACTACACTCTCTGCCCGACACATCCTTATTTTAGTTCTTTTCTTAGCATTTACCATCTAACATCATCTTGTTGGTTTCGCTAATCACTTGGTGGTTGTCCGCAAGAGAGCGAAGACAATATCCCTCTCACTCACTGCTGTAAACCAGCACATAGAAGAGTATGTAGCATTTGCAGATGCGGAATAAGGTGAAGGGATTAGCCAAACAACATATGTGCCTAGTCTATGGACACAGACCACAGTGTGGTGAAGGCCAGGGGAAGCGGATGGAGGCGGGGTGGAGGTGGGCAAATGGGGGAAGATGGGAGACATCTGTACTGGTGTCAGCAACAATGACTTCTGAATGAATGAGTGCCTGCACTTGGCTGGTGACCTGGAAGGAAGGGGAAGCCAGATCAAGCTTGGTGAGGGTTGCCCACACAAAACTCCTCATGGGATTTCTAAAGCAGTGATTCATTCCTGGAGTTAAGCACCCCCAATGAGTTTGGCTGCTGGCTTGGGAGCCGATTTTGGAATGTGGAGAATCTTAAGGGATGGGAGTAAGTATCGCACCCACTTATGTTCCCTTGCTAGTCTTTTTCCAGTCCCCAGTGGCCCACCTGGCCAACCTGTGCCCTGCCGAGTGGGCACTAAACAGGCACTGGCGGGAGTTTCTTGTGAAGCCACGGTTTTCAATTAAGGCTCCAAACGGATTGGCTGGATTTGAGCTGCCATGGGAGCCCACTCCATAAATTACTGGCGCCAGGGGGCAATTAGATGCTGCCCCGGTTGGAATCGGTGCTGGGGGCCCAGGCGGCCAATTGAAGACATTAATGTCCCATTAAGGAGATGGATGCCTGGGGGCTGGGCTCTCCCTGTTTATCAGCCTGCCGTTGGGGGACCGGGCACTTCTGGCAGTGACAAATGACGCTGGCCGCTCGTGGCTGGTGATTTGTGAGGGTCCCTGCGATAGCTCTGGTACCCTTGGTGTGAGAGCCACCGAGACCTCTGGCAGAGTACCAACGTGAGAGCAGGGAGCCCCTGATCTTGTATTTCGATTTTTTTTTTTTCTAAAGCCTAATTTTAAGGCAGACATGAAATTGGACAAGAAGGAGGAACAGAACTGCGTGTTGAGTTCTCTCGAATCGGCACAGCCCCGGGGCTATGCATAGGGCCTGGCCCAGGGCAGGTGGGGAGCTCGGATAGAGTTCTCCATCCAGTGGATGTCCCAGGCCAGTGGCTTAGACAGTCACGGAGTGCCCAAGATACACGAGGTGCAGAAGGAACAGCATCCACCAGATAGAGCGGACCCTTGTAGTCATGGGAGTGTTCTCTAGTGGGGCAGCCAATGAGTGAGCAAACAAAGGAACAAGAACACTTCCACTAATAACAAGCATTTTACAAAGAAGGTAAAACTCCCTCCATGTGATTGCTGAGGCCTTGAGAGACTGATGAGGACTACTTTCCACGGGGTGATTCGTTGAGCAAGGCTTTTCTAAGAATAATTTTAGAGCTGAAAACTGTACCCTGGGACCTTCTGAAAGAAGAGCATGTGCAAGGCAAAGGCCCTGGGGCTCCAGGCAGGAGCTTGGACTCCAGGAGCAGCAAGGCCAGAGCACAGTGAGCGGGAGGGAGAGTGATAGGAGGGAGGTCTCTGAGGGGACAGGGAACACATCATGGAGGGTCTTGCAGGCCCTGGAGAGAAGTTTGGGTTGTATTTTAAGGGCTGTGGGAAACCTTTGGTGGGTTTGAAGCTGAAGGCATTGTTAAGCCTGAACTTGAACACACACATATATGAGCAGTTGATCATTTTGTAGTACAAATGGTAAGCAGACTGGACCAGAGTACGGTGTGGACTTCCAGAGCAATGGTGAGAAGACCTCGAAGGCCACCGAGGATGTGACAGCAACAGGGCTCCATCTCAGGCAGACCCTCCTCCCTCGCGCGTGGGGGTGGCAGCTGAGTCTCTCCTCCTTTCAAAGTTTAGAAACAAGATCTAGGTTTTTCCACTGTCAGCCACTTTGCAACTCCTCTGCTGTGTTGTTTTGGTTTTAGAACTGACTTCAGAGATTTGTTCACCCCCAACTCTATAGGGAATCAAAGGATGCTTTCTGGAGTGTCCCCACACTCCCCTAACTGGCGGGTAGTTCCTTCCTGAAGTAGAACCCTGACATGGTTTTGTGACCATTGATCCATCTGTGTCTATTGGAGTCAGTGTGTGCAGGGCCTGGGTGCATAGGGATGTCCATGTGCTTAGCCCCTAATCATTCATGACATAGATAGATGGTGGATGGATAGATCGATATACGCTGGGTAGATAAATATAGAGATATTGAGCACCTACTATGTGCTCAGCACTGTTTTGGGCACTAGAGATACATTGATGAACAATCCGAATATTGTCCCTACTCTCATGGAGTTGATAGTGTTGAGCCAGGGAGAGAGATTAACTTAAAGATTGCAATACTGCACAAAAAAACTACAATGGACAAACGCAGAGAGAAGCACCTTAGTGGTGCCTCTAAGCAGGCAAGGCTTCCAGGTAGTGGTAACACCCTGGCTGAGGCCTACATGATAACTAAGAGCTGGTCGGGAAGAGGGTGGGGAAATGAAGCATACTGTACCAGAAAGAGGTGGGTGTGGACACAAGATGAGAGGCAAGAGTGAGCCCTTCTCAAGGAGGCGCTGAGAGTACTCGGGGGCGGGGGGGTGGGGCGGGGCCTAGAGCAGGGGTGAGTGGAGGATGGGGAGAGGGACAGAAAGGAACAGACCCAAAAGGACCAGACCTTGTAGGACAGAGTGAGAGACCAGACTTAGGAACAATGAGATAATGAAAAGGATTGGGCTTAGAATCAGGTTTCTTTAGAAAAATCTCTAAGACTTGGAGGTGTAGCTTGAATCCTGCTTACTGGTTTATTTCTTCAACCAATGGCATCATTTTAATTTCTATTGTGTCCCAGACAGTGTGCTAGGCATCAGGGGTCCTCAGGAGCAGCCAGCTCCTGCTGATCCATAGGGTGGCCAAGATTTCACAACCCTGGGAGGGATGGTGCCCAGCAGAAATGTCACAGCAATCGCTACCTCTGCTGCCCTTAAGACCACTCTTTAGGCTGTGGTCTAAAGACGGAAACCTGAAGCAAGCTGTGGGCCTATGAAGGGCAGGTTAATAGTCCCATCTGGTTGGTGGTAGGCATTTGGCACATATGTGTTGATGAGTGAGTGAGTGAGTGAGTGAGTGAGTGAGTGAGTGAGTGAGTGAATGAATGGGAGGCAATACATTGAAGAGTAGATAAGAGCACAGCCTTTGGGGTCAGACTTCCTGGGTCCCCCTGCTGGCTTTGCCCCTCACTGACCATAGCAAGTTATCAAGCTGCTCTGAGCCTCAGTTTCCTCATTTGTAAAATGGGGATAATGTGGAGTTGGAAGTGAGTATTAAATGAGTTGATGCATCCAAGCATTTAGCGATATGCCTGGCATAAGCTCCTGGTACCTACTGGCCATGCAGCTCCGTGTTCTGTGTAAGGAATGGACACAGTGACTTGAGGTGAGAACAAGGAGAAAATCAACCACCTTCATGTGGAATCTTCTCGGGGAGTAGATGTGTATACCTTCCCCTGCCCTGACCTGCAAACACACACACTGGAGATGCTGGTCATGCAAAGGCCACAGAAGCAGCGCAAGCCTTGCAGTGTGCTCATTATCGGCTGCCAACGTGTCCCACGCTGTCCTCGGAGCATTAAATGAAAGCTCCCAGGGAGCGGAAGACCCTCGTTTAATTTGGTTTGAAACAGCAGCAGAGCGCAGCATCGGGGATCTCTGCAGTTCATTCGTTCGTTTGTCAAGTCGTTCCCTCGACAGATACTGATGGAGCACCAAGCACAGTGCTAGGCACCACGAGAGAGCAGCGGACCCAGGCACAGGGATCTGGGCAGTTTGAGGACAGTTCATGAGGTCTTCCTGGCTGCTGGGTGGAGAATAGATTGCAGGTGACAGAAGTGGAAGGAGGGAAGGCAAGCGTGGATTCGTGGAGGGCGAAAGCCACTGGCTGGCAGGAAGGATGGATTGTACAACCACCTCCCATCCCTGGGGTCCAGCTCAGAATGTGTTAGGGAGGCCAGAGCTGTATCTTCCTGGGAAAGCCGTGTGAACTCCTGCAGGTGACAGGTGATGCTGAGGGACCCTTCTTTTCTAGTTTATGACAGTGCAGCTCCAAAACCTGAGCTCTAGTCTCACTCAGAACAATCACACTCAACAGAGGCACATGATCTGGAAAACCAAGGAGCAAAGCGGAATCCTGTACCTGTTGAATGGCAGCATGTATGTTTTCTTGGAATGGCCTCAAGCAGGGATTCATTCATTCATTTATTCAGTGCACATTTTTTTTCCAAAGCACCCAACAGGTGCCAGGCACTGGAGGCCCCAAGGTTTAGTCCACGGACCACAGGCCTTGTAGTCCTCCAACCTGGATCCAAATACCAGATCTTCTGCTTGCTTCCTGTCTGACCTTGAGCAAGTAACTTAATCGGAGCCTTAGTTTCCCCATGTCCTCATCTGTAAAATGGGTATATCCTGCCCAGCAAGCAGGATCCTAAGCCTTTCTGGGACCCACACCATAGCTCAGTCTGAGTGATTTCAGGACTCGCTCTCCTGTTTCAGGTCGGCACTGACTGGGATGCCAAGGAGCGGCTCTTCCGCAACTTTGGGGGCCTCCTGGGGCCCATGGACGAGCCGGTAGGCATGCAGAAGTGGGGGAAGGGCCCCAACGTGACCGTGACGGTCGTCTGGGTGGATCCCGTCAACGTCATCGCAGCCACCTACGACATCCTGATCGAGTCCACGGCCGAGTTTACCCACTACAAGCCCCCTTTGAACTTGCCCCTGCGGCCTGGGGTCTGGACAGTGAAAATTCTCCACCACTGGGTGCCAGTCGCAGAGACCAAATTCCTCGTCGCACCTCTGACCTTCTCCAACAGGCAGCCCATCAAACCGGGTGAGTACTCCCCGTGTCTCTGCTGGGAGTCCAGGGTCGGGGGGCATATGCCATCCCCAGGGACCTCAGGGGTCCATCGCCTGGGCGGTGGTCCTGCCCAGATGTGGGGGGGACGGGGCCACTCTCGAGGACCATGCTCTCTGCTCTCAGTAGCTGCTTTTCTGCCTGCACACGGAGATGACGTCATCTGTCTGTGACTTAGGTAACTTTTGATTAGATGCTCTCGCACTGGGCTCCCAGAAGGCTCTGATCATATTTAAGACAGGATGGAAAATAAACCCAGGCAGATATTGAGTGTTAGCAAATCTTGTTCCCTGTGTAAAAAATATTAATTAAAACAGGAAATCCTGTTCATCAAAAAGATGATACAGTAGGTCAGCGGTTTTTCAACCGGTGTGCCACAGAATTTTTAACCCTTTGCACTCACTTGCTTTTTTCTCGATTCCTTTATTCTACTCAGGATTTAATTTTTTAAATACCCCAGATTTTACAAAGCGCGGCAGAATAAAAAACTGGAGTTTCTTTTCATACAAACTTATTTATTTGGAATTTTTTATATTTAAAATTATTGATACATTCAAAGAGTAATTTTAATCTCGATGCTAACCGTGTCGAGTCACACTTGACATCCGAGTGCAAACGGTTAAAGCATGCAATACCTGACTATTTAGTCAGGGGCACTGACCTCTTTTCCCTTAGATTGTCAAGCAAAACAATGACAACAGCCAACACAACAGTAGCCGCCTGGTGTTGTCTCCATCTATCAGATCACAGACCAGAAGCCAGAAATGATTTCAGCATCTGGTAGCTAAGCGTTATGAGCTGGGTGCCATTTAGCCAGTGACACGAGGGGAGGGGAGGGGCGGAGTCCTATAAAAACGGAGTGTTGAAGGGATTCTGTTGACTTTGCTAAGTTTCTGTGCTGAGCAAGCAGAAAGGGAGAGCCCTCGGGTTTTCTCAAGATGGACGTCTGCTTCTCCACTCCCCTCGGAAACAGACAAAAGCTCCCCAGAACTGTCTAGGCCAGCGCACAGCCCTGAGGGCCCCCAGGGTGTCCCGGATCAGGTTCACGTCCTTGGCATCCCGCGGGATCTCCACAGCCAGGCGTGGAGGGGCGCGATGGAAAGGGCAGTCCAGACCTCTGTGGCGGATGCACCTGCTGGACAGAACAAAGGTGTGGTCCTGACTCCATCCCACCTCTGCAAACAGCCCGGGCCCTTCACTGGGGCCTGAGTTTCCCGATGTTTTTCTCCTGGAGGCTCTTCCCACCCATGCCCAGCAAGAGCCGGGGGTCACTGTACCCACTGGGAGCCCCGCCCCATCATCATCATTGGTAATTGTATCTGTTGATGATGTTCCAACAACAGGGAACACGAAGGAGGGAGCCATGCAATTTGTAAAACGGTTCATCAAGAGCAATTTGCTATTGATGCGTCCCCAGTAATCTCAAGAAATCTGATGAGGTGGAATTGAGGAAAATTTAATTACAGAGGTGAGCATTGGAGGCTGATGCTGTCAGAGCACGTCCCACGGTAACCTCCCTTTTCATAAGGGTTTTCTGCATCCACCGCAATGTGTGGTGGTAGATGTGAGCTGCTCTCTTCACTCTGCATGCCGGCGCGTTGTGGGTTTGGTGGCCCCCGCTCCCCACCTGCAGGATGGAGGCATGGAGAGGCTAGAGAAACTAGACCCGCACCAGAGAGAACAGCCTCTGTTCTCCTGGCGAAGGACACAGGGGCTGCCTGCCCTCTGCCAGCATCAAGGAGCAGGGGGCCAGGGCCGGCAGACACACCCGCGCTTACCCAACGTGAAAGGGAGACGCGCCGCTCAGTCACAGCAGGACAGGAAGTATGCTCACGCCTGCCCTGCCCGTCTCTTCTCTCCCACTTGCTCCTCCAAACTGTAGAGCCCGGCCCGTCAGCTTCCTGACGCATTAGGAATGGAAGGAATGACTTTCTTGTCTGTTAGTCAAGGCATATTTTTAATTCAACTGGGTTTTCCATTGCGTTTAGAAGGGCAGACATATATAGGGTGCGCCCCCAAAATAAATACACACACTCTGAATAATCATAAAGGCAGTGTTTATTAAAACACGTTCATTTTAAAAATTGAGTTATCAGCTGTGAAAGTGTGTATGCATTTTGCGGGACGCCCTGTACATGGTCTTTCTTCCTCCTTCCCCACTCAAGACCACACTTGTTAGAAAATAACCTGCCGACTGTTAGGGTGTCCTGGTTGCCGCCTAGGTGATGGGCACTGTCCAGCAAGCAGGAAGGGTTATTCTGAACGCCACTTAGTCTTACAAGGAAGTTCCTTCTAATCTTTTCTTCTAATTCTCATCAGGATCATTAGTCGGTATTTTTATACATACATACATACATACATACATACATATATATATATGTATATGTGTATATATATATACATATGTGTGTGTGTGTGTGTGTATATATATTCTTTTGTTTGACAATAAGCAATGAGTGGGAGCTCCTTCAAAATAGAAAAAACTCACTTTTTTCCTTCGGCCCAAATGGCTGCTCTTTCTGCTTCCCCGTCGCTAAGTGCCTCTGGTTTATACGTCACGTTACCGTTGACAAAGTGTGTGCACTTCCTTCGGAGCCTCTTGCCAGCCCAGCGGGTCCAATTGGTACAAGGATGAGTGTACCCATTTAACAGGTGGGGAAACCAAGTCTTTGAAAGACTGGCTCCGAGATGGAAAAACAAACCAAAACAAAACTGCTTTAGCTTCCAGCTGGTGGATGAGCCTTCAGTAGATTATCATGAGGACAAACACCGGCTTTGGAGTCAGCCAGTCTTAGACTTAACCCCAGATCTGTCTCTAGCAGAGCTGCCTCCGTTTCCCCAACTATAAAATGGGTAGAATAACACCAGCCCAATAGTTGTGCATGTGTGTATTGTGTACTAATAATACCAACAATAGTCATTCAAGCTGAACCTTTCCAAGCACTTGGTATATTCTGATTGCCACTGCAAGCATTTTGTGTGAGTCAGTACATTTCATCATCATGAAGCTGTGAGGAAGGTATTAGTACTCCACCCATTTTACTGATGAGCACACTGAGGCACTGGGCTTTGAAGCCAGAAGTCACACCCCTGGTATGTGGGACATGGGGATTCAGACCCAGACAGTCTAACTGCAGTCCCTGTGCTCTGCCCAAGGCATGGTTGCTCAGCAAGGAGGAGCTGCTGTGAGAGTCCGTGGGACCTCCCGGCCCACTCTGGTCCAAGCATCTGCTCTCCAGGATACTTCCCAGTAGTCTGTTCATGCTCCAACCCTGTCCGGGACAAAGCAGAAACCCGTGGCTGATACAGAGTTCACGGCGGGCACTCAGCAGCCAAGAGCAGGGCTCCTCACCAGGATCTCAGATCATTAGACCCGGTTCCAACCCCGGCTCCCATTACCTGTGTGATTTGCGAAAAGATGCTTAATGAGGCTTTGTGCTCACTGCTCCCTCTGCCCAGAATTCTCTTTCCCAGGATCTGTATGTGGCTTTTTTCTTCCTTCACATTAATCACCGCTCAGCTCAGATGTCACCTCCTCAGCAAGGCCTCCCTTGCTCACCTCATCTAAAGTAAATACCCCAGTAACTCTAACCCAGGGATCGGAAGGCTTGTGCTGTGAAGGGCTAGATAGTAAATATATTCAGGTTTGGGGGGCCACTTACAATCTCTGTGTCAACCACTCAGTTCTGCTGTGGTAGCACAGGAGCAACCACAGACAATATCTACCCAAATGGGTGTAGCCATGTTCCAATAAAACTTTATTTAGAACAATGGGTGGGGGGCCATAGTGTGCCAACCCCCTGCTCTGACTCACTACCCCGTTTATTTCCTTCGTGACTCTTATCACTAGTTGAAACAACCTTATTTACTTTTTTTTCCCCTTGATTGTCATCAGTCTACCCCACTGGATTGCAATCTCCTTGACTGTCTTGTTCTCTCCACCCCATAGAGTAGAGCCTGGAATAAACATTTACCAAATGAATGGGTGAATGAACGCCTTGCAAACAGTAGATGTTTAGTAAACATGAATTGAATGAATGAATGGACTGTAGAAGATGCTGTGAAAATCTGTGAATGAACGAGCTTTGCTCTGAAGTGGGCTCATAGCTGTCTCGGGCTCCGTTTCTTCATCTGTGCGGTGGGACTGGGGAAAAGCCTCCTCCTGAGGCTGGCCTGCGAATTAAGTGGTGCCACTCCGGCGCCCAGCGCGGTGCCGGGCGCACAGCAGGTGCCAGGGTCATGGCTCTTCTAATGATGGGATGGTTCCCTTTGCTTTCAGAGGAGGCGCTAAAGCTGCACAACGGACCCCCCCGTGGCGCCTACATGGAGCAGAGCTTCCAGAGCCTGAACCCCGTCCTCAGCCTGCCCGTCAGCCCGGCCCAGGTGGAGCAGGCTCGGAGGAACGCGGCCTCCACCGGCGCCGCGCTGGAGCGCTGGCTGGACTCGCTGGTGGGCAGCATGTGGACCGCCATGGACGTCTGCGCCACAGGCCCCACCGCCTGCCCGGTCATGCAGACCTGCAGCCAGACGGCCTGGAGTTCCTTCAGCCCGGACCCCAAGTCGGAGCTGGGGGCAGTCAAACCCGACGGCCGGCTCAGGTAGCACTGGACACGGGTGGGCCGCAGCGGATGTCAAAGGGAACACAGCCAGAGGGCCTCCCTCCCTGGGGGTGCCTTTTGTGGGAGGGGCTCTCCTGGCCATAGAATGATGGAGAAGGAAGGTTCTGAGGCCAAAGCAGGGTCTGCCGATGACCTGCCTTTGGCGAGCTGGCTCCTGGGGGTGTGGTCTTACCTCTTCCGGCTGGTCCTCGAGTCCTACAGGGTCCTTGTCTTCCCCTCCAGTGACCAACCCCCCAGACGAGGGATTCTCAGACTTTTCCTTTGAGCAGCAGAACTCTGTTTACGAAGCGCAGTGGTGGGTGGCGTTCCAGGTGCAGGTGAAATCCAGGTCGCTCTGGGCGAAGCTAGGGAGAGGGAGGTTCTTCCTCAATGCTCAGCCCACCGGGCGGTCCCTTCGCCAAGGGCATCTCCCAAGGTACCTCTTCAGAACCCAAGGGCTCTGCAAAACCCAGTTAGAAAAGCACTGCCCAGACGGTGGGTTTGATCGCCAGCCCCACCCTTCGGGCCCCTCTTCCCGCTCCTCTGGCCCAGGAAACCCTGTGCCAGCGCTGACATGACAGGTCACTGAAATCATGCTCACGGGCCCTCCCCAGGGAGGCAGCAGGCCCAGGACGGCTCCAGGCCTCCCACCAGCCCTTCTTAGTCACTACATGAGCAGGGAAGCCTGTGGTGTGACAGGGCCAAGGTCCAGCAAGGTGTGACTGCCAAATGTCCTGGCTTCCATGCCCCCTTCCTCGAGGGAAAATGGGATGGTGAACATCACGTCTCCAGCCATTCATGGGCCAGGACCTTGTTGAGCCTTGACAGTGGGAACACTGGGGCCCGTGGCCATGAAACTCCTAGCGATGGTTTGGAGCAAAACTCCCGAGCTAGACAGCACAGCAATACCCGTCCCCGGCCTGAGCCTTTCCATTCTGAGGTCAGGCCTCCCCCCCAAACCTTTGGGAATCGCACAGTCGGTGCTGTTGGGAGTGACCAAACCAGACTTTTCACGTCCAGGAAAAAGCATTTCCGATTTGGTTTTTAGATTCATGCCCTTCTTTATCCCAGGCGACGTGCCGTGTAAAAGTGGGACACCTGAGTGTCTGCTTGTTTAAAGCCTAAACGGTAGTATTCCAGCGGCCCGAGCTCCCGAAGCCTGGAGGGTTTCCTTGCCATGTGCCCTGGGCAGGGTCCCCTGCTCCTCTGAGAGCCTCTCGCAGGAGACTCGCTTCCTCCTCTGATCCCACCTCCCCCAAAGGGCAGGGTTCCCTGGACAGGTCCCACCCCTGGTTGCAAACTGCCCTTCCTGGAGAGCCAGTCCCTGGTGTGTCTCCCCAGCGTGAACATGAAGGTACTACAGTTCGCTCCGATGACCTTTCAGCTGTTGCCCCTGGAGCCACCCCATTCCCCCACCCAGCAAGGCAGGATGTCCTATGGGCAATGGAGGGTATAGAGAAAGGACACTTGAGATATTTATTATTTATATGTTTTAGTCAATGACTAATTAGTAGGTGCTGTTTTTGCAGCTTGTCAATTACGTTATCTTACTAACTGAAGCTGCCTTTATTCACAAAAGGCGCCCCAGCCCTTCCCCTCCCTGTACTTCCCCCCTCCCCCAGCTCCTAGTGTCTCTGTTTCTATGCGTGTGTGTCTGCCCTACATTCTCCGTGTCCTCAGCAGGGGTGCTGGACAGCGTGAGGTGAACGCTTCGTCCAGCATCATGCACTGGCTGAAAGGGGGAACCTTGGGAACAACGGAGCCTCACATTTCCTTATGCAGGGCGTTAGCTTCATCTAGCCCCCTGTCCCGTTCCTGGGGGTGTTGGAATTCCTGAGCTGTCCCCACTCCCACCCCAGGCACAGGACAGGCCGAGCACCTGCGGCGGGAGAGTGTGCCGACCACAGAGCTCAGCCGTCCTGCTTCCTCCTGACTTACCTCCCTCGGCCAGTCTGACCATGCGCTTCCATGTAACATGACAAGATGCACAGGGAAACCGGCTGCTCCGAGCCTGGGAGGAAAAGAAGTCCATGTCAGGAAGAGGGGAGGTCCTAGGGACCTCAGAGTGGCTTTCTCAGAAAGCCCCTGTAATCGCTAAATGGACTTACAAGCTGTGGGAGGCCTGTGCCACATCCCCTCTCTGCCCCAGCTTCTGCCTTTGGCCAGTGTCCCTGCACCTGTCCGAGCTGCCCAGGGAGCCTCCCTCCTCACCAGGCCACGAGGACGTGGGTGTTGCCCGCAGTGTCATTTGCAGGGGCTGCGATGGTGCAGCCTGACCGGCCCCTGTGCGGAGTGTGTGCCTGCAGGCTCCTGCACAGGCCCTCCTGCACCTGCTGAAACAGGTGGGGCAGTGGCAGAGCTGGCTTATTCTGGGGACACCCACACCCCATCCTTGTCCTTGACTTCAGTCACCGCTCCCCGCAGTGAATTCTGGGACACGGAGAAGTCATCTGGCTGTTTCTTAATGTCTTTTGTTTCCGGACAGAGAATAACTTTGCAGATGTTACATTTGGGAAAAAAAGGGAGAGAGAGAGAGAGAATTCCCAGCAAAGCCCAGGATGATTTGAGAAAAAGCGATCTTTTCCAGGGAAAATGGTTTAACTCATTCTTTAATCTGCCTGAGCATGGTTTACTGGTCAGGAGGCAGCCTTCAGCAACGGTGCCCGAGGGCGTTAGTGAAAAGCGTGAGGCCGAGGTCTCCGGAAGCCCTGTGCAGGCTGCGGCACAGTGGCTGTGGGCCGTCACCGCTGGGCCCGGGACTGCAGGAAAGCTGGAAGGTGGGACAGGGTCAGCTTTGGGCAGAAGGAAGCAGTGAGTAGGCTGTGGCACTCGGCACGATTTCCCAGCCTGCCCGGTGACCTGCAGGCCCCCTTTCTCCCTCCTCACCAGGCCACGAGGACTCAGTGTTTCCCACAGTGTTTTCCAGTTCCCATTTGAACCACTGAGGTCCCTAGAACCACTCTCCCTCCTAGTGGCCTGGTGAGGAGGGAGATAGAATATAGGAGGCAGGCAGTCCCAGCACCCAGGCCTTGTACTATGAGGGGTGAGCATTCCCAGGGCACCCCATGTTTAACAAATGCACCTGTTCCTTCCTATGGAGCAAGGCCTTTCTGATCAGATCCGGAGGCATTCTGACTTCATTTCCCATTGTTGGCTGAACTTCTTAAAATGCAGGTGGCCTTGAGAGAGGCTGAACGGAAGGCCACACAAGCCCATGAAGGTGTAGAGCGCAGCTACTCTGGGCCCAGGTCCGTGCTTCCTCCTGGTTCGCTAGTGTCCAGGTTCAAGGTCACAGGCTAGAACCTGGATATCTTTGCTGAGAAGGTGCAGAATAGAGGGAGCAGTGGCTGCTGGGTGTGGGGTGTGAGCAAAGACCCCTTTCACAGCCACGTTCCCTGGAAACTCAGGACACAAGCTCCCCAGCAGCATCCAAGGCGGAGACACTAGAAAAGCTGTTGGCAAAGGCCTGCCAGGCACCCCATGGTCAAGGCCACAAGTATCCGGGGGGTTCGCTGGCGGCACATGGCCCCTCCAAAAAGAGCAGCAGCTCCCCAGCTCCAGCCTGCCGGTGCCTGTGAGAATGCAGGCGCCGCTCAGCAGAACCTTCCAATTTGGTAAAGGAAGCCCGAAATCCAGACTTCAATAGGAAATCTGATTTTTAAATGTTGGCTTTTTTTTTTTTTTTTTTAACAGAGGATGGGCACAGAGAAATTCCACAGCTCAGCCTGTGCACCTCGCTCTGCAAAAGTGGGTGAAAAGGAGGTTAGGCGTGGCCCCAGTGAGGTGAGGAGAGCCAGCATTAAGAAAAGGGCAAAAATAGTAGCTCCTGTAGAACGCTGAAGGGAACAGGAATCTCTTCCTGGTCATTCCCGTCCCACAGCCGGTCCCACCAAGGAGGTGTCCCGGGAGAACTGGCTTGTCCCGCTCTCCTGATCCCCACACAGTTTGTGCTGAAGGGAAGGAGGGACACAATCTGGAGACCCCAGCGGTTGCCCCTGTACCCAAGGAGGTCCACACCTTCAGAATTCCATCACACCCAGGCGGAGGGGGTGGCGTGGGAAACAGCCTGGCTCTCTCCAAATCCCAGGTTTGAGCAGCCAGCTTGCCACACGTCTGGAAGCTTCCCAGGAAGCCCTGCTGGAGCTGAGCTCACTCCCAGAATGTCCTCCCAGCCTCTGCCTCAGTTACCTTACTTTGCCCATGGGTCTACCACAGGCGCTACCTCACTGTGTCTGCTGAGAAGTTTACCTGCGGGGGGGGGATAAAGGTGGCCAAATCTGCTGGGGCTGAATGTACAATCTATGCAAATTCTCTCTGTCTCTCTCTCCTCTGAAGTTTTATTATTTTTCACCCTGCAAACAAAATACTGTATAGACCCCTCTTAAGACTGAGGAGGGCTTTCTTGGACCACCCGTGTCCGCCCCTCGCGGTGTCTTTGGTTCTGTCCTCGCCCCTCCCCCTGCAGGGAGCACGTGGCCCTCCCTTCCCCGTCCACTCAGCTGGGCGTTCTCCAGCTGCCTCTGCCCACAGCGCCCCAGGAAAGCAGGCTCTGCCCGCCACCCCCTCCATTCCTAATTCATCTTCTCCATTTCTCGCTTTCTTCTGACTTGCGTATCTTCTCCCCATCCCCACCCCCAAAAAGCCTTAGGTTCTCCTTTTTGAAATGTGGCCTTAAAATTATTTTTGGAAAGCTGACCGCCCTCTCCCTCCCGTTGCCACCCACATCCGAGAAGAAAGAGCCCCTTGAAGCTTTCTTGGAAACCTCCTAGGCCAGGGGCGGCCAATCTGTAGTTTGCAGATGCTTAGAAATTGCTAATAACTGTCGTCTTTAGGAAAAAAATATTCCTAAGTGTTTCCCATGGGCGAAATGAAGGCCTGGGTGCTCACCTCCAGCTCCTGCAGCTCTCCCCCGCCCAGCGCCGCTGTGGTGGGTGGGCTGGCTTCATTAACTCCGGCTTTCCAGCCCTCCCCTTCCCAAAGACGCCGTGACTTACCTACTTCAGTCAAGGGTGAATCAGGAGAGTTTCTCAATTTATCTCTTCGTCCTTCCTGCCAGGAAAGAGATAGCATTAACTATTCCCAGCGGATGGGTCGTGTTCTCCAAGGGGCAACACTCTCCCCACGTCCAGAGCCCCTCCTTTTCCCTTCCATCGCTCCAGGGCTGATGGAGGCCAAAGACAACCCAGGGTTTTCATAGGAAATTCACTGGAATTGCGCGCAATCGTCTTTGTAGTCCTTCCTTTTTTTTTTTTTATTATTCTTAATATTATTGTCAGTAGCATTGGGTATTTTTTTAGAGGCCTCACAATAAGTTATTACCGTCCCCTTCATTTCTTTTCCCGAAGACATGTGGTGATATAGTTTTTAAAAATAACTATTTTGTTATAGATCATAATATGCATAAAACTGTACAGAAATATTTTGTAACGTATTGATTTTTTTAAAAGAGAGAATCTGTAAATAGAGTTTTAAAAAAAAGAGAGAATTCAAACGGCACACACTGAAAGATGTAGATATTTTGCTATTTATTTAAAGGAGTATTTTAAGAGATATTGAGCTATCTGAAATTGACCAGTAATCAAAGTTCCAATCACCCAAATGCTTTTTCCTCGAGGTAGAATGTGATTCTCGGAAACGATTGCACTACCCGCCCATTTTTGCACCTTTTCTGTCTTTTCATTTAGCAGAAAAACAACAACGAAATTGTGCCTTAGCTGTATTTTTTTGTCTAGGGGAGTTTGTTTCTGTCTGACAAAGCAAATTTTTTTGCAGAAAACAGTGGATGTAATAAATACTGTACCATACCAAAAACACTGCAGGTGTACATAGATGCTTTCTGTCATACCGTGTTTTCAGATGCAGAATTTTAAAATTAAAAAAAAAAATACTGTCTTTATGGAACAGTGGCTGTGTGGCTTCTTTTTAGCAATTTCGTGTACCTTTGCACACCCTGGTATTCTCGTCCTCTGCGCTTTCCACCCCCAGCATTAGGGTGACTATATAATTTGTCATCCACACTGGGGTACTTTTGAGTATCAAGGGAACACTGACTAAAAGGAATGATGAAACCACAGGCACAAACTGGGCCTCTCTTGGGAAAAGCTAGATGTGAGGACACACTTCCTAATCAAGCCTGCTGTCCTTTCTCAACGCCTGGAAATGATTCCCCTGGTGGAGGCAGAAGTATATGCTTTTACACCCTTGGTTAAGTAGAAGTTAGCGAAGAGGGCCTGCCATCTAAGGTGGCAAACAGTTTTATTTTACCCAGCTGGCTGGTTATGTAGCAAATCTGTTTTCCTTTCCTCTTTTCCACACAGCTAGACTACATTTCCCAGACTTCCTTGTGCTTAGGTGTGGCTCTATGACCAACTTTGGCCAATAGAATGCAGGTGGAATAGGTGAATGCACTTTTCGACCTGGCCCATAAAATTTCCCAGGAAAATCACTTCTCAGCCTTTAGGTGAAGTGTCTGTTCTTATCCGTTTAAGATCCGATACATCCTCTATCTGAGGACAATGTAGTAAATGGATTTTCAAAGCAGGGAGAAGGAATAGGAGCTTGTTCTGTCCACTCTGCACGCGGACCCAGTATAGCAGTACTTCCAGGAACAGTGCACCAAAACAACAAAACCAAACCAAAAATCTTCCCATGAAGCCTCCTCTCTTTCCCTGTGTACTAGCGCAAAAGTTCTGAATCATCTTGATTTGAGACAATTGATTAGTTGATTTGACTGCTCTTCTTGCAACCCCAACTTAAAAGAGGGAGAGCCACAATGAGAGAGGAGCAGGCCCCTGGGTAGCAACATGGAAGGCCATCTGGCCTGTCAACCCTCTTGACTGTGACATGAAAAGAAATAAGCATGTACTGCGTATGCAACTGAAAATTTATCTCTTACAGCAGCAAACCTTATATTTAATAATTCACCCAGAAATGCAAACTCCAATGTTCCTATGGGAAAGTCCACATTTCAGCCCCTTAATTCTATAGGTAAAAATTCAGAAACTCAGGTGGGTAAGGTGATTTGCCTAAAGCCGTGGTCGGCAAACTGCGACTCGCGAGCCACATGCAGCTCTGTGGCCCCTTGAGTGTGGCTCTTCCACAAAATACCACGGCCTGGGTGAGTCTATTTTGAAGAAGTGGTGTTAGAAGAAGTTTAAGTTTAAAAAATTTGGCTCTCAAAAGAAATGTCAATCGTTGTACTGTTGTTATTTGGCTCTGTTGACTAATGAGTTTGCCGACCACTGGCCTAAAGCTACGGAGCTATTGGCATCACAGTCAGAACTAGAGCCAAGGTGTCCTATCCCCCAGAGACCTTCATTAGGAGGACAGGTTCTGCATCCTTCCATTGCCCTCAGCAATGTTTATATGTGGCTCCTGAAGGCTGTGACCAAGGATAGAGAGGACCCAGGTGGCTGGGTTGCAGAGGTACTTTAACCTTCAAATCCTTAAAGGCAAAGAGTGGCACTGAGACCCAGGTGGGAATTTACAGCTAGCACTAAATAGGGTAGAGGAGATGAGTGACGATATTTGGAAAGATGGTGAATCCCAGATTCCCTTGCCCAAACCTTTTTTCTAGTCTGATCTTAGAGCCCATCGCTCCTCTGCTCAAAGGTGAGTCCTCAGAAAAAGGCTTTGGGAAGGGTTTACAAGGTCCTCCTTGGGAGGAGGCTGCACGGAGCAGCAGCGGCTAGGCGCCCAGACTTGCCACCACCCAGACTAGCCACGGTTGAGGCCTGAACCCATGGGGCACCCCCACCCCATATCCCACACGTATGTGCCCCAAGGACACAACCCCCAGTCCGCACACCTAGTAAACAGCAGCAGCAGCAGAGGGAGCCCCAGCGCGCCCACCACAGACAACGCCCCGCTGTACGCCTAAGGAAACAGCTGTGGGACCCTGTGCTATGGGCACAAGGAGCCTCTGCTACCTCCACAGCCACTCCCTGGGCACAGCTCCAGCGTGGAGAGCGTGCCACCTTCAAAGGTTTACAAGGTCCTCCTCGGGAGAAAGCAGTGGCCAGGCACCAAGCTTCGCCACCATCCAGACTCACCATGGCCTGGGCCCGAACCCACGTGCACCCCGCCCTGGTCCCTGTGTACCCAGAGAGGTGACAGTCAGACCCACATGCCTGCAACAGACACCTGCGGGGCCTCTGTGCACCTGGCACGCACCCAGCCTGAACCCGTGCGCCCGACAGGACCCAGCCTGGACACTGTGCCACCGCCCTGCGACCACCACTGGCCCAGCAGGGCTCTTGCCCCTGCCGTGTACTCAACCACTGCCACCACCGCGGTGCTGCCTCCTCCGCCCTAGAGCCCAGCTGCTCAGCTCCACCGCCAGGGCTCAGGGGCGGGAACTGCGCTAAAGGCCGGGAGGTGGCTGCAGCCTCCCCTGACCTGGACCTATTGAACTGAGGACCTGAGGAGACTGAAGGGGCTGCAGATCTGTAGGTGAGACAGGAGGGCCTGGGACTGAGAGAGGAGGCCTCGAGGGCACTGGCTGTGGAGTGGGTGCAGCTGTGGACGCCTGGGGCTGAAGTCCCTGGTTAGAGTAGCCCTAGCACCCCGCCATCATGAAGCCTGGGGAGTTCCTCCTGACCAGTGGGAAGGGCCACACAATGGAGCTCACTTAACATTGAATACACTTAACATTGAAGGGGGAGGGGGGCACTTTTATTTCTTGGAGGAACTCCTGTGGGTGAACAGCAAGGGGGCTGGACAGTAGGTCCAGGAAAATCAGCCCTGTCTACCTGGAATGCAGGGGAGGTCCCCTCTTTCTCCCCCTCATCCTTCCCCCCACAGCAAAACAGCTGCTTCTGACCAGACCTACAGCAACCTTAGGCAGTGGGGAACACTCTGGGGCAGGAAATCTCTGCCCCTGCAGGTGACAAAGAGGAGGTGCCAGCAAACCAGACAGAGCTGAGGCATTAGGAGAGAACCGCCCCCCCTACCACCACCACTACCTACAAGCCTCTGGCACCACGCCCAGCCCAACACGAGTCTGATCAAACCATCCTGGCCAAGACCAGGATATCCCTGCAGAGCCCAGGTCCATGGGGGAAGGGAGTAGAGCTTAGAACAGGGACAATCAAGGTGTGAGACTCCAGGCAGAACCAGCCTCTGGGCTAAGGAGTTGCCACCTGCTGAACCTCAATCAGGTTGCCCAGGGCCAGAAAGGGACAGCAATTCACATTGACCTACACCAGAGAAGCTTCCAGGGGAGCCAGGATAGATACACCAACGACCAGATTCAACAACATCAGAGCAAAACCCAGCGAGCTCCACAAATAGCAGACCCGATGGTTTTTCACTGTGTGAGTATGTGCAGTTCTATTTTTTGGTCAGTGTGTGTATGTGTAATTTTTATGTATATTTGTTTTTCCCCCTTTTTTTTCTTTCTTCTCTTTTTTCTTGCATGTCTCCAATTTCTCTCTCCCCTTTGGTTCTATTCTACTTTTGTCTATTCTTATTGTTATCATTAATTTTCCTTATTTTATTGTGCTTTTCTCTTCTCATTTTACTTTTTCTATCTATATGTTATATCCATTAACACTATATTTTAAATTCATTATTATTTCACTTACTTTCTATTTCCTTCTCTTTTTTCCTCTTATACTAGTTCTTTTAGCTTCCTCCTTGCTCCATATAACCATTTTTTTTGTCCTCTTCTTTCTCCCTTTATCTTAAAATCCCCTCTAAGTCTTTGGCCAAGTGTCTTTTAATATTCTCTTTATTTTTCCTTTGCTTTGCATTCTCTTCTTTTTCCTTCTTAGTCTTTCCTGTTGCACTAAGTAGCTTGATTTCCGTGGTATTTTTGATTTGTTCCTGTTGTGTCTTGTTCTGTTCTGTCAGCACCTGTATAACAGCTGGCACAACATGGGGGTTGAACCTCACTGGCAGTAAGTCAGAGGACAGATCCCTCCCATGAACAAGACATCAACAATCAAGTCCCAATTACAACAGGAGAGCCCAATAACACACACAAGGGGCATTCCTAGAGTATTCAGCTCAGGTAAACAAAGACTGCATCACTGGATCCCTCAAGAAACTTTCTACATAAAGCCATTCCACAAAAACTGAGAGGCATAACAGTTCTATCTAGTACACAGAAGCAAAAGCAGAGAGACAGCTAAAATGGGGAGACAAAGGCATTAACCCCAAATGAAGGAATTTCCAGAAAAAGAACTAAATGAAATGGAAGCAAGCAATCTATCAGACATAGAGTTCAAAGTAATGGTCATAAAGATGCTTAAGGAAATTAGTGAAAATTATAAAGGCATGAAAAAGGAAATAGAGGCCATGAGCAAGAACCAGACAGAAATGACTAATGATATATCTGACATCAAGAATACACTGGAAGGAATTAAAAGTAGATTGGATGAAGCAGAGGATCAAATCAGTGATTTGGAAGACAAGGTAGAAATAAATATTCAATTAGAGCAGCTAATAGAAAAAAAGAATTAAAAAGCTCTGGGACAATCTGAAACATAACAACATCTGCATCATAGGAATAACAAAAGGGGAAGAGGATGAGTAAGGAACAGAGAACCTGTTTAAAGAAATATTGACAGAAAACTTCCCCAACCTGGTGAAGGAAAATGTCACACAAGTTCAGGAGGCATAGAGAGCCCAATCAAGATGAACTCAGAGATCCATACCTAGACACATCATAATCAAAATGGCAAATGTTAAAGACAAAGAAAGAATCTTAAAAGCAGCAAAATAGAGACGGAAAATTACCTACAAAGTAGTTCCCATTAGAATGTCAACTGACTTCTCAATTGAAAAACTTCAGGCCAGAAGCGAATGACATGAAGTAATCAAAGTAATGAAAAGCCTATCATCAACAAATTATCAAATGACAAGTGCTGGAGAGGATGCGGAGAAACCCTCCTTCATTGCTGGTGGGAATGCAGACTGGTGTAGCCACTGTGGAAAACAGTATGGCATTTCCTCAAAAAATTAAAAATGGAACTGCCATTTGACCCAGTAAGCACCCCTATGTTCATAGCAGCACAATTTACAATAGCTAAGATTTGGAAACAGCCTAAATGACCATCAGCAGATGAGTGGATTAGAAAACTGTGGTACACAATGGAATACTATGCTGCTGTAAAAAAAAAAAAACAAGGAATTCTTACCATTTGCAACAGCATGGATGGAACTGGAGAGCATTATGCTAAGTGAAATAAGCCAGTCAGCGAAAGATAAATACCACATGATCTCACTCATTTGTGGAATATAAAGAACATTATAAACTGATGAACAAAAATAGATACAGAGGCAAAGAAGCATCGAACAGACTGTCAAACTACAGTGGGAAGGCAGACGAAGGTTGTGGGGAGGGGAGGGTAAGAGACCAACCAAAGGACTTGTATGCATGCATATAAGCAAAACCAATGGACGCAAGACACTGGGGGGTGGGGGGGTGGACGATGAGGGTATGTGCCAGGGGGTAGGGGAGGCCAGGGGGAGGTCAAAGGGGAAAAAAGGAGAGACATATGTACTACTATTTGTAATTCTTTAAACAATAATAATAATAAAAAAGGTAATGAAAAGCAAGGGCCTAAATCCAAGACTACTGTATCCAGCAAGGCTATCACTTAAAATCAATGGTGAAATAAAGAGCTTTCCAGACCAAAAAAAAAAAAAAAATAGGTTAAAGGAGTACATTACCATCAAACCAGCAATGCAAGAAATATTAACAGGACTGCTTTAAGAAGAAGAAGAAAAGGAGAGAAAGAAGATCATAAGCATAAATAAAATAACAATGGCAATAAAAAATACCTGTCAATAATAACCTTGAATGTAAGTGGATTAAATGCTCCAGTCAAAAGACATAGGGTGACTGAACGGATAAGAAAACATGACCCATATATATGCTGTCTACAAGAGACCCACCTCAGAACAAAAGATACACACAGACTGAGAGTGAAAGGATGGAAAAATATATTCCATGCAAATTAAAAGGGGAAAAAAGCTGGGGTAGCAATACTTACATCAGACAAAATAGACGTCAAAACAAAGGCCATAACAAGAGACAGGACCACTACACAATGCTAAAGGGAATGATTCAACAAGAAAATATAACCCTTTTAAACATATATGCACCCAAAATAGGTGCACGCAAGTTCATAAAAAAACTCTCGATGGACTGTAAGGGAGAAATTAATAGCAATACAGTCATAGTAAGGACTTCAACACTCCACTGACACCATTGGATAGATATTCCAGACAAAAAATCAACAAGGAAAAAAGAGGCCTTAAATGACACACTGGATCAGATGGATCTAACTGATATTTATAGAACATTTCACCCCAAAGCAACAGAATATACATTCTTCTCAAGTGCACATGGACTCAAAGATAGACCATATGTTAGGACACAAAACAAGCCTATACAATTTCAAGAAGATTGATATAATACCAAGCATCTTCTCACATCACAATGGCATGAAGTTAGAAATCAACTATAATAATAATTTTTTAAAAAACTCAAAAACACTCAAATACATGAAGGCTAAGTAGCCTGTTATTTAAACAATGAATGGGTTACCAATGAGATCAAGCATGAAATTAAAAACTTCCTGGAAACAAATGAAAATGAACACACAACCATGCAAAACCTATGGGACATGGTGAAAACAGTCCTGAGAGGGAAGTTTATAGCACTACAGGCCTACCTCAAGAAACAAGAAAAAGCACTAATAAACTATCTAACCCTACAACTAATTGAATTAGAAATAGAACAGCAAGAAAAGCCCAGAGGAAGTAGAAGGAAGGAAATAATAAAGATCAGAGTGGAAATCAATGACATAGAGAATAAAAAATAAAATAGTACAAAAGATCAATGAACCCAAGAGCTGGCTCTTTGAAAAAGATAAACAAGATTGATGAACCCCTAGCCAGGCTCATCAAGAAACAAAGAGAGGAACTAAATAAACAAAATGAGAAATGAAAGTGGCAATATAAAAATGAACACCACAGAAATATAAAGGATCATAAGCAAATACTATGAATAGCTATATGTCAACAAACCGGACAATCTGGGTGAAACTGACAAATTCCTAGAAATATATCTTTCAAAACTCAATCAGGAAGAATCAGAAAACCTGAATAGGCCAATAACAACTGATGAAATAGAAGCAGTAATTTAAAAACTCCCAGCAAACAAAAGGCCTGCACTGAATGGGCTTACAGGAGAATTTTACCAAACATTCAAAGAAGAACTAACACCTATCCTCCTCAAACTATTCCAAAAACTTCAAGAGGAAGGAACACTTCCAAGCTTTTTTTATGAAGCCAGCATTATCTTAATTCCAAAAACAGATAAAGACACTACAAAGAAAGAAAGTTACAGGCCAGTATCCCTGATAAACACAGATGTTAAAATCCTCAACAAAATGTTAGCAAATCGGGTCCAGCAATATACTAAAAAGATCATACACCATGATCAAGTGGGATTTATTCTGGGGATGCAAGGCTGGTACAATATTCACAAATCAATAAATGTGATACATCACATAAACAAATTGAAAGATAAAAATCGCATGATCATATCAAAGATACAGAAAAAGTATTCGACAAAAACCCTTTTTTAATAAAAACTCTCAGAAAAGTGGGAATAGAGGGGTCATATCTCAACAAAACAAAGGCCATATATAACAAACTATTGCCAGCATAATACTAAATGGTCAGGCATAATACTCAATGGTCAACAACTAAAAGTGTTTCTTTTAAGAACAGGAATAAGACAAAGATGTCTACTTTCACCACTCTTATTCAACAGTACTGGATGTCTGAGCCACAGCAATCAGAGAAGAGATAAAAGGCATCCAAATTGGAAAGGAGGAAATAAAACTGACATTATTCGCAGCTGACATGATATTGTACATAGAAAACCCTAAAGACTCCACTAGGAAACCACTAGACTTAATAAATGAATTTGGCAAGACAGCATGATACAAAATCGAAATCCAGAAATCTATGGCATTTTTATACACCAATAATGAACTCTCAGAAAGAGAAACTAAAAAAGCAATCCCATTTACCATTGCAACAACAACAAAAAATAAGAAACCGAGGAATAAACCTAACCAAAGAGGTAAAAAACCTATACTTGGAAAACTATAGGACATTGAAAAAGAAATAGAGAAAGATACAAACAAATGGAAGTATATACCATATTCATGGATTAAAAGAATTAACAGCATTAACATCGTTATACTACCCAAAGCAATCTATAGATTCAACACAGTCTCTATTAAAATACCAGTGGCATACTTCACAGACCTGGAACAAATACTCCAAAAATGTGTATTGAACCATAAAAGACGCAGAATAGCTGCAGCAATATTGAGAAAGAACAAAGTAGGAGGGATCATAATCCCAGATATCAAACTATACTACAAAGCCATTACAACCAAAACAGCCTGGTACTGGCACAAGAACAGGCATATAGACCAATGGATCAGAACAGAGACCCCAGAAATTGACCCACACTATTATGGTCAATTAATATTTGACAAAGGAAGCAAGAACATACAATGGAGTAAAGACAGTCTCTTCAACAAATGGTGCTGGGAAAACTGGACAGACACATGCAAAAAGATGAAACTAGACCACCAACTTACACCATACACAAGAATAAACTCAAGATGGATAAAAGGCTTAAATATAATGCATGTAACTATAAAAATCTTACAGGAGAACATAGGCAGTAAAATATCAGACATCTTACATAGCAATATGTTATGGATATATCTCCTCAGGCAAAGAAAACGAAGGAGAAAAAAAAACAAACATGGGACTACATCAAAATAAAAAGTTTCTGCACAGCAAAAGAAACCACCATCAAAATGAAAAGGGAACCCATGATATGGGAGAACATATTTGCCAATTATACATCTGATAAGGGGTTAATATCCAAAATATATAAAATACCCATACATAACAACAAAAGGAAGACAAACAATCCAATTAAAAAATGAAGACCTGAATAGACATTTCTCCAAAGAGAACATACAGATGGCCAAGAGACATATGAAAAAAATGCTCAGACATTAATCATTAGAGAATGCAAATTAAAAAACACAAGAAAATATCACCTTACACCAGTCAGAATGGCTATCATCAAAAAATCAACAAACAACAAGTGCTGATGAGGGAACGGGAAAAGTAAACACTAGTTCACTGCTGATGGGAATGCAGATTGGTGCAGCCACTATGGAAAACAGTATAGTTTCCACAAAAAATTACGAATGGAACTTCCGTTTGACCCAGTGATCCCACTTCTGGGAATATATCCTAAAAATCCTGAAACACCAATCAGAAAGAATGTATGCACCCCTATGTTCATAGCAGCATTATTACCAATAGTTAAGATTTGGAAACAGCCCTGACTGGTTTGGCTCAGTGGATAGAGTGTCAGCCTGCGGACTCAAGGGTCCCAGGTTCGATTCTGGTCAAGGGCATGTACCTTGGTTGCAGGCACATCCCCAGTAGTGGGTGTGCAGGAAGCAGCTGACCTGTGTTTCTCTCTCATCAATGTTTCTGACTCTCTATCCCTCTCCCTTCCTCTCTGTAAAAAATCAATAAAATATATATTTAAAAAAAAAAAAGATTTGGAAACAGCCCAAGGGCCCATCAGTAGATGAATGGATATAAAAGCTGTGGAATGGAATACTATGCAGCTGTAAAAATGAGGTATATCTTACCCTTTGGGACAGCATGGATGGACCTAGAGAATATAATCCTCAGTGAAATAAGCCAATCTAAGAAAGACAAATATCACATGATTTTACTTATTTGTGGAATCTAATGAACAAATGAATTGATCAATAAAATAAGACCCGAAGCCTGGAGGCATGGAACAGACTAACATACCTTGATGTGGGGGTTGGGGGATGAGAAGAGATAAACAAAAGAACTTATATACCTTTATGCATAGCCATGGACACGGGCAATAAGGTGGTGAAGACCAGGTATGGGGGCGGGGTGTTAGCGTAGGGGCTGGGAGGAGGGCGGTAAAGGGTGGGTAACTGGGAGACTACTGTAATACTACCAACAATAAAAAAATATACATTAAAAAACGAGAGAGATAAGCAATTGATTCATTTCCTTACCTAATCTATAAAATTTATGATAGTCGTTTCTGGTATTGTTACCGCTTTATTACTCAGATTTCTAAGATCATTTTCAAAATTGTTCTCTATGTGAAGAAATAAACCATATAGGGCAGATATACCTACTATATACATTTTTCATATAGAAAATTTTAAATGTCCTTTAAGTATACAGTAGTAAAATGAACAAACTATGAAGGAATGGGTCATTATCTAATTGACAAGAAAATCTACTTCCTTCCATGTAAGAAATACATAAAATATAAGGTTTTTCTTCCGATATAATGTGTGCAGCCTATTAGCAATTCCAGGAGAATCTACTGGATCATGAAACTAAAGAGACAACGGAATTAAAATGCAAGTACAAGAATAAGGGCAGCCCCAGAGGACTCAAGAACTGGAATTGGAGTCTCCATACTCATTGTTCCTTTTTCCTCCATTTTTGCTGGTCCCAATTGGATTCTATTCTCCCCTGCAGACAGCCAGGAGATAGAGAAAGAATGCACCACAAGTCTCTGCTTCTTGTTCTTCAAACACCAACACACAGAAACATTAATGTTCTTTGTCCTCATTGCCAAAGGAGATGGTTTTAACAAGCAAGCTTGGGTCACCCACTTGGACCAATCATTGGGACCAGGCAAATAGATGCTATAATTGGCTAAGTCTGGATCATATGTCTACCCCTGTGGCCAGGGGGTTGGGTAAGGAACTGTGATTGGCAGCCCCATCCCAATCACATGATCTAAGTGGAAGAGGAACATTTCCCCAAAGGGAGAGGATGGTGCCGAACAGACATAAACAACAGATGTCCATCCACTTGCCACAGCCAACTCCAGGCTCAGGTGGCTTCTCAGATGCCAGTCCAATTCGTTTTTGCTCCTCAAGTGCCCAAATCATCTCCGTCCAGCTCCTAGCTGTCTCCCGGAGGAGAAGGGCTCTGGGCCTGTCTTGAGCAAATCATTTTACATAAATATCATATGGATGGTGCAGAGGATTTCACCCTCACTTAATTAGTTGTGCACTATTCATGCTTATGGGACACCATGATGGATTTCTCTTTTTCTCCTTGTAGCCTGGGCTTGGGACTCATTAAAAAGGCTCGAGTACTGCCCTTTGCTAATTATGGTGGGTGATTCTAACAGGCAGCAGAAAACAGAGCCTGTGGACCTGCAAAGAACAACTTCTCTCTCCACATTTCTGTAGCATCATCCTGGGTCCCAGCCTCCCCACTGAGCCTTTCACTGCTCTGTCCTCTCAGCAGGTACCAGAACCCTCAGCTAGCAAACTCACCCAGGATGAGGTGGATGTACTTTACTGGGTTGGTGCATTAAGCTTTGAAAAGTGGATTTGATGAGGAAAACCTTGGTTAACCCAGTGCTACAAAGCACAAATAGCAGATAGGCTAGTAGGCATCACGGCAGATTGACAAGGACTCAGGAGAAATATGGGGAATGCTTTTCAAATCATACTGTCCGTGCTGAACATTACTACCAATGTCTCAGTGCCTCTGACCAAAATAAGGGCCCTCCTCCAACTCTGGAGTCAGATAATCCTATGTCTAAACACAGACTTCATATGGATCAACAGTCAAGTTTGAGTCTACTTCCCTAACATATCTGCTCCATAGCCTACTTGTCTGTATGTTGGGGATAATAGTTACTGCCTCATAAAGCTGTTGGGAGAATTTTAGAAAGACAATGCATGTAAAATCCGCAGCCCACTGTGTGCACATAGGAAGAGCTCAATGTCAGCTCCCCTTGCTTTCACACTTCAAAGGTAAAAATTCCTTAAGGGCAGGGACAATATCTCTATTTTTAGCAAATATTAAAGGTTTTGACACAGAAAATGGCGTGCCAGTGTTTGATGAATGAATGAATGAATGAATGGACCAGACTGCTTCTACTTCCACAGTTTCTTCAGGGGTGTTCCATTTAGTCTGGTCTCCACAATAATTCTGGGTTTAGATGGGATATCTTCCTTAAGCCTCAATTCATGACAAGGTGCTATCGCCTTGGCCTCAGAGATCCAAGTGCCATGTTTCCCACACACCCTGACACATAGCACTGCCCCAGGGATTCTTGGGGAGACCCAAGTTCAGCTACGAACCTGGGTTCCACTTCCACTGAATTGGTTTCTTTTAGAGATCATTCCTCTATTCTGCAGGGATTTATTTCTCCTTTGTGCACCATATCACCCCCAATAAGTACCCCAACCCATCACTCCCCAAATTACTACTGCCAAGCTAAGTGGACAGAAGATGTTATCAAAGCTTTCAGGAAAGGGATTTCATGAGAGCATTTCAAATGATTTAACATCAGCTACTTCCACTCTCAAAAGCTCCAGAATCTCTCATCAGCCGCCTGCCTACCCAGTTTCTAGCTTCCAGGCATGTTTCCTCCCTTCCCACCCCCCCTCCCCACCCCCCCACTCCTCACCCATCTTCATGCCCTGATCTTCTCTCTGCTGTCTGCTCTTCTCTATCCCCCCAAAATGCCCTATTACCCCTTGTCCTTCTGCTGCCTCTCTGCAGACCAGTCCCTTGGGCCACACATTCCACACCAGAGAAAACTGTAAATGTGAATTCTCTCCCAAGTTCTGAATGTCGTTCTCACCTTAGAGAGCTCTGGAGCCAGCTATGAGAACAATTACTACAAACTACTTCCTCCCTCTGATTATTCTGATTTAACACAATCCCTGGCTGATAAGTGGGATCTGAGTTCTTTGGCTTTGTTCCTTAGATCATGCTTTTTATTAATTTGGAAAACCTTCCGGTCTCTGTCACCATCATGGTGACAGCACCTCCAACCTCAGTCTCATTCTATGGTGAACGACTGCTCATTTAATTGGGGATGAATGGCGGGCAGGTAGGTTGCGAGTGTCCAAAGATAAACCTGGATGGACTCCAGGATGGAGTTACTCAGAACTAAGAACACTGACATTCCAGGGTTGGGTTCAATGAATTACAGTCCTTCCTGTCAACTTTTATTTTCCAGCCTTGACTATTCATGGCCTGCGCTGGAAGACACTGACATTGACCTTATCATCAAATCTTTGTTCATCTAATATGGGTATTGGCCCAAACTTAGCTTCAAAGTCTAGAAACAGGAGAGGAAGAAACATTTATGGAATAAGGGATATCGAACCCTCTCTAACTGCACCCTAACTCAAAGACTGACCTGTACCCATAAAAGCCTAATAGCTCCATCTGTCAGTATGTAAGTCAGGGTTTTCTGGAGAAATAGAACCAATAGGATGTGTGTATGTGTACAGTCAGAGAGAAAGAAAGAAAAAGAAAGACCTTATAAGGAATTGCTCCCAGGATTATGGACGCTGGGAGTCCTAAGAGCTGCAGTTAGCCAGCTGGAGACCAGGGAGAGCTAGCGACGTAAGTTCTAGTCCATGTCAAAGGCCTAAGAACCAGGGAGCAGATAGTATAGTTCCAGTCCAAAACCAGCCACTCAAGACCCAAGAAGAACCAATGGTTCAGTTCAAGTCCAAAAAATAAAGACTCATTTCCCAGCTGGAGGAGTTCCCCTTATTAGCAGGAAGGTCAGCCTTTTGTTCCAATCAGGACTTCAACTGGATGATTGGATGAGGCCCACCTGCATTAAGGCGGGTACTCCGCTTCAGTCTGCTCATTTCAATGGTCATTGTACCCCTAAACAGCCTCACAGACACACCCAGAATAACCTTTAACCAATATTTTGGCACCCTGTGACCCAGTCAAGTTAACATAAAATTAGCCATCACACTCAGTTTCTCTTCCTTTGCAATGGGCATAATGCTAGCCACCTGGAGGTCACACTGGTGAAGCAAACTGAAAGAGCGGTAACCAGCTAACAGGGGCCTTGGTTCTAACCCTCCTACTTATCGGTGTGTGACTTTGAGTCAACCACTCAACTTTTTGATAACGTTTTTCCATTTGTTTAAAAAGAAAAAAAGAAAGCAGGAGATAATCTTATCTGCCTTACCTGCTTCAGAAGCGTTCCTGGTAAGATGAGATCAACAACAGCTCTCAGCCAGGACTACACAATGCAATCACCTGGAAGAGTTAAATACTGATGCGCAAGCCACACCCCCAACCAATCAACTCAGGAGCTCTGGAGGTGGGACCCAGGCATCCGTAATTTTTAAAGCTCTCATGTGATGAATCCAATGTGCGGGCCAGGCTGAGAGGCACTGGATTAAATGGTTTCACCTTTCCCCGAGTGTTCGGGATTATCATTACTGCCCTTCGCTTATGCTAGCCCCCATGCAGCGAGAAGAGCTCACCTGGCTTGAGACCACAGTGCCCCACAAGGATAAGAGTGAGATCCAAGGCATTAGCAGAAAACTTCTCAATGTTCTGAATCAATTCAGTTTACCTGAAAAATGCGACCCTTAGAATTGAATATCCCAAGAACTGAAAATAATACAAATATAACATCTATCCCCCTGCCTCCAGCCAAAGTCATGCTTCAACCTTATGGGAGAGATTGGGCTTCATGAGTTCTCTGGGGTGGGGGTGAGGACTCCATCACCCGCTACTAGCCAGCTTTCTTTTGGATCCTCCCAGGCAGGTAAGCCAGCTCCCCTCTGGCTCTTGCTCATGTCTCACAATCCCTTTGCCCAACCATGAGTGACCCCTGCCCAGATCTATATTCCAGAATACGCATAAGCTTGGAAGGCTTCCTGTATGCCACAGCCCCTTCCTTGACTGCCTTACGGACATGTCCTCAGTCATACTGGGCCCATGAAGGCAGGGAGAGCCCAGCACCCAGCAGGTGTGCCCACAGTTAGGCCTACACTGCCATGTGGCTGGCCTCAGACTATCCAGCTGGGTGAGCTGTCTCCCCAGCTAGTTTATTAAGCTTATTTGGGATGAGGATGATGCCTGCTAGACCCGCCCTACTCAAAGTGTGCTCCAAGGAGCACAGCATCAGCATCCCCTGGGCGCTTGTTAGGAAAACAGCATCTCCGGCTCCACCCCAGATCTTCTGAATCGGGATACTCATTTTAACAAAGCACCCGGGTGATTTGTACACTTTAAATGGGTGGATTCATTAGTATATGAGTTACATCTTGATAAAAGTGTTTTTTAAAAGACATTTCTCATACTTAATGGAGAACATAAAAGCATCAGATGGAAATGCTGGCTGACATTGTTGCTTTAATTTGACTGTTGTTTGCTTACTTCAGATAGAATGTAAGCTTCATGAGGACAAAAACTTGGTCAATTTTACTCACCACTGGTTCTCCAGAGACTAAAACAAAGCCATACACTTATCAGGTCCTTTAAAAAGCTTTGATAAATGAATAATCTAACAACAAATAAACATCTTAACCAACATTGGAAGCAAATGTTCTAAAGCAGCGGTCGCCAACCTTTCGGACCTCACAGACCACCAGTGGTCCGCGGGCCACCGATTGGCAACCGCTGTTGAAGGAAGAAGCATCCCTCCTCCTTCCAAAGGTCTATAGGAGGGATGTTGGCATTCATAAAGAATAGCTTTTACCTATGATATTGTCACCCACGCAAAAACCTAATTCCCAGCAACCTCAGGATCCAACCCTCACACCAGTGAGCTCCTCCTCCATTTGACAAGGTCTTGCTAAACCAGCTGAGTCAGCACCAATTACCACTCATTAATGCAATTTTGAAATTGGACAAGCAGACACAGGAGTTCACAAGAGCAGAACAAATTACTGGAAACCAAAGTAAAATGCTTCTTCTGGCTTCTTAGCCTGCTAAGGTGTTAGGGCCCTTCCAGTGGGAATTGGAAAGTAAGTAGTAGTTCAAGGTCACTTTGCATGCAGACTGCAGTCTTAACCACCATCAGAGGCTTGAGAAATTGGAGGTCATGTAATAACAGGCTCTCTCAGGCTTGTGTGGAGCTGGATCTCAATGAATGAATCACACACATATATCCTCTTGTTTAATCTTAAGACTTGAGTAGGAATGGAACCTTCCATCTGACCTGAAGCCAAAAGGTGTTGGCTGACTCGCTTCTGGACCCAGAGTTAGTGAAGGAGGTCCTTGCAGTAAACTGGGTAAGCCCATGAATTTTGAAGTCAGACCCAAGTTTAAATACTAATTGCAAGTTACTGTCTGACCTTAGGCTGTTTAGTTGTCTCTAAGGTTCAGTTTCTCAGACTATTAATTATGGAGCAGCTAAAAATTAACTTCTTAGTGTTCAACAAGATAATGCATATAAAGCATTTATCACATAACTTGGCAGAAAGTATGGTTTTAATAAGTGTTAGCTTAAAAAGAATCCATTTGGGCTCTTTCTATCATGTTTTAGGAAAAGCTCCAGTATACCACAGTTTATTATTAAAGAACCATCCCAAGCCTTCCCTTCCTTTCCCTTGCCTAATTTGTCCAAAATGAACCTCAGCTCCAATGATAAGATCTGCATTAACTCCATAATGCATGCATCTATTCATTTAGTGCAGCTTTGTTGAGCACCTACTGTATACCAGATGAGCTAGATGAGAGTGATACAAAAGTAAAAAGTTCTATGCCTGCCCTCAAGGGATTTGTAATATGGGATGAGAGTGCAAACAAGAAGGGGTAAGAGAATATCAAGTAATACAATTTCCTGATGCTCTGACCTGCCCTGACACCTCATGGATTACAAATGCCATAGTCTGCCCCATCCTCAACCTGTCGGCCATGGCTCCAAAAAACCTCCTGTTGGTTTCAGCCTCCCAACATGGGTCTTGGTACTTGAAGAGTGGCTGAGATACTCTCCATCCCTCAACTATTATTTACTTAGCACCAAATATGAGTAAGGCACTGAACTGAACACTGGGTTCGAAATGGTAACAAAACAGACATGGTCCCTTTCCTCCCAGAGCTTAGAGTCTGGGATGGAAGACAGCTGTTAACATAATAAACATGTAACTACATGTGAAAGGAAGTAGTGAACGAGAGTTTATAATGCACTAGGGTGTATCATGGAGGACAGGAACTAGTTGGAGGTGTGAGAGGTCCTCATGAGGAAACAATGCTGAAGCTCAGATTTGATATATGATGAAGACTTAATGGGCATGAAGGGAAGGGAAGAGTTTCTAGGGTAAAGACAGCGACCTGAGCAAAGGCCCTGCGATGGGGAGACCCCTGCATGCACAAGAGGCAGAAAGAACATAGCAGCTGGACTACAGAGGTGGGAGGTCACCGGAAGTAATGTCAGACTGGTGGGTAGAAACCAGATTGTGGCCGATTCAGACCTTGTTGAGATTCTTATTCTCAGGATAGCAGTGTATCGGGGAATGTTTGTAAGGCCCTTGGAGGCGGAGGAGCGGTTCCTGAAAGGGGGTGACATAATCATATTTGTGTTTTAAGTTGTAAATAAGCTATGAACACTGATGGGGCAAGAGTGGAGTAAGCACAGGGGAGTGGTCAGTGATGAAATTGGAGAGGAGGGTAGATCCTATAGGCCAGGGCCACAAGTCTGAATTTTAGTCTAAGTTCAATGGGAACACTTTGGTCTCTGGTGCACAAAGGATGGATAAGCAAAAGTAGGAGTGAGGGGAACAGTTATTAAGCTACTGTGATCATCCAGATAGGATATGATGACAGTGCAAACAGTATGGGGGAGAGCATACAGAGGAAATGGAGAGAAATGGAAAGACTGAAGGGCTATTAAAGACACCATTGGGTTCCTGGGCAGCCTTTCTGTGGCTCAGATGTCTCTGGGAATGGACACATGCAGAGCATCGAGGAGTGAGGCTAGGTGGGTTATATTGCTGGTACTCAGGAGCTCACCTTGGAAGTGATGACCTTGGAAGTTGGCTGCTCTGGCCTTGACCTGATACCCTATGAGGCATGTTCCTTTTCATCAAGCTAGGGGAACCAGTAACATGGCTGACCTCTGTGGAATTCTTTAGTGAGAAGGCCTCCCCTCTGCTCTTGTCCCACGGAGAAATCTTGAGATGAACTTTGTACTTGTGGAGTCTTCGATATAATCAGAGCAGGATTCCACAGGCACTAAGCCTGGGTCTGCATTCCAGGTTAAGGACAATTTCTTTGCCGTAACTACTTCTTCAGTTAGCCTTGGAGATATTTTCTGAAGGAGTCACAATTCTCAGAGGTGATGGGAAGAGTTTCTATGGGGTAAGATTCCATTTCTAACTTCAAGAAGGCCCTAAGCCTCTCCTGTTTTCCTGAGCAAGAAAACATATCTCTAGAAAACAAACTGTCCAGAAATGCTGCTATTGCTGCTGAAATTAAAGTCCTGGGTTCATTTGCTCCTCAGGACAAATGCCTGGAGACATATTTGGTTGGTGGTATAGGAATCTAATGGGTAGAAGCCAGGAACACTGTTCACACTCTACAATTCAAAGGATGGGCCCCCACAATGAAGGATTATGTGGCCCCAAATGGTAGTAGTGCTGAGGTTCAGTCTATAAGCCTTGTCTATACCTACCTTTATTATGGCCCTTGTTACATTGAATATGGGGATCATGTCATTTTTGTCTTACTCCTTCAGAAAATGTCAGATAGAAGGTTAAATGGTGGAAGGATGGATGGATACCTGACTGAAAATTTGTCACTGAATTACAAACAAATAAACAAACAAATAAATAATTGGATGAATAACATAAATGAATTAATAAATAAAAAGTAGGTAAACATTTACAACTTCCATGTACTATGTAAAAGCCTTTACTTGGACTTTGTTTCAGGACTTGCTCAGTGAGATTTTCCATGATGCTCTCATCAATATCCTCAGCTTCTGTGCTCCATCCATAGTATTTTGTTATTTATTATCCATCCCTTCCTGCCAGAATATAATCTCCTTGAGGGCAGGGATTTATTTTTTTTTACTTTGGTGCCTGTAGCACCAAGGACAGTGCCTGGCACATAGGGAACACTAACCCTGGATGGGTATTTGTTAAATTCATTATGCACCTTCATGCTCCCAGCAAACCCCTGGATCCTTGTGTGACAAATGACGAAACTGAAGCCCAGAAATGCAATTTTCCCAAGGCCACACAGCTCGTCAGTGACAGAGCCAATTCCTACTGACCCTAAAGAACACTCTCAACTAGCAAGCAATGTTACCTCTTTTTTTTAAATTGAATTTATTGGGATGACGTTGCTTCACAAAACCATATAGGTTTCAAGTGTATAATTCAACAAAACATCATCTGCGTACTGCATTGTGTGCCCATCACCCAAGCAAAGTCTCTTCCCATCCCCATTTATACCCCTTCTGTCCACCTCCATCTCCCCTCACCCCCTTCCCCCCTGGCTATCACACTGTTGTCTGTGTCTATGTGATATATATATTTTTTCTTACTCCCTTCACCTTTAGAATGAATAGGAGCAAGTCCACTCCTTTGAGGACTTTCCTTGGACTGTGTTTCAGGACTTGATCCTTCAGTTGAATTCTAAAGACAATCCAGCTGGTCCCTAACCTACCTCCCACCTCCCAGTTTCTTTTACTTCCCAGGTGAAACTACGATTGAACAAGGATAGCTGAGCACATCTTCCAGGCTAGCTCTTCAGAGGCAAACCAGACTCAGAGGAATGCGCTTAAGGAGCGTGGACTTGAGGCTCTTTGTTTTGGCTTACAAACTTCAATTGGTTGCTAAGAGACTATACAATGGGAAGCCCATTAGAAGCCTTCAGAAGCCACAGGCAGTTGCATAATACCGGGCCCTTCCTTTATAGAAATGCAAATAGTCCAGGGCCCGCTTGCCTGTGATCTGTGCTGCTGTGTGATAAGGGGATTTCTGTTTGGGCCCCCAGGAAATCCTATCTCCTGAGGAATGGGCTGTGAAAGAACCAAAGGGTTAGGGGAGGGTTCTTCCTTCGGTGCCACTTCCAAGGGATTTAAATATTAATTAACATGCAATCCAATCCCCACTCCACAATAACTGGATTTTACACAGTCTATATCCATGCTAATGAATTCAATGATCCCATTGTGTTATTTGCAGCATTGCTTTTTTGGCATTTCCAATCAATAAGCAGGAAGTGAGTGCATTTATTATTATTTTTTTTATTTTTTTGGCCCCAAATGTTGCAAAACTGTGACATTTTCTAATCAGCTTGAGTAAGTACCTTTCCCTCCGGGTACTATTTTCTGATTTATACTTGTCAAACCAAATTCAAACAAGGGAGCCACAAAGAGTAGCTAAAGCAACCTCTGGGTGACCCTGTGTATTCCAAGTCAGCTTTGGTTGGAATCTCCTAATTTGGTCAAAACAGGATTCCCAGTCAGCACCGGAAGGTAAGTTTTATGATTCACTGTACAAAATGATGAAAAGTGTAGCCAGGATAACTAACCCATAGTTATCTAACCCAAGGCAATTGAAGTGTCTTACATTCAACATATTTTATTCCACACATATTTGTAGAGCACCTACTATGTGCTAAAGACTATAGTTAAAAACAAGACAACAGGGCCAAAATGGAATCGCTTATGCTAAGACCCACATCACCAAACCAAGACTTAATCACCGTTTCATCGCTCCCAAAAATGGAATCTGGAACCAGTCCATCAGGAACTGAGAAGGCTAAAAAGGGCTAATTCCAATGTAACCCTGATATTTGGGCGGCTAGGAATCTGGATCTGTGCCAGCAAGCCCAGTGTACATTCTTGATAACCTATAATTAAGTCATTGCCTCTTTCCCAGAAACTGGTCTTGCAGAACCTGTTATCTAAATACAGAGGCCATAAAACTGTGAACAGTGCACTGCCCCGGAGGGGGGGTTATTAACACTGGCGCCAGGCCAGACCATCAGATATGGCCTGGAGAACCCCAACACCTGGGGTCCCTCTTGCAAAGCCTCGAAAAGGACCGGAAGCATAATCCATATTTGTGGGACAAAGACCCCAGAAAGATATAAAAGAGAAGCCCCCTGCATGTTACTTTACTCATATTGGGGAAGTTATTCCTCTGGGTCCGCCAGCGTAAATAAACAGTGTAACTCCTTTTCTCTAAAAGCATTGCTTGGTTTTTCTTTGGTCTTCTGCAACAGCATCACCTGATCAGCACTAGTTAGGTCATCTGCCTGGTAGACCCCTGCCATAGTCTAAAGCAGTGGTCGGCAAACTCATTAGTCAACAGAGCCAAATATCAACAGTACACGATTGAAATTTCATTTGAGAGCCAAATTTTTTAAACTTAAACTTCTTCTAATGCCACGTCTTCAAAATAGACTCGCCCAGGCCGTGGTATTTTGTGGAAGAGCCACACTCAAGGGGCCAAAGAGCCGCATGTGGCTCGAGAGCCGCGGTTTGCCAACCACTGGTCTAAAGGAAAGTGACCTTGTAATAACCAACTGTTTTTTGGCCACGGATAATAACTTCCTCATCCCACTCTCTTCAGGCTATGAAAGTCTTTCATTTTGTGCAGCTCCTTGGAGCTCCTTTCTATCTGCTAGATGGGATGCTGCCTGATTCATGAATCACTGAACAAAGCCAATAGATTTTTACAACTTTCTCAGTTGAATTTTGTTTTTTAACAGTGACAGCATGCCCATCCTCTTGGAGTTTATGTTGTAATCAAGCAGAGAGGTAATAAGTATGTAAACATATAATATCTGTTAATGACAAGGGTTACGAAGACAATGAAGCACAGGGATGTGATAGACAGGGCAAGAGTAATGGGAAGGGGATTGCACATCCTGATTTACCCAGGACTACTATCCTGCTTCAAACCCATTGTCCTGGCTTAATTGTTGTAGAGCCTCCTATCACTTCTATTAAGTGCTTTAAATTGGACAATATATGTTACCTTGCAAATGACCATATAATGATAGGCTACATTAGATAAGGTGGTTAGGGAAGGCCTCTCTAGGAGGTGACAATTCTGCTAAGGCCTGAATAATGAAAATAAACAATTCAGGGAAAGGACATCCTGGGATGAAAAAAACCACAAGTGCAAAGTCTAGAGGGAGGAGGGAGCTTGTCTTATTGGAGGAAGAGAGAGAAGGTCAGCATAGCAGGGCCATGATGAACAGAAAGGAGGGAACAAGGTGAGACAGTGGAGGTGGCATGGGTCTGATCACATGGAACCACGAAAACCTGGGTATGGAGATTAAATTTCATTCTAAGTGGCATGGGGAGCCGTTGGCAGTTTTAAGCAAAGGGGTGAACGTGAGTCAAATTTCTAAAAGAAGACTCTGCTATGAAGACAGATTTTCAGGTCCATGAATCCAACAAGGACCAATTAGGATGTTATTGCCACAGCCATGGTGATGGGAGGTAGAAGCTTGAAAGAGGGTGTTGGGAGTAGAGATGAAGACATGGGAATGGGCCAAAGCATGTTTTTGAGGTAGAGATCATTAGTTTTACCAATGGGTTAGATGCACAGAGTGTAAGAGAAGGGAAGAACCCTACCTTTGGACTGGAGCAACTTGTGGCCTGAGATGTATGAAGCCCAGAGTTGAGTGGGAGGAGACTCCATGCATAGACGGAGTATAAACTAGAGTGAGGATTCAGTGAAGAATGCTACGAGCCAGGCACGCTACACCTGAATCTCATTTAATCCTTACAACCACCTATTTCACAAGTGAAGGAGATGACACCTGCTTGGCACAAGAGATTAGGCTGCAATTCAAAGATGTGCACCAGGATTCATGTAACATCAAATCCTACAGGAAATAGTGCAGAATCTCTCCCCTACCCCCACCTCTTCTCTCTCTCTCTCTCTCTCTCTCACACACACACATACACACACACATACACACACACAACCCCACTTGGCCCACATCTAAGATTTTTGCTTTGAAATAATGGATTATCTTCAGTAAACACTTAAGTGGTTGGTGGAACTACTCAAATTTCAGAGGGGGTTGAGAAGAGGGGAATGTCAGGATGACACCCTCCTTTCAGATCCTAAAGAACAGGAAACTTCATCTAACATCTTCAATCAGCAATTGAAAGAAACTCCAAAGATAATAAAGCCCAGGAGAAAGTCTTGGAGTAAAGGAGTCCCAGGGCTGAACAGAGAGCTTCCTTCAGGAACCTTCAATTCTCAATGGGAGCCAAACTTCTTTCCTTCTGAAATCCCAAGCTCTGCTACGAGTCCCCCAGTTCTGAAGCAGAGAGAACACTGATGTCAGAAAAGACTTCCGCGGGCCCACAGCATGGACTACAGCTTGTCTGCCACTGAGGAGTCCCAGCATAGGGAAGGCCTGCCTGGCCCGGATGGCACTGCTCACCTGAGGAATGTCCAGCTTTAATCCAAACCAGCAGTGACCAGTCCCGCCTTTGGGGACAGCACCATCATTTCTCCCAGGGGCCACATGTCAGGGAATTCCGTTTTTAGCTGAAATCCAATGAAGGTCCCGCTCAGGGAGGAGAGGAGTATCCACCAGGGTCTCAGGAGGCTGAACGCTTAGTCTGAGACAAATCCCATTAGCAATAACATGGATCTGGGGAAAGATTCATTCAACGACACTGAGGACAGACAGGAATGTGACAAGAGAGACATGCTGAACCTGTCAGGTTAGATGATAAAAAAATTGGTTCACTTTCAATTTTCTGGATGTGGGATGCGTGCCAAGGTTCTCGCTTGCTTTTAGCCTCAGGGAGAGAGGGGTGACAGCCCAGGTGTGGCCAAAGCCTTCCAGAGCAGTGGTGTTTGCTATGCACTTTTTAATTAAAATATAGCTGTGGCCTCAGTGTGGGCAATTCCCCCTCCCAGGAGGCATTGGGAAATGTGTGGGATTGCTTTTGGTTGTCCCGATGGTGGGAGGTGGGAGTGGGACACTCTGGTTACTTAGAGGATCAGGTCCCGGCCATAGAGGGGACAACTTCAGCCCATGCAAAATTGCCCCACATCCTAGTTGACTTTTTAAAGTCCCTCTGGACACTCAGGTCAATGAAAAACATATTTATAAACTTTATTTTCCCTATAAACACAAAGTTATTTTTCACGGTCTTAATTTACACGGAAACTTACAACTAAATTGTCAATCTCACTTTATTTTATTCTGAACTTGACCAGCAGTGTTCCCCTTTTCAGAGAACCTCATCACTGGTGGAAATGCCACTCAAAGTATTAAGAGTCCTCAATAAAACACACCTGTGGGTTGGCTTCTGTAGGCATCCCACTCATTAGGATTCTAGATAGAGGTGCAAGTATCTGTCTACTTCACCATGTCTTCTATATTCATGGCCAACCAGTTACATATGGAAATACATTTCATTTTATATAAATTATTTTCCTTTTATTCTCCTTTATAATATGGTTAGGGCATTTTATTAATTTTTATGAAATTATGTGTGTAAGTGAGTTATACAATCTATGAATTTCATTTTAGGATAATAAAGAGGATGTCACAAACTATTAGTTATAAAAAGAAGGCATTGAGTCTGACAGGATTGAGAACCATAGAGATACAATGAAACAACATTATTAAAGAAAATGTTGAAGAAAGAGAAAATCACCCAAGTCATCTTCAGTTTTTCAATATTCCTTCCCAGTCCTCCTCCCCACACATGCTCACTTTTGAATAGTTGCAGTTACAGTCCACATAACTATACAGTTATAGTTTCAGTGAAAGCGTGGCTATTGACGACTCTTTAAGGAACCTACTTTATAGATATGGAAGCTGAGGCTTAGAAATGTTATGCATCTTCAGAGGATTTATGAGTAGCTGAGCTAAATTTTCACTCTAACGTTTCATTCTAAAATGGACTACTTCCCAAGCAAAGTCTGCTTTCAGCATAATGGTAAGCTTTTGCTGGTGCAAATGATACTTGGATAAGAATAACAGAGACCAAGGCTTTGGAGGAGGAGATAGAGAAGAGAGATAATGGAGGAGTAGAAAATGGAGGAAGAGAAGGTTGGGGGAAGGTGATAGTGAGTTGGATTGTTTTCCTGAGCAGGATGCAAGGGTGGTTTCTTTCCCGGGTTCTTGTCCAGATGGATTCGAAGAATGAAGCCACGGACAAAAGGTGGTAGATGAAAAGGGTGGAAATTTGTTGGAAACAAGTACAGACTCCCACGTAGGGAGGGAGTCCCAAGGGGGTAACTCACTAAGCTCCTTTTGCTAAGGTTTAGAAAGGCTGCAGTTCTTTGTTTCTTGATATTCCCTTCTTATTGGTCACTATATCAGCTTCAAAGCCCAAACCCCACATGGTGCCCCCCCTCTCCATCCCCCTTCAGTGGTAGAATTCTCTATCTCCTATGAAAGTCTGGTTTTCTCTTTCTCCCATTTGTCGGCATTTCTCTGTCCCCTGTGAAAGTTTGTTTCCTTTCTCCCCACACCCTGTGGCTTTTCCCTGTCTTCTGTGATGGATGTCTTCCTCTCCCCTTATCTCTCTTTCTCTCTCTCTCTCTCTCCTCTCTCTCTCTCTCTCTCTCTCTCTCTCTCTCTCTCTCTCTCTCTCTCTCTCCCCTCCCTCCCTCCCTCTCTCTGTGAATATATGCCTTTTGGCAGCTCCAAGCCCTCACCTGTGCCTTCTTCTCCCACGGGCCCCCTAATTCCTGAAACTCCCTAAACCTGCCTATTTTATCCCTACAACTTCTTTCAATAGGGAGGGTAAAGACAGAAGGGGAGGAGAGAAAGAACAAGAAGGAAGGGAGGGGATGGAGAGGGAATAGATGAGTAAGGGGAGTAGAAGGGGGAGGGGATGAAGAGGGAGGCAATGCAGTGGGGAGGAGATGGAGGAGGAAAGCTGGCCACGGTAGAGGGTGAGGAAGACAAAGTGTAGGGCGAAGAAATGAGAGTGGGGAGATAGAGGAGGAAGGGGAAGAGACAGCGATGGAACCCAGTCCCCACTGTGCTATTTCCGTGACTGTGAGCAAGTCCATCTCTGTGTCTACCTTTCATTTGCATGTTGCCTGATCAGTTAATTGCTCAAGGTTTTGGTAGGGCCAACCAGCACAACAGAGAGGGGAGAACTCTGGAAATGTGCAAAGGCCGGTCACACAATGGAAAGGGACACATTCTAGCTTCCTTCTCCCAGGTACTGTGAGCTCATGTGTGTTAGTGTGTGTCCCATGGGTGCCTTCTCTCACATCCCCGCCCATACAGAGGTCACTCTGGAGGAAGCAGCTGAAACCCACCCAGCAACAAGCACCTCAGATGCTCTGACTTCTCCCCAGCCAACTGTCATTTCTGCGCTGAGACAGCCCTGGCCAGGCCAGAGGGATGTATGAAGCATTTGTCACTGAGGTCCATTGAATTTTATTAGCAATTTTCTCCTTTGTTAGCAATTTCACATTGCATATTAGCATTTGTTTTCATATCGTATTAGTATTCATCACAAAAGGCTAATCTCATTAGCACTTTTCACATTGTATTAGAGAAAACAATCGCTCGCTGCATCACGGATGGCCTTTTCATCTGCTGCTCTCCTGCTTCCGCCTGATCGGCCCAGCCTCCCTCTGCAGAGCTACCTGCAAATACGGAAACTCACCAGTGCAGACTCTGAGAACCATGGGAGCAATTCTAGAGCTGAGATTTGTCCTTCTAGAGATTCTAGTTCACTCATTCATTCGGTGAATATTGGTTGAGCGTACACCTGCACCAGGTGTTATGCTAAATAAATGTTTTCCTCAGATGACAGTAATATATAGGCAAATTTCAAGGGAATGTTTACGCTAACTTTCCAGAGCACTTTATGGTTATTCCATTGTTAATGAAATGGCAATTTCAATGCTTTTCAACTTGATCTGTTTCTTTGCAGGTCCTTTGAAATTTAGCCAGTGCACCTGGTTGACCCTAAAAAAAATAATCCTGCATTTTCAACATTTTTCATAGTTCAAGATTTTCCTAATTAATGATTTGTTTCTGAACAAGTAAGGTGCTTTTAGAATTTTGAAGTTTACAAATGCAGATATTTAGGCATACATACAAAATTTAAGTAGTTTTTCTTTTAAAATGTGTCTATTTCTTAATTTCTTATATTTTCAGGTTATTCTCAGAGTACAATTGACCACTCCTTACTTATGAGGTTCAGATACTGACATTAGCACAATTTCTGGTAAATGCCTCATTTACCAAAGGGATGGCTGTTAGAAACCTGACCTTCAGTCCTGCATAGGTCACCGGCGGCCCCGTGGCTGTGCAGATAAAATGTAACAATGAGGAAAAGAGAGTTTATAAGTTGTAAAGCTCTCTACAAATGTGTGGAGCTGTGATTACAAATCAGGTTGATATCTCTTGCCAGGAAAAACCATGATGAAGATGAAGGAATCTTAGATACTTCTGTGCAAAGGAAATCTTCAGCTGTCTGGGGAAACCTGTGAACCCCATCTCAGAAAAAAACTGGTTTTCAGATGCACAAAGTAAAACACATAGTAATTCAAAAGAAACTTATTGTGTTGAACTACAATCACCACACTGCTGCTTAAAATTGAGATAAACCAATACATGAGGCTTTTATTTTTATTTATTTATTTTAAAATCTTTATTGTTGAAAGTATTACATATGTCTCCCTTTTTCCCCCATTGACCCCTTATAGCCTGCCCCTGCCCCCCTGCCCCAGGCCTTTACCACTCTGTTGTCTGTGGCCATGGGTTATGCATATATGCATACAAGCTCTTTGTTGATCTCTTCCCACTCCCACCTTCCCTCTGAGATTCGACCGTCTGTTCCATGCTTCTATGCCTCTGGTTCTATTTTGTTCATCAGTTTATTTTGTTCACGAGAGTCCACATATGAGTGAGATCACGTGATACTTGTCTTTCTCTGACTGGCTTATTTCGCTTAGCATAACATTCTCCAGGTGTCTCCAAGCTGTCTCAAAGGGTAAGAGATCCTTCTTTTTCACTGCTGCATAGTATTCCATGGTGTAAATGTACCACAGCTTTTTTTATCCATTCATCTACTGATGGGCACTTGGGCTGTTTCCAGATCTTAGCTATTGTAAATTGTGCTGCTATGAACATAAATTTAGCTCATATATTTTTTTGTTTTGGAAAATGTCATCCAGTTGAATGACTAGTTGCCCCAGTAAAGACTAGCACTGTTGAAGAGTTTTGTAAAGAAGTCGTTTATTACTTAAGCATAGATCAATATAAAGAGAGACCTGGTCCATGGAGATGATGAGGTTGATGATGATGATGATGATGATGATGATGATGACAATAGCTGTAATGAATTGCCTTTTGGGTTGCAGTTCCTCATCCCTCTCTGTACCTACATCCTTGCCATAAAGCTTTGCAATTCCTCCCATAAAAGGGAGGGTTTTTTTTCCTAATTCCTTAACTTTGGGCTCAATCATGTGACTTGCTTTGGCCAATAGGTCATTAGCTGACATGACACAAGAGGGGTTTGAAATGTTCTTGTGTGGTTGGGCATATGCTTCCCCTTCACCTGGGCCCCAGAACAAGCACATGAAGATCAGAGCCAGCCTGTCCTGGAGTGATGCTTAGTGCTGTGTGCCATGAGAGTTCCTTATGCTGCCAGAGCTGACCAGCACATGGTGCTGAGGGAAATGATGATCATAAATATATTCACTTTTTATTTCGAGGGAGTTAGTTTTAATAATACTGAGCAGACAGAAAATACAAGGGCTCTGGTTTGTGAGGTCTGACTTGGTTCAAATTCAGACTCTACAATTCACTGTGGATGAAGGCATTCAAGCCTTCTTACTCTCCGTGTCCTCATCTGTAAAATAAGATTAATGTGTGTCTTACAGTGTAGTCATAAAAGAGAAAATGCCTATTAGGTGCCTGATACAGTGTAAGGATTCAACAAAACAAGAAGGCAGGAAGGCAGGAAGGCAGGAAGGCAGGAAGGGAGGGAGGAAGAGTGAGGGAGGGAGGGAGGGAGGGAGGGAGGGAGGGGAGGAAAGTTCATGAAAACAGAAAGTTCACCTGGAATGGAGGTCGAAGGTTCACAGCTCACACTTTGCCTGCCTCTGAGTTCTTTTCACCCAGCCTCAACTTGGAGAAGAATGCTCTGCCTGCCTCCCTGGGCCTCCCAAGGCACACAGCGTTTCCAGGAGTCCCATGCCAGGTGTTTGATGCTTCCACAAAGCCTCTCTTCCTTTTGAACCTGTTGCCACAAGAATAGAGCTCCCGTGCCTGCAAAGGATTGGCAGAAAGAATGAGGGAGTGGGGGGGGGGGGGGCGCGGGCAAAAAATCCACGCTCGTGTATGCTCACTGGGAAATTATCCGTAGCCTTTGATATATTAAAATTGAAGAGCTGTAAATGCTGGTTGTCATGGCAACATCTTGCATGCCGCCCTGCAATTGGTGGTGTAAGTTCACTTTCCTTTGGGTGTTGCAGCCTAATTAACTGTTATTTTTGTCAGTGTGGAGGAAGAGCCTACACTTGGGGTTTTGGGCAATGATTGCAGCCCCTGCAGACTGAGTAATTTTCATAGACTACAAAGAGAGAAATGGCTGGCCCCAATCACATTTCTAGTCTCCAGAAAGTTGCCAACGTTTAAGTAAGAGTCAAAGAAAATATTAGAGGTCTCCCTCCCCTAACTTCTCTTGTTGTAATTTCCATTTCTCTAGCAATCACCAAACTTCTATGGGCTGGAGCAGGGCAGTAGTTAACCCACACTGAGAATCGGCCCTTGGTTCCCGGTTCCAGCTGACTTCGCCGCCCCCACCAGACATGCAGACACTCGTGTGCCTGCACCGGCTGGAACGTTTGCACCATCATCCCATCTAGCGTGGTGCACACTGACAGTACGCGAGCCAGGCTAGCAGAGACATGCGCGAGCCCTTTGATGTATTTCTCCATCTCCACACCCAACTATGTTATAATTATGCCGCCAACTGGGTGGAACCGGCTCTTTCTCTGGAGACCTCCAGGAAGGAAACTCCATGTTGCCACCAGCCAGAAAGCTGTCTTCCTGCAATTTAAGCCAATTTGTTTTCAATTTTGATTCTTAGATGAGCTGAAGTTAACCAGTGTTATAATACGAATTGCTCAGCTCATATTCATTCTCTCTCTCTCTCAATTTCTTTCCTTTTTGCTTCCTGCCACGTGTTTTTAAAAACTGAAGACTCCTGCCCTGACCGATTTGGCTCAGTGGATAGAGCGTCGGACTGCGGACTGAAGGGTCCCAGGTTCGATTCCAGTCCAGCAGTGGTTCTCAACCTTTCTAATGCTGCGACCCTTTAATACAGTTCCTCATGTTGTGGTGAACCCCAACCATGAAATTATTTTCGTTGCTACTTCATAACTGTAATTTTGTAATTTTGCTACTGTTGATGAATAACTGTAATTTTGCTACTTCATAACTGCAATTTTGCTACTGTTATGAATCGTAATGTAAATATCTGTGTCTTCCGGTGGTCTTAGGCTCTACAGCAGCATCTCTGTAGGTTGAGAACCGCTGCTGTAGAGCCTAAGACCAGTGATGGGCAACCTTTTGAGCTTGGTGTGTCAAACTTCGCCAAAAAACTGAGCATAACTCGGGTAGTGTGTCACTTTGAGGAAAAAACATTATTTCACGATACTTATAGTTTAAATAACATAAATGTATAATTGTTATATATAATTGTATTTAATAAACCAAAAACTAAATATTTAGTGCTGACACGCATGTCAGAGGTTCGCCATCACTGGCCTAAGACCATCAGAAAACACAAATATTTACATTACGATTCATAACAGTAGCAAAATTACAGTTATGAAGTAGCAACAAAAATAATTTTATGGTTGGGGGTCACCACAACATGAGGAACTGTATTAAAGGGTCACGGCATTAGAAAGGTTGAGAACCACTGAGTCAAGGGCATGTACCTTGGTTGCGGGTACATCCCCAGTAGGGGGTGTGCAGGAGGCAGCTGATCGATGTTTCTCTCTCATTGATGTTTCTAACTCTCTATCCCTCTTCCTTCCTCTCTGTATAAAAAAAAATAAAAAATAAATCAATAAAATATATTTAAAAAATAAAAATAAAAACTGAAGACTCCTTTTTCTCCAGGAAAGAGGAAAGCAAATGTTGCACTACTAATAATATGGGTTCCATCCTTAGCTCTTCCCCAGGGGCCAATTGATATGCACGTGTGTTGCTGGCCAGCAAACGGAGAGGATGTGGTGGAAACTTAATCTAGGAAGAGAAAAAAAGTAGAAGAAACACTGAATTGAGGCCCTGGTTCCCCAAAGCTGTCTTCGGAGGTACAGTGGGTATTTTAAAACCCTTTTGCCCACTCTGCTCCTTTGCATGTCCTTTCGCTGTGTGAGTTTTCTCCGCTTCGTAGCAGAAGCTTAAGACTTCCTTTCCCAGCAGCTCCTGCATGGAGGGCACAGGCATATGGTAGAAACTCCACCCCTCAGTCATCCCTGTGCGTGACTGAAATGGGAGCCGGTTGCCACGAGGAGTTCACTCTGGAGAGAGGGCAGCGGGATGCTCAGTCCAGAGGGAAGAAAGGCAGAGATGCTTTCAACAGCATCCCACGCTCAGTGGCAGAGTGTTAGGCAAGGGTGTCTGGCCCAGGGGAGCCACGGTGGGAGCTCCATTCAACAAGGTTGAAGTGTCATTTCAGCGATACTTCTGAATGCACGGCCTCTAAGCCAGATTCTCTGGAGACTCTGAGTGTGCACGAAAATATCTTTTCATGCAATCTCTGTGTGCATATGTGCATGTATGTGCGTGCATATACCTACATGCATATGTACAAACATGCATGTGTTCTCTATAGCTCATTGGGGGTTAGAAGTAGAATGAGACTGGCCCAAGAAATTTGGGGAGAGAGACTATACATCAGTTCCCTCATGAAACAGGTCCCAGCTCTTACCCAAAGACCCCATTTGGGACCATATGTTATTTTCGACACCATAACCAGTGGAGCGCTCCTTAGCTACCATGACCTCAAACTAATGGTTACAGCAGATTTGGTAAAGCCTCCCTCATGGGAGATCAGGATTTTCTGGCATCCAGGAAACTTGAACGTGGCCCTGAATTGGGCTCCATCATATGCTCCTATTCTAGACCTGACGACTTGGCTGACTGGGCACAAGCTTTTCCCAGGCACTTTGCGTATCTGTATGTACCTATTGATTCTGGCACAGGGCAGGTCTTTGATGTAGATCTAGCAGATCTTGTTGATGTGAGCCACGTAGGAGGCTGGCGCTCACGCCAGCATTTTTTGTCACCTGTGAGTTACACATGTGCCGACACCCTCCAGCTTCAGAGGAGGGCCAGTGGTGAACATCAGACACTACGTGGGCAGAGATGGGACACATCCCTTCTTGCATTCTTCCTACTGAGATCAAAGACACCCATCGGGCATTAGAGATGACTTGGCAGAAGGGAGACTGTGAGTGTTTTTAAAGCATCAGTAACATTTCACGAGGCAATAGCCCACGGTGGAATAGGCTAGTGGTTTGCCAATGGGAAGTGGTAATGAAGTCCTTGCCTCACTAAACTAACCAGTGATTTCTGCTGCCATCAGTTAAGAAGCCTAACTGATGCCGCAGGGCTCAGCTGCCCGTGTTGGTAAATAAAGTTTTATTGGAACACATGCTCATCCATTTACATTGTGTCTATGACCGCTTTTGCCCTGCAATGGCAGAGTTGAGCAGTTAAGACTGTTTAGGCCACAAAGCCTAATATATATTTTCTGGCCCTTTCGAGAAAATGTTTGCTGACCCTTGGTCTAGGGCCGTGGTCGGCAAACCGCGGCTCGCGAGCCACATGCGGCTCTTTGGCCCCTTGAGTGTGGCTCGGCGTTAGAACCACCTCTTCAAAATAGACTCGCCCAGGCCGAAAACCGACTTCTGCGCATGGGCCACGAAGTTTCAATCGCACTGTACGTGCGCGCCCGCACATGGTATTTTGTGGAAGAGCCACACTCAAGGGGCCAAAGAGCCGCATGTGGCTCGCAAGCCGCAGTTTGCTGACCACTGGTCTAGGGCACTGCTACTCAAAGAGTGGTCTGGGGAACTGCAGAATTATTAGAAGTACAAATGGCTGGGACCCACCCCAGCCTTACTGGGTGTGGGGCCCATGAATTTGTGTACTAATAAGCTTTCAAAGTGATTCTCGTGCACATTCTCATTTGAGACATGCTTTTCTGGAAAGCTTGTTCTTCATATTACACAGAAACCTGTGAACCTGAACATGTGATGTTTCTAGTGCTGCCCTATAACTACCCCAAACAAATCTAATCCCTCCTTCTCCCAATGGCCTTCAAGAGATCTGAAGGTCTCCTCATTCCCCAAGGGTTTCTCTTGTCCTTGACAAAGAGACTCATTGCCCACAAAGGTTCTCTATCCATCCCTCCTTCAGTTCATCTTGGCCACCTTAGGTGCTTCATTTTATCAGTGCTCCTCTCACTGTGTTGCCTAAACTCTAAAGCATAAGGTGTTTTTGCAGGACCAGCATAAATGCACCCTCCGGTCGTGAGCAAACAACAGAGTGCTTAAGTCCTGGGAGCTTGGAATCAGACAGATGAATTTACACCCTGGCCTTGCCCTGTGAGAGGTATGACCTTGTCCAAGGGACTTAATCTCTCCAACATGTGAAGTGAGCGAAATAATTATAGCATCCACCTCATGGGACCATTAGGAGAGTTAAATGAGGCAATGCACAGATATCTGACTCTTAATAAATGCTGAAAGAGAATGGTGTTATTAACCAGTGGCCAATCACAAACATTTACCTGCTTAGTTAGAGCTGTGTCTAAGCCCAAAAGGGATCAGAAAATGGTCAGCTGTCTTTGTACACAAGCTTTTGCCTGGTGGTCTTACCATCATAAAGGGCACCATCAGTTCTCCATGTGCCCCAAAGGCCCTTAGCTTCCTTTCCATGATTTAGGATTTTCTAGTCATAATCTTATTCTGTTGCCTTTCCCTGGTTGTCAGTCAGCACTTTCAGTTCCATTTGACTGTTCAGCAATTACAGTGCCTACTGTGTGCCAGTCACTCACTACACTAATCACCCTGGAGATAGAGGTAAGCCAAAGGACTTTATTCCTTTTTTATATATAGTTTATTGATTTTAGAGAGAGAGGAAGGGAGAGAAACATTGATGTGAGAGTGCAACATCCATCAGCTGCCTCCTGCACCTCTCACCTCACCGGGGACTGAGCCAGAAACCTGGGCATGTGTCCTGACCAGGATTTGAACTGACAACGCTTTAGTGCATGGGATGACACTCAACCAACTGAGCAACACTGGCCGGGGCAAGGATTTCATTCTTGAGAATATCTCAGTGTAGAGCAGTATTTAGCAGAGGAACCCTTTTCCCCAAATAAGGCCACATGCAAAAATGCATTGAAAAGAGACAGGGAAGTGGGAATGCTCTGGGTGAAGCCAGCAAGGGATTTGCACGCCACCCACTGAGCTTCCTTCTGAATCCCACTCCCCACTTCCTTCTAAAGGGTCCCGAGGAATCCTCCCAGAGCTCTAGGTACCTACAAGACAAAACCTGAAGACCACTGGCCTATGCAGTATGGGATGTGAGAGCCAGACAGGGCTGCAGGGTTAAAGTATTTCTTCCTGTGTTCTGCCTCTCTCGTGAGGAGTTGAAGGGAAATCTTTTTGGTTCTTCTCTAACTCTGTATTTCCATCTTTGGGAAAACCCTTCTAAAAGGATCCTTCCGTCTTTGCCTCTTATCTTTCATTCCTTCCTCAAGTCACTCTCTCTCCTATAACTCTCAGAACCCGGAGGGTGGGGAGGCAGGGAGGCTTGATGAGTGTAGCGGGCATCGTTGGTTTTGCCTGGTCAGCATCTCTTTCTCCTTCTTCTGGTCACAACAGCCTAATTGTCCTGAGGAGGACCACCACCTTTCTGCTGCCCTCAGACCACATCATTCAGGGGTGATGACTTCATCCACAGCTGCAACAGGAAGCATGTGACCCCTCCTGGCCAATCAGAGCAACCCATCCCTAACCTCAGTTCCCCTCTATGTTCTGACTTTGAGCTTCCAATCAGAGCTGAGACTCTTGAGAGAAAAGCAAAAGCTTCCTGCTGAGTTTGATCTCAGAGGTGGTAAACCTGATTCTCTCAGAGCACGGTGTAGAGGAAATATGGGTCCCACATGGGCACATCCCTCCCATGGGGTGGGAGGCAGCTAGAGGAGGCCAGGGGACCTGACTGGCCTAGTTTAAGGGAAGTCCTTCACCATGGGTCCACTTGATCAAGATTTGCACCCTCATCCTTAAAAAGACACCCCTCCCCAACATTAGATCTATGTGGTTTAGTAATGAAGAGGGAGGACTCTGAAGTCAAGCAGACCTGGTCTCCGTTTCTGCCTCTTCTGATCACAAGCTGTGTAAACTTGGGGAGTTACTTAGCCTCTCACAGCCTCAGTTTTCTCATCTGTAAATTGGGGGTGGGGGGGCCCTAGTACTTTTGTCAGTGATTGTTGTGAGAATTTAATGAGTTCATAGGTAATATGCTTTATCACAGTATCTAGTACCTAGAGGCTATTCTAAAATGTCATTATTAGCTCCAACAAGAACCAAGAGTAGATTCCCAGCTCTAGAAGACAATGATTTTTCTATGGGCTTTGGATGAATGCAACAATAGGTGGAGGAATGGGGAGTCGGTTTCTCCTAGCATTTAGAAAGAAAAGGGATGGGGGGGGGGGGGGGGGGGGGTAGGCAGTGATGACAAGAATATAAAACTTTAAGAAATGGCTTAACCCTTTGCACTCGCTTGCTTTTTTCTCGATTCCTTTATTCTAATGCTAACCGTGTCGAGTCACACTCGACATCAGAGTGCAAAAGGTTAAGACTTCGTCTTCAGAGAGCTGCCACTCCCTGACAGTAGCCATTTCATGCTTGACTGTCCACGTTGACTATCTGGAGGTGGCCAAGCTTTGTAGACGGTCAGATAGTGTGGCTATCACATTATCATGCTATGAATTAACACTTCAACATGAAACTGGTATTGAAATGCAGCTCAAATGAATTCTACCACTCCCTCTTCGGTCTTGCCTTGCAGACACTGCCTTCTGATTCTTATTGAGCAACCCATGAACCCAACCAGCCTCCGCTCATCCCAAGTAGTAACTCAAAACAATGGTATTGCTGGTGCCAGTGGCTGGCGCTTTGTTGTTGCTATTGTTTGATTCGTGGCCATTATTATTGGTGTCTTTGTAGACTCCAGTGGGGCTTGAAATCTCACCCCCTTTCATTTCTCCTCTGCTTTGAAGGGAACAGTGTCGGGCAGCCCAACCGTGGGGAGATGTGGGGAGACTTTCTTTCCGTATCGTTTTACACTGCATTGCAACAGAAGTTGCCTGACTCCAAAGGATGCCTTTGATTTTAAAGTTCCTGTGCTCTATTTGTGCTAACACATGTTAAATTAGAAATTCATTTGTCACTCCCAGATAATAATGTTCAGAATGGTGCTTCCTGCATGAATCATTATCTTCAGCCTGGAGTTCTACTCATGAATATGCATGAGCTGAGAGAGAGAGAGAGAGAGAGAAGAGATTTGCACAACCTGTTTCCTGGAGGAGCCGCAGAGAGTTCCCCTCAATGTTCCGACTTTGAGCTTCCAGAGACAACCCAGCATCTGCCTTCCAACCCACAGCTTGTCCAGAGTCTCTGAACACCTGCTCTCTGCTGATGGTGAGGGCCCAGTGACAGTGGGGAGCCAGCGGTCAGGGAAATGCGGCTGGTTGTTCATTCACGTGCCATGAACTACACAGAGGGTTAGAAGGCGGAGGAAATGGAAGTGGCCTCACAGTGTCCTTCAGAAACTCTAGTTGGAGAATTGAGAAACCATGAGAGACGCCGCTTGCTGGCTCTGCCTCCAGGAAGCAGGAATTAGAAACAGAGGAATTAATTTCAAAGAGGGATCAATGCTGTGTGCTGGCTGCAGTGGTGGTGAGTGAAGGAGGCTCTTCCCAACTGAGCAGTTGAACCTCAAACACAGGAAGGACGGGAATGTAGTGCTGTGTCTGAACTGCCCTGGAGTCCCTGTAGGCGTGGCCACACCTGCATGATGTCCTGCCTTTGGGTCCTTTTCTCAAGTTCTAGGCTTCAGTCTCTCATACAAGACTCATTTCCTGCCACAGTGGACAGTTCTTCAGAGTATCCCATTCTGCTGGCTTGGGAAGGAAACGAATGGTTCTGACAGAAACACAAAGACAAAGGAACAATGTCTGGCTTTTGACTCCCCAATCAGGCTCTCAATGCCCACCATGAAATAATAGTCTCCGTATATGGGTTTTGTTTCTCTGGATAGATATACAGAATTTTATTATAGGAATTGGCTCATTTGATTATGGAGACAAAGCAAGTCCCACCATCTGCCGTCTTCAAGCTGGAGAACCTAGAACACTGGTGGTGCAATCCAGTCTGAGTCTGAAGGCCTGAGGACCAGGGGAGCTGATGGTGTGTCGGTCCAAGTCTGAAGACGCAAGAACCAGGAGGACAAACCCCAAGGCTAGAAACAGATGGGTACCCCAGCTCCAGCAGAGAAAGCAAACCTCCTCTTCCGCTGCTGTTTCCTCTATTCAAGCCTTTGATGGGTTGGACGATGCCCACCTTCACTGAGGAGGGTGATCTACTCAGTCCACTGATTCGGATGCTAATCTCTTTCAGAAACTCTCACAGACACACCCAGATATAATGTTCTACCAGCTCTCTGGGCATCCCTTCGCCCAGTCAGGATGACACATAAAACCAACCATCCCAGGGGCTCTGCAGGGGACTTCTGTTGTAATGCAGTGTAAAACGATCCAGAATCCCATCGTGGAGGCTGGATGGCACATGGACAGAGTCCACTTCTCCTTGGCTTTGAAACACCTGAACTTTCATGTGCTCAGACACCACTTTCAGGAAGTGAAGGAGGAGGAGCCTTGGAGAGAGGAGATGAACCACCTGAGTGAGCATTGACTGTACACTGAGATTTTACCACGACTGAGTTAACTTGGGGAAAAAAATGATGCAAAACCAGCATCTCTCACACTCCTGTCCCAGGAATTCAGGCGTGGGGACTTTGAGCACGTTGAGATCACTTATAAAAACACGAGGAAGTTACACAGATTCCTTGCTCATCTGCAGGCTAGAGAGGAAATCCCCCATCTCCTGCAGGCAGGGCTGGTCAAAGGATCCCCCAGCAGGCCAGGCCAGAAGTGCGGCCTGTTGAGGCAAAGCCACTGCTTTTGGCGACATGTGTGACGCTGACCTGGGGGTGGGGAGAGCTACCGTGCATGGCGTGCAATGGTCTGACTATCCGTACCGGCCTGGAATGTTCTACTTTGTTTTTTCATTCTTCTATGGCGGAATGGGCGCTCAGGCTAATGGAAGAGCGACAGGGACAGATCATTAGGCTCCAAAATGGAAAGAGGCCCGTTAGAAATACTACAGGCGGCTCTGGGGGTCCCGGGGGAGCACAGACGAGGAGCACCACATCTGCCAAGCGGAAATGACAGTGCTTGGTGGCGGAGGGCGTTCTAAATGACACGGGCACTGCATTCTGGTTACTCAAAGTGTGGTCCAGGCCATGGCCTGGGAGTGTCAGCAATGCAGCAGCTCAGGCCCCACCCAGACCTACTGAGTCAGGATCTGCGCTTTAACAACCTCCCCAGGAGACATATGTGCGCGTTCAATTTGGGGGCAATGACAAGGCTGCACTCTATGCTGAGGAGCCTGGAGGTCCTCGGGCCCCTAAAAGCCCTCCGAGATCCCGCTGAAGGCCCACTGGCCCGCCCGCTCAGGGCTCCCAGAGCCTGAGCTGTGTCACCATATTTCCAGGACATAATCAAACTAAGAGTCCCCTGAGGCACCAATGCACAAACTGTGGAAATTAGATTTTCCTTTAAATCAAGCCTTACAAAGTGTTTAAAATAGACTTAGAAATGCCAGTGAGTCCCACCTGCTGAGGAAAATGAAACAACACCCAGCCAAAGAAGGGCTTGTCAGAGGAGGAAAGAGATGCAAACCACACTGATCCGAGAGAGAGAGAGAGAGAGAGAGAGAGAGAGAGAGAGAGAGAGAGAAGTTAGAGTCAGAATGGCAAAGACAGAGGAGAAGGGGGAAAGAGGAAAACCATCCAGAGAACTTGTTGGACCCTCTCTGCTCGCTGGCGCCACCTGGAGCCAACCCAGCAAGGACACGGGGAGAAGCTGCCCTGCTCCAGGACCCAAGGCTCCTTGTCAGTGGCCTTCACTCCCTTTTAAGGACTTCACCCCATTTCCAGCCGGGGTCACCACCTCAGCCCAGCACGCCTCCTTCCGAGCACACCTTGCTCTCTCACCCTCCTGCGCCTTCTGCACACTGTGCCGCAGCCTGGCACGCCCTCCTGCCTTACCCCCGGGCGCCTCCCGTGCATTCGTCAGGCCCCGATTCCAATCCCAGTTCCACTACCCGTTCCTGGCTCAGTTGGCTCTGGCAGATGCTCGGCCCTCTGTGCACGATCACAGTCCCTGTGACCAGTTCCTCCGTAGCACCACTGGCCGCCCCAGCACGGGTCCTTGTTAACTCGGATGTCTCTTCTATCAGCCAGTGAGCTCCGTGAAGACAAGAGGCGAGTCTGATTTAATTCTATAACTCTGGCGCCGAGTATATGCTTTGTCACAGAGCCGGCACTCAATTTGTGCTGGTAAAGTAGTGTACTCTCTGAGATATAATGAAAGAAAACAGTACCACAGACTCAAAGTCAGTGCAGTTTCCCTTAGTGCAAATGGGCAGAAAGCCACAATCTAGATTCCATGAGACCAATATAACTGAACTGAAAGCATTGCCACTCTTCATTTCTGGGCAGTGGCAGAAGTCACTAATCCATCAAGGACACCCTTCCCCGCTGAGCCCGAATGTGACCTCAGAATCTCTCTCAACACCACTGTCACCCAGACAGACACTGCCAACAGACTGAAGTCAGCTTCGGCCACTGCCCCCCACCCCGAACCCCACCCCCCACCCCCCACGCAGGGCCCCCAGAGCCTGAGCGCTGTCACAATTCTGCAGGAAGCTTTTTGTTCCTTCCAAACAACCTCCACTCTCACTGCCTTACTTCCTATGGGGTGACGCTAGACAATACACAGGAATATTTCCATCATCCGGACATTCAGAAGAACTGGAAAAATTAATTCTGTTGGGTAAAAATAATATTTTTATATTCCATAAACGTTTATGAATACACACACACATATGTTCATAATAATTACTGATAGCACTGATTGATTGTTGCATGAAGTGCTTTCCATACTTTATCTCAACTAATCCTCACGCAGTCTCCTGAGCCTGGCATTCCTCTGACCCCTCATTTACAGACGAGAAAACTAAGTTTCAGAGAAATTACATGGCTGCTCAAGGTTAGCAAACAGAGTGAATATTTACAGTCTTATTTGTCTGATGTTCAGATCAGTGTTCTTAATGATTATGCTAGACAGAAATCTTCCAGTGGGTAATGGATAGAGGTCTTAGAGTGGATAGAAATCTTCAGTAGGAAAAAATGAGTCAATTCCATGGCCTCCGGTTCAAGCTTGTTTTTAATGTGGTTCTTGCCATTGCTGTTGCTAATCATTTATTCATTTTGTCATAAACTTATTGTAAGAGGGCCGCTACCATCTGGCATGCTATCTCCACCTGCCCGGCGGTAGGAGCCCGCACAGCCTGATAATTTAAGCTCCATGATAATTTAAGCTCCATGGTTCCATGCCATTCAGCTTCCATACAACTAGTCTCCTCAACAGGAATATCATAGTGTTGTTCTCTCCAGGGAGATTCGGGAGGCTGGAGGAAGAAGCCAGAGCCCACAGTACCTGAGCAGAGGCAGAAATCTTGGGTGGGGAACGGCAAGTCTGGGTGAGAATTTGCAGAGAGAAGATTGGGGACTCTGGAGCCCCCCTCTGCATTCTGCTAAATGCATCATTTATTAGGTTACCAAATAATAAGCTGTGAGTTCTTCCCCTGGTGTTCCAGGAGGGCAGCTGATCACTTCTTAGGCTCAGCTGGTCTTGTACAAAGAGGCAATATAGCAGACCAGCTAGGTTCAAATCCAGCTTTGCTCTTTCCTAGCTGTGTGACTGCAGAAAGGTTGACCAACCTCTCTGGGCTTCATGTCCGTCATCTGTGAAACAGGGCTGAAGCACTTATAACAATGTAAATAACTTACACCAGTTCCTGCCACACTGAAAACTCTGTGTGAGTATTAGTTAGAAATTTGAGCCGTATTGATTGATGCACCAGGTTGACAGAGTATGTCAGAAGTATGTCATCAGAAGTGTAGCTACTGAAGGATTGATTAGAACTGAAGTCTCCAGGAAAAGAAACAGGGGACTCCCTTCTACCATGACATCTTATGAACATGAGGAGTCTGGGGGTCCCTCCTCCTCCTCCCTCAGGACATATCTCCTTCCTGCCCCCTCTTTGTCCTCATCTCCTGCCTTGAATGACAAAGATGGGAAATAAGAATCTGTTCAGTCACATCGTAAGATTAGCTTCCATTTTTAATAGCCTGTGATACGCCAGGCACGAGGAACGGCAGTGGCAAGCATCCCTCCCTCCCCCAACCAGCAGGCAGGGAGCATTTCGTAGCCCCATTTGCTGGGGAGGGTGAGGAAGGTAAGGACCACTCCCAGGGGCGTAGGGGCAAATGGCAGAACTAGGATTCAAACCAGTTCTGAGTGCAACTCCTGAACTCCCTTCTGCAGGGAGCTTTTTGTTCCTCCCAAACAACCTCCACTCTCACTGCCTTACTTTCTATTGGATGAAGGTAGACAATACACGGAAAAAAATGAGGAAAATGTTTGATATGCAAGAGACTGTGACTTCAAGCATGGAGGGGAGAGGGAATAGGGGGCAGGGGTGAGGTGCAGTCTGTGTTAGGGTGACTAGGTGAAGCCCCCCGAAAGGAGGCATTTGGATAAAGATACGACAGGAACGAAGGAGGAAGCAGGTGGCCATCGGAGAGGAGGGCTTCCCAGCCTGAGGAAGTAGCAAGTGCAAAGGCCCGGGGGTGGGATTCTGCCTGGGGGGGGGGTGTTCCAGGAATGCCAGGAAGGCCGTGTGGCTCAGCGGATTGAGCAGGGGGTGTGAGTTGGGGCTGGGTTTCCCTAGGAATGGGAGATGAAGCTGTAGGAGGGCTTTGAGCAGAGAAGAGAAGTTATGTGATGTTCTCACATCACTCTGGCTGTTTTGTTAAGAATGGACTGCAAGGGGACAGGGGTAGAAGTGGAATGAGCAGTCATGAGGCCATCACAGCAATAGGGGTGGCATACAACAGGGCCTGTGGCCGGGGTGGGATCCACGAAGTGGTGAGAAAGGATGGATTTTGGAAAATGTGCAGAACACTTTGCAGACCTCAGACACACTATCTTGTTCAATGCTCATGAAGAATCAAATGAGGTGGGGATTATCCTCTCCTATTTGTGGACCCGAGTCAGACCCAGCCGAGGCGTGGATCTCCCAAGTCAGTTCTCTAGAGTATTTGCCCTGGTCCAGGGAGCCTTCTCCTACGCTTCAGTCAGGAGAGTCTATGGTCTGAGACTGCACTTCGCGAGAACAGTGCTTCCTAAACATTCTTGGCCATCGGGCCCCCATTTCCAAAGCCAATCAAGACCTGAGAATGAAAAAGTTCCTGGCAGAGCTGAGACCAAAAAAAGAAAGAGAGAGAAGCCCAGAGGACAGACACTGAAAATCCCAGTGCTCTGTAGGCAGGGATCAATTCCTTGGAATGTTTCCCCCTTTACTGGAGGTTTCCACTTAAGTGGAAACTTCATTAAAAGTGTGACTCAATTCAAAGAGGGGCATGGAGGATGTGACACTTTGAAAATATCAGTGTTGGGCTTGGCGACGATTCTGAGAAAATGCCTCCCGAGCCTTCAGACATCTGCACACAGGATGATGTGCAGGGAGACATCGGCAGGAAGGAATTACACCATCAAATACATTATGACCTACTAGAGACCCGATGCACAAAGATTCATGCAAGAATGGGCCTTCCTTCCCCTGGCTGCCGGCACCGCCTTCGCTCTGTCCGAAGGCGCCTTTCCGCCTTCCCACGCTGCCCAGAGGCTGGGGTGGTGCAGAACGCCTGCGTTGTCGCCATGGCAACAACGCAAGTGCCCTGCCCCTGGCCGCTTGGTGTCTGCGTATGCATATTAACCCACCATCTTTGTTGAGTTAATTTGCATACTCACTCCTGATTGGCTGGTGGGCGTCATGAAGGTATAGTCAATTTGCATCTTTCTCTTTTATTAGTGTAGACTAGTAGCCCGTTTGCACGAAGATTCGTGCAATAGACCTTCATTCACCTGGCTGCCTGCACCAGGGACCCAGGCCTTGGCTGTGGCCACCGCCTTCTGCCTTCTTTCAGGGTCAGGGCTTGGCCCCGGGCGGCGGCCTTGGGCTCTGCTGCACCCAGCGTCCCTGCTAAGGATCGCAGGAGCCGACCCCCGGTGGTTTCCTGCGATCCGTGCAGGCTCCCCGCTGGTGCCCAAGGCTGGGAAAGCCTCCGCCCGAGGCTTTCCCGGCCTTGGGCTCGGCCGAACCCCAGCGTCCCTGCAATGGTTTCCTGGTGGGCGTGGCTTGTGGGTGTAGCGAAGGTACGGTCAATTTGCATATTACTCTTTTATTAGTGTAGATAATGGTAGCAAAACTTTTCCAGCCCTGCCCGCCTTCTGTAGTTCCAGACTCGCATAGCACGCTGTGTACCTGCATTTAAACCTGGATAGACAATCAGTATTTCCAACCTGTGAGTCCAAAACAAGCCCCGATTCCCATCACCCCAACCTGTTCCTTCAGATGTCTTTCCAACTCAGTTAACACCACTGCCCCCACTCAGTGCCTCAAGCAAAAAAACTTAGCGGTTGCCCTTGATTTCTCTCTCTCCCTCACCCCTAAGATTCCCTGTCTCTCTTAGGTGAGGTCAGATCTGCCTTCAAAACACATCTCTAATCTGTTCCTTTCTCTCCACCCCCTCCCCACACCCTGTAAGACTGTAGGTGCCACCAGCTCCTGCATGAGCTACTGCTACAGCCTCCCTCCCTTGCCTCACTCCAATCCTCAAGACAGCCAGCAGGAGCTCTTCACAATGTGAAATGTAAACCCAAACTGTGGTCTCATTGCTTCACTGGCTTCCCAGTACTCTCAGAATAAACTCTTGACGTGACTTGTAAGATCTTGTGTGATCTGTCTGCTGACTTCTCTAATCTCTGCTTATGGAGAGATTCTCTCTCCTCCTAACAGCTTCCCAACCACCTGGCCTCTTTTCTGATACTTTAATGCATTAGAAAGCCTCCGGGCTTTGCAGATGCTGTTCCCTCTGCCTAAAATGCTCTTGGGTCAGCTACTCTCAAGAATAGTTTGTTTTTCTCATCCTTGAACTCCTATCCAAATATGCTCGCCTCAGAAAAGCTTTCTCCCATGAGTCTGTCTCTGAGTTTCTCAGCCTCAGCACTATTGACATTTGAGGCAGAATCGTTCTCTGTTGTGGGGGCCGCCCTGTGCACTGTGCGATGTTTAACAGCATCCCTGGCTTCTACCCACTAGATGCCCTTAGCACTTTCCTCCAAGTTGTGACTATCAAAAGCGTCTCAAGACATTGCCAAATGTCCCCTGGGGAGGGGATGGAACAAGTCAACTACAGTTGAGAACATCTCCCATCTAAAGTTTCCCCTGACAGCTGTGCTTTATCTCTTTGCCCTTTTGGCTTCTTGCATATACTTAGCATTCTCTGCCATTGTGTTGTCACGATGCCCTCAAGAATGTAATCTCCATGAGTACAAGATCTTTGACTATCTCTTATTCATAGGCTGAACCCCCAGAACTTAGGAGAGTGCCTGGAAGGATGTTCACTAGATATTCACTGAATGAATAAATAAATAATAATTGATATCAATTAAATGCTTACCATGAGCCAAGCAATGTGCTAAGCATTGTTCATGTCTTAGCTCATTTAATGCAGTGAATGAGGTAGGTAATACTTCTGTCCCCATTTTTGGGTATGGAAAAGTGAGATTCAGAGAGATCCAGTCAGGAAGCAAGCGAGGGACAGAACCAGGATTCCAACCCTTGAGTTCACTTAACTGCTGGGCTGTATTGGCTTATCTCCGTTGATGAAAATATCAACCACACAACCTCCAAACTGGAAGCTTTGAATGGGTCTTGACTCTCCTCTGCCTTCCTTTCTATCGGTCCTTCAGTCCCATTAAATTGGACCACATAAAAGCTACTAGATTCAGCACTCATCTCTGTGCTGTTGCTATTGAATTCATGGAGGACCTCATCAATTCATGGTTGGGACTAGGAACAGCCTCCTAAATCTGGTCTCCCCACCACCAGCCTCTATCCACTCTTTACACTTCTATATGGCCACCAGTGTTCACTTCTCCATCAGTTCGGGTTATGCTCTGCTTTAGAAAATGTCTGTTGGTTTCCTGGTACCTACAAGATCAAGTCCAAACTATGTTATGTGGCCTTGGGTATGTGATTAGATCTCGCTGAACTTCAGTTTTCCATCTATAAGAATGGGAATACGGAAATAACCTTTCAGAGATGTATGTAGGATTCAGTGGGACAAGGTGTGTAATAGCATATAATAGACTAGAGGCCCAGTGCATGACATTCATGCACTCACTCGGTGGGGTTGAGGGGTGGGGGGTTTCCTCAGCCTGGCCTGCTGCTCCACCCATCAATAGATGAAATTCATTTCTCCTTCCAGTGAAGTCTAGGCTGTCCTGTTAACTCATCAACAGAATGACAGTGGAGGTGATACTGTGCCAGTTCTGGACCTAGCCCTTTTGAGGCCTGGCAGCTTTCACTTTTGCTCTTAGCAGCAGCCACCATGCTATGAAGACACTTGGACTAGACTTCTGAATGATCAGATATTACCTGAAAAGAAAGAAGGAGCAGTGAGGCCCCAGAAACATGAGGAAAGCTTCTCGGACCTCAATCCCAGTCTAGGTAGCCAAAACAGCAGCTGAGTGAGAGACACCAGCCAATGCCACATGAAGCAGAAGAACAACCCTGCTGAACCCTGCCTCAATTTTGAATCCACAGAGGTATGAAAAATAATAAATTGTGGGTTTAAGCCACTAAGTTTGGGGATTATTTGTTGAAAAGCAATAGATGGAAGAAATGTACTTATTGCTGGTGGCAATGCACAGAGGTACAGCCACTTTGGAAGACAGTTTGATGGTTTCTTACAAAACTAAACATAAAATCCAGCAATGGCACTCCTTGGTATTTATAAAAAGGAATCAAAAACTTGTCTATAGAAAAACCTGCACACATGTTTATAGCAACTTTATTCATAATAGCCCAAACTTTGAAACAACCAAGATGTCCTTCAGTAGGTGAATGGATAAATAACCTGTGGAATATCATTCATTGCTAAAAAGGAATGAACTATCAAGCCATGAAAAGATATGGAAGAAACTTAAATGAATATATAATTAAGTGAAAGGAACCAACCTGAAAAGACTACATACTATATGATTACGACTATATGACCTTCTGGAAAAAGCAAAACTATGGAGACAGTAAAATGATCAGTGGTTGTCGGTGGTTTGAAGGGAGGGAATGGTGAATAGATAGAGCACAGAGGATTTTTAGGGCAGTGAAACTATGTATGATACTATAATGGTGGACCCGTGTCATTATAAATTTGGCCAAACCCACAGAATGTAAAACACCAAGAATGAATCCTATTGTAAACTATGGACTTTGAATGATAATGTGTCAGTGTAGGTTCATCTATCATAACAAATGTACCACTCTGGTGGGGATGTTGATAATGGGGGATGCCAGGCATGTGTGCGGCAGGTGTATATGGGAAATCTCTTTAACTTCTGCTATTTATCTGAAGCTAAAATTGGTCTAAAAAATAAAGTCTTAAAAACGAACAAACAAACAAACAAAAGAAACAGATGGGAATTTGAATACAGGTAGGCCTGACGCATATAGGCAAGCTGGTAAGAAAGGTCGCCAAATGGGAAACCCAGGGTCATGAATGAATTAAGCTTAATAATTGCCCCAGGCTTACCTTCTAGCCTCTCAGCCCACTCACTCCCCTTCACCCTCTACACCCCAACCGTGCTGTGCTTCTCTCAGGCCTGGTCCTCACTCTTTCTGGTCCTTTGTCAGCCACCTTTGGGTCTCAAATTTGCTTCTTTTGCAAAACCTTTTTTTTTTTTTTTTTGCTATGCCCACAATTTCAGCATATATCAGAGTGTTACCCTTGTTAGTCTAATGACCTTATATCTCCATTGGGTGATTAATTAATTAATGGAGGGAAGGGAAAGCACTTACTGCAGAATGCTAACTAATTACTGAAGAAGGAATAATGGAAGTAGAAAATTACCATTTGCAGCCATCATAGTAATAACTGATTCTGGCCTGAATCATCAATAGATGCTAAAAGGAGTGGGTGAAAGTTCAATGAAGTATAGGATACTTGCACATCCTCAGAGTATATGCCCTAAAATTATTTGTTAACTATAAAAAAAAAAAAAAGATGTACAAGTAATTGTATAACGGATAAACCTGGCACACATCATCTCTTTAATCAGGTGATCCACGTTAACACCAATGGTGATGGAACAAACCCCTGTTGTACACCTACTAGGAAGGACACACCACCACTTGTGGAATAAACTCGCAAAAAATGTATAACCTGAATCTAATCAGGAGACATTCACAACTTGTCTATAAGTTTGAAATGATTTCAGAATAAAAAGTTGGAAAAATAAAAGAAAATACCAGACATTTGGTGAATGAAATACAAAGTGATGTGACTACACATTCGCCCACCAGATGGGCTAAAATGGAAAACAGGACATACCAAGCATTGGTAAGGATGTGGAGCACCTGGAACTCGCTTACACTATTGGAAGGAGTGTGAACTGTTCCAATCACTTAAGAAAACTATTTGGCAGTGTCTGCTAACGTTGAACAGAGCCGTACCCTATGACTTATGCTGAAGTGTAGACCTATAATATGCATAGACATGCACATTCTGCAAAAGATGTGCATTACATTGCACTATGCCATAGCTATACTTCACAACCCAACAACAGAAACAACCCAATTGTGCACCAGGTGGATGAAAAATGGTGGCGTATTCCCCAAGTGGAACACTACACAGCAATGAAAAATGAATCATGTCTATGGGCTAAAATGGAGAATGACTCACAGAAATATTAAGCAAAATAAACTGGACAGAAATAGTGCATCCTGCATGACTCCATTTACATAAAGTTCAAACACAGGCAAAATGAACCTGCAGTTGTTAGAAGCCGGGAGAACGGTTAGCGGGAAAGGGGTTAGTGCAAGAAGTGAATGTGAAGGTGCTTCTGGAGTTTTGCAAATACTTTGTTGATCTGAGTGTTGCTTATTTAGATGTGCCGCTTTTTGAAAGCTCACTGAGCTTTACCTGAATGATTCAGGCAGTTTTCTGTATGCATGCCACTCTTCAATGACATGTTTACATTAATAAAGAGAAAAAGGATGATGGTAATAATGCCTAAGGACTGTTCTAAGTGTGTTCCATGGATGAACTCCAATTGGCAAATCATGAAATATATGCTATCATGAAGTAGCTGCTATTGCCACACATCCCTCATTTTCACAAATGAGAAACTGAGGTCCAGAGTGGTTAAGCAAATTGCCCAGTGTCACACAGCCAGGAAGTGGCTGATAACTCAAAACCAGGCAATCCAGCTGCCTACACAGTCTGCATCCCTAGGTGTGATGTTCCACTGAGTCTTAATGAAGAGTCCTTTGATGTAGACAGGATCTTCTTCATTCCTTCATCAAAGGGCCTCCTCAATAAACCCGGGATGTTAGGAATTATGCAAATGAGCTTAAAGAATCAGAGACTTCGCTAATACAGATGGAGAGAGGAACTCGGTGCCAAAATGAAATGTGATAATGAGACTGATCTTAATGTCACTTCTCAGTCCTCATTTGAAAAATTAAGATCTAAGAGGGGGAGGAATAAAACCCATCCCAACCATAAAAGGCAGGGTGGGTACCCATGAGATAAGATGGTCAAAGAAGTGCTAATGATCCAATTAAGAGATGGAAAGCAGCTCTGTGATCCTGGTTCCAATTACCATAGACTCTGAGCCCTGTAGCATCTTCATTGCTGCAATAGAAAGTGCAGGGGAAATTGATGGCTTGATTTCATTTTCTTTCACCTGTGGCAGACAACTTTTTGAATTATTAATCTGTGTTTTCTTGGCTGTATGTTTGGTCTTCCATTCCAAAAAGATCTCAGGGATTTTTTTTTGCCAAGCAGAACTCAGGATAGGCTGTAATGGTCCCTCTGGAAGCTGAACTCCAGGCTCAGGGCCCCTCAGCCCTACCACAGCACAGGGTCTTGGGCTCCAAGCTTGAAAAAGAGGCAGAAGGTCTACAGGCCACATGATCTCAGCAGCTGGTTTCCTACAAATGCTCAACTCAACAGATACTAAATGAACTCTAGGGGTGAGGAAGCTCAATACTGACTGTAAAAATAATTATATATATACATATATACATGCACACACAACCTCACAGTTTGAGGGTTTGGGGTGAGTTGAGTTGAAGTAAGAAAAATAGTGATATTCCTTTCACACCTGAGTCTGAGGATTTAGATGTGTATCTCCTGCATAGAAAATCCATGGGAACCACCTGTATGGACTCCAAAGAGCATTTATTTGCACTGAGGAAAATCACTTGGATGGAAAGAACATTATTGCCTTTGCTTTTCCCGGTGCTTGCTTAATAATTCCCAGAGCCTGCTCTGCTGTGACAAGAAAGGCTGGATTTGACTACACATTCCCTTTTCTTGACCTTGGGGTCCAACTGCTCATGAATTCCTGATGCTAGTATTTCTGTCAGGCAGAGCTGTTTTAAGATGACTCGAGCCTTAACAAAACGGAATTAAATATTCAACCAAGAGTCTCTTCCTCCTGTGAGTAAAGATATGATTGAAAGTTGTGGGTGACTGCTGTTATCATCACATGTTATAAGCCAGGTGTATCAAGCCAGGATATTTAAATTTACCTGGAAGCCTACTGTTAGTGCTACTGGGGGCGGCACAGAACCAGTGAGACACAGAATTGGGTAAAATATGAGAGTCATCATGGAAGCTGCAGCCATTAGCCCAGATGTGTAGAAGGCTTGTAGCGATGATAATTACACATCATTAGTGCACTTGCAGGATGAGATCCCCTCTTCCAGCAGGAGAGGAAAATCCGCCCAGTGTGGCTAAACACACAGCATCCTGGTGGCAATCCATCACCGTCCGGCCGCTGGGAAAAGTACATCCTTCCCCAGCAACTTTTCCTGCAGGCATGAGGATTCTGGAACCTTCAGCAAAGAGTAATTGGCTAACAGAGATCATGGCTGTTGTCTGGATCCCAGAGTGGGCTGTGTAAGCAGAGTGTCAAAGCTGGGGAGCAGAGGAGGATGTCCTGATTAAAAATGAGGAGTGTCAGCAGGTGCATGTGAATATCATTTGCAAACCGTCTCTCATGTGAAGCCTTTGTGCTGAGGGAAGTGAAGGGACTTGGATCTGCAAGGCAGAGTTTCTCTGGCATTTTTGACTCGATGTAGGTACTTGTGTGAATGGGCTAAGCAGCCTCCATCTATGTAAAGCCACCATCTGAATATTGAAATTATAGCATCAACTATGTAGGGATTCAACTCATTGAACAGAGCTAGTTGGTGAGAATTTGAGTGTTTGAGAGCCACAGGACTATGTTGACAATGGGTTGCTAAGTTTGGGTGCTGTAGACAGGCAAGATTTGAGTCCCTAAACCCTCATTTATTGACTGTGTGACCTTGGGTAAAAGACGTTACCCCCTGAACTTCCATTTCTTCATCAATAAAATTATAATCTCTCCCAATAGATTATTGGGAAGATTCAGTGAGATATTCATGTCATAGCACATGGCGTGTGCCCCACATAGTACATGCTCACAAATGTTAGCTGTCATTCTTTTTTTCTTTTTAAAAAATCTTTATTGTTGAAAGTATTACATATGTCTCCTCTTTCCCCCATTGACCCCTTCTTGCCCCCCAACCGCCCGCCCCAGGCCTTCACCCTATTGTCTATGGGTTATGCATATATGCATACAAGTTCTTAGGTTGATCTCTTCCCACCCACCTACCCACTCCCACCTTCCCTCTGAGATTCAACAGTCTGTTCTATGCTTCTATGTCTCTGGGTCTATTTTGTTCATCTTTACTTTGTTCATGAGATTCCACATATGAGTGAGATCATGTGATACTTGTCTTTCTGGCTTATTTCGCTTAGCATAATACTCTCCAGGTCCCTCTATGATGTCTCAAAGGGTAAGAGATCCTTCTTTTTTTACTGCTGCATAGTATTCTATGGTGTAAATATACCACAGCTTTTTTATCCACTCATCTACTGATGGGCACTTGGGCTGTTTTCAGATCTTAGTTTAGCTGTCATTCTTACTGAAGCATATGTGACATAATGAGAAACATATATTTGGTGTCTGCCGTCAGTTCCTGACACAGATCTCCTAAACCCCCGTGTGTCAGGAGGGTGACACACCCAACTCTACAGTGACAGGAGCTCCTGTACTCAGGACCTTCTAGACTTTTCCCTGTGCACCTCTTCCTCAGGCTATTCACCTGCAATATCTGTAGAATAAACCAGCTGACATAAGTGAAGTGTTTTCCTGAGTCCTGTGAGCCATTTGTACAGGAAGGGGTTATAGAAACCTCTAATATGTATCAGTTGGTCAGAAGTACAGGTGACAACCTGGGACTTGTAATTGGCATGTAAAGTGGGGGTGGGGGCGAGCAGTCTTGTGGGACTGAGCCCTTAACCTGGGGAATCTGCTCTCGCTCAGGGCAGTCAGCGTCAGAACTGAATTGTGGGACACCCAGTAGGTGTCTGGAGAACTGGGGAAGAGGTTGAGGTGGGGGGAAATACACACACACTTGCTATCAAGTCTTCTGTGAGTAGAGAGAGTGGCTCTGTCAATATGGAAAACACCAAGACAGAAGGAAAGGTGTGGCCACCAGAGAGCAAACGTACGTGTGACCTGAGCACCTCTAAGCCTCAGCTTGAGGGACAAATGAGGTTGTGAATAGTAACAATTCTTTCCTGGCTCTTGACTTCCAATGTAAGATCCAGGGCCTCTGGACCCACCTTCACATTTCACATGGTCCCTTGGGAAAAGTTCTTTTGGATTCTCCTTGCAGCCCTCCCTGAAGGAATGTTCAGAAACCAGTCAATAGGGCCAGGTAAGAGGCAGACATTACAATAGAAGCCAAGGTTTATTGAACACGTACTCTGTGCAGGGCAGTAGGCTAAGCCGCCTTGTATGCACTACCACGCTGAGCCCTCAGAACAACTAGAGGAGGTTGGTAGTAATTGTCCTCATTTTGTAAATGTGAAAAAGGAGCCCCCAAAGTTTAAGTAACTGGCCTAACATGAGAGAGACAAGAAGTGAGGCCAAGAATGTCCGTCCCCAAAACAGCCATCTTTATGTTGTTCTCCCAAGGTATCTTCTCAATTGCCCTTACAGCTCTATCCCCACCATGAAAATCAACTCATTCAAACAGATACTTGATGGGTCCATACAGCAGATTTAGATGCCTTGGATCCAAGTGGGAGCCAAAATTAGGCTCAGAATGAACCACCACATCCCCTGACATAAATCAGGGCATTCATAAGCAATGGAGAAATTGCAAATGAGCTCAGAGCCCAATGGCTTGCCCCAAATCAAAAATATGCCATTAAAAAAAGTTAATAGACTTAGAGCAGTCTACTGGGTAGAGAGGCCATTAATATATGATAAATAATGGTAGTGAGCTGGGTGAGAGCAAGCTCATAAATTCTCACTTGCTTATTAAGGGAGGTATCTTCTGGACTCACATTTATAATGTATAGGCCTGCATACAGATGAATTATAAATGTATGTTTTCCTTAAATATCAAATACTGGCTGCTCTTTCCCCCTGATGCAGGAAAGTGAAATCATAAAGGAATGAATTAAGATTCTGTTTACCTTCCCATTATCAAAGAGAATACTTCATAGCTGGAATGGAACTTTGAGATCCACTATCTGCTCCTTTTGCCTCTGAGAAAACTTCCAGTTTGGGCCACATCAGGATTTCAAATGATTTGAAATTCAAACACACTAGTGGAGCACAAGCACATTTTAATTTACTGCTTACCACTGACAGCTCTAATCAAGGTACGAGTCTTCTGTTCAAAGCCAACAACTGATTAGCCTTACTGATGAATGGACTCAGAATCTTAATTCATAGACTCCAGCTTCAGGCCTTTGCTGCTATTTCAGGCCTGAACTTGCGCAGCTATCCTCCATATTACAAAGCAGTACTGATGTTTGGCATCATCAGCTGGAGCACTGATTGGCCTACCTTTTGAAGAGAGATTTTTTTTTTTAAGGTCATTTGAAACCATTAGGATTGTACGTGCCAACCCCAGATAACCAGAATAAATATGGTCTATAGGATGATGAAGGAAACCATGGAGGAGTTGGGGGAAAACCCAGAGCAGAAGAGCCACATTTCCCTGATCTACAGAGAATCTTCTTCTCCCATGTGGCGCCTAAGCCATCGAGCAGGCGAGGCTAAGGGGACTGTGGGACTGCCTGGTGGAGAGGAGCGAGGGCAGCCTTCTAGATCCCGGTCGTACCAGTGTGGGGTGAGAAAAGCAGTCGGGAGCCCCCCAATCTCCTAAGAAGGGCATGTAAGTGGCTGTGAGAACCAGGAAACCAAACATGTCCTCATGGTTGGGGACGAGGATGTGGATGCATTGGCCTGAAATCCACAGGCTGCTGAGGAATCATGGTCAGCAGCAGGAGAAGCGAAGGGGACACATAGCTACACACAGGCGAGGATAACAAAGGTGATACTTCTCCCCGTGTCTGGCATGTCCCAATACTAAGCCTTCACTGAATACCAGGAACATCAAGCATGCCTGGAGAGAAGGCTAGAAAGGAATGCAAAAGAGAGGAAAAACGTGAGTCAACTGAGTAGGATCCAAAAGAGACTGACTCATAAACCAGAAGTAACTTCATTTCCGGCCATTCCGTTTTCCAATGTGTCATGGAAGTGGATGCTTGAGAGTGAAATTAAACTCGAGTTATACTAGTATAGGAAAATAAAGCTCCATTTCACACGTCTGAGTTTTGTGACTGGGAACTTACCTACTGCATAAAGTAAGCTCTTAATTCAGTAACTGGCTTAATCACTCTTGGCTGTAACTACTACCTATTATAGGTACTGTTGCTTTTGTTATTATTATTATACTGTGAATCCTGGAAGCAAGTACAGTATCTTTTGTTTCCGTATCTCCAATGTTTATCACAAAATAGTTTTGTCAGTTCACATTTGTTGATTAAATGACTCAAAACCTGAATTTATCCCAACAAACACTCAATGCCATCATTTGTGGGACCTGGTGTCCAGGTGGCACTTGCACTGGTGTTGCTAAGCGACGAATGAGAGAACGCCAGCAACCAGTGTTAGACATGTAGCACGAGTGAGAAATAAATTGCTATTGTGCCAAGCCAAGGAGATTTCGGGGTTACTTGTTACCACAGCACAACCCAGCCCATCCTGACTGATACAAATGAATATGTGAAATGTATTTAGAAGGGAGCACCTGGTCTATGACATGCCCTTTTACATCCTTTATGAATTTAATTTTCATTATTTGTATTTTATAGCCAATGAATCTGAAACTCTGTGATGTTATATGACTTAAGGCCAAGGTCAGTAAAGAACAAGACCACCTGAGTCAAGAATCTTAGAATTTTCTATTACATTGGGGACTGCCCCCACTTTAAGCCCTTCTTGTACCTACCTCTCAACTTAACATTTTTACTTTGAATTTCATAGGAAAGATCGCTACTTGATTTATATGGCTGTTCACTTCTCCAGTCTAAAGTAAGTAAGGTTTGGGATAAGGTACCAGGAAAGACAGGTGGCAGCTGGGAGAAATCAGAGCAGGAGGGGAAAATCATTACTGTAAATTTTGGGGTATATGTCACCAGTAGGGGCAGTCAGTGTCATGTGCCAGAAAACCCCAATGGCAAAATAAACAGTGTCCTGTTTGTCTGCAGGCTGGGATAGAATAAAAAAAGAATGGCAGAAGTCTTGGCAAGGATATGAAGCAACTGGAGCTCCCACACATTGTTGGTGGGAGTGTAAAATACTTCAATCACTCTGCAAAGCAATTTGGCAGTTTCCCATAAAATTAAATACACCCCTGCCCTATGACCCCGCAGTCTCAGTTCTAGAACGGTACTCAAGGGACCCGAGCATATATGTCCACAACAATTTTTTACGAGGATGTTCAGAGAAGCCTACTTCATAATAGTCCTATCCTGGAAATAATTCAAAGGGCTATGAACAGGAAAATAGATCACTGAGATATATATTCATGCAATATAATACTAATCATCAACAAAGAAGAATGAACTATGGAAAAATCATGTGGATGGTTTTCAAAAACATGACGTTGAGAAGCTAGACACAAAGAAAGTCTACTGTGTGAGTCCATGTATGTGAACAGCAAACACAGACAAGGCTCACCTGTAGCCACTGAGGTCAGTCGGCGGTTGCATCCGAGGGTGGGGGTGCTGACCGGGAAAGGTCATGAGGGATTTTTCTGAGATGATGAAACTGTTCTATAACTAGATCTGGATGGTGATTCCATGAGGCAAGTACCTCTACAGAAACCCTCTGGGCTGCATGCTTCAGATCTGTGCATTTTACTGTACATAAGCTATGCCTCCAAATAGACAAAAATCATATTGGGGCGCCCTCACTCGGCAGCCGAGGGGCATGGTTCTGAGCGAGAACAGAGAGGAAGTGATGCCGCCCTGGCATGGTGTGTCCACAAGACTGAGGTGGGGATTCCCCCAGGAACGGAAACCTCGTGACGACCACTCATGAGTGTGACCAGTGACTCAGGGCACGAGGCTGGGTACCTGCGTCTGAGTCTGTGGTCCACAGGAATGATGCTCGGAGAGGCATCTCTGAGGCGTCAGAACCAAGGGCACTGGGCCGGCTTCCACAGCATCGGGGCAGAGCCGGAACGGCGCCGTCGACGATGCCATCCCCAGGAAACTCAGAACCAAGCTTCGCTCCCCTTTCCTAAATGCCTCACAGGCCTCAGAAACTTGTAGAAACCCAAGAAGGGGCAAGGGTCTCCTAAGAATGACAGATACTGAATTTCTCATCCAATCTTTTTGGCTAGGCAGGGAGCCAGAGTCAGTTTCAGCTGCGTGTTCCTAAGTGTTAGGGAAACACTAAAGTCGCTTTTTACAAAGTCAGCCACCCTGAACGGTGGCTGCCAGGAAAAGGAAAGCGAATGTAACTCCTGCCAGAAAGGGGGAAGCAAGTTTAACTGGCTCGTAACCAGAGCATTTAGCTTCCCAGCCAGTCTCAGCGACTTGCTGCTGTGTGGCCCTGGGCGAGTCATCCCCCACCCCACCCCCCACCCCCGCCCTCTGTGAGACTCCGTAGCTCCTGCTCCCTCACACAGTTGCTGGGAGGATTAAATGAGAAAATAGGTGTAATTGGAAAGCCTCCTACAGATCAATGGTGTGGTTAAGGCTAGCTTTCCAGCTGTTGGGTCAGAGGTTGCGGAGGCAGAGACTGAGCCAAGTGGGAAGACAGGCCCACTTTCAGGAATAGGTTCTTGGGGCCCCAGCTGGGAGCTGCATTCACTCACTGACACCATGGCTGTTCAGATGGAGTGAGGTGGAAACCCAGGTGCAATGACCCAGCAAATTCTGGAGCCAGGAAGGAGAGCATCAAGACTCTTTACAGAGAAGAAAGCAACCGGTCTGGGACTGAACTCCAAGGGGGGTGGTCTTAGAGCAGGGGTGGGGAACGTCCAGCCCTCGGGCCGTATGAGGCCCCTGAAATCACTCTGCCTGGCCTGCCAAGGCATTAGGGTAATGAAATGTGTGACCAAATACAGCAGGCTCATTTTTAAGTTGATAATTTTTGTATGGCCCTCGAATGATGTTATAAATATCCAAACAGCCCTTGGCAGAAAAAAGGTTCCCTACCCCTGTCTTAGAGGCTGAATTCGCCATGCTGCCGAAAATAGAGCTTTCTTGTATCTTCTTCCCACAGGTATAAACACACACACACACACACACACACACACACACACACACACACTGGATTTGGGGACTTGAGACAGAATGTAGGACGTGACATCTAAAATCTAGCTTTGACCTTATTTCACATTGACCCCCAGAGTTCATCCTCTCTCACTTCCCCAGGCCAGCCCTACCCAGAAGCATCCATCCCCTTTCGAAACTCCGTGTGCGTGTGTGTGTGTGTCAGATTTCTTCAGACAACAAAGGAAATCAAGAGGGCCATTATGCTAACTGGGTGGTAGCAAGTCCTAGAAGGACAGTCACAAGTCTGGGTCTAGTCCTAGCCTGCCCCTCCCCTGCTGCGTGACATTGGTTAAGTCACTTTATCTCCCACAACTTCAGCTTCTCTACCTGTGTAATCAGGGTCTAAAGAAAGTAATCATTCTAGCTCAGATAATTTCTGATTTTCTCTTTTAGAAATCGTTACTGTAGCAGTAGAAACCTGGAAAGTGAAACAATTACCCAAAAGACTCAATTATAGGATATTTTCAATCATTGTTCAACAAACATTTTTCTTTAGAGCTGTAAATTGAGATAATAACAATGAAACAAGATGTTTACTTTCTGCAGGAAAGTTACAGTCCAGTGAGGACCAACAGAATGCATACTTGTCTCACACACACACACACACACACACACACACACACACGTATATCCTTCCAGCCTGTATGATATACATATATGTATTCCTTTTTAAAAAGCTGGTTCTTATAATATATACTATTTTTAATCTGCTAATTTTTCACTTAATACATTATGAACATCTTCCTAGGAAGTGAAATTTTAATAATCTTCATACTATTCCATTAAATGAATGTACCATAATTTTTTTATCCTCACCTGAGGACATGTTTATTGATTGTAGAAAGAGAAGGAGGGAGAGAGAAACATTGAGAGAGAAACATCAGTTGCCTCCCGCACACGCCCCAACCCAAAACCTAGGTATGTGCCTTGACTGGGAATCGAACGGGCAACCTTCTGGTGTAGGGGTTGACGTACCAACCAACAGAGACACCTGGCCAGGGCATACCATGATTTTTTAAATGAAGACTTTAAATGTGGACCCTTAGGTTGCTTCCAATTTTCCTTGCCACTGTTAACAACTTTGTGATGAATATATTTGTAGCTAACATATTGCACATATCCTCCTTCATTTTTCCAGAATGAATTTCTAGCAGTGAAGTTGTTCAGTCAAAATCACGTATCTTTTTAAGGTTTTAGATACACCAGGCTTGATTTTTCTCCCAGAAGTTTCTGCTGATTTTCAATTCCACCAGCACTACACAAATTTTCCAATTACTCCCACAGTCTCCCCATCGGCAGGCATCACTCCTTATTTTATGTATCAGTTACACTTATTTTTGGCTTTTCAAAATTCCCTGTTTGTGTCTTTTCCTTTTATATCAGTTTGAAAGATCTCTTTATATATTCAGGACACTGTCATTCTGGCCCATCGTGCACGTTACAAATATTTTCCCATTTAAATGAGTATTTTTCATTCACGTAGGATTTTTAAAACTGTTTTTCTCACAGAAAGATAAGTCTGATTATTTAAAGTTTTGGCCTGTGGTTTCCCATAAGAAAGTCCTTTCTTACCATTTGATTTTTAAAATAGTCTCTCTCCTATTGTTTATCCAAATGCCTTATAGTTTTAAATACTTAAATCTTTATTCAAATGAGTTGTTTCTGTAATCTAATGGAGATGAAAAGGGCAGGTTTCAATCTTTACTCTCTTGCAATACTGGTCTTAGGGCTTTTTTGCAATGAGCAATGTATAATTGCTTTATATTTTTTTGTAATTTAAACTTTTAGAATTTAAACAATTATGGAAAATGTATCATGTTGAATGGGCTCTTATTTTTGTAATGTAGGGATGGAACTTTGGTTGGTTTGCTAAATGGTTCATCAGATGCCCTGTGACCCATTTCTTCACTCTAAGCTGAGATTTGGGGAACTAGAAAGAGTAAGCCAGGTGAGCAAGGTGAGGACATTCCAGGGAGTGGAAGCAGGATGTGCAGAGAGGTAAGAAAATAGCCAGGGTGTTTGGGAAATTCCAGCGCAAATCAGGTGACTGGAGTAAAAGGTGTGGAGAGAGCTCTCTCCATTTCTGAGGGAATTTGGGGGGAATGCAATTTTTAAAATTCAAAATTTAACCATTAACAGTTTCATTACTTCTGATGACGGTGTCCACCTTCTAAAATTCATAACTATTAACTTTGGCTATATTTGCGTTATCTTCTTTTAATAAAAGAAATAAAACATTACAGAGAAGGTTAAGGTTCCCTTTGATCATCACTTCCCATTCCAATCTCCTTTGTTCATGTGTTTGGAATGGTCCCACTTATGTTCCAATAAGTTATATATTCATGCGTGCGTGTGTGTGTGTGTGTGTGTGTGTGTGTGTGTGTGTGTGTTAAGAAAGGCTTGGTGCAAGTAAAAGAAACCCCAAAATAAAGGGAATAAGGGTTTTTAAAAGAAAAATATTCATTTCTCTCTCATAGAAAAGTCTTGGTAGATAGTTTAGACCTGACATGGTTTCTTCATGATGTCAAGAACCCAGCTTCCTTCTATCTTGTAGCTCCTCCATCCATGGATGCCATTCTAAAATTTACTCCTTGGTTCAAGATGGCTGTTCTAGCTCCTATCTTCACCTCCACATTCCAACCAGCAGAAAGAATAGAAGGGGTAAAGAAGAAATATGAGGAGAAGAGGAAGGTGTTGTGGGTTAAATTGTGGCTGCCAAAGATATGTTGAAGTCCTGACCCCCAATGTCTGTCCACGTGACCTTACTTGGAAATGGGGGTTTTGCGAGTGTAATCAGGTTAAGGTGAGGTCATACTCAATTAGTGTGGGTCCTAATTCAATACGTCTAGTGTGCTTGTAAGAAGAGGAGAGACACAGACTCAGACACACAGGAGAGAATGTCCTGTGAAGACAGAGGCAGATACTGGAGTGATGGGTCTACAAGCCAAGGAATGCCAAGAACTGCCAACAACAGAAGCCAGGAGAAAGCTGGGAACAGCTTCTGCCCGAGAGCCACCAAGACAGCATGCCATGCTGACCGGACTTCTTGCCTTCTCAACCACGGAGAAAATAAACATCTGTTGCTTAAAGCCACTCCGTTTATGCTAGTATGTTATGGCAGCCCTACGAAACCAACACAGAAAGCCGAGGGAGGAAGAGGGAGAAAAGGGGAGTGGAAGAGTCCAAGGGCTCTTCTCACCTGCCCTTAGGAAGGCTCCTGGAAGCTGCCAAGTAACAGGGCTCACAGCGCACTGAACGAGTGAGACAGGGTCACGCCTGGCAAGGAAACCTTTATTCTGGATTTCCCTGGGCCCAACTCAAGTTTTTATTACAGTGGGAGAAATGGAAAAATGCTGGGATTTTTTAAATTGACATAAATGACATCAACAATGGCTTCCTTCTTGCAACTTTTTTTTTTTTTTTTACTCATTTGTTTGAGGAATTTGTCCAGATGGAAACATGTAGCTCTAAATTACTATATTTAAGAGTGATATCCTAATCTACTATGCATGCGTACCACCGCTTCCCTTCTCAATGACGGTAGTATTTTTTCACTTTTCTTCTCTTACGAAGAGAGCTGCAGTAAATGTGGTCCTAGCTTGTTGCGCATATGTGTGAGAGTATTCCTACAGTGTCTACCTAGAAGTGGAATGTCTCGAAGACAGCATGGATACATTTTCATTTTCATTTTAAAAGATGTTTCCAAATTGTTATCCCCAAAGGTTGTGCAAATGTATATACTCTCTTCTGCAGTATATCTCATTTTACTCATTATTTTTAAATTTTGGGTGAAATAAAATGTACCCATTTTGAGCATATGATTAAATAAGTCTTGGCCAATATATGTCCCCATGTAAACACTACCACAATCAACACATAGAACATTTCTATCAGATAAATAATTCCTTCACGCATCGTAGAACAGTTTTAAGCCAATGGATTTGAAAATTTAGATGGAATGGGAAATTTTCTTTAAAAATAACTTAGCAAAACTAACACAAGAAACATCAGAAAATATAAATGCTCCTATAGTTAATAATGACATTGAATCTGCAATTATAATCTGTCACACACACACACACACACACACACACACACACACCAATTCCAGGCCCACAGGGTTTTATCAGTGAATTCTTTTGAGCATTTAGAAAATAAATAATCCCAATCTAACAAAATTCTCAAATTAATATATCTATTAATACAACCTCACTTTAAAGACCCAGCATGATTTTCTTCTTGTGTAAAGAAACTACGTCATCCTAAAATGCAGACGGAAATGCCAAGGGTCAGTAGAGTAAAGATCACCTTGATGAGAACAAGGTCAGAGGGAGGCTGACAGGGATGTCAGCCATGTTCTAGGACTTGACCAGGCGGCAGTCTCCTGGGGGACTTTGTAAAAACTCAATGAGCTGTTGCATTGCTATACTGCTGTACTATACGTTAATAAAATATTTACAAAACAAAGCGACCTCCACAACAACCTGCCGGGAGCCCAGGTTCCCCGGAAACTGCCTATTATTTGTACGTGGCACGCTGGTTAGACATCCTGCAGTGGGTCAGATTATGAGAGCAGGTTTAGCCAGGCCCAGCGTCAAAACTGGCCCTGCCTCTGGCGTTGCTGCAAAGCCTTTGGAAATGGCTTGGCGGTATCCAGCGGTGGCCACGTGCACAGCCTATGACAAACAATGAAGCCGCAAGGCATATACTCAACGTAAGTGACCTACGTATGTGGAGCAACTCGGGTTCTATGGACTGACCATCTGTGGGCAAGTTGCTTCACCCCTTGGAGTTTTAATTCCCACATCTGTAAAAGGGACATCATAACACCTACAGCGACCTCACAGAATTGTGTCCTGCCTAAGACTAGCATCTAGCATTTAGCAGGTGTTCAATAAATGGTAGCTGATATTTCTGTTTGGCTTTTAAATAAAGATGCCATCATGAATGCCCTAATCTATAATAATAAAAGTATAATATGCTAATTAGACTGGACGTCCATCCAGACGAAGCCGGGGCTGCAAGGGAAGCCTGTGCTGGTGGCCGGGGGGAAGGAGGGGGGAGAAAGGCCTACTCTTGCACGGATTCCATGCATCGGGCCTCTAGTAAAGTATAAAATGGCTTTGCCACCACTCCCATGGCACTAGACTTCTTCCCAATACCAATATTCTAAGTAAGACAACTAGGGTGGGAAGTGCTATGTGAGAAACTCAACCCAGCTCTGCACCAAGGTTCCTGGTGGACCAAACGGGGAGGGAGGGGTGTTGCTGAACATCACAGCATCGCACCCCTCCCCGGGGCAGGAGCTCCCTCTCCATCTCTGCATCTGGGATGCCGGTACCCCTGTTGGTTCAGTGAGGGCTCCCTGTCACAGCCCACGCACATCTACTCCCCCAGGACCGCCAGCCATCAGGGGACTGCCTCTGCGGAGCTCACGCCATCTGGAACCCTCTGGGAAAACAGACCCGGATTGTGTACGCCGCAGAATTAGCCTTTATATTTCATTGTGTGCCCACTGAGGCGGCGGTGAACCAGATGTGGTTTTCGGCAGACATGACTTCGAAAGCTGTAAACAACACTTATCAGCAACCTGCAGCACGCGAGGCAGCCGGCAACAGTCAAGGTCACTGGCAGGTGACACGGCAAATAAAGGGAGATTAAAAGCCATGCCGTGTCTGACATGGGCCCATTTGATACTTACCACCGGCAGGATACGGAACACTGCCTACTCTTGATGGGAAGTCACTGAACACGGTGTAATTTCTTGAAAAGTGAGTCCCTGCCATTTTGCTCTAGGGGGTAAAAAAAAAAAAGAAAAAGAAAAAGAAATGAAGCAAAATACAGGTAGCTCGCTGCTAATGGTCTAGCAGTTTTCATTGATTTAATAGTAACTTGATTAAGAGTTGGCCATCGGCTGCATTTTCTGCCAAGCATTCTCCTTCTCCATCCTCAGGACAACCATATCCATCCTCATTTTAATAATTATTTTCCCTTTCCAGGAGGGGAAACTGAGACTTCCCAAGCTCGTCAGGGACCAGCCGGGCCCGGGACCCAGAGATTATGTTATAATGCCCCCGCGAAATGACAGAGACTCCGTGCGGGTGAAGGAGGGAGTGTGTGAGGATGACTGACATCCAGATGGCATGGTGCCCTGGCACCTTGAACGCTTGGCATGCAATGTGCATCCTATTGACTTTTGGACACCATCCTCTCTGCAGCCGAGAAACGTGCCCTCCAAAGGGTTTCTAGAAATGGTCATTTGCATGCCAGGGCACCGGCATCCCTTGGTTCTGCATCTCTGTGGCATAAGTAGGATTTCCATAAATCAGGCTTTCTTCTATCCCAAAGAACATTCTATGCGTGCCAAGGAAACACGCTATTTGGCAGAGCCCATGCATGAAGCATTCTTTTGCTTTTCACCCACCAATCTGGCTGTTATTACGTGGAGATTTTAAAACCCAATTTGAAAATCAGGTCTAAGCCACAGGGAGCATCCACTAAGAACAAACCAAATTAAGGTGAGATGATTCTCCAAATATTTGGTGTCTTACATAGGTTTGACCCAGCTATAAACTGGAGTCATCCTTTTCTTTGACTTTTAAATACATTTGGCCTGAACCACCATTCCAAGTCCTATGAGTCTACCATCCTCCCAAGACTTATGTTAATTCCTCAGGATAGATTACAACTATTTCCAAGTTCCTGCCCCCATTAACTCTTTGCTCATATTTTAGCTCTCAAGGCTGCATGGACTGAAGAGTAAAAACCCCCTTTTCTGATGTTCCTCAATATGTTGTCATTGTCAACCCTTTGGGGTGACCAGAGGAGTTCTATCACAGCAATGCCAATACCTTAAAATTACATATTAGATGTCTAAAGTCTATTTGACCCTATTTCTCAATCTCCTCATTCTTCCAGAACTGGCAGAATAAGCTCTGCTCCAGCCACTGTGGCCTCTCACAGTTCCTTAAACATGCCAAGTTCACTCCCGCCTCAGGGCCTTTGCACGTGCTAGATGATTGTCTCTCAAAGAGCCTCAAGATTGCTCCATCACTTCCTTTATGTCTCTGCACAGTCACCTTATCCAACACACCTTTCCTTTCATCCTGCATAAGAACACCTCCACTTCCTTTTTCCTCTTTTATTTGTCTCCATAGCTTTCACCAACACCTCCTATACTGCATATTTATTTGCTTCCAATTTTTGTTTCTCCCCTGCCAGAATCATGCTCCGTATGGGTGATGATTTGCCTATTTTGTTCTCTTCTGTCTTCCCAACATCTATAGGGGAAGTGCATAGGGTGGGGCATCAATGTAACGTGTTGACAGAGTAAGAGAGTCAGTAAAGACACTTTTCATTTGATTAAAGGTTTTCTCTCCAGGAGCAGTGTCAACATGACTACATTGGAGTACAGTTAAGTAATTAGGGTGATATTTGCCACCATAGAGAAAGCGAAGCAGGGGCAACTTTGCACTGGAGTAGGACTCGTGATCTGGGCTAGAGGGACAAGGAGGGAGCTGGGATCAGTGCTGCAGAGGGAGGCTCAGGACACCGAGACTGGGCAGTTCAAGCTGTAGGTGCAATGGGAGAGCCTGCGTGCCTGGCCCTGGGAGAGGGACCACAGCCAGGAGCACCCCCGAGGCAATGTTCCCCTTGGCAACAAGTCTGGGTGGTGGCAGGGAGCCTGGCCTCTGGAATGGGACTGCTGATTGGAATCCTCATTCCACCAAATCTTAGCTGTAATGTATGGTTAGCCACACAGTCTCTTGTCCTTGAGCAAGTTATTTGTCTGATCCACAGAAACACTTCTCCCCTAAATTGGAAAGAACTTTATTGCTTTGTTGAAGATCTGCTTTGTTTAAAAAAATCAGAAAATTCAGTCAAGTATGCTGAACAAGAAAAATATCTCAACTTGACCACTTGTGTATAACAGTTTGTATATATCTTTCGAGACTTGCCCTATGCTACACGGGGGTCACTATAGTGGAGGTGTGGCTAAATCTAAATGAAGGTATGCAATAAGTGTGAAAGGCATACTGAATTACAAAGACATAAAAAATTTAAATATCTCATTAATAATTTTACATTGATTCCAGGTTGAAATGATCATATATTTTGGATATTTCAGGATAAATAAAATGTTATACTCAATTTCACCATTTTGGCTTTACCTTTTAATGTGGCTATTAGAAAAATTTTAATTACATATGCAACTTGCATTATACTTCTATTGGACAGCACTGTTCTAGATTCTCTCTCCTCTTACACACTTATAAGTATACATCCATATTATGTATTAAAAATAGGAGTACATTACACATATTGTTTTGTAAAGCTGCTATTTTTCAGTATGCTTTTATTGATTTCTGAGAAAGGAAGAGGAAGAGAGATAGGAACATCAATGATGAGAGAGAATCATCAATCAGCTGCCTCCTGCATGCCCTCCTACTGGAGGTGGAGCCTGAAACCCAGGCATGTGCCCTGACCAGGAATCAAACCAGGATTTCCTGACTCATGGATCAACACTCAACCACCGAGCTATACTGGCCAGGCATAAACCTGCTATTTTTATGTCACAATTTATCAGGAACATTTTTTCGTGTCAGTAAGCTAATATTCTCATCACCATTTTTAATGGCTATAGAATATAATGCTGAATAAATGCATCATAATTTATTTAACCTATAATTAAGTTTTTTAAGCTATTTCTCTTTTTTTGTTCCTCTCCTCTCTCTCTCTTTCTCTCTCTCTCTCTCTCTCTCTCTCTCTCTCTCTCTCTCTCTCTCTCTCTCTCTTTGTGCTTTCCTTTCTTTTTATCTCTTGTTTATTGGTATCTAATGTGCCCTTTGACAAGTTGTATTAAAAAACAACAACAACAACAGTAAATTCCTAAAAAATACTTATGGTTCATAGAAACAGAATACGTGACAAGTTCCTCGGACCAGCAACTTTGTGAATTGGGGATGCTCTTAGATGGAGCAGCAGAGTGATTTCAAAGGCCTTTGACCAATTGCTTTGAGGTTCAGACACATTTAGTCCCAGGACACAAGAAAAGTGTAATGTATGGTTAGACACACAGGCTCTGGAGACAGACAAGCCATATTTTGATCCTACTTCTCTGTCATTTCTATGTGACCTCTAGACAGTTTCATAACCTCTATGAGTCTCAGTATCCATATCTAAGAAATGGGAAGACTAACTGTACTTCCTTTACAAGATTATTCGAATGATTGGATGAAATGCTATATGTAATTGGTCAGCACAGTGCCTGGCTCTTGGTAAATCCTCAGAAAATGTAATTATAACATTCTTGAGTTCTTATTTGGATGCCAATCAAAATACACACACACACACACACACACACACACACAGGATTTCTGAAATTTTATCATACTCTCTCTTCTCTCAACTACTTTTTTCAAGTAGAGATCTATTTGCTAAAATAAATTGAAATGGGTAAAGAATGTGAGGCACAATTTATACTAGATATATCTGCAATTACTAACTCTGAATTAAACATATCCCTTCATGAATAATGAAGCAGAAATGGTCCAAAGGAAAAATGAGATAAGATCTTAAATCCATGTATTTTTAATTGCTTCATTATCTAAAATTTGCTATGAATAGCAGTGGATACAGTTTGCTGTTTAAAGCACAAAAAAAGAAATAAGAATTTTCACCCAAATCACAAAAGGCTATCAAAAATTAATTTTATATGCTGTGATCATTGAAAATGTAAGTAATTTTGAGGCAAGAGTGACATTAAAAATGCCATTTATATGCTAATAATAAATGAGCCATATTTTTTTCATCTTGATGCAAAATAAATTTTATTTTCATTTTAATGAACTGTAATGAATTGTAAGCTTTGGGTAAAAGTTAGGGACAGAGAGTAGAAGGTTGGCAGATGGAAGGCAAGAGGTGGAGAGGGAGTGAAAATGAGACAGTCCTCTCAGCAGGACTGACCTCTTAAACTAGAGGAGAACCTTTGGAGTTAAGGTGATTTTTCTCTAGGTTTCTAGAAGTTTCCAAAAGTCAGATTTACCTAAGAAGAGGCCAACTATTTATAGAAAAATGTCTCAGCCCTGGCCAGGTAGCTCAGTTGGTTAGAGCGTCGTCCTGATACACCAAGGTTTCAGGTTTGATTCTTAGTCAGGGCACATATAAGAATTAACCAATGAATGCATAAATAAGTGGAACAATAAACCAATGTTTCTCTCTCTCTCTCTTCCACTCTCTCTCTAAAATCAATCAATCAATCAATCAATCAAAATGTCTATGGCCCTGGCTGGTGTGGCTCAGTTGGTTGGGCATCATCCTGTGCACCAAATGGTTGCTGGTTTGATTCCTGGTCAGGGCACATGTCTGGGTTGCAGGCACAACCTTTCCCCAGTAGGAAGTGTATAGTGGGCAGCCGATAGATGGTTCACTCTCACATCAGTGTTTCTCTCACTCTCTCCCTCTCCCTTCCTTTCTCTCTAAAAATCAATTAAAAAGCTTTTAAAATGTCTCTATAAACTATATGGAATTCATCATCCTTATTTTTACATGGAATGACATTCACATTCTTGAATTTACAGAGGAGAATGCAGTCAGGTATGTGATTCTTGGCATGCATATTGCTCTCTGAAGGATATTTTTCAATAGTCATGTTTATTCTTTATCAAAGTGTCTATGTCAGACATTTTTCTAAGTACTATATCCATCCTTTTATCTAATCTTCATGACAGTCCTAAGAAGTTGGTAATATTATCATCCTCATTTTAAAGATGAGAAACTCGAAACACAGAGAGGGTAAGCAATTTCTGCAAGATCTGACAGTTTGCAGGCTGTGGAGTTTAGATCTGAACTCATGTCTGTCTCTTAGTTAAGTGCCACACATTCACTTACATACCATGTCAACGCCTTTTCAAAAAGAAGACATAGAAGAATATAAACACTTAACCCAAACAAATCAATTTCAAATAGTGAAATTCCAGGCACCAGTGAGAAAACCACTTTCAGGGAGGACAGGCAGAGGGCCATCAGGGTCATCAGGGTGCCCTCGGATATCACTGTCCATACTGCCTCCAGGATGCAGGTACCTGGCTGAACACATCGCCTGCGCCCTAGCTAGCTTTCAAGGCCAATTAGCTCTTTTATCAGATCTGAAAGGATGGAACGCTGAAGGCTTCCACACATGGGAGTCAAGGCTTTGGTGATAAATACCCAGAGCCCAGCAGGGCTGAGAGGCCATTCGTTTTTACTGAGGGTCGGACATTATTCTCTGATGTCCAACTTCTTTGAAGTGAAGAGCAAAGTTTCCAAATTCATCTCTGTATTCCCCTTTGTCCTTTCCTCTTGGATCTTGGGTTGCCTTTGCCTGACTTGGTTGTTGATGTTAATTATCTTTAACCAGACTCTCTTTCAATGGGACCTTGTGAGTTATGGAGCAGTAATTCACCCCCTCAGATCTAGGGGACCCAAGGCCACAGGCCAGAGCCGATTAAACAGAAAGGTCTGAGTTATTATCCTATAATTCACCTCTTGGATGTGTCTTAATTCAATTAAACAGTGTCCCTGAATGACTATTAAAAGAAATAGAAAAAGGGTTCTGGATCTCTCTTGCTATGATCCAAAGTAATTTTCAGGGCCAAAGAGTTCTTCCTTTAAAGCCATTAGAAAGAAAATTAAATAGAAAGATGAAAGAAAAGAGGCTCTTATCACGGGCAATGCTGCACTATAGACCATCAATCACAGTTTAACCAATGGAAACGTGCCAGAGATCTCAGCAACCAAGCATCTTCTCTGACCAAATCCTTTTGATTTATATCTTCCCACCCCTCGCATTTTTTAATTGTTCTACTAGTGAGTCTGAGTCACAATGGTGCTTAATTCTGTTGTAACCTGCCCTATGACAACATAAGACTCTATAATAAATGCAGATGGCTAAAGCTTGGTGGCATGACTACCTTCAACAGGAGCAAATATAATCCAAGTTTTGCAAAAACCAGAGAACTTGAGGTACCCTTGTGTCTGAGTTTGGAGCTCCCCAGAAGCTAACCCCAAGACAAGGATTCATCTGTGCACAGTTGATTTGACAACTATAGGGACAGTGGTGAGATTGGGAAGGGAAAGAAGCCCAGACAGGTGACAAGCAAGTCACTGCAGGGCACAACCGAGGTCCGTGCCTGCTGGGGAGCCCTGGGGATGGTGGATAACGGCACCTCAGAATGGCAAGGAAGTGGATTGAGAGCACTCAGGAGAATGATGAGCTGCTCTCTGCTGTCCTCTACGTTTTCGGAGTCTAGAATTCTCATTTGACCATCCCATCGATTCTGTTCCACTCCACTTCAATTGCCTTTCTAAAGTTCAGAAACTCTCATCTTCAGCTCCAAGCCACACCGTCAGTCAATAGAGGACATAGATAACAGCTCCCAGGGACCTGGGCTCCAATCCTATCCTGTGGTCAGGAGCAGTTACTTCTCTGAGACTCAGTTTCTCACCTGCAAATTGGAGGCAATATTTCCTAGGCCGTGTACGAAATAAATGACAAGGCCCTTAGGATGTCTAGCACACAGACAGCCATTATGACGCTGATGAGGTTGACGCTTTGCTTTGGGGAGTAGGGGGAGGAAAACCATTTCTTCTGAATTGTGTGCGTCTTGAATCGGCCAGCCCTTCCTCCTGAACCTGGCCCATTTCTAACTTGCTGGAATGATTCTCTCTCATGTGCAGAAAGCAGATGGCTCCCCAGAATCTAAATAGAAATCAGCATCTGATGACTCAGAAACCACATCTAGGCAACATACCGGGTCTTAAAGAAATCCTTCGGGGTATTTAAAACTGATAAACGTATTTAAAACTGATAAACGTATTTAAAACTTCAGACTTCCATTGAAATGTCAAAAGATCTTGCCACACGGGGCCCAATTGCCGTTCTGCAGCATTGTCTGGACCCATGGTCGGCAAACTCATTAGTCAACAGAGCCAAATATCAACAGTACAACGATTGAAATTTCTTTTGAGAGCCAAATTTTTTCAACTTAAACTTCTTCTAATGCCACTTCTTCAAAATAGACTCGCCCAGGCCGTGGTATTTTGTGGAAGAGCCACACTCAAGGGGCCAAAGAGCTGCATGTGGCTGGCGAGCCGCAGTTTGCCAACCACGGGTCTGGATGAAAGAGATGCGTGCCCCGTCTAGACCGCTAAGCCCACTCCAGTTTGCCGCTCCTATTTCAACGACCCGCTTCAGGCCTGCCGCTACCTGCCTGGCCTCTGTAGGCATTCTTGAGTTTGCAACGGTTAGTTCTGTTGACCAAAAACGTTTGCTCTAGACATCCTCTTGCATCACAACAAAGGTCTATCCAAAACGTAGAATGAGAAATTGTGTCCCACCAGCAAGAATTAGAGAAGCAGGCAGGGCAGTCAGAGATGAGATAAGGAAGGCACCCGCTTTAGTCCAAGAGCCTGGTAATGGGCTGATCCCCACCTGCCTCTTGTGAACAGGGTAGCTTTTGCACTGGGGGGGGGGGGGGGGGGGGGGAGGGGTTGAGGGGGGGGTTACTTACAGTCATGGAAACCAGGGGCTGCAGGTGGCGGTTGCTTAATGAGGAGCAGTGTCGGGCATGCGGTGGAAAAATCACTTCTGCTGAAGCAGAAAGGAAACGGGTAGGCGTTTGAGGAGGCCTGGAGGGAAGAGGCTGTCCCTGAGCTTCTGGCCCATCTGCTCCTTTTTAGAAATCTGCTGACCTCATCCGTCAGCAGGTTCCATCCACAGGTATGTTCTATTCAGCACAGGGTTCCCCCATCTCGGCATTACTGATGATGGGGCGGGATCACGCTTTGTTTAGGGGGCTGTCCCATGCATTGCAGATTTTTAGCAGCTTCCTTGGCCTCTGTCTCACCCTGTGAGCTACCTACCGGTAGCACCCCTCCCCCCAGATACGAAACCACAAATATCTCTAGACATTGCCAACGTGTCCGGGAGGCAAAATCACTCCCAGCAGTGAGCCACTTGTGTTCGCCTGTGCAGTGTTTAATTATTTTTTCAAATTAGTGGACTATCTTTAAAAAGTAAGGAATATCACTTTAAATCCTGATTTCTGGTCTCTCTATGAAAAGGCAGATGAGTTGGCAGCACCGAGTTCAGCCCCTTCCATCTATGTCTTGGCCTCTGTTGCCCCTTTAACCCCATCTCCTGGACTCTTGTCTTCTACCAATTCGTTCTCTCTACTCACTCCCCTCCAGTCACACTCTTTCCTGTCTCGGGGCCTTTGCACTTGCTTTTCTTTCCATCTAGAATGTTCTCCCCAGGTAGTAGAATGGACTACTCCTCATCTCCTTCAGGTCTCCACCCAAATATCATCTTCTTGATAGAGGTCTTCCTTAGCCATTGTACCTAAAATTTCAACACCTTTCCCCCTAAAATTTCCTATTCCCATTCCCAGTTTTCTTTTTTTCTCCTTAGCCTTATCTAACAGGCTATGCAATTATTCTGTCTTTACTTAAATTTTTTGGAATTTTGTTCATCATGGATATTTTTGCATTAATTTTGGTTGTTTTCTAAATATGGCATTAAAATATGATTTGTCCTGATTACTGAGATTTTTGGCACACTCCCCTTCATTTTGCAGCCAAAGTCAGTGCCTCGTTTGTCTCGCCCTTGTCCTGGCACCATTGTCTTTGTTTATTGTTTGTCTTGCTTATTGTTTGTCTACCTCCAGCACAACCTAAGTTCCAGGAGGACAAAGATTTTTCTCATCTACTTTGTTCAATGCATTAGATTCGTGCCTGGTACAGTATCTGTGCGATACATAATTAACAAATAAATAAATGAATTCCTGCCAAGCAGTGCTTAACTGGAGCAGAGGCTTGGCATCCTGGTTTTATTCTTAGATTCATTCGTTTATCCAATTTACAAACACATATAGGGCACCTGCTATATGGCAAGCACTGTGCTAGGTCCCAAGAGGGAAGAGGTGAGTGAGTGCATCTGTGCTGAAGCTTAGAGCTGGATGGGGGCCAATGACAATGCAGAGAAATGCGGGCTCTGACAGAGGGAAGCCAACGCCTGCCCAGAGGAGGGGCCCCTCACCTCACCTAAGGCGGGTCTATCAGTTTGCTAGGCTGCCATGAACAAAATACCATGGACTGGGTGGTTTAAATAATTGAAATTTATGTCCTTAGAGTTCTTGAGGCTGGAAGCCCAAGATCAAGGTGCTCCAGGTTTGATTTCTTCTGAGGCCTCTCTCCCTGGCTTGCAGATGGCTGCTCTCCTGCCATGGGCTCACATGGTCATCGCTCAGTGTGTGCACGTGTCTGGTTCTCTCTCCTCCTGTGTCTTAATCTCCTCTTCTCATAAGGGCACTAGTCATATTGGATGAGGACCTACCCTAGGAAGCTCATTATAATTTAATTATCTCTGTAAAGATCTTATTTCCAAATATAATTACATTCTGAGGCACTGGGCTAGGACTTTAAGATATGAATTTGGGGGTGTATCTGTGGGTGCAGATATTACAGAAAGCTTCCATGAGAAATGTACATACTCTAGTTTCAAGGAACCAAAATTTTCTCCCATAAATCAAAAGAGACACATTCCATATTCATGGCCATTTATAGCACAAATATGTACTGAGTATCCATTAGCTGCAATCACTCTTCTAAGCCCTAGGAATATAGCAGCAATAAGACAGGGCAGCATAAACTAATTCATTCTAAAATTGGTATTTAATTGTTATTGAAGAAGATATGGGTGTCAAAAGAGTTGGAAATGGGGGGACCCAACTTAGACTGGGAATCAATAGAGCTTCCCGGTAGAAGTGACATTTGAGCCCTATAAAAGGGAGCTGACTAAACAAATAATATAAGGGAGAGAAGGCATTTCAAGCAGAGAATACAGTAGGTGCAAAGGCCCTGAGGTGGGAAGGAATAAGAAGCTATTAATGAGCTAATGGCGCTGAACTGCAGAGTGCACGCTGAGAATGAGATGTGATGGAGATGGACAGGTGGGCAAAAGATAGGTCACACAGGACTCTGTGAGCGTGTTAACCTGAACTTTACCCATAGACAGTGAAAAGGAAAATCACCTCCCCTCATCCTGGACATTGAGAACCAAAGCACATCTTATTATCTACTTGAACATGACTTTGTGCTATTCCTCTGACTTCATTACCATGGCTCTCTTTTTCCAGGAGTCTCCTGCCCAGGCAAATGAGTTGATATTCATTCTGAAAACTTGAGAAAGGCCCATCAACTCTTCCAAGGCCAACACTGACAGTTTCTACTCTAAATATTTTAATCCTTTATCTCAAAACCTTGGTGTGCCCACTAGTCCTGAACTATTGCATCATGATCCTTATGCAACCCTAACCAAACCTCCCCTTAGAAAGACCCCATTTTAAATCAAACCTCCAATTCCCATTCAATCTGACCCTGCCTTTCCTCCATCTGAGACACTGCCATTGCTTTGCAAGGTGCCGTTCTTTCTTACCAACCTAAGCGGTAAACTCAGCTTGGTTTTATCAACAAGTCGTGCTGCTTATATTAGGGGTGGGGGTGGAAGGGGGTGTTGGAGCAGAACTTCGGACTAGAGCCAAGGAGAGAATTTGAGCAGGGAAGTGACAAGCACGTGAAACAAGTCTGGCACAGAGTGAAGTCCAGAGAACATCTAGAAATAGGACACGATTTGCAAATAGTATCTGGTGTTTCTTGGTGGTCACCTCCAAGCTCTCTGGACAATTGGGAAAGCACAGACCAAGCCAGTGGGAGACAAAGGAAGCAAAATCCATGCAGGAGGCAAAGGGAAGCAGCTCCAGGAACAACGCCACCACATCCACCGTCATGCCTCTCTCCAGCAGAACCCAGGTTCTGAAGGCTTTAAAGACGGTTTAAGTCGCTGTCTCCACATATACACTGAAAATTATGCAGGTTTTAGTGTTGTCTTTAATCAGGTGAAATTTCGCCATAAATTTGTTTGGTCATTAAAATGTTCTACAGCAAATCCTGTCAACAAGAGCCATTTAAAGGGTTTTCATCAGACGCAGCAAATCTCAAACAAGGTAGAGGCACAATATTTGCAAGAAGACAAGTGAGATGTGAGATGCCCCAGACAGGCAGCCTGAGCACCCGTTGCTCTGAGAGCTGTTTCCACACCATGTGCTTTTCCTGCAGTTCGTACTTGCCAGTGTTCACATCCATCGCCATGTCCAACTTAGCTTACATACAACAGTCATTTCTGAGGGTCTTAAGGTGTATGTGCATGTGTAGGGGTGGTGACAGGAAGGCAGAATCCAGGGATGGGCACTATTACCCAACAGCAGGCAGACACTCTCTCTGGATTTAATTTTTTTAAAGAATTGCCCTGGCCAGGTACTCAGCTAATTGGAGTGTCATCCCATACACCAAAAGGTTTTGGGTTCAATTCCTGGTCAGGGCACATACCTAATTTGCAACCTCACATTGATGTTTCTCTCTCTCTCTCTCTCTCTCTCTCTCTCTCACTCTCTCTCTTTTCTCTCTCTCTCTCCCCCTTCTTCTCTCTCTCTCTCTCAAATCAATATGAACATATCTTCAGGTGGAGATTAAAAAAAAAATAGAATCATCCCTTATGTGTCTTTGTCTCCCAGAAGAAGCTACAGTCCATACAAATCCTATAAGGACTAGAGAGGAGGGGATATCCCAGAATGCACTGTTGGAAGTAGAACATTAACATGTCACCCAGACTGAATGTCCAGCCCAACCTTCTCTCCTGAATTTTACACTTTCAGACACCCAGTCACATCTGTATCTCCCTTAGATTCTTTTATCAGTAATAACAGACTGGCTTAAATGATAAGGAAACTGTTTATCAAATTGGCACTTAGATATCCCACTAGAATCTTCAACTGGATGTGTCTAAATAAGGCCCCATAAGAGAGTCTGCATCCTGTAGAGCAGCGATTTTCAATGGGTGTACCGCAAGAATTTTTAAAACATGTGATACTTGGCTATTTAGAAGGGGCACTGACCTCTTTTCCCTTGGATTGTCAAGTTAAAAAATGACAACAACCAACACAACAATAGCTATTCAGTGTGAAAGAATCAAATTTATACCTATTTTTTTTGTCAGATCACCAAAGAATATAATATATTTTTGCTGTGCTGCAGAATTATGTATGATATGAGATGAAAAATGTTGACAATCACTGCTTAAATCACTGCTGTAGAGGTAAAGAGTATGGATTCTGGGCCAACCAGCCTGAGTCTGAAATCCTGGCTCTGTCATTTACTAGTTACGTGACCTTGGGAAAGTCACTTAACCCTCTGGGGCTTGGGCTTCCATCTGTAAAATGGGGATCATGGTGGTACCCCCTTCACAGAGTTGCTGCGAGGATTATATGAGAAGATTGTAACCTGCTTAGAATGATGCTTGACACTATGAGCTCCATGTGCATTTGAATCTTATTTATTCCCTGAAATCCACACCCAAACCTGGTCTCCCTCCTGGGTTTTCCATCTCAGGAAATGGAATCATGTTCCACGCAGGCACTGAGACCAGACTAGGCTACAGAGCCCCACCCCACCACGCTCTTTCTTATAATTCTTCTCCAATCAACTCTAAGCTCTAAGACAGTTGAAATTTTGTGTGTCTTATTCTTAGTGACTGGCACACAGTATTGAATGAATGAATGAATGAGAGAGAGAGAGGGAGAAAGGAAAGAAGGAAGGGAGGAAGGAAAGAAGGAGGGAGGGAGGGAAAGAAAGGAAGGAAGGGAAGAAGGAAGGAAAGCAGGAAGGAAGGAAGGAAGGGTTGAAAGTTTCATGAACTGTTAACAATTAGAAACTTTTAAGAAGTTATAAAAATTGAAATTAACGATTACACAGGGGAATACCACTCCATCGCTTTGCTTGGTGACATAGTCGGGAAAGGCAGAGACGGGTTGTGTAGGTGCAACTAGAATTACCTTTTCCTAGTCTGCTTGACTTTTCTCTGGGGTGGTGGGAAGAAAGCCTAGAACCGTCACTTGGAGCTGTCTGACAGTTGGAGCTGGGAGAGTCCGAGGCGTTGAAGAAACACCTTCCTAGAAAGTGTTGCTTCGACATTTCTGAGTTTTCAACTACTCAACTTTCTTAAGCTCAGGGCCATATGTCCAACTCCCTTCTGGTGTCCAACCAAATGTCCTTCAGACTTTTACTCTGAACAAGTCAAAATGGAATTCATTAACTTCTCCCCCAAATATCCTCTTCCTTTGTCTGTGACATTAGCATCCACCTAATCACCCAACACTTATCAAGGAAGTCCTTCTTGATTCTGCCCTTTCTCAGCCTCCTCTTGCTCCAGGAATATTGGATTGAAAGGTTGTTCATAAGCTACTTCATGTGAAATATGGAGAGTTTGCCACTAAGAGTTTGCCCAAGAGAGGGCCCCAGACGTGAGTTCCCTCCTCTGCCAGACAGAATGCCCTGTGCTCATGGGCAGGGATGCAGTCAGCCAGGAGAGTCTGTGTTATCATAAAAAGAGGCACAGCAGCTGTCCTGACCCAATTGAGTTCCTTCCATTTGCTTATGGAAATGAAAAGACATTCCAGTTCTAGTCTGTATTTTCCTTCATCTCCCTCAAGGCAGGCTTTAGAAAACAAGACATCATCGCTGAGTTTCTCTATTTATCCTGTCTTCCTCGGCTTCACAGAAAGCTCCTTGACTTGTGGAAAAGCTAATCCACACCCACCTCATCGGTGCACACACTGGAAGGGCAAAGAGGGCCAGTTTGCGTGGAGGACCAAACTCCATCATCCAGGAATCTGTGGATATTCAAGGAGCCCTTATGTGTGCTCAGCACATGACCAAGGGATAAAGACCCACCTCTTTGCCACGGCCAAACATTCAAGTCCTCACCTCCTTCTTTAGCCTCCCCTCTCTCGCTTTGGCCCTAGCACAGTCTAATCTGGCCACACCGATCTCTATTTTTTTCACTTCCTCCAACATGTTGTACCAACCTCCCCTTGCCCTGAGCTTTTGTACAATCTTTCCTCTCCCTGGAGTGTTCATCTGGTTAGGGCCACTGTCCTCAGCTCTAACATCACTTCCTCCTGAGGCTTCCACTGACCTTCCCAACGAGGTCAGCCTCCCTCTTACAAGCTCACAAAGGCTTGTGTGTCTCCAGCGTTTGCTTAGATTTATTTGTGTGGTTCTTTCTTATTTTTTTAAATATTTTTTATTGATTTCAGAGAGGAAGGGAGGGAGAGAGAGAGATAGAAACATCCATGATGAGAGAGAAGCATTGATTGGCTGCCTCCTGCATGCCCTCTATTGGGGATCGAGCCAGCAACCCAGGCATGTGCCCTTGACTGGAATTGAACCTGGGACCCTTCAGTCCCCAAGCCAACACTCTATCCATTGAGACAAACCAGCTAGGGCTGTGTGGTTCTTTCATTTATCTTTGTCTCCCCCCACTAGACTGTATGTTTCTTAGGGATCTTGTTAATACATTCCCAGAATCTAGCACACATCTGACACACAAAGAGACTCCCCCCAAAAGTTTTGCTTGTTTAATTAATTCATCACCACCTGGCATTTCACTAGGCACTGGAAACACATAGATGAATCAGATACACCCCATCTATTCTCAGAAACCCATAGAGCAGTAAAGGAGATGACGGGAGCATTCAAACCCACAAAAGAGTGCCATTAAAACCTACAGGTAAGAAGAGGGAAATTTTTTTCCTAGAGGGAATCAGGAAAAAAAATAGAAAAATGACAAATGAGCTGAACTTTGAAGGCTACATTGGATTTGGGCCAACAGGGAAGAGATAATGGCATCCAGAAGGAGGAAGGAACTATAAGAAAAGGTACATCAATGTGAACATGCAGAGGGTTAAAAATAATGGTGAGATTTTAGTGTGCAATGGATAGTCATCTTGGCCAGCTGAGCATTGAGCATCAGCACCCAGAGTGTTCCCAGCGGGACTGGATGTGGAAGGTTTGCAGATAAGCATCAAAGACCATTTTATCAACAGCCAAGCCTGGTGAGCTCTGTGCAGAGCTCTGATAAAGCTGAGCTGGAGCTCCCTGCATGGGCTTGGAGCCCTCACCTCCCCCTACACCTGAATTCACCTCCCATGGCTGCAGGATGCCCTCACACTCCATGACCTTCACATTCAGGCCTTCCGTGACAGGCTGGAACAAAGAGCTTGGTCTGTGTTTGGGTCTGTGCTTTGAATGAGTGTCCCCACCCATAAATAAACAATATCCCCTGCTCTGATGGACTCAGTTAGCCTTCCAGCCCCTCAAAGAGCACTGAAGCAGAAGACAAGCAGAGAGGGTAAGGCGGGGCAGGTAGGTGTCGGGGAGAGGAAGAGGAAGGTGCTCTTCCCCACATAGGGGAATTGATGGTTTAGGGGAGGGGTCAGATACAACGTTTCCTCTCTACTTGATTAACTCTTATCAAACCTCAAAAGTAAACAAAGACATATCACCTCCCAAAGTTTCTCCCCATCTCTTTGATTATGTATTTATTTATTACAATTTTTCCTTTTGTGGTTAGACCACTCTACATAAGATCTACTGTCTTAGCCAATTTTAAGTACAGTATTTCCCCCTTATCTGAGGGGGTTATGTTCCAACACCCTCAGAGGATGCCTGAAACCAGGGACAGCACTGAACCCTATATATACTGCCTTTTCCTATACGTGCAAACCTATGATGAAGTTTAATGTATAAATAAGGCACAGTGAAAGATGAACGACAATAACTGCTAAATAAATAGAACAACTGTAACAATATACTGTGATAAAAGTTACGTGAATGTGGTCTCTCACAAAATATCTTCTTGTACTGTACTCACCTTTTCATTTAAAGGGAGCACTTGACAGCTACTCTCTGGCATATCCGAATTGCCAGCATCACTGCTTTTGCGATTTGGGGCCATCAGTAAGTAAAATGGGATGACTTGAACACAGCACTGCACTACCTGACAGCTGACCTGATACAGAGCCTGCTCCTAAGTGACTAACGGGGAGGGAGCATCTACAGTGTGGAGACGCTCAACAAAGGGATGATTCAAACTCTGGGCAGGACAGAGCAGGAGAGCACGAGATTTCATTTATTTCTTAAATTTTTCATTTAATATTTTCATATGGCGGTTGACCACAGATAACCGAAACCGAGGAAAGTGAAACCACGTATAAAAGCGGGGGGGGGGGGGGGGGGGGCAGGGAGCTACTGTATACAATACAGTATAGTTAAGTACAGACCCTATGCTGTATGGTGAATCTCCAGCACTATCATCTATATATATAAAAGCCTAAGCGACTGTTACAACTGAATGACTGGTCGACCAGTCGCTATGACACACACTGACCACCAGGGGGCAGATGCTTAATACAGGAGCTGCCCCATGGTGGTCAGTGAGCTCTCACAGCCAATCTCCTACGGCCAGCCAACCTCCCCTGGTCCCTCCCCTGGCCGGCAAACCTCCCGTGGTCCCTCTCCCTATTGAGCAGGCCCCATCCAGCAGCCAGCCCAGCCTTGCCCCGATCAGGACTGGGTGAGATGGCCCCGATAGGCCCTGATCGCCAGCCAGGCCTAGGGACCCCACCCGTGCATGAATTTTGTGCACTGGGCCTCTAGTACCTAACTAAAGTACTGTAAAAAGAACCAAAGCAAGCACAGGACAGGTGTAATTTGAAACAGCTCAGTGGCCTCTATGAGCTTCTCCTTCCTAAAGTCTGCCCTTCACAGAGCCAGGATCCCGGGCCTCTGGGTTAGGACCATGAGCTGTTGCCTGTGACTTCTCCTTTGCCTACAGTGCATGGAAACACTTCTTTCTTATGGAAGAAAAGCAGCTCCTATGGCGAGGAGTTGGCTTCTTTAACACTCTGTCTGCAGCAGCAGCCTGCACCCACCATTACCCACTAACCCTCCTGCCCTGCCTGCTTCTGCCCCCAGACCAGAGTCAGCAGCCTCTTGACACTGTGACCCACGGTGCAACTTGGGACCACATAGCTGGTTAGTTTCAGATTCAGCCCAGATTCAGCTCGTTTCTGACTCCCACCCCCCTGCTAACCCACACCCTTGTCCTTTGGTCATGCTTTTGTTTGTATGTCCCCATCTTTCACCATAATTGGGTTTTAAGCAACTTTGAAGTGGGGCGTTGAGTCTTACTTATTGTATATTCTGAACACACAAAACTGTTCCCACCAAATTATAATTATTTTGCACAAGACAGTGGAGTACCAAGTCTGCTACATAAAGCCGAGTGACCTTGGGCGACTTACTTCATCTGAGCTTTTATTACCTGTCCTCTCTAGAGGGGTGATTTGCATGAGGATGAGATGACATCAGACATGTAGAGCGTTCATAGTAAGAGCGCAATGAGCATTAGCCATTATTATTAGGTGCTCAGCCCGTGTGTTTATCAAATGAAATAATTAGCGGTGCTCCCTTTTCTGGGCTCTATTTGGCAGTAAATGGGTTGTGTGTGAATGTTGAGACTGGGATAGAGAAAAAGGAAGGGAAAGGCAGATGGAAGCCCTCAGGTTGCCTCTACCCAAGCCTATTAAGAAGAAAAATTGTCAACTTGAGTTTGGGGTTTAGAAAAAGAACAGTGAGCCGAAAGATAAACGGAGGCGTGTCAGTCTTCCAAATCTAGGGCATCAGCTCATTTCCCTTTTAAAATAAAATAGGTCAGCTAAGTGAAATTGTGCGCTCAATCCAGGATACCCTATGTGTATGTCTGAGTGTGAGTGTGTGAGCGAGGAGGGGAGAGGGAGCGACCAGCTGGGGAGCTTTGAAGGGAAGGCTTTCCCTGTATCTGTGTCTTTGTAACAAGAGTCTCCTCATGTGATCTCATGTCTTCTCTGGTGGGAATGACAGTCATCAGCCAGACGAATCTTCTGTTCCTGCTCTTTTGTTTGTCTTGTTCAGTAGAGTATCTTGGTTAAGAAATAAAGTCAGAGAGACCTGGCGTCAGCCCAGTGCTGCCACTCGCTCTGGGTGATCTGGGACAATTGGCCTCAATCTCTTTGAGTCTCAGGATCTTTATATTTATGATGGAGTCAATATTTCCTACAGTGGTAGGTTTGGGGAGTATTAAGCAACATCATATATATAAAGTGGCATGTACAAAGACAGTGCTAAAAATAAAAATGCAGCTGCTAGTTGTAATAGCAATAGTAGTAGTCATAGCCGTAGCAACAGCAAGAGGAGTAGCTGTTACAGTAGTAATAATAGCAATAGCAGTGGTAGAGTAACAATAGTAGTAGTAGTTGTAGTTGTAGTAGTAATAACAGTGGTAGTAGATAGTAATTGTGGCAGCAGAAGCAATAGTAGTAACGTAGTAATAAGATTACTATACTAATCTTACCACTACTGCTACTGATGCTGCTATCGCTACTATTACTACCACTACTATTGCTACTACTATTATGAATCGTAATGTAAATATCTGTGTTTTCCGATGGTCTTAGGTGACCCTGCTAGCAGTTCTCAACCTGTGGGTCGCGACCCACAGGTTGAGAACCGCTGCTGTAGAGCCTAAGACCATCGGAAAACACAGATATTTACATTACGATTCATTAACAGTAGCAAAATTACAGTTATGAAGTAGCAATGCAAATAATATTATGGTTGGGGGTCACCACAACATGAGGAACTGTATTAAAGAGTCGCAGCATTAGAAAGGTTGAGAACCACTGTAATCTAAAGAGTGGCAATGGCCTTGGGAGGGGAAAATCTATGTATTAGAGTAAATCAAGCCCTAGACAGACAGAAGTGCTGAATTCTTGAGCTTGAAATCCTCCCCGGAAGACAGCTGCTAACTCTAGTCAAGCGCATCCACTCTTGCAAGAAGATAAAACACTTTGAAAAACTGCCCACCGTTCAACTGTGATCCCAAATCATTTTCTTTTCCCATTGATTCCTTGCTCAAACTTCTGGGGAAATTAATTTGAAAGAAGGTCAGTGTTTTAAAGGTGGGGATTGTGTCTCCTGCCTGCCTGGTTCAGTCTGTTGGAAGACAATAAGAGCATCAGGAGGTTTTAAGCTATTTCCTTTCCACCAAAATCACTTTCAGTATGAAAACCACATGTGACCTCAGACCCAAACCTTTTTACGGGTGTGTCTCTCCCATGTGTCACTGTGAGAATAAGGCCAGACAGACACGTTCTGGGGGCACCACTGTTTAAATGGAGGTCACAGTAGTGATTTCTGGGTGTGTATAACCCTTGCCATCGGCAACCCTGCAGAGCTGACTTCATTCCGTACAGACGCCGGTGGCAGAGTGTGAGCGGATCTAGAGGCAATGGGAGGCCTTGTGTCCAAAGCCAGGGGTTTGTCTCCACCTGGAATTCAAGGAGACGCGGTTGGAAAGAGTGAGGAATAGAGAGTGCTGTTGTAATGCCTTAGTCAAAACCACGTTCCGGGCCTCTGCTTGGGTCCCAGGAACTCTGTCTGTCTGTCTTGATCAGAAGTACCATATTTTCCGGCGTATAAGACGACTGGGCGTATAAGATTTTCCTGGGTTAAAAAGTCATCTTATACGCCGGAAAATACGGTAAATATCTATGCAGCTTTGAGCACAAGTCACTTCATCTCTAAGATGGAAAGACGACTTTTTAACCCAGGAAAATCTTATACGCCCAGTCGTCTTAACGCCGGATAATACGGTAGTTTCAGGCTTCTGACCTCCCTCTGGAAGCTATCAGCACAGGATAAACCTGTGTCCAGCAAAGACCATACACCTGAGCCTAAAGCTCCTCCTTGGATCAAAGTTCAACTCAATCCTGCTCCCGGGAACTTTCTGCATCTCTGACACCTAAACTCTGAACCCAGCAAGCAAGAACTATTGGGCAGACCCAAGCTGACTTCCTTGAGCTACATTTCTTCCCTACTTCACAGTAGTCACTGGCTGATTCTCTCATCTTAACAATCAATTGGGATTTGACCCCTGTGACTTTTTATGTCTTTTCTGTATCTACTCATAACTCTTCTTTCTAGCTAGATTATTGGTCCAGGCTCCATCTGTTCATCTCTGTCCCATTCAGCCTGCATCTGGGTGGCTCAGAGCCCATAGCATATCACTCTGAACAACAACAGTGAGTGCTAGGAGATGGAAAGTTATTGAAATCTCTGAGGGGAAATTCTATATCCAGCTAAGCTATCAATCAAATGGGAGTCTACAATAAAGATATTTTTAGACGTGAAAGGGCCCAAAATATTTATCTCCCATGAATTCTTTTTTGGGAAGCTTCTGAGTGGATGTACTCCACCAACAGGAAGGAGAAACTAAAGAAAGAGGGGGAAACAGGATCTGAGGAATCCTATATGGCAGACCAGCGATAGTAATCCCAAACAATATTGAGCTACAAACTTAAAGAGCAAACAGTCTAATAAAAGTGGTCAGGGAGATGACATCAGAGGAAAAGGATAGGGCATATAGAATGTCTGGGACTGTGTCTGTGCATTTGGAAAATTGCTGACCAGGATTTAACAGAGTAGTTGGGGAATTCAGAAAAAAATATACATGTACATATAAAGGAAACTAAATATAGTTCAGCCATGAACAATATTTATACAGTCATCATTATATAAACATTATTATTGATTTAACCAAATATTTTTATATAATTAAACTGAGATATTGTAAATTGAGACAATGAAGGATGGGAAGAGAAACTGGGGAAGTTGATGAAAGAGAGCTAACCCCTCAACCATCATAATCAGAAGCTAATAAAGAATTTCTGAAACTCATGACCCCAGTAATAGAGGTATAAGCATATTATGTAGACAAATGGAAGGAAACCCAAAGAAATAGCTGAAAAAGTATGAATAGTTATTTCTGGGAAGCTAGACTTGATCTATTTCACTATAGGCTTTTAAAGATACTTTTAACTATGGCTATTATGTATCACTTTAATATATATGAAAAATTAAAAGGTTTGTTGTTAAAATAAAAAAAATAAAGAAAAATATAAGAAGGGAATGCAAAGCACCAACAACCTCACAATCCTGAGATCACCACTATTCACATTTTTTTTATTTTCCTTAAAATATTATGTGCACTTTAAAAAATTGATAATTATACAATACTAGAGTCCCGGTGCATGACATTCATGCACTGGGGGTTGGGGGGGGTCCCCTCAGCCCAGCCTGTGCCCTCTTGCAGTCCGGGACCCCTCGGGAGTCTTTAGCGCTGCTGCGGAGGCAGGAGAGGCTCCCGCCACCGCTGCTGAGCTCGGCAGCCATGAGCCCGGCTTCTGGCTGAGCAGTGCTCCCCCTGTGGGAGTGCACTGACCACCAGGGGACAGCTCCTGCATTGAGCATCTGCCCCCTGGTGGTCAGTGCACCTCATAGCAACCGGTCAGTCTACGGTTCAGTCAATTTGCATATTAGGGTTTTATTATGTAGGATATGGTTTCCTTATTTTACATGTTCCATCTAGTATTATATCATGGGAATGTCCTTAAAATTGTTTAAAAGTCATTAAAATTGTTTAAGCCATTACTTAAACATCTGTATTATAGCCCATTAAGTAGACTTACAATAATTTACCTAATCCATCCCTTATTATTAAACATTTAGGTTCTGTCCAATTTGTCACTTTAATTATTTAAAAAGGCCAAAATGAACATTTCTGTACATACACCTCCTTCCTCATCTCTGATTATTTTCTGAAAAGTGAAATTACTGGATCAACAATGAGGAAAATAGAAATATTTACTGAGAAACAAGCAGTGAAATTGTTACATGAACTTTAAAAACCCCTGCATAATTGTTATAGATTTTTTTAAACACTTCATTTAAAACATCTTCCTTAAATTGCTCACGCCCTGGGGCAAGTCACATCTGCCAACTTTTAGGCAAAACAGCTAGACTGCAGTTGGAAAGAATGCGTATTTAGGCAATGACTTCTGCACTCAGATTACTGACAATAGTTAGCACCATTCACTGATTTGCCCTGGAGATTCCTCAGCTCCTTTTCTCAGAGAGACTCCCCAGAGAATGTCACTGACTTGTCCAGAGCTAGCACCAGACCTGGATATCTTCCTGCCTCCTGGTCTCACGGACACCACAGTATCACTTGATTTGAACAGATGAGTAAACAGTTAACTCTTTTATTACCTTGACTTGTCATTGACATTTGAAGATGAACCAATAAAACAGACATTTCACAGTCCACCAAAGAGTTTTCGGAGACCATAAATAATAAGTACATGACTTTCTGAAAGGAAAAATGAGTCACTGATGGAACCAAAATCTATGATTTTTGTTAAATGCAAGAGGGGGAAAAATCTCAGTCCTCATTTGGATTGTAGAAGGTCAATTCAAATTATTTGAAGTTTAAATATAAAAGAGAGAAAACTGTATGTTTCTTAACCTTTTGCACTCGGATGTCGAGTGTGACTCAACACGGTTAGCATCGGTAGCAGCTCGATGAAAAAAGCAAGCGAGTGCAAAGGGTTAAGTGGCTTTTGTTTATATAATGACCTCAGATTCTTTCTTTTTACTTATTCAAATATTAGAGGCCTGGTACACGAAATTCTTGCACGGGGCGGGCAGGTCCCTCAGCCCGGCCTGCATGCTCTCCAATCCAGGACCCCTCAGGGGATGTCCGACTGCTGGTTTAGGCCCGATCCCTGCGGGACCGGCAGTCGAACATCCCTCTCACAATCCGGGATTGCTGGCTCCTAACTGCTCACCTGCCTGCCTGATCGCCCCTAACCCCTCTGCCTGCCTCCCTGATTGCCCCTACCTGCTCTGCCTGCCTGTCTGATCACCCTTAACCACCTCTGCCTCGGCCCCGCCACCATGGCTTTGTCTGGAAGGATGTCCAGAAGACGTCTGGTCTATCTGGTCTAATTAGCATATTACCCTTTTATTAGTATAGATTGCAATGGTAGGTGAAATTATTTTTCCCTAAGTCTCCCTTCTTCTTGCCATGGATCACTGTCAACAGTGTATACTTCCCAGCCCCATTGATGTTGGGTTGTCCATATGATTGGTCTTGGCCAATGAAATGTGGGCAAATGTGACAGTATATGAGTTTAAAGCCTAGGACTTAAAAGGCATCCTGTGTTTCTGATCACCTTCTTTACATTGCTGTCATCGTCCATGAAAGGCCATGGCCCAGATGGTACACATACTGTAAACCTACAATCTATTTGCATCCTAAAGCAGAGCTATCCAGCCAAACCACAGACCAATGAGCAAAAACAACAAAAAAGGTAAACTAATATAATGAAAGAATGTATAATTAGTCAATATTGTTAATTTCAACCAATGAAATTCTGAGGTTGTTTGTCATGCAGCATTGATGCAACAATAACTGACTAGTACTAGCTTGCATTTTTGGATCTTCTCTGACATTCTATGTATTAGTGCCATCCTCAGAAAAAGCTTGTTAATGCTACACAAAGAAGTAATAGTGATTTCCTAAATTATAAACCACATCATAATTAACAGGGTATTTTATAAGGTGTTGTTTCATTTAATTCTCACAACAGAAAATGAAGTCCAGAGAAGCAATATGACTCATATAAAGTCACACATTGACTAAGAGGTAGGTCTGGGGTTTGAACTCAAATCAATTCAAAAAAACATACAGAACTACAACGAACAGTGAAACAAATGGTCCAATGAAATTAAGTTACTAAAATGTTGATAATAAATACCTCAGAGGAAGTTATTGCCAGTCGGAATAGAAAGCAAGAATGGCATGATGTGATTGGATAATTGGATTTTCATTGGTAGTCATTTCTTACATTCCTCTGTATTCAAGGAGCAATCTGACATGTCAATGTTATTTGAAAAGCAAACCTAGCATTTCCTAGGGAAATTTTTCCCTTGTGACATCCTGGCTACCACTTTGTGGCCACATAAACTGTCACAGTAAACAACTCAATATATATTTCAAACGTTAATTGCCTTCCCAGGCCTTGGAATTTCTCACTGAGCTCACTCACAAGTTTTATCGAGGGCATAAAATTTATTGTGTTGACGTACCCTTTAAAGTGCTGAATTCATCAAGGCCAAACCAAGCCTGTCTGACTTTATGAAGAGCGAGTCAAAGTTTTTGTTGTGTTTTTTTTTTTTTTTTGAAAGTTTTCTTCCATGCATCTCCTTTACAACCACAAATTAAGCCACTAGGAAAAAAAAAAAAAAAAAAGCCAACACTTTTTAAAAGAAATGCAATCATCCTTTTCCAGGCACATTCTTGCACAACTGGAATGAAGCCGCATTATCTATTCGGAAGAGGTCTGGGCCTCAGAGCCAGACAAAGGGATCACAGCCTGTGTGTGAGGTGTCTCGGTGTGGCAACCCAGAGCCACAGAGGCCCCTCGAGGTTTTCAGATAAAATGAGGAGCTTCAAGATTTCTGCTATGGGACTTCCTGATTTGTTGAAAGAGAAATTTATTGTTACATGACTCCCTAAAATCGCTCCAGTTTTTGCTTCGGAGAGGCTTTGCTTGCAACACACATCTTGACATGCCTGGTGATGAATATCTGAACATATAAGTGACCCCAAAAGATAGAGGAAAGCCGCGCCTTCTGTGAAGGGCTTCGCAGAGTGAATAGGAGGTGGCAAAGGTAACGGGCTGCTTCTGGAAAAGGCGCAGATACAAATGCAACAAAATTAGACTGTAAGTTGTGGACAACAAAAACCATTCAAAGGTTACAAAAACACCAACGAATAACCAGAATAACAGGACGTCTCAGCCTCAGGGACAGAAGTCACACTTACGTTTCACTCCCTTACTTACTTAAACACTTGTGTATTAGGAACTCTGAAGCTAGACTGCCTGGGTTCAAATCCTGGCTCCATCACTTACATGTGGCATCACCTTAGGCAAAATAACTCTTTCTTGCCTCAGTTTTGCCTCTACAAAATGATGATATGATAATACTTTCCTCATAGGGTTATTAGAAAGGTACAGGAAGTTAGTGAATTCTCGATTCTCAGCATGATCATTGTGGTAATGAGGGAGTGGGAGTAAGGAAACAAAAAAACATTCAAGTTTCTCTGGAGCTTACATTCTAGTCATGACAATAACCCACTGCACAGGCAATCACAGTCCAGTGTAAAGCTGCTTGGAAGGCCATAACAGGGACTCCTTAGGATGGCTGTTCAGATGATGCAGGATACGTGCTGGATACTATGGTATCTGCCTCGCTTATCAGTAGAGAGGCAAACTCATAGGCACAGATGGTCACACCCGTTTGGCTCTAAAGCAGCGGTTCTCAACCTTTCTAATGCCGCGACCCTTTAATACAGTTCCTCATGTTGTGGTGACCCCCAACCATAAAATTATTTTCATTGCTACTTCATAACTGTAATTTTGCTACTGTTATGAATCGTAATGTAAATATCGGTGTTTTCCGATGGTCTTAGGCTCTACAGCAGCGGTTCTCAACCTGTGGGTCTCGACCCACAGGTTGAAAACTGCTAGCAGGGTTGCATTTTCCAATGGTCTGTGTTTTCCAATGGTCTTAGGCGACCCTGCTAGCTGTTTTCAACCTGTGGTCATGACCCACAGGTTGGGAACCGCTGCTGTAGAGCCTAAGACCATTGGAAAACACAGATATTTACATTACGATTCATAACAGCAGCAAAATTACAGTTATGAAGTAGCAACGAAAATAATTTTATGGTTGGGGGTCACTACAACAGGAGGAACTGTATTAAAGGGTCGCGGCATTAGAAAGGTTGAGAACCACTGCTCTAAAGTTATCTACCGCTGTGTAACAAGTTACCCATACCTTAGTGGCCTAAAACAGCAAATGTTTATCACCTCACCGTTCCTGTTTGACCAAGAACCAGGAAGTAGCTTGGCTGAGGGCCTCTGGCTTAAGGTTTGCTGATAGGGCTGTAGCTAAGCTCTCAGCCAGGGTGATAATTTCAGCTGAAAACTCAACCTGGGGCGAAGGGGACATCCACATCCAAGGTCGCTCCGTGGCTTTTGGCAGGCCAGAGCCCTCAGTCCTTGCCATGTGGATGGCTACGTACAGCTGCCTCATGAAATGGAAGCTAGTGCCACATAGAGTGAGAGTGAGAGAGAGAGAGAGAGAGAGAGAGAGAGAGAGAGAGATCAGGGAAGCCAGGATAAAAGCCATAGTCGTTTTCTAAACTAAACTTGGAAGTGACATCCATCACTCCTGCCATATTCTGTTTGTTAGAAGAAAGTCAGTACGTCCAGCCAACACTCAGGGGGATGAACACCGGGATGTGTGGATCTCTGGGGCCCTCTTATAGGCTGTCTACCATATTCTATTGGATCATTTAAGGCTGTTTGGAAGGAATTTAGTAAAGGCACAAGAAGAAAGGAAGTTAAACATTCCACTGGCCAAGTCCTTGCCATAAACCACCAAGCTAAAACACGAAAGAGGGAAAGAGGGAAAGAGGTCAATCGACCCATTAGTCAAGTGTCCACTCCAATGCCACCATCTCAAAGAAGCCTGCGTTGCCCTTGTATTAATGTTGTCCTTCATCCCATTGCTCCTTCTCCCATTATCTTGTTTGCCCTTCATCATTATATGTCATCGTCTCATTAATTTGCTTGGCTATTACCTTTTCCCAGCCACTATATTGCAACTTCCATGAGACCTTGTCTGTCTTGAACCTTCAGTACATGGTAAATATTGTACAAAGGACTGCCAGGATCTATAGATACACAAGAGGTCCCTCTGACCTCAAAGTTCCTGAAATGTGGTTAGAAAGACCAGGGGAGCAGACAGAAATAAGTGTTTGCCATGATTTTGTCTTTTTTAAAAAAATGTATATTTTATTGGTTTTTTACAGAGAGAAAGTGAGAGGGATAGAGAGTTAGAAACATCGACGAGAGAGAAACATCAATCAGCTGCCTCCTGCACACTCCCCACTGGGGATGTGCCCACAACCAAGGTACATGCCCTTGACCGGAATCGAACCCGGGACCTTTTAGTCCGCAGGCCGACGCTCTATCCACTGAGCCAAACTGGTCAGGGCATGATTTTGTCTTTAATTGCAACCTGGTTAGAAGACTGAAGAGGCCGTGGAGGTGGAAGCATCAGAGGAATCTTCGTGGACAAGGAAAGGCTGAGCATGGCATAGACATTGGTCTGGATTTGGTGTGATGGACAGACCTCTGGTTGTGGGAGTACAAGGATAGAAGTAGTTGAATAGGTAAAGTGGGTCAGATTCAGGGAGCTTGGAAACCAATGCAGAGAGCTCAAAGCCAGTCCCAGTCATTGCCAGTGCCCGGCCAACTGACACCAGGCCAATGTGTCCCTGTGCACTGATCAAACCAATGAATGGAGTCATTGGCATTGTCAGACTTTTCCCAGGTGTCTCCAAATAGGCCCCCCCCCCCCGCCCCAATGAAAAGCAGTGCCTCTTGAGAGTGGTTCCCCTAGCCCAGTGGTCGGCAAACTGCGGCTAGCGAGCCACATGCGGCTCTTTGGCCCCTTGAGTGTGGCTCTTCCACAAAATACCACAGCCCGGGCGAGTCTATTTTGAAGAAGTGACGTTAGAAGAAGTTTAAGTTTAAAAAATTTGGCTCTCAAAAGAAATGTCAATCGTTGTACTGTTGATATTTGGCTCTGTTGACTAATGAGTTTGCCGACCACTGCCCTAGCCTGAGTTAACATCCTTGGAGATAACCTAATTCCCTTTACTCTGATTTTGTGTTCACCCAGAAACCAGTTGATGAGTGAGTTGACAGCCCTAGCATTTCCACAGAGACCCAGTTAGGCCAAGTGCCCATTCCTGGACCAGTCTCTCTAGCCAGGGTGATGGAGTTCTCTAATTAGCCACGTCCAGACACGTGGCTGCCCTGTTGCCACAGAGTGAGGTCAGTAACAGCTACAACAAAGCCATCTGATCCAGAAAGTGAGAATGGGCAGTGCCCCAAGTGAAGTTTGAGGTGTCATTGCCCAGAGAAGTTGAAGAATCTTGGGAACACAAACAAAAAATGGATGTTCACTCCACACAATGTCCTGAATTACCCTGAGCAAACCACACTGGGTTTCTGGGTATCACAGTCCTTTACGAGGGACTTTCACACAAATGAGGAGGGTGTGGAAGAACAGAGCTTTTTCAGACTAGAAGCCAGCGAGGAAGCTCCAGGGCCTGTGAGCACCTATCAAATATCTCATCAAGGAAGGTAAGAGTTACTATTTGTTTACCGTGTATCTCTAAAGAGTAGGACCAGGGATGTGGTAGGCACTCCATAGGTATGTTATACATGGCAGAATCGTATGTTGGTGTATGAATTAGTTTGCTATGGCTGCTGTAACCAATTACCACAAACTTAATGGCTTAAAACAATCCTATGTTAGTACTGTGTTACAGTTCTGGAGGTCAGGAGTTCGAAATGTGTTTAACTGGGCTAAATCTATGTGTCAGAGGCCTGCCGTTGTTTCTGGACACCCTGGGAAGAATCCATTCTCTTGCCTTCTCCAGCTGCTGGTAGCCTCCTGCATTCCTTAACTTGTGGCCCCTTGCTCCTCTCCAAAGCCAGCATCCGCTTCTTTAAGTCTCTTTGTCTCTGACCCTCCTGCCTCCCTCTCATAGGGACCTACAAGGGGCCACCTAGAGTATCCAGGATAATTCCCCCCCACACCTCAAGCTCCTTAATTTAATCTATCTGCAAAGTCCCTTTCCCTATGTAAGGTGACCTATTCAGAGATTCCAGGAATTAGCATGTGGGTATCTTTGGGAAACCATATGCTGCTGCTATCACAGCATATATTTAACTTTTTAAGAAGCTGCCAACTGTTTTCCACAGTGCGTACACCATTTTGCATCCCTACCAGCAGTATATGAGAGTTCCTCATCCTCACCAATACTTGGTATGGTCAGTCTCTCTAATTTTAGCCTTTCTAGTAGGTATGCGGTGGTATCTCATTTCTGGCTTTAACTTTCATTTCTCTCCAAGTGAAAAAAAATGTTGCATATCTTTTCATGTGCTTATTTGCCATGTGTATGTCTTCTTTGGCAACGTGGCTGTTTAAATCTGTTGCCTGTTTTCAATCATGTTGTTTGTTTTCTTCTTATTAAATTGTAAGTGTTCTTTCTATACTCTGGATGCAAGTATTGTGTTGGATATATGCTTTGCACGTATTTTCTCCCAGTCTGTGGCTAATCTTTTCATTCTTTTAACAGACTTACTTGTAATAGCCAAAAGCTAGAAACAACCCAAAGGTTCAACATGTAAATAGATGAGTAAAGTGTGGTATATCCATCCTAGAGAAGGCTATTCTATAATTTTTTTAAAAAGAATAAACTATTGACACTCCCAATAAGATGGATTCCTCTTGAACTAATCATGAGTGCAAAGAAACTAGACAATAAACAGCACATGCTGTAAGATTTCATTTATATAAAACTCATCTACAAATACAAACTCATCTACAATGACAGAAAGCAAATTAGTAGTGGTATGGGGTAGGGTTTGGTGAGGTGAGGTGGGGAGGTCCAGAAGGGAGATTACAAAAACAAACAAAGAAGATTTTGGGATGAGAAAAAATGTTCATGGTCTTGACTGTGGTGATAGGTTCATGGTTATATAATATGTCAAAAGTTACCAAAGCATACAATTGAGCTATGTGCAGTTTATTATATTCCAATTATACTTAAATAAGCCTGTTATTTTTAAAGGAGACTTAAAAGATTTACTAACTAAATGCAACACGTGGATCTTATTTTAATCTGATTTAAACAAATCAACTATGAAAGAAACGGAGTCAAGAAAATTTGGACACTGGATGGAAACGATTTTAAGAAAATAGTGTTGTCCAGCCTGTATAGCTCTGTGGTTGAGCATCGACCTATGAACCAGGAGGTCTCAGTTCAGTTCCCGGTCAGGGCACATGCCTGGATTGCAGGCTCTATCCCCAGTGTGGGGCATGCAGGAGGCAGCCAGTCAATTATTCTCTCTCATCATTGATGTTTCTCTCTCTCGCTCCCTCTCCCTTCCTCTCTCTGAAATCAATTAAAAAATATTTTTAAAAAAATTTGTGTTAATTTTGGGGCGTATTACCAGGGCAACTTGGTAAAATTTTTCAGTCCTTAGCTCTCAGAGATGTGTACTGAAATCATTAGCTGATAAAGTGATATGATTTCTGGGGCTTTCTTTAAATGAAGGCATGCATGTAGAGAATATTGCCAATAATATTGTAATGACTATGTGTGGTATCAGATGGATACCAGACTTATTGGGGAATCACTTTGTAAATTATATGAACATCTAATTGCTATGTTGTACACCTGAAACTAATAGAATATTGTGTGTCAACTGTACTAAAGGCCTTTTAAAAAGAATCCATGCATGGTGGGAGGAGCGAGTGGGGGTGGATCCGAAACCAGACAGGCCACCTGTTGATAATCGCAGAGCTGGGTGATGGGCACATTGGGGTTTGTTACACTTTTCTCTCTACCTTCATGTGTATTCCACGACCTCTGTCGTGTACAGTTAAAATATTTAAAATTTTAAAAATGTTTGTTGAATGAATGTTGAGCTCAGAACGGCATATTGTGACTCAATAGGAGACTGATATTTTCCGAAAGCAACGCCTTTCTGAAAGTTTCATGAGCTCCCTCGGGATATGGTGATTGGCTGGAGGGAAGCAGGAGGCACTCGGAGGCAGGGACTCTTCCCGCAGGAGGACACGGAGCAGAGGATGATCTCCGACCCATGGGCCAAAGCTGGCCTCCACCCATGAGGAAAGAATGGTAAAGACCATTTTAAAATTACTTTTTAAAGTTTTAAAGTAATGTTTTCTGGCATGTGAAAACGACGTGAAGTTTAATTTCAGGGTTTGTAAGTAAAGTTTCATTGGAACGTAGCCGCGTCCATTTGTCTGTGTGCTGCCTCTGGCTGTTTTCATGTCACTGTGGCAGGCTTAAGTAATTACATCAGGGGCTGTGTGACCCGCAGCACAGAAACTGTTCACTACCTGGCCCTTTATAGGAAAAGTCTGTTTATTCTTGATAGGGGAGATAACCTTGAACCCTAAACGTATTTTCTTTGCCAGATCACACTGCAAAGAGAAAGTGTGAGTGGGAAAAGCAGGAGGTGAACACATCCAGCTTTAGGCTCTGCCCCTCCCACCAAAAGGCACCCCAAGGATCAGGGGGAGATATTATACTCAATTCAGGGGTCAGGTTTGATACTTGGTCTCAGGGCCCAGCCATCTTCTTCTTGTGGACATTGATAGAGTCAATACACAGGTTTACAGAGCAAAGGGTAACTACCTACCCTTATCAATGGGACTCCATCTGCCATGGTCACTGCCATATTCCATGCTTGGAGCAGTGCCTGGCGCATAGTAGGCCCTCATGATGTTGAAGGAATGAAAGTCATAGCATTGAATATCGTTTTTTCTTGCACAATGTAAAAGCTCTGTATGCTGATTTGAGGCTTCTTCACACAGGTATAAACATAACACCTGGAAGTAGTATGATATGAGTATTGAGGGAGTTTTGCCTACCATGATGTCTGTACAAATCAGAATGAAGTTCAGCTCCCACTCCAGAAGGCAGCCACTGTTCAGAGTTCTGCTGAGTCATATACACACACTTGTGACGAGTAACAGTGCGCTGGGGCTCACCCTCTCTGCTCTTCATGTGTGTAAAAATGGGGGAGCATCATGGGTTGTTGTGATGATCAAGTGAGAATAAGTGTGAGACAACAGGGCACAGTATCTAAGAGCAAAACAACCTCAGTTTCTCTCTGTTCTCAGTGTCATTACCCTTTTCCACAATCTGCATAGGAGTTAATGGCAGTATCAGCCACAATAACCAAAATATGGAAACAACCCAAGTGTCCATCAACCGATAAGTGGATAAACAAAATGTGGTATGTAGAGCCAATGGAATACTTTACATGCCACATCGTAGGTGAACTTTGAAGGTGTGCTAAGTGAAAGAAACCAGACCCAAAGGGCCACGTGTTACGTAATTTCATTTATATGAAATATCTAGAATAGGCAAATTCTTAGAGGCAGAAAAGAGGTTGGAGTTTCCGAGGGGCTGAGGAGAGGAGCGGATGAGGAGTGACTGTTTAATGGGGTGGTTAAAAAGCATAGAAATTGATACTGGTGATGGATGCACAACATGGTGAATGTCCTAGCACCACGACATATATATATATATCACCCATAAAAGGCTTTGTGAACTGAAGAGCCCCAGAAATATAAGATGCTGATTCAAGGGACCTGGAACCAGAATTTCTGGACTTGAATCCCAATTCTCAGCATTGCCAAATCTCCCTAGGAGAGCAACATTGCCCCAGGTTATAAACCACTGTGTTAGCATCACCCAATTGCAGAGTTGGAAGGGGTCTTAGATATTACCTGTTCTGGTGACTTGAAGACTCTTTTGACCATGGCCCATTGCACATGTAAATGTGTGTACCATATTTATCATATGGATATTTATCAAAAGTTTCACAATACAAAATATGCCCTTACTGTGTACAATGTAATACACTATATTTTCATCCTATTATTTTCTATTTCTTCTCCCCCCCCCCCAAAAAAAAAACACACAACAACAACATGGTCATGGCCCTTTAAAATAATTTCATAACCCACTTATAGGTTGAACCTACAGATTGAAAATACTGATCTAGTTGACTTTATTTCACCAAGGGCCAAAGAAACATCCAGACATGCCAAACCCCAGGCCCACCACAGTCACTCAGCCTACCTACCAATGAGCACTGCAGGCTGACTCTCATGAGCTCTCCACCTCCCAAAATGGGCCTTGACCTTCTCCTCGCTTTGGAGATATATATATATATATGCATAACATATATATATATATATATATATATATATATGCATAACATACCCAACGTATTTAAATGGAAGTCATGAGAGTAGATAATATACAAGACCCCTTCCAACTTTGCCATTTGGTGATGCTAAGACAGTAGTTTTTAACCAGATAGATTTAAAATTGGAATAATTGAGGGGAAAAGTTTAATTGGAAGGGATTAAGTCACACTCGAATTGAATTCACATTAAAAGCATTCTCTCTCTCCCTCTTTGTCTCTCTCTCTCTCTTTCTCCCTCTCTCCCTCCCTGCCCCCCTCCCTTTAAAGCAAGCAGCAGGCTGAGAGGGACTGTGCCTCAGAGGCAGGCATTAGCCCTCCCCTGGAGACCTGCCTTTGCCAGCAGGCCTCAGAAATTTAACACCCTGCACAGCACCTAGAGGACAGCCAAATCCTGCCCTGGGCCAGCATGGAAGTTGTCGGAAGGAGAGCTTTTAGATGCAATCAGCCAACCTATTTTTTATAATCTACTCTAAAGAGATCGGAGGGGCAGCCAAAAGGACCTTTTCTAAGAAGAGAAATATTTCTTCTTGTAAAATAAAAAAGGCTGAATCACAGAATCCTTTCACAAAGCACTCCCCGCATAGTGTGTTTTTCTCCAAAAAGTTACTCACCTGAGGTTAATGGTGAATCATAACCACTGGCATTTACCGAGTGCTGCGACAGGCAAGGCCCCGTGGTAAGTCCTTTATGTGATTGTGTCACCGTGGGAAGCACTTTAGGAGACAGGTGGCATTATTACCATCCCCCTTCTGTAGGTGGAGATACTGAAACTCAAAAAGCTGGCACGCCTTGCCTTAAATGACATGGCTCCCCCGTGGCGATGCTGAGAGGTAAGCCCAGCAGAGTTGCCAGAGGTAGCATATAAAAATACAGATGCTTCTTGCATGGGACATACTTATATTAAAAAAGTATTTGTTGCCAGGCCGGCATGGCTTAGTGGTTGAGTGTCGACCTGTGAACCAAGGAGGTCATGGTTCAATTCCTGGTCAGGGCACATGCCCAGGGTTGTGGGCTTGATCCCCAGTGTGGGGAGTGCAGGAGGAAGCCGATCAATAATTCTCTCTCATCATTGGTGTTTCTCTCTCCCTCTCCCTTCCTCTCTGAAATCAATTTTTTTAAAGTATCTGTTGTTTATGTGAAATTCAAATGTACTGCGCACCCTGGTTTTTATCTGGCACCCCTAAGCCCCAGTGGCTGAATGCAGAGCTCTTACTCTAGCCACTCTGCCCAAGGCTCTCAAGGGACCCGCAGCATCACCATCACACGGGAAATGGCTAGAAATGCAGCTTCTCGGGCTCCATGCAGACCTACTGAGTCAGAAACGGTGGGTAAGGTCCCTAAATCTGGGTTTTAACAACCTTCCCAAGCAATTCCAATGGACACTCCATTTTGAAGGCCACGGTAGAAGGCTCTACCTCCCACCAATGTTTTAAGGCAGGTAGAGACACGGTCAAGCTTTTAAAATCAGCGCCCCTGGAACCTGAATCTCAAGTTTTCCTCATGACTTCATCTCTCTTTTTTCTTCTTCTTTATCCAGTCAAGTCCTCTATACATCAACCCCAATTTTCCACACAAATTTAACAATATAATTCCCGAATCACACATTGGAGTCTGCCTGGCTCTTCCTCATAGAACTTCATTCATTCATTCATTCATTCAGGCAGGCAGGCCCTCAGTCATTTGACAAAGCTTTATTAAGTGTCTATTACGGGGCAGACTCTGTGGTGGGCACTGAGCACATTTTACTTCCCATTAAAGTTGCTTATTTCTACTCATGGGTTTTCTGCATTCAATTAGGAGCTTCTGGGGGCCTGGGTGTGGGGGAGGAGGAGCCTTTTTAATATCTGAGATCCTAGTTTCTAGACAAAGGTCACACGATGTTTAACGGAATTGAATGGGGGAAAAGTGAAAAGAATTCTCTTACACACACACCCATTTTTCATTCAAAGTTCTCCAGGTCTGAGAATGCTGCCCGCCCTGCTCCCCAAGGGAAAACCATGAAAATAGCCCTGGTATTCCTGTGAGCGTGTCTGGCAACTCGGTGTTCCTTGGCCGGATGCTGAGAGGGTTTCTCTGTTTGTGGTTCAGAAAGGAGGAGTGTTATTCAGGATTCACCGCCAGGAGCTCACCAGCTTTTCTTTCTGTCACTCAAAACAACCATCCTGACTTCCTGCTCACTGAACAAAGGGCTGAGAGCTGGGATGGTTAAAAGGTATAATTGGAAGTGGCATTTTTACAGCCACCACACACACACACACACACACACACACACACACAAAAACACTCACACACACAACACACACACAACACACACACACAACACACACAACACACACACACAACACACACACTCACACACACACACACAACACTCACACACACAACACACACACACACACACACAACACACACACACAACACTCACACACACAACACACACACACAACACACACACACAACACTCACACACACACACACACACAACACTCACACACACAACACACACACACAACACACACACACAACACACACACACACACACACACACACACTCACACACACACACGATGCCTTTAGTATTGAAACTTGCCAAAGGCCGATCACAAGCCTCCCATCAAGGAAAAGATTCATCTTAGGAAATGATGTCAAAGTCCCTCTTAACGGAAAACCCGCATCTGCCAGGGCTCGGGACTAGCAGGCAGCTGGCAGAGTGTGGAACGGGAGTTGCCCAGAGCTGGGGTTGGAGCCAGAGCTGCTTTTGGATAGACTGGAAGGACAGTGCTGAGGAGCAGGTATACCGTGACAGTGGCCCCAGCCTGGAACCTGCTTCACACCCCGCCCTTTTGCCCTGATTCCCACTCTCCTTCAGGTCTCAGCTTAAATGTCATTCCCTAAAACCGGTCAGGTCCCACCCATCACCTCCCACATCGCCTTCCCGAAGGCTGCCACAGTCAGGCCTGAATTGCTGTTGCACGGTGCACGAGGCCTGCCTCCCAACTAGAATATAAGCCAGAGCGAGAGCCTATCCTGTTTGTCCACCGTTCATTCCTCGCCTTTCGCACAATCGTAGGTTCTTAATAGTTGTTGAAAGAAACGATGGAATGAATCACAGATCAGCCACCCACTAAATGTGTGACCTTGGGCAAGTTATTCAATTTCTCTCTTGAAGCCTCACTTTCCTTATCTATGTGATGGAGATAAAATAGTGCCCTGCCTCTTCGGGGTGCTGTCTGACAGAACGAGATGTGTGTGTAAAAGATAAAGCCCAGGGCCTTGGCACACAATCGGTAGTCAATGAAGGTCAGTCACTGCCCCTCCGAGCTATGTTTGTCACCCAAACATGTTATGTATTCCTAGGACATTAGCTGGACATAGAAGGCACTTACTAAATCTATGTCTAATTAATATAGTACATTTTACATGCATCACCCCAGCTAATCCTAATAGTAAATGCTATGTCATCACTATGCCGCTCGCGTCCCCACTTCACAGGAACACCAGCAGAGGTGCAGTGACATTGAAACGTGCCCAAATCTCCCGCTGCCCGGCCAAGCGGCAGAGCTAGAATTTGAGCCCATTTGCTGAAGCAGAACACCAGATTGCCACCCAAATTCTTTGTCCTCTGTAAGCCTGGTTTGCGTATCTGAAATATAAGATAAGAACCAGACAAAGCAAAGACCCTAGCCCAGATGTTCCCGGAGGTACCCCACAGAGCAAGCGCTCCAGGAGAACAGCGGGGGAAACCCTTCCAAACCCATTGGCCTTGAACAGGTACAGTTGGGAGAACCGTTCACACTGTAAGTGCTCATTCGCACTGCTTGACTGCATGGGTGCGCTCTGCGAGGCCTCCTTCCTGGACTTAAGACCCCGTCGACGCCAACGGGCTGGAAGGGGAGGGAGAGAAGGAAGTCTGGTGGGCTCCATCCTGATGTGGAGGTGCAGCTGTCTCTGGATTGAGACAGCACAGTTGGTTCCCTGGCCCATTTCTTGGAGCGGATTAGCCATCTCTTGGTGCTCTCATTTCCTACCTCTTTGTTCCTAAGCATTCCACTTCCTTTCCACAGATGTGAGGCCTGGTCTGGGCGCCTGTCAGCGGGGCGTGACGCTCTCAGGCCCCGAGGTCTCTGTGCTTCGCTTCCTCCTCTTTTCTCTCTTGCAAGCCCCAAACAGAACAAACTCCAAGCATCCATGTCTCCCATCCAGAATGCAATTAAATCTCTTTGGCCTAGATTTTGAATCAAGACACCTTTGGGAATGGGATCTTGGCAACTGGCTTACTGGGTCCCAGAGTTTGCGGGTCTGTTTCCATTTGTGATCGACAGTCACGTACCTCTGTCAGAATTAGTAGCCATCAGTCAAGCAGAAAGTTATTATCAGGCGGCACTGAGCAAACCCCAACTCCAAGAGGAATTGAGGTTTTTCTATAATGCATGTCTGAGTAATTTAACTAATCGCTACATTCAGCCTAGCTTAAGTTGTTTTTCTCCTCAAACATAAGCAAGCAGAAATCTGGAAAGTCATGGGGGTTGGGTGTGCAAATTAATCTTTGGATAGAAATTTAACCTGTGGAAGTAACTAAATCCTCTCTGTGCCTTTTGAGCTGTTCATTTCTATTCTTTCAACCTGCTTCTCTCAACCTGTGCCATATAGAGTTCTATGCCAGGAATTTAGACGTAAGCAGACAATGATAGGAGAATGCTTAAGGAAAAGAAGGAAGCCACCCATTTATCCTATTTGGCAATTTCTAAAATTATCACCCTATTCTACTGTCCTAGAAAATGCTTTTCTCACATGATAATATGCCTCTTGGCCTCTGGCCATTTTTACCATGTATATTTGAAGCAAAAAGGTAAGGCTTCTCCTTAGATCAGAGAAAACTATCATTTAGAGAATGCAATGATTGAAATGTGAATATATTATAAAATGCTCAACCCAGCATGCACTGGGGCAGGCATTCCTTGTAGACAATGATGGGTTTCACTCATAATTTTGCAAATACATCAGCCCTTCTCCCAAGAGACTACGAACAGAAAGAAGCTAAAATGGCTTGTCCAATGATGCTGGGAAAACCAACAGTGAATTATTCTCAGAATCACATATAAAAAGAAGGAGCACAACAAAAGAAATGGGCCAAGATCAGAATTTAAGATTTTCATTTCTGAAAATATCAGAGGAGAAGCACATGGGTTTGGACCTTGCACATTGCAATGTTTCTGAGTGTGTTTTGGAACCAGGCAAACCTAGATCAAGTCCCAGCTCTGCCTTTTACTGACTTTGTTGAAGGAAATTACTGAACCTCTCTTGGCCTTAGTTTTCCCATCTGGGAAATGGGGATAATAATTGCACCTAACTCATAGGATTATTATGAGGATTTAATGAGGTTTGAATTATTGAAGTATGTAAAGTGCTTCACCCAGGACTCAGCCCATAGAGAGGTCCAATGTCTGTTACTAGTACTAATATTACTAACATTAATAGTTCCAAAAGTCATCATTGTTGTTATTGTTTTCACTAGAGGCCCGGTGCATGAAATTCGTGCACAGGAGGGTGTATCCCTCAGCCCAGTCTGCACCCTCTCCAATCTGGGATCCCTCTCACAATCCAGGACTGCTGGCTCCCAACTGCTCGCCTACCTGCCTTCCTGATTGCCCCTAACCACTTCTGCCTGCCAGCCTGATCACCTCCTAACCACTCCCCTGCCAGCCTGATTGATGCCTAACTGCTCCCCTGCCAGCCTGATTGCCCCTAACTGCCCTCCCCTGCTGGCGTGGTCACCCCTAACTGCCCTCCCCTGCAGGCCTAGTCACCCCTAACTGCCCTCCCCTGCAGGCCTGGTCCCCCACAACTGCTCTTCCCTGCAGGCCTGGGTCCCCCACAACTGCCCTTCCCTGCAGGCCCGGTCGCCCCCAACTTCCCTCCTCTGCTGGCCTGGTCACCCCTAACTGCCCTCCCCTGCAGGCTTGATTGCCCACAACTGCCCTCCTTTGCAGGCCTGGTCCCTCCCAACTGCCCTCCCCTGCTGGTTATCTTGTGGTGGCCATCTTGTGTCCACATGGTGGCAGGATCTTTGACCACATGGGGGCAGCCATCTTGTGTGTTGGAGTGATGGTCAATCTACATATTACTCTTTTATTAGATAGGATAGAGGCCTGGTGCATGGGTGGGGGCTGGCTGGTTTGCCCTGAAGGGTGTCCCGGATCAGGGTGGGGGTTCCCTTGGGGCATTGGGTGGCCTGAGCAAGGGGCCTGTGGTGGTTTGCAGGCCAGCCACACCCCCTGGCGACCCAAGCAGAGGCCCTGGGATCTGGGATTTATTTATCTTTATAATTGAAACTTTGTAGCCTTGAGCAGAGGCCAGGGCAGGCCAGGAAGTTTGGCTTCCTCCATTGCCAGGGAAACCCAAGCCTCCTGCTCGCTCCTTGGCCACAGCCATTTTTTGTTGGGATTTACTTATCTTCTATAATTGAAACTTTGTAGCCTTCAGTGGAGGCCAGGGCTGGCCAGGGTGTGTGGAAAGCTTGGCTTCCTCCATCACTGGGGAAACCCAAGTCTCCTGTTCACTCCGTGGCCGGCCGCCATCTTGGTTGGGTTAATTTGCATACTCGCTCCTGATTGGCTGGTGGGCATGGCTTGTGGGTGTAGCAGAGTGATGGTAAATTTGCATGTTTCTCTTTTATTAGTGTAGATTGTATTTATTACTATCAATGATATCTATTGGTCCCTGGAATGAGGATTTTTTTCCAGTTTTATCAAAGTATATTTAACATATAACATTGCATAAGTTTAAGGTGTACAATATGATGATTTGATACATGCATGCATTCAAAACACTTAACACAATGAATTTAGTTAACACATTCTTCACCTCACATAATTACTATTTGTTGTTGTCATGGTGAAAACTTTAAGCCCTACTCTCATAGCAACTTTTTAAGTATACAATATAGTATTGTTAATTGTGGTCACCACGCTGTATATTATACTGCCAGAACTTATTCATCTTATGACTAAAAGTTTGTACCTTTTAACCAATATCTCCCCATTTCTCCACTCTCCCAATCCCTGGCAACCACTAATTTACTCTCTTTTTCTATGAGTTTTGGGTTTTGTTTTGTTTTTTCGATTCCACATGTAAGTGAAATCATACAATATTTGTCTTTTTCTGCCTGGCTTATTTTACTTAACACAATGCCCTCAAGGACCATCCATATTGTTGCAAATGTCATGATTTCCTTCATATATATATATATATATATATATATATATTTCTGAATAATATTTCATTGTATGTATATACCACATTTTCTTTATGTATTCACCAGTCGATGAACACTTAAGTTGTTTCTACACTTTCACTATTGTAAACAATGCTTTAATGAACATTATGGGGTGTGCATAAATCTCTTTGAGATAGATTTCATTTCATTTGCATATATGCCCAGAAGTAGAATTGCTGGGTCAGATGGCAGTTCTTTTTTAAATTTGTTTGTGAAACCTGCGTACTGTTGGCTGTACCAATTTACATTCCCACCAATAATTCCCTTTTTCCCACATCCTAGCCAGCATTTGTTATCTCTTATCTTTTTTATAATAGCCACTCTAACAAGTGAGGTGATATCTCATTATGGTTTTGATTTGCATTTTCCTGACAATTAGTGTACTTGCTGGCCATTTATTTGTTTGTCTTCTTTGGGGAAATGTCTATCCAGGTCCTTTGCCCATTTTTAATTGGATTGTTTCATTTTCCTGCTATTGAGTTGTATGAGTTCTATATATATTTTGGATATTAATCCCTTATCAGATATTTGGTTTGCAAATACCATGTCCCTGGAATGAGGATTTCAAAGCCTCATAGCTTTATTAGGACATTGGTAGAACGGCCATTGCAACATGACCACGAGAAAGAGCATTTGTTCCAGAATACTAAGCATCTTTCTATGAAATAAATGTGAGATTGCAGAGGATTTTGAAAGCCATTTGTTTCTGTGTATAATTTTTTAAAAAATAACATATTGTTATGATAAAAATGTTACCTTTTCCTTGTCTATAAAAATGCTAAATAGATGCTCTGCTAGATACCCTAGAACCCCTTTTACCATTCTTCCTCAACTTTGGTAAGCTTTTGAGTCCAATGGCCTGCACCTGTGATGGGGGGAATGGGTGGGTGGGGGAAGGGTCTGTCCTCAGGCTATCAGGGCAGCTTTATCCAGAGGCCTGGGAGTTTAAACCCCTCCCCTCTCTCTCTCCCTCCCCCTCAGGGCCCAGGGTGGTCTTTGGCCAGTGACTGCTGAGTGAGGGAGTTTGAAAGCCCAGTCTCCTTGCCTTGGGTTAGAGAAAACCTGAGGTGTAATTTACACCCCAAAGTTTCTCTGAAGGATCATGCTGGAGTTGCCCCCGGTGGGAGTTGACCTGAAATTGCATTCTTCCTTTGCTTCCTCACCTTTTCTACCCTGCTTCCTCCATCTCTCACCAGTTTCTTCTGGAAGCACATCCCTAATAAATCAGTTGACATAAATCCTTATCTCAGGACTGCCTCTAGAGAGTCAGATCTAATATAAATTCTATTAATAATGGCATCTAACCTTCCCAATTTGCACTGTATATGGAAAATTCATAATCTCCAGATCAGATAACTGTGAAATTGCATAGTACATATTTTTAATTTAAGTAGTTATCATTACCATCTTTTCATGTCCACAGCTATGCTTCAACAGCATGTTTCTAACAGCCACCTGGTATCCCACTGTATGACTGTGCCACCACTTGCTGTTTATCACTATATAACAATGCTGGGTTGAACATCTTTGCAGGCAAATTTTTGTTTAGGTCCACTTGTTATTACTCTGTCTGAAAATACTGTTCCTGGGTCAAACGGTAGCTCATTTATAAGAGTTATGCTTCTTATTTTCAAATGCTCCACAAAAAGATTGGGCCAATTCACACCCCTGCTAGTACTGTCCTTGGTCTCCACCCCTATCCCTCCCTCCCTCTAAAAGATGAGAGTGTGGTAGGCAGACGCCTGTGAGGAACTCTGCAGCTTGGATAATGCTAACAGGAACTTTGGTGTTCAAACTGGCCTGACTGCCACCTCCTCTGCCTTAACTAAACTGAGACTTATTCATATTTTAATTTTAATTTCATGTGAATTAAAATAACTCTTCCTAAAAGACTTACACTTCCTGATTTTTGAACTTACTACAAAGCTACAGTTATCAAAAGTGTGTGGTACTGGCATTAGGACAGACATATAGACCAATGCAATAGAATAAAAAGCCCAGAAATAAACCTTTGCATATATGGTCAAGTGATAAGTGTATCAAGGCCATTCACTTGGTAAAGGCCAGTCTTTTCAAAAAATGGTGCTGGGCAAATTGGATATTCAAAATTCAAAATAATAATGTTGGACTCTTACTTTATACCAGATATAAAAATTCACTCAAAAATGTATCAAAAACCTAAATATAAGTGCTAAATCTAATTCTTGGAAGGGAACATAGGGGGAAGTCTTTCTGACACTGGATTTGGCAATGGACTCTTGGATATGACACCAAAAGCACAGGCAACAAAAGGAAAAAAATGCATGAACTGAACTTCATCAAATTAAAAACTTTTAGGCATCAAAAGACATTATTGAGAGAGTGAAAAAACAACCCACAAATAGAGTTAAAACCAACCCACAAAGAGGAAATATTTGAAAAATCAAATATCTGAATCCAGAATATGTAAAGAATTCCTACAACCCAACAACAAAAATAAATGACCTAATTCAAAAATGGGCAAAGGACTCAAACAGACATTTATCCAAAGAAGATACATAAATGACCAATAGACGCATGAAAAGACACTCAACATCGTTAGTCATTAGGGAAACACAAATCAAAACCACAATAAGATATTACTTCACACCACTAGGATGACAATTATCAAATAAAACAAGTGTTAGGAGAATGAAGGGAAACTGGAACCCTGGTGCCTTGCAGGTAGGATTGTAAAATGGTGCAGCCATGATGGAAAACAGTTGGGCAGTTCCTCATAGTTGAACATGGCACTACCAAAAGAACTAAAAGCAGGGACTCAAACAGATACTGGTACACCAATGTTCATAGCATGAAATCTTGCCATCTGCAACAATATGGATGGACCTAGAGGGTACTGTGCTGAGTGAAATATGTCAGACAGAGAAAGACAAAATGCCAGATGATTTCACTTATATGTGGGATCTAAACTCAAAATAAACAAAGAAGCAGAACAGAAACAGACTCATAGATACAGAGAACATTTTGACAGTTTCCAGATGGGAGGAAGATGGGGAGGGTTGGTTAAAAAGGTGAAGGGATTTAGAAGTACAAATTGGTAGTTACAGAATAGTTATGGGGATGTAAAGAACAACATAGGGAATATATATTTTAATAACTATATATGGAGTCAGATGGGTACTAGATTCATTGGGGTGATCACTTCATAAGTTAGGTAAATCTCTAATCACTGAAACTAATCTATTATTTTATATCAACTGTAATTTAAAAATTAAAAAAACCACTGAATATATATTATATGGTTCCAATGTGGAACCATTTGGCATGGTAATGACATAGAAAATAAAAAATATTGAATAACTAAAACTCCTTGAGAAGATTCAGAGACAGGAAGTGTGTATAGTGTGTGTATGGATGGTGACAGCAGGGAGTGGGTGGCCAGAGAGCTAAATTCTCATTTTTCTTAAAGGAAAGACAATAGCTAGTGCCTAAACATGGTAAATCACTATGTAACATTATGAGCATGTTATTTAGATATCTGGAGGTACCAAAAGAATTATCAAAAAGAGTCAACAATGGTTGCCTCGGGAGGGAGGGAAATGGGAGGAAATGAAGGGAAGCAAGTTTCTGCTGTTTTCATAACAAGCTTTGTAGAACTCTTGACTTTTTAAACTATGTGCATATACAGCTTTGACCATATATGTATGTTCATATATATATATATATATACACAAAATAATATGTGTGTATAGGTATATGTGTGTGTATATATATATATATATGTATATATATATATCTCCTATCTAATAAAAGAGTAATATGCAAATTGACCGTCACTCCAACACACAAGATGGCTGCCCCCATGTGGTCAAAGATGGCTGCCCCCATGTGGACACAAGATGGCCACCACAAGATGGCCAGCAGGGGAGGGCAATTGGGAGGGACCAGGCCTGCAAGGGAGGGCAGTTGGGGGTAATCAAGCCTGCAGGGGAGGGCAGTTAGGGGTGACCAAGCCGGCAGAGGAGGGAAGTTGGGGGCGACCGGGCCGGCAGGGAAGGGCAGTTGTGGGGGACCCAGGCCTGCGGGGGAGAGCAGTTGCGGGGGGACCAGGCTTACAGGGGAGGGCAGTTAGGGGTGACTAGGCCTGCAGGGGAGGGCAGTTAGGGCCAATCAGGCTGGCAGGGGGGCAGTTAGGCATCAATCAGGCTGGCAGGGGAGTGGTTAGGGGGTGATCAGGCTGGCAGGCAGAAGCGGTTAGGGGCAATCAGAAAGGCAGGCAGGCGAGCAGTTGGGAGCCAGCAGTCCTGGATTGTGAGAGGGATATCTGACTGCCTGTTTAGGCCCGAACTCACTGGGATTGGGCCTAAACAGGCAGTCAGACATCCCTTGAGGGGTCCCAGATTGAAGAGGGTGCAGGCTGAGCTGAGGGACACACACACACCTGTGCATGAATTTCATGCACCGGGCCTCTAGTATATATATAATGTGTAGATGTATAAATAAAATCAATCAACCGGCATGCATAGTACAGGCAGGTTTTCAATTTCCGTGAACCACACATGACCTGGTAGTCATGGAAAGAACTGAATTTGTTGGATGTTGATAATTTGTTGTTAGCAAAGCTTGAGACTTGAAGGCATAGCCCTAGATGTTATAGACTAAGTGGGGGGTCTCTCTATTCTGGGTTTCTTGCCAGCAAAGCCTTGGTATGCAGAAACCTGCAAGGCATGTGGAAGAAGTTCAAGGCACGGCCACTATCCCAGGTGTTCTGGAGGAGGCTTTGGGGTGGAGGTGGTTTGGGCCCCTCTTTTAAGCATCCATGGTTGTTGAATGTAAATCCCAAACTCTGGAGCATGATGGCACAGGGTAAAATGAAGTGTGCACAGCTACATTTTTTGTCTTACATTTTTGCATTCCTTACTGAGACATTAACTGCAGAGAATTGTAAAGCTTCTTATCCAAAGCACGTAAGGGGGGGTGGGGAAAAAAATAACATCCTATCTAATAAAGAGGGAATATGCAAATTGACCATCACACCATCACAAAGATGGCAGTGCCCATAGCCACAAGATGGCAGCGCCCCGTCCTCTCAGCCCTGCTGGAGTCCCCCAGTCCTTTCAGCCCAGCCAGGGGAAGGGCTGCAGGCACACGGTGCAGCCAGACCCACCCTCAGCCCCCCAGCCACCTAGGGCCGCCCGAGGCTCAGGTAACCAGGGCCAGACGAGGCTTGCGCTGCCGGCAGTGGCAGCAGCAGAGGTATGATGGGGATGTCGCCTTCCCCTGATCGCCGGTCACCTCCCGCCCCTGAGGGCTACAGGACTGTGAGAGGGGGCAGGCTGGGCTGAGGGACCCCCCTCCAGTGCATGAATTTTCATGCACCAGGCCTCTAGTTACAAAATAATGGCAGTCTTATTAGGTTATTTATTTTCTTCATATATGTGTTTTTTTAATTTAGGAATACTTTATTTTTAAATCCTAATATGCTTCCTTTTGTTTTTGATTTTTTTTTTTTTCTTACTGAAACTAACATTTACCTACATTATTTCTAAGAACTCTAAGTTCTGTTTTCTGTATGCAGAGTCCATACCCGGGGTAAAACATGGTTGCCAGGGAGACCTGCCTTTAAATTGATCAGCAAACAACATAAGTAGGGTTGGCCTTAAAAACACAAATTTACCAAGTGGCTCTCAAGTCTCACTGTGAGAGAAAATGTCCCAAGGAGTCTCCCTTAGAGAGACACTTGTCCTGCAAGCCCAGCATGAGAGTTAGGGAGCAATCTTCCAGAAAGATCTCGGGTTTCGCTGTGGGTTCCTCTCTGCTGCCCCTCCCTTGTGTGAGCTGCGGGCGCCCTGTGAGCGCATCAGAAACTTCATTCCCACTTCCTGTTCAGCACCACAGCAATAAAATTAATGGGTTGAGCATTTTCTCCCTAATAAGTGCTGCAGATATAAATGTCTCAGCCATTTGTCTTTTCGGCAGGGTTAAACACACACACACACACACACACACACACACACACACACACACACCATAGCATTGGGTTTCTTGCCTTTTGGTTAACATTATCATTTAAATTGCATCCCACGTGTTACTAGATTAAGGAAGAGGGGCTGTTTGAATAGGTTACACTTTGCCTTTTCATCCAAGAAACCATTTAGAGTCTCAAGTCAATTCCACCTGACTTTCTAAAATGTGTTGGGGGGGGGGGGGCGGGTGGAGTGGAAATACGTTGTGATAAATAGCAATTTCGAGGGAAAGACCAGACAGGGAAAGAGACATTCCGTTTGCTTCCGCAGGAATCCACCCAGTTTGTGGAAGGTGCCTGTCCCTTGTTTTCCTTTAGGCTCCTCCCACTGGAAGGGCTTCTAATCATTTGACTGCTCATTACCATTTCCAAAGTGGGCCCGGGGAACCCCCTCTCCAGTGCTTGTCACCTCAGGGGAGAGCACCTGTTAGAGGAGCCTGTGCCTTAGTGCCTTCCCTTGACTCTGCCCCCCACCCCCAGGCACCTGATGTGTGAGTGATGGTGTGTTTTCGGACCATTTGAATCCCAGCCCCGTGGCCTGTGTGACTTGGGCCACGTCACTTAATGTCCACCCGTGTCTCTGTTTCTTCCGTTGTAAAAGGCATCTAATAATGAGACTTATTCCAGGGGCAGTGTTTTTCAAGTTTTTATGAATATAATCCATAATAATATATTTTACATCAAAACCCAGAATACACATGCACACACACACACACACACACACAAGCTTACATGGGTGCTTATATATGCACATGTTAAAATTTCACAAAAATAGAAGTTATTCATATTAGATATGATGCACTCACATCATTTTTAGTCTGCTTTGGCTTATTTTGTGTTTTACATTTTTGCAACACACTAAGTTGATTCTACAACAGCCTGAAGTTTGAGAAACACTGGTTTGAAGCAGGTGTTGGCAAACTCTGGTGCAAACTGGCCTCGATGCCCACTTCTGCAAATGAAGCTTTACTGGAACAAACCATACTCATTCGTCTATGGATATTAGATCTCTGCTTTCTTAATACAGTGGTCAGGTTGAGTAGTTGCAGTAGAAAATGTCTGGTCTGCGAAGCTAAAATACTTTATTACCTGGTCCTTTAAGAAAAAACTTGCCCACCCCTGGTTCGGAGGATTAATCCATCAGTGTAAAAGGTTGAACACAATGCCTGCTACAGCCAAAGGATCCAATAAATAAAGTTATTATTGCAGGTGGTTTTTGCTGCTGCTGCTGCTGCTGCTGCTGCTACTACAACAACAACCGAAGCTAACTAGCCAAGGAAGGAATTTTCTTATCAAATAAATTAACAGTTTAGCCTTGCCGTCATGGCTCAGTGGTGGAGCACTGACCTAAAACCAGGAGGTCAGGATTCAATTCCCCATCAGGGCACATGACCAGAATGCAGGCTCAATTCCCAGTGTGGGGCGTGCAGGAGGCAGCCAGGCAATGACTCTCTCTCATCATTGATGTTTCTCTCTCTCTCTCCCTCTCCATTCCTCTCTGAAATCAATAAAAATGTATTTAAAAACAAATAAACAAACAGTTTAGCTTAAAAAGGGGGGGGGGTAAATAACAAACAAAGAACAAAGGCTTTGTAATCTAAGCACCAACTTTCATGCTGAGAGTCATTCAGTCTCTTTTTTCTCAAGCTTGGGCACGTATATCAGTGCAGTCACTCCCCCAAATTGGCATTAGCAGCCTCCCTACTGCCAGACAACCCAGCAGACAGAGAGAGGTTAGACCACACTTAAGCTCTTAAACCCCTCAGATCCCTCCACTGAAGGTGCCCCGCTCGTCTTCCTGTAGTCATTAGAGAATAAATCCCTGATAAGCCAAGTAAATTAGATGCAGTGACATTCTGCTAATTGTGCCATCTCCTCTGCTTGGCTGGGCTGTTAATTACCAGCTACCTTATCAACATGGCAGCCGACTGGCAGATAGTGGCTCCCAGAGAGAAGGGTAAGGACCGCAGTTTGCCCCGAAGTCTCTCATGGGGTGAAGTGGATATCAGCCTGCCAGTCCCACCTGGAACCATCTGAATGCTGCTCAGGCAACATGGCTTAGACGGGGGACAAGACTGTGGCTCAAGAATCACGTAGGAGAGACACAGAGACATGGCATGCCTCCAAATTTTATTGCACTAAAGCACGGGGGCTTAAAGAGAGATACACTACTTTAAAATTAAAGAGAGATACACTACTTTAAAATATAAACTAAGTCCTATGTAGTTCACCACGCTGAGCCAAGAGTGCCAGGTTCTTTCTGAATTCGTCGCCCAGAAAGCTGAATGGGCTGGCTTTCGATTGGATGAGTGCCTACGATTTGCCGACATCTGGCAGAAGGGGTCTTGTTGCCAATCAAATAAAAGCCCCCCGCCCCGAAACCATTGAGTTCTGTTTGAGGATCTCTGCTCCCACGTCACCCTGATAACCATTTGTTAGTCTTCCAAAGAGCCTCAATGAGCGTGTGGCAAATTAGAAGGAAGGAGCAATGGCTCCTTCTGCTTTTGTTCACCTACAGCCTCCTCAAAGGCCCATCCCACTCGGATGTTAGGACAGGACCTAGTTGTAAGAGTTTCAGTAAAAGAAAAGGAGCCCATCAGATTAGTAAAAATTAAACCGATTGGTAGCACCCAGAACTGGCAATAGTGTAGGGAAACCGCAGTCTCAGTGCATTGGTGGGAATGGAAATTGGTAGAACCTCTCTGCTGGAAGGTTTTAGAGAGGGGGCGGGGGTGAGTGACTTGGCAGTAGGTACTAAAACATTAAAAGTACCTACCTTTTGACCCAGCAATTCTACTTCTAGGATGCTAGCAATCATCGACAATTCTTATGTAGTGACCAGAAGCCCGTTGCACGAAGTTTCGTGCAATAGACTTTCCTTCACCTGGCTGCCAGCACCAGTTTTCCGCCAGCACCAGTTTTCGTCTGGCCACCCGCTGATCGGAGCGCCTCCTGAAGGCTGAGGGCGGGACTCGGGAGGCGCTCTGATGGGGGGCGGTGGCCAAAGGAAAACTGGTGCTGGCGGAAAACTGGTGCTGGCAGCCACGCAATCGGCCACCAGCGTCTTCCGCCGCCACCCGCCAGCCCTTTAGGCCTGCGGGAGGAGCCCCCCGCTCCTACTGCCAGCCAATTGGCCACCCTGAGTCCCGCCCCCCGCACCTCCAGCCGGCCCAATCGTGGGCATAGCGGAGTGATGCAATTTGCATATTGCCTTTTTATTATGTAGGAATAGGAAGGACATGGCAAGACACCATTTGAAGCACTTTATACATATCACCTCCCTCTCAAGAGTCTGTGCTCTCATCACAACACTATTCTCCCTCTCTGACTGTTAACCATAGTACTAAGGGGTAGATTTTTTCACAAATGCTTACACCTCAGAAAAGACTATCAATATCCCCATTTTGCAGATGAAAAGAGGAGTAGAGGGGATAATTCATTGACGAAAGATAACACAGCAAGTAGCTAAACTAGAACTGAAACCCAGATTGTGGGATGGCCGAGAGCCAGCTCTCAGCCCCTGCCCAGAGTTCCACCTCCCACCAAAGTGCCTCAAAGATGCGGGCACAAAGTTGTCCATCGCTAAACACCTTAGAATGCTATCACACCAGGAGCCACCTGCAAAACCTCCAAAGCCATCAACGGGAGGTCAAGTGCAGCCATGCTGGGAAATGCTTTGCAGGTGTGATAAAGAAGAATATAGGTCTTTCTGTTCTGACATGAAATGATCTTCGAAAGATAATGTTAAAAGAAAAAGGCAAGTTTTATGTATAGTGTGATCCCATTCACTTTCTTTTAAAAAGACTGTTTTTAGAGCAGATTTAGGGTCACAACAAAATTGAACAGAAGGTACAGAGAGCCCAGCTGGCATGGCTCAGTGGTTGAGCGTTGACCTATGAACCTGCAGTTCATTGTTGGATTCCTGGGTTGTGGGCTCGATCCTCAGTAGGGGGCGTGCAGGAGGCAGCTGATCAATGATTCTCATCATTGATGTTTCTATCTCTCTCTCCCTCTCCCATTCTCTATGAAATCAATAAAAATATATTTAAAAAGAAGGTACAGAGATTTCCCATATGCCCCGCACCCCCATACATGCACAGCCTACCCATTACCAACATTCCCCCCCCTCTCCCCGCCCCGGCAATGGTACATTTGTCACAATAGATGAACCTATGTTGACACACAATTCACCGGAGTCCATAGTTTACACTAAGATTCACTCTTTGCTTAGTATATTCTATGGGTTTGGACAAATGTATTCATCATTATGGTGCCATAGAGTGTCACAGCCCTAAAAATCTTCTACGTCCCGCCTACTTATTCCCCCCTCGCCTCTAACCCGGGGCAAACACTGATCTTTTTGCTGTCTTCATTTGTGCCTTTTTCAGAATTTCATGTCATTGGGATCATACAGTCTGGAGCCTTTTCAGACTGGGTTCTTTCACTTGGTCATATGCATGTACATTTCCTCAATGTCTTTCCATGGCTTGATAGCTCGCTTCTTTTTAACACCCAGTAATATTCCATTGTCTGCAGGTACCACAGTTTCTTGCGTGACCCACTTACTTTTTAAAATAGTGTGTTTTCGTGCACGCACACATGTGTGTATACATCTCAAAAGTATCACACCAACCATTACCCAGGGTTACCTCTGGAGAAAGAACAGGGATCGAGTGCCAAGAGAAAGTGATGACTAAGTTTTACTTCTCATTCTTTATAGCTGGGTGTCATTTTCGTGTTTTTGCCTTGAACATGCATTCATGAAGTCACCCGAATCATTACATTGAAAATTAAAAACTGGAAAAACTAAGATCAAATTAAAGAGTACTATTTCATGCCAAGCCACAAAAGGTGGGCCTTATATTTTCATACACCACAGCAAGTTCTCCATAAATATTTGATTTACTGATTTTCAGTCAATCCTCATTATTTGCAATTCTGTATTTATGAATTTGCCTACTCGCTAAAATATACTCGTAACCCCAAAATAAAAAGGTGTGGTGTTTTCATGGTCATTTATGAGCATGCACATGAAGAAACGGAGGCTCGGAAAGGCGAGACCAACCTGCCCATGCGCACAGGCTGGGGAACGGAGCCTCGTCTGGCTGGCTCAAGCCCACGCACTGGCCACTAGGCAGCACTGCCTGCATGGGAGAAACCCAGAAAAGGCCAGGGATGTGACCAAGAACATCTTATAAAAGGAAGGCTCTGGCCTTATGCCTTAGGTGCTGAAATCAGGTCTGAATGAAAGCAAGTAGAGAGAAAAAGGCAAGGGCTCAATGTGAACAGTGACAAATGCTCCCCCTATGGGGGCTGGCCGTGAACAAGGGAAAGAGGGAGCCCTGTGCTCAGGAAAAGCAAGCGTCCATTTGGGCTGGAGGAAGGGCGGGCACTGTCTGGGCTCCACCGTGGCCCCTTATCACCTCCTCTTCCGTGCAGGCGGCCGGCGTTGGACTGGCCGCATCGAGACTCTGCCGGAGGGCATTCCAGCTGTGCTCAGCCTGTGCGTGTGCAGGACCAGCCCTCAGCCAACAGATGGCAGGGATGGGAGCATCAACACCCCAGCTCCCTTGTCTTCGGGTGGTGTGACTCGGAGGCAGGGCCCTCAGTGGCCCCTGGGGCTTCCCAGTGGGACCGAGGCCTAGTTGCCCACAGAGGACGGCCCCGCAACACCTCTGTACTGGCTCCTGTACATGCCTTGCTCCATCCCCTTCTCCCTGGCTGATGCTCCCTCCAATCCCTTCCCAAATCCTTGTCTCAGGTTCTGCTTCTGGGGAAGCAAGCTCAAAAACCATCCGCTCTCCGTCCTGTGTGGCCGTAAAATATATCGACATATTAATTACAGGTTTGTCCTCACTCTAATGAACAAGCTGGCCTCGTTAGGGTGAGCATAGGGAATGATTTTTACCTTTCCCTCCATTCCTTAAGCCTCTTGTCATTTTCAGTTAGCACGTCGCCGTATACAACCATGTGCAGAGGGTAGCAGAGTAGAAAATACGAAGAAAAGATCCCAGGACACAACCTGGATGGGCTTAACCCACACTTCTCACTGTTGAGTCTGTTGTGTTTTGTGCCAAATGCAACGCCTCCTGGTCTAAGCTCCCAGATGCTTTATCCAAACAATAGACCCTGCTTCGGTGATGTTCCCGCCAAAAGTGTGTATATAACCTGTATGTAATGGTGAAGAACCATCAGACAAGCCCAAATTGCGAATTATTCTACAAAATCACTGACTGTGCTCTTCAAAATGGTCAGGAAACACAAAGAACCGGAAACTGTTCCAGACTGAGGGAGATTAAAGAGACCCAACCCCTAAATAGAAGGCGTGACCGGAGATTGGATCCTGGAATAGGAGGGGCAAGAGCTGGACATCAGATGAAATTTGCACATAAACTGTGGAACAGATAAAAGTCGTGGATCAAGGTTCCTGATGACTGTACAGTGGCGATGTAAAAGAATGGCCTTGTTCTTAGGAAGGACACTCTGACATATGTAGGAGTGAAAAGGCACTCTCAAGGGCTTCAGAAACACACACACACACACACACACACACACACACACACGTGTTCTTTACATTTGAAATTAGAGCAAAATAAAAAGTTATCCAAAAACTTAGATACAATAAGCACTTCAGCTGTTGGGTGAAACCGCAGATTTGCTCTCACAGCAGCCGAGGAATAAAACAGAAAAGCCAGGTGAGGATACAGAGAGAAAGTGGATCGAAGTGATACTGTTAGGGTGAAGAAATGCAAACTTGTTTCTTTGACCGATAACCCCCTTCCTCTCCCCAAATGATGTAATTTTTGAAGGAGGAGTCACCTAGATGGGTCAGGAATAATCATATTTTTCAAATAATAACTAGTATATCGAGTGCTTACCATGTATTGAGTGCTGTTCTAACCACTTTATGTATATTTACTCACTTAATTTCATTTTTACCCATGTAATCATTGAGTGTATAATTCTGGAATCATCAGAGATATCTTTATAATATACTTAATCTGATCATGTAATATTTATTGAAAAGCATAATTTATTAATATTTAATCACTTATGCTGCATTAATAAATTTCTATATCTTGTACCTCATGGTATTTAATCATTTAATTTACAAGAATGAAGCTTTGCCCTGGCCAGTGTGGCTCAGTTGGTTGAGCGTCATCCCATGCACTGAGAGGTTGCCAATTTGATTCCCAGTCAGGACACATACCCAGGTTGTAGGTTCAATCTCCAGTGGGGGCATGCAGGAGGCAGCTGATCGATGCTTCGCTCTCACATTGATGTTTCTCTCTTTCTCCCTCTCCTTTCCCCTCTGTCTAAGAACCAATAAAAAGAAGAGTGAAGCTTCAGGGGTGTTTTTCAGTTTTGTAAGCTAATAGTTGATGACACTAAAAACTATAGTTTATTGAGCCCCTTGCATGTGCCAGAAATGGCTCTAAGCATCTGACGTGCACTGTCTCATGACTTAAGTTAATTCTTACACCAACCCAAGAACCCAATACCATAAATATCCCTCATTTCACACATAGAGGGGGGTGAGAAACGTGTTCAAGTTTGCAGAGGCTGTGTGCTTGAAGAGCTGGATTCAAATCTAGATTGGTATGACCTTAGAGCCGGCAGAGAATTGATCTTGAAAATACAGCTGTGTGTGGCGTGCAGCCAGGAGACAAGCAGGCTGAGGTTTGGACCCAGCCCAGAGGAACAAAAATAAATAAGAGGTCAAATCAGGCTCCGATTTTTTCTAAGAAACTCACGGTCCAGAAGCTTCCACAGTTCAAAATCCCCAATTACAGACCCACACGCTTTGGTGTCAATATCTCCAAAGAGTACTTGATTTCAGTTATGTTGCCCTTGGCTCCTTAGTCTTGTGGTGTGCGTATTTAAAACCAGCTTCAAAAACAACTTAATCCCTAGGGTTTTTAGAAACTTCTTGGGCCTTACAGAGAGCATGTGAGTCGTCCTTTCTGTTGGAGGCGTGGCTAAGGCGGATGAGTCTCAGCAAACCCCCCAAGTCCCTAAGGCCTTTGGATAACAAGTGGCTGGAGATGGACGCATGAGTGATCAGCCTCCTCACAGCAGGCAGCCAGTGCACACACTGAGGATGGAGCTTCCACTTCAAGGTAGCATTCTGCTTTCTTTCCACTCCGCTGGAATTGGCTTTTGCTATTTATTCTTTGGCTCCACATTTACAAAGAAGTTTTTAAATCGAATCCTATACTTTCCCCTTCCCTCTCCACTTCTCTCTCCCCCTCCCTCTCTCCTGCCTCCCCTGCCAATTAAAAAAAAAAGAACTATTGAACCTCAAAGAGATTCCATCACATAAAATTTTCCACCCTCTCTGATGTAAGAGCTAAAACAGAATGGGTAATGATAAGAGTGAGCAGTCGAAAATGAGCGTAAATACCCAAGAGGTGAAGGGGATTTTCCATTTTTATGAGTTTCCAGCTTCTCTGATGTCCTTGGTGAGTCTGGCTGGTGCTGTCTTGGCCTAGATTCTCACAGCAGCCACCCAAGCTGCAGGGCCAGGACCAAGGTGAGACAAGAGGCACTGAGTAGAGGAAGACACTTACTCTCAGGCTGTGCAAGCACCCTGGGCACCCCACTCGCCTCACTCCGGTCCCAGCCCTGCCATACAGTCCTAACTCCCCATCGAGCACCTTCCCTACCTCATTAGCCTCCTCAACAGCCAGAGGGATCATTTTAGAGGATACATCTGATCCTGCCACTCCCCTGATGCAAACCTTCTGATGACTCATTGGTGCCCTGAGTATAAAAGCCAGACTCCCTGGCAGGGCTTTATAGAACCCTTCAGGTCTAACTCCTGCCCAGCTCAGCCCCTCCCCGCCCCCCAACCCCCTCCCACCCATGGTTCTGGAACCTGATGCGCTGTCTAATCTGGGTTTCACAGCTGCCGCTAGCTCTTGCTTGAACAGTCTTCTCGGCCTATTTTCCCAAGCTAATGCCAACTCATTTTTCAGATCTCACTGGGGGGGAGGGAGTGGGAAGGGATCAGGGTAGTCGATGAGGAGAGGAGTTGAATTATAGTCACAGCCTGGCTTTGAAGCCAGCTTGGCCACTAATTGGCGTGACCTGGAGCAAGTCACCTAATGTTTCTGGGCTTGAATTTCCTCATCTATTCACTGGTTGTGAGAGGTCCACTTCATGAACTGACCATGGATAGGGGGATTTTAAAATTGTTGCCTAGGTGATCCAGGCAACAATCTAAGATCAGTGCCTGGTGCACGGCTACGTTATATGTGTAGAGATCATGCCACCTTCACCAGCGTGTTCTCCGCGAGCCCAGGTCTGGGTTAGAAGTCTCTCCCAGGCACTTCTGCGGCATCTGCTCTTCATTCTTCCCCATGTTACCATTACCATGTGCTTAAGTCTGTCTCTCCCTCTGGTCTGCAAGCCTAAAGGCAGGGACTGGGTCTGTCTTGTTCATGGCCGTCCTACTACCATACTGCCTAGCACATAGTAGGTACTCAATAAATGTGTTGAATGCATGAGCCAATAGAACAATACCCATTTTAGTCCTGGGATAAGCAACGAAAGATTAATTTTTTCCACTCTCTCTGATTTATTTCTTTTTTTATTTAGGTAAGTTGGTATATAATCTTATATTGGTTATATTAGTTTCGGGTGTATAATATAGTGAGTTAACATTTTTATACCTTACAATGTGATCACCCCACTAATTCTAGTACTTCTGTCACTGTGTAAACTTACCACATTATCACAGACTGAATTCCCCTTCCCCCTTTTCACCCATCTCCCCACCACCTCCATTCTGGTAACCATCCCTTTGGTTTCTGTTTCTATAAGTCTGGTTTTTGTTTTGCTTGTTTGTTTTGTTTTGCGGACACATCCCCTCAAGGAAAGGAAACAAAAGAAAAAAACTAAACAAATGGGACTACATAGAACTAAAAAGCTTCTGCACAGCAAACCATCAACAAAACAAAAGGCAACCTACTGAGGATATATTCACAAATGATATATCCGATAAGGGATTGATATCCAAAATATATAAGAAACTCATATAACCCAGTAACAAAAAATAAACAATCCAATTGAAAAATGGGCAGAGGACATTTTGACATCTCTCCAAAGAGACATACAGGTAGCCAAGAGACATATGAAAAGATGCTAACATCACTAATTATTAGGGGAATGCACATTGAAACCCAATGAGATACCACCTCACACCAGTCAAAATGGCTATTACCAAGAAGTCAACAAATAACACGTGCTGGCGAAGATGTGGGGAAAAGAGAAATTTCTGCACTGCTGGTGGGACCGCAAACTGGTGCAGCCACCATGGAAAACAGTATGGCGTTTCCTCAAAACACTAAAAATAAAACCACCAAATGACCCTGCAATTCCACTTCTGGGTATTTATCCAAAGAAACCACGAACACCAATTCGAAAAGATGCAAGCTCCCCTGTGTTCACTGCATTATTCACAATAGCCACGATGCAGAAGCTACCTCGGTATCCAGACATAGATGGATGGATAAAAAAGATATAGTATATATGCACAATGAAATATTACACAGCAATAAAAAAGAATTAAATCTTGCCCTTTGCGACAACGTGGATAGATGTAGAGGGTATTATACTAAGTGAAATAAGTCAGGCAGCGAAAGACAAATACACGTTTCACTTACTTGTGGAATCTAAAAACAAAGCAAAGCAACAGAAGATTTAGAAAAGCCCCCAGTTGCTCTGCAAACAGAGTTCACTGCTGAATTCAAAATACTCAAATTGGACCAAATATTAATTCAATCAAATGTGCATGGATTCTGTGTCGGGCATCACGCTGCGCAGCAGGACATACAAAGGAGAATTCATCTTTGCCCTCAGTGAGGTGGCAGGAGAGATGCTTAATCTTCAAAGTCATATTTTCGTGCTGAACATAAGACTCTCTGGTCTGAATTGCATAGTTTCAAGAGCACAGCTTCTTCTTTTTTTTTCCTAGTAAACATTAAGATCCTTTAAAATCAAATCCAAAGTTAAACATGATGGTTTATGGTGACAACAAATTCTATGTCACTAGAGTAAAAATATCTAATAAACATTATATTCATTCATTTACTACATATTGATGATTCTCATTATTCTTGTTTGTTTTATTCTGCAATGCCACCATGAAAACAGCCATTTGCTCCTAGGAAAAATACTGGATTAGGCTCCTGTGAGCCTCTGGTCACAATATTTTTACCAATAGATCAATACATAACCTGTTTTAATGTATCTTTCTGTTTAAAGACACCTTATTTCACATGACTGTTGATTCTTTAACATTGACCTCAAAGCCAATAGCACTATAAGTCATTTGAAGAGCACGGGTTCTTAATCAGAGATATCTGGGTTCCAATCCCACAGCTTTATGACTTATAAACCGTGTGACCTGAAGCAGGTTACTTAAGCTCCTTGACTGCCAGGCCTTTCATCTGTAAAGGCAGACATACAGGACCCACCTCAAAGGGTTGTTTGGGAGGAGGAAATGAGAAAATCCACAGGTCACCTCAGCACAGGGTCTGGCAAAGAGAAAGGACGAGGACATTTTCACTGTTGTTATTGCCATCTGCACCCCTGGTCAGATTAGTTCCATGGGCTCCCTTTCCCCCTAGTCTCTTCTTGAACTTTCTTTCCTTTCTCCTTTTTTTTTTTTTTTACTGCTTCAACTTAAAGATGGAAAATTACACATTTAGACTCAGAGCTGCTTGGCAGCATGAGGCAAAGCTAATTATTTGTAACCAGAAGAGCTTTGGAACACTTTTCTTTCAAACCAGTTGCCAATACTGAGCAGCAAGCCAGTCCCAACCTGAGGTTTTACAGATTTTTCTTTTCTTCTTCTTTTTTTTTTTCTCCTAATTTTGGATGGATTCTATGACTCCACGTCTTAGAATGACCTGTGGCCCTGTGATAACACCATGGGAATGACTTTGTCTTTTGTGGTGGATTTTGAGAAAGTTGTTTCTGCCTCTCAGCAAGTTCTTTCCCGGTATGGTGTATTGCTTACTTAGGACACACACACACACACACACACACACACACACACACACACACACACACAAAGGGGGCATAAAAGGAATAAAAAAAATAGGTCTCTTCTCTTAAGCCACACATTGATTGTGGGTGGGTACCTGGAGCATCATCTTAAGAAGATTCCGATGCAGCCTCAGGGATCAGTGGGAAAAGAAAGCATTGATTGATTAGTGATGTCTGCCCTGGGTGTGTGGGTGGAGAATGCCAGAGCTGATCATCACTAGATTAAAAGCACTTTTCCTGAGGCCTAGCAAATTCTAACTCCTCTCAATACTCCCCATGCTGCTAATTTCTCTTTATCTTACCTTACTGTCTGATTCCGCTGCAGTGTGGTAGTTAAAAAACTAAAGTTATTACCAGTTCAAATGGATTTCTTTCCATTTGTCAAGAAGAATGCTTCAAGGATGGCTCACAGAAGAAGCAAACCTTCTCAGTAACATTTAAGTAGGGGCCATCCATTACCAGTGAAATCAATAGGCATCTCTCCTATTGAGAGCATCCCTTTCCAAGACAAGGTCTCTAAGCAACCAAATTCATAAAGAGAAGGAGAATAAAAGTCCTAATAATAGCTCAATTTGTTGAACAAGTACTATGTGCTATGAACAAGTATTGTGTTATTCCAATAATTTTTAATTAAAAAAGAAAGATATATTCAATGCTACAGTCTTGATAAATGTTGAATGTAGGTGATGGGTATATGGGAAATATATGACTATTGTGTACATTTGAAACTTTTTATAATAGCAAGTTTTAAAGACACAATGCCAGATATCTGATTTAATTAGTCTGAGAATGTGGGCATCAATAGCGTTAAAAACGTCCCATCTCCCCCCTCAACGCCCCCCGTGATTTTTCTGTGCAATCAGGATAAGAACTCTGTAGACTTTAGGCCATTCATTCCTCACAACTAACCAAGGACATGTGCATTGTCATCCATCATCTTACTGAAACTGGAGTGAAATGACAAGCCCAAAGTCCCACAGCTGCTAAGTGGCTAAGATCGACCTGAACTCCGGGCCTGGGTCCTTTACCTCCTGTCCTGGGTGAAGCACAACTTGTTTTCAGCTCTACTGAGGTATGATTGACAAGTTAAATTTGAATACATTTAAGCTATACAAGGTGACGTTTTGATATACACATACCAAGCTAATGAATACACCCATCACCTCACACAGTTACTATTTTTATAAGAACAAGTGAGATCTACTGCCTTAGCATATTTCAAGTATGCAACACAGTAGTATTCATCATAATCACCATGCCGTACATTAGACCCCAGGAGATTATTTATCCTGCATAACTGATACTTGGTACCCTTTGACCAGCATCTTCCCATTTCTCAATCCCTGGTCACCACCATTCTACTCTCTGCTTCTATCAGTTTGACTTTTCTAGATTCTACGTGTAAGTAAGTGATGGTATAGTATTTGTTTTTCTGGGCTGGTTTATTTCACTTAGCATAATGTCCTCCAGGTTCATCCCTATCCTAAATGGTAGGATTTTCTTCTTTTTTAAGGTTGAATAACATTCCATTGTATGTATATACTAGATGCCCAGTGCACGAAATTCGTGCACTCGGGGGGTTCCCTCAGCCCAGCCTGTGCCCTCTTGCAGTCCAGGAACCCTTGGGGGATGTCTGACTGCCAGATTAGGCCCACCGGGAGTGGGCCTAAGCTGTTAGTTGGACATCCTTAGTGCTGCCGTGGTGGCAGGAGAGGCTCCTGCCACCACCGCTGCACTTGCCAGCTATGAGCCAGTTTCTGGCTGAGTGGCGCTCCCCCTGTGGGAGCACACTGACCACTAGGGGGTAGCTCCTGTGTTGAGTGTCTGCCTCCTGGTAGTCAGTGCACGTCATAGCAACCTGTTGTTCTGCCGTTAGGTCCATTTGCATATTAGCCTTTTATTATATAGGATTATGGTTTCTTTATCCATTCATCCCTCAAAGGACACTCAGTTGTTTCTGTGTCCTGGCTGTTGTGAATAGTGCCCCAGTGAACGTGGAGTGCCAGTATCTCTTGAGGATCCTGATTTCATTTCCTATATTTGCTGGATCAAATGGTAGTTCTTTCTTTAGTTTTTTTAGGGCATTCCATGCTGTCTTCCATAACTTCTGTAACTTTTAGTGGTAAAATATACATAGTATGAAATATACCATTTTAACTACTTTTAAGTGAAAAATTCCATGACATTCACATTGTTGTGCAACACTCACCACCATCCATCTGCAGGACTTTTCATCATCCCAAACTGAAACTCTGTGTCCATTAAACAATAGTGCCCCATCTCTCTCCACCCCACTCCCTGGGCCCCTGGCCACCACCATTCTACTGTCTGTCTCTGTGAATTTGACTATATTAGGAATCTCATATAACTGGAATCATACAGTATTTGTCCTGTTGTGTCTGCCTTACTTTGCTTGGCATAATATCTTCAAGATTCATCCATGTGGTAGCATGTGTCAGAATTTCCTTTCTTTTTAAGACTGAATAATAAGCACAGTCTTTTAAATAACAGTTTCTTGACACTGGGAGTGTGGTGATAACTGAAACGTAATTGCTGCTGACAACCAGTCATCTCACAGCCGGCAGTACAGACAGACAACACTGCAGCAGATGCCCACACACCGCGCTATGGAAGCTTCCAGTAGAAGAGGCCATGGAGTCGCACTGTGTTATCCATGTGAGCCCAGGTTCCTGACTGGAGTAAAATCCCAACTCCTCTGGGCAAATTCTTTTTCCTCTCTAAGGCTCAGTTTTTCCATCTTTAAAATGGGGGTAGTAACAGTACCCACCTCTGAACTATAATTAGACTTAACTGAGTCAGTCCATATAAAGCACTTAGAGCCAGACCCTGGCACATCATAAGTGGTCAATAAATGGTATAAGTAAAAAAATAAGACAAAGTAGAACTTCCACCAGGGGCAATCTGTCAAAATGTAGCACTTAGGTTTTGGAGGACGAGGAGATTTCCTTAGGTAGGGTGGCCAGATCAAATACAGGACACCTAGTTCAATTCGAATTTCCAATAAGCCATGAACAATTTCTTAGTGTAGTAAGTATGTCCCAAATATTGGATTCCCCTAATCAAATACTTACAAAGAGGCAAGGTTCTGGGAGGACACATGTTTGAGGCTTTAGAAGACTTTAGTCAAACTGAAGAGTGTCATGAGATGGGATTGGCCGGTTGCCCCTAAATGAGCTGGAGAAAGTGAGGAAAGGCAAGGATGAGCTCAGGACTCGTCTCAACTCAGGCTCTGCACTATGACCTGAAGGCTTCTATATCCTGGTCTCTGTGCCTCCTGCGGGGCCGAGATTGCTGAAAACACACCCAGGGTCTCCTCTGCAGAGTTGAGTCAAAACGCAAATTGAATTCATGTGTCACAGGGCAGCGGCTCTTTAAGTGTGGGCGCTGATTGGGAAGGAATGAAATCCTGAACATTGGAATGGGCGTATAGAAGCAGATCCCAGTGAATCTAGGGGCATGAGACCCCTACATTTAGTGAGTTTTCTTCGCTAGTAGAAGTAGCCCTTCCACCCCCTCCGACCCATCACACCCCACTATGCGTCTGGGGAGGTTAATCCTGCTTTGCTCCAAGAGGCTGTAACCCTCTCCCCCGAGGTCGCTGCCTTGCAACATGCTGCTGATTCTCCTCAAGCCCCACCCCACCACGCCTCTTTGCTTTTAGACCTAAAACTAGACTCCAGTCCCAGCAGGCCCCACGGGTGAGGTTCACAGTGTGACCCATGATTAGCGGCACTATACTCCAAAAGAACCGCATGCCTTCCTCTCACTGATAGACAGAAATCCGGGGACTATGCACGGAAACAGGTATTAGGGGTATAAGGTCATGGTGGATCCATCATAAAGTTGGGTCAGGCCAAATTTATTGATATGAAGCCACTCAGTAGAGATTGTGGATTTCATGTTGCCTCTTGTGGGGGTTAAAAAGGGCTCTCAAGGTTTGGTTGGTAGGTTGGCTGAAACCCGGGGCCAGCATTGCCTATTCCAGATGAAGTTCAGATGCCAGAACTGCTCTGCTGTACTGTAGAGGAAGGTACTCAAAAGCTCAGGGAGACTGAAATACCAGAGTGGACTTACCACATCAGACTGGCTCATCTGCCTGGGAGGGTCCCTACAACCGTGAGAAAGAAATCAGCGAGGAGAGGCACCGATTCCTTGAAAACTTCTGTGGTCGCTCATCTCTGTATGTCAGAAATCACACTGGGGGTGCTGCTGCTAAGCGGGGATCCCTCAATGCAATGGGAATAATTGGGTTCTGGGGTAACAGGTGGCAGCACTTAGTCACCAAAGGCAGGTGGGTGTGGTTACAGGAATGGACAGTGGAGCCAAAACAGTCATCAGAATAGGCTGACTCACAGAGACGTGTGGCGTTGGCTGGCTGATCACAGTGCAACCAGAAAACAAATACATGGGTAATTCACCGGAGTCCTACTCGAGCTGTATAAGCAGGAGAGTTTTAGGCTGCGTGAACAGAAGTCTGACTTGAATCACCAAAACAGAGTCATGGCCCCTCAATTAATTCCCAGACTTGAGCCAGTTAACAGACTGAGGACCCCGAGGACTCCAAAACGTGGACTGTGAATCTTCCTCCCATCCCTCCCCCAAGAGCCTTTTACCAGGATGACTGTGCATCAGAAAAAAGGAAATAGGCCTTCCAGGGACCACTGGACACTGGTTCTGAACTGACACGGACTCCAGGGGACCACGACCTTACTGTGGTCCACCAGTCAGGCTTATGGGGGTCAGGAGTTTTAGTTCCGGTCCATCCCACAGCGGTCCCGTGGGTCCCTGAACCCACCCTGTGGTTAGTGCTGGAATGTATATTGGAATAGATACACTCAGCAACCCGCAGAGCCCCTGAAAACATGGGCTGTTTATCTGAAACTCAAATGGAACCGGGCGTCCTGCAATTTTATTGGCTAAACCTGGTAACAGCTGAAGGAAATTCCAGGCGGGGAAAAGCTCCTTGTGAGGAAAGGCTCGAGTGAAGGTTTGTGAGGAGGATCGGGACCTCGGTTGGTGAACACCAAGGGCCGAAGGGCGTGGAATTCAGTGGCGCGAGGGGCGTGGGCATGCCCTGGAAATGTCACTTTTTAAAAAGACCTAGTTTGTCCCGAGCCAAAACCACCACCCAAGCCAAGCCAAAACTTCGCAGTCCTTTCTTCGTTTGTTAATTTCCAGGAAGTTTCCTTTAACGGGCCTGGCGATTATAAAACAAATCGTCGGGAAGTGCTGATTCAAACTGCTCCTTGGCAGGGTGGAATGCTCACAAGGAGGGAGTTTCATTTTCCTTTGAGTGGATGAAATAGCCCCCCGACCTTGTGAATTTGCTGCTTGGATTATGTGCCCAAGGACAGGAAGAGTTTAAAATGTTTAAAGTAGTTTGGACTAGTTCAGTGCTCGGCAAATCTGCGCATGGGCCACGAAGTTTCAATCGCACCGTACGTGCGCGCCCGCACGTGGTATTTTGTGGAAGAGCCACACTCAAGGGGCCAAAGAGCCACATGTGGCTCGCGAGCCGCAGTTTGCCGACCACTGGACTAGTTGGTTCAAGGGAGGGCAACCACAGGGTGACTTAGAGCTGTATATACCAATCTCTCCTAAAGCAAAAACCCGCTAACTGCATAAAGGTGCGTGGACGAGGATGCAACTGCAATACGCTTATAAGTGAAAACCCAGAAATCTCCTGTGCGCACACTGAAAGGGAACTGAGCCGTGTTGAAACATGGGTGCAATGAAACACTAGGTGGTTGTTAAAAAGGATCGTGGGTGGATTTTTTTTTTTTTTTAACGAAGGAAAAATGTTCCCAACCTATTGTTAAAATAAATAAATAAAGCCAGGTACAGTATGATCCTCTTTTTGTCTAAAAGGAAAAAGTACACTCTCAGGGCAGAGGAAAGACAACGGGAAGAAATGTATACGCATGGCGCTTTTGGGGTGACTGTGGAATATAGTGTTAGTCTTGTCCTGCTTTTGCTTGTGTGTATTTCTCAAGTTCTTCTAGGATAAATATAGCTTTCTTAAATAACCAAACGTTTTTAAAGAAAATAATACAGAGCTGTCAGGGCTCCGTGTGAAGTGTGAAGATACGGGCGTTCTTTCCCGACTTTCCTCCCCAGGAGCCCTTGGGGATGCTCGAGAGACGTTTTTAAACGCTGCAGATCCCCCAGAAATAGTCCTTCTACGACTGCAGCATATTTCCCTCCCCTTGTCATATCCTGACGTCTTAATCCCACAGCTAGAATGCACTCCATGCATATTAGGGATGTGTTGCGGCGCCCCTATAGACCATTGCTCCCTCTCCGCGGTCCTCCAGCTCCCCCGAGGTTCTGCTGCGAGATAGCTCATCATGCTTACTGTGTAAACCTTTCACACCGTTGCTTTCCTGCTTGGTTTTTTTTAATCACCTAATTTGTGTTCCTCTTCTATCCCTCCCTCCCTGTCACGTTCCAAATCATTTCCCAGCCTGTCACCCTTTGCACACGGACCAAGAGAGCTCAGGGTGGCAGCATTTTCTGGGTTGGGCTCCCTCCTCCCTTCTGAACCCTAAACCTGATGAGTTTCATGCTGCATCTTAGTATCATCTGGAAGCGCACCTTGACCATATGACGCCAGAGCCCTACTCCCAGAGAGTCTGGTGTACCTGGGCTACAGTGGAGAGCAGTTCACACTCTTCCCCAGGTGAGTCTAATGCAGAGCCAGCTCGAGAGGCCCTGGCTCAGCCCCTGAAATCCACAGGCGCCATGGCGTCTGGGATGGGACTGTTTCTGCAGAGGGGCCCCACTGAGCCACGCTTTGTGCCCAGATGGACCTGGTTACCAAGCCACCGCCTCAAAGGAACCCTTGCAATTGCAAATGTTGCTCCTACCAGGGCCCTTGTCCAGATTGGGAGGCTGAGTCAGCCATGCCATCCCCATCTGACTCATTCCGTAATTGGCCGATGTGTATGTCCCTCCTCCATGCACAGAGCACCTGTGCCCCTCCTGCTGGCGCTCGGCACCGATCAGGGAAGCTGACAAGAATCCACCTGCTCTCCCAGAAGGCCCCCCACGTCCTGCCAGGTTCATTTAAGCGTTCTCCTCTGCTCTACACAGAACCGCAGCCTCTCGTGCCTGGATGGGAACAATGGCCTCCTAGCCAGCCTCCCTTCCATCCTTGTTCTATCCAGTCCATTTCCTGTGCCATTGCTTCTAGATCCTTCTAGAGTCCCTTGTCCCTGACCATGTCATTCCCCTGCATAAAAACCTTCAGTAGCTCCTAACTGCCTGACTTGTAACACTGTCAACAAGAATAATCATTATGAAATTCATTTTAATGGTTATATGTTTTTTGAGTTCTTACTGTGCACCGGGCACTGTGCTAAGCATGTTATTTGCTCCATCTCATATTCCAAAACGTTTTATCATGGAAATTTTCACACATACCAGAAAAGAAGAGAGATTAGCACAAGCCCCCACTCTTTTCTCTCTAATGCTAAACTCCAAAAAGCTCTGAAATTCATAAGTTTAACATACATTTGGTGCTAACACTCACTTGGTAGCAAAGCCTGACCTGAACAGTATGAAATTGTCTGTGTTTTCATTTAATCCACTTAGCGTGAATATTCAAAAGTAACATTGCAGACCTATTAATATACAGTAAGTCCTCATTTAATGTTGTCATAAGTTCTTGGAAACTGCGACTTTCAGTGAAATGACATGTAACAAAACCAGCTTAACCCTAGGCCAGTGATCGGCAAACTGCGGCTCGCGAGCCACGTGTGGCTCTTTGGCCCCTTGAGTGTGGCTCTTCCACAAAATACCATGTGCGGGCACACACGTACAGTGCGATTGAAACTTCGTGGCCCATGCGCAGAAGTCGGTTTTCGGCCTGGGCGAGTCTATTTTGAAGAAATGGTTTTAACACCGAGCCACACTCAAGGGGCCAAAGAGCTGCATGTGGCTCAAGAGCTGCAGTTTGCTGACCACGGCCCTAGGCTAATTGATATAAACAAGACTTAAGTTCCTATGGCATATTTCTGGTCACAAAAACATTACCAAACTTCTAAGTAAAGACCCAAAACACATTCAATATTAAAATTTGAAATAAATGTAAGCTATACATACATTTAAGAGAGATTAATAAAAACAAGTCAGGTCATTATTTTCCAGCCCATTGATTCCAGTTCAGGGTCGCAGGCCGTCAGAGCGGGTCCTGCAGCTGAGGGTGCAAGGGGGGAACCCCCCCCCCCCCCGCACAGGGCACCCTTCCCCCGAGGGCCACTCACTCACCCCACCCACCCACTCACTCAGACAGGGACGGCTTGGACACGCCAGTTCGCACTGACTGCACATCTTTGGGATGTGGGAGGAAACCGGAGTCCCCGGATAACACCGCACACACACGGGAGAACATGCCAGCTCCACAGACAGTGGCCTCTGCGGGGGCTCGATTTTTTTTTTTCTCATCAACGTTATAATGAAACAATGTTGAACAAAACGGTGTTATTGGAGGACCTGCTGTATATGATTATGGGTGCGGTCCAGACCCCTGGAGAGGGTGTGATGTGCAGTGCGTTCACCTGAATGCCTTTCTAAATCCTGGAATCATTTGATTTCACAAACACAGGATTTGGGGATAAGAAATTGTATACCTGTAAAATGAGCATCTACCTACCTGCAACTTGGATTTAGAAACTGTTAGCATTTTTACATCTTTGCTTTTGCATCCAACTATATAGATATACATGATAAATATAGAGAAAGAAATACAGACATAGACACTGCTATGACGCCCCAAAGATCTATCTATCTCAAATCCTTGGAACCTTATTTAGAAAAGAGCTCTTTGCAGATTTAATTAAGGGTCTCTTTTTTGTTAATCTTCACTCAAGGATATTGTTTTTCATTGATTTTTTTTTTACAGAGAGTGGAAGGGAGGGGGGAGAGGAAGGGAGAGAGAGAAAGAGAAAGAGACATCGATATGAGAGATACATCGATTGGTTGCCTCCCGCACCTACCCCGTCAGGGCGCCAGAATCAAACCTGCAACCCAGGTTTGTGTATGTGCCCTTGACCAAGAATCATGACTGGGAATCCATCGAACCCATGACCCTTCTGTGTGCAGAACGACGCTCTTTCCACTGAGCCAAACCGGCCAGGGCTTAATTAAGGATCTTGATGAGGAGATCATCCTGAACTACCCAGGTGGGCCCTAAATCCTATGGCAAGCTTCCTTGTAAGAGATGACAGACAGAAGAGAGGAGGCAGTGTGAAAACAGAGGCAGAGGTTAGGGTGATGTGACCACAAGCCAAGGAAAGGTGGGAACATCAGAAGTGTAAGAGGCAAGGAAGGCCATTCCTCTAGAGCAGTGGTTCTCAACCTTTCTAATGCCGTGACCCTTTAATACAGTTCCTCGTGTTGTGGTGACCCCCAACCATAAAATTATTTCCGTTGCTACTTCATAACTGTAATTTTGCTACTGTTATGAATCGTAATGTAAATACTGTGTTTTCCGATGGTCTTAGGCTCTACAGCAGTGGTTGTCAACCTGTGGGTTGTGACCCACAGGCTAAGAACCACTAGCAGGGTCGCCTAAGACCATCGGAAAACACAGATATTTACATTACGATTCATAACAGTAGCAAAATTACAGTTATGAAGTAGCAACAGAAATAATTTTAATTAGAAAGGTTGAGAACCACTGCTCTAGAGCAAGCATGTCAAACTCACCGCTGGCAGGCTGCATGCCAGAGGGAGCATGGCCCTGCCCACACCCTGATTTATTTATTTATTTATTTATTTATTTATTTTTTGCGGGCGCCGTCCACGCCGCCCACACCCTGATTTAAGACTTCCGGCCTCCAGCACTTTGGAGAATACATTTCTGCTGTGTTAAGCCTCCCTGTGTGTGGTAATATGTTGCGGCAGCCCGAGGAAAGTAATGCAGATTTAAATAAAGGTAGATGTTGACATAGCTGTAGACCAACCATGTCAAACTCGTGGCCCACAGGTCGCATGCTTTGTTTATTTGGCCCGTCTTTGAGCTTGACATGCTTGCTGTAGATGTAGGCTGAACCATTCAAAAGTACTGACAATTCCATCCAGGTTGCTGCAAATGGTAAGAATTTCTTCTTTTTTATGGCAGCATAATATTCCATTGTGTAGATGTACCACAGTTTTCTGATCCAGTCATCTGCTGACGGGCACCTAGGCTGTTTCCAGATCTTAGCTATTGTAAATTGTGCTTCTATGAACATAGGGGTGCATATATCCTTTCTGATTGGTGTTCCCAGTTTCTTAGGATATATTATGCTGAGTGAAATAAGCCAGTCGATGAAAGAAAAATACCACATGATCTCACTCATTTATGGATAATAAAGAACATTATAAACTTGAACAAAAAGATAGATACAGAGGCAGTAAAGCATCAAACCGTCTGTCAAATTACAGCGGGAAGGTTAGGGAGAGGTGGGGGAAGATAAGAGATCAACCAAAGGACTTGTATGCATGCATATAAACATAACCAATGGACGCAAAACTCTGGGGAGTGAGGGCATGTATGGGAGTGGGGTGGGGGGGCAATGGTAAAATATGTACACATATAATACCTTAATAAAAAAAATTGGGGAAAAAAAAAAAGTACTGACAGTCCTGATGACACTTCACTCCTGAATCCTTCAGTGTGAGCCTATCATGGAAGCTGCCCAGAGCCTGTGAGATGTATTCTTGGGCCCATTTTAGAGCCGGGGAAATGGAGGCACATAGAAAGTACGCCCAGTTCCATTTCTTGCCACTCGTGGATTCAGAATCGAAACAAGAGGGTTGTGCCTAACCTGCTACCAAATGCACAAGCAAGCACTCCGAAAGGGGAACCACGGAAGCTGGAAACCCCAGCGGGGAGAAGGAGCGAGAGCAGGCAGCAGCCCCACCCCCTGAAAGGTAGAAACTGCCCTGAGCTCTCAGCAGGGAAGCCAACTGGGAGAGCTTCGCTGCCCGGGAGCTGCACCGTCCTGTGTTCTGATGCTTTGTCCTTGCTGCCCCGTGTAGACGGAGCCAGCTGGGGTCAGTCAATGAGATGATTGGACTGGGATGGCTGCCTCCTCAGCGGGGACGCCTGTGTTTGTCTGAGCGAGATGGCACAGGCAAATACCGCCACTGGGTCGGCTGCACCGCAATGGGAGCTGGCTGGGCAACTAACGAGCTTGTAAATTGGAGAGGAATTAGACTATCAGATGGCAGAGGCAGGACACGACGCGGCCACCCACCGGAGTCTTTGCCATAACTCAGGGAAAGCACAGCATTTTCCGCAGGAAGAGGTCATCTGAAGAGCAAATCAAATCAGGATGCTCATTTAGAGGGGAAATTTATGGCTCTATTAGCAAAGTACCCCACGAGGCTGACGCAGGGAGCTGGGCGAAGAGGGTGCATCATCTGTCTCTCAACCTATAAAGGAGGCCACCTGGGGGAGAGACCTTCTGGCACTTTCCACAGGAGGGCTTGGAACAGCTTGCCAAGGGACAGTCTGGGAGGTGCCTCAGGGATCCCGTCTGGAGCAGCAAGGAGAGGAGAGAGCGAGCAGATCCTCCCCAGCCACCCCCCAACTCAACCAGAGAAACAAGTGGTTTATATGAGGAGGTCTGAATAATTTCATTTAGTGAAAGGAGTTGGGCTGGCAAAAAAAAGTTGTGTGTGTGTGTGTGTGTGTGTGTGTGTGGTTTTGTGTGTGTGGTTTTTTGTGTGTGTGTGTGTGTGTGTGTGTGTGTGTGTGTGTGGTTTTTTGTGTTGTGGTGTGTGTGTGTGTGTGTGTGTGTGTGTGTGTGTGTGTGTGTGAACCTGGGACCCTTCAGTCCGCAGGCTGATGATCTAGCCACTGAGCCAAACCAGCTAGGGCTTGTGTGTTTTTTAATCCCTGTAGCGCTTCTTTTTCAGCTAAGCCACTGCAATCAGTAGCAAGATACATTCAATGATGATAAATGAGCACTTACTATGTAGCAGGCACTGTGCCAGGTATTGGAGACAAGGCATGAACCAAACAAGCATGACCCTCGACCTCTTTAATGCATAGTCTCTTGGGTAGAGAGACACTAGAAAGAATGAATTCACAAAGAAATACGTAATTATAAATTGTGACATGTTCTATATAGAAAAAAAAGGTCATAGGAGATAGATTAGCAGCAGGGAGGGGGTGGGGTGGCCAGAGAAGGCTTCTCAGAAGAAGGGACATTTAAATTGAAACCAGAAGTGGAAAGGGAATTAGTTGGTTTAAAAAAAAAAAGATTTTTGAGGAGACGTGGATCTTTCCTAAAAAATGTTACAACTCTCTCTGAACAATCCATCCACGTGTAGAGCGAGTAAGGTAGCCCGTAGGAAGTAAACATCCCACATTATTTGATTATTTTTCAACCTTTGTATTAACTGGGCTGGTTTCCCATATACCCAGTGCCAGCACCCCGGGTGACACTGAATGTGGTGGAGGACTCAAAGGCAGTGACCCTGGATGCGACATTTGCACAGAGTAGCTTCCAGGAGGCTCAGGTCACTCATTCATCCATTCATTTGTTCAACAACATTTGCTGTTTATTTATGCTGAGCCAGGAGCCATCCTGGAGCTGGAGTGGAGTGACGAGGGGATGGGAACCCAGCTCCTATACAGCATAAAACAAAAAAGGAAAGGCAGTATGAGAAGGGCACACTGAAGGGACCCACTGAGGGATGACAAGCTGTGGATAACATGTGGTGGGTGCTCAAAAGCATGGACAATGGTGCCAGGTTACCTGGGCCTGCAATCTAGCTCTGTCACTTGCTAGCTGTTTAACCTTGAATGCGTGGCTTAGCCTCTCTGTGCATCCATTTCCTCACTTCTAAAATAGTACCTTATAATGTTGGTACGAGGCTTAATATTAATATTTGTCAAGCCATAGAACTATTTGATGAGTAGATTGTAGCAAAATGGGGAAAATTTTTTTTTTACTCAAAAATAATAGTTTACATATAGAAAGCACAAAGAACTATATATAAACACTGATGCATTTGCCAAAGTTGAGTAAATTTGATCAGGTGTGTGTGTGTCTGTGTGTGTGTGTGTCTGTGTGTGTGTCTGTGTGTGTGTGTGTGTGTGTGTGTGTGTGTGTGTGTGTGTGTAAAGTAACTCGATCTCCTGTGTTCTCCAACCCAGGACCCTTCCCCTGCCCGTTACAATGAATTTGGAATGTTTGTATCCTTCTAGTCAATGTTTTTATGATTTATTACCTACATGTCCTATAAATTACATTTAATAATATGTGTTGTATTTATATATAAAAGTAGGATCATATCGCGCATATCATTTTGGAATTTGCTCCCCCACCCCGCCAGCATTACATTTCAATATCCATGCAAGTTGATACACATCTGGTTCATTCATTTTAACAGCTGTCTCATATTCCATTGTGTGACTACACAATAATTTACTTATCCATTCCCCTCCTAAGGGACATGCAGGTTGTTCCTAGTTTTTCATGATCACAAACACTGCTGCATAACTGCCTTTGAACTTGTTCCTCATGTGTACAAGAGTTTCTAAACTTACACCAGAACATGTACCTGGAAGTGTCATCACCAGGTCAGTGGTTAGTTGCATCTTCAACTTGACCCCATACTGTAAATTGTTCTCCATACTGTCAAATTTCCACTCTCACCAGCAGTGTGTATTTAAGGGTTACCAGTAAACCCGGATCCTTTGAGCCTGGCATAGCTAGTTCCAAGACTCTTCCAAGGATGCATGAATCTTTGCATCCATCTTAGTCTCTGCCCTCATCACATCTGTGAGAGGGGAGAGGTGGGGGTCAAGCTAAAGGAGAGAACTAAGGCGCAGCAGATCTTAGAGGCTTCTCCACAATTGCCAGGGTATTTGGGTGGGAATCAGAGCATCCTGCATCCCTCTCAGATATGCTGACCTTTAGACCAGTGGTATCTCACCTGTGTTCCTTAGAGCACCTGGGTTCTATGTTGTCATCAAAGTTAAGATGAGGGATTATGGAAAAGAAGGTGGAAAGGGAAGATGACCATAAAGAATTCTAGGCCTCCCCTCCCCTTCTCAGTCCAAGCAGTTACACTCAAGCCTGTACACATGCTGAAAATTACTTTATTTGGGAGGGAAAGAATAAGGGTCCACTGCTTAACAGTCAGTGAAGGGATGACCTAAATCTATCAAAGAAATTGAACAAATAATTAATTAACCTCCAAAATAGAAAGCTCCAGGCCCAGATGAGTTAACTGATAAGTTTTACCAAACATTTAAGGGGAAAATTATAACAATTCTCTACAGTCTCTTTTAGCAGATAGAAGCAAAAGGAATACATCTTAGTTCATTCTATGATGCCAGAATTACCCTAATACCAAAGCCTGATAAAGACATTGCAAGAAAAGAAAACTACAGGTCAATATCTGTCATGAGTGTAAACCAATATCTCTTATGCAAAAATCCTCAAGAAAATATTAGCAGATCAATCCAGCAATGCAGAAAAAGAATTATACATCATGACCAAGTGGGATTTATCCCAGCTCTGCAAGTCTGGGTCAGCATTCGAAAGTCCATTATGTAATGCAATTAAATTAATGTAATTCATCACACCAACAGGCTAAGAAAGAAAAGTCACATGAACATAGTGATAGATGCAGAAAAAGCATTTGGCAAAATTCAATACCCATTCATGATAAAAACTCTCAGTAAACTAAAAATACAGGAGAATTTTCTTAACTTGAGGAATATCTACAAAAAATGCTACTGTTAACATCATACTTAATGGTGAGAATCTTGAAGTTTTTCCAATAAGATCAGGCAAGGATGTCCCCTTTCACCATTACTTTTCAACATTGTTCTGGAAGTTCTAACTAATGCAATAAGACAAGAAAATGAAATGTTCTACAAATTAAAAATAAAGAAATAAAACTGTCTTTGATCACAGATGGTATAAGTGTCTATGTAGAAAATCCAAAAGAATCTAAAACTAAATAAATAAAACCTTCTGAAACTACTTGCAATTATAAGCAAGTTTATAGGCTATGAGGCTAATATATAAAAGTCAATCACTTCCCTATATACCACCAGTGAACAAGTGGAATTTGACATTTAAAACACAATATCATAGCTGAAACCGGTTTGGCTCAGTGGATAGAGCGTCGGCCTGCGGACTGAGGGGTCCCAGGTTCGATTCTGGTCAAGGGCATGTACCTTGGTTGCGGGCACATCCCCAGTGGGGGGTGTGCAGGAGGCAGCTGATCGATGTTTCTCTCTTATTGACGTTTCTAACTCTCTATCCCTCTCCCTTCCTCTCTGTAAAAAATCAATAAAATATATTTAAAACACACACACACACATAAAACACACAATATCATATATAATTAACACTCTCCAAATGAAATACTTAGGTATAAATCTAACAAAATAGATACAAGATCCATATGAGGAAAACAACAAAACTGATTAAATAAATCAAAGAAGAACTAAATAAATGGAGAGATAGTCCATGTTCATGAATAAGTAGAGTCAATATTGTCAAGATGTCAATTCTTCTCAACTTGACCTATAGATTCAATGCAATCCCAATCAAAGTCCCAGCAAGTTATTATGTGGATATTCACAAAATGATTCTAAAGTTCATACGGAGAGGTAAAAAGATCCAGTGCAACCAATACAATATTGAAGGAGAAGAACAAGGTTGGAAGACTTACAGTAACCAATAAAACTACAGTAATCAAGACATTTTGTCCCACCTAAGGGGTGGGTATTTCCATTCTCCCAAGTGAAAGTCTAGAACTTAATGGTGTAGGGTATATCTCTTCCCCCAGTTGGCCTCTGATAAAACTCCAGAAGGTTAGATTCTGGTTAACTAGTTTCTCCTGAAGCCACGCTTGTTTAAGAAGAATAGAGTGACCTAGCATATTTCAAAATGGTTCTTACACCCCTTCCTCCTGTCAGAAGCATGGAGATTTTCCCCCAATATTTACTGTGAGAAACTGCTCAAACTCCTACAGGTAGATCTCACAAAATTGTGAGGTTCTTACTTTGAATTTTAAGAGACAAAAACTTTCAGTCTATAGCAAGGTGTGTGATGATGTTTCTTTGTTAACTTTAAGTGCATTTCTCTAATGATAGGTGATGTTGAATTTCCCTTCATGTTTTTTTTTTAATTCTTTGACCTCTCCCTGACCCTCCCACCCGCCCCTCAGCACATGCCCTCACCCTCTCTACTGTCTATGTCCATGGATTCTGCTTATATGCATGCATACAAGTCCTTTGGTTTCTGTCTCACTGCCCCCTCCCCTGCCTTCCCTCTGAGGTTGGATGGTCTGTTCGATGCTTCTCTGTATATGGATCTATTTTAGTTCATCAGTTTATGTTGTTCATTTTATTCCACAAATGAGTGAGATTATGTGATATTTATCTTTCTCCGACTCGCTTATTTCACTTAGCATAATGCTCTTCAGGTCCATCCATGCTGTTGCAAATGTTAAGAATCCCTTCTTTTTTACAGTAGCATAGTATTCCATTGTGTAGATGTACCACGGTTTTTTAATCCACTCATCTGCTGATGGGCACTTAGGATGTTTCCAAATCTTAGCTATTATAAATTGTGCTGCTGTGAACATAGGAGTGCATATATCCTTTCTGATTGGTGTTTCTGGTTTCTTGGGATATATTCCTAGAAGTGGGATTACTGGATCAAATGGGAGTTCCATTATATGTTTATTTTTAATCTGTATATCTTCTTTGATACGGTGTCAGTTCAGATCTTCTCCTCATTTTTAAATTGGGTTGTTTGTTTTCTTATTGTTGAATTTTAAGAGTTATTTGTATATTTTGGATGCCAGACCTTTATCAAGTATGTGTTTGCACTTATTTTCTCCCAATATGTGGCTTGTTGAATATTATTTTACCTTTTTTTAATATGTCTTTATTGATTTCAGAGAGGAACGAAGAGGGAGAGAGAGACAGAAATATCAATGATGAGAGAGAATCATTAATCAGCTGTCTCCTGCATGATCGGGGATCAAGCCCACAACCCAGGCATGTGCCCTGACCAGGAATTGAACCGTGACCTCCTGGTTCATAAGTCAACACTCAACCACTGAGCCACTACAGCCGGGCTGGATATTCTTTTTAAATTGAAGCTAAGTTTACAAAAAGTGGGTCAGTTTAAAGAAAAAAATATTGTAAAATATAGGAAATCCTTATAAGAAAGAAACACACAAAGTACAGATGGTAGTTGAATACAGCAGACATTTAGTAGGCAGTAAACAAATTAATAAAATTCAATAAATACTTCTTTAAGCTAAAGTGTTTCTCTCTCTCTCTCTCTCTCTCTCTCTCTCTCTCTCTCTCACACAACACACACACACACACATCACAACCTAAGTTTTAAACCCAGTTGAAAGCTGAAAGAAAGGAAAATGGTAGCTTCATTTAAAAATGCAATGCTTTAGTTTAGCTGGACTCTTGTACACAGAGTGCCTTCTGCAGGTCTCTAAACTCCTGGGTTTTCACACCAGGTTCCCCTTGTGAATTCACAGGGACAAGAAAAGCCCATTCCTCTTCATCTTGCAGAAATGTTTGTTGTTTCTGAATCACAGTAGAATTAATGGCATAAACTAAAGCTGGAAGCAGAAAGTAGAAGGGTGTGTTCAATGACCTGAGAGAAAGTAAATGATCAAAGGGTCACAGACGTTATTAGGGGGGGTGGGGGTAAGATGAAGCTGGGGAGGTGGGCAGACGCCAGTTAGTTGAAGGTCATGAAAGGGGTAGTGCCAAGGAGTGACATGATGACATTTGACTTTTATATTAAAAACAGACTTTGTTCCCCTTCACCATATATTCCTAAGGACGGAGGTTTCAGTGTTAGAAAACTGGTTCAATTGAGTTTCTTATTGCTTATTAGCGGCCGGGTGCACGGATTCATGTACATTGAAAGGAAATTCATTAGAAGAAAGATTCGTGCGCTAATTACATTGCTGCAAAAAATTACATGTCAAAATAGTATATATAATATAGTATTATAAAATTAAAACACGCATGCAATTGGTGCCAGCGAGAGCTTTATATGTATCGTGCATGCGCAGAGTCAAAGTTTATTTTTAAATTGCCAGTGCGCATCATATGTACCGGCCAGTAGGTCACTTAGCCTTTTATATATATAGATTGGAGAGCTGAGAGTGAGAGAGATGCTTAGTAGGCTAGCAAGGAAAAAGTAAGACCCTAGTAACAGTGTATGGACTAGTTGAAGACGTTATTTCTTGTCTGCACCTTTTTTCTGACACAGCAATTCCCACCGCTCTTTCTTGTATGTGGGGTGCGTGTGTAGATTATTATACCATCCTGGCCACCTTCTAGTGCCTTCAATGGAAGTGCAGCCCTGCTGACTCCTTGGCCTCCAACTTCCAGCCTCCTGAGCAGAGAGATAATACATTTCTATTGTTCAAGCCGCTCAGTGGGCAATTGTTATGGCAGCCCCAGCAAAACAATACAGTGGGTATTTGTGCATTAGCTGCCACGTGAATCTCCAGAGTGGAGTTCATTGCCAAGAGTTCAAAAGACTAGGAGAGAGATTTGAAGTCTGCAGGTCATTATTTCCAACCACAAGGAAGGCAGGAGGAGCCCCGTTGAAAACTTCCAGATATTTGCAGTATCTGGAACTTTGTCCCCAATAAATCGTGGATATTTTCATATCATGTCCCAGGTGTTATAGTTATTTCAAAATGTCATTTATGCTCATCAGTCCTTTGAAATCGCAGTTGTGATTAAGCCCACTGCCAAATCATGTTATTTAACATGTTAATAAAGGAGTGCATATTATTAGATCACAACTTTTAAATACTTTCAGAAATGCATTTCAAAATAATTGGTTTTCTTTATAACCCTGTGTGTTTTATGTTTTATGTTTAAAAACATCCTGAGAAGGGGTTCACAGGATGGCCCAAGGGGTCCTGAGCACAAAATGGGTTAAGAACCCCTGCTTTAAGCAGAAGATAAACAGCATAAAGATATGTCCCTGCCCTCATCTTCTCTCTCCCAACCAAGACAGAGTTCTAAGATGGGGTGGGGGCAGGGCGGTGCATATTCAGGACGTTGCTCTCCCAGTTGGGAAGCACTATGTGACTGAGTAAAAGTGCTGTGCAGATCTGTCATGGTACATGACAAACCAAGAGCAACAAGCTCCCCACCCCCGCTTCACTCACCAAAATGTAAACACCAAAAGGCAGAGGCTTTGTTTATTCCACCTCTGTGTTCCCAGATGGATTTGTCTAGGTTCTCCAGAGAAATAAAACAGTGCGCGCGTCCGTGTGTGTGTGTGTGTGTGTGTGTGTGTGTGTGTGTGTGTGTGTGTTTAGCAATAGAGATAAAGAGAGCAACAATGAGAGAGAAAGAGGCTGAGATTTATTACAAGTCTTTGGCTCATGAGGTTATGAACACCAAGAAGTCCCAAGATGTGCGGTTGACAAGCTGGACGCACAGGAGAGCCTGAGTCTGAGACCAAAGGCAGGAGAAGACTGATGTCCCCGCTTGAAGGCAGTCAGGCAGGAGGAGCTTCCTCTTACTCACAGAAAGGCCAAACCTTTTTATTCAATTCAGGCCTTCAACTGATTGGCTGGGGCCCACCTACATTGGGGAGGGTCATCTGCTTTACGCAATTTATGAATTCAAATGTTAATTTCACTTAGAAACACCTGCACAGATACACCCAGAAAAATGTTTGGGTAAATGTCTGGGCACCCTGTGACCCAGTCAAGTTGACATATAAAGTTGACCATCACATCACAGTAAGCCAAAGCTGTACTTAGCACATCATTGGTGCTCAATAAATATTTGCGGAAAGAATGAATGAAAAATAAAAAAGCCGTGCTAAAAATGGGGCCATCAGGGAGGTGGAGAAACAGCCGGGGAACTGAACTGTCCTCCGCGGGGCTCTGTTTCCGGGGGATAAGAGAGAGAAGGAGCAAGACCTTCACTATTTCTGTGCGCACAGTTCGCTTTAGACAGACACCCTTTTAGGGAAACCACAGGGACTGCTTAAGGCTACTCCTGTCAACTGACAAGTCTCCTAAACTCTGGCAGAGGAACTGAGCTGGGAGGGCAAACTTCACACAAAGCTGGCGCCGACATATCACTGGGCAATGGAAGTTCCTCAGAAGAGATCCTGGCATTCAAGGCAGATTCCAGATGCTTCCGAATGCCTGGGGCCACACAACGCAGAACTGGCTTAAGCCTTTAACAAACTAATAACAAGTCCCCCTGCGCTGCACATCCTCTCACCCACACAGACACGGCCTCCCAAAGTCCCCAGGGCCCTGGGAGACAGGGAGGATGGCTCTCAGTGCAATGACCCATTGAGTCATGCGCCCCTTCAAATGGCAAATGCTTTTTGCACTGCTGCCTCGCCCTCCCACCACTTTACTGCTTGCTGCTCCTGACACATCAGCGGGTGGCTGCAAATGACCAAGACTCCAAACTCCCAAAAGCACAGTGGGTGAAACCCACCTGCAAAAGAGATGTGAAGTCTGCAGGTCATTGTTTAGAACCACAAGGAAGGCAGGAGGAGCCCAGGTGAAAACTTCCAGAAAGTGTCCCTGAAGCCGATGGCTGCAAGATGACAAGAGTGCGGGTCAGCCTGGGACAGGAAATCCAAATGGGACCCGTTTTTAGATGAATTATGCCTTCCCTCTTCAGGGAATCCCATTTTCCATTTGACTGCTTTCTTAAAGGTACTACTTTGCCCAGACACACACTCACATGCACACACACACACACACACACACACACACACACACACACTCACTCAAAACTCTTAGCAATGAACTCCACTCTGGAGATTCACGCGGCAGCTAATGCACAGTAGGGGCCGTCCAAGAACGGAGGAGGGAAGAAGAACGCAGGCTGACCCCCTCATTCCCGGGGTTATCTCTTCCCAGCCAGCAGTTGCCATAGCAAAACTTGTTCAGCAAAGGGGTAAAGAAAGAGCCGGGTGTAGATCAGCTCTTTTCTACAGCAGCACCTGGGAGCCGAGATAAAGAACAGGAAACTGTGGATGGTGCCACAACCGAGGCGGCAGCAAACCTACTTCAGTCGGGGGTTCTTAGTTTGGGGATAAACTTCAGCAGGAATGTTCGTAGTATTTGGGTCTCCTGGTGGTTTGTTTATACTCGCTATATAGCTAAGCCATTTGTTATAAGGCTGAACTGTGTCCATACAAAATGTGTATGTTGAAGTCCTAACCCCCAGTATCTCAGAATGTGACTATATTTGGAAATAGGGTCTTTAGCACTGGCCAGTGTAGCTCAGGTGGTTGGGTATCGTCCGTGCACTGAAAGGTTGACGGTTCGATTCCTAATCAGCGCTAAGGCACTGAACAATGGAATAGTTTAAGGCACTATTTCCTATCCCCCAGTGCTGGGATTACTTTGGTGCTTGCATAAATCTTTGGTGTAAATGTGTGTGTGCGTGTGTGTGTGTGTGTGTGTGTGTGTGTGTGTGTGTATTAAAATAGCCACCTAACGGGTGTTCTCATTTCCAATCTTGGCCCCCTCCAATCTCCCTGCCACAGTGAATGCAGGGGAGGTTTCAATAGATGGTGTCTGATTTCATAACTCATATTAAAATCTTCCAGTGATTCCCCTTTGCTCTTAGGATAAGTCTGAAATGCTGAGCATGATTTAGAAGGCATGGGATATCTGACCCCATCCCTCCATTTGCCCATCTCCCTCAACTCACCACTCCCGCTCCTGCAATGCTAAACTTCTCTCCACCCCCTTGCCTTTTCTCTTGAAACATTCTTCTCCTTTTTCCATGTTTCACCTGGCCAACTCCTCCCCGTATATTAGTCTCAGATTAGGTTAAACTTCTTTCAGGAAGTCCTACCACCACCACCAATAAATCCCACAACAGGCTTCAATGTCCCTCTGTGAACCTCATCTTCAACCTCTGCTTTCCTGCTTCTCAAACTGTATTGTAATAATTGGCTTGTCGGTCTCCCGACTAGGGTATAACTTGATGAGGATAAATTCTCTGTCGTATTTTCTCTGAGTACAGTGCATGGCACATTGTAGATGCTCATTGGATATTGGTTTAAATGAATGTTGAATTGTGTCAGATAATGGACATCTGGGTCAGGAGAACGAGGTACCATCCTTCTTTTATGCGTGGCCATCTTCACAGTTATGGCCCCAAAAGATAAATGTTTAATAAAAATACACCGTGACCTTAAGTTAAATAGAGGTTGACCTGAAATCAACCATCAGGCAGAGGAACTAGAACTCCTGACTCCAGTGGCGTGGTTATTCCCTTGCCTGGGAATTCCCTCTAGCTAGGAGATAAGACTTGCCTGATATGGTCACGTTCTGCTCTCAGTTTTTATGGTGAGTGAAACTCAGTGAAGGACAGAGAAGACAGCTGCTTGGATGAAAAAGGCTCAACTGTAGCTGAGTTAGTCCTGGGAAACTGTTTGTGAAAATCATACTGCTCTGCTGAGTGCTACCAAGTGAGAGTTCCCAGCCAACCCTCCAGCCATCCCAGAAATATCCAGACTGTCTCTCACGTTCTGGGGAGATGATGGTGGCCAAGTCAGGATGGTCCATGTCCTCCTGGGGTTGAGCTTATAAGGGAGATGGACAGCAAACTGGTGTAAACTGACCGTTTTGTTCTGCATTTGGAAGGACTTACACATACATCATCAGGAAGAACATAATCTGATCACCATCCATAAAAAGTCCAGATTCTTTACATTCTTCTTTCCTTTGCCCCCATTGGACTCCCTCAAATGGGTCTCTTGGAGTGTGTGCCTGATTCTGGCCGCCCACCTCCTTCCCTTTCCTGCCTCTCTGCTGTCTCCCCAGTGCCCTGCTCCATCCTTTCAGCTTTCCACATGGTCAAAGCCCTGGTTTTATTATTCCTGGCTTCCTCCTGAAATGGTAGGTACTTTCCTTTCTGATAATCCTCCAACTTCTTCAGAATGAACCATTTACAAGATAAACCTCCTGCTGATTCTTGATCAGCTCTCAAGGTCTGAATGCAATGATTTATTATACCAGGAACCCTCTTTCCTATAAGAGATGAGGATGGAGGGTGCTATGGGAGTAAGTACCCAAGAGGCTCCTTGCTCATATTGGAAGCATCAGGGAAGGCTCTCAAAGGAAATGAGACCTCTGCTTCCATCCTGGCTCCATCTTTCTTCAGAAGAGCTATCAAAGTACTTGGTTCTTATTTTTGTTACCGTTTGTTGTATATTTGGTAGAAGGTAGAGGAGACATCTCTACCCAATGCAGTTGGTTGTAAATAACAAAACCCAGCTCAAACTGCGCTTAACGTATAGGGACAAACAAAAATACTGGCAGACAGCATCCGCAACACACTGTTTCATGGGTCTGAAAAGTACAGACATAACAGACTTCAGACACAGTCTGATCGTGACTCTGGCTTTGGCTCTGTTTGTCTGTCATTGTAGCTTTTCTCTCCCTCATGTCAGCGTCATCCTCAGCCAGGTTTCCTTCATCCTAGCAAAATGGTAGTCCCAGTTCCAGGCTTCACAAGGACATACTACACTTTCCAGAACAAAAGGTTGTTCTGACTTGGCTGTCTCTGCAAAAATCATGAGATTCTTCCTGATTGGGCCGGCTTAGGCCACATGTCCATCCCTCCAAAACCGCTCTCTGTAGCTGGGGGAATGGAATGCTATGGTTGGTTTAGCCTAGGTCACATGTTCACCCCTGGAGACTTCCCAGAACATGAAGCCCCTAATAGAATTTGGGGACTACTGGAAAGGAGAATGGGGAGGTGATAGATGCTGGGGGTAGCATCTGTGTTAGAATGAGCATCAACTGTGAATAACAGAGACCCAATCTAGGAGTAGCTTAAACAAAATAGAAGATATTTTTTCTTTCTCTCATGAAAAGTCCAGGAAAGTAGTCCAGGACTGACATGGACCCAAGTTCCTTCTATTTGTTTCTTCTACTGTAAATGGCCTCCATTTCATGTTCACCTCACTGTCAAGATGACACACACCCCCCTCCCACTCCCTAGCCAAGAGAAGGGGAAAAGCAAACTGCATGCCAAACAGCTTTGAATGAAACTTCCCAGAAGTTGCACATACCTCTTTCCATACTTTTCCCTTAGACCAAAATTGAGACACATGGCCACATGTTGCTGCAAGGAAGGCTGGGAAATGTAGTCTTTATTCTAGATAAACTTATGCGCCACAAAAATCATTTTTCTCTGGAAGAAAGCAAGACTGGTTATGGAAGGACAACTGGTAGTCCTTTGCTCAGCATCCTCTGGTATCCATGGCAGCCTCTCCACCCCTCACCATCCTAGCCTGCATTCTATGTCAGAGTTCACAGAACTCCCTGGCAAGAGTGACACCAACAAGAAGTAACTGCTTCATTCCCACACTTCCAGGTCCTACTGGGGCATGACATGAGCCATCAGATGGGAAAACTGGGATACTGTAAACCTTTTATCAAAGCCCCACTGCCCCTTGGAACATCATCTCTTCTCTTCCCTTTCTCTTTTTAATTTTTCTTGTTAATCCTCACCTGAGAATATTTATTCTATTGATTTTTAGAGAGTGGAAGTGAGGTGGGAGAAGAGAAAGGAGAAAGAGAGAAACATCCATGTGAGAGAGACATATCAATTGCTTGTCTCCTACACTCCCCTGAACTGGTCTGGGGATCAAATCTACAACCCAGGTACGTTCCCTGGACTGGGAATCAAACCCAAGACCTTCGGTGCTTGGGCTGATGCTCTAACCACTTAGCAACACTGGCCAGGGCTTCCTCTCTCTTATACCACATTATTTGCAACTTGAGAGGCATCAGGTCTAATGAAAAGACAGCTAACTTTGGCCCAGAAGACATGGATTTGAATCTTGGATAAACCGCTTACCGGCTTTATGGCCTTAAAACATTTAACCTGTCTGTGCCTCATTTTCTCATCTGTAAAATGGGGATTATATGATCTCATGGGACTGTGTTAAGGACTCAGCAGCTCATGGCAAGGGCTCAATAAATGGCCACTACTATTATCACGGTGCTTCTCTTGGTCATCCAGCTGCCTTCTGCATAATCACCCAGTAAGTGGAGTTTATTAAAAGAACCTCCATTCCAGGGCAATCAATATGTTAAGCCATCCAGCATAAGCAGACAGACTATCTCAGATGGAAGGAACCTCCATATACCCCGGTTTATCACTTTTCTGCTTGCCGCTGTTATCATTATTGCTAATAATAGTAGCAGTAGCTGTCATCTGTCAAATGCCTCCTTTGTTTCAGGCACCCACCATGCTTTTCCCAGGACATGAAACCCCTCACGATAGACAAGACAAGTGTTCTCATCCCCTTTCACAGCTGAGGGAACGGAGCTCAGAGGGGAGAAGTGGTTTGCCCCAAGTCACCCAGAGCCAGCTTAGTATTTAAATCCAACTTAAAGCCAGTACTTACTTATTTATTTGCTCACTTTTATATTTTTATGTGAAAAATCCCCCAAACCCCAAATAAACATCACCCAGTATCACACCACTTTCTTCTTTTGAAGTCTACAATGAAAGAAGCGGTAAAGGCCACCCCCAGCCTTGCCAATCCCTCCCCCAGGGATAACCTCTGCGGGCAGACTGTTTTCATGCTTATGCACTTTAATATTCTCTCAGTTGTCATTCCCACTCTCTCTCAAACAAGTCATTTCAAACAGGAGGAGGTAAAACTGCTGTGTTAAAACCTGCAGGGAAAAACAGTTTCCATGCTATAGATGCTGGCTTCAGTGGTCTCTTTCTTTCATTCATTTCTTCATTCATTCACTTCTTCATTCATTCGATCAATATCAAACAAGCACCTCATACTTGTCAAGAACCAGTTAGGCACTTGGAAAATGAATAAGATTTAGGCTCTCTCTTGGAGAAGTCACTAGCATAGATAGGAAACCCATCACCTATTACAAAACAACATGGAAAGAGGTAAAATATATATCAAGTTGAAGGTCAAAAGCAAGGAGAATCTAATCTAATAATAGACAAATATGCAAATTGACTGCACCTTCGCTACACCTAAGCCATGCCCACCAACCAAGCCACGCCCACCAACCAATCAGGACGAGTATGCAAATTACCCAACAAAGATGGTGGCTAATTTGCATATCAAGACAGCGTGGAAAGAAGCCAAGAGCTGCAGAAGGGAGTAAAGCTTCGAAGAAGCAAGCAAGCGGTGCGGGGGCGGGGGGGGGGAGGGGGAGAAGGGAGGAGCGAAGTCAGGGCCGGGGGCAAAGGGAAAAGCAGGCGGGCTGGTGGAGAAGGCGGGGCGGGTGACAAGGGCGGAGCGGAGGCAGGGTAGAGTGCAGCAGGAAATCCTATTGCAGGATTTTTCCTGCAACGGGAACGCTAGTAAAATATAATGATTTGCTACTGAAAAAAAAACAACAACAAGGAGAAGGCTCCAGGACAGAGATGCAGGATCAGAGTATGCATTGACTACACAGACAAGGGGGCTCACCATCCTAAGCGGAGGCCAGTAGGAGGGAACCCAGAAGTGTGGTTGGAACATCACAGAAAAGGATAGAAAAGGCACTCAGCATTGACAAAAACATTGTTCAAGTTGTGGAAATGCTAATGAAAAAGAGGGGTGTCAACATTTTGAAATCCATCGTTAGGAATATTACTGAGCAATAGAAAGAAACAAAGTACTGATCCATGCTACAAGGTGGATGAACCTTGAAAACATTATGCTAGGTGAAAGAAGACAGTCAGACCCTATATTATTTGATTCCATTTATATGAAATGCCCAGAATAGGCAAATCTATAGAGACAGAGAGTAGATCCGTCAGGGTAGGAAGTGTTGGGAAGAAATGGGGAGTAACTACTAGTGATTACAGGTTTGAAGGTGAGGGGGAGGAATATGTTTTAAAGTTGATTGTGGCGATGGTTGCACAACTCTGTGAATATGCTAAAAACCATTGAATTGTACACTTTAAATGGATGAATTGCATGGCATGTGAGTTACAAAGCTCCTTTTCTCCATCACTGGAGAATGATATACTTCAAGGAAACTGCCAGAAATAAGTATGTGTTCAGGATCAGCTTTTGTTGTCATAGTTGCTATTCTATGATCTCACTTTGAACCTAAGATAAATCTACTTTTAAAAACTTAAGTTAACTTGAGATTCGATTGGTCAGTCAACAACCAAGGTCTAATGTTTTTCTTTCCCCTGTTTAATCCAGAGGTTACCTGGAGGACAGTGACTCTCAAGTCTGGTCTCCCAACCACCTCCACCAGAATCACCTGGGGTGCAGGCTACAAATACAGATTCCTGGGCACCACCCAGGCCTGGTGAATCAAAATCTAGGAACATGAACCCCAGGAATCTGGACTTTAGTTCTCATTCTCACCAAGGTTTGAGGACCTGTGCTCCAGACTATAATTCTCAGCTTGTAATTTCCTCCATTGCATAACATTGGCCCCCAACTGATTTCTGTGCCTGAGCTGATCCTAAATAGTTATCCAGACCTCTGAGGCCAAGGAACCACATCAAGATCTACTAATGTGGAGGAATATTTGCAAAGAGAAATGAAAATAAATGCAAACTGTGTGCATGACTGAAACAGATGAGGTTTGAGGGTGACTGAGTCTAAGTGGCCAATGAAAGACTTCATAGATATAACCTGATGAACAAAAAGATAGATACAGAGGCAGAGAAGCATTGACAGACTGGCAAATTACAGTGGGAAGGCTGGGGGGTGGAAGGGGGCAGGGAGGAGATAAGAGATCAACAGAAGGACTTGTATGCATGCATATAAGCATAACCAATGGATGCAAGACACTGGCGGGGGGGGCGGTGAGGGCATGTGCCGGGGTTAGGGGAGGCCGGTAGAAGGTCAATAAGGGGGGGGGGAAGGAAACATATGTACTACTATTTGTAATACTTTAACCAATAGGGGAAAAAAACTTCACAGAGGATGGTAAGGACAGAAAGAAGTGCATGGCCAGGAAATTTCAGATTTCAGATTGGGGACTGGTCAGATTTAGGATGCCAGTCTTAAGTCTGAGTAGCTGGATGACCTCAAATTTAACTCCTCTAGTCTCAGGGGTAGGCTGGGTCATTTAAGAACATGTCATGCTGCCCCTCTCCCCCACTTTACATACTTCTGACCTCATGACTTTGGCCTCATGGCTTCTCCAAAGACTGGGTCTCTTCATGTGTAAAGTGATGGATTTAATCCTGATTGTCTAGGGACTAGAGATTCTCTCCCAACCCTGACGTTATTTCATACGAAGTCAGTTGACTTTTGGGAAAGATTGGGAAGGCTTCCGCCATGGTTTTGACCCCCAGGATTAAGACAACAAAAAAATATGACCAGCATTTTTCAAGACCCACATTACTAAGGTCTAATTTACATATGACCCAATGCACCCATTTTAAGTGTACATTTTGGTGAATTTTTGACCATTGCAACCTTTGTCCCCACCACAGTAATCAAGATGTGGAACATTTCTATCTCCCCAAAGAATTCTCTGCGTTCCTTCCTGGACAAGCCTCTTCAATATTTTCTATCACTATAGATTATATTTGTCTTTTCTAAAATTTCATATACTACAATCGTCCAACGTGAACTCCTTTGGGTATAATACCTGGCGTGCAATTCATGCGGGGGTGTGCGTAGGTAATCCTTCCTTTTTATTGCCAGCTGTGTCTCCTTGGACCTGAGACACAGAGGACAAGCGTCGTTCCCAGAAAGTCCCCTCCTCCCCCGACCAGGTCAAGCCTGTCATTCTCTCCCACACACCATGCACCCACCACTGTAGCCCTTGCCACTAACAATAGTTTTCCCAAAGCTGCCCAAGGGTCCCCCTGTAAAATCCCAAGTCTGTGGATGTTCCCACCTCCCAGGATGCTGCTATACCATTTATAAGGTCCTGGTCCTGGTTTTAATCGGATGGTCAGTTAATCATTACGTTCTAGTGGCTCTTGCAGAGGGACTCGCGTTCGGTCTCAGCCCTTGGGATTTGTAGAGCAGCTGAGCTTAGTCTGCCAAATGGAAGGCCCCTTTCTCACACCCATTCTCCAGTCAGAAGGTTCCATGCAGATGGTCCTTACTAAACAAGTGACCTTCTATCGCCTCTTTTTCTGTACCTTATCGATAAGATGTTTGTTGAAGCTTATGGGGTGGTAATATTACACAGACAGTCAGTGGCTGGAGACGGATCTTTATGACCTTAGAAGTAACCCCCCCCAGGGCTTTGGTGGTCTGTTCTGGCTCCCCACCCCATCCTCAGTGCCTAGCATACTGCCTAGCACACAGAGATAACCAGCAAATATATGTTGGCTGAACCACTGAAGAGGAAAAGAAGTAAAAAGGTTACGGAAGGGAGGGAGAAATGGAAGGAAGGAGGGAGAGGAATGAAGGAATAGAAGGAGAAGAAAGAAGAAAGGAAGGAAGGAAGGAAGGAAGGAAGGAAGGAAGGCAAGAAGATGGCATCATTGGGGTTCCTCCCATAACACTGTAACCAGGTGAAATGTGATGAACTAGAACATCAAGCACTCCTTTCCTTACACTGTGGAGGGTTAAATTGTGCCCTCCCCCAATAAAAAGACATGTTCAAGTCTGAATTCCTAGTACCTGTGACAATGACCTCACTTGGACATAGGGTCTTGTCGATGTTATCAAGTTAAACGAGGTCATCCTGGAGTAGGGTGACTTTAAATCCAATATGACTCATCCTGATTTTTAAAAAAAGAGAGAGAGAGAGAGAGGCGACACACCCACTCAGGGAGAAGACCTTGTGATGACAGAGGTAGAGACTGGAGTGATGTGTCTACAAACCAAGGAATGCCAAGGGTTGCCAGAAGTTGAAAGCAACACCAGAAGTTGGAAGAAGTGAGGAAGGACCTTCCTCTAGAGCCTCCAGAGAGAGCACAGGCCTGATGGCACTTTGGTTTGGGGTTTTCAGCCTCCAGGACTGTGAGAATACATTTCTGTTGCTTTAAGCCGAGTTTGTGGAATTTGTTATGGCAGCCCCAGTAAGTTAATACATATACTCATCATATAGAATTGGAATTGCCTGTTTATTGGTCTGTTTACCCTGAAAAAAACGGGAGCTATGTCTCATTCATCTCAGTAACCCCAGTAGTAGGACAGGGTGATGCATGGCAGAGAGGTAGCTTAGTCTCCATTCATGGAGGGGACCGGAGTGGGGGGCTGGTGTGGCTCTGTGGGACCCTTTGAGCCTCTCTAACGTCAGTGTTGCATCTTTTCCAGGGAAGCCAGCCTAACATCACTACCCCTTCCCACAACCAGGCTATCCCTATCCCTATCCCTATCACTATCCCTCCTCCCCAGAAAATGGCCTGGAGAAATGGCCCTAAGTGGTTGTGTCCCAGGGAGGATTGTAAACTCAGGAAACAAACTCACTTCCTTTCTGCTACTCCCCCTCCCCTTCACTATAGAAAGCCTTCTCACCAACCTATTCCTCAGCCAATAAAAGTCTTCCTGTTGACAAAGAGCAAAATAGCTCATCAAGGACCAGGTTTGCAGGTGACTGAGCTCTACTAAGAATCGCAGTTCATTTTTAGAAAATGAACTCCAATTAGCAATCTCAGTTGCTTGTTTCATTTCCTGGCTGCTCATTTTTCACTTGTGCTGCTACTGCTGCCACTGCCATCACCACCATCTCTGTGGGGCCTTCAAACCTGGAGACCTTGGAGAAATGTGTGGTCCTTTGTTCTCAACCTACAGAGGGGACTTGCATTGCGGGAGATGAGATCTGAGCAGGCGGGACACGTGATTGACACATGAATTACCAGTTATGCTCCAGGCACCAGGCTGCTCCCTTTACATACTTGTCATATGTGGGATATTGATCCCATTTTACAGATGAGGAAACTGAGGCTCGGAGAGACTAAGGATTTTCCATCTCAGAGAATATCACTTTCTTCCCACCTTTTCCCTCCCCCCATTACCCAAACAAGATGACTGGGAATCATTCTTAATTGCCACAGAATCAATTACCAATTCTTTTCCTTGGTCTACAAATTAGGTCTCAAATCCACATACTCCTCTCCATCCCCGCTGCCATTGTCCTGGTCTAGGCCACTGTCACTCAGCAAGCAGGTGCTGGTTGCCTGGTGTGCACGGCACCCTGTTGCAAGCACATGGGACACATGAAGAAGCAAAGTGACAAAGACCCAGGCCCTCAAGGAGCCTTCCTTCTAGCAGTCTCTTGCCTAGGTTCCTGCTACATCCTCCATTTGTCCTCCCTCTTCTCTCCTCCCACGAACCATTCTCCACAGTGCAGCTGACTTTGCCAAGATCAAAATTTGATCATGTCATTTTCTTCCTGCAATTGTCTGAGGGATTCCTATTGCTTTGAGGATTAAGGGCAATACTCCTCACTACAGTTTACAAATCCCTCCGTTCGTGACCTGGCCCTCCCTGTCTCTCCAGTCCCAACTCTCCTCTTCAACACACACTCCATATTTCACTTTCCTCCATGTGAACTTTTGTTAGTTTAGAGTCTAAAGCACCCCACCCTCACCCAGCTGGCATAGCTCAGTGGTTGAGCATTGACTAATGAACCAGGAGGTCATGGTTCAATTCCTGGTCAGGGCACATGCCCGTGTTGCGGGCTTGGTCCCCAGCGTGGGGCGTGCAGGAGTCAGCCGATCAATGATTCTCTGTCATTATTGATGTTTCTTTCTCTTTCATTCTCCATCCCTTCATCTCTGAAATCAATAAAAATATGTAAAAAATAAGAAATCACACCAACCTCTCTAGCCCCCTGGCTTCTAATCAGGGGTGTTTCTTCGCCTGGGCATAAAACTCCCCTCCTCTAATGTTCCATCCATCCCTAACTTCCTGCCTACGTATCACTTCCACTGGGAAGTCTACCTTGCCCACACTACATGAGGGGCCTCTGCTGTGACCTCATAGCATCAGGTCTTCTCACATTCTCCCACATGGGTCACACCGTGTTAGTGCTGTCTTTGTCACTGGATTATACTCTTTGAAGATAGGGATAGTTTCTGCACCAAAGACGTCTCTCAGTATTTGTTTAGGGAATGAATGAATGAATTTTGAAGAAGTAATAGGCTCAAACTCACAGCTAGTAAGTGACAGGAATGAAAATTAAACTCCACATCTCCCACTCTTAACCACCATAGTTCACTGTGAGAGATCTGGTCAGATGTGGGTAAAGTGAGCTTTGGGGAAGAACATACCATCACTTGTCATAAATCTTCCTGATGAAAAGCAAGACTTAAGCCCCGCCGGTGTGGCTCAGTGGTTGAGCAACAACCTATGAACTAGGAGGTCAGCGTTCAATTCCCAGTCAGGACACATGCCCTGTTTTCAGGCTCAATCCATAGTAGTGGGTGTGCAGGAGACAGCCAATCAATTATTCTCTCTCAACATTGATGTTTCTCTCTCTTTTCTCTCTCTCCCTTCCTCTCTGAAACCAATAAAAATATTTTTTAAAAGTAAAAAAGCAAGCCTTATGTCAAAGAGACAGGGAAGAGGATGACACACATGATGTGAGTGCTTCATCATCTTAGGTGTTGAGAATTATCAACTTTATCCCTGGTTACCAAGGGAATGGCAGAAACACAGAATATACAAATGCGGATGGATCTCAGGCACTGCTTTATCTTTCGGGCCCAATAGGATAATGAAGCTGAGGCTCAGGGTGGGGAAAGACACCCTCTCCAACTTATGCATAGTAAGAGGCAAATTTAGGCCCAAACCCCAGGTTTCTTGACACCAGATCCCATACTTATATCATGAGCATAACTAAACCTGAAGGAGGTCTAAGTGCTTGGTCATCATGAAGTGGTTTGAAAGCTAAAATTTTAATAAAAATTTAAAAATCCTAAATTTTCTCCTATGCATCCGGGCCATGGCTATGGAGGAAGGAAGCTTTACTTCTTGATGGAAAATTCCTTTCCAAGAATGAAAGATGAATGTTGACACAACCAGGGTGAGCACAGGAACCACTGTGGATCATCACAGGAAAACGGACTGATGTTTATCTTAGTCATCCCCCAGCAGGGAAAAGAAAGGAAACCTGGCCTACTTATGGGGCTCCCTCCATCCACTCTCACCAGGAGGAAACTGGGAGTCAGGATCTGTGGGCAGACTGAGCCAACCCCATCAGCTTACTGAGTGCATGCATGCTAAGCACATCGCACGCCTCATTTCATTACATCCTAACAACCCAATCGGACATATGCCCATAGTTGCACAACTGGTAGGTGTTGAGCTGGGACACGAGTCTGATTTCAAGCCTGAGTTTTACAAACAATATGCTATGTTGACTCTCATCAAAGCTATTGGCCAAGAGCTGGATGACCACTCATCAACTACTGCCTAGTTTAGAACTGTGTCATCTTCCCTACCCAAGGGCAGCCCCCGGCAAATGAAGAATGACCCCAAGGTACCTCAGAGGACCTCACAACCTGGAAATGCCCAAGGATCATGAGTACTAAAAAAAAATACTGACTTTCCACACTCTAGAAAGTTCTTGTCCATCAAGAACAATGAAAACAACTATTCAGTATCTACCATGTGCCAAGCACTATGCTTTCCTTAGATAACCTCAGATTGTATGTGGCTGACCCTGGGAGGTCATTGTTATCTCCACCTTCATTTTAGCTAAAACACCTTCAAAGAGGTCAGGTAACATGTCCAAAGTCAGACAGATGCTTAGGGCTTGTGTTCAAGCCTAGGTCATCCTATCTTCCAAGTCCCTGCCTTTAACTGTGATGTGACACCAAGTTGCCACAGCACTACCACTGGCCAAATGGTCGCACCGCGGGACAATACAGTGGGCTTGAGGTCTTGACTTCATCTGTTAGAAAGCCCCTGCTCCCCATGGTAGTTTGAAGGTAAAATCAGGCAACTTCGGAACACACTGGAGATTTGCACCATGCAAAGTTTGCTCTGTTTTGAGTCATTATTATTATTCATTGTCCTTGGAGAGAAATGAAGGAAGCAGAAGCAATTAGTTGCTAAGCCCCCAGCTGGAGAAAGACATAACTTGGAATGAAATTAGTAGTGGGGTAGGGGTGGGGGAGTCCACCTCTCTTCCTCACTTTAATTTGCATAAATGCAGATTCCTGAGAAGCAATCATGCAGCCATTAATAGCATTTGCTGACTGTTGCCCTGAGGTGAACTCACCACTGCTCACATCTTCCTGGGCCCTTCACCCCTGAACCTTTCCTTCCCACTCATTCCCAGAATTCTTGGTAGGATGAAAATTGTAGAAACAGTAAAATTCAACAACTGTTTCTGCTACATTTAAAGACCAAATGTAAGCTCTTTTCTCCGAGTATCACTTCCCTTCCCAGAGATCCCAAAGCAGGAGTCTGAGCTGGTTACAGTTCCCTACAGCAGCTGCAAACCAGACTCACAGCCAGACAGTTAAGTTGTGGCTCCAATGAACTGACGGAAGCCTCCTCACAGTTTGCTCATCTGTAAAATGGGGACAATAATGGTAGCCTCCTCACGGGATTGTGGTGCGGATTAAAAGAGCTGATGCATTTCACACAGAGGCTGGCCTGGTGCAAACATTCTCTACGTGGCAGTGTGGGGCCAGTACAGCCCACATTCACATGGGTTGGTGATTAAGAACCTAGGCTCTGCAGATGGGTTCAAATCCCAGAAGTCCATTTCCTAGCTGTTTGACACTGGACATGTCTTTAACTTCTCTGAGTTTGTTTCCTCTTCTGTAAAATGTGAGGGGTCTGGTGGTGGTGGAGGGGGAGATGGTAGCATCTACCTCAAAGGGTTTGCTGTGAGAATGGAAGGAGTGATGTGCCAGTCACGTGATGTTCGCATCAGTCAGCTTGGGCTCCTCTACCAAAACATCACAGACTAGGGGGCTTAAAAACAGATGTTTCTTTCTCATAGTTCTGGAGGCTCGGAGTCCACGAGCAAGGTGCTGGCAGATTCAGTGTCTGCTGAGAGCCCTCTTCCTGGCTTGACAGTTGCCTTCTCGCCGTGTGCTCACATGGCCCGCATCTGTGTGCTCGGAGAGAGAGCAGCTCTGGTGTCTCTTCCTGGTCTTAAAGGACGCGAGCCCTTTGGGACTACAGCCCTACCCGTACGACTTCATTTAAACCTAATTGCCTCCCCAAAGACCTTCTCTCCAAAGCCAGCCACAGTGGAATTTTAATGGGACACAATTCTGTCCATCACTGCGTTTGAACAACGTTAACCGTTTTGAGCAGGGCATGACCTGAGGGAGGTAGCTGGAACTAAAATATAAAAGTAGAAAGCTGATTCCTGTTTCTCCTAGCCCTCAGTTCAGGCTACTGCCCCCCATTTCCCCGCCAACTGCTGGGGATGTTCTGTTCACTCACCAAGGCGTGGGTGCGTCTGACAACTCAGATCTTCAGTGTTGCTGTCACCGCTGATGTGGAAGCTGTTTTCTCCTCTCATGGCTCTTCCCTAACATCCTTCTCTACTGCCCTTGGACCAAGGTGAGGTGTCAATCCTCTTTCACAGAACTACCTGAAAGTCAACGTCTCTACTTCTAGCTGCGGGTGGCTTTTCTAGGAAGCAAAGTATTTTGTCAGTGGTGAGGAGAGCAACTGGGGATCTTATCCAATGCCAGGGAATTTGGAATCCTCTAGTCAAAAAAATAATAATAATAAGGATTGTGTTAGGTTTCTATTTACAGGTTTATTATTACAGTAACCACTAATATTTGTTGAGCACCTACTATATAGTATCTCCTAAGCCGTGTCTGAGAGCTCTGCATGGATCATTATATTGAATTCTCATAATAGCATGGCAGTGAATTTCAATTTGAAGAGAGAGGAGGGACTGTACCTCCCAGGAGACAATTGGAATGAAGAGAGACATTTGCGGTGGTCAGACCTGGGGTTGGGGGAATGAGGAGATGTGTTATTGGCATCTAGTGGGTAGAAACCAAGGGTGGTGCTCAACACCCTACAATGCACGGGCCAGCCCCCAGAGCAAAGAATTATTCGGCCCAAAATGTCAATAATGCCAAGGGTGAGAAACCTTATCCTATAAAAAAAAAAAAAAAGCGCTACTCTTATTGTGTCTGTTTTATAGGTAAGGACACTGAATATCAGAGCAACTCAGCAATCAGCTCCAAATTCCAGGACAGGCAGGATCTGAATCCAAGTCTGGTGGATTTCAGAACCTCTCTTCACCACAGACCTATAAACAATCATTTGAACCACTGGTGTCTCTGAGGCGCCAGGGCCACGTGTGGATGGCCACATTTCATCATGGACAGGTTGGTTGAAACTATGCAATGTTTCTGACGATCCGACTCACACTTGATTCGGAATAACCCTTGAGCTATAGAACAGATACCTTCACAGGAGAAGAAGGAAAGAAACCCTGACTCATGAGTTTCCCCTGTCCCTCCGGGCCCCCAGCTGCAGCAAATATAGCAAATATAGGTGGTTCCAGTTATGGATTATTTTGAATCTTTGGGACTCAAAAAAAAAGAAATTCTGCTTCAGGCGCCGGACTAAAGAGAGAGTGAGTTTTACAAGAAGCATGATTCAACCTACCGCTCTGTATTCACCCTCATGCTTTGGATCAAAAAGTAACTGCAAATTGTTGTCATGTTTAGAGAGAGGTAACTGTGCAGGTCAAGCTTTCTGATTTCTTATTCAGGGAAATTTTCCATTCCCCAAACTCTCACCTAAAAGCCCAAATCTGAAAAAGCTGTACTGCCAAAAGAGGCTCAGAAAACACAAATGATTTTCTTTAAAGACTCCTTTGTCCATCAGAAAGCAAACAATTCGATCAGACTAATTATTTCCCAACAAAGACATCCTGTTTCCTTTTAGTGTCTGCTTGCTTCTTGCTATCAAAGGAGCATTTTTAAAAAATGTATCCTAGATAAGGAGGCTCAAAAGAGAAGTGTGTGTAGGAGGCAAATAATATTTTTTCACATGATTTCCAGTTGAATTTGCTTAAATCTCTCATATTTTACTACTTGTCATTATTTGAAATCTTCACCTTAAGTGATGGCTGGTGAGGGAAGGGGAGGCTCTCCAGTGAATGGTGCTGGGTAGCTGGGGATGAAAAGACCAAAGCAGGCCTGGGGTGACTGGTGAGTAAAGAGAATGAGAAAGAAGTGACTGTTTTATCTCAATAATGCTATCGATACCCATGTCTGTATTAGAGGCGTGGAGGGACTGCACGTGTGAACTGGAAGGGGATTGTTCTAGAAGAAAATCAATGTCCGGATTAAAATAGGGTTATGAAGTTACGTCAAGAAGCGTCTTTTATCTCTCGCCTCAGGATTACCCTAAGAGGTCTCTGCACACACAAGCTACCTTGCCTTTTTCCTAGCATACTTGAGCTTTGAGGATCAGCTGTGGGAAAAAGAGAAGTGCCCTTTCAGGGAGGGTGATGAAGCATGAAAATAACCAACACTTTTGTGAAGGCAACACTGATTGAGCTGTATGTGCCAGGCACTCTTTGAGCTCTTTGTAAGCATTAGTTCATTTTGTTTTCACAATAACCTTAGGAGGTGGCCATTATTACTATTCTTGTTTTACAGGTGGAGAAACCGAGGCACCGTTGTATGTAGACGTGTCATGGTTAAAAGCTGGGGCATGTTGAAAAGTGCAGGCCGCCTGGGTTTAGATTCTGATTCTGCATCTGCTGGCTTTGTGATCTTGACCAAGCAGAGATCAAGTTACCTTTCTGAGTTTGTTTCCTCATCAGTACAGGTGATGACAATGATGATGGTGGTGGTGGTGATGACAATGATGATGATGACGATGGTAGCAGTGGTGGTAATGATTCCTTGCTAAATGTCAGCGGGTTGCTTTAAGGATGAAATGAGATAATCCAGGTAAAGTGCTTACACCCTGCATTGCACAGAGCTCCTATCAGTAAATGTGAGCTGCCCTTATGACTCATGAATCAGAACAGATGATCAGCTCACGACTTTAATTCTCGATGTAAACTCACCTGGTGCTGTGGAATGATCTTTGTGTTTGAGCAGATCTAGCTACTAACACCAGCTCAGCTCCTGTGTGACCCTGGACTACCCAACTGACCTCTCTGAGCCTCAGATCTCAGTGTGAGACAAAAGAGCTCAGTCCAGCGGAGGCCACATGTTAGGTCATTTGTAACAGTTATTTAACAAATAAAGGTCATTTTATAATTTTTTGTAAGTCTCAAGACTCTGCAAGACTCCCCTTCTCTTTCTCGGTCAGCTCCTGTCATCCTCAGACTCTCCCAGCCCTGAGCCAATTCTGAACAAGCTCTGGGGCTGGAATTCATTTTAGAACCCCGTGTCTGTCCTTGGCCACAAGCCCGCAGATGTCTGTTGGACCACTAGGGCAGCCCTCACCACTCCTCCCTACTGTGTTGGGAGAAGTCCCAGGCTCCTGCCTCAGTTTCCCTATCTCCATTCTCCCATTGGGATCTGGGTATGTCCTTGTAGAGTTGAGTCTCTGACCAAAAGCTTAGTCTTGGAAACCTTCTCACCATGGTAGGTTAGACACTGTCCCCTCATCCTTGTTCCCCAGCCATTAGCAAAGGCCTGCATCAAGTCCAGAACCCAACATCACAACCCACTATTTGCTTTGAGTCAAACAGACAAAAGTTTAAATCCAGCTATGGCTGACTAAGTCACATCTAAGTCTGTTTCCTTACCTATAAAATAAAGATGACAAGCCCATCACTTCTGGGGTTAAGAGGATTAAATACAAGTGTGTGTAAAGCATTTAGGACAATATCTGGTTTGTTCTAAATTGTCAATAAAAGTGAATTCTGTGGACATTTGGCATAACTCACATTCCCACTCAGATCAGGCCCCTCAAACATTATCTCCAACAGAATAGAGCCCAAGTTCCCCATATCCCTTTTGCATCAGGTTAGTTCCCCAAGCCCAAGTCCTTCACATTCCTAAACATATTCCCTTTCTTTCAGCACCTCTCAGAGGTTCTTGCATAAAGTAGTGAAATTTCACATTTTATATCACAATATCACCCAGTTCTTTGGGAGTTCCTCCAGGCTGACTGTATGCTTGGAACTTTCCAGTTACCAAACCATTGTCCAATATTAGAAAGACAAGCAGATCTTGAATGAGTGATGCCCTCAAATGCATAGTCTCCCAGCTGTGGTCAACAGCACATTTAATCAGCAGAGTACCTGGCTTCTCACAGTTCCCTACTGAGACTCTTCATTCTACAGAACTCTTTGGGGTGCAAGTGACAGAAACCCAATTCAATCTAGCTTAAGCAGAAAAATTAAAAAAAGGAATGTATTGATTTATATTAAAGGCATAAAAGGTAGTCTTACTTTAAGCAAGACTTGATCTAGAGTCCAGAAGATGGCATGCAGAATCTGCCTCCACCTCTCTAGCACTTTCTTTCATGTTGGCTTCATTCTCAGACAAGCTCTCCCTTTCATAGTAAAGACAGCAGCTCCAGGTAATACCCGTACCAGTTTAGCATCCCAATGGAAAGAGAGCGCCTTTTCCCCAATGGTTCTATCTCAAGTCCCAAAATTAAGTCTCATTGGCTCTGATTGGGTCACATGACCATCCCTTACCCAATCACATGGCCCAGGAGAGAGTACGTATTGGTTAATCAGATCTGCATTCGATGTCCACCTCTGGAACTGGGAGAAGAGCTAGATTCCTTCAAAACACCTGGGCTGAGCATAGAAAGGATGATTCCTCAAGGGCCAAGTGAGGCATCTGATCAGAAGGAAGAAGAATGGATGCCGAGGATGCTGAGCAAAAACAAAGATGCCCATCACTGGCTGAGAGGTATAGTAACCTCACCAGAACACTGCAAGCCCAGAGTCTAGATTGGTTCAGTTCTACTTAAGGCATGCTCCAGTGGATCGATCAATCAGAGACAAACCCATGACTGCAGACTTTCCTTGGCATTATTCTCCTCATCAGCAGAGTTCCCTTTGTTCAGCTGTCAAGCTTCTCCCTCCCAAACCACACCTTGCTGATGCTAATCCCCAACCTGCTCTTAACACCTTGTGACTTAATTCCCACAGATGGGTGTCTGCATTTAAGAGCATGCATTATTGGCACTGAAATAACAGGATGCTGAAACCTTTATAAATTGATATGCCAGACAAGAGGGAGGCAAAAATGAATGTTAAGTTTCTTTGCATAATACTCTGTGGGATGTGTTTTTCCCCTAAGAATATTTTAGCATTAATTAAGATAAACAATGATATATGCTGCAAGACAATTGAATCTGTTCTCGGTTAAAAATGGCTTCATTGTGTAAAAATAGTACCCAAATTATAGCATATAAAGATGCAAAGGGGGGGAATACTGTAAACCTATAACATGACTAAAATAGAAATGCAAACCGGTAATGATGAGGCCTTGAACAATCTGGGGGAAGATGGAAAGATGGGGAAGAAGCATGTGTCATCATGCTTCATTTATTCGCCTCCCTCTTCAGTCCTCTTTGCCGTGCTTCTCTTTAATAATAACTGCCATTCATCATGGAATAGTTAACATATGTCTTCAATGAAATTGGTGGTGTTATCACCATTTTATATGTGAGGAATCTGACCTTTAGAGAGTCTAAGTCCAAGTCACCCAGGTAGGAAATGGTAGAACCAATCTTCAAGACAGGTTAACTTAACTTCCCACCCAAACACTGCGTACCTCTCTACACTGCCCTACTGTTCTCATGGTCTCCTCTGGCGGGGGCAGGGGGCCGGGGGAGGGCGGCCTCTGTAGTATCTAACCAGCTCATCTCTTCAGGATAGAAGCGGAATATAAGACAATAGCTCACATATATCACATTTATGATATGCCAGGCACTGGGAGATCTTTACTACCATTATCCCCATTTTACAGATGAGGTGAGTTAAATTTGTTTGTCCAAGGTCAAACAATGGTGAGAGCTGGAATTCAAGGCGAACGATCTCACTTCAGAGTCCGCGCTCTTTACTACTGGGCTGGATTGTTCTTCCTTTGGGGAGCCATTCCTGACCTCTGCTGTGAGTCCTCTGGCCCCATTTCCCCAGAGTTTTTGCAGAAATGATGACCTACAGCAGTGGTCAGCAAACTGTGGCTCGCGAGCCACATGTGACTCGTGAGCGGCGGTTTGCTGCTCTGTTGACTGAGTTTGCCGACCACTGGGATAGGAGCTTAATCACAAGGAACAACAACAGCCTGTAATTATTGGAATCGAGAGTCTAGGTCAGTGGTCAGCAAACTCTTTAGTCAACAGAGCGGCAAACTGAGGCTCGGCTCACGAGCCACAGTTTGCTGAGCACTGAGTCCTACAGCATCTACCTGGGTGTCATCTAGTATTTTAGGAGGGATATTTCATGTCTTTGTCGAATGGCTACCCCTTAAGTCTGCAAATTCCCTGAAAGTCAGGAGTTTCAAGAATTCCATCCATCTCCCACTTAATGTTCCTCGTTAATGCCTTGCCCATGATAGAGATTCAGCAGTGTTTGATGAGGAGCTGATGGAGGCCAGTTCATTTTGCTCCCTCCCATGGCCGCCATCTGCATGCGGACAGCCGAGAAGGCATTATCCTGAAGTGGGCCTTTGTGCAGGATGGACTGGGCAAGGATGATGGACGGCTTCACAAAAAGCCACCCTCGCTTGGAAGAATAATTCAAAACAGTGTCAGGGCTTCTTCTCGGCTACAAATTTATTCACTCATCCATTGTCTCACCTATTCATTCACTCATTTATTCAACCCGCCATTTGCTCATTCCTTCACTGATTGATGCACTCACCCAACAGTTACTGAGTGGCTGGCTGCCCCCGCCAGATGCTGTGCTGAGCCCTGGGGATAAAATGGTGCACAAGACCCTGCTCCGCTCACCCAGATGGACAGAGGAATGATGGAAGCGTGGCTCCCAGGGCCTTAGGTCAGCAGCACCAGGAGCTGTTAACTTCTACAGTCTCCAAGCCCTGCAAACTCCAAGCCGTAGCAGGAAACTGAGGGCCCGACCAGTGTTTCTGACTCAGCCCATGGTCAGAAGGTACCAATGCATCAGGTCTACAGCCCTGGCTGCAAAGTTTTGGGTGTAGGCGGCAGGTTGAAAGAATCCCTCTTCTCTCCATCTTTTGACCTGAATGGAATCTGCACTGGCTTTTCTTCTGGAGGACAGGATAGTGTGAGCTGCTGCTCAGTGACCCTTGGCCTCTCCAAGCAAAGTTCTTTTGTCTCCACACTGACAACAGGGTGACTGGATTTCAAGAATTATGTTACTTCTCTTTAAACCATTTAGCAAGTGCCTACTGTGTGTCTATAAATATACATATTATCTTTAACACTAGTGCCCCAGTGCACAGATTCATGCACACTGAAAAGAAATCAATTAGAAGGTGGCCGGTAGGACAGGACTGGGCGAGATGGGCTGGACATGCCCTGGAGCCAACCTCCTGCGGTCTCTCCCCAGCCGGCCGCACCTGGGATGGGCCGTGGCTCGAAGAGCGTCTGCAGAGTAAGCAGGGTCCCTCCAGCAGGTGGGGTCCCTCAGCCTTGCCTGCGGGGATCAGGCCGAAACTGGCTCTCCGACATCCCCCAAGGGGTCCCAGATTGCAAGAGGGTGGTTCTCAGGTGATGCACCCCAGAATCAGGCTCCCTCCTCTTTGGTTCTGGGGTGCGTCACCCAAGAACTGCCACTGCCAAGTCACCCCAGCTCAGCAGCTCCTGTGTTGAGCGTCTGCCCCCCTGGTGGTCAGTGCATGTCTTACCTACCAGCCAGTCAGATGGTCGGACGGTCGCTTAGCCTTTTATATACATAGATGGGTGCTACTATTGCCTGCTTAAAAATGGGAAAATCCCTGAGCCTTGTCAAAACAATTTAAATAATTTAGTTAAGTGTAAGAAAATACAATAACCAAAAATGTTACTGTTACTGTTATTCATCTTGAGTTTCCTTGTACCTATCTGTTCTTTTTGAGTTGGTGATAATATTTGCAAATCAATCTATCTCTTTCTCAACTACACATAAATAGAATGATCACATTCTATTTTTCTACTGTGCACACTTTTTAACATGTAAATCTGTTTATATGTATAATGTGCATTTCTTTTTATAATTAGAGACATGCGCATGCCATAACGTTGTAAAGCATTAAGCAATGGAGAAATGTGTGACTAGGACATGAACATTCCCCCCAATCCTACCCACTTTTTAAAAATTTTACTCCCCTTCCATCTTTTTTTTCTCTCCCCAGGTAAACAACATTAGGAAACAAGGTGTACCTTTCCTTACCTTTGTCCATGTTCATGTCAATATATGCAAACATATACACTGAGTGGCCAGATTATTATGATCTCTGAATGCATAATAATCTGGCCACTCAGTGTATATCCTATATAATAAAAGGCTAACATGCAAATTGTCCTCTTGACCAGGAGTTTGACCAGCAGGCAGGCCTGCCAACCACCCATGTCCCCTCCCCCTGGCCAGGCTGGCCGGCCCCCACCCATGCACGAATCCATGCACCAGGCATCTAATACACACACACACACACACACACACACACACACACACACACACACACTGAGTGGCCAGATTATTATGCGTTCAGAGATCATAATAATCTGGCCACTCAATGTACATAAATATGTTAATAATGGGGCGGGGAAGCTCATCCTTTGTTTTATGAAAAGGAGTCTTATGACATATATTTTCCACACCTGGCTTGTGTCACGAACCAGAAAACACCTGTGGAACCCCTTCCCCATGCACTAGCATTCGTTTACTGCATTCTCAGTGATGGCTGCACAATGATCCAGAGTAGGGGGCACCATCCAGTGTTGCCTTTCCCCAACTCTTTACCACTAGGACGCATCAGGCACACAACTTCTGGGTCTCCCCTCCTCAGGCTGGGCTGGAGGTGGGGAAGCCCGGGGAACTCTATTTCTTGTCTATTCTCCTCAAGCCTCTGCTTTTGACATCCAAAAGCCAAGAAAAGGCTCTCTTTGTTCATTCTGCTGCCATGCTCTTCCTCCTGACAGAAGGAACCTAGGATGGCGTGGCTGGCTGAGTGAAGCCAGAAACAAAGGCAATGAGAGTGGGAGTGAGCGGAGAAAAATACATGTTAATATTTCAAAAATATTCTTCTGCCAGACAATGCAATACTTTGATGGCTCTATGCAGTTTGCAAAGCCCTTTCCATGTTGTATTCACAATGCACACTCACCCACTGTTCCCTCTCCTTTGTCCTTCAGGACTCAGTGTAGCTGTCGCTCAGCCAGGAAGCCTTCACTGACCTACCAGGTGGGCCCAGAGCTTCTTCTCTGACCTCCCTCCCCCAACCCCATACAAAAAAAAATGTTTGGAAAACAAGAGGAGTGAAAATTCAAATGATTTTGGGGATGCTTTTTTTGTTATAAAAAGCTTCACAGTTTTACAAAAAGAGAAATGATGATAGAATGAATGCCCATACGCCCATCACTGAAGGACACTCAGGATATCTCTGAACCCACACTAACTTATTTTAAAAATAAAAACCGCTTATGAATTCCAGATGATTTTAAGAACTCACAGCATGCCACTTAACCCGTGTCTTAGAAACCTCTGCCACTGAGGAGCCTTGTCAAAGAAAAGTCAGAGCTGGACGGTCATGAAAGTGGTCAAAACAGATGTCGTTCAGGACTATGGCGATAGGAGAAAAGAGGCCTCTGTGTAGAGCCAGCTCAACTCTGAGTGCACCATAAACAAGTGGGGACTCACAGCCAAGGAGAGGGGGGGGGGGGGGAGATGGTTGTCACTGGATGGAAAATTACATAGAGGAAGCATCAGAGGTAAAGTGGGATTTCTGGCTAAACCAACCTGACAGGATTCTTGGGGGAGGCAGGCCATGGTGATCAGATATCACCTGGGTAGCCCTGGGGATAAGAAATGTGATCAGATATCAAGGGTGATCAGATATTGAGGGTGGGGACTCAATGACAGAAGCCCAAAGGCCTAGTTGAGAAGGTGGCACAGAGGAGGCTGACTCACATTTGGTCAAAGAGAGAGTCTTTGTCAACCTCCAGGCTAGGTTTTGGCAGTTGAGATAGTATAGGTACCATTGCATCCGTTCTTTTTCTCTTCGGGCAACACCCCCCACTTTTCATTGGGGACCAACCCTCCCCCGCTTTTAGCTTAAATAACTCAAGTGAAGCTTCACCTCCTACAGAGGCGGGGACCTTTGACCTAGTCCCAAATCAGGAGCTTCCCATGACCCTTCCAAAGCCAGTGAAACAGGGAAAACTAGAATGCTGGGAGCGGACAGGTTCTCTGTTTCACTGAACTGGAAACTTTGAGGGTACAAGCTGAGAATTTCTGGCAGCCACTTGGCCATAAGGAGGAGGGAACCTGCTGAAAACGGGGTCAACTCAGAGGAAAAGTCGAGCTGAGATATCGCAAGAAACTGAGTCCTGATGACATCATTTGAGTCCCCAAAACCAGCAGTGCCTAAAACTAGATCAGTTACATAAGCCAACAAATATCCTTTTTAGAGCTTGAGCCAATTTGAGCTGGGTTTTCTATTCCTTGCTCCGACGAGTTCTGATACCCATGAACAGGACGGCAAAGAAGATGTTAACCAGGAATCAAAAGGGCCAGGCTGAACATAGGTTCCATGCTAATGAATGGTATTTTACCAGAAAAGAGTCATTTCAGGGGTTGGGTTTTGGGTTCAAGAACTAGGTGGATGTCAATAGCAGAGCAGAGGCCTCCTGACTCCATTGCTTTTTCTCCCATTCCCGACCAAAAAGCCATCTCTGCAGGTCCAAGGTGGGAAACATGCGTCATGGGGAAGGTTCCAGTGCAGTACCACTGTGTATCTCTCCCCATCTTCACCATGACTAAGGAACCTCTTCTGGTCAATAATCCTTTCTTCTTCAATCCCTATTGGTCTGGATTTCCTGGCAAGTACTGAGAGAGGGGCTGACAGAACCCAGCACCACACAGGCCTGCCGAGCCAGGAAAGAATGGATTCAGAGATGCACCCACTATTTGGGCCTCCTTGCTGTCATCCCATGCAGCAATGAAGGCAGGGTTCCCATGGTAGCTGAATCCCAATCACCCTCCAGAGTGGCATCCAAGCTGTTCATTATCTGACAAGAGGGATGTAACTGATGTCCGAGTTCAGCTGCAAACTGCCAAGCAGTCTCTTGGGCAGAGCTTGGAGGATAAGGGGCAAACCTTTCATCATTCTCAGAAGTGACAGCCAGGAAAGGAGACAGTGGGAGTGTTGGTAGGACACAGGAATGTGTGCCTCTAATGGAGGCGGGTCTAAAGATCTGAAGTCAGTCTGGAGCCTGACTTGGCATTTCTGATGCCAGCAAAAGCCACATTAGCTCTAGGCTGTCATCTCCTCTGTCTCTTTATCCTCTTCCTGCTAGATAAAAGCACAGACTCCGAGTAAAGGAGTAAATACCATTTCTCTGCTAAGCAAGAAGGGCAAGTCAATTCAGTGACTAAAACTAAGCCTAGAACTGGGCTCAGCTAGACCTAAACCTAGTCCTAATTCTAGTCCTAGACCAAGACCCAGACATGCCCAGGCCTAGACCTAGACCTATATCTGGACTCAGACCTAGGCCCAGACCCACTCTTACACCCAGACCTAACCCCAGACTTAGCCTTAGATCTAGACCTACTAGATCTAGACCCAGACCTACTCCTAGTCCTAGACCCAGATCTAGACCAAGATCTAGACCAAGACCTAGACCTACTCCTAGACCTAGGCCTAGACCCAGCCTGGACCTAGACGCAGACCTAGATCTAGACCCAGATCTACTCCTAGACCTAGAACTAGAATTGTTCTGTCTACCCATTGGTCAAGACCAGACAGAGAGCCAGGGGAAAACTGAAGCTGAAGTCATCTTCAGAACCAGCTTGATGACCTCTTCATGCTTCTGTCAATAACTTTGGCTCTAGCCTCATCACATTGGTAAATCTGTACACGGAAACCTTCTAGAGCACTTTTCCTGTGGATCAGTTAGAAAATGGTATTAATTAGATCTTAAACCACTGCTCTGCTCTAATATAGCTTTTCTATATGAAATAAAACAGAACATTTGTTAAAAAGTTAAATATAATCCTCAACAAGATTTCTTAACTACAGATCACAGGCAATGGAAGGCATCATTCAAAGAAATACACTCTACTACTATTTGGTAACTTCTGACTAGTCCTTAAATCTGATCAATTCCTCTTATTAGTTACCTGCTGAAACTACAACTTAATGTGTAATATATATTGATGCATTTTATAAATGCTAATGCATCATTCAAGTGTAAAATTGAAATATCCACCTGACCCCTCTCTCAGCCCTGCTGAATGTGGACTTTTACACATGCAAGAATGACCTTCGCAAATCTTCTTTACATCTCTAGCCAGATGGAAGCTGGGCTACTTGTGATGCCTTTTAAATCCCTGCCCCGCTAGACAACAGTGAGGTCACACTTAACGTGAGAAACCACACCATCCACGCGTCTCAGAAGGCACTTACTAAAACCCACGGTGAAAGCATAATAAGGTTTTAAAATAGGCACAAAGCAGATTCCCATCAAGGAGTACTCAGATGGGTATCACCAAAGATGGAAATGGATCACTCCAGGGAGCTAAGTTCTGTAGAGTCAGCAGGAAGAGAGACCCGGGGTGTTTACAGGATGGGAAGTGCTTTGATGGAAATGGGAGGAAGGACAGAAATTCTTAACGTGGGTCCCTGCCTCCCAACAAATGTAGAGTTTCCTAAATAAAGAGTAAGTTTGCCCAGCGATGCTCAGTGGGGCTGCCCCTCTATCTTACAAGTGTATGTGGCAAGCCCTCGCTTTTGAAATCACTGCCTGTGCTTTCCTCCATGTTTCCCATTACTCCTCTCTCTTCTTCGCCCACTCTAGCAACAACTAGGTTTTCTGACATTTATTTATTTAGGGAAGGGGTGGCAGAAAAGCACAGAGAAGCATTTAAACTCCAAGTGCCTCATATGTGAGTTGCAAAACTTGGGCTTTTCAGCTTCAAAGGTCCACCTCTAGCCCTCGCTGGTGTGGCTCAGTGGATGGAGCATCGGCCTGTGGACTGAAGGGTCCCGGGTTCGATTCCGGTCAAGGGCACATGCCCGGGGTTGCAGGCTCGATCCCCAGTAAGGGGCGTGCAGGAGGCAGCCAATCAATGATTCTCTCTCATCATTGATGTTTCTATCTCTCCCTCTCCCTTCCTCTCTGAAATCAATAAAAATAAATATAATAAAGTCCACCCTCTAACAGATATCGTGGCATAGAAAAATTGTTATAGGGACAGGAAAGTTGCCGCTTCCTGACATTTCTTGAGTCTGAGGATAGGGAAAAGTGAGAGGAGCAAAGGGTGATGAGCTGGAAGAAAGTCTGTCGGGTCTGGGATGAAGGGACCACACACACCTGCAGAGAACCCCCTGGGAGGTGCAGAGACCCCCCCCCCCCAGCATCCCTCAACTGTCTCCTGGAATAAGGACTCTCATCACCAATCCCAGGAACTGCCTGGAGTCCAGCTGGCCCCCCAGACATGGAGTCTCTGCCATCCTTACTAATGAGTTAGGTTGGTAAAGGATATGAGGGAACAAGAATACAAGGAGGCCCCACTTTTTCTTTCTTTTTTTTTTTTTTTAATCCTCATCCAAGGATGTTTTTCCATTGATTTTAGAGAGAGTAGAAGAGAGAGGGAAAGACAGAGAAATATCCATGTGAGAGAAACATCGACTGGTTGCCTCTGCATGAGCCCTACTCAGGGCCCAGGCCAGGGAGGAGTCTGCAACCAAGGTACATGCCCTTGACTAGAATCGAACCCAGGACCCTTCAGTCCACAGTCTGATGCTCTATCCACTTAGCAAAACCGGCTAGGGCCCACTCTTTTTTACAGGGGTGGTTCTCAAACTTTAGCATGCATCAGAAGGCTTGTTAAAATACAGATTGCCGGACGCCACCCCCAGAGCTTCTGACTCAGTAGGTCTGGGGTGTGGACAAGAAGTTGCATTTCTAACAAGTTCCCTAGGGATGCTGCTGCTATTCCTTCCAGGAACCCCACTTTGAGAGCTAGTCTTTTAACAGAGCGAGACTAGCTTGCTGAATGGACTTCTAAACTTCCCACAACAGCAGACACAAGAGAAAATTGGAGTTCAGAGAGGTGAAGTAACTTAATCAAGGTCACACAGCATAAAAGGATGGAGGCAGAACTAAGATCCAGGCCTTCTGGGTATCCATCCAATTCTCCCTGCATTCCATAGTGCGGCTGGGGCTGGCCTCAGTTCTCTGCTGCCGACAGCGTGGGCTACGTGCGCCCAGTTCCAGCAGGAGCCCTGCTCCGGCCAGCTGTGCCCAGAGGCTGGCAGTGGCGGCCCCCAGCACACGGGAACTACCCGCGCTGGGCAGAGGCTCTGCTCCACAGGATTGCAAACTGCTCTTCCAGGGGATCTCAGACCCCTGCTGCTCCTGTTATTTGAGTTACGTGTTAAATCTCTCAAGGGACGGATTTATCTTGGTTTTACTCACTTCTGGCGCACCAGTTTTGCCCACTTAGTGCTTTTAGCGTTATGTATCATTATCACACTCTCTGTTCTCCTGTCACAGCTAGTTTAGCCCTTTTTGCTTTAATTTCTCTCCTGATATTCTTGCCAGGGCACAAAAGGAAAAGAAAACAGCCCAATGCAAGAGAGAGAAAGGGGACAAAATCCCAGCTCTGGTGGAGAGAGCATGGAGAGCAACCCCTAGTGTGGGCGGGAGGCACCCCACCCCCACCCCCACCCCCACCCCCTTTTAACCTCCCTTTTGCAGGAGACAGTGTGGGGAGAGGAAACAGCCAAGATTCCAAGCTCTGGCCCCGGCCACCAATTGCCCAGCTGACAACAATAACATTAATAGTACTAAGAGCTAACGCTTCCCGAGCTCTCTGCCAAGTGTGGGTGATTACTCCAGGATGCAAGCACTGTTTTTCCCTGGTTTGCAGATGAGGATACTGATGCTCAGAGAGCCATGAAGGCACTTGCCCGCTACCATCTGGCAGAACGGAGAGGACTCAAACCTGAGACTGTTCCTCTTTCACACCCCAGACTCCTAAGGCCTCCCTACGACACACTCTCAGCTTTGGTGGAAATAATGGATCGCCTCCAGTTCCATTGTTTCAGGCTCTTGGTCTAGGACCCGCCATCTCCACAGCCTCCTTGTCACATTGACCTTCTGTCTCTCCTGTCCGCTCCCAGAGAACTGCACTCAAAGCCTGGCGAGGCCTCAGTGCTCACTGCCCCACAGTTGCACAAAGGGGTCCCTAGCTCAGCCAGTGTGGCTCAGTGGTTGAGTGTCAACCTATGAACCAGGTGGTCACAATTCAATTCCAGGTCAGGGCACATGCCCGGGTTGTCAGCTTGATCACCAATGTGGGGTGTGCAGGAGGCCGCTGATCAATGATTCTCTTTCATCAATGATGTTTCTATCTCTCTCTCCCTCTCCCTTCCTCTCTGAGATCAGTAAAAATATTTATTTTTTTTTAAAAAAAGAGGTCCCTAGACCCAGGAGGGTCCGTGGACCTGTCTCCTGAGCCACAAGGGAGCTGAGGGGAAGCCAGGTGTGGGCAGGGCTCCAGTCTGCTCCCCTCCTCCTCCAACCTGCCCCCAACACACACACAACTGTTTCCAGGAGAAAGGCTCACACTGAGCTGTCGGACGTGCCAAGCTTCCATGTAAGGGTTCAAGAAGATTAAAAGAAAAATTGGAAACCACTGCTTTTGTTCAGCCTTCCTGATTTACAGACAGGAAATCAGGAACTCATTTGTCTCTATAGCTGGGACATTTAGGGGGTCTTGGGGTGACAACAGACAGCAGAAACTTACTGTCTGACCAAGAGCGTCTTAGGGGGTCCTATTGACACGTGGCATCTGCTATGTCATAAGTGACAGAAAATGTCCTGGCCCAAATCAGGCTCAAATGAGGTCTTTACAGAGTGTGTCAAAGTGAAATCATCTCCCTTCTCACTCCCCCAACCACTCCTAACACATCGTCCCAAATTCTAACACCCATATGACAAGGCGAGAGTCACCAGGGAAGGTTACGTGGGAGTCAGCAGCACAGCTAAGTTTGATTTTTAACGTTCTGACACAAAATAGATCCTGAAAACATAGCCATGATGAGACATCCCGAATGTGCAGACCATACACCCAAAGTCCAGAACGTACCTCCTTCCCCTGCCCGTCTGTAACATTGTGCGCAGGGGCGGGGGAAGGCAGGACCAAGGCAGAGGGCATCTTGTTTCTCTCTGATGCCGAGCTGCCATCCAATGATACCACCTCTCTATCGACAGGGCAGGTGACACCGGAAAGTCGGACAGGCTTTCCAGTCCTGGCATTCACATCTTGAGCATTCACGCAGAGGGGTGGAGGGTTGGTCACCCTCGGCAGCATTCCAGGAGAACCGCAAACACTCGGGCTGCTGAGATCTCTGGAGGGGCCCTGACTCCTGATGTCCCTGTGGACTCTACTCATCAGCTCCCCAGCCTCCTTTACACAAATGCCCTTTGGCGGTTGTTTGTTTATGTCAGAGTTGGTTTCCCTGGCTTGCCATGACACAGGTGGGTAAAACTGACCTTGAGCAAACCTGTTTCCAGACACAGCTTGCTCGTCTCCATGAACTGGATACCCAAGATGCAGCTATGCCCGTCTTGAGCCATGGAAAGCTATCTGACGTAAGAAATTGTCCCCTTTGCTCCAGCCGGTTTTGCTCAGTGGCTAGAGCATCAGCCCACAGACTGAAGGGTCCCAGATTCAATTCTGGTCAGGGACACATACCTTGGTGGCAAAGCCCTGGTGGAGGAGCATGTGCAGAGGCAACCAATTGATGTGTCTCTCTCACATTGATGTTTCTCTCTCTGTGTCTCTCCCTCCCACTCTTTATTAAAAAAAAAAAATCAGTGGAAAAATATCCTCCAGTGAGGATTAACAGCAACAACAAAAAAGAAAACATCACCGACACCGGTTTGGCTCAGTGGATAGAGCGTTGGCCTGAGGACTGAAAGGTCCCAGGTTTTATTCCGGTCAAGGGCATGTACCTTGGTTGCGGGCACATCCCCAGTAGGAGGGTGTGCAGGAGGCAGCTGATCGATGTTTCTAACTCTCTATCCCTCTCCCTTCCTCTCTGTAAAAAATCAATAAAATATATTTTATTGATTTTTTAAGAGAGGAAGGGAGAAAAGAAAAAAGAAAACATCATCTTTTAGGAAAGGAGACAAATCTTGAGATGTTCCCCATGATTCTCAGAGTTCACCGTGAATTGAGTTGGAGTTGAAGCCCATGTGTATCAGCTATCTATTGCCGCCTAACAAACCACCCTGAAAACTCAGTGGGCTAAAACAGTAAGAATGGACAGTTGCCCATGAGACTGTGTGTCAAGGGGTGGCTCTTCTTATCTCAGCTGGGGTCCATGGTCTGGTCAGCTGTGGGTCAGGGCTGTCTCTCACATTTGTGGAATTGACTGGCCATAAAATAGGGCACTTTGGCTGTTCTCCATGAGGTCCTTCCTCCGGCAGAGTAGCTCAGGCAAAGCCGGGCTCCAAAAAATAAAATAAAATAAAATTTTATATATGTATATATAGCATATTAAAATTTTATACATATTAAACATTAAAATTTATATATATACTAGCGTTCCCGTTGCAGGAAAAATCCTGCAATAGGGTTTCCTGCTGCACTCTACCCTGCCCCGCCTCTGCTCCTCCCTTGTCCCCAGGCCCGCCTTCTCCGCCAGCCCGGCCTGCCTTCTCCGAAAGCCCACCCCGCTCTCCTTCCTTCTCCCCCGGCCCCGCCTCCGCTCCACCCTTCTCCTCCCCGCCAGCTTGCTTGCTTCTCCGCAGCTTTGCTCCCTTCAGCATCTCTTGGCTTCTTTCTACGCTGTCTTGATATGCAAATTAGCCGCCATCTTTGTTGGGGTAATTTGCATACTCATCCTGATTGGTTGGTGGGCGTGGCTTGGTTGGTGGGCGTGGGTTGGGCGTAGCGAAGGTGCGGTCAATTTGCATATTTGTCTATTATAAGGTAGGATATATATATAATCTCAGTGCTGTGCAAGGCCTCTGAGCTGTCACTTCTGCAGCATTCTGTTAGCCAAAGCAAGTCCCAACTCGAGGGCTGGGAATGTAGACTCCACGTCTCCATGGCAGGAGATGCACAGTCATGTTGCAGTGGGCAGGGCGGGGAGGTTGGAGAATTGGGGCCACTTTGGCCAGCCACCTACCACACCATGTAAAATTAATAATGTAGCTTAACAATACAGTGGGCCCAGAGACATTACTTGGCCAGTTTTGACAATTGCTCAGCACTGTTGACATTTTGGGCAGGATCATTATTTGTTGAGGGCTGTCCTGCATATCAAGGATGTTCAGCAGCATCCCCCGCCTCTACTCACAAGATGCTAGTGTCACCCCTCCTCCCACTCCAGTTATGACAGGCAAAGATGTTGCCCGAGGCCCCGGGAGGGGCGGGGGAGAATCCCTGTTCCCCCAGATGGGAAGCACAGTTCTAAAGCCACAACTAGGACTTCCACACTCCCCTCTGCCCAGTGATGAGAAAATAATTCTCAACAGACTTCAGACTGAGAAGGGGCTATGATTGTCTCTGTAGTTTGGGGGTGACAACAGCAGCCCCCCTCTCTGTCATCTCAATCTCTATTTGTCCTGTCTTGGTTCTTCACGGATCGGGACCCCAGATGCCTGAAAGGCTTCAGATGTGGAACCCTGGGCCGCCCTCCCGCCCCAGCCCCACCACTCACACGTCCATCAGACCCGGTTCTCTGTAACAGGAAACACTGACCCTACCAGACACAAACAGGCCAGTTTTCAATCTCAGTTAACTTTTACAGCAGTTTCTCCCCATTTGCAGCCCATTCCGGCTGGATGCAAAAGCATTCGCTGCTCCCCTAGCTGGGTATTTTTCACCCTGTGTCAATTAGCACAAGGAAGGGAATCTAACACTGATGTATGGGTTGTGCTGTGTGGCTGGCACTGAAGGCCCTGCAAGGTGGGCAGGTTGCGGAGTGGGGCTCAGGCCGTGCCCTGCTCTGGATACCATGGACCGGATTCTCCAGGCTTCCCCAGAGCACCCAGAGTGACTCCTAAGTGCAGATTGACCCGAGGAAAAAAAAAAAGTAAAACTAGACAAACTTTTGTATTCAAATATATAAGGGCTGAAGGGGAATTAGGGATCATTCTCTCCAATCTCATCCTCATACACTTGACCTCAGAGAGGTCAGCTGGCTTGTCCAAGGTCAGCCAGCCAGTGAATTTAACCCAATCCAAGCCTAAAAGTCAGATTTTCTCTCAGTCCAGTATTCTCTTTGTACTTTCATTTGCTTTAAAACACAAACTTTTTTTCTCTCTAACCTCTTTTTTTCCAAATTATTCTTAATTGAAACTTAAACTCAACAGATATTGACTGCCTTCTTTGCACAAAGCTCTGGGTCAAGGGGCTCAGTGTCTTCCTGTAGGGAGCTCGCAATCTATTTAGGGACAGGAGTCTGAGCAAGGAGGAGATGAAGAAGGGCTCAAACTTAACTAACACGCAAGTCAGGACGTGGTCCAGGCCAAGAGCATTGCCAAGGTGTGGTGGGGACCCACAGGAGAAAGATTTGCTCCATGTTGGAATGCGGGCGTGGCATTTGTCCTCCCCAGGTGTCGCTGAAGACAAAATCAATCCATCTTCAGCCCTGGGCTAAAGTGATGGAAGGACCAGGACCCAGGACCTGGTTCAATGGACCTTCACTTCTGCAGCAGGCACCAGGGCCGGGAAATTCTGATAAATTCAGAACCAGCGCCATCTGGTGGCCAGAGAGCATCTCTCCATGAAATTTTCCCAGAGCTGCTGAGGATGGTTGCTTTGGGAAAGTGGGTTGACTAAATAAAATGACCCCATTTAAGTAAAATTGAAAAGCTAGGTAAAATTTTCAGATAATTGTATAAAAGGCTCACCAAAACATTAAAAGTAATATCTCTGAGTTGTTTATTTTGACTAGTATGTATTTTGTTCTATGTTCTTCTATCCTTTGATTTAAAAAACAATGATCATAGATATTTTGAACCATTGAAAACAATAACATTATATTAATTTTCTAGGGAAAGAAATAAATGCAGAGACAGAGGGTTTCTTGACCCAGAATAAATGATCAGGTTCCTACTTTGTGCTCAGCCTTTTAACAGGAATAAAACCAGGTCAAAATGAAACTAAAGAGTAGCCTTAAAGAGGGAAAACAGGGAAAGATGTCACACAAGGGCGAGAATAATAGCTGGACCAAAAAGAAACACTTTCTACTTGTGACTCCAAGCAGTTTACAATGTACCATGGTGATCCTTACAACATGCTCACCCAGCTTCGTGGCCTGGAGTGGTTCAAGAAAGCTCTATTCTTCCCTCTGTTTAAGCCCTGCCTAAGTTATATTATCATTTATCTCTTGTGATCATGATAAATAACACTATAACTGATTGAATCGCATTGGTGTCAGGCGCTGTGCCAACAACTCCCTGTGCATGCCGCATTCAGTCCTTTCAGCAGCTCCAAGGGGTAGATACTAGGATCCTCATGACACAGATCCTCATCACTGAAGCTCAGAGAGCTGACACTTTACCTCTAACTCACACCAAACGCTGTCTGTTCTGCATTGGGCTTTATATCCCCAGTACCTGTGTGGTGGTGCCTGGTGGGTGCGCGGATGACTAGATGGATGGCATGTTGGGAAAAGTACAAAACTAAGAAGAAAAAACTTGCATTGAAATGAGCCTTTATTGAGCACCTACAGTGTGCTAGACAGGCTGGTAAGTGCTGAGAGTGAAGAAGCGGGTCACTTTTTATTATTCTGTTAGAATCTCAATAGGAAACAGAGGAAACACTCAACTGGGCCTCATTTGAAGAGTGTGCTGTTAATTACAAGTGTGGGGGGCGGGTGAAGGGCAGTGATTCTCAAGTGTCAGCATGCCTCAGAGTCGCCCAGAGGGCTGGTCAAAATGCAGACTCCTGGGCCCCACTCCTGGGCCCCACCTGGGCCCCAGTTCATGTGGCCCCCAAATTTGCTTTTCAAGTAAGTTCCCAGGTGATGCTGACACAGCTAATGCAGGGAAACCATCATGAGGGTGAGAGCAGTGACCTAGGAGGCAGCGGTGGAGAAGCAGTTACCACCCAGAACTGCAGGGACCAGGAGGGGGAGAGGGAGTCAGGCAGAGAAGCCCCCCACCCTGCCCTCCAACTAACGCAGCCAGAGTTGATGAGGTTCAAGGGCTTGATCTCCAAGGGTAAGCAGGATGGAAACAATGAAGAGGAATCTAGGGGCACAGATGAATGTGGCACCTATGTTGAGTTTAAGCCTCAGTGAGTCATCCAAGGGGAGACATCAAGAGGGAAACTGTGTGCAGACTGGGGCTCAGAGAGGAAATCCCAGCTCTGACCAGGAATGCAGCCTGTCACTGCAGCGCTGGAAGCCCCGCTGAGCTGCCCGGAGACTCAGTGGCAGAGGCTGACCCAAGGGGAGGAGAGACCCCAGGCTTCACAGCCCTGGAGAGGCCTGGCCAGAAAGGCAGTTGGTGGCCAGCACAAGCAGCGAGAAGAATCGAGATGAGAGTGAGTCTGGGAGAGAAAATCAGAGCGCAGAAATGGGGCGGAGTAGGGATTCGTAGAAGGGAAGTAAGATAACTTGATACAGTCCCTGATGTCAAGAGGAAGCAAGAAACTGCAGCATCAAACAGCAAATGTAACAAAATTATATGGGTTTCAGGTGTACAATTCTGTAATACATTATTTGTATATTGTGTCGTGTTTTCACCACCCAAAGTCAAGTCTCCTTCCATCACCAGTTATCCCCCCTTTACCTTCTCCTACCGCCCCCCACCCCCTTTTCCCACTGGTAATCACCAAACTATTGTCTTGTCTACCAGGTTTTTCTTAAGCCCTTTTGCTCCCAGCCCCCCAACCCCCGCTCCTCTGACAGCTCTCAGACTATTCCATGTATCTATGCGTCTGTTTCTGTTTTGTTTGTTTGTTTTGTTCATTAGATTCCAAATATAAGTGAAATCAAATGGTACTTGTCTTTCTCTGACTGGCTTATTCACTTAGCATAATGCTCTCCAGGTCCATCCATGCTGTCACAGAGGGTACGATTTCCTTCTCTCTTTACGGCCGAGGAGTATTCCATTGTGTAAATGTACCACAACAACGTCACCCCAATAAATTAGCTTTAAAAAAAAAAAATCTTTTTTAAAGCAAATGTGGCTCAACACAGCACCAGTGCCAGGGAGGTTTGGCCACACAGTCAGGCAGCTGTACGCACCCATGACACACAGGCCCCTTCGGAGCTAAGGCACTCTCTTCTCTGGCCTTTGATTTCACAACTCCCCTTCCCACTCTGGTTCAGTTTCATCAAGAATCTTCTGTTTGCCAACTGTTGACTGTGAATCGCTGCCTAGTGTGATGTTTTCAGAGCTGGGAGACTTTGGAGAACGTTACGAGGACCCCTGAGAACATTGGGATCATCCGGGAGACCCCTCCCCTTCAATCTGAGTTTTTCATAAGCTTTCTGGCGCCTCAGATTTCACCATTAAAGATTCATTCCTTTGGCTTAAGGCTTTAATCCTCTATTAAATGTAAATCTCACGGGCAAGCGGATAGTGTTTGGGGAATGAGGTCATACATTAAGCCTTATCTGTCACTGACACCTCAATGAGCGTGAGTTGACAGTCTTTTCAAGAGCCAGGTTTAACAGGGAGAAGGGAGATAAATGGAAAGGTACTGGGGAACTTAGCCGCACAGGGAGAGACACTCAAGGAGATAGGATCGGAAACTAACATTTATTGAGGCATTATGCTAATGAGAAAAAGAAAAATAGCTACCTTTTACGGACTGCTTAAATGTGTCAGGTTCCATGCTGTGCTTTCTACATATGGGGGAATAATTTAGTGTGATATCTGTTTGTGTATTGTTCTCATTGCTGAAGGATGCTCAGAAGACCAAGAGGGATTTTCCTTGCCTCCTCTTGTAAAACAAGGAGCCAAGCCCGTGGGACTGTGCTCCTTCATGTCCCATCCGTTAGGGTGTCTTGGAGTAATAAAACACCCAAGCAGAAGTGGCTTAAACATGGCAAACGATCTCAGCTCACAAAACAAGAAGTCTGGGGGTGGGAGGCTCTAGGGTGAGCGATGTCATTGGGCACCTAGATCTCTCCTTCCTTCAGCTCTCGTCATGCCCGGCAGTGGCCTTGATCTTTGAGCTTGTCCAAGATTGGTCACAAGATTGAAGCTGCAGTCATCATGACACTGAGCCAAAAGAGAGGGAGTTTCCTCCTCTGTGTCTCTTCTATAATTGAGAGCTCAGTCCCCTCCCAACTCACTGTTCTGACGTCTTTTAGGATATGACCATGATGCTCTTGGTTCAAGATGGCAACACACACACACATTCCAGGCAGAAGAATGGAAAAAGGGAAGAAGAAAGAGAGGAGGAGAGGAGGAGGACAAGGATGAGGAGGAGGAGGAGGAGGAAGAAGAGGAGGAGGAGGAGGAGGAGAAGGAGGAAGGAAGGAAGGAAGGAAGGAAGGAAGGAAGGAAGGAAGGAAGGAAGGAAGGAAGGAAGGAAGGAAGGAAGAAAAGTGGAGGAAGAGGAAGGGGCAAAGGAAGGAAAAGGAGGAAGGAGGAGAAGGCAGACATGAACTGTCTCTTCCCAGAAGTTTTCATCCACCCTTTCCACCTTGTTGTCTTTGGTCAGAACTTAGCTATACAGCTCCCCTCTTGGCTGGTGAAAGTCAGCCTTATTCTGGACATCTTCCTGTACAGCTAAATAGTTCACTGGTGTGAAAGAAGGAGAAACTTGACAGTGGAGACAACTAGCATCTCAGCCAAGGGGCCAAAATCATAAATTATAAGACACACCCAGAAGGCACCCCTCATCCAAGTTTTGTTTAGAAGGCGGAAGTTCATTATTGGGGAGGGAAAACAGGCTGGTGGGGGGTTCACAGTGAAGAGGTAGACCAAGAATTGGCTTCTCCATAACAAAAAGGTGTGGAAGTTCGAGATTTTTCACACATGATGGAACCTGAATCCTGTTTGACCACAGACTCCTGGGAAATACTGGGGAAATTGGACAAGGTGTGGAGACTGACAGCACTGAACCCTGTGGTCCGCATGCCTGGCTAAAAGGACACAGGAACAGTGAGAAGCATACCTGGTCCTTGGAGAGGACAAAGGCTGGAGCAAAGCAGGCTGGGAGCAGTGCAGTAGCATCGTGGTGCTGAGAAGGTCACTGACTGGTGGCCCCCAGGACTGAGATCCAGGCCCCGCCCTCATTTTTAAGTCACAACATAGGTTCCCTAGATTTCCTGTATCTTGAGGTTGGCAGGGAATGCTCCTAAACACACTTGTCTTTAAATATCCCAACACTCTAGCTAGTGGGGGCCTTGAGCCAGATTCGACTTGACTTAGAACAAAGAAAGTATTTTGACATTTGCAGCATTGGACTGCTGGGAGCAAATCCATGGCTGCTCGCTCACGTTACTGTCACAGTTACAGAGATCTTATGAGGTTGGTATGGTTTTCCCGTGCATTACAGATAAAGGAACCGAGGTTCTGAGAGGTTATACCACTTATGCAAAACCAATTGGTTTGGCAGGACTACAATTCACAGTCAGAGTTCTCTGACATCAAAGCCAACACCAGTGACCTGGGGTATGGTGAAGGGACAGGAAGAATGATCCTGCAAAAGGAAAAGTTACCAACTCCACAGTATTGCCAACAGCCAGGCAAGATCCTGTCTAGAGACAGGCAAGCATAGAGAGTACAATACCTGCAGTTGCAAGTGACAGAAATAAAACAGGCATAAGCAAAATGACAATGACAGTAATAAATTATTGGTTTACAACTCTAAGGAGTCCCCTTATGGCTGGATCTAGGCTTTCTTTCCCAAAGCGCAAGTCTCCTTGCCACTGTGTGGGTTCCAAACGCAGCTGTGCCATTTCCAGGTGGTGATGAGAGGGTGGCCAGCAACTTCAGGCTTATATGGCACTAGGTCATAGCCCTAGGACAGTGGTTGGCAAACTCATTAGTCAACAGAGCCAAATATCAACAGTACATGATTGAAATTTCTTTTGAGAGCCAAATTTTTTAAACTTAAACTTCTTCTAACGCCATTTCTTCAAAATAGACTCGCCCAGGCCATGGTATTTTGTGGAAGAGCCACACTCAAGGGGCCAAAGAGCCACATGTGGCTCGTGAGCCGCAGTTTGCCGACCACGGCCCTAGGAGAAATGAAAGCAGCTTTCCTCCATAGTTTCATCGAAAGTGCCAAGATTGCTCCCTGTGGCCTGGATGAAGTCATGTGCCCATTCCCGAACCAAACAGGGCAGGCAGGAAGATGGACAACGGTGATCTGGGTCATGTCACCACCTCTAGACTGAGAGGAAGAGAAGGTGGCTCTCCAAGGGGAAGTCAGGGGGTTTTTACTGGAGAAGAGGGAAGGGATGTGGGCAGGAAGCGGCCATAGATATTCACTGGACACAAAGCAAACTCCAAAAGTTCACATGTACATGCGTACACACATGCACACACACACATGCAACGCATGCACACTCATGCATGCACACACACACACACTCATGAGCTGCAAAGATCAGCAAATCAGGCCCATACAGGTGAAGTAAATAGGACTGCCAAGAGCCACTTCATAAAACTCACGCTCAAAAGCCCCTCTCCTGGCTCTTCAGGCAGAAGGAACGTAAACCTGTTGGACACCCTGCTCACTTTTTGGCAAAAGGCGGGTGCTCCGGGAAGGAGGGCATGAGGACAACCATTCCCGGTCCCAACCTAAGAGCTATCAGACTGGTGCTTTGGGCATAAGTGGGATCCTGACAGGATAATAGAAATGCGCCCGGATGGGGACGCATTCACGCTTGATTGTCTGGCAGAGAAGGTGTCCTTGTTCCAAACCATCTGCCACCTTGGAAATGACAGTAATGAGACTTAAGCTGCCAGATTGCTTCTATTACCTGGATGCTCATGTAGCAGAAACGAGACGCCATGTAAATCAGTCAAGTGGCATCACGGAGGGCATATGACATGTCTATGTCATCTTCCCAAATAAACAGATTTTACACAGTCATATCAAACCACAGGCGCTCCGTCTCCTCAGGCAGTCTCTGAGCTCAGTGCCCAGCGGCCACTCTGCCCAACACTCTGTCAGGGGATGCCTCACATTTTTTGAACCCCCACACACTTTTCCTCTGTAGGGATCCTCCAAATATTCAATCTCCTTCTTCCCAGATCCCTGGTGCTTCTGACACCCAGAACCCAAAAGCCAGATTTTCACCAAGCTGAATTCTTGGACTCGGGGTTCTCTGGAGAAAAGGACAACACCGATGAAACTGACAAGTGTGAACAGCATCGTTCGTCGGCCTAAAGCAGAATGGACAGCCCATCTCCGGCAAATGTTTAGAATCCTCGGGTGAGGATCTATGTGCTAACCTGGCTCTTGGCTTCCTCCTGTCCTTCCTGCTTTCAATTGCTCCTTGCTTCGCTCTCCGCATCTGCTGATCTTTATTACGGCAAACTCAGTATTTGTGCAAGACAACTTAAGCTCTTTCTGGAATGAGATGGCATGCAAGCAAACTAATAAATTCTCCCCTAGTCCCTTTCCATTGGCGGTGCCACCATATATGCGTTCTGAAACCCAAGCTAGAAAGATAGCGGTCATCCATCTCTCCCTCGCTTCACCCCCATCCCATTTACCAATATTACTATCCTCACTCCTAGATATTTTTCATACCCACCCCAACTCTCCATGCCTGCTGCTGCTGCATGGAAAAGCTTTTGAATGGTTCTCCTTTTTTTACACTCTTTCAATCTATCTTCTACCTCATTGCTGTTGCCGCGACCCATCCAAAATTCAGATCCACCACGTTCTCCTCTGCTTTCCAGTCTCCCAGATCACCCACAGCCATGTTTCCCCACTCCTCTGATAAGCTGTGAGTAGCATCACAAATAATTTTTGACCGAGAGCAGCTCACCTACCCATGTTTGTGAACGGATTGTCTTTTTCTGTGTGCATTTTAATGGGTGGGATAGGGCTGGGACAGGCATCCTAAGTGTGGGTTTTCACAGCCTACCCCTCCCCACTTCCAAAGTGTATTAGTGTCTTAGGGCTGCCATGAAAAGTACCATAAACTGGGTGGCTTAAACAACAGAAAATTATTTTTTTAACCTTTTAAAGGCTGGAAGTCTGAGATCAAGGTGTGGGAAGGACTGGTTTCATCTCAGCTGTGTAGATGGCTGTCTTCTCTCCATGTCTTTCAAATCATCTTTCTTCTGAGCGTGTGTGTGTGTCCAAATGTCCTCTTTTTATGAGGATATCTGTGATACTGGATGAGGGCCCACTGTAATGACCTAATTTAAATTGGTTACCTCTGTGAAGACCCCACCTCCACATAGGATCACATTCTGAAATACAGGAGCTTAGGACTCCAGTGTGATTGGGGGTGTGGGGGCACACATTCATCCCCGAACGCAAAGAGTATCCTGTAATTACAAATGCAATTCCTGCCTGTCCATCGCATAGGCCTTCAGAAACAGGAATGATTCCTCTTCTGCTAGCGGGAGGTTCAGATTGTCTTGCTAGTGAAAGAATCTGAGTAGGGTGGGAAAGGAAGGGTGGAAGAGCTGGGCAGGGCGGTGTGGGGAGAGGGTGCGAGGAGTCCCACAGGAATGGTGAAAGAGGTCGCTGTGAACTGGGTTTTTGTGTCTCCTTCACTGTTTTCGAGAAATGTGAACAAAGTCGTTTTGCTTCCTATTTGGGTGTTACATTTGAAACCAATAAGGCAAGTACAGGGGGGCATAACGAAAATAATTGGGAATCTCTTCAGGAAACCATTCAATACAACATATGCTAGGTTTTGCATAAGGCCAACCCCACCAGCCCTTTACCTTGTGGTTAGCACCCACGTTGTATGAAAGACACATATTTTTAAATAACAGAATCCCACGTGGCTCAGAGAGGTGTTCCCGGTATGAGAGTCACATGGAACACTGAGCCTGGTGGTAGAATATGAACACCAGTCCTGCAGTCTCGTGCTCTCTTGTGCCAGGGAGTGGAATTGTCTGAGCCCTTTACATTGCATGTTCTTTGCTGAGCATAAAGACTTGAGTTAGATTGACGATTCAACTCCACAGTAAAGGTCTTGAGCCACTTGGATATCATATCTGCTGCTGGGCAGCATTTTTTTGACTCTAACTCCTGTTCAAGTTCCAAACCTAGAAGTTGATGGGCCCAGGATTTGTAAGGACTGTGCCAACCTCATCTTTTCAAACACTTGCTGGAGAGAGAGCGGGGTACAGATATAGCCAGGGAACTGGTTAACTGTGCACATGCCTAGGCACACCAGAGAGAAATCTGTTTTAAGGGCTGCAGCTTATGAATTCATTTTTGCATCCATAACATTCACCCTGGTGCATGGCAAATGCTGGAATCTGGCTAATTGTACGAATCCTCTCTCTAGGATTTTAGCTAGTTGGTACCAGACCCTGAGGCCATGTGACAAACTAAGTAGCTTCTAAAATTTTGACCCTGGCCAGGCAGGGACCATGAACCTCAAAAAACACAAGGTTTCTGATTAGAGCCACACCTAACCCGCCTCCCATTCTGTATCTAAACCTTGAAAAGCAAGGATGAAAGAAATCCGGGAAAGAAGAGGTTTTGGCACCATCACCATCAGTAGAAAGAGCTGATGCCAATAAATGATGAAACAGGCCAATGTTTGACGTTTTCTAGAAAGACCAGAAGTTGCTTTTTTTTTTTTTTAATGACAAAAACCATAATGATAACAAAATGTACTGCAAAGAAACTGGTATAAAGAGGAGGCCAGAGCGATGTCAGTTAGTGGGTCCATCAGACAAGTCTAATGATACTTGTTAAAAATGTAAGTTCATCTACTTCCAAAGTCTATAAGGAGATGCAAAGGACTCTTACAGATGAGAAAAGATGTTAACTTTCTCCCCAGAGAAATGCCACTTAACACTACACACGATGACATTTTCTCCTATCAGAGTGGCAAGAATTATAAAGTTTGATCATATCTCGTAAAAGAGAAAAAGACTCATTATTGATGGAAGAATAAATTGGTATAATCTCTATGATTATAAATTTATCAATATCAATCAAAATTATAAAAGCTTGTAATCTTTGACCCAGCAAATTTGCTTCTAAAAATTTATCCTATAGATATACCTGCATAGGAGGAAAAATTATATATGTCATTGTTGCAGCATTGCTAATAAAGACAAAAGAATGGAAGGAACCTGCATTTATATCAAGGAGGCTCTACTTAATTTATGATATGGTGGAACATTATGTAGCAGTGGGGAAAAATTAAGCTTAATTTTATGTACTGATGTGGAAGCTTTTCAGTATATATTATAGTGATGAGAGAAAAAGGAAATTGCATAAGAAAACCTACAGTAAAATACCTCTTATGTAAAAATGTATCCATGTATTTATGTAAATGCAGAAGAAAAAGGTCTGGTTACTAGGAGTGCGACAGTATTTCTTGAAGGCAAGTTATTCAAATGAATACAATTATTACATGGGTGCTCCCTCTGGGTTTGAATGTTAGAAAATTGCTCTTAACAAATCCTATCTAATAAAAGAGTAATATGCAAATTGACTATACCTCCACTACACCCACAAGCCATGCCCACCAGCCAATCAGGAGCGAGTATGCAAATTAACCCAACCAAGATGGCTGCGGCCACGGAGAGAGCAGGAGGCTTGGGTTTCCCCGGCAATGGAGGAAGCCAAGCTTTCTGCCTGCCCTGGCCCACCCAGGCCTCCGCTCAAGGCTACAAAGTTTCAATTATAGAAGATAAATAAATCCCAACAAAAATGGCTGCGGCCACTGAGCGAGCAGGAGGCTTGGCTCCGCTCAAGGCTACAAAGTTTCAATTATAGAAGATAAATAAATCCCAGACACAAGGGCCTACACTTGGATCGCCGGGGGGCATGGCTGGCCTGCAAACCACCACATGCCCCTCACCCAGGCCACCCCACGCCCCAAAGGAACCCCCACCCTGATTCGGGACACCCTTCAGGGCAAACCAGCCAGCCCCCACTCATGCACCAGGCCTCTATCCTATCTAATTCTATCTAGTAAAAGAGTAATATGCAAATTGACCATCACTCCAACACACAAGATGGCTGCCCTATGTGGTCAAAGATGACTGCCCCCATGTGGACATAAGATGGCCACCACAAGATGGTCAGCAGGGGAGGGCAGTTGGGAGGGACCAGGTCTACAAGGGAGGGCAGTTGGGGGCGATCAAGCCTGCAGGGGAGGGCAGTTAGGGGTGACCAGGCCGGCAGAGGAGGGAAGTTGGGGGCGACCGGTCCTGCAGGGAAAGGCAGTTTGGGGGGACCCAGGCCTGCAGGGGAGAGCAGTTGGGGGGGACCAGGCCTGCAGGGGAGGGCAGTTAGGGGTGACCAGGCCTTCAGGGAAGGGCAGTTAGGGCTGACCAGGCCAGCAGGGGAGGGCAGTTAGGGGCAAACAGCCTGGCAGGGGAGCAGTTAGGCGTTGATCAGGCTGGCAGGGGAGTGGTTAGGGGGTGATCAGGCTGGCAGGCAGAAGCAGTTAGGGGCGATCAGGAAGGCAAGCAGTTGGGAGCCAGCAGTCCTGGATTGTGAGAGGGATCCCAGATTGGAGAGGGTGCAGGCTGGGCTGAGTGACACCCCCCCCCCCACCCCATGCACGAATTCCATGCACCGGGCCTCTAGTACTCCTATAATCACAGATATTTTTGGAGCTGGAAGAGTCCTTAGAAATCAAACCTAGCCCCCGTAGTCTACAGATGAGTAAACTGAGGCCCGGGTTGTTTAATGCCAAAGTCTGAACAAGAACCAGATCTTGCCCAACATGCAAAGGACACACACCAAAAAGGCTCCAGTCTTTATTTAAAACTTGCCTTTGTATTACGATTGCTACATTTTCTGAGAAGCCTTCCCACCTGCCTCAATCCCACTTCAGCCCCAGGAAAACATTTCCCCGTGCTAAACAGAAGTGAGAGAGGGAAGTTCATTTCACAAAGGTGAAAGCTGCTTGGGAAATCAAGGATGGTCTTTCTAATAGTGGAGGGTGATGCACCCTGAGTTTAATTCCTGTTCATTTGTGGTGCTTATTAGAGTGTCTGAAAATATAAGCTGAGTAATTGGAGCATTCGAATTGATTAATTGAAGTAGGCTTTTGGTATAAATACACCTGGAGAGATTTTTCGAAGTGGGATTCTCTAAAGATCTGGAGAAATTCAGACCTCTGAACTTGGGAATGAGGCTGCTGTGACAGGTTTAAAGCATGGCTGCAAATGTTTTGATGCTCCTGCCATCAAGAGGCAGGATCTGTGTCCCCTCCCTTTGAATCCAAGTGGGCGCATGACTGCCTCAATTTATAAAGTATGGCAGAGGAGGTGCTATGTGGCTTCCAAGAACTAGGTCATCAAAAGCCATGAAGCTTCCACCTGGCAACTTCCTCTTACTCTTGGGTCCATAAGCCACCATAAAAGAAGTCTGACCGTCCTGGGGCCGCCATATTGAAAGGAAGCCCCAAGCCACTGGGAAAGTCCACATGTAGGCACTCTAGTCGACAATCTCAGCCAAACCAAGTGACACACCTGTGAGTGAAGAAGCCTCCAGATGATTCAAGGTCCCACCCATTTGAGTCATCACAGCTCTCCAAACCTTCCCAGTTGAGACCCCAAACAAGGTAGCCCCAAGTATTTCCTAGCCAAAGTCTTAACCCACAGAATTTGTGAATGTAATAAAATAGCTATTGTTGTAAGCCATTAAGTTTAAGAAGGTTTGTTATAGATATATCAATAGGTAACTGGAAAAGATGGATCCTATGACAACAGAATTGCCCAATTCCCATGGCCCTGAGGAAAGAACTACTCCAGCAATTAGTTTTGACCCCATGCTGAAATAATTTCTCACCTCCTCAACTGATCTGCAACCCACTTTGCTTGTACCTTTACTCTGGGAACAGAAGTTATTATTGTCCCTATTAGGTATCTGTTTCCAACTCCAGACTAGGAGATCCTTCACTGCAGAGCTCTCTCTTCCTCACCTGTAGGGCCCCTTAACTCAGTATAGGGCCTGGAACTCGTGTTTGTTAGTTGGATGACTGCCTCCATACAGTAAGGACTCTCTTCTTTTGGGGTAGTCATCAGAAAATAGTTGTAAAGGTCATCTAACTCATCACTTTTGCCTTACCAGGCCCGGAGAGGAAGAGTGACAACCCAAGAAGACACAGCTAGTTAATGAACCAGGACCACAGCCTCCTGCCACCATCCAGCTCACTGCCATCGGGTGTAGCAAGTCAAAGTGGGAGGCAGGGAATCAGTGTAGTCAGGAGCGTGGGCAATGGAGACAGGCAGCCCAGGTCCAAGACTCTGGCCAGCCACCATTGCTGTGATGGTTTCTCCAGAAGGAATGAAAGGGATTTGACATTTGGCATCCCACCAACCCCACCCTCTGTGAAGAATAACTGGGCTCTTTTGGTTTCTAAGGTCTGCATCCTTATTGTCAGGATCTACTAGTAAATCCCTGTCATAGGGGAAAGCAGTAGAATAAGCTTGTTTAGTATTGAGAGGCCCTTTAAAAATGTCTGAATTTGGAGATATGGAGAGAGAACGATAGAGAAAGGGCATCTGGATTCAGGGTATTGGCCCTAGAGAGGCTAATAGACTAAGGCAGTGGCTCTCAATTGGGCAATGTTCCCCCCAGGGGATATTTGACCGTGTCTTGAGACACTTCTGGTTGCTATAACTGGGGGCTGTCCTGGGATGCTGTCAGACATCCTACAACGCACAGGACAGTTTCCCCACAACAGAAAACTGTCCGGCCCAAAATGTCAATAGTGCAAAAGCTGAGAAACTCAGAACTAAAGCAAGGATTGTGGTGAGGGGCAGCCTGCAAGTTCCCAAGAGCAGTGGCCAGACTAAAGGGCTCATCCCATTGCCAGGGTCCAGAGATAGCTCAGAGAAAAGCCTGCTCAACCTTGTGATGGGTCTCCATGCTCAGCCTTGTGATGGGTCTTCATGCCTATGCTTCAGCCTTGTGATGAGTCTTCATGCTCAGCCTTGTGATGGGTCTTCATGCCTATGCTTCAGCCTTGTGATGGGTCTTCATGCCTATGCTTCAGCCTTGTGATGAGTCTTCATGCTCAGCCTTGTGATGGGTCTTCATGCCTATGCTTCAAGACCGGCCCTGGTCATTGACTGGGCAGATCCAAATGAGGATGCTCCCCAACGATACCCCCAGGGCACAAGCAAGTTCCAGGAAACAGGAATGGGGACAGACCAGGACAGGTTGGTGCACTCTGAACCAGGGACACACTCACACACACAAAAAACAACAACCCACAAAGATGTTTAAGCAGAGTTCTCTGGGCAAGATTTGTGGTGGAAGACAGTAGTAACCAAATGGAACTAAGCTGATGTCTCAAAAAGCATTAAAGCAGAAGCAACTCGACCACCCGCTAATGATTGTGATTATTTGGCTGCCTATGAGACAGTTTAAGAAATGATTTGTGAATTTAAATTTTAATTAAGGCAGGAGCCCTTGGGGGCCTCTGGAGTTCAAGCATGAAAAAGGAAAATCTACTGCTGAAGGAGAGGGCTCAGAGGGCCCGTGGCCTGGAGGAAGTGCATGCCCTACAACTCTGGTGGCCAAGCAGCCTGCAAGGGAGCCCAAGTTTGAGGTCACTAATGGACACTGGGGTCAGGGGTCAGGGCTGGTCCACTCAAGGGAACTGTGCATTTTGGTGTTCTAGTAAACTCTTTAGATAAAATAAAAATAAAGAAAGCATCCAAGTTTTTCTCCTCTTTCTTGGGTTCTAACCTTAAAAATGTGCTACATCACTCACTTCACTAAGACAGGACCCAGCATAGGAATTCCTGCTCTCCTCTCCATCACCAATACCTGAAGTGACTTTGAACTCCATTAATCATACTGAGTCTTGGTTTTTCCATGTGGGGCTGATATGAACACCCAAGTTACCTCACAAAGCCATTTGGAGCCTCCATCCCAAGGGAGATGAAAGCATTTTGGAATAGGCACTCTCTGGCAGGTCCACCCACTCACCTCATTCCCCTGAGGTCTGGCAAAACACCCTTTTACTTCTCAATGATGTAAGGCAAAGAAACATACCCAACCTGAGACAAGGGTACAGCCCTGCCCTCACCAAAAGCAGACAATGTTCTCTCTCAGGCTTAACTCCATTGGATCCTAAAGACATGGGTTCAAGTCCTAAGTCTATCTCAGACAGTTGTGCGCGCACGTGTGTGTGTGTGTGTGTGTGTGTGTGTGTGTGTGTGTGAGAGAGAGAGAGAGAGAGAGAGAGAGAGAGAGAGAGAAATAACACATAACATTAAATTTACCATCATAACCATTTTTAAGTGCACAGGTCAGTAGTATTAAGTGTGTCCATTGCTACAGACTTTGGATCACCTGTGTTCACGTTGTTGTGCAACAGATCTCTAGAATGTTTTCATCTTGCAAAACTGAAACTGAGCACATTCAATCTCAATTCAGCCTCCTGGTAACTGTGAGATTTCAACTCTCTATGAGCTTTGTTTGATTTACTCAGCTGGAACATAAGGATTTTTTTAAATTACTTTTCAAGATCGTTGTATCACATAACAATGTATTTGCCTCCCATGTAATAGGAGTTCAATAAATAACTACTATTTTTGTGTTGTTATCCTTTTCTAAGAAACATTGCTTTCCTGAAGGTGACAGTGTGGGCCAAGGGCTGCCTGAAGTAGGAGGAAGAGAAAGAAGTCGGAGAAAGTGGGGAGAAGACCAGGTTTTGTATTCACAAATACTCATTCCCCAGAAACAAGCCATTTATCAAAGTACCAGAGTCTCGTTTATTGTCAAAACACAAGGGCTAATTACACTTGAAGAACAATGGACTACAAGAGCGAAAACGACAGGGCCTGTTCAATTAATGGGAAGAGAAGGGGGGGGGGGGTCCCCTAGCATACAATATTTTGGACATCAGATTAGAATGGTTTAATTAGCCATTGCTATGGACTTTGGATCGCCTGTTGTTCTAGAAGCCATTCATCACTGTAGCTTTTAAGCAAATCACTTAGATCCTCCCATTCAACAAATGCATTTGGGGCACTAGCTATGTGTCGAGCACTGTGCTCAACACTGGAAAGAGCAGAGTGTAGTGGAAGATGGACAACTTGGCCCACCAATGAGTGTCTCCAACTTACTCTGTCTATGACAGAGCTGTGGTTTATCCAACCCCAGGCTCCTCCCCCATCTTCCACATTTCAGTAGAAGGCCTCTCCACCTGTCCAGTTATTCATAACAAACATTGTGGAGTAATCCTTGAGTTCCCCTTTCTGTTAGACCCTATTCCTGTTGTTTCAAAATAGCTCTTGACTCCACCCACTCTTTTGCAGGCACACTGCCATTATCCTGGTCGAAGGCACCAGCTCTTGCCTGAGTTATTGCAAGAGCCTCTCTTAAGGTTTTTTTAAAGTGTTTTTTTCTATGGGTATGCCTGTTTCCCACTGTAATCCACATAACACCCAGAGGGATCTTTTTAAATGGTGGATCACATCATGCCAATCCTCTGCTTAAAACCCTTTACCATTGTTCTTAGACTAGAGTCCAGAATCCCTGATATGGGCTCCAGGTTTCCTCCTGCTCTCTCCTGTACTTCCCATAACCCATCCCAGACTACACTCCTGTCTTCTGGCCAAGATCTAGGCTCATCAAGCACCTCTTGCCTCTAAGACTTTGTCCTTGCTGTTCCCTTTGCACTTGCTCTTTCTCCATCTACTCGAAACCCTAGTTCCGTCTCATCTTTCTAGCCTCACTTGAAATGTTACTTCCTCAAAGAGGTTTTTCCTGACTTCAGGTCTAAGTGACTTCTTGCAGTTACTCTCTACCTCATCCCCTTATTTATTTCTTGCACACCACTCACTCCATTGATAACCATCTGGAGCATTTGTTGGATGTCATATTTCCACTAGTCAACAGGCTTCCTGACAGAAGAAGCTTTTTCTATTTTATTCATAGTTGTCCATCCAATGGCTTGCACAGTGTCTGGCACACAGTAAACCCTCAGCTGCTCAAGGCTAATTCCAGCAGGTCATAAATTCAAGAAGTTCATCAAAAGGTTGGTGGACATTGAGTCCTCAGCAAGGGCTGAAGATACATATTTTTGCCTCCTGGAATGGCCAAAAGCATTTCCCCAAACCTGAAAAGGATGCATAAATGATTGCTTGCTGCCAGACAGCTGAGGGCATTTTAATCTACATGTTATTGCCTCCTGCTGGCCAAACAGCTGAACAGCCAAAGGCATTTCCTCCAACCTGACAATGCCTACTGTATACCAAACTTACCTTTGATATGTATATCTACTTTGCTATAGGGCAAAATGTGGGAATAAAAAGAGCCCTGGGTCCAGAGATAGGGAGAATTTAGCTACTACAGCTAAACTTCCTCTGGCTCCCCCATGGATTACAAATTTATATTATATTTCTAGTCTCTTTATTAATTTACATGCAGCGCCTTCTCCAGATTCCTGAACCCTTCTAGATGCTGGATATCACCCCGACACTCAGCAACTATTAAGTAGCTGGATGAATGAGGATGATAATGTGCAGGGCACTCTAAGAGCTCAGGAGAGTACATCAATAATTCTCCAGGGAGGACAGAGTTTTCAATGAAGATGTGCTAAGAGCTAGATACAAAACACTGAATAGGAGTTTTCCAGGTTAACAAGTAAAATTCAATACAGCCACCAAGAATTACTGAGCATGTGCAAAGTCAGAGAGTCACTTCGAGAGAGTGAAACTTCTGGCTAATTCCATCAATAAGGTGATGGAGGATAGACAGCCAGGAACATCCCAAATCACAATAAAAACAAAACCAAGAGTCAACTCTTCAATATCTGGGAGTGTGTGAGCCATACTTAAACCATAACAGAGTCCTGGGACTACACAATGGGGCTTAAGGAACAGGCGGTGATGAGTAATATTTACTGGTCCCATGGTATTGGGAGGTGAGGAGCTCAATATGCTGCTGAGCCTTATGGAAGAATTGGGTCTCACCTCATTCCCCTCCAAATAGAGCATCTGGGATCCAGGCTGGGTTTCCCTGAAACCTGCCATCAGTTCTTCCTCCACTCTTGCCTACATAGCAAAGCCCAGTGGTGATGTGGGCATGTCCAGAGTCCTGCTTCCCTGTTAACCTGGCTCATCTGCAAACTGGCTGGTCAGTCTTAGATAGCAAAATATCGAATGCGGGACTGGGCAGTGGCAGAAACTGAGTCCATATAGGTGACATGAAGGAGTGTGGCATTTTACCCTTACATCTATGAGAGGGCTTTAGGCAAGGAAGTGACCTAGATGTGATGTGAGCAGGGTTGCTCTGATTAGAAGGAAAAGTCCAGAAGCAGAAGGTGTGAGAAATGAGGCTGGAAAGAAAGGCTGGACTCGTAAGGCATACTTGGGAAGTAGAAATGACAATAATTTGGGTGATCATTGCATGGGATAAGTGGAGATGAGGGAGGAAACTGGGGTGACAGATAGTAAGCTTATATCACTGGGTAAATTTAGCCATCAATCCAAATAGGTGACATCATTGAAAGAATATGTGAATTCAGGAAACCTCAGAGACTTCCTTCGTTTTCACATTTCATCTTAGCCTTCCCTCACTGCAAGGATTTCTACACCTCTGGGTGAAGGATTGCATTGTTCGTCCACAAGGATTTGTACCCTGCTCTCTTGTCATGCTTCCCACTAGGTAAATATAATCCTCACCCTATTGTCATTGGGCTTGGCAACCAGGGGAATGTGAGCAGATGTGACACACACCGCATCCAAGCAGTTGCTATGAACATACTCCTTGGTTGGTCTGCTCCTCCTGAGCCTCTGTCACCATCAGGACAGCGACATGCCCCAGAGGGTAGCTGTTCCTTGAGAAGTCCTGTGGAGCAAGGCCAGGCCACCCCAGCCCAGGAGACCCATGCGCGACCTACAGCTTTGATGTAACACAAGCCAGAAAATTTGATCTCTGGGATTTCGGGGGGTTTGCTGCTGCAGGAAAAGCTGACTATGACATTTCCAAAGTCTCAATGTGATTTACCCTGGCTGGCTCCTAACTCCCTCATTGGTGAGGTTGGACTAGATGACTCCACACTGCTTCCTAGTTCAAAATCAATTTGTTTTTTTAAGACAGTGTCTCTGCTTTAAAGAACATTGTTTGGGGAGTTCAAGTCCTCCCCCCGCCCAACCCCCCAATAGATTAATTAGGCAAGTTCAAGTCACCAAGCTCCAGACTGGCAGTTGGTGATGCCAAACTAGCACAGGACCAGCGTGAAAACCCGGGGATGGTTTAAGCTGCTGCAGCAGAACTTCTTTTCTGAAGACCCTGAGATTTTAAAAAAAAAAAAAAAGACCTATAGAGCACAAACCTGCCGCATTCAGCTGCTTCGGTTATTTATACAAGCATTTCCCGATTCAAATTGCATACTCAAATCAAATTTCCCTGCTTTATGCCTTCTTCAGCAATTACTTAAAGGCAGTTTCCTTTTCTCTGGAGGAACATAGCAGAAAGGCCTATGGACAAAATCTCGTTGACTCAGGGAGACATAAACCAGCTCCAGGCCTCGGGCTGCACAAGTCACTTTGTCCAGGAAAGGGGATGCTGATGGGCCGGCCTCCTGGCTGGTTTTCAGCCTTGCCTATGGCAAAGCATTTTCTGAGGAGAGTGAAGCCATGGAAACGGAAGGAGCAGGGTAGAGCTTGGCAGGTGGGGAAGAAGGGACCACATTCTCCTCATTGAATTGCCTTTGCTGGGGGTAAACAGGCCGACAGCCTAAGGCTGCCCTCACTTCAGTGGGATTGAGAGGAGTCAAAGGGGCCCAGGAAAATCATGATTGTTTCTGCATCAAGTTTCTGGGTCCTTGAAAATTCACCCTAAGCAAGGTGAGCCCTACCCTGAAACTATGCAATGGACATTTATCGTCACTGTATTGTCAACTTGCCCTTAACTCACTTTTAATCATTTGGAAGAATTCCTTATCCTCCACCAAAGAAGCATAATTCATTCATTCATTTTCTTCAGGAAGGGCTCTCATTGATTGGGCTGGGCCACATGTTTATCCTTGAAATAATGACTATGGTGGGACAAGGCAGTGTTCTGATTGGTCAGGTCTGGGTCATGTGCCCATTAAATTATTTCCCTACTCACTAATTCTATGTACATTTCCTTCTTCAGTTGCTCAACTAGGTGGATCTTATCTTTAGTTGCCTACCTGACATCTACTGCCTTTTCTTTTAGTAACACACTCTGGATTTATTTAGGGGGGTGGTTCCCCACTATTCCCATTACATATTATAAGGGTGAAAGTGCCCAATACTCCATTTCCTCCACTCTAGAATTAGACCTGACCAATCAGAACAGACCTGGCACAGGCCTGACCAATCAGAACACTGCATTCATTGTCCAGGCCACAGCAATTGGTTTGAGGACAGACATGTGGCCCTAGAACAGCCAATGAGAGTCCTCCTTGGAATTTTGGAGGAGATTATCAGGAAAAAAGAATAAGAAATTCTAACAACTTACTATGAATGAATGAATCAAGACAGGAAGCATTAACATAGATAAAATATCTCTAGTTGCAAAAAATATATAGTAGAAAGAAGAGTCGGGGCTGTGATATTAGTCTGGAATCTACCACTTACTAACCTTGGGCAATAAACATGTCTCCTCATCTGAAAAATGAAAATGAAGATGATAATGACTACTCTTGTATGTAATAGTCTGAATTTGCCACACCCCTCTCTCATCCAAGTTGCTGAAGTAAAGAACTTTGAGATGGTGGAGTTGCAGGATTGAAGCGTCCCAGACCCTTGAGTCACTATTCAAAAAGAGAAGTCAGGGAGAGCTGCCAGAATCACCTCCCACTGTGATGTGAAAGAGACACACATCTGTGTTGTATTAAATCAGAAACATGGGCTTTCTTTGACTGCAGCATAGCGTGGCCTAGTCTGACTAATAAAATAATCATCGGTTCAGTTAGTCACAGGTACCTGGAAAGGTCCACCATATAAAGCCATTTTACCAAGGTGTGACGCTGAATGGTGTGTTCAGCGGCAGGCATATGGGAAGGGAGGAAACAGATGCTATTGCTGCTGTCCAGCATCTATCTCCAGGACACTTCCGTGGTGGAAATATTTGAAATTGAGATTGTTTCTAGACTCCAGCTTAAGTATGTGGGGATTATGAAATAATCTCAATGTGTCACCAGGAAAAGATAAAGGATGAAGAATTCAACCATAGAAAGAGACAAATGTAGATAAGCCACCCAAGTAAATGGCACACTAAAAAGGAGGCAGGTATTCTTACTATGTAGATTCATAATGAGAATCTACAAGAATAGCCCAGTCCCGGTGGCTAAGTGGTTGAGCATCAGCCTATGAACCAGGAGGTCACAGTTCGATACCCGGTCAGGACACATGCCTGGGTTGCGGGCTCAATCCCCAGTGGGGGGTGGGGGCGGGTTGTGCAGGAGGCAGCCAATCAATGATTCTCTCTCATCATTGATTGTTTTTCTCTCTCTCTCTCCCTCTCTCTCCCTCTCTGAAATCAATAAAAATATATATTTTTAAAAAGAACCTATAAGAATAGAGAAAGAGAAATGATAACTGGGTTGTTAATATCCTCTGCAATGGTGGAAATATAGGCATCATGATTGAAATCATGAGCTTTGGAATGAGTTTAATGCGACAAGGATTAAGTGCAAAGGTTTCATGCAAAGGGTTTGATTCCATTTCTGCTACTTGACTACTTGAGCAAGTTGCTTTATCTCTCGACCGAATTTTCTCATTGAAATATGAGAATTGAGAGAGTCTCTACCTCATGATGTGCTGTAGGGATAAAATTAAATGATCCATGTAAAGTACTTAGTACACAGTGAGAACTTAATAAATTATCATAATGACATTATTGGCATTGTAAAATAAAGAGTGGACAAAGAGGGATGTGTGGAGGAGATGAAGAAATTAAAGGAGGAGGATGGCATGGCAGTCGGGGTGAGAGCCAAGGGCCACTAACAATGAACAAAGGGACAAAAAGAAAATGGCAGATAGAAGATGACACTTACATGGGAGAGGCAGGAGGGAGACTGTCTGAAATGCACAGAGAAGGAGAGGAAGGGAGATGGGAAACTAGAGAGAATGTAACAGAGCGGGGAAAAAAACACACAAAGAAAATAAAAACTGGCTTTATGTCAGTAATGTGTGAACCCCAGAAAGAGAGAGAAAAATCCAAAAGTGGGTAAAGAATAGAGACAGAGATGAGAGGGAAAAGTAAAACGGAGCACGTAAGGCAGGAGAGCTAAGAGTTCAAAAGACTCCTGGAAGGGCCTGGGCTAGGTAGCTCAGCTGGTTAGAGCATCATTCCTATGCATCAAGGTTGCAGGTTCGATCCTTGATCGGGGCACATACAGGAATCAACCAATGAATGCATAAGTAAGTGGAACAAAAGACTCCTTGAAGGATTAAATAAACACATGGAAACGTAGAAGCACAGTTTCATGTAGAAACCAGTAATAGAAATTATGATGATTACACAGGTCCCTGAATTCCAAAAAAGCCCAGAAGCCAATTTTCCCCCCATTAATTTTGGCACAAATTCATTTGGCAGCAAAACTGGACTTGAACGGACGTGAGGTTATTTATACCCCTCATTTATCCCACATCCCACTTAGCATGAACCCTCACATATTTCACTGCAGAAACCCATGGGATGCACAGCACCAAGAGTGAATCCTAATGTAAACTTTAGACATTCGGTGATAATGATGAGTCCGTGTAGGTTCATCAGTTGTGACAAATGCACCACTGAGGTGGGGGGGTGTTGAGGGTGGAGGAGGCTGTGCATGTGGGGAGGAGGACAGGGAATATATGGAAAAGCTCCATACCTTCTGCTCACTTTTGCTGTGAACTTAAAACTGCTCTTTTTAAAAAAGTCTATTTAAAATCATAATTAAAAGGAGGTGGAGGAGAGACCTGGGGCAGGAGAAAAAAGTAAAATACAGGGAGATAAATAGATTTATTTTACAAAAAAAAAAATCCTTCTACATGTGGGTACATGTATTTGATTCATTTATCAAATGTAAACTGGGTGCCATGCCATACACCGTCATAGACAATGGTAATAAATCAGTAATAAAAACAGACAAGGTCCCTGCTTGCACCAACTCCCTACATCCCTCTGAGCATGTCTCCTATTCAAATCTTTCAGAAAGAGAACTTAATGGGACTAATGAATCACACATAATCCAATGTAGAGGCAGGATTCTCACACAAGGCCACATCATAGGCTGCTTTTGGCTCAAGTGCCAGTTCCTGACTGATCACCTGTGGCTACATGGAGAGTCATGTGATGCTACATATGGCACCTCAACAGGAGGCTCCATGGAGCTGTGGCTACAGAGACCATCACCATTCCAGGAAACCATTGTCTTAAAACTCAGTCTCGGTTACTCTACTCAGATTCCTATTTGACAGGAGATCAAGGAAAAGCATTAAATCTAAGGGAGAAAAATTGCAGACAAAGAAACATATAGTTATACAGAATTGGAAAGACCAACCCTGCAATTAGATTCGAGTTCCTGGACATCCCCGACAAGGCTCTGTCAGCGCCGGTGATGAGACGCACTCGGGCCCAATCCCCAGCTTTCAGGCCATCTGCTCTCTGTGTGAAGGACTGTGATTTTTGTGTAAGTAAAACGTATACACAGCTTGCTAAAATGTTCCATTAATAAAGGAAACTAAAAAGCGAAAGAGAAATTCATCGGATTCCCTGGTTCCAATTTATGAGACATCAGTGAACAAATGAGGCTCTATGATGCTGAGCGGAGGGTGATGCTTTGAAATCGCTGCCCTGTCCCCCAGGCTTCCAGAAGGCCTATTGATAGACAGTGGGATTGCTTGGCTGGGGTTTCTGGGTGAAGGATGGCATTCTTGTTACTCTTTGGCTAGTGCAGTTGGGTTTGGTTTAACCAGCTAAGACCCAAAACCATTTATGTAGCTAATAGCTCCCTGGCATAACTGGAATGCTTCCTCTCCGTCTGTTGCTGCTTGGTCATTTCATTATTGCCTATGATGCCATTATTTTTGCAGAAGTTGATTTGGCACGAACTGATTCCATTCCCTGCACCATGTGTGGCTTATACCACATCACTAGGAAAACAGCGTGGAGAGCTTGACGGATGGGTGTTCCTGAGGGTGAATCATTGCATCTGCCTTTCAGCAGCTGTTTCCTGATGCAGCCTCCCCTTGTGCCCCTTCCTTCCAACCGGGCTGCAGGGTCTCCTCGGCCACGAGCACAAGGGCGAAAAACCGAGAGGTCCAGTGATGCTTTTAGTCAAGTTCTCGTGAGGTCTGAGGCCTGAGAAGTGATGCTGGTCTGTGTCTCAATGGCTTGAGCCCTGATGGCAGAAGAGAAACTGATGCTTGTCTGTGAGGCTCTGGGCACAAGCAGAACTGCTCTCAGGGCTGAATGACCAAGTTCAATGACAGGCTGGGCAAAGGGATGTTTTCCCCATGGCGCAGACGGGCACACGCAGCACACTGCAGGGACCGTGGCACCTTTGTGAAGAACCCATGGTGCCCACTGCCCCCAGCAGAAGAGCAGGGCATCAGACTTGCCAGGGAGACCTCAGCAGCAGTACAGCGGAGAGGCGGTGCCCTCAGGGGGTCTATAGGAGGCACATTTCAAGAAAAGACTTGGATGAAAGAACTTGAGCGGGAGTGTTTCTCATAAGCATGAGACATCCCTAGGGACCCCTGGAAATGAGTGGGGGTCCAGCAAGAGTCAGTAAAAGTGACCAGCCTGTGTCACCTGAACATTTATCTTAACGTGACCTTGCTTGTATCAACAGGCTGGTGACCCCTGGGACATCTGGCTCACCTAACGTAAGATGGGTTACTCATAGTGAATGATCCCTGTTGGTTACAAAGAACAGGGTTGTGAGGCTAAGATGTGGAAGAGAAAACATGCCTCGCCCTGTCACGCACTGCTCTGCAGAGCCAGCCTTACCGGGGCGGGTGGTTTATCATAACCCTGCATTTAAACTTTAATTATAACAAAAACTGTCTCCTGTCCAGGAAGGATGTGTGAAAAACCAATTATAAGCATTTGCCAACTCAGTGATGACAAGTTATCTGCTCCAAGAATAGACGCTTTGGCTCAGTCTTGGAAGGAGAAAGTAAGGAAGCTTTACTCCAAGACCTCACACCAGGCTGCCTGGCAAAGCTAAGCACACTCTGAATCACCCCCCACCCCTGCTCTTAGCATCCACCAGCTCTTCCCAGCCAGGGCCCTTGGACTGCTGGGCGTAACAGAGCAAATCCTGTGGCTGATGATCTTGGAATGGGGCACTACCGAGCCCCTCCAAATGCCAATGCAGTCCTGGAGTAGGTGAAAGGTCTCTCCTCAGGACTAAGAGCAGCACATGTATCGCTTTTGACAACCTAAATGCTGTGTACAAAGGTTTGACATTAATGCACCTACATTCCTCAGGGTGAGAGTATCAGCCAGATGCCAACTAGTAGGTGGGAAACACAAGTTCTCGCCACCCAAGAAGCATTAAATCAAGGTTGAGAGGCTGAACGTGGAAAGCCAGTCAAAGCACCCTCACAGGAGGCTGAATTTGGAAGTCAATGAGGGGGAGGGAGAGGGTGGGCGCCCTGCTACAGCTTAGCTCCAACGGGGAGAGTGTGGTTTGACGGATGGAGCTATATTGGTGTATGTAGCATATGTGCGTCCCACCTCTGTTTTAACAGAGAAATTGCTAGAGAGGAAAGAGAGACCAAATAATTGTCCACAAGAAAACTTCAGAGGAATACGAAGTGATAGTTGGCTGCAAAGAACTACTGTTGTTCAGATGGCTGTAGACTGACCTGCATTCTAGTCGCTTGCTCGGTGTCCAATTGCTGATGCTTTGGGGGAGGATAATATCCAGGGGAATTGCTTGTAGAGCAGAGAGGAAATGATCATCCTATTTGGAAATGAGCTTCAGAGTCTCTTTAGGTATGTGCTCTTAACAGCTCAGTCAACAGGTCTTAAATAGTAGGGATAGCTTGGAATACTGAGGCTCTCTTTGCCCCAGGGGGAGGGATAGTGGTAGCTAATGGATCTCAGCTGATTTGCTGAGAATCAACCTCAGTGAAAGGGAGCCACCTCACCCAAGGTCTTGTCACCCCCAAAGGGCGGCCCACAAACAATGATGGGTCAGTGTCAGGGTATAAAGGCGTGCCCGATTTGCCTGAAGAGAACAGCTCTGAATGCCCATATCCCAGCTCCAAAATGTCCTGGGATCCCCACAGGTCTTTGTTCAGACTGCATCACAGTTCATCTTCTCCTCTGCCCAGTCCTATTTTCTTCACTCCTCCAGGGCGCTGATCTTAAAGGCTGCCCCCCCACCCCAAATTCTTGCAGCAAATCTCCACCTGAGGACCTGTTTCCAGGTGACCAGACCTAAAAAGCCCTCCAATCTGATCTTCTGTCTTAGGAAGATTGACATGGAAGACGGATGGATTGCTGGGTGGATGGATAGATAGATGATAGATAGATAGATAGATAGATAGATAGATAGATAGATAGATAGATAATAGATAGATGATAGATAGATAGATAGATAGATAGATAGATAGATAGATAGATAGATAGATAGATAGATAGATGATAGATAGATAATAGATAGATAGATAGATAGATAGATAATAGATAGATGATAGATGATAGATAGATAGATAGATAGATAGATAGACAGATAGATAGATGATAGATAGATGATGGGGAGAAGCAGAGAGGCACACAGAAAGCACAGGAAGCAGAGGCCCTGAGGCAGCAGAAACACAGGACAATAGGAACCGTGAGAATGCAGAAGCCATGGGAGGAGGAAAAGGCAGGTTAGTGGAGACTGTAGGAGAAGCTCTGTCATGCAAGTAGCACGACTTGATGAGGGTGCATTATCCACACCCAAGGCGTGTTGAGCTCTTTAGCTCTGGTTCAAATAGCCAGAGTTGAATTAGGCGTTTCTGTGGGGGGTTTTAAGTGTTTCTTTAGTGGGAAGGCACAAGGCCAAGACAAATCCCTAGGTAGCAGGAAGGGATCTCCCTGCCACTTTCAGGAAAAAGAAAAAAAGCCCCCCACATGTTAAACGCCACCGTGGTACAAATCAAGGTCTGTCCTCCCACTGATCCTCCTGTCCAGCTGCCGTGGCTGGAGGCCAAGTTCAGGATTTAGATGGGAGCTTCCATAGGAGCGTCCAGGCAGAGACTCCTCGTGGCCCCAGATGTGGGAGCAATAAACCAGGCTCAGCGGCAATGACCTTGTAAGGGGCAGCAGTCTGCGGAGTGGCGGGTGGTGGGAAGGAATGCTCCCAGAGGGAGTCCAAGAGTCTGCGTTTCCGCTCCCCTCGTAATAAGCAGCCACACACCCAGGAAAAGGCTCTGCTGGTCCTGGGCCTTCTCCCCACCCCTATCCCCACCACACTCCAAACCGTCTTTCTCCTGATTTTTTCTTCTTCACTGACCCTTTGCAGCTTCATACATACTAGTAAACATGGAAAGACATGTCACTGGCACATCCCCACCCTGTCACTTGTGTGTGACAGTGCTGTTTCTCCCTCTCTCTGTGCCACACTCGCTCTCCCACCCCGCATCTCTGTTATCCCTTCGTCTCTATTTCTTTTCCTTCTGTCTCTGTTTCCTCTGTTGTCTTTCTCACAGATGTTTTCCTGTTGCTCCTTCTCCCTGTCTCTCTTGAACTCAGTTATCTCTCTCTTCCCCTGGCTCTCTAGCTCTTGGTGTCCTTCGCCTCAAGTTCTCTCGATAGCTCTGTGGTCTCTTTATTTCTCGGTCTCACTCTCAGAACAGGAAAGAGGCCAGATGCGCTCTGGACTGGCCAAGCCCCATGCCTCGGGGTCTTGCACCGAATCCAGGGCTGACTCAGCCACCTGGCATCCGGCTCAAAAAGCGCTGAGCGAGGGAAAGGCCGCCTGTGGGTCTGGCCTGCCACATGACAACCCACCCCAGGCCGGTCTTTCCCAGAAAGGGCCGCCTTCTCTCTGACATCGTTGTCAGGACAGACAGCACAATAATTGTATAGGCCGCCCAGCCCTCTGACACAAACACCCGAGGTCTGTCCACCCGGCCGGTGAGCAGAGGCGGACAGAGCCCTGAAGCGCTGGGATCCTGCTGGGGCTTCAAGTCTCCCTCTTCCCGGTGAGCGGGGTCACAGGTAGTGGGAGGTGCGTGAAGAGGTGCTTGACTGACACTCAGACCTGAGAGTCAGGAGTTGAGAGTTCTATCACCCATCTGCTGTGTGACTTGGCACAAGTCTCTTGCCTTCTCTCAACCTCTCATCTGTAAAACATGGCTTTTTAGGAAATGTTTAAGAACATGGCTCTGGGACAGTCACACCCAGAGAAGGCCCATCTCCACCCAGGGCTGACAACCACGACGCCAGTTGGAGTTACTTCTCCAAGACCACTCCCCATGACTCTGGCTCCCCCTCCTTCCAATCCCTATCAACTAGAAGCTCAAGTATTCATACCTGGCACAGCTAGCGAGCTATCCTCAACTTTTCATTCTGATGGATGTTACCTACGCTTTCCAGTTTGTTTAAAAATATTAATAATAATTTTCTGTTGGTTAAGCCACTGTCTGTGGTATTTTGCTGTCGCCCCAGCTGACTACTACAGGAGTCGGGTGACTGATTCTGACCAATGGGCTTTGAGTGGAAATGCTGGGTATCATTTCCCTGTTTGTGTATTTAATTGTGGACACCAGGCCCTCAAGCCTGTTACCCTGTTGTGGGCGGTGGGAAGCTGCCCGGAGCCCGAGTCCCTCTGAAAATGTCACGTGAGCACGAAATGCACCTTTGTTGTTTTGAATAACTAAAATCGATGGTTGTTTGTTCCAGAAGCATAACCCCGCCTGAAAAATCAGCATTTAATGATGACAACAGCATGTAAATGTTTCACGTCTTGCATATATGTGGTTTGGTTGTGAAGGGGTTCTGTTTTTATTCTTGGGGCATATGTTGGTGTTTTTCTTGGTGCGAGGTTACATTGATTCCATTTTTACAATTACCAGACACTGTGGTTGTTATACAGGATCCCCGTTCATCCTCCATAGGACATCCTTCCTTCGTTTATCCATTCATTCAGATTCATTGAGTGCCAACCAGGAGCGAGGCATGGAGAACATAATGGTGAAGGAGACACACACAGTCGGCCCTGACCTCAGGGAGCTTAGTCTGCTGCAGGGTAGGGTGTAGAGGCAGATGCCATCCAATAGTCTAATAAAAGATAGTCTAATAAATAGTCTAATAAAAGAGCGCACCCACCAACTGCGATTGGCACTCTGAGGGAAGGCGCACCATTCTGTGACTGTCTCACACAAGAAAATCCAATCTAGGCTGAGGTGGGGAGTCTCGTGGAGGGAAAGCTCCCATAAGGCCTTGTCTGAAGTCTGAAGCATGAAGTAAGGTAACCCCAGGCTAATAGCATTTTTATTCCATCTTACTGTTGGAGAAGCTAATTTTCCTACAGTGACAGTTTGTAAGTGGCAGATCCAGGATTTTAAAACAAGCTCTGTCTAACTCTGAAGCCCATTTTCTTAACTAACCACTGTACTTTAGATGCATTTTTGTGTTCACAAGAAAATGAGTGGTTAGTATTGAAAAAAAATTATTCAGATTTTCAAGCACTATCCTTACCAGAGGACAACACTTCAGTCTCGATATTTTAAGTGAAACTGGACTTGTTGGGTTTCTCCAAAATCACCCAGCTACATGAATTTATTTACACATTTTAAATGTTTGAGTATATATATATTGGGGGTGGAGTTAAATATGCCATTGCCCAAGTTATGTAGAAAAGAAATAGAAAAAAAAGGTAAAGAACGAAAGGGAACATCAGCTAAACCAGCAATAAAAACAGCAATTAGAATCAGTCTTTGAGCCACAATCAAAAAGCCCCACCCCACCCCCCACATCTCTTCAAAACAGATGATAAGTTAATTTCCAGCTCCCTGCAATTCACATTGTCTGTTCTCCAAAGGAATTCTACAGCACAGCATATCAGTGTGGATAATTATACCATGCTTATAAAGCATTTTGTGAGTAAAAATTGCTGCAGGAGGAACAGGAGAGTTGCTGGCAGAAATAAGGAGGCAGAGTTCTAGGATGGAAGTAAAGGAAGAAAATTGGAAATAAGATTTTCCTCCACCCCAATTCCAGCCCTTCTAGACTATGATTAAGCTAATATGCACCCTCATTAATTCTCATTTAAACACACACACAAACACACACACACACACACACACACACACACACAATCTTAGACCATTGCTGTTTATCAGTTGGGGGTCTTTGGTTGCAAGCAACAGAAACTGACATAAGCAGAAAAGAGACAGTAACTCCCCCAAAGACAGGGTGGGTTTTGTTAGGAAAGGGGGATAAAAAACAGGCAGCTGAAAAGGAAGAAATGCCTACACCCGGTTGCTGCGACATTTTAAGATGGAGGCTCAGCGGGGTTCAGCTATGCACCTGCAGAGCCAGGATTCAACCCCAGGTCCCCTGCTCCAATTGGGGCACTTCCCTCTACTCCACACCGACACTCCCACAGTGTGCCCCTTGGGAGCTCTTGACCTCTCTGCATCTCTTTCTCCAAAAGTCCAGTAAACACAGGATAACAGTTTACTGGGGGTCCCCCTTGCACTGTAGCCCGAGGGCTCCCCTGGCTTTCTCTGGCTCCTTCACCTTTCCCTTTCACAAGCATGTACACTAATAAAATCCTGGGTCCTGCCTTGATTTCTGCTTCTCAGAGGACTGGAGCCAACACAAACTAGGCCAAAAGTAGACTGAGAGAACAGGCAGTAAGACACAGACGTGAGGCCTAGCCGGTTTGGCTCAGTCGATAGTGTCAGCCCACAAACTGAAGGGCCCCAGATTCAATTCTGGTCAAGGGCATGTACCTCATTTACAGGCTCCATTCCTGGGGGTGTGTGGGAGGCAACCAACCGATGTGTCTCTCTCACATAGATATTTTTCACTCTCTGTCTCACCCCATCCCTTCCATTCTAAAAATCCATGGAAAAATGTCCTCAGGTGAGGATTGATAACAACAACAACAACAAAGAGATGGGGATTTGAGCCTGGAGCACCTGCTGCCTGCAGGTGAAGAGCATGGTCTCCTGGTTGATAGGTAGGCGTGGATAGTCTCTGTCAAAAGCTGGTGGCTGAGCCCGGCTGTGGTGGCTCAGTGGATTGAGCGTTGTCCCATGGACCAAGAGGTCCTGGGTTCGATTCCCAGTCAGGGCACATGCCTGGGTTTCTGGCTTGATCCCCAGGATAGGGCGTGTAGGAGGCAGCCAATCCATGATTCTCTCTCCCTCTCCCTTCGTATCTGAAATCAATAAAAATATTTTGTTTTAAGAAAAAGCTGGTGGCTGACTTGCTAAAAATTCCAGTGCTGATGACCTGGGAAAATATCCTAGTGAAAGGAAATGCTGTAGCGGTCGGAGAGAATGGGCTGGCGATGCTCACAGTCAGCAGAGCTGGCTGGTTGTGACAAGGTATATCGACGCCCTGCAGAAGAATCGTAAGAGCCTGGGGCCTGTTTACAAACAGTGGCAAAGTGCAAGGCCTGAGCACCTCTGCAGTAGCCAACACAAAAGGCCTTTTCTACTCCAAGGGGAGAGCAGACAGCTGAGCAGCAGACTGGTGGCCTGAGGGTTATAGAGAGATAGAGCTCCAGAGATGTTTGCGTGCTCAGCCAGGGAGGTCTGTCGCAAAGGTCAGAGCCTGAAGGGGAGAAGCTGGGATCCTGAAACATGGGATGGAGACATCTGGATGAAAGTCCATGAGGATATGGGGGATATGGATTCTCTAAACCCCCTGACTCTCGGGGGTCTGCAGAGATGTCTGTTCTCCCCCTCGTAAGAGCCCCACGGTGCTGGAAGATGCTACCGAAGCTTCGCCCTGACAAGGCAATAGGTGCTCCCCATCAGGACTGCTCCAACCTCTTTCCCCAGGTGCCAGGCCAGTAACTAGGGCTAAATCCCAGGATGAGCTGGCTGGGGACATGCTGAGTTTGAAAAGGGAGAAAAGAGGCTATGTATATACCTAAAGAATTAAAAGAATTATCCTGCATGTCCGGTCATGTTGCTTCCCCCAGACAGGCTGCCCCCAGCTAATGTCTGAACATGTCCAGGCTGCTAACCGCTAACAGAAGAAAGGCCTATCTCCTGGGAGACACTGGACTCCAATGAGAGAGAGAGAGAGAGAGAGAGAGAGAGAGAGAGAGAGAGAGAGAGAGAGAGAGAGAGAGAGAGAGAGAGAGAGAAGAGAGAGAGAGATTGAGAGAGAAGAGAGAGAGAGAGAGAGAGAGAGAGAGAGAGAATGAGAATAGAGAGAAAGATGGAGATGGAGATGAGACACAGATACAGATACAGATAGAGATAGAGATAGAGTTAGAGGAGAGAGAGAGAGAGATAGAGATGGAGAGAGATAGAGATGGAGATGATAGAGATAGAGATGATAGAGATGAGATAGAGATAGAGATAGAGATAGAGATAGAGATAGAGATAGAGATAGAGATAGAGATGAAGATAGAGATGAAGATGGAGATGATACAGATACAGATACAGATGCTAGAGACAGAGATAAAGATAAAGAAACATGCTCTGTGAGTTCAATTTCCTATACAATATAATCAACACAAAAAAATAAAAATAAAATATAATCAACACACTTGCACACACAAAAAAGAACAGGAACCCAAGAGAAATGAGGGATGATCCGCCAAAAGACATTTCCAAGAATGTCTGTTCTTTATTCATATTAGCTAAAAACTGGAAACAATTCACATGCTCACCAGTGGATAAATAAATTGCTGGACAGAATACAACAGGGTATCACACAGCAATCACATCGGGTATAGCTAGATACTAAAACCAGATGGATGAATCTTACAAATAAAATGTTGATTAAAAGAGGCAAGACTCATAGACGATAGTCTATATGAGTCCATTTATATTAAGGTCAAAGTCATGGAGTCTGTTATGAGAGTGACCAGAACCATGGTACCCTCGATCTGGGGAGGCAGGGAGGTACGGGGAGGGCTGCTAGAAACATGATTTATCTTGATCCAGGTAGTGGTTATGTTGATGTATAAATGCAAATTCATGATACGTTGGACATTTAAAATGTATGTACTTTATCATGTAATTGTTATGATTCAATACAAGTTTGAAATGCAATAAAAGGACAAGAAAGCACACCAAAATGTTAGCATTGCCTATCTCTGGTTGGTGAGATTAAGGAGAATTTAAAATTCCTTCATGACAAGTTTCTGCATTTTCTAAATTTTCTCCAAGGAGTATATTTGTCAGGAAGCAAAAATAATGCAAGTTATTCCCTAGAAGGACAATTTATCAGGCGGTGATGAGCAAACTCCATGCTTATGTCAGACCCTGGGCACTCTGCCTGCAAAACGGCTCTCCTGAACTGTCTGGGCCACAAAAACATTACTCTTTGTCCTGGTTTTGCCCAATTCATCGCCATCCTACAGCAATAACAGCATTGACAGTGTAGTTGAGTAACTCTCCCAGTGGTAATGTTCTCTAGAGATGAAAACTGAGGCTGAAATTTGAAATCAAAAGCTGTGCTCCTTTAAGTATTTTTACCCACTGTATATAGCTACTTAAAATAAAATACCCACAATACCTCCAGTCAAACCACAATTACAGACCTGAAAATGTAAAGCCATTATTATATCAGGGCCAATACCTCAATTCCACTTGCATTTTAGTAGTTGTTTTCTGATATTGAAGTTGCTAATGCTTTTGTTGCCCCTTAATGACTATACTTAGCAAACAAATTCTGTGCCTTACAATTAGTGATTTTCTTCTTAATTATGGCTTTCTATAATTTTCCCATGAGATGACAAAAAAATTCATGCTTTGCCCAAGAACTAGCTTATTAGTTAATGAATATTTGTCTAATAACAGCCTTTTAGATACCTGTCAAAGTCAAAAGCAACATTCAGAGAAGAGAGAGGTTGCTTTCACATTAACATGCAAAATTAACTTTCTGGGCATGGGATGGGAGTGAGATGTCGGGAGCATAATTTCTCCCCAAAAGCTTAAAACAGATATTCTTCTGAAGTCTATTTGAAATTATTAAGTAATTCCCGTCCCCCGCCCGCCCCCCCCCCCGATTTGTACCTTTTTCTTTGTCTGTGAAATATTACCCACCCCTGGGATTCTAACTGGATAATGAGAAAGGTTTAATCTCTGGAGTTAGTCGGTAATTTCAATATTGCTATACAATCAGCTATCAAGATACCTGATTTTCCACCCAGAGTTAGAGTACTGAATTTCACTTCCACACGCCCCCACCTCCCCACCCCCACCCAGAAGCACTTGGTATGCACCGGTGCTTTTGCCAGCAGAGACACACTGACCTAGGACAAATCTCCTACCTGTTCTTTGGTTTTTGAGCCATAAATACAGCACGCGGGGAATGGAGCAGAATCTAATATCGTCCCCCAAACAAGCATCCTTATCCCCTCGCAGTCTGGTTCACTTGGCTGCGTTGGTTAATAATACAGAGGGAAAGCGAACTTTATCAAAAAGTAGTGACTCATTTTTCTCATCCAATAAAGTCCATAAAATATTTAGGCACGACCCAAACAATTTACATCTTAAATATGCATGCCCCACTCCCAGCCCTGAAATGACATTTAAATTGTGTCTGGGGAATTTGCTGGGAGCTAGCTGCCATGGCCCACTTTGGAGGACTCCGAAGACTTGGGGGAGAGAGATGAATATGGAGACTGTTTCCTATTTCAGAGATTTATGAGGGAGCAAATGAAATTCGCTCCTGCTCCCAGACACCCCCCTGGGAAAGGAAACATTGTCCGAATCAAGTAAATTCTGTGTCAGCAGAGGCTGTGGTGGGTGAAATGAATGTGCAGGGGATCCTGGCGTTTCTCACCTGGGTTCTTTTAAAACAGGATTTCTCGACCTCAGAGCTATTGACATTTTAGGCTGATCATTCTTTACTGTGGGCTGTTTATGCACTGCAGGGTATTTCGCAGCATCCCTGGCCTCTGCCCACTAGAAGCCAGTTGCAGCCCCCAAGATGTGACCACTAAAAATGTCTCCAGACATTGCCAAGTGTGGGGGCAGGGGAGGAAGGAAAATAAAATCTCCCTTGGTTGAGAACCAGTGTTTTAAAGACAAGTCTTTTGTCCCTGCTTTATCAATGAATTAACTCATGGAATTAACTTTTTTCTTTTGGAGCTTTTTTTCCCCTTCTGGCATTATTTTAATTGAGATATAATTGACATGCAGCATTATGTAGGTTAAAAGTGTACAACATGTTGAGTTGATACATTTATATATTGCAGTATCATGTCACATCATAATTAGTTATAATCTCTTATTTGTGGTGAGAACAATTAAGATCAAGTCTCTTAGCGACTTTGAAGTTTATAATACGGTGTTGTTATCTATATTCACTATTCTGTATGTTAGATCTCCAGGACTTATTGATCTACTAGTTGAAAGTTTGTACCCTTACACAACATCTCCCCAGTCTCCTCACTCCCACCTCAGTCCCTGGTAACCACAATCCTACTCTGTTTCTATGAGCTCAGTTTTTTTTTACATGCCACATTAGTGTACAGGGCTGGGCAAAAGTACGTTTACCATTGTGAATACACAAAACACAGAGTTTATTCTTGTATTATTATTATTATTATTATTATTATATATTCTTGAATTATATATTTATGTGAACAACTGTAACCTACTTTTGCACACCCCTGGTATAAGTGAGATCATACAATATTTGTCTTTCTGTGCCTGACATATCTCGCTTAGCATAACATTCTCCTGGTCCATCCATTTGATCACAAATGGCAGGCTTTCTTTCTCTTGGCTGAATAATATTCTATGATATACATGTAGCCTTTGGACTTTTTGTTGAAGTATAACATGCATACAGAAAAGTGCATGAATCTTAAGAGTACAGTTCAATGAATCGTCATAAACTGAACACACCTGTGCTGCTGGAACCTAAGCCAGGGGACCAATAAACACCAGGTCCCCAGATGCCCAGCTTGATCCTCTTCCCATCCCTACCCTCCACCCACTCACACACGGCTAGTGATAGATGATAGTGCCCAAGACCAATGAAGGTGGAAAGTGGCTGGATTTTAAATATACACGGTATCCCCAAAAATGTATATACACACTTTGAATAATTATAAAGGCAATGTTTATTAAAATACATTTCATTTTCAAAATTGAGCTATCAGCTGTTAAAATGTATATACATTTTGGGGGGACACCCTGTATTTTGAAGGAAGAGCCAAATAGGATTTTCTGCAAGATTGGGCATGGATGTAAAGGAAAGAGAGATTTTTTTATTTTATTTTTATTTTATTGATTCCAGAGAGGAAGAGAGAGGGATAGAGAGTTAGAAACATCATGAGAGAGAATCATCGATCAGCTGCCTCTTGTACACCCCTTACCAGGGATGTGCCCGCAACCAGGTTACATGCCCTTGACCAGAATCTAACCTAGGACCTTTCAGTCCGAAGGCCGACGCTCTATCCACTGAGCCAAACCGGTTTTGGCAAGAGATTTTTTTATTTGATCATTTGGAAGAACGGATTTGCCATCAACCAACATGGGGAAGGCTAGAGTGGGTTTGGGTGGGGAGAGAGATCAGACATTTGGTTTTGAACATGTGGTGAAGTGTATATGTGTAATTCTGGAGTTCAGGAGAGAAGTCCACACTTGGGAAATAAGTCAGAGTTGCCAGCATAAAGATGATAACCAAAGCCATGAGGCTACAGGAGCTCATCAAGGCAGAGAATATAGATAAACAAGAGAAGAAAACCGAGCTCAGTGCCTTCCAACATTAAAAGTTTAAGAACCAGCAAAGTATACTGAGAACGAGCAGTGAGTGAAGAAAGAGGCAACCAGGGGAAAGGTTTAACCTAGAAGTCAAGATAGAAGAGTGTGATCAATTATGTCAAGTGTGGTTAACAGGTTAAACAACCATTGGCTTTAGCAACATGAAGGTCAACATGGAAGTCACTGATGAACCTTCACCAAAGCCTTTTCACTGGATTGCTGGAGGCTAAAGCCTGATTGGAGTAAGATTTTTTTAAATGGAAGGGGGAAGAACTGAAAATAGAAAATATATAAATATCTTTTCAGTTTTGATACAAAGAGAAGAAATGAAACAGTAGCTGGTAGAGAAAGTGGGGTTAAGAAAAAAAAAAAAGATGCTTGTGTTTGTTTTTTATTGTAGAACTAGAGGCCTGGTGCACAAAATTCATGCACTGGTGGGGGTGGGGGTGTCCCTCAGCCCAGCATGCACCCTCTCCAATCTGGGACCCCTCCAGGGATGTCCGACTGCCAGTTTAGGCCCGATCCCACAGTGGCAGGCCTGGTCCCCCCCAACTGGCCTCCCCTGCCAGCCCGGTCGCCCCTAACTGCCCTCCCCTGCAGGCATGGTCCCCCCCACAACTGCCCTCCCCTGCCAGCCCGGTCGCTGCTAACTGCCCTCCCCTGCCGGCCATCTTGTGGTGGCCATCTTGTGGCCACATGGGGACAGCCATCTTGTGTGAGGGTGTGATGGTCAATTTGCATATTACCTGCCTGATTGCCCCTAACTGCTTCTGCCTGCCAGCCTGATCACCCCCTAACCACTCCCCTGCCAGCCTGATCAACGCCTAACTGCTCCCATGCCGGCTCGATTGCCCCCAACTGCCCTCCCCTGCTGGCCCAATTGCCCCCAGCTGTCCTCCCCAGCCAGCCCGGTACCCCCTAACTGCCCTCCCCTGCCGGCCTGGTCGCCCCTAACTGCCCTCCCCTGCAGGCCTGGTCCCCCCCCCCAATTTCCCTCCCCTGCAGGCCCGGTCGCCCCTAACTACCCTCCCTTGCCAGCCATCTTGTGGTGGCCATCTTGTGACCACATGGGGACAGCCCTCTTGTGTGAGGGTGTGACAGTCAATTTGCATATTACCTCTTTATTATATAGGATAGTTTTAGATTTATAGAATTATTGTGAAGATAGTACAGAGTTTTCAGATATCCCGTACCCAGTTTCCCTATTATTAGCAACTTATATTAGCATGGCACATTTGTCATTATTCATGAGCCAACCTTGATACATCATTATTTACTTAAATCAGTAGTTTATTCAGATTTTCTTAACTTTCCTATAATGTCCTTTTTTCTGTTCCAGGATTCCATCCAGGAGACATCACATTTAGTGGTCATGTCCCTTAGGCTCCCCTTGGTTGTGACAGTTTCTCAGACTTCCCTTCTTTTTTATGACCTTGATGGTTTTTATGATTATTAGTTGGGAGGTTTGTAAAATTTCCCTCACTTTGGATTTGCCTGCTGTTTTTCTCATGATTAGGCTGCAGTAATGTGTTTGGGGGAGGAAGATCAAGTAGGTAAAGGGCTATTCTCATCACCTCATGTCAAGTTACATACTATCAACGTGTTTGTCTTATTTCTTCGCTATAACGTTATTTTTTTCCTTTCCATGCTGTACTCTTTGGACAAAAATCACTGTGTACAGCCTACATTTTAAAAATGAGGAGTTATGCTTCATCCCTTTAAGGGTAGAGTATTTACATAAATTATTTGGAATTCTTCATGGAAGATTTGTCTCTTCTCCTTCATTAATATACTTATTCAATTATTAATTTATATCAGTATGAATTCATGAATATTTATCTTATACTCTGAGTTATAATCCTATACTTTATTTTCTTGCTCAAATTGTTCCAGATTTGGCCTTTGGGAGCTCTTTCTATTGGCTCTTTTATCCCTCTGACATACATACTCCCATCCTTACCAGGTAGTTTGTTTGTCTCTTTCCTTCTTTCTTTCTTAGCACATCTTTACTTTCTGTCACTACAAGATGTTACAGTCTCATCTTGTAAATTTCCTGCCCAAGCCCTAGAATCAGTCATTTCTCTAAGAAGCCCAGTTCCAAAGGTGTTTTTTTAAGATGCAAGAAAAAATAGTATGTTACATATTGATGAGAATTATCCACAAAGGAGAAAAATAATGATGTAGGAGGAGAAGGAAGAATTGATGGAGTGATGTACTTAAATAGTCAAAGGAAGATGGGAACTAGTACATTAGTGGAGGGATTGTGTCTAGACAGCAGCACAAACAGTGCACCTATGGCACATGTAGGAAGTCAGAATGGGTGAATGCAGATGCTAGAACATGGGGAGATGAGGTTGCGGGAGTCAGTGTGAGCTCACTTGTGACTGCTTCACTTTTCCCAATGAGGTAAGAGGCCTGGTTATCAGCTAAGAGGAGATGATGTTTGAGAAGAGAAAAGAGGTGTAAAATGGTTGTTTAAGAAAGTGGGAGGTGCTACAGAAAACCGTATGGAGATTCCTCAAAAATAGATCATCCTATTTTCCTTAAAAATATAACTACCATATGGCTCATAAATCCCACCACTGGGTATTTGTCCAAAAGGGTTGAAATCAGGATCTCAAAAGATACCAGCATTTCAATGTTTCATGCAGCACTGTTCACAATAGTCAAGATGTGGAAACAACCTGACCATTGTTTCCAGTTGGCAGATGAATAAAAAATATTGGTATAGACACACAATGGAATATTATTCAGCCTTAAAAAAGAAGGAAACTCTGCATATGAAACAACATGGATAAACCTTAAGGACATTGTGCTAAGTGAAATAAGCCAACACAGAAGGACAAATACTTCATGATTCCACTTATATGAGGAATCTAAAATGGTCAAACTCATGGAGTAAGAAAGTGGAATGGTGGGTGCCAGGGACTGGGGGAGAGGGAAATGGGGAACTAATCAACAGACATAAAGTCTCAATCTTGCAAGATGCATACGTTCTAGAGATCTGCACATTTTACCTATAGTTAACAATACTGCATTGTACACTTAAAATTGTAGTAAAAGTATATATCTCATGTTGAATGTTCTTACTGCAACACAATGAAGTTTTAAAAAAAAAAAGGAAGTGGGAGAGTGAATGGACTAGAAAAGTGCAATGTAGTTGCCTGGCAGTGTTAAGGGCCCATTTGAGGTTCATGGCAAGGCTGATGAAGTTTTGTGTATTTCTTCAGCCATGTTCAGCTTCTCAAGGTTGGTCCAGAGTAGGCATAGAGTTTAATTTAACCAGAATTATGACTTTGTCAGGCATACGATGCAAGAAAGGGACTGAGGATTCAAGAGTACATGCAAGGGGGCAATTATGATTACTGGCAATAGTTTTGAGTTGGAAAGGGTGGGGAAGAGAGGTCATGATGTAGGTAGAAAAAGGAGATCAATGGTGGCGACGAGGGGAGAGGGGGGTGAGACGCGAGGACCGTTTTTCTGCCAAGGGCCATTTGGATATTTATAACATCATTCATAAGCCATGTAAAGTATCAACTTAGCCCTAGCTAGTTTGGCTCAGTGGATAGAGAGTCGGCTTGGGGACTGAAGGGTCCCAGGTTCGATTCTTGTCAAGGGTACATGCCTGGGTTGTGCAGGAGGAAGCCAATCAATGATTCTCTTTCTTCATTGATGTTTCTATCTCTCCCTCTCTCTTCCTCTCTGAAATCAATAAATAAATACATATATATATATATATATATATATATATATATGGTATCAATGTAACAATTAGCCTACTATATTTGGTCAAACATTTACTTAACTCACCCCTAATGCCTTGGCAGGGCCAGACCAAATGATTTTCAGGCCTTAAATGGCCTGCGGGCCGGACATTCCCCACCCTGGTTTAGAGCTTCACGTAAGTAATCACAGGAAGAAAGAGATTAAGAACAAGGCATCAGCATTTCTGAACTGTGTGACCTTGGGCAAACTGTTAATTTATCCCTATGTTCTCACCTGTTAAGTGGGATCATAAGAGTCTGCCTCCCAGACTGTTATGATAAGGACCAAATGAGATGTTGCTAGTAGGATGCTTATAACTGTGATTCTCCAAGTGTAGACCCCAGACCACCAGCCTCAGCATCACCTAGGAATGTTAGAAAGGCAAATCCTTCCCAGACACCTACTGAATCAGAAACTCTTGGGATGAGGCCCAGAAATATGTCTTAACAAGCCCTCAAAGTAATTTTGATGCAAGCTCAAGTTTAAGTATTATTAGAACAACACCAATGATTTACAGTAAAAACAGAAAGACACTTCTAATTATCATTATTATTGTTGTTATTGTTGCAAAGTAGCTTTCTAGTGCAAGAATGGATTGAAATAATAATAAATAACAGTTAGTACTTATTAATAAGTTTCTAGGTAATAATCTAAGTACTTTACATACATTATCATGCATTATTTCAGCTAATTCTGTCAATAAACTCTGAGATAACTTTTATTATTATTCCCAATTTACAGATGATGAAATAGGGCTCATAATAAATAGCATGCAGAAAGTCATGCAAGCAGTAAGTGGCAAGATTTGGATTTAAACTCCATCCAGAAACCCTGAAAACAAAACTCTTTGGAACGTCACTTTTAATATCCCTAACCAAAGGTAAGGAGAAAGTTATTACTAATGAAATAAAAGATGTATTAAAAATTTTTTGAATTTTGAAAAATGTTTAGATGGCATTATGAGTTTGATAACCAAAAGTGCACTAACCAACCACCATAAGGGAAAAGCATTTTGAATCAACAGACATCAACAACGGCATTTAGACAGCCGTATTTATATATATAAAAGGCTAATAGGCAAAGTGTCCCCTCGGAAGTTCAACCAGGAGATAGGGTGTTTGATCACTCACTATGACATGTGCTGACCACCAGGAGGCAGCACAGAACATGCCGGAGCCAGGGGAGGAGGAGGCAGAGAGGCGGGAAGGCAGGGAACCTGATCGGCCCTGATGGGCCCTGATCGCTGGCCAGGCCTAGGGACCCTACCCATGCAAGAATTTCATGCACCAGGCCTCTAGTCATGTAATGACAGAGGAAGCCATTAACTTTTTCAGTAAAGGGATAATTTATCCAAAAAAAAAAAACCCCACACACTTTCATTTACAAATACATGTTTTAAGTGAATATATTCATTCTCTAGAGCAGTGGTTCTCAACCTTTCTAATACCCTGACCCTTTAATACAGTTCCTCATGTTGTGGTGACCCCCAACCATAAAATTATTTTCGTTGCTACTTCATAACTGTAATTTTGCTACTGTTAATGAATCATAATGTAAATATCTGTGTTTTCTGATGGTCTTAGACTCTACAGCAGTAGTTCTCAACCTGTGGGTCACGACCTACAGGTTGAGAACCACTAGCAGGGTCGCCTTAGACCATCGGAAAACACAGATGTCACGACCCACAGGTTGAGAACCGCTGCTGTAGAGTCTAAGACCATCGGAAAACACAGATATTTACATTACGATTCATTAACAGTAGCAAAATTACAGTTATGAAGTAGCAACGAAAATAATTTTATGGTTGGGGGTCACCACAACATGAGGAACTGTATTAAAGGGTCGCGGCATTAGAAAGGTTGAGAACCACTGGTCTAGGAACTCCTGATCCTAAATTTAAAATATCTTATTTTCAGGGAGAGTCCAAGATGCCTAATGCCTAATGTTTTATATAACACTAGAGGCCCCATGCACAAAATCTGTGCAAGAGTAGGCCTTCATTCCCCCAGGTGCCAGCACCGGCTTCCCTCTGGCACATGGGGCCCGGGCTTCCCCCGCAGCCCCAGCTTCGTAGGGAAGGTCGTCCGGAAGGATGTCCAGTCTAATTAGCATATTATGCTTTTATTATTATAGAATATTATATATTTTCACCCACTTTTCTTCATTATCCCAGAATCACTGAAGGAAATTCTGATCCATTGATTGAGCAAATTGTTTTGAACAATAGTATAATGACAAAATTGAACCTGTCTTATTTAAAATCCATGACTCATGTTTATCATTTTAAAAACACTGAAGTATATAACAAGCACCTAAAAATGTTCTTGGTACTGTGCTGTCCTCCAAAATGTAAGCTTTTGGAGTACGGGAACCTCATTTTCCATCTTTCAGTACCAAGCACAGCACTCATCACCCACTAAGTGCTCAATAAATTCAATCATTGAAGAGAGAGAGATATTCAAAATATCATGAAGAAAAGAGTTCATGGGAGATATTCTATATACGAAAAGTATTAGTGAAAACAGAATGCAAGCCCTTGCTAGGTGGCTCAGAAGTGTCATCCCATACATCAAAGGGTTGCAGGTTCGATTCCCAATCAGGGTACATACCTAGGTTGTTGTTCAATCCCCAGTTGGGACGCCATAGGAGGCAATCAATCAATGTTTCTCTCACATCACTGTTTCTCTCTCTCTCAAAAAAAAAATCAATAAAAACATATCCTCCTCTGGTGAGGATTTAAAATAATAATGATGAGGATAACAATAACAATGCCAGCTAATATTTACTGAGGACTTACTCTGGTCATGAGTGGTATTTGCTAAGCATGTGACATGTGCTGTCTTAACTTCTCAGGTGACCCTGCAATGTAGATTCCACCATCGCGATGTAAACACTGAGCCTGGGAGAATGGAGTGGCGTGTCCAAGATTGCCCCACTACTAAGTGATGAAGCTGTGGTTCATTTCCAGGCAGTTTGTCTTCAGAGCCTTTTCTTTCTTGCAGTACTCTAGAATTTTCTCTCTCCCTTCAGAAATCCATATGTAACACACCTGGGTTTCACTGCTCTCTAAGCTTCTATTTAATATTAAATCTTTAATTAGACTATATGGTCATTGAGGGCTGGCACCTAGTCTGATGCCACATACCTAGTAAGTCCTTGCTAGTTGATTACCTCTAACCACTTCCTCCCTTCTCTAAGTCATCAGTTAAACAAAGATCACTTAAGACTACCTCGTTTCCCACCACTCTCCCTCTCGTTCCCTCTGGCCCAGCCTCACTGGCCTCCTTGCTCTGACTCAAACACCCATGTACACATCCACCTCAAGAACTCTGCACTTGCCCTGACCGGTTTGGCTCAGTGGATAGAGTGTCAGCCTGCGGACTGAAGGGTCCCAGGTTCGATTCCTGGCAAGGGCATGTACCTTGGTTGCAGGCACATCCCCAGTAGGGGGTGTGCTAGGAGGCAGCTGATCAATGTTACTCTCTCATCGATGTTTCTAACTCTCTATCCCTCTCCTTAAGGCTCTCTGTAAAAAAAAAAAAAAAATCAATAAAATATATTAAATTAAAATAAAAAAAAAGAACTCTGCACTTGCTGTTTTCTTCCTGGAATGTTTTTCCCACCGATATCCACGTGACTCACTCTCTTGCTTCTTCAAGCCTTTATTCAAAACCCCACTCCTTCAGAAGACCTTCCCTGATACTCTGTTTAAAAATCAAAATCTCCTTGATTCCTCAAGAAATTAAAACCAGAACTACCATAAGATCCAGCAATCCCACTTCTGGGTACATACCCAAAGGAAATGAAGCCATTATCTTGAAGAGATATGTGTACTCCCCTGTTTATTGTAGCTTATTCACAATAGCCAAGGCACAGAAACAACCGAAGTGTTCATCAGATGAATGAATAGAGAAAATATGGTATATACATACAATGGAATATTATTCAGCCTTCAAAAAGAGGGAAATCCTGCCATTTGCCACAACATGGATAAACCTGGAGGGCATTATGCTAAGTGAAATAAGTCAGACAGAGAAAAACAAATACTGCATGGCATCACTTATATGTGGAATTTTTTTAAAAATAAAGTCAAACTCATAGAAATTAAATAGACAAGTAGTTGCTAGGGCCAGGGGGTTGGGGGCTGGATAGGGAGAGGCTGGTAAAAGGGTACAATCTTTTAGCAATAAGATGAAGAATGGCTGAGGGTCTAATGTAAAACATAGTGACTGTAGCTGATAACACTGTGTGAGAGAATTGAAATATGCTAAAGAAGTATAACTTAAATGTTCTCACCAAAAAAAGGGGGGAGGGGGGGTAAATATGTGAGGTTATTGATGTGTTAATTAACTCAATGGTGTGAATTCTTTCATAATGTATACATATGTCAAATCATCATGTTGTACATGTTAAATTTTCTCAATTATATTTAAATTTTAATTAAGTTAATTTCTAACTCCCACCACTCCCTCTCTGCTTTCCTTATCTCTTCCCCTTGCATAATTTTCTCCATTGAATTAATCACCTTCCTATATGCTATATACTTTGGTTTTTTGTTGTTGTTGTTGTTTGTTTATTTAACATCTATCTCTTCCCACTAGAATATAAAGTCATAAAAAAAAAAAAAAAAACAGGAGTGGGATTCCAACTCCAGTGCTCTTTCTACCGCACTATATTAAATGCATATTCCCGATTACCCTAGGGCCAAGACTTTCGCCCACTGTACTGACTGTTCTGACCCCGGCACCCAGAATATGACCCGGAATACATTAGGTATTCAGTAAATACATGTTAAATATCTCTGTCGCCTACTTGGCCTTGCCCCTCCCACAGCAGAAATTCTGCAAAGAAAAACAGTTTCTCTTCCATTTTCTGGGTCCTACAAGCAGCCTGGAAAACCAGCCCTTTTTTGACAGCCTCCCAGAGGTCCTGAGGCGTCCAGCTTCCCCACTGGGCCGAGGCGGGCTTTCCGCTGTGCCTACAGGCCGGGAATAATTTCCAACAAGGCGGTTGAGGCCAAGTGGCCTTCATCGAGGAAGATAAAATCAGTGGGAAAGCTGGCCGGGCTCAATCTGAATTATACAATTTGCTACTGCAAAGTAGGGGTCTGATTCTCCTAAAGAAAAACAATCTGGAAAAGGAACGGACCTGTGGTCTGAGAAGCATTTTCCCATAGGAGGGAGCCCATTCAGCAGTGAGCCCTCCCAGCTCTGCCACCTGCGGAACAGGACAAAAGGCCAAAGCCTGCAGACCCCGCTGGACTGACCTTGCACTTGGGCCTCCTAAGTTGGCAGTAGTGTGCTGTGTGTTTTTCAGCCCACTATTAAAGTGCCTTTCATTCGCAGCATGATGCCTATTTCACCTTGGAGCTGTCTCAGGCTTTGTAAACCTCTCCTTGTCATCCACGTCCCCAAAGTTCACGGAGGGTGACTATAGTCTAACTCAAAAGGACATCTTCATCCTCATGAGAAAAGATCGGGTCCAGTGACCTACTGTAACTGGAGTCTCGGGCACCCCCTTCCCTCTCCCCTGGTGGAATCACGGCGCCGCATTTAACGTGGCGTGGGAGGAGTGGACGTGCCCAGCCCTGGCTTTCTTACCTCTTCATCGGTAGACCTTTGACAAGCCAATAAACCTCTCTGGACATCAGGTTCACCACACACATATTATTGTGGTAAGGAGAGAGAATGATACCAGTTTGAAGACAGAGCCTGAATTTGAACCAGAATATGACCCCGGCACCCAGAATATGACCTGGAATGCATTAGGTCAGGGGTCCTCAAACTACGGCCCACGGGCCACATGCGGCCGGCCGAGGACATTTATCCGGCCCGCCAGGTGTCTTTGCCGCCGCTGCCTGTCCTGCTTAGCAGCGGACTAGTCCCGGCCCGCAGTGTGCGACTCCCCTCCTTCTCTCTGCGGGACAGTGAACTGGCCCCCTGTTTAAAAAGTTTGAGGACCCCTGCTAGGTATTCAGTAAATATATGTTAAATATCTCTGTCACCTACTTGGCCTTGCCCCTCTTGAAGCCCCTGGAAGGCCATGATCTTAACCCCTACTTTGCACCGCTTCCCTCATTCATCTCCATAGCAGAGGTCTCCCTTCCCCTCTAACATTTTAGTTTCTCTTCTCTCAGACATGGGATTTTTTTTTTTTTCAAGTTCTGTGGATGGTTTTAACAAAACGACACATTTTCTTTTTTGATATCATCTGAAATAATCACAGTCCTTACTGTTCGTGGAGCATCTGATAAAAAAAAAAAAAGGCAAGTGTAAACATTATGTCTTTCCAGAACTCAATTTACACAAATTACATGTTGGACTGAGCAGGCCCAAGAAGGCATTGTGTCTGGAGAGGAGTGAGATGATGTAAGCATCAGAAGGCAGCGCAAGCACAGCTCGGAAAGCTTTAAAAATGGGATGTAGCGGCAAGGGGGCGAGGCGTGCAGACTGTGAAACATTCTCCTCGATTACAATGTCACTATTTTCTGGTTTAATTAGAATCAGATAGTGCGCAATATAATTATCACCTGATAACATAATTCCGTCAAACACAGAAGAGGAATATTCAAGCGACTGAAGCATGAACATAATTCACCTCAAGCAAAGGAGAGAAATTGTATTAGCAAAATGCCGCCAGATTCACTAATTAATTTGCTATATTATGCATGACAGGAACCAGTGTAGAACAGAAAAAAAGCCTGATTTTTCTGAGTTAGGGAGGTAGCAGCGGATGTGCTTTCTCATAATTTATTTCTGCAATGGGTTCATTATTTGATCAAGATTGGCTAAAAGGGGATTCCACAGGGTAGAACCAGAGTACAGCGATGAGCTGGTGGAGTCGGTGTACTTATCCAGTTAGCAGATGTCAGAATCACTCTGCATCACCACTAGCTATCTTCATTTAGAGAGCTTCTTTCGCCACTACTTCTCCAAAAACCCAAGAAATAGGCAAATTAGCAGGTGCATTTCCTGGCCAATTCATCAGTAGGAGTTGATAGTCTTCAACTCTATTGCGTTTCCTTGTCTCCCATAAATTACTGGATTTCTAATGAAGACAAACAAAATAACATCAAATTCTTATTGTCTTACCGTGAAGGGACAGACTTGCACAAGGCTGAAATGTTCATTACATCTTTCAACCTATCTATTGACAAAAATTTGGATTGAGATCTATAGTATATGCCTTCAAATTATTTACTTATAACCTTTCATATAGTGATTACGGATTTAAAGTCTGCATCCAGACACACCTTGGCTGGAATCTTGGCTCTGACACTGGGGAATCTTGGTCTCTCTGAGCTTCAGTTTCCTCATCTGTGCACTGGAGCTGTATTCACCACGTTAATGAGATCATGCTCATCAAGGGTTTTGTTGAATAAGTTGCCACCTTGTCATTCTGCCCTATTGCTGCTCCTGTTGCTGAGACCCAGACGGGAGTGCAAGGAGCTGGGCACAGCTGGCCTCTGGGAGACCCACTGGCACCATCGCTCCCCAGGAATGCAAAAAGCCCTTTCCCTTTGTTCACCACAGCTCCCAGGGACCATTTTGAGAATCTGCAGAAGCCTTGAGTATCATAGAAAGAGAGCACAACACCAAGACTAACTCCCAACCAGTAAGATGTTAGATTTTAATCCAACCATAGCAGATGTCAGAATCACTCTGCTTCACTGCCAACTGTCTTTTAGAGAGCTCCTTTCTTCACTACAGCGCTCATCTGTACCCTAAATGACATTAAATGTAAATGGTCTAAGCACATACATTATGAGACAAAGATTAACAGACTGAGTTTTAAAAAGCAAGATCACACTTTAGTATGTTGTTTGCAAGGAACCCACTTTAAATGTAAAAGCATAGATGGGTTAAAGGTAAAAGAAATGAAAAAGTATATACTGTGCAAATGGCATTGAAATCAATATGTTTATTATGTGAATATACATAACAAAAGAGCTTCAAAACACAAGGCAAAAACTAGTGGAACTGAAGGGAGAACAGACAAATCCACAATTGCACTTGGAGATTTTTCAATTAGTCTCTCAGTTATTGATACAACAGTAGACAGGTAATCAGTAAGAATAAACAACAATCAACCACGTTGATCTAATTGACTTGAATAGAATATTCTATTCAACAACGACAGAATACACATTCTTTTCAAATCTGTATGGATCATTCAACAAGATTATTCTAGTTAATAAAACAAACTTTTTCAAGTTGAAAAGAAGCAAAGTTTGTTCTATGACCACAAGAAAGGTCTCAAATCATGCCTAAGCTTATACCTTAAGAAACTAGGAAAAAATAAACTAAACCCAAGGCAAGCAGAAAGAAGGAAATACTAAAGATAAGTGAAAATCAATAACATTGAAAACACAAAAGCAGTAGGGAAAAATCATGAAACCAAAAGTTGTTCTTTTAAAAAAAAATCAATAAATTCAATTAACCCTTAGCCAAACGGACCAAGGAAAAAAGAGAGAGAAGATATAACCTATCAACAGCAAGAATTAAAGAGATGACAGCACTACAGATACTGTGAATATGAAGATGATAATCAGGAAATATGAACAATTTTATGCCAACATATTCAACCACTTGGATGAACTGGACAAAGCCCTTGTAAAACACAAGCTAAAACACAAAATACCAGCCCTGGCCGGTTTTCTCAGTGGTTAAAGCATCGGTCTGCAGCCCAAAGGCTAGCCGGTCTGATTTCCAGTCAAGGACACCTACTTTGATTGCAGGTTCACTCCCCGCCCTGGTCAGCACTCCTGCGGCAGGCAACCGGCCAATGTGTCTCTCTCACATAGATGTTTCTCTCTTCCCTCCTCCTCCCTCCCTTTCACCATCTCTAAACATCGATGGAAAAAATATCCTCGGGGAGGATTTCAAAAAGAAACGAAAAAAAAAAAAAAAAAAACCCAAGCTACCAAAGCTCACTCAAAAAGAAACAGAAGATCAATATATAAAAATCAATAAATAGATGAAACATTTTTTAGCTTAAAGAAATTAATTGTATTCTATACACTAGTAATGAGCAATCTGAAAATAAAATTAAGACAAATCCATTCACAGTAGCACAAAAAGAATAAGATAAGAATAAATTTAACAAACAAGTGCAAGACTTGTACATCGAAAACTACAAAAACAGTACTGACAAAAATTTAGATGAGAAGACCTATATTATAAAGATGGCAATTCCCTCCAAATTGACCTCCAGATTTAACACCATTCCTATCAAAATTCCAGAAGCCTTTTTCTCAGAAAGCAGATACTAAAATGTACAGTGGTTCCCCTGAATCTATCTACAGAAAATTCATTCCAAGACCCCCAGTGGATGCCTGAAATGGTAAGCCTTATATATGTTCTATTATTTCCTATACATACATACCTATTATAAACTTTAACTTCTACATTAAGCACAGTAAGTAATTAACAGCTAACAATAAAATAGAATAATTATAATAATATACTGTAATGAACATTATGTGAATGTGGCATTATTAAATGAAATAAGGGTTATTTGAACACAAGCATTGTGATACCAGGACAGTCAATCTGATAACCAAGCCGGCTACTAAGTGACGAATGGGCAGGGAGCATCTACCTTGTGGAGCTGCTGGACAAAGGGATGATTCACGTCTAGGGTGTGATGGAGCAGGATGGTTGAGATTTCATCACAATGTTCAGAATGAAGGGCAATGTAGAACTTATTGTTTACTTCTGGAATTTTCCATTTAATATTTTCAGACCACCATTGATACCGGCAACTAACACCACTAAAAAGGAAACCACTGATGAGGGGGGACTACTGTATATGAAAAAGCAAAGGCCCTCACATCGCCAAGTAACTTTGAAAAACAAGTTGAAAGAAATTGCATTTCCCAATTTAAAACCTATGAGCATTTAAAATAGCATCAAAAGACAGAAAACACTTAGGAAATAAAATATGTGCAACATCTGTATGCTGAAATTGACAAACACTGATGAAAGAAATCAAAGGTAACTTGAATAAATGGAAACATACACTGTGTTCATGGACTGAAAGGTTCAATATTGTTAAGGTGCCAATTCTTCTCAAGTATGAATTCAATTCAAGTCCAATCAAACTCCCAGTAGGATTTTTTGTAGAAATCAACAACCTGATTCTTAAATTTATATAAAAAGGCATATGAACTAGAATAGCAAAAAATACATATATTTTTAAGATGAACAAAGTTGGAGAATGTACACTACCTGATTTCAAGACTTACTATAAAGCTTCAGTATTCAAGACTGTGTGGTATTGGTGAAGAGATAAACACATAGATCGATAGAACAGAATAGGGAGCCCAGACATAGAGTCACACAAATATGGGCAACTTATTTTTCACAAGGTGCAAATTCAGTATTGCTGGAACAAATTATCGGACATCCGTAAGCAAAATAATGAAGCTCAACCTATATGCCACGTAATCTGCAATAATTAGCTCAAAAATGGATTATAGACCTGAATATAAAACCTAAAATTGTAAGACTTGTAGAAGAAAACAAAATTTTACCTGACCAAAATTTAAAATTTCTCTTCAGTAGGCACTGTTAAGAGAATTGAAAAGGCAAGCCACAGACTGGGAAAAACATATGCAAAATATATATCTTATATCTGGACTTATATCCAGAATATTTTTTTTTAAACAAACTTGGGAGTGGGGTCAATTGGGGGAAAAGGAGACATATGTAAAACTTTAGACAATTAAAAGAAAAACTTGAAACTCAATAATAAGAAGCAAGCAATTCAGTTTAAAAAAAAAAAATAGGCAAAAGAGCCCAGAGCTCAGTGGTTGAGCATGGACCTATGAACCAGGAAGTCACAGTTTGATTCCTGATCAGGACACATTCCTGGGTTGCAGGCTCCATCCCCAGTAGGGGGCATGCAGGAGGCAGCTAATCAATGATTCTCTCTCATCTTTATTTTTTATTTTTTTGTAATATATTTTTATTGATCTCAGAAAGGAAAGGAGGGAGACAGAGAGATAGAAACATCAATGATGAGAGAGAATCATTAATCAGCTGCCTCATGCACACCCCACACTAGGGATCAAGCCCACAACCCGGGCATGTGCCCTGACCAGGAATCAAACTGTGACCTCCTGCTTCACAGGTTGACGCTCAACCACTGAGCCACGCCGGCCAGGATCTCTCTCATCATTAATGTTTCTATCTCTCTCTCCCTCTCTTTCCCTCTCTGAAATCAATAAAAATATATATCTTTTTTAAAATAGGCAAAAGATTTGAACAGACACTCCACCAAAAAAAAATATGAGAATGGCCAATTAGCACCCAAAAAAAGACACTCAGCATCTTTAGTCATTAACTAAAACCACAATGAGATACCATTGCCCACCTATCAGAGAGGTTTCGATGTTTTTAACTGACAATGCCATATGTTGGCAAGGATGTGGAGCAACCAGCACACTCATACATTGCCAGGGGGCATGCAAAATGGTATGGCCACGATAGAAAGCATTTTGGAAATTTCTTACAAAGTTCAGTCTATACTCATTATATGATTCAGCAGCCCAACTCCTAGGCATTTACCAAATGAAATACAAATGCACATTTACACAAAATCCCGTGTGCAGATATTCTGGCCACACTTGCACAGCCACCCAACTTGGAAGCAACCTCAATATCCTTCAGCTGGTGAATGGATAAACTGTGTTATAAACCTATACAATGGACTCAGCAATAAAAAGGAAGAAACTATTGATACATTCAACAACTTCATGCATCTCAAATGCTAAATGGAAGAAGGCCACATGCTGTCTGATTCGTATAAATGACATCCGGGAAAAGGCAAAACTTCAGATGCAGAAAACAGGTCAGTGGTTGCCGGGGGGTAGAAGGAGGGGCTGACGACAAAGACACAGGTGACAATTTGGGGAGATGATTGAAATGTTCTATATCTTGATTACGGTGTTTACATGACTGAATGTGTTTGTCAAAATTCACAAAAGAACCAAGTCAAAGGGCCAACGCGTCCCAGTTTCAAAACTTAACTACCATTTACAACAGCACCAGGAGACATGAAATATTACGTATCTTAAACAGGTAGGATTTCACTCTGTGAATTATATCCCAATAAAAAGGGTACATTTTCCTGTACGTAAATTCTACCTCAATATATTTTTTAAATGTGACGCCCATTTCTTATTTTATAACGTAAAGTAGTATTTTGAACCATGTCTGGCCCATAATAGATGCTTGATAAATATTCATTGAATAACTACAGTCACTTTTATTACAACGGACTTTTCATCATCATAGTGGCTATTGGTTTTGTCTGCTCAGCATCACACCCCCCACCGCCCTTCGGGTAATAGCCCCCTCCCCTCTGGCCACAATAATCTGGCCCATCCTGAGGACATGACACAAACTCAGACCATTAGAGTTTTTCCTCAGGACATTTTCCAATTGAAACTAGTGATAAAAGTACCTTTTTTCTTTTCGGGTAAGAATGTATGCAAGAGCAGCTGAAGCAATGCCTTCTAGGAGAAGCTGGTCCAGAGCTTGAATCTAAAGGGAAGGAAGAAGCAAAAATCAAAGAGCAAAAGAGAATGGACAGTGTCGAGTCCTTGGACCCTGAGGTCACATCCACCCCTGCCTTTTCCTGGGTTTGGGTGGCTCAGTGGGTTGGAGTGACTTCCCATACACTAAAAGTTTTCAGGTTCAATTCCCAGTCAGGTTATATACCGAGTATTCAGGTTCTAGCTCCAGTCAGGGGGCATACAGGAGGTAATCAATCAATGTTTCTCTCTCACATTGATCTCTCTCAAAAAAAAAAAATCAATAAAAAAAAAAACATATTCTCAGGTAAGGATTAAAATAAAATTAGTTTCAGATTAACCAAAGAATTTATATGCCTTTATGCATAACCCATGGACACAGACAATAGTGCAGTGAAGTCCTAGGGAGAGGCAAGAGTGGGGTAGAGAGGGTCAATGGGGAAGGGGGGGAAGGGGACATCTATAATACCGATAACAATAAACACAATTTAAAAAAGAAAATAAAGCTCCCCAGTGATCCCAGTGTGGGGCCCAGGTCGAGAACCCTTGACTCAAAGGTCCAGGTTTGCCCTTACCATCGAAGGCACTTCCTGCACCCCTCTCCCACCATAATTGCGAAGGTGCATGATCCCCCACAGAATTAAATTGGGATCCAGAATTAAAATGGGATTTCTGGAATTAAGTTGGTATCTCAGTTAAAACACTTTCCAGACAGCCCTAGCCGGCTTGGCTCAGTGGATAGAGCATCGGCCTGTGGACTGAAGGGTCCCAGGTTCAATTCCAGTCAAGGACACATGCCTGGGTTGTGGGCTCAATCCCCGGTAGGGGGCATGCAGGAGGCAGCTGATCAGTGATTCTCTCTCATCATTGATGTTTCTAGCTCTCTTTCTCTCCCCTTTACTCTTTGGAATCAATTTTTAAAAAATCCAAACTATTAAAACACACTTTTAAGGCAGAAAAATAAGGCTTTTTCGGGGGGGGGGGGAAATAGAGGTTTCCTACATTGATTGTATAGTGTTGTTTATTTAGGCCACAAAGGGAGGTAGTCAGAACATGATAACCAAAACCTTATTAAGTCCTGGTGACTCACTCCTTTGGCCAATCCAGCAGCTAACAAAACAGGAGAGACGCAGGAAGAAATTATCTGAGTCTTGTGGCACCCTAATTACTCCACGTTTGGGTTTGAACACCTGAATCCTGACTCTTACACAACAGCAAAAATAATAATAACACATGTCACCCAGACAGTGGGGCTTTCTGCCATATTTTCATCCCATTTTCAGGGAGTGTCTGAAAGGACAAAGACCTTTTCTTTGGAGGAGACTTGCAGAGAGATAAAATGGGGGGTCTGTCACTGCGTTTATCCATCAGTCTGCCACCGGATTGTAAGGAACTAATCCATCACGCCATTATGCTTCCCTTTTCCAGCAAGGAGAGTTGCTCCTAAGTTCTCAGTGTGGCCTTTTAGACAGAAATAAAGCTGTCCCGGCAACGAGTTCCATTGTGTTCTCTCGTGAGTCTGAGCTATCTGCGGAGTTGGATTCCAGCCCCTGGGACAGAGAGGATGGCAGGCCAAAGACATTAGTTTGTACCCGCTGGAAAGGTTTGGATCCATCCTGCCAAGTAGACATGGCCTTGCACTGCCCTTCTAGCTTTGAGACTCCAGGACCAAGTGTAGCACCACTGAGGAGGCAGCCCAGCCTCAGGCCGCTCTCTGGAAGGGTCCCTGTTCCACATGTGTAATTTGTGGGCCCCGGTGGGTGGGAAGTATGCTCAAAGTTAACCAGCTGGCTTGGGGTTAAAAAGATGAGATTTGGACCCAAGCAGGCTTGGGTTCTCTGTTAGTCAGCTCCGGCTGCCATAACAAAAGGCCACAACCTGGGAGCTTAAACAACAGAAAATCATTTTTTTGTGAATTCTGAAGGCAAAACACCCAAGATCAAGGTGGGTTTCGGGTGCGAGTTCTCTTCCTGGCTTGCAGACAGCCAACTTCTTGCTGTGTCCTCGCCTGCTAGAGAGCAATCTCTGGTGTCTCTTCCTCTTCTTACAAGGGTACTAGTCCGATCAGATTGGGGCCCACCTTTATGACCTCTTTTAACCTTAATTACCTTCCTAGCTCCAAGTGCAAGCAAGTTGCACTGGGGGTTAGGGCTTCAACACATGAATTGGGGGGAGACACAGTTCTGTTCATAACAGGTTCCATCCCAGCTGTACCATCTATCTGTGTGACTCTGGGCCTCATTTTCATCACCTGGTCAAATGGAGATAATGATATCTAATTCCGCCCTGCCGGCGTGGCTCAGTGGTTGAGCGTCGACCTATGAACCAGGAGGTCATGGTTCAATTCCCAGTCAGGGAACATGCCCAGGTTACAGGCTCAGTCCCCAGTGTGGGGTGTACAGGAGGCAGCTGCCTTCTCCCTGCATCTTCAAACAGTCAAGTAGGAGGGAGGGAGGAAGAGGGGGAGAGAAGGGGGGGGGAGAGAGGGAGAGAGAGAGAGAGAGAGAGAGAGAGAGAGAGAGCGAGAGAGAGCGCACTCTGGACTCTTCCTCTTCTTAAAAGCACACTAATCCAATCATGAGAGCCCCATCTTTATGACCTCATCTACCCTAATTATGTTCCAAAGGCCCCACCTTCAAATGCCATCACCAGGGGTTAGGGCTTTAACATATGAACTTGAGGGGACACACACGTGTGGTCCATAGCACTCTCTAAAACGGACTCATCAGGATTCTTTCCATTAAAAGATTCAAAAAACCCAGACCAAAGCTGGACTAAGCGCAAAAGGGACTTTGCTGATTCACAAACTGAGAAGTCCAAGGATGTTCTGGCTTGAGGGGTGTCTGGATTCAGAGGCTCCAATGACAACTGAATCTACTTTCCTCTTTTCCACCTCTTTCCTTGGAGTCGGTGTTATTCTCAGGTAGGCGAGGATGCCTCTGTCTCCTCTAGGCTCGCATTCTACAGCCTGTGCTCACCAAGCCAAAGGAAAAGACAGCGGGTGCCTGCATCTCCAACAAAAGTTCCATGTCAGGTTCTCATGGGCCTCATACATGCACCCCTGAACCAATTGCAGAGGCCAGAGAGGCAGGATGTTCAAATGGGCCAGTTCTCAAGCACAAGGAGCTGAGAGGGGATCATTTCTACTTGAGCTGCATGCTAATAGCAAAAGAAGGGGGCAAAGGTCGGGTAAGAAAAGACAGCAGATGCCCACTATATTACAGGGTCCATAAATTGGGAATATGGTACCAAACTTTCAGGACTGCTATAAGAACAAAATTAAATAATATGTGTTAATATCACACTACACTAATAGCACCATCTGGGACCAGATAAATTATTCATTGCGCATGTGCGTGCGCACACACTATTCTAATTCCATAAGGCCTGCCCTTGACATTCTTGCTTCCCCCCTGCTGTGGCAGTCCTACATCTCCTCTAACCCGAAGTAGAAATGATCAATGGAAAGCATTGTTAGGCACACTGATCCTGCTGAGGCAAGATGTTAATTAATAAGGCCTCAGCCAAGATGAGGAAGGCTTTCAAAGGGACATCTCCAGAGTTTCCCAGAGGGAGAGATCAAAGCCCCGGAAATGCTTTGAATGAGGGAGCCACTGGGGTCTCAGGGATTCCCCAGTGAAATGCAAATGGACCTGGGAAGGGTTTATCTAAAATACCAGCTAATAGCTCAGTTATCACTTGGCACAGAGCGGGGATTATCTGAAACTGGGACTTGATAGGGACTCTGGAGGGAGAAGGGAAAGGAAGGCATAGAAAGTGAGAGCAGAGAGACGGTGCCTAATTTCTGCTTTAATTTTTCCTGGGGCATGGTTTCCACACACTTCCTCTCAAATATGAGCTGAAAAAAATAACAGTAACTACAGTTTAGAGAGCATAATATCCCTGTGAAGTACTATCATTATTCTACAAATTTAGAGAGGTTAAGTAACTTGCCCAAAGTCACAGAGCCAGGAACTGACAGAGCCTAGATTTTAACCCAGGAAAGCCCAAGCTCTTGGCCTCTATATTGCCTCCTAACACTGAGCTCAACAAAGAGTAAGTCTTCCATCACATTAGCTGTTATTGCTACTTTTCTATGGCAATAAAATGATATTAATAATGAAGGAATATGTTTATCACCAACACTATCATTATTAAAAGACTAGAGACCCAGTGCGCGAAATTCATGCACAGAGGGGGGGGGGTGGAGAGGGGTATCCCCTCAGCCCAGCCTGTACCCTCTCCAATCCAGAACCCCTCAGGGGATGTCCCACTGCTGGTTTAGGCCCGATACTGGGGATTGGGCCTAAATCGGCAGTTGGACATCCCTCTCACAATCCAAGACCACTAGCTTCTAACTGCTCACCTGCCTGCCTAATCGCCCCTAAATGCTCCCCGCCCCCGCCAGCCTGATCACCCCTAACCACCTCTACCTGCTGGCCTGATCGCCCCTAACTGCCCCCCCTGCTGGCCTGGTCGCCCCTTACTGCCCCCCTGCCGGCCTGGTTGCCCCCAACTGCCCTCCTGATTGCCCCTAACTGCGCCCCCCCATTGGCCTGGTTGCCCCTAACAGCCCTCCCCCGCCGGCCTGGTCACCCCCAACTGCCCCCCTCTGCCAGCCTGGTTGCCCCCAACTGCCCCCTTCTCCTGGCCTGGTTGCCCCCAACTGCCCCCCTGCCAGCCTGGTCACCCCCAACTGCCCCCCTACTGGCCTGGATGCCCCCAACTCCCCCCCTGACAGCCTAGTCACCCTACACAGCCTGCTGTTCAGTTGTTTGGTCGTCCCTCACTAACCTCCCTGCCAGCCTAGTTGCCCCACGCAGCCTGCTGTTCAGTCATCCATCCGGTTTTTTCAGTCATGATGGCCCCTGGCTTTTAATATATTTGGATTCCACAAAAGCATTTTTATTTTAGAAAATAAAAATAATCAAATGAACTATCAGGTATTAAAACTACTTACAGTTATTTAAAATCTAGCCAGTATTGAAAAACTGTTAAAAGGCCTCTTTAAGAAGAAGAAAGAAAGAAATAGAGAGCAGAACATAGGTATATAGAATAAAATCGCAATAAATAAATACCTATCTGTAATAATAAAAGCATAATATGCAAATCGACATAACCGCCAAACAGCAGAACACTGTCCGGAAGACCACGCTATGACACGCACTGGCACCAGGCTAGCCAAGGCGGGTGCGATGCGATTGGTGAGGGGGGCCCCCGCCATCACCCCATGATTGCTCCGCAGAGGGAGGCCCAGGCCACCCTCTGTGGCGCAATCGATTGAGGCGGAGGGGGTGGCTCCACGATCAATCACCCTGCAGAGGGAGGCCCAGGCCACTGACCAGTGGGCTGCGGTGAGTGGGCGGGGCCTCCCTCTGCAGGGCAATCAATTGCGGGGCTCCCGGACTGTGAGAGGGTGCAGGCCAGTCTGAGGGACCCTCCCTTCCCCTGGCTAAGTGCACGAATACCATATGCACTAGGACTCTAGTCAATAATAACTTTATTTTTTTTTTTTTTTTTTTTTTTTTTTTTTTTTTTTTTTTTTTTTTTTTTTTTGGCATTTTTAAAATTTTAATTTGATTGTTGACAGTATTACAGATGTCTCCCAACTGCAGCATTATTTTTAATAGCAAAGCATTTGAAACAGCCCAAATGCCATCTAACCTACATAGGAAACTTGTTTTTTTTTTTTTTTTTTTTTTTTTTTTTTTTTTTTTTTAATTTCTTTATTGATTAAGGTGTCACATATTTGTCCTCATCCCCCCATTCCCATCCCACCCCTCTCCCCACGCATGCCCCAATCCCCTGTTGAACTTAACCGTTGGATAGGCTTATATGCATGCATACAGGTCCTTTGGTTGAACTCTCCCCCTCCCCCCACCCTCCCCCTACCCTCCCCTATCCTCCCTCTGAGGCCCGATAGTCCGATCGATGCCTCCTTGCTTCTGGTTCTGTTCTTGTTCCTCAGTCTATGTTGTTCCTCATTTCCTCTAGATGAACGAGATCAAATGTCACTAGATATATACTAATAAGAACTGAATGTGAGACGAGCAATAATATTTATGCTGACAGGCAAATGAATCAATCTGTAGCGAGCTTCCCCCTGGACCAACAGTTCTTTTGAGACCCAATTTCGATGTCCAGTAGTTCCTTATGTGTACATGTCAGCACTGACCCCTCAGCTCTGGATGGTGGACAAATGGTGGTAATGGAGGTCTGACTCCCTCTGGTTTGGTCTCGGCCGATGCCAGGGGCACGGCGTCACCTGGACTAAGGGGCACGTGGCCTCACCCATACCCAAGGGGTGCGTGGTCTCACCCGGGCCTGGGACCCAGCCTCACCCGGATGGATCCAGGGGCGCACGGCCTCACCCGGATCCAGGATCTGGCTTCACCCGTACCCAAGGACGCTTGGCCTCTCCCAGACCCAGGGGCACGTGGCCTCACCCGGGCTTAGTTGCACAAGGCCTCACCTGGATCCAGGGACACATGGTCTCTCCCGGATCCAGGGACGCTTGGCCTCTCCCAGACCCAGGGCCACTTGGGCTCACCCGGGCCTAGGTGCGCGAGGCCTCACCCGGATCCAGGGACACATGGTCTCACCCAGACCCAGGGACGCTTGGCCTCTCCCAGACCCAGGGCCACTTGGGCTCACCCGGGCCTAGGTGCACGAGGCCTCACCCGGATCCAGGGACACATGGTCTCACCCGGACCCAGGAACGTTTGGCCACTCCCAGACCCAGGGCCACTTGGGCTCACCCGGGCCTAGGTGCACGAGGCCTCACCCAGATCCAGGGACGCATGGTCTCACCCGGACCCAGGGACGCTTGGCCTCTCCCAGACCCAGGGCCACTTGGGCTCACCCGGGCCTAGGTGCACGAGGCCTCACCCGGATCCAGGGACACATGGTCTCACCCGGACCCAGGGACGCTTGCCCTCTCTCAGACCCAGGGCCACTTGGGCTCACCCGGGCCTAGGTGAACGAGGCCTCACCCGGATCCAGGGACACATGGTCTCACCCGGACCCAGGAACGTTTGGCCACTCCCAGACCCAGGGCCACTTGGGCTCACCCGGGCCTAGGTGCACGAGGCCTCACCCAGATCCAGGGACGCATGGTCTCACCCGGACCCAGGGACGCTTGGCCTCTCCCAGACCCAGGGCCACTTGGGCTCACCCGGGCCTAGGTGCACGAGGCCTCACCCGGATCCAGGGACACATGGTCTCACCCGGACCCAGGGACGCTTGGCCTCTCCCAGACCCAGGGCCACTTGGGCTCACCCGGGCCTAGGTGCACGAGGCCTCACCCGGATCCGGGGACACATGGTCTCACCCAGACCCAGGAACGTTTGGCCACTCCCAGACCCAGGGCCACTTGGGCTCACCCGGGCCTAGGTGCACGAGGCCTCACCCGGATCCAGGGACGCATGGTCTCACCCGGACCCAGGGACGCTTGGCCTCTCCCAGACCCAGGGCCACTTGGGCTCACCCGGGCCTAGGTGCGCGAGGCCTCACCCGGATCCAGGGACACATGGTCTCACCCAGACCCAGGGACGCTTGGCCTCTCCCAGACCCAGGGCCACTTGGGCTCACCCGGGCCTAGGTGCACGAGGCCTCACCCGGATCCAGGGACACATGGTCTCACCCTGACCCAGGAACGTTTGGCCACTCCCAGACCCAGGGCCACTTGGGCTCACCCGGGCCTAGGTGCACGAGGCCTCACCCAGATCCAGGGACGCATGGTCTCACCCGGACCCAGGGACGCTTGGCCTCTCCCAGACCCAGGGCCACTTGGGCTCACCCGGGCCTAGGTGCACGAGGCCTCACCCGGATCCTGGGACACATGGTCTCACCCGGACCCAGGGATGCTTGGCCTCTCCCAGACCCAGGGCCACTTGGGCTCACCCGGGCCTAGGTGAACGAGGCCTCACCCGGATCCAGGGACAAATGGTCTCACCCGGACCCAGGGACGCTTGGCCTCACCCCGACCCAGGGCCACTTGGGCTCACCCGGGCCTAGGTGCACGATGCCTCACCCAGATCCAGGGACACATGGACTCACCCGGACCCAGGGATGCATGGCCTCTCCCAGACCCAGGGCCACTTGGGCTCACCCGGGCCTAGGTGCACGAGGGCTCACCCGGATCCTGGGACACATGGTCTCACCCGGACCCAGGGATGCTTGGCCTCTCCCAGACCCAGGGCCACTTGGGCTCACCCGGGCCTAGGTGCACGAGGCCTCACCCGGATCCAGGGACACATGGTCTCACCCGGACCCAGGGACGCTTGGCCTCTCCCCGACCCAGGGCCACTTGGGCTCCCCCGGGCCTAGGTGCACGAGGCCTCACCCAGATCCTGGGACACATGGTCTCACCCGGACCCAGGGACGCTTGGCCTCTCCCAGACCCAGGGCCACTTGGGCTCACCCGGGCCTATGTGCACGCAGCCTCACCCGGATCCAGGGACACATGGTCTCGCCTGGACCCAGGGGTGTGTGGGCTCTCCCAGACCCAGGGGCGCTTGGCCTCGCCCGGGCACGGGATCCAGCGTCATCCGGGTCCAGGGGCACTTGGCCTCACCCGGACCAGGAGTCCGGCCTCACCTGGACCCAGGGGCATGTGGCCTCACCTAGACCCAGGAACGTGAGGCCTCACTTATACCCAGAGGCGTGTGACCACACCCGAGTCCAGAGGCGCGCAACCCCGCCCGCACCCGGGTCTCAGCGGGGCCCCGTCTTCCCGATCCCAATTCCTGCCGGTCAATCCCCCCTCAGCAATTCCCCTGGCCATCCTTCCAGAGCTCCAGTATGGCTGCTGCAGAACTCGTCGGGCGGCGGCTCGGCGAAGCTCCGGTGCACCCGGTGCATGGCGGTGGGCCAGTCTGGCGTCGCTGCGTCGGCCCTTGGGTCTGCATCGGTGGCCGGTCGCCGAGCATGCGCACCTGGCCGCTTCCGGGGCGTTGAGATTCTTGACGGACTCAGAGGTCAACATGTCTCATAGGGGCTCGTCTGTCCGTGCTTGGCTGCCAGTGGAGCCGTCCCCTCAGCCGGAGACCGCCGGGGGAACTGCGCCGAGCACGTTCCAGGCCGCTGTTGTATCGCCTGAGCCATAGTTCTTTTGTGTCGCCTGAGCTGTAGTTCTTAAAGTGTGGTCTTTGGGTCGCCGGCATCAGCATCATCCCACATACCCCTCTTTTATTCTAGTTGTAGAGCATCTACTCAGCCAGCCCTATGGTGGTCTTGGATGGTGTCTGCTCTGCTCTCTTGTCGTAGTCTCAAAGTTGTTGTGGTAGGCAACAATCAGGCTTCCGCCCTATGCCTCCATCTTGGTCCTCCTTTGTATAGTTAAGTCTTGATTGTTGTTGGTGTCATTGGGGGGGCTCTCTTTGTCTATAAAGGAAGAGTTGCTGTGCAGGAGACACGTTTATGGGCCGGGTCTTGGTGCAGCAAAGCTTTGGCGCTCACTGAATATTCCCGTTGAATGTGTCCCTTATGCACGTGGTTGAAATCTGGTGTCATCTCCCACAGACCACTAGATGCCCTCGTTTCTGGGTCTCCAATGGGGTGTAGATCAGCTACTGCCTTAGGCACTCAGCAAGGATTACAGCAAAAACTGTAGTTTCTTCCTCCTGTCTGAGTGGCCCTGGAGCAGTCCGACTAGAACAGCAGATCATCTGGTCCGCTGCCAGAGGGCAGGCCACCCACATGCATAAGCCGTTTCTTGGGGCGCAGGTGTGCCTGCAAGACTTGCGGGGCAGGTCTTCAAAACATGCGGGGCGGGTCCCAGGGCGGGGCGGGGTCTCAGGGCGCCAACAGGCCATGGTGCGCGAGCCTCGATGGCTGTGAGTCTGGTCCTTCTGCCTTCCATGTATCTAAGTCCCCTCGTTCCGCACTCCAGCGCAGCAAACACTGATTGCTGGGCGCACCTCTGCAAGAGTCCCGCCTCTCCCCGCAGGCATCTGGGTCTCCCGGGGTTCGTCAGAAGATGGGTTTCAGGGTGATGGAGAGCTAATCTCCCTTAGGTTTGGAACAAAAGCCCCTTTCCCCCGCCACCAGCCAGACCCACGCACCTCCACACCTCATCCCCTCCGATTTCGCTGGGTGCGAGGCAACAGAACAGCCTTTAACCTCCGCCGCCATCTTTTTCAAACTTCTCAATTTGTACTTCTTAATCCCTTCATTTCAGTCAACTCTACTGAAGTCTAGCGCCGCCGGGAGGTGCACGGAAAGGGCGCCCGGGCCTCCGTCCGGTGCGCGGTGCGCGCGTCCCGCGGAACCAGGCGCGCGAGGGCTGCGCGGCGGGGACGGGCGCTGGGCGGCCGCCGAGCTCCAGGCACCGCCATCACCGTGTTCCGGACGTCGCCGCCGCGGCGTCCCCCCAATTTATACTTTTTAATCCCTTGAATTCAGTCAACTCTACTGAAGTCTAGCGCCGCCGGGAGGTGCACGGAAAGGGCGCCCGGGCCTCCGTCCGGTGCGCGGTGCGCGCGTCCCGCGGAACCAGGCGCGCGAGGGCCGCGCGGCTGGGTCGGGCGCTGGGCGGCCGCCGAGCTCCAGGCACCGCCATCACCGTGTTCCGGACGTCGCCGCCGCGGCGTCCCCCCAATTTATACTTTTTAATCCCTTGAATTCAGTCAACTCTACTGAAGTCTAGCGCCGCCGGGAGGTGCACGGAGAGGGCGCCCGGGCCTCCGTCCGGTGTGTGGGGCGCGCGGCCCGCGGTACCAGGCGCGCGGGGGATGCGCGGCGGGGACGGGTGCTGGGAGGCCTCCGGGCTCCGGGCGCCGCCGCTGCGGCGGCGTCCCCAGCGTCCCGGGCCGGGAGGCCTGCGGGGGCGGCGGAGTTGCGAAAGTGAGTGAGTTTCCCAGAGTTTCGCCCGGAATGGGGTTCAGTGCAATCGGAGCCGGTGCTCAGCGCACTCCGGAGCCTTTATCTCCTTCCTGCCAGTGAACTCCGGCCAGGTCATCAGCCGCCCCCTCCTCTCCGGTTCCATCCTCCCCGCAGGCGAGTGTGCTCGTGTCTCCGCCCGTTTCTCCATACCTCAGGCTTTTACGGCTTCCCCGACTGTCCCCGTGGCCTTCTCCTTCCCCCCAGCTGTGGGCATTTCAGTCCACCAACTTTCCTGTGGTTCTGGACGATGTCCGTTCTGACCTCTAGTTGTATTTTTGAAATTGTTGTGCCCGGCTGCAGGTTAGGTGTTTAACCTATGCCGCCATCTTGGTTTCTCCCTAGTCAATAATAACTTTAAATGTAAATGGTTTAAATGCTCCAACCAAAAGACAGAGAGTAGCTGAATAGATAAGAAAATATGACTCATATTGACTCATATATATATGCTATCTATAAGAGACTCGCCTCAGAACAAAACATACAGACTGAAAGTGAAGGGATGGAAAAAATAGTCCATGGAAATAAAAATTTTAAAAAAGTAGGGGTACCAATACTTATATCAGACAAAATAGACTTCGAAACAAAGGCCATAAAAGAGACAAAGAGGGGCATTATACAATACTAAAGGGATAAGATATAACCCTTGTAAACATATATACCCAACATAGGAGCCTCTAATATATATAGAAAATCTTGTGGACATTCAGGGAGAGATAGACAGCAATGCAGTCATAGTTGGGGATTTTAACACCCCATTGACATCAATAGATAGATTTTTCCAGACAAAAAAATTAACAAGGCAACAGAGACTTTAACCAACACATTGGACTAGGTGGATTTAATGGATATTTATAAAACATTTCATCCCAAAGCAGCAGAATATGCATTCTTCTCAAGTACACATGGAACATTCTCTAAAAGAGACACATGTTAGAAAACAAGATAAGTTTTAATAAATTCAAGAAGATAGAAATCATATCAAGCATCTTCTCTGACCACAATGGTATGAAACTAGAAATCAATTACAATTTAAAAACTGGAAAACACTCAAACACACTCAAATAACATGCTAATAAACCATGAATGGGTTAACAATGAGATCAAGAAAGAGATCAAAAGTTACCTGGAGACAAATGAAAAGGAACACACAACAACCCAAAATCTATGGGCCACAGAGAAAGCAGTCCTTAGAGGAAAATTCATATTATAAGCCTATCTCAAGAAGCAAGAAAAATATCAAATAAGCAATCTAACCCCTACACCTGAAAGAATTAGAAAAACAACAAATTCCAGAATAATTAGAAGGAAGAAAATAATAAAGATTAGAGTGGAAATAAATGACATAGACTAAAAAAACAAACAAAACAAAAAAAAAATCAATGAAACAAAGAGCTAGTTCTTTGAAAATATTAACAAGATTGACAAACCTTTAACCAGATTCATCAAGAAAAAAAGAGAGAGGACCCAAATAAATAAAATCAGAAATGAAAGAGAAGAAGTAACAACTAATTCCACAAAAATACAAAGAATTGTAAGAAAATATTATGCTCAACTGTATGCCAAAAATTGTATAAGTTCCTAGAAATGGACAATTTTCCAAAACTGAGTCAGGAAAAATTAAAAAATCTAAATAGACCCATTACAACTAATGAAATCAATTTGTAATTTAAAAAAAAAAAATCTCAACAAACAAAAGTCCTGGGCTGAATGGCTTTAAGGCAAATTTTACCAAACTTTCAAAGAAGAACTATCCTTCTCAAACTATTCCAAAAAATTCAAGAGGAGGAAAGACTTCCATACTCATTTTACAAAGCCAGTATTATCCTAATTCCAAACCAGATAAAGATACAAAGAAAGAAAATTATAGGCCAATATCCCTGATGAACATTGATGCTAAAATCAATAAAATATTAGCAAATCAGATCCAGAAATACATTAAAATGATCATACACAATGACCAAGTGGGATTTATTCCTGGGATTCAAGGCTGGCACAATATTTACAAATCAAAAACATGATATACCACATAAACAAAATGAAGGATAAAAATCACATGATCATATCAATAACTGCAGAAAAAGCATTTGATAAAATCCAGCACGCATTTATGATAAAAAATTTCAGCAAAGAGGAAATAGAGGGAACATACCGCAACATAAGAGAGGCCACATATGACAAACCACAGCCAATATCATACTCAATGGGCAAAAACTAAAAGCATTTCTCTTAAGATCAGGAACAAGACAGGCATGTATGCTTTCACTACTCTTACTCAACATAGTACTAGAAGTTCTAGCCACAGCAATTAGACAAGAAGAAGAAATAAAAGGCATCCATATTGGAAATGGAGGAAATAAAACTGTCATTATTTGTAGATGATATGATACTGTATATAGATAACCCCAAAGATTACACACACACCAAAAAAAAAAAAAAAAACCTACTAAAACTAATCAATGAATTCAGTAAAATAACAGGATACAAAATTAATATTCAGAAATTGTTGGCATTTTTATACACCAATAATGTACTATCAGAAAGAGAAATTGAGGAAACAATCCCATTTATTATTGCAACAACAACTAAATAAAATACCTAGGAATACATTTAACCAAGGAAGTAAAAGACCTGTACTCAGAAAATTATAGGATACTGAAGAAAGAAATTGAGGAAGATAAAAATAAATGGAAGCATATATCATGTTCATGGATAGGAAGAATTAACATCATTAAAATGCCCATACTACCCAAAGCAATCTATGGATTCAACACAATTCCTATGAAAATACCAGTGGCATATTTCACAGAACTAGAACAAATATTCCAAAAACTTACATGAACCAAAAATTTAAATGGACCCCAAATAGCCTCAGCAATCTGGAGAAAGAAGAACAAAGTTGGAAGTTTCATACTATCTGATATCAAAAATATACTACAAGGCCATCGTAATCAAAATAGCATGATATTGACATAAGAATGGGTATACAGATCAATGGAACAGAACAGGGAGTCCAGAAATAAACCTATGCCATATGGTCAATTAATATTTAACAAAGGAGGCAAGAACATGCAATGGGTAAAGAGAGTCTCTTCATTAATAATGTTGATAAAATTGAACAGATATGTGCAAAAAAATGAAACTAGACCACCTTCTTACACCATATACAAGAATAAACTCAAAATGGATTTAAGATTTTAAATGTAAGGTTCAGAATCATAAAAATCCTGGAAGAAAACATAGGCAATAAAATCTCTGACATTTCTCGTAACAATATTTTTGTCAATATATCTCTTTAGGCAAGAGAAATAACAGAAAAATAAGCAAATTGGACTATATCAAACTAAAAAGCTTTTGCACAGCAAAAGCAATTGCCAACAAAATGAAACGACAACCCACTGAATGGAGGAACATATTCGCCAATGATACTCTTAAAGGTTTAATTTCCAAAATTTATAAAGAAGTTATACAAATCAATACCAAGAAAACAAGCAATCCAATTAAAAAGTGGGCAAAGTACCTGAATAGACACTTCTCCTAAGAGGATGCACAGAAAGCCAATAGACATATGAAAAGATGCTTAATGTCACTAATCATCAGAGAGATGCAAATTACAACCACAATGAGATATCATTCACCCTTGTCAGGATGGCAGTCATGAATACTAGTAAATCAACAAACAAGTGTTGGTGAGAATGTGGAGAAAAGGGAACCCTCGTGTACTGTTGATGGGAATGCAGACTGATGCAGCCACTGTAGAAAATAGTATGGAGTTTCCACCAAAAATTAAAAATGGAACTACCTTATGATCCAGCAATTCTACTTCTGGGAGTATATCCAAAGAAACCCAAAACACTAATTAGAAAGAATAGATGCACCCCTATGTTCATAGCAGCATTATTTACAATAGCCAAGATATAGAAACAACTTAAGCGTCCATCAGTAGATGAATGGATAAAAAAGCTGTAGTATATTTACACAATGAAATACTACTCAGCCATGAAAAAGAAGGAAATCTTACCTTTTGCCACAGCATGGATGTACCTGAAGGATATTATGCTAAGTGAAATAAGCCAGTCAGAGAAAGACAAATATCATATGGTTTCACTTATATGTGGAATCCAATGAACAACAACAAAAAAATCTAACCAACAAAATAGAAACAGAAGCACAGATACATAAAACAGGCTGACAGCTGTCAAAGGGGAGCAGGTTGGAGGACTAGGTAAAAAAAGTGAAGGAGTTAAGAAAAAAATACATAGATACAGATAGCAGTATGGTGACTGCCAGAGGGAAAGGAGTGTTGGGGGAGGTGGAAGAGGGCAGGGGAGGACAAATGATTGCAGAAAGAGACTTGAATTTGGTGGGTGAGTGCCTAATGCAGTATGCAGATGATGTGTCATTGATTTGTACACTTGAAACATGTAGTCTTTTATTAACCAATGTCACCCCAATAAACTCAATTAAAAATGTAAAAAGATAAAATAAATGCAAATAATAGAAACCTAACCTAACATACCCAAGCAAGAACTAATCCTACCTAATAAATGAGCAATATGCAAATTGACCCCAACTCTGCTATACCCACAAGCCATGCCCACTAGCCAATCAGGAGAAAATATGCAAATAAACCCAACCAAGATGGCTACAGCCACAGAGAGCAGGAGGGAGGCTTGGGTTTCCCTGGTAACAAAGGAAGCCAAACTTTCCGCGTGCCGTTGCAGGCCTAAGCCTCCACTCAAGGCTACAAAGTTTCAATTATAGAAGGTAAACAAATCCAAACAGAAATGGCGGCAGCCACTGAGCTGGAAAGAGCGGGAGGCTTGAGTTTCCCCTGGCAATGGAGGAAGCAAAGCTTCTGCAGCCCTGGCTGGCCTAGGCCTCCACTCCAGGCTACAAAGTTTCAATTATAGAAGAACACAAACCCCAAAAGAAATGGCTGCTGGCCACGGAGCGAGCAGAAGGCTTGGCTCCACTCTAGGCTACAAAGTTTCAATTGTAGAAGGTAAATAAATTCCAGATACCAGGGCCTCTGCTTGGGTCACCAGGGGGCGTGGCTGGCGTGCAAACCACCACAGGCCCTTCACCCAGGCCATCCCTCACCCAAGGGAACCCCCACTCTGATCCAGGATACCCTTCAGGGCAAACCACCTGGCCCCCACCCGTGCACCAGGCCTCTATCCTATCTAATAAAAGAGTAATATGCAGATTGACCATCACTCCAACATACAATATGGCTGCCCCCATGTGGTCAAAGATCCTGCCCCCATGTGGATACAAGATGGCCACCACAAGATGGCCAGCAGGGGAGGGCAGTTGTGGGTGATCAGGCCAGCAGGGGAGGGCAGCTGGGAGGGACCAGGCCTGCAAGGGAGGGCAGTTGGGGGCAATCAAGCCTTCAGGGGAGGGCAGTTCGGGGTGACCAGGCCAGCAGAGGAGGAAAGTTGGGGGTGACCAGGCCTGCAGGGGAGGGCAGTTGGGTGGGACCCAGGCCTTCAAGGGAGAGCAGTTGGGGGGGACCAGGCCTGCAGGGGAGGGCAGTTAGGGGTGACCAGACCTAAAGGGGAGGGCAGTTAGGGGCAAACACGCTGGCAGGGGAGCAGTTAGGCATCAATCAGGCTGGCAGGGGAGTGGTTAGGGGGTGATCATGCTGCCAGGCAGAAGTGGTTAGGGGCAATCAGGAAGGCAGGCAGGTGAGCAGTTGGGAGCCAGCAGTCCTGGATTGTGAGAGGGATGTCCGACTGCCCGTTTAGGCCCAATCCCACCAGAATCGGGCCTAAACAGGCAGTCGGACATCCCTCGAGGGGTCCCAGATTGGAGAGGGTGTAGGCTGGCCTGAGGGATACCCCTCACCCTTCCCCCCCCCCCCCCGTGCACAAATTTCATGCACCGAGCCACTAGTATTTATGAAAAAGGGTACTTGGAAGGTCATGGAAATTAAGAGGAACCATATAGATATAGATATGGATATAGCTATGTAGATGGATGTGTTAATTACCGGATGGGAAAAGTGCTTCCACAATGTATATGTATATCAACTCATCACAATGTACACTTTAAATACCTTATGATTTTATTTGCCAATTATATCTCAATAAAGCTGAAAATATTTTTTTTACAAAAAGGGGAGCAGAAACTCAACAGCCTTCAAAGTAAGTGGCTTTGCTTCAATCACTCCCTCCTCTGTGCCTTGGCTCGAGACTCAAGATTCCCAGCAGGGAGGGCTGGGTTGACCGGGGAAGTCAGGGACCAACCTGTAGCCAGGGAGGTAGAGTTCCATGACTGACAGCCCCATCAGGGCCCGGCAATACAGACAAAGGGTAACTCCCCAAAGTGACACTGAGCAAACAGAAACACCAGTGACAAAAGCAATCACTCCCATAACACTGGGCTCCTTCTAAGAATGACAGGGCCCGCTGGGAGAGAGATCTTTATCTAAGCTTTACAATCTGTCATTGGAACAGCTTCCAGACAGGCACAAAGGCCTCAAATCACAGTGATAACGTTATACTCAGTCAAGAGTCTGAAGTGTCTCAGACCCTCCTTGAGATTCAAGGCCAGAGCTTGGTAAGGACTTTCAAGGTACTTAAGCAGCTTCTCAAGGTGCTGCACCCAGAAGAAAATGCCAACTGGATTTATGGGGCACATTATTGATAAACCCAATGACCATGTGTCATAATTCATTATGCTGACAGAGAAGCAAATGGCACTAAAGGCTTTGTAGTAACTAGATAGACCTGAGTCTGATTTATGTGTTGAGTGCAAATTGCTCCCAGGGGTACCCAGAATGACAGGTCTAAACCACCTCTTCTGAGTGCTTCTTGATTGAGTCCTTCCTCTGTGTCTGAAAGGATTCACTAGGCAGATGACCTTTGCAATGTCATCATTGCTTGTTAGATCTGTGCTGGACATAAAGATAAAGGAGTGAAACCATACCCATGACTATTGCCTTTGAAATGGGACACAGCCACTGCTGGACATTATTAACATACTTTGGAAAGAGATATAATTTCCCCTGCCTTCCCATGAGAGCTGCTTTCAAGGCATAACAAGCCATTTATGTAAGTGTTTCTCCTAAGACTTATTGACAACCATTAAGAAACAGAGTCTCTGTTAGAGACTTACGGTTACAAAAATATGAAAGATGTAGCTCCTACCCCCAAGCTCCTCACAGCCCACTGGAGACTGAGCATATTAGAAAATGTACGAAAATAGGAGTGAAAAGACCTAGGTTCTTATCACATCAGGACCATTTATCTATTTATTCAAATTCAAGCATATCATTTATGCTCTTTGATCCCCAGTTTCCTCATCTGAAAGATGCAGATTATGATAAATCTATATCTGTATCAAAGACCTTTGGAAAGCTCAAACAAACTGGAGTACATGAAATTGTGGAACTCACTCTATAAATTCAGTGTGATTCTCACATTCATGTTCATTACCATACATTCCTCGAGGATCAATTATTCACAGGCTTATGCTAAATACTTAAGATTTAAATCTACTCCAGTGCCTTAAACTTCAAATAAAAGCTATTCCCATTTGTATTAGTCTGCTATGGCTGCGTAACAAAGCACCACAGACTGGCTGGCTTGAACAACACAAATTTATTTTCTCACAGTTTTGGAGGCTGGAAGTCCAAGATCAAGGTACTGGCAGGGTTGGTTCTGGTGAGACCTCTCTCCGTGGCTGGCAGATGATACTTCCTTGCTATGTCTCCACTTGGTCTTCTCTCGGTGCACATGCACTTGGTGTCTCTTCCTCTTCTTATAGGGATGCCAGTCTATTGGATTAGGGTCCTACCTTATGATCTCACTCAACTTTAATTACCTCTTTAAAGGTTCTATTTCCAAATATAGTCACATTGGGGATTAGGGCTTCAACCTATGATTTTGGGAGAGTGGCACACTTCAGTACATAACATTATTCAAACTGACAAACTCAATAAAAACATCACTTATTATGACACTAGAGGCCTGGTGCACGAATTCATGCACTGGTGGGGTCCAGCCAGCCAGCCTGGATGGGAGCCATCGGGGGCAGGCCGGCTGGGGCAGGGGGCCAATCAGGGGTGGGGCCGGCCAGGATGAGGGGCCACGGGTGTTTTGCCATCAGGGTCCACCCCTGATGGGGGTGGGGCAGTCTGCTTGGGGGGACAGGGCCAGCCAAGGTGAAAGGCCACAGGCATTCCGGTCATTGTCATTTGGACTATTTGCATATTATCCTTTTATTATATAGGACTAGAGGCCTCATGTACGAAATTTGTGCAGGTTGGGGGGGTGGTCCCTCAGCTCGACCTGCACCCTATCGAATCCAGGACCCCTCGGGGGATGTCTGACTGTCCACAGGGATTGGGCCTAAACCGGCAGTCGGACATTTCTCTCGCAATCCAGGACCACTGGCTCCTAACTGCCTCTGCCTGCTAACCTGATCACCCCCTAACTGCTCCCCTGCTGGCCTGATCACCCCCTAACTGCCCTCCCCTGCCGGTCTGACCACCCTTAACTGCCCTCCCCTGCCAGCCTGACTGCCCCTAACTGCTCTCTCCTGCTGACCTGATTGCCCCTAACTGCCTCTGCCTCGGCCCCCACCACTGTGGCTTTGTCCAAAAGATGTCCAGTCTAATTAGCATATTACCCTCTTATTAGTATAGACTAGAGGCCTGGTGCATGAAATCCGTGCACGGGGTCAAGGAGGGAGGTGGGGTCCCCTCAGCCCAGCCTGCACCCTCTCCAATTCGGGACCCCTCAGGGGATATCTGACTGCCAGTTTAGGCCCGATCTCTGGGATCAGGCCTAAACTGGCAGTCAGACATACCACAATCCTGGACTGCTGGCTCCTAATTGCTCACCTGCCTGCCTGCCTGGTCACCCCTAACTGCCCCCCCCCCCCCCACTCAGCCTGGTCACCCCTAACTGCCCCCCTACCGGCCTGGTCACTTCTAACTGCCCCCCAGCCAGCCCGGTCGTCCCCAACTGCCCCACCCCTACCCCCGCCGGCCTGGTCACCCCCAACAGCCCCCTCCCCGCCAGCCTGGTCACCTCACGCAGCCTGCTGTTCAGTCGTTTAGTTGTTCCTCACTAACCCCCCTGCCGGCCTGGTCATCCCACACAGCCTGCTGTTCAATCGTTTGGTTGTCCCATACTAACTCCCCTGCCGGCCTAGTCGCCCATGCAGCCTGCTTGTTCAGTCATTTGGTCGTCCCTCACTAACCCCCCTGCCAGCCTGGTTGCAGGCAGCCATCTTGTGAGGGCGTAAGGGTTAATTTTCATATTACCTCTTTATTATATAGGATAACGGGAAGTTGAGAGGGTAAAGGAGCTTCAGTTTTGGTTGATGCAAGAGCTCACATTGACATCAGGGTCTCAGACTTCCTTTGCACCCTGTCCTCCACCCCACTCCACAGTGGCTTCCTTCCCAGCCTGGCTCCCCTCACTAACATGCCTTCCAGTAGAAAGAGGGGTAGTGGGCCTCTTTAACTCAAGTACAGTGAAGTAGGAAAACTAGATTTTCTTTCCCAGAAATCTCAGCCAGTCCCTCTTAGCATCTCCTTGGCCCAGATTGGCATGGGCCTGCCCATCCCTGAACCGATCCCTGACAAGGAGGGTGGACTTATCTATTGGCTTAGATAAACCACCATTGTGGAATGGATTGTAGAGTCAACCATGGTGCCTGCTGTGCTTCCTGGTCTCAAGGAGTTACTATTCTAGAGATGAAAAGGCACAGGTGTCTTTGTAAAGGGGAGGCTGGGAGGGTAGATTTTTCTTTTTAAATTTTTTACGTGTATACCTGTTCTTGGTATTCATTTGGATAGAAAAGGCAAAGTCTGGAAGTTAAATGAAAGAAGATTGTTTCATGGAGAAATGGTACAGCTGTGTGATTAACTTTCCACCTCTTACTAGGGAGGGAAAGGAACCTCTCTCTGAGCGTCTATGTGCAGTCGCTGTGAGTGTTACTAGTTTGTGATCTCATTTTAACCATGTATAAGAATACTCACAGCGTGAGCATTATTCCTGCTGTAGAAGAATCAGAGGCCCAGAGGGTCAAGAAAGGTGTTAAAGGTCACTCAGCTCATGGTGGAGTCAGAACCAGAACACAGGTGTCTGGCTCCACATCCATATTAGTTCCAGCACATTGTGATGATTCCTAAAGGCAATTGGACCCCTTCCCTCCACGGTCCTCCCCCCTTTTAGTAAGTACCATTTATTGAGCACTACAATAACAGTAAGGACCATTTACTGAGCACTCACTGTGTGTCAGGCATTGTACAGAATACTTAAAACATGATAGCAACAAAAAATATCATGTGTCTAGGAATTTATCATCTCCCCCAGAAAAATGAAGGTACTAGAACTTCATGAAATAAAGCTCTTATAAAGACCATTAAAAGGACCTGATAAATTAAGACAAATACCATGTTCATGAATGGAATAACTTAACTTTGTAAGGATATTAATTTTCTCCCAACTTTAATACATGGATTTAATGTAGTTCTAATCAGAATACCAGCAGAATTTTTTTTGAGGAATCTGAAAACTGTAATATATAGAAATTTTAAAATTTTTTAAAGGCATGCCAATGTAAGGTAATTTTGAAAAAATGGAAGTAGAGAAAGGATTCACTTTAATATTAAGACATATTCCTAAGTCATCATGATTCCTTTAAGTATAGCGCAGTCTTAGAAACAAATGAATAGATTAGTCAAGCAGCATAGACACTCCAGAAACACTCTGACATGTATAGGAAACCTGGTGTCATATCCCAATTGGGAAAAGTCAAATTATTTGGTAGATTTTGTTGGGGAAATTGGTTCACTGTATGGGAAAAGATAAATTGGATTCCTTCCTTCACATCTGAATGTGAAAGACAAATTATAAAAGTAATCAAAGAAAATAGAGGGAACACCTTTGTGACTTGAGAATTGGGCAGGTTCTTAAGCAAGTTCTAAAAAAAAAAAAATCCAGCCATAAGGAAGGAACATGAAGTGTTTGACTACAGTAAAAGTGAGATTTCTGCTCAGAAAGGGACATCATCTGCACATTTAATGCACTCATAGACCGTGAGAAGATATCTGCAACTACTAAAACCCGGCTGGTGCTGATATCTAGAGAAACTCATACAAAATAACTAGAAAATTTCAGGAAACCCAGTAGAAAAATGAATAAGACCTATGAAAAGAAAATTAAGGAGGAAACACTAATGGCTAATAGGTGTGTGAAGAGATACTCAGCCTCCTTAGTAATCAGAGACAAGCAAATTAAACCAACAATGATGTAGCACTTTACACCGTTAAGATTGGCAAAATTACAAAGTCAGAGGACATCAAGCGCTAGGGAGAAGTGTAAGCAAGAGGGGCCGTTCCAAGGAGCGATCTCAGTGCTCAGTGCAGTTAACTAGTCACCTGCCCCACACTCCCCGCCAGGATATGTGCCCAGAGAAACTTTCCCACGAAGCCATAAGAACGCATGTATAAGGATGTACCCCATAGGTTTGGGGTTTTATTTTGTGTGTGTGTGACAGCAAAGGTTTCGGTGTCCCTGTTCTTCATCAGTAGGGGAATGGATAAGCAAGTGGCAGTCTATGCACACGAGGGTTCCCAGGCCACAGAATGTAATGGGTGAGCTTTACATAGGACAACATGAAGAGATGTCCAAAAGATAGTGTTGCATGGAGGAAGTAAGGTTTGGGGGCCCCAAACCATTTATGTAAATTAATCAAAACATATAAAAGTATTCTAAATATTTTATCAATTAGACACACAGATCTGCATTAACGTATAAAAGAAGAACTGGGAAAACATATATTTCGTCTACTAGAATGAGTGCCAATGGTGTGGCAAGAGAAAACATAATAGAAGAAAGCAAAAGAGTGAGGAGCTTGCTCACGTTCCGTGAATATGAATAAATCTACTTCTGTGCCCCAGAAGTACCATCTTTGCCCACCAAAATGGTGGGGAAATTACTTTGTGTGCATTATCTCATTTAAACGCCACAAAAACATTATGAGGTAAGTATCATTGTTTGTCCTATTTTTGTTTTGAAAACTAAGGCTCAGAGAGGGTAAGGAACTTTCATGAGGCCACAGAGCGACTAAATAGTAGGAAAGAGATTTGAAATAGGGCTGTGTGTCTCCAGTTCCTGTCCTCTTGGCATCACACTTGACCACCTGTGTTCAAAGAAAAACTCTACTAAAGTTCAATGTGGTAGAGCATAACGAAGTGCAAGTATATTAAATTATTGCACTCACATCTGAGTTTTCTTAGAATCTAAGATGTTCACATATACATGTTTATTTTTAGTTGACTAGCAGCACCTGACCAAGCAAAACAACAACGTGTGCTCAACAATCTCACAGATTCTAATGAAAAACAAAGCCCAAACCAAAACTGTTTCTTGCAGCCCATCTTTTTTTCATGATGCAGCAACTTGTACCATTAGACTGTCTTTTCCCAAATAAGTTGCATAAGATTTTCAATGCCAAGTGTACAGTTATATAAGAGTCAAAGCCAATATAAACTCAGCACAGCATTTTGTTTCACCTTAACAAAAACCCCAAGAGCAAATTTACCTTCCATAATTATATCGGAGCAGAAAATGCAGTCTTGGCGCTTACTGAGAACCAAGTATTGATAGTCATAGCAAATGCCCGTTACATTGTCTATGCTTGATAAATATTGAGTGGATGGGTAAAAGGGATGGCTAGATGGGTGGAGGATGGGTAAATGAATAAGTGGATGGATGGATGGATGGATGGATGGATGGATGGATGGATGGACAAGGGTGGGTGAGTGGGTGGGTAAATTACATAAGTGCATTCTTAGTTCCATGGCTGGTATTTTTAACTAATGACATAACCCAGATGTGTCCATGAGGACATCAGCGTGATGATAGTATTTCAGCCTTCCCCCCAAAAGTGCCCTTGAAAATTTCAGTGCTATTTTAAGCTGATATTTTCTCCTACCTTTCAGAAAACCTATGAATCTGCCAATGACTATTCCAAACGCACAAGCATCTTTTGGGAGATGACAGTCGTTTGACTTAGTTCAAAAGCCACCCTGGGGACCCTGAAGACTGTGGAAATTGTTTCTTGTTCTTTCTTCCCTTGCATTTTGCCAAGTCTTGGTGTTGGGGAAAAAATTGAAGAGAAAACTTATTAGCTTAGCACAGTGGTCAGCAAACTCATTAGTCAACAGAGCCAAATATCAATAGTACAACTATTGAAATTTCTTTTGAGAGCCGAAAACCGACTTCTGCGCATGGGCCACAAAATTTCAATCGCACTATACGTGCGCACCTGCACGTGGTATTTGGTGGAAGAGCCACACTCAAGGGGCTAAAGAGCCGCACATGGCTCGCGAGCCGCAGTTTGCCGACCACTGGCTTAGCAGAATGTCAGTGCTTTCAAAAAAGAGAGGGCTACATCGGACCCTGGGCTCAGCTCTGTGCTCTTTAACACCCTGGGAAATGTGTCCCCTTGAGATGCCCTTTACAGATGTGGTTTCCAGCTAAACTAACTCGCTGCCTCTCTCCACACATTGAGCTTCTTTGCTTCCTTTACAGCATTTCCTACGCTGGGCAAAGTCACCAGAATTCCATGTCAAATGCATCCATGATATAGACCAGGACTCAAGAGACCAGAGACCAAGAGTGAAAAATTACCATTTAGATTCCTAAAACAATCGTTTCTGTTTCCATAAAAGATTTCCCCACTAGAGTCATTTTCACTTGAGCTTTGTCCAGCGCCATTAAGCAATGTTCTGCCTGCTCACAAGTTATAAGGAACTCGACTACAGATTCAGTAATGTAGATGTAGCTTTTCTCTTTCAGAAAAGAGAAAATGGCCGTGCCATTTTCTGCTTCGCAACCTAGCCTAATACAGCCTTCATTAACCTATCTATATTGGAATGTATGAAAATACCAAAAATACCCTTTGGCTTACTGAATAGCTTTCTCAATTCTCAATTGAAGGAGGAAATTGTGGGATTATAGGATTATATTTTATGAACGCTGATTCCTGGCCTTGGGTAAGGTCTTTAACCATCCTAAGCCTAAATTTGCTCATGTGTGAGATAGAAAGAAAGTACTCACCTTACAAAGTTGTTGTAAAGATCCCTTCATTCGGTAAACAGTTTTCGAGAACCTACTCTATGCGTACGATACAGTTAAGTGCTGGCGTCGGAAAGAAGAAAAGTGGATTCAGAGCCGTTCAGGCCTGGGTTGAAACCTTGCTTCCTCCACGTTCCCATTAGCTGACCTTGGGAAATCACTAACCTTCCTCAGCCTCAGCTTATCCATGGAGATAACAATGCCTTTCTCCTGGTTTTATAAGGATTAAATCAGGTACGACTTGGTAAGACATTCAGCACAGGGTCTACATCATAAAGAGTATTAAACAAGGACATTGCTGTGGGAAACACAAGATGGCACAAGCACGCATAAGCCAGTGAAGCGTCCGGTATGCAGAAGGCACGCCACAAATGTTAGCCCGTGTCCCTGGCCACATCATCATCTTTCCCACAAGTAAGGTCATTATCTAATCTGAGCAAGGCAAGGAAAGAGCTAGAAATGGACCAAAGAACTTACGCAAAGCTGGAAGAAGATGCCAGTAACTGGCTGCCTGGAAATCTCATTCTGGACTCTCCCCAGGGCAGGGAGAAGTACAATTGCATGCATTAGGAACTCCTGAGCTATGGGAGTGAGATAGGGCCTCCACAAGTAAATACCACATCCTCAGAGCATGGATACGGGACAAACATGAGTAATTCTAGCAATGAGAATTCTTGGAAAGAAGAAGATGTGCTGTGCCCAGACCCTCTTATGAGCTATGGACTGGAGCAGTCCACTGGCAACAGGACGGAAGAGAGCTGATGTCATTATTATTATTATTATTATTATTATTATTATTGACATAGGTAATACTAGTGCTGAACATACCTCCTATACATGAGACTCTGGAAATTGGAAAATAAGTGGCAAAAACCCAACTCAAACTGATTTAAGCCAAAAAAAAAAAAATACTATTAGCTTACCTAATTGATGGAGAAGACTTCAGGCATGCCTAGATTCAAGCATTCAAGCGATATCATCACCAGTCTGTCTTCCTCCATTTCTTGGTGTTTTCTCCTATTTCGTCTTTCTTCAAAAATGTGCTTCCCATGGAGAGGAAAGATAACCGAAAGGAGGTTTATATCTTGTTCTTTCAAGAATTCCATTCAAAGGAGTTCCCTTTCCCAGTAGTTGTAGTAAAAACCCCAGGATGCTCACTGGCTCTGATTGGTCCAACTTGAGCAACGATGCCTTGATTGGCCATGTCTGGGACACATGCCCACTACGGCACTAGGAATAGGTCAAGGCCATCTGGGTCACCTGCCCTCAGAGGAAAATGGAGTGCTACTACTCCAGAGGAGGCATGAATCTGTGGACAGGTAAACTCCAGATTCCCACTACGCCTTCCTACTGCTTTTTCCATAAAATGTCTGAGACTGTATTCAGAAGTTAACCAATCTGAGATGACTCACCCGGATAAAAAGAGAAACAGACTCAGAAATGCCATTACGGCAGGTATTTACATGAAATTTATCACTCTGATTGATCACCCCGCCTTTGACCTCAGGAACACCCAGTCTCCAAGGGTTTCTGTTTTTGGTTTGTTGTTGTTTTTTGACAAATTGAAACAAGGTTTACAAAAACTAGCAGATACAATGGTGACTTGCAAAATGAAAAAAGTCAACAAGAAACACAATTTGATCTGATTTAATAAAAGATTTGTTTTCACCATTTTTCCCAGGAACCTCAGCACATTTTCTTTCCACTGACAGTTATCTCTACCTTTATTGAACAAAGGCACTGGACACAGCTGCCAAGGATCAGTAAAGAAAATCATTCTTTCATTAATAAGACTGTTATTAGCAGAGAGAAAAAATAATCCATGTTTGGGGGTTTGCCCTGAACCTGCAGGCCATTTCGAAGAAATATGGCTGACTAGAGCCAGCATTATTTCAGGCAATTTCATGATCAAATGTCCTATTAGGTTGTTTAAGATTTTTATAGAGATTGTAAATCAGAACTATTTTCTATTTGCCCTAAATATTTAGGTGCTACAAGGAAAGCAGCTCAAATTAAAGGGTATTGTGCACATTTTTTACTGAGATCTCCCAGAGATATAAATCATTCCACTTGCAGCATGGACTTCTTCAGTAAATACGTTTTTGAAAATAACATTTGATGCTCCTCCAGGGCACTCATTAAAGGGGTAACTTGGGTTACAACAGCAGCCAAGTTCTGCCCATCTTCAAATGGGGAACCATGTGCCAAGATTCAAAGGGTTACTACTCAAAGTTTCCCAAGATATTCTACAGGAATAGCCTTGAGGTACTTTATTCCATTGTTTCAATCCCGAAGAATACCATGTGACAAGAACCAGAAGAAAAAAGAAAAGGGGAACAGACAAAAACCTGTAGACTTGCTAGAAAAAATCCTTTCTTTTTAAAAACAGAGGGTCAGCTGAAACCAGTTTGGCTCAGTGGATAGAGCGTCGGCCTGCAGACTCAAGGGTCCCGGGTTCGATTCCGGTCAAGGGCATGTACCTTGGTTGCGGGCACATCCCCAGTCGGGGGTGTGCAAAAGGCAGCTGATCAATGTTTCTAACTCTCTATCCCTCTCTCTTCCTCTCTGTAAAAAAATCAATAAAATGTATTTTAAAAAAATAAAAACAGAGGGTCAATAGCTATCAAAATTTAGAATGCATATCCCTTTATATAGCAATTTCTGTTTAGAGATTTAACCTACTAATATAGTCAGACATGTGCATAAAGATAGATGTCCCATCCCTGGCCAGTGTGACTCAGTGGTTAGAGTGTCAGCCCGCACACCCAAGGGTCACAGGTTTGATTCCTGGTCAAGGGTGTGTACCTGAGTTGCAGGTTGGATCCCCGCCCTGGTCGGGGCATGTGTGAAAAGCAACCAATCAATATGTCTCTCTCACTTAGATGTTTCTCTCTCTCCTCCTCCTGCACCACCGCCTCCTCCCTCCCTCCCTTCCTTCCACTCTCTAAAAAGCAATGGAAAAAGTATCCTCGGGTGAGGATTAACAAAACACACACACACACACACACACACACACACACACACACACACACACACAAGATAGATCTTCCAGGATATTTAACACAACCATGGTTATAGTAGCAAAAGATTGGAAACAATACAAATGTCTTTCAATATGGCTCTGATTAAATAAATTATGGCACAGCCTCACAATGAAAAACAATTCGGCCATTAAACAGAATGAAATGAGTCTAGCTGAGCTGACATAAAACTATCTCTAAGATACATTGGTAAATAGAGGAGAAAAAGGAAGCTGCATAGAAACAAATATAGATTTTTTTTTTAATGTATGCAAATGTTTGGTTGTGCTCACACAGCATACCTCTACCTCCTGGGAGTAGGGGGGTGGGGTGTGATGGGAAACAGTTTTTACCTCTGCGGAAAGAAACAGGATCAGCCGTATTCTCACTGTTACATCTTTTAGTACTCCTATTTGAAGTTTTAACATGCGTGCATATGTAATTTTTAGGTAAAATTTTAAACAAAAAGAAATATGCTGTCTTGAATGAAATCTAACAAGAAATATAAAGATTTCTGAAAAAGTAGTAAAACTATTCAGATATACATGAGAACTCTGGAAAAAAATGGAGAAGTACACCATTTTCTTGGATGGTGTGATAAATTGAGTGATTATCCCCAGCTATTCACTTCCTCCCTTTACAGAATTACACATCCTGTACCTTTGCAATCTTCCCTTTACTGAGATCTCCCAGGGATATAAATCATTCCACTTGCAGCATGGACTTCTTCAACAAATATGTAACCCCCAGAGATAACCTCCCCTGTAGGTGGGTTGTTCTTCCTGACTCACTGATGTTAGTCATGGCTATGTGACTTACTACGGCCAGTAGTGCTAGTGGGTATGATGTCAGCAGAGGCTGTAAATGTGCCTCTGTGGTTTAGCTTGATCTCTTGCACTTGTGACATCCACCATGAAAAGATCAAAACCTGGGAAGCCATTGGTCCCAGAATGAGGAGCTACATAGAGCAGATCTGGACCAAAACACAGCCTGGAATCAACTCAAGCTAATCCAACAGAGCCCAGGAGAACCACAGACTACACACAGACCTGTGAGTGGAAAAAAAAAATTTTTATTGTGAGCAAATTTGGGGGGATGTATGTTATGCTGCGTTATTGTAGCCATATCTGACTGATACAGATGGGAAAACTAAATTGCTTCCTTTGGCTCTCTCCCACCTCCTCTAAGAAATTTTTCCTGATTAACCTCCCCCCACACTAGACTGTGGTCTTTTCAATAACAAGAACTGTGTGTTGCACTAGCTGGTTTGGCTCAATGGATAGAGCATCCGCCTGCGGACTGAAGGGGACCAGGTTCAGTTCCGGTCAAGGGCACATGCCCAGGTGGTGAGCTCAATCCCCAGGAGTGGGGTGTGCAGGAGACAGCTGATCAATGATTCTCTCTCATCAATGATGTTTCTCTCTCTCCCCAGCTCTCCCCTCCTCTCTGAAATCAATAAAAATATTTTTTTTAAAAAAAGAACTGTGTGTTATTCATCCCTGCATCCCTAGACTTCTGCATAATGCCCAGCACAGAATTTAAGAACTTAACATTTTTTTCCCTGACCACCTTATTTAAGTAGCCACCACGGTTTACTTATTTTTGCTCATTAATCACAGTCCATAATTATCCTACTATTTTGTCTTATCTCCCTCATTTGAATATAGTCTCCCCACAGTAAATGAATCAATAATTGGAAAAAATGAATCTATGACTTTCTCACTCTGGTTTGCTTAAGTACTCAGACATCTGTGTTACCACGCTCTCAAATTTCTCATCTGCCCTAAAAGGCCTTTCAAAAGCTGGCCCCAAACTGCTCCCAGTTCTATCACCCATTCTTTCCCCTTAGGCAATATCATAGAATCTTGCACCTTCCCACCAACTATCCACACTTTTCCTTTTTTTTGCAACATTATCCATAATGTTTTGTCTGGCAAGTTCCCTCTGACATGAATGCCCTTCTCTGCCATCCCTGTTTGTCTAAATTCTCGCCATCTGTATTATTTTGTATTAGGTTCATCGATGAATAACTATACAACATAAAACAACGGTGGCCTAAAGAAGATAAAAGTTTATTAATCTCTTTTTCTTAGGAAGTTTAGAGGTAATCAGAATAAGATTGGACTCTTCCCAGAAGTGGCCAGAGGTGACCTCTGAAAATGATTTGCTAGTCACTTGACCCAGAAAAACCCCACAAAATCATGCAAATCAAGATACTCAAATCTTCATGTTCGCTTGAAGAACACCCATGAAACTGTCCAGCCCATCAGGGGTATGCATATCTGAAAAGCCACCAAGTATCTGAGGTGTCACTTTACAGAAGCAATGTGTGCCCTTCCATGATTACGATGGTGGAGTTGCTAAGTGTGCCCAAGCCAGACAGCAGAGCTGGACACAAAGTTGGTGGCCCCAAAAGTACTCAACTTTTGCTGCACACGCTTAAAAATGCAAAGAGCAATGCTGAACTTCAGGGTTTAGATGTAGATTCTCTGGTCATTGAGCACATCCACGTTAACAAAGCTCCCAAGACGTGGTGCAGCACTTACAGAGCTTATGGGTGGAGTAACACATGTGAGCTCTCCCTGCCACGTTGACATGATCCTACTGAAAAAAAGCAGATTGTTCCTAAACCAGAAGAGGAGGTTGCAGAGGAGAAAAAGACATCCCAGAAGAAATTGAAGAAACAAAAATTTATGGCCAGGGGATAAAGTCAGCATAAAATTAACACTAATAAAATTATTTTAAAAGTAAGTTAGAAAGGTAATCCATAGTTTTCACAAAACAAGATCCTCCTAACCATGGGTTCCTTCCGTTCCTAAACGCACTTCATGGTCCAGGATGGCGGCTGAAGTTCCAGCTGTTACATCCTCACCCCAGCTGTTAGGAAGGCAGGAAGATGGGGGTGGGGAAAGCATGCCTCCTCCCTGTAGGGAAACTCACCAAGAATCACACACATCATTTTTGCTTACATATCATTCAACAAAACTTAGTCACATGGACACTCCTAGCTGCATGCGAAATTGTATTAGTTTTGCTGTTCTACAAACTACCACTCCATAACATAGTAGCTTAAAACAATAAGCGTTTATTTAGCACAGGATTCTGTGGGTTGGCCATTTGAGCTGGGTATAGCTGGGCAGTTCCTGTGGTCTAGGCTGAGCCTACGCCTGTACCTGCAGCCAGCAGCCTGGTGAGCACATTTTGAGTCTGATCCATGCGGACTTCTGTCCTCCAGAAGGCCCGCTCTGGCTGGTTCACGTGGTGGTGAGGCAGGATTCCGAGAGGTTGAGTAGAAGCCTGTAAGGTCTCTGGAGGACTAGGCTCAGAACTGGCGCGATGTCACTTTCATCACATTGCATTTTGGCCAAAGCAAAAAAAAAAAAACAGCCGAAACCGGTTTGGCTCAGTGGATAGAGCGTCGGCCTGCGGACTCAAAGGTCCCGGGTTCGATTCCGGTCAAGGGCATGTACCTTGGTTGCGGGCACATCCCCAGTAGGGGGTGTGCAAGAGGCAGCTGATCGATGTATCTCTCTCATCGATGTTTCTAACTCTCTATCCCTCTCTCTTCCTCTCTGTAAAGAATCAATTTAAAAAAAACAAAAAAAACAACAACAAAAACAGTCTGGCCTGGATTCAAAGGTAGGGAAATAAATTCCATCACTAAATAGGAGGAGCTACAAAGTCACATTGCAAAGAGATATATACTAGTACACCGGGAGAGGAGTAAATGTGGCCAAAAAACTGTAGTCTTTCCCTGGGGGCGGGACAGGGGAGGAGCCAGCTAAAATCAGGGATTCTATTCCTATGGAAGTAGGAGGAAATGGATATTTGGGCACAGCTTTCATTCTCTCTGAGACCAGTTCCAAAGCCCAGTTCCAAAGGCACTTCCTTATCCTGGAAGCCCGCCTTGAACCATCAAGTTCAAATTCTGACCACAAGAGATTTTTACTTGTATGTTTTATGGTTCTTGCATAACTGCCTATGGTGAGATGCTGGCCTGTTACTGACTATGCAGGATGGTAGAAGGTGAGCCCTTAGCCATCCTCTGAAGCCACCATGAGCTTGGACACCATCTTTATTATTATTATTGATTTTTTTACAGAGAGAGGAAGAGAGAGGGATAGAGAGATAGAAACATCAATGAGAAAGGAACGTCATCAATCGGCTGCCTCCTGCATGCGCCCCCACCGGGGATCCAGCCCACAACCCGGGCATGTACCCTGACCGGGAATCGAACCAGTGACCTCTTGGTTTCTGGGTCAATGCTCAACCACTGAGCCACACCAGCCAGGCCTTGGATACCATCTCTACCAAGGTACTAACATTTCTGTTGAAACGGTGTCTTCATTATTTCAAAGTAATGCATCTCTTATTTGAATGACAGGAGCATAGAATTGTTCCTCTTGCTTTCAGCGAACCCATGAGAGGTACAAAGGATCCATGTGACCCAACGATAATAAGTCAAATACTAACATCTGGAAGGAATCCCTTAGCATCCAGAGCATAAACAGATATACACACTCATCATCAGAGAGGATGTGGGAACCAGTCCATGGGTACATGGGCATTTTCCTTCTCCCTTTGTAATTTTTCCCTTCTTCGTATGACTGAAACATGAATCAGCAGCCTGGAGTCTTCTGGTCAACAAGGTTCTCGTGTGCGAGATGGCAGCCTAGGAGGCTACTGACAGAGAAAGGAAAGCTTCTTCTACAAACATCTCCTGCCAGCTGCTGAGGACTGGAGAGGAGGGAGGGCGCCAGGTGACAGCACAGAACAGGACTATTAAAGGGAAAGAATCACAAAGAATTCTTGTCCCATGTCTCTGGCAGATGATCCATGATAGGAGTCCAATGTGCAAAAAGAAAACCCCCAGGGGAGGAAGGACCAGGGGAAAGAGAGCCTTCCTCTGATCCGAACGGGTCACTGCTGTTCAAAGCCCAGAGGAGGGCGCAAACCTGCAGGTGCTGCCAACAGGTTTGAGACTAAACACCTGGCCTTGGAAAGCTGGAGGAGGAGTGGCCACCCGCCTCAGCATCCACCACCAACTCCTACCAGAAGAACAAGAGCTGTGTTCGTTGGATTATCAGTGTGTGCCAGCACCGCACTGAGCATCTATGTGCTTTAATGATCTCAACTCACCTTTCTTCACCCCGTTGGAGCCATTCTGAGCCCCATTCTACCGATGGACCTAGTGGTGCTCAGAATTTGCCCACTTCGTTGCTAAGTGGAAGACCTAGAGTTTAAAACCAGTTTCTCTATCTGCCTAGGCCATACTCTGCACCCTCCTGCCCTTGTATACCATGACAGAGTGAAGGAAGAGGTGTGCCAGATCCTATCATAGAATTATCTACCTCCAAGGTCACCCCAGGGAAGAGACTGTTGATGGACATAGTCTTTCTCATTGAGGAGCTTCTGAACTTTGGGAAAAGACATCTGAGAATGCACAAATAAGAATTAAGCAATCAATGAAAAATAAGCCGAAACCGGTTTAGCTCAGTGGATAGAGCGTTGGCCTGTGGACTGAAAGGTCCCAGGTTCGATTCCGGTCAAGGGCATGTACCTTGGTTGCGGGCACATCCCCAGTAGGGGTTGTGCAAGAGGCAACTGATCGATGTTTCTCTTTCATCGATGTTTCTAACTCTCTATCCCTCTCTCTTCCTCTCTGTAAAAAATCGATGAAATATATTTAAAAAAAAAAAAAAGAAGAAGAGTAGGTGGAATATTGTCCCACTAAAAATTTAAAAAAAAAAAATGAAAAATAAAATGTATTTCCACATCCTAAAAACAATTAAGCAACAACAATAATGATAATAAATGGAGTGATTATCTTGTGCCTGGCACTATGCTTTTATAGATTATCTCACGTAATCCTCTGACATAAGGATTATTGTCCCCGTTTTTGTTAATTTTTTTTTCTGAATTTCAACTCTTTTTTTATTGGGGTGACATTGGTTAATAAAATTATATAGGTTTCAAGTGTACAATTCTATGAAACATCATCTGTATATTGCATTGTTGAACAAACTAGAAAAACAAAAACTAATAGACACAGACAACTGTATGGTGGTTACTAGAGGAAAGGGGACTATGGGGGAGTGAAGGGTAAAGGGGGTCAAATATATGGTGATGGAAGGAGATTTAAATTTCTACTCTGTTTTGTTGTTGTTGTTAATCCTCACCCGAAGATATTTTTCCATTGATTTTTAGGGAGAGTGGAAGAGAGAGAAAAAGAGAGAAACATCGATGTGAGAAAAACACATAGATAGTTTGCCTCCGACCAGGGCCAGGGCCCGAGGAGCCTGCAACCAAGGTATGTGCCCTTGACTGGAATCAAACCTGTGACCCTTTGGTCTGCAGGCCAATGCTCTATCCACTGAGCCAAACGGGCTAGGGCTAAATTTCTACTCTTGATGACTTTCTCCACTTCTTGAAATCTTAGCAATTACTTAGAATTCGGTTTAAACACCAACTCCTGAATAAAACCTCCTCTAATCTTAACCCCCTAAAAACACATAAATAAAAAACCTTCCTTTCTATTGTATTTTTACACAACTTTTGGAGCATTTACCATTCTGCCACATTTTAGTCATTTCATATTTATCTCCTTTGGAATTAAGTTTCTTATGGATGAGATTTTGACTTGCCTATTATTCTATGTCCATGATTAATAAATTTCCAGGAAGAGTGATTCATACACAATGTTGCAGGTTTTGTTGTTTTGTTTTCAGTGGAATTAAACCCAAACAGAATATAGACAATCATACAAGAAGTTTCCACAACCTCTTATTCAGACTTAACCCAGATTGTCATGAAATCTGAGCCTCCATTTCCCCAAGTACAAACACAGCTTTTCATTTCTTTTTCTAATCCACCTACACGGCAATCAGGGGGCACCAGGGGTCCTCCCTCACCAGCACTAATTGATTCTGCTGGAGTTCATGGTACAAATGGTTAGAATACTAATCCTGTGCAAAGCTGAGTTTAATTTTTCAATTGCAGTTGACACACAAAATTATATTAGTTTCAGGTGTACAGCACAGTGGTTAGACTTTTATATAACTTAACACATTGTGGACCAGTAGTTTATTGCTAGCTTTACCCAGTGGCCAGATAAGTTTCTATTGAATGAGTACAAAAAACGTTTTACAAAAATGTTAAAGGCATGTTTTAAAATTAAATACCTATTGCATTTTGAAGTTATTTATCACATGTTCTTATAAGATAATATCTTTTAAAGTATGATACTTTGTAAAACACTGTGTAATATGAAGCAAGAATTCTCGTGACCTGTCCGCAATGTGTAAGAAGTGATCCCCCAACAAGTCTAGTACCCATAAGACTCTACTTTATATCCCGTGACTATCTTGTAACTACCAATCTGTACTTCTTAATCCTTTCCTTTTTCAGCCCCCCTCCCCCACCCACCCTTCCTGCTCTCACCTGGCAGCCATCAGTTTGTTCTCTGTATCTATGAGTTTGTTTCTGTCTTGTTTGTTTGTTTATTTATTTTGTTTTTTTAGATTCCAAATATAAGTGAAATCATATGGCATTTGTCTTTCTCTGTCTGACTTATTTCACTTAGCATAATACCCTCTGGGTCCGTCCATGTTGTCAAAAATGGTAAGATTTCATTCCTTTTTAATTTTAGAAAGGAGAAAACAGGCACAGAGAAGGTAAGTCACACGGCCAGGATCTCACAGCCCAGGAGCGGCACATCCAGGATTCAAACGTGGGTCTGAAGCCACGGAGAGCTCATTCCTGGTCCCGAGGTGCCTCCCTACAGTCTATTAGGCAAAATGAAGACCCTTTGCCCAGCTCAGAATCCATGCAGTCATCCGGGGATTGCTGGATGCCGATTAGTGGAAACATCAGGATTCATTCATAAAGTCAGGAGAAGAGTGGTTACCTGAGCAAAATCTAACTTCCGTGAGGATGAAAGAAGAGGACGTGGCCCATGTTCAGGTGCCCAAGAGTGCCCACTACATCCTATAACCACCAGAACTACAGTGGAACTATTCTTAAAAAGGAAAGTGGGCAAAGGACTCCATCCCCAAGGTGTGGGGTCTAATAGCCTGGTGTGTGAATGAGTGGGTGATGGCATGTGACCTGGGGAAGAAGGAAATAATTGGCTGAGCAGCAGAAAGCTAAGGGAATATTATTGGGGGGAAAAGGGGTAATGTTAGTAGTTGCCATGGATGTAACAGTTTGTAGTGAAGAGATGCCCCAAGCATAAGGGAACTTAGTGTCTTGTGAATGTATCTGAGAGGATACACGTACAGTTGACAGAACTTTCAAATGAAATGGAGTAAGACACACAAGATTGAGAATAGTGCTTCACCTCTGGCAGGTGAGGCAGACACGGGTAAATGAAAGTTACTGGTGCATTTTAGTTGGTGCATTTGGTGGTAGGTTCACAGGTGCCCATCCTATTATATAAAAACAAATAAGAGGGCAATGGATAAAGCAGTGATGATGTATACCAACCCACAGAGTGTGCTTAATCCAGTGCTGGCACCTGCTCTCCAAATAAAGTGTGGGGAAAGATTTGGAGTAATTGTGTAAAACCTCGGGGTTTCTGGGGTAACCTGTGACTCTGCAAAGGAAAGCCTAGTTTTACTTTTTAAATATGTTTTTATTGACTTTGAGAGAGAAAGAGGAAGGGAGAGGGAGAGAGAGGTAAAAACGAAACCTCAGTGATGAGAATTATAGATCAGCTGCCCGCCTGCACACCCCCTACTGGGGATTGAATCCGCAACCCAGGCATGTGCCCTGACCAGGAAGCAAACCGGGGACCTCTTGGTTCGTGGGTTGACACTCAACCACTGAGCCACACCGGCCTGGCAGAAAGCCTAATTTTATAAAGAAGTATTTCCTCCTTTCTTTTCCTTCCTTCCTTCCTTCCTTCCTTCCTTCCTTCCTTCCTTCCCTTCCTTCCTTCCTTCCTTCTTTCCTTCCTCCTTCCTTCTTCATTCCTTTCTTCCCTCTTTCTTTCCTTCCTTTTTCCTCCCTTCCTCCCTTCCTCCCTTCCTCTTTCTAACCAAGTTATTCTACTGCTTTCCTCTCACCTTATATCATTTGGACACCATTCCATATAGATTCACCTTTTTCTTTTTCATGGCTACTCGGTATTCTGTTGTATGGATGTCCTACAATGGACCTAGCCTGTGCTATATTAGTAGAAACGTACATTGTTCCCGGTTTGGGGTGTTTTTTCCCCTTCTAAACTGTTTTATTGTCAATATTATTTGGGACAAAAACCAAAGTCTCTCACTCTCTGGCAAAGACATGTCACTTCCCATTAGGAAAACCCAGTGTCTGTCCCAAAGCAAGTAATACCTGTGATATTACTCACCTTGGGCATGGCCAGGCTGTGGCATCCTTAAAGCTTCTTCTCCTAGGATCAGTGCAGATAGAGCATCCTATCTGGCATTCCTCAGATCCACTTCTCCCGGAGAGTAAGGGAGATTTTTATTGCAGGTAAAAGGCAGGGGTGGGGTGGTGGTGGTGGTGGTGGTGGTGGTGGTGGTGGGTGTATGTGTGTGTGTGTGTGTGTGTGTGTGTGTGTGTGTGTGTGTGTACACAGAGCTTTTACACAGCACTACATAAAACCTGAGAAGCGACAACCCAGCAACCATACTGAACATCTTCTGAAGGCTGTGAAAGGACATATTGCACTTGAGCTGTTATTAACACCTGATAACTCATTAAAACCAGTCTAATTATCAGCAAGCAGCAGGTTCCTTTCCCACTCTAAGCGCACCAGCTCCTTTCAGAAATAATGGTCGAATTAACCTCCGAGAGTCACCTGACAGCCTTCTCCTGTAACCCTGCTCGTTTTGGAGGCTAATTAGTTCTCATTTCTTCATCAGCTGCCTTGGGTAAATAAATAGCTGGGCCACAAGTTTTCCTCCACCTGATGTGTAAGCCTTTTTGTAGAATATGATGACAACCATGTTGATAAAAATGGCGATTGCACATTGAACCACTTAGTATATGCTTTGTATTTTATACAGATGGTCCCATTGAATTTTGTCAATGAGAATAAGCACAAAGAGCATAAACTAGTTGCTGATGTCATGCAGCTAGCATAAGTGTCTAAGGCAGTGGTCGGCAAACTCATTAGTCAACAGAGCCAAATATCAACAGTACAACGATTGAAATTTCTTTTGAGAGCCGAAAACCGACTTCTGCGCATGGGCCACGAAGTTTCAATCACACTGTACGTGCGCGCCCGCATACGGTATTTTGTGGAAGAGCCACACTCAAGGGGCCAAAGAGCCGCATGTGGCTCGCGAGCCACAGTTTGCCAACCACTGGTCTAAGGGTCCGTCTGCTCCAAAGCCCCAGGTTTAGAGTGGAATAAATTGGACCTGACCATCAGGAGGAAAAAATAATAGTAAGTACTCTGCTACTGAGATGCCCCTAGATTATGTGTATATGTTTCCACTGTCTATTACTCTGCTAAGCACATAGTAGGTGATCAATAAAATTTTGTCACATGGATGAAGAAAACTGGGGCCTTTTACAGATTGTTTTGGGGCTCAGAGAGTCAGCTATAGACAAAGCATTGTGGTTTGATTGGAATACGTGGATTTGCTTTCTACTCCACAGGTGGTCCAATGCGGGAGTCCGCAGCATCAGGAAACGCATGCATGCTTACACTGATCTGCTTTCTTTGCAGGCCAGCCCTTCCACAGAAGCTTGACTGGCAGGTCAAAGGTGTAGAACCTGAAGATATTCCATATTCCTCCCCCAACATCACAGAGAGACGGCATAACATCCTCCAATCAGAAAGGACAAAAAAGAGTGTGTAACTATCCAAAAGGAAATCAACAGGAAACATGCTAATTCATGAAACTATGAAACCTAAGGCATGGCTTGATTTATTCTGCAGTCATGTAAATACCACAAACTTTTCAGCAACATAGAAACAAAAACAAGTTATCTCAATAAGAAAAAAGTTAAATCAATCATGATATAACCATGAAATGCAATGCTTTGAAGCTATTAAAAAGTATGATCAACATATATTTAAGGTCAATGAAAGATGTTTTGATATTAAAAGAAGTCAGTAATAAAACAGAAGACATAGATAGTCCCATTTTTTCATACATTATAAAATTATAAGAAAAAAATAATCTGGAAGGACAGAATAGAGGAAAATGTGAACAGGTTTGTGTGGGGGAAGGGGGCAGTTAATGTATTTTTATTGATTTCAGAGAGGAAGGGAGAGGGAGAAATAGAAACATTAATGATGAAAGAGAATCATTGATCAGCTGCCTCCTGCACACACCACACTGGCGACTGAGCCCGCAACTAGGGCACATGCCCTGACAGGGAATCAAACTGTGACCTCCTGGTTCATAGATAGACGCTCAACCACTGAACCATGCCTGCCAGGCTGTAAACAGGTTTTTATGCGTGGTAAGCATATGGATGATTTTTAAAATTTTTACTTGGCATATCTGTGTTTTTTTAATTTTTACTTAATAAATATGTATTCATTGTTGAATTAAACCTGTTGTCGTGGTTGTGTTTATTTGACTAGAGACCTAAAGAGAAGAACTCAGTCATGACCCAAAGCAGGCCCAGAAAAGGACATCAGAAATTGAAAATTCAGACTGTGGCAACTGCCAAAATCCATGAGAGCTTAGGTGGGAGTCAGAAATCGTTGAAATTGGTGGAGCATTTTTGAAAACTTCACTCTACTGTGATTCACAATAATTCCCCCTAAAACCCTATTATAACTAATTTTTATATGTCAAGGAAACACGTGGCACCTGTAGATATCTAAAAACATCTGATATCCAATAAAAAGGTTAAAAAAACAAAACCAAAAAAAACCCTAGCCAGTGTTTGTCCACAGAGTAGGTGCCATTCCAACAGCCGTGCAAAGACTGTCCTCGGTGTTCTAGCTGCCGGCTGGCTGCGGCTGGATGTTATGCTATGGAAGAGGAACAGGGCTGGAAGTCAGGAGAGGTGGCCCAGCTCTGCTATGAGGCTGTGTGACCTTGGGCAAGTCCTTCCTTGTGGTCTCAGCTGCTGGATCTGTTAGACCCAAGCCATGAGATTCTCTCCTTCGGGGATTTGAAACTGGAAACTGAGACTGGGATGTGAAACACATTAATGGCAGAACTGAAGGGGCAGACCATGAATTTCATCTGTTCCTGAGCTGCCCAGAGTGATGCTGGCATTTCCTTCCCTCGCAAACTCTTCCTTCCTTCTGTGGTATCCTCTAGGATCCTAAAAACCAATGCCTGATTTCCCTTATATTAACCAAGAGCCCATTTCTGCTGCTTAGAACCAGCCGAGACTGTGCTACTGTGGCTCAGATGGAAGGAAGTCCTTCCTGCCCAGCGTGAAGGGAATTGGTCAGTCAGGCAAAGGAGTCTGACCCCCGGGGAAAGGCTGCCACAGACAGCAGCTGCCCTCCTTGTGCTAAGAGGCAGGGACCCAGCAGGGCAAGCTGTCACTTTCAATGAGGGTTCTCAGTCCGCCCAGCCATGCTCTCTGAGTAGCCAGGCGTGAGTCCCCCAGGGGTGAGGGAGCAGAAAGACGTGACAATGAGCATGATGGGTCATCTACTCCCCCAGCTTCCCCCGCCTGGCTGACCATGTGCCCACCTGAAGCCACACCTGTGACTATGCGCCAGCCATACCCAGGGCACTGATTTCCTTCCTCTGGGACTGTTTACAGCTGCTGTTGGAATCTCTCTAACACAGTGGTTCTCAAACTGCTCCCAGGGGACGTTTGGCAATCATGTTGCAAACATTTTTTGTTATCACAGCTTAGGGTGGAGTGTTACTGGCATCTATTGGGCAGGTATCAGAAGCATTCATTTCCTATAGCTGTGGTGACCAAGTACTACAAGCGCAGTGGCTAGAAACAACACAGAATTATTATCTTACAATTCTGGAGATCAGAAGTCTAACATGATTCCTGGGGGCTGCGTTCCTTCCGGGAGCTCTAGGGAAGACTCTGTTTCTCTGCATTTTCTAGCTCCTAGAAGCCGCCTACATTCCTTGGCTCGTGGCCCCTTCTTCTACCTTCAAAGCCAGCAGACATAGCATCTCCTGTTTCCTCTCTGTTTCCATCGTCATATCCCTTTCCTCTTATAGGGAGGGACCTTGTGTTTATATCGCGCCCACCTGGATCACCCAGGGTCATCTTCTCCATCTCAAGAGCCTTAATTTAAAGTGTTCTGTGTTGCTTTGTTTTGTTTGCCATGCAAAGTAACATATTCACAGATGCTGGGAATTAGGACATGGCCATCTGTGGGAGGGCCATTTCTCTATCTCCCACACCAGGGATACAGCTAGGCATCCCACAGCCCTCACGACAAAGAATAATCCAGTTTTAAAGATCATTAGTGCAGAAACCTGCATTCTCTGATGCCATCGCAGACAGCTCTCCCACGAGCCTTAACTAAGTACCTCTTCTTAATGTGAACTACAGCTACAGATCCACTATTCCTTGTTTCCCATCAACCTAAGACACTCCCTAAATTTTAAAACAGTTGTGAAGGTTGTTCAAAGTAAGTAACAGAAATCCTGTTTCCCTACAAAGTTTAAAAGCAGCAGAAAAACGCCCTGACCGGTTTGGCTCAGTGGTAGAGTGTCCCAGGTTCGATTCCGGTCAAGGGCATGTACCTTGGTTGCGGGCACATCCCCAGTAGGAGGTGTGCAAGAGGCAGCTGATTGATGTTCCTCTCTCATCGATGTTTCTAACTCTCTATCCCTCTCCTTTCCTCTCTGTAAAAAATCAATAAAATATATATATTTTTTAAAGCAGCAGAAAAAGATAATCATTGCTTAGCCTTGGCATGATTGCTATGACTTGGAGAGTTTTGGCTTTAGATGTGGGAGTTACTCGGGGCAAAAGGATTGAACCCCCCAAACTTCTGGGAGGGAGAAAATGAGAAGCAACAGCAGAAAACAGCCATTACCAACCCAGTCCCTCTTCCTTGCCAATTTCCTTTTTCTGCTTCCTAGAAGCAAAAATCTGTGGGAAGAGGAAAGTAAACTAATGTTGGTTTTACTAGTACATGTACCAGAAGCCAAGCACTGGGCTGTGTGCCTTACATATGTCACCCTACTAGAACGAAACCTGTTTCCCGTTTTAACATGAACAGACTGCGTCTCTGAGAAATTCAAATTTTGACCAGGGTTTTAAAGCCATTAAATGATGGACTGGAATTCGATCTGCATTGCTTCAAAGCCTGTAGGTCTTGGGACAAGACATTTGGTATTCCTTCCACATGCCACATCAGAAACACCTTCTACAATTTTAGTCAAGTGACAAAGACACCCCAAAGGTAAGGTAGCTTCTCTAATGAAGTAAAGCCGGGGTCAGCAAACATTTTCTTAAAAAGGGTTATTTGGTAAATGTGTGAAGCTTGGTGGGCTATATGATCTCTGTTGCAACTGCTCAACTCTGCCATTGTTGGGCAAAAGCAGCCACAGATGATATGTAAATGGATGGGTGTGGCTGTGTTCCAATGAAATGTTATTTATAAAAATGGTCAATGACCAGATTTGGCCCTGGAACCATAGTTTGCCCCCTAAGCTCTAAAACAGCCTTCATCTTTCTCCTCTGTATCCTCCCTCCCTCCCTCCCCTCCTCTCTCTCAATCTCTGTCCTGGTAAGAGTACAGATCAGTACAGTCTTCTTTCTGGAAAGCAGTTTAGCAATATGACCCAGCAATTCTATGTCCAGGACAAGAGGGCAAAGATAAAGACATAAAGATGTCCTCTGCATGCCCTGGCCGGGGTGGCTCAGTTGGTTGAGCATCGTCCCATGCACTGAGAGGAGGCTGGTTCGATTCCCAGCCAGGGCATATGCCTGATTGTGAGCTCGATCCTAGTAGGGAGTGTACAGGAGGGAACGGATCCATGTTTCTCTCTCTCATTGATGTTTCTCTCTCTCCCTCTCCCTTCCTCTCTCTCTAAAATCAATAAAAACATTTTTTAAATGTCTTAGATGTCTTCTGCAGCACTGTTTATTTATTTTTTTTAAATATATTTTATTGATTTTTTACAGAGAGGAAGAGAGAGGGATAGAGAGTTAGAAACATCGATGAGAGAGAAACATCGGTCAGCTGCCTCTTGCACACTCCTCACTGGGGATGTGCCCGCAACCAAGGCACATGCCCCTGACCGGAACCGAACCTGGGACCTTTCAGTCCGCAGGCCGACGCTCTCTATCCACTGAGCCAAACCGGTTTCGGCTGCAGCACTGTTTATAAGGGGAAATAATCTAACTGTCCATCAGTAGAAGTCATTCAACAAACCCTGCTACATGCAAATCATCACCATAGCCATTAAATGCTAAAATGTAGATTTACAGTTAGTGACATAGAAAGAAATCCAGGAGATATTTGAAAATCAGGTCATAGATATTATGTATATAGTAATCTCATTTTAATTTAAATAATGTACGTACATAGGTGAGATGGTTAGTTTTATGTGTCAACCTGACTCGGCTAAAGGATGCCCAGATAGCTGGTGTAACATTACTTCTGGGTGTGTCGGTGAGGGTGTATCTGGAAGAGATTAGCATCTGAATCAACAGACTGAGTGAAGAAGATAGTCCTTCCTCATCCATGCAGGTGGGCATCATCCAATCCTTCGGGGGTCTGAATATAAGAAAAGGTGAATTCACTCTCTCTGCTTGAGCTGAGAAACCCATCTTCTCTTGCCCTTGAACATCAAGGCTCCTGATTCTTGGGCATTTAGACTCAGATCAGAACTTACAAGATCAGCCCCCTGATTCTCTGGCCTTCAGACTCAAGCTACATTACGTCACCGTCTTCCCTGGTTCTCCAGACAGCAGATTATGGACTTCCCAACCTCCATCGCCATGTGAACCAATTCCTGTAATAAATCTCCTCCTATATAATCCTACTGATTCTGTTTCTCTGGAGAAGTAATACAATAGACTTAAAAAAAAATATTGAATGAAGAATGCCAGATGTTTATGGTGTTTATTTCTGGGTGGTGAGATTTTAACTGTTTTTAACTGTTTTATTGGCTTCTTTATTAATCTTTGTAGCTCTCGTGCTGCCCAGTTCCACACTGGCACATAGTAGATGCTCAGGAAATGTGCTGATGAGGTGAAAAATATTACCACTGTGTGCTTAAGCTACAGCATCAGGAGTTTCATTTGTATATAAGGAAAGAATTTCTACCGTCATGGGTGGTAAACAAGAGGGAATATAATAAAAACAGTATCTTTCCTGAAGATATTTTTTTAATGGAATCTGCTTATGATCTTAGAATCAGGGAGGTTTTCCTTTAGTATCTCACAAACCCAGAAGCCATAAAAAAATATTTATTTATTACATAAAAGCTTTTTAAAAAGTCTACAAACCCAAAACCACCATAAGCAAAGTCAAAATACAAATGACAAACCAGCAAATAATGTTTGTGAAGCTTACCATAGAAAAGGGCTAATTTCCCTAAATGTATAAACTCACTAAGAAAAAGAACAGACGAATAGAAAAATGGACAAAAGATAAGAATGATTTAAGCAAAGAAAGACAAGTGATTCTCAGACAAATGAAAAATTCTTCTGTGTTATTCATAATAAGAGAAATGCAAGTTAAAACCATGCTGAAATATCAATTTTCACCTATCTGACTGGCAAAATTAAAAAGAACCTAATAATCCACTGTGGTTGATGCAACTGCAGGGAAAGAGACGCTCTCAGACATTGCTGGGGATGGGGTGCAAATTGGAACAGCCGCTCTGGAGAACATTTTGACAATATCTATGAGAAAGTACATCATTTGGCTCAACTATTCCACGTTTTGGAATTTATCCCACAGATCTATTCGCACACGAGCAAATGACACAGGTATCGGATTATCGATTGCAGCTTGTTTATAATAGCAAAAGAGTGGAAACGGCCCATACATCCATCAGCAGGAGACTGCTTAAATGAACTATAGTCCACTACATAGTGCACCCTGCAGATGCAGAAGAAAAATAAGTTCTCTGTGCACTGATATGGGAGGGTCACTCAGACCTACACTTAAGAGAAAGGGGGAAGCAAATATCAGAAAACTGGACATCTTCTTTGTTGATAAAAATGGAGAGAATATATGCACGTGTATGTAGGCATACTTACGTGGGTATACAGATGTCTAAGTGGTTCATTTGTCTCCTCAAGGGCAGAGGGGATGGTAAATGGCAAAGCCAGAGACCTTTCACTATGTTTTGAAGTTCCTTTTGCATGTTTTGAAGTTCAAACTATGTGAACGTATTACCTATTCAAAAAAACTCGGGGTCCTTTCTACTTCAGAGCTTTCTACAAAGTATTTCCATAGTCAGAGGTGCTCTGCCCTTAACGTACACACAATCCTCCTCCTGGAAATACATTGTTTTTCTTTAAGAACTCTGTTCAGGTGTCCCTTCCTCCAGGAAGTCTTCCCTGACCAGCCCCACTTCCTCAATGGGAAGTCAGCTATCTATTATACCCATCACAGTACCCTGTGACATTCATCACAATTGGTGTCTGTTAGATATTATTTAATACCTGCCTCTCTGACTGGAGATGCCACAAGGTACTAGCGGTACCCTCGCACCGAGCTGAGCATTTACCACATAGGACATGCTGATAACAGGCTTTCTTCCTTTGGAAGAGAGGTGTTATGGACTGAATGTTTGAGTCCCCTCAAAATTCATATGTTGAAATCCTAACCCCCATGTGATGGTATTAGGAGGCAAAGCCTTTGGGAGGTGATACGGACAAGAGGGTGACCCCTTGTGAATGGGATTAGTGGCCTTATAAAAGGGACCCCAAAGAGCTAGCTAGCTCTCTTTCTATAGCAAGGAGGAAAGGACCACCTGCAGCCTGAAGTGGGCCCTCTCCAGAACCTGACCAGGCTGGCACCCGGGTCTTAGACTTCCAGCCTCCAGAACTGTGAGGAATAAATGTTTGTTGTTTAAGACACCCAGATCGTGATTTCTTTTTCTAGCAGCCCGAGCTGACTAAGGCAAGAGGGGAGAAAAAATAAAGGAATAATAATAGTAACAATAACAGTTATTGCACACCTACTGTGCGCCAGGCCATGGTCTAAATGCTTCACACTTATTAACACATTTAATCATCACAGAGAATGGGTCCTGTTATTAGCAGCATTTTACAGACAGGGAAACTGAGGATCAGGGATCCTGAGCTGCCTCCCCAAGATCATCAGGCGCATGCGCTCAGCCCCTAGAGGGGAGGATGCATAGGGGGGAGAGGAGGGAAGAAGGTTCCCCAAAGCAGGAAGATGGAGCAACTTACTGCCCCCTCCAGTGTGGGACCTCACCAGGCCAGCAAACCACCTGGTCCTTGGGAAGTTACAAGAATACCATTAACAAGAATTCTATTATAAATGGAACACTTGCAAACTGACAATGCTGGACCTCAACAAAGAGACAGCAGGCTTGAAGTATGACAGCTGTCTAGTCTAGAGGAGCAGGTAGCATGAATTGTAAATAAATACCCTATCTGATGTGGGTTAATAGGCCTCATTGAATTAATGATGATGGAATAATTACCATGGCAAGCAACAGCAGCAGGGAGGCTGGGCATTCTAATTGAGGATAATTCCAGTGCCAGACAAGATCAGAAGTTTTGACTTTAAGACTATGGAAACTTCCCTGAGATTGGAACTTTATTACTTATTATTTTAAGTCAATAGCATCTACCATGACTTGTCGGAGTTCTCTGCAAACCAACAGGAGGTTATCTGCAGGACAGGAAATATTAATAAGAGAAACAATTCAATTCAAAGAAATTGAAAAATTTTAAAGCAGAGAAGTTATGATTTCTGCCATTTCTTCTCAAATAAGATTTGACCCTACGAAATGGGGATTCCATTTGAGTAATCACAACAGCAATAAAAATTATCATTTATTGAGCCCTTACCTCCAGCCAGGCTCTGTTGTAAGTACTCTTTACACCTTAGCCCATTGAATTCCCAAAATAATTTTGTGGAGTGGGAACAAACATGTTTCCCTATTTTATGAATAAGACAAGTGAATCTTATGTAAAGTAAAATGACTTGTCCCAGACCACACAGCTAAGAAAGTATAAAAGGGGGGTCTAAAATAGAGTTAAGAAAGCAAAACTTTAGAATAATGCCCAGAAAAGAGTCATTTCTGGGAGTGGAGGTAGATTAAAGGACATATCAGAGGGATAGGTGTTGATTGAGCATGAATTTCATTCAATTTAATAAGGAGTTACTAGATATCTGTTATAAGCCCAGCACAGTGCAAGACCCCTGTTATAGACTGTTTTTTCCAAAGATGGCCATAACAATAGTCTCCCATGCCATATGCTCTTAAAATTTTGTGACCTTGATATTCTTCAAATTGAATGAAGGAGTCTCTGATCCCTCTCTCTTGGACCTTAGCAGCTGCCACAATCAATAGACTATAGCAGAAAATATGTTATTTGACATCCAGAGACAGCAATAAAAGGTATATGCACTTCCTCCCTGCTCTCTTAGAATGCTCATTCCTTCTTTGACCAGCCACCATATTGTGAGGAAGCACAACTAGCCCATGTGGAGAGACCCCATGGAGAGGCCACTGGTGTTTTAGATATGTAACTAGCTGAGGTCCCAGGTAACAGTCAGCATGAAACATAAACATGTGACAAAAGATGCCTTCAGATGACTCTAACCCCTAGCCGTCAAATCACCCTTAACTTTTAAGTTTTCCCCACTGAGTCTCCAGACATTATTAAGCAGAAGACAGCCTTTGTACCCAGTTGAATTCTTGACCGATGGGATCATAAGAATCATAAAACTGTTGTTTATGCCACTAAATATTGGTGTGATTTTTTTACATAGAAATAGTAATTGGATGAGTCTCCATAGAGTAATTTTTTAAGTGTATGAAACAGGATCTGCCCTTCTGTCTAATTTCAAAACCAGACTCCTCTGACAGATTTTTAAAAATATATAAACTTATTTTTATTGATTTCAGAGAGGGAGAGAGAAATAGAAACATCAATGATGAGAGAGAATCTTTGGTCAGCTGCCTCCTGCATGCCCCACACTGGGGATCGAGCCACAACCCAGGCATGTGACCTGACTGAGAACCGAACTGTAACCAACTGGTTCATAGGTTGTTGCTCAACCACTGAGCCACACCAGCCGGGCTTCTGACAGAATTTTAATTAAAAGGCAATGTGCTTCATAATAGCCAAATGGCAGAAATAATCCAAATGTCCATCAACTGATGATGAACAGATAACCAAAATGTGGTATAGCCATACAAGGGAATGTTATTTGTCCATAATAAGGAATGAAGTACTGATACATGGTGAACCTGAAAAACATTATGTTTAATGAAAGAAGCCAGACACAAAGGCCACACAATGTATGATTCCATTTATACGAAACATCCAGAGTGGCCAAATCCATAGAGATAGAAAGTAGAATAGTGGTTGCCAGAGGATGGAGGCAGGGGCAAATGAAGAGTGGCTGCTTGATGGGCAAAAGGTGTCTTTTGAGGTGATGCAAATATACCAGAATTAGGTAGTGGTAAGAGCTGAAAAATCTTGTAGTATTAAATATACCAAAGCCACCGAGCTATACACTTTTAAATGGTGAACTTTATGGGATGAATTATATCTCAATTTTTTAAAGCAATGAGCAATATTAGGGGCTTCTGTGCAACTGTAAACTCATAAGTATTGGGGTCAATAAGATCTGGGTTCTCATCCAGGAATTACTCGTTTCTACTTGTGTGGAACTTGGGCATAAGAAGACTCACTTTGCAGGATTAATGATTGCCTTTGTCAGAGATTGTAGCAGAAACCCTCTCAAGAGGATAAACCAACTAAGGATTTTATTAAAGGAATTGGGGACAGCTCACAGAAGCCCAGGTCACTAAGAAGAACTTGGCCTCATAAGACACTTGAATCAGGAATTAAAGTGCTATCAAAACCCTATTTCTGGCATATGTGCAATAAATAGGGGAATTTCTTTAAAATTATTGATTCGTAGAAAATCAAGATTTTAAATCAGATTTTAAAAGTAATCCATTAGAACCACTTAGTTTTTGCAAAATAACATTTTTGTTATTTTGAATGAATTTGAATACCGAATAAGAAAGGGCTGGGTGTCCTTGCTGGTAGAGTTGCAAAGTTGTTAATGAGCACCAGCTTGGAGCACAAAACAACCTCCTGTGACAAATTTAGTTTCTGACCTTAGGAAGACAGATGGACATTTCTGCAACAAACATTCAAACACATATAGTTTCCTATAACACATTTTTTTTAATCTCAAGGTTATAATAAGTTAACAGTCCTAGGGACTCTTAAAACAAATGTTTTGCCTGGCTGGTGTGACTCAGTGGTTAAGCATAGATCTATGAACCAGGAGGTCACAGTTCAATTCCCAGTCAGGGCACATGCACAGGTTGTGGGCTCAAACCCCAGTGGGGGGCATACAGGAGGCAGCTGATCAATGATTCTCTCTCATCATTGATGTTTCTATCTTGCAGTCCCTCTCCCTTCCTCTCTGAAATCAATAAAAATATTTTTTTAAAGTTTTAGTTATACAGGAAAGTGCTTTCCTAGTCTATATATATAAAAGCCTAAGCAACTGTCCGACTGTTCAACCATTCAGACGGTAGCTATGATGCACAATGACCACCAGGGGGCAGATGCTCAATGCAGGAGCTGCCGAGCTGCGGAGATTTGGCAGCTGCAGTTCTCAGGTGATGCGCCTGGAACCAGAGAGGAGGGAGCCCAATTCCAGGGTGTGTCACCGAGAACCGCCCTCTTGCAATCCGGGACCCCCTCGGAGAAACGGTTTTCAGCCCGATCCCCACAGGCCAGGCCAAGGGACCCCACCGGTGCACAGGGCCTCTAGTTTATAAATAAAATGGGAAAGAAACTGAACTCTATGGTGACAAGAGATAAAATTATAGAGAGACTTTACTAAATCCTTTATGGTAGCTGCCCTAATATTAGATGGCCTTCTTTATCAATCAGAAGGGGTGATGCTCAGCCCTGCCTACACATTAGAATCACTGAATAGCACTTAAAAAATACAATTGCCCTGGCCCCACCCAACAAGACTGATTTAGGTTTAACCTGTATGAAATAGGGACCAGCATGTTTGAGGGACAGCAAGGGGACCAGTGTGGCATAACAGAGTGAGTGATTGATGGTGAGAGGATTAGGAGATGAGGACATGGACAGAAAGGGGCCAGGTCATGTATGTTCTTGTATACCAATGTGAGCATCTTAGGTTTTACTCTTAAAAAATAGGGAGCCAACCCCAGCTGAATGGCTCAGCTGGTTGGAGCATCGTCCCAAACACCAAAAGGCTGTGGTTCCATTCCTGGTCAAGGCACATACCTAGGTGTGGGGTTCGATCGCCGGTCAGTGTGGGTACAGAAGGCAACCAATTGATGCTTCTTTCTCACATCGATGTTTCTCTCCCTCTCTTCCCTTTCCCCTCTAAAATTTAATTCCAATTATCGAAATGATGTCAAATGACTTCATGTCCCTACTCAAATTCCTAACTTATAAATAATCCTTTTTAAAAAATATATTACTTTTGAGCTTACCTAATTTTATTTGTATTGACATTTTCAGGCTGTACCACTGGCTTGAGTAGAAATCCCACACAGGTCATGCCCAAAGTACATGAAATCACTGCTTTTGTTTTGACCTCATTTTGTTTTTTTCCTCCTGACTTAAACATAACCTCACTCTAGGCTTCTAGCTACACAAGATTTACTGAGATCTGCCAGGTGGCATCTGAGATTGGGAATAGAGCCAAATGACACTTGTTTCAGAAATCAGATTCATCTTCTCAGCAAAAGTAAGCCTTCCTCCTTACCCATTGAAAGGGGGCAATTAAGGCTCACAGTGAAGAATTCCATCACTATGCAACAGAGGCCAGGCAACAGAAATGACAACTTAGGAAACAGACAACTCACCCACAGGGGAGTCAGGCTCATGGTATGGCCCCATTTTAGGGAGGAGTTCAGAGTTTTGACAAACATCAAACCCTTTTCAGAAGAAGATGGCACGAATATGAGAAGCTACCTTTTATTGAGCACTTACTACATTGGAGCTATTGTGTTAAGTGTTATGTGCATATTGTTCTACTGTTTTTAGGAATGAAGAAATTGATCTCAAAAAGGTTCATAACATGTGCAAATTCACACAGTAACTCGCAGAGCCAAGAATCCCATCAAGCGTCTTGGATTCCAGAACCAGCGTGAAAGTCACTAAGCCAAACTAACATATTCCCATCCTGTAACAAGAGTAAATAAACCACAGATCATAAAACCAGGGACTCTGATGTATGTACATTTACATAATTCCTTATACTAATGTTCTATCAAAGCTTAAGGGCCAAACAAATGATCACCTATTGGCAGTTTTTTCCCTTCACTGAAACAGGGTAGTAGAACAGACCCACAAGGAAAAGTTTATTTTTAAGGCTCCTTGTATAATAGCAGGGGGTCCTGGTTTTCTTCTTCTTTCCTCTTTCCTTTTTTCCATCCGAGGGGAATCATCTGTGTTTGGTATAAAGGTTCAAACATAACAGCCATGACTTTGAACAATGGGTTAAGAGAGTTGTCCACAGACAAATGAACAAAGGAACAAACTAGAGTGAAGCATTCAAATTAAAATTCCTTCCAGCAATTTTTTTGGGAAAAGTTAGTGCTGTGATTTAATCTGCCCACCCAATGTCGTCTCTTTTAACATAACATCCCTGTATATGTTTTACATAGTTTTCAAATTGCTCTTATAGTCAGTATTTCTTGGTATTTCAAGGCCTCCATTTCCTTCTCTATAAGATGGAGGCAATTACGTGTTTATCCCAGAATCTGGTACATAATAATGGCTTGACTTGTGGTGCTTGAATCATAATGTTGTTGTTCATTCATTCAGCAAGCACCTAGGCAGAATATCGCAAAATGAAATCCAATATTCCATCCCACTATGGTTCTATAGACCCAGTAGAGAGTCCAGAATTTCTATAGCACACAGGAGCAGCAACCTAGCTGAACGCAGAAGACCAGACTCTTGTCTAGAAGTGGTTATGGGAGGGGCAGCTGATGGGCTCTGGAGGAACTAAAACCACCCCTCTGCTGCTGTTGTTCTGCCCTTTCAGACCAGGCAAATGCCGTTACCACCATTTGACAGATAAGAAATTTGGAGCTGGCAGAGCTTAAGGGACTTCAAAATTGCAAGAGTGCGGTATGGAAAATTAGAAAGTATTGAGCTACTTGGTTGAGGCTTTGCTTCTTGGGAACCTGATCTAGGACATGCATCTACTGTGTGCCAGGCACTGGGTGGAGACTTTGCCCATCTTATTTAACATCTAACTCCAGGGCTTAGGCACAGTGCCTGGCACACAGTAGGTGCATGTCCTAGATCAGGTTCCCAAGAAGCAAAGCCTCAACCAAGGATTCTGATGCCCTGGCTTATTAATGAAGTGCTCAAGGAGAGAGGGACGGAGGAAAGTGAGATAGAAGAGCAGAAGAGGTGGGGGAAGATATGGGTTCATCGGAAGTCTAGCCTCATTCTGATTCCTTAGGGAGGTCTGGAGCATGAACGGCACCATAGAGTTTTCCAACCTGTGTCAGGGGGTCAGCCTTTTGGGTGCCTCTCTATTGTCAGCGGGCCACCTTCTGAGGGTGCACTAGAGGGGGTGCAAAGCATAACCTCCCAGGCATTTCCAAGTACCATCAGCTGAACACAATTCCCTGGAGAAGGAGGAGCAGACAACATTCACAGCACCTGGGGGATGGGTGCCTTGTCCTTTTCAATGGGCTCCAGTGGGGGCAGGGGGAACCAATAGTATCCAGGACAATTCTCAATAAATATTTGTGGGGGCTTCTGGTCAAGATGGTGGAGTACACTGACTAGACTTTCCTTCTTCCAGGACCACATCAAAATTACAACTAAATTCAGAACAACCATCATTGAGGACAACCTGAAGTCTAGCTGAACAGAAGTCTTATAACTAAGGATATAAAGAAGAAGCCACCTTGAGACTGGTAAGAGGGGCAGGGATGAGAAAAAGAGCTGGTCCCACACCCACGTGTGGTGGATAAAAATCAGGAGGGATATCTCTGCTGCAGACGTCCCCTCTGAGGAGCCAGGAGTCCCAGCCCCACACCAAGCCCCCAGACCAGGGTTCCAGTACAGGGAAGAGAAGTCCCATAACTTTGGCTGTGAAAACCAGTGGAGATTGTGGCTGAGTAAGACACAGAACTGCTAGAGTCCCAAGCATTCCTCTTAAATGGACCATGCATGGGCAAGCAGCTCGAAAGGCACCAGGGACATACAGGGAGGAATTGAGTTGTCTGGTTTCAGGGTGAGGCCTGGAGGGGCAGTTTTCTCCCAGACAGAAGTGCTGGCAGAGGCCACTGTTTGTTTTGCTTGTTTTTTGCTGAGGAGGTACAGGCAGGCGCAATATCTGAGTCTCCATTAACCTGGATAACCCCATTTTCCCCCACCCACCCAACTTTCAGGCCCATCCAAGCTGCTTTCAGTGGCTGTCCCATACAAACAGCCTGTCTTGACTCATGCTGTGACTTTCTTAAATCTCGAAAAGGTTCACAAACCACAAACAAACAACATCTGGCCTTGGCATGTCCCGTACCTCTCGCTAAGCAGCCCAAACTGGCACTAGTGGCAGCCAAATACATTTTGCATCTTAGCCTCTTCCAGGCACCTCCAAGCCCAGCACAAGTAGCAACCATCTGCAGATCACTTTGTAGCTCATACTAAGTGGCCTCAGGCAGGGCACAGGCTGATCAGACCTCTACCTCCCAAGAGGCCCCAGAACCAACACACCCAGTGGCCAGCTTCAGCCCATACCAGAGCACCACTCAACCACCTCAAAAATGACACACTCAATGAACAGACTCAGCAGGCACCAGAGCCTCGCTAAAGTGAATCCTGTTCCATAGGGTCAGCCCCTGCACAGACGCTCATGTACTGCAGTCATGGCCATCTTCACAACCACTCAGCCTGAAGGTCAATCTCTCCAAATGACATGCCAACAGCAATCAAGGCTCAACTACAATAAGAGGGCACGTACAACCCACACATGAGATACACCTAGAGCCCTGTTCAGGGACCAGGGAGACTGTGCCACTGGGCCCCACAGGACACCTACAATTCTACCAAGACATATTCATTGACGCATTATTTACAATAGCCAAGATATTTTTATATCTTGGCCCAAGAAAATGGATGGGCCTAGAGGGTATTGTGTTGAGTGAAAGAAGTCATACAGAGAAAGACAAATGCCATATGATTTCACTTATGTGTGGAATCTAAAAGACAAAATAAACAAACAACACAGAAACAAACTCATAGGTACGGAAAACATTGTGATGGTTGTCAGATTGGGGGATGGGTGAAAAAGGGAAAGGGATTAAGAAGTACAAATTGGTAATTACAGAATCATCAGGGGATATAAAGTACAACCCAGGGAATATAGTCAATAACATTGTAATAACTATGTATGGAGTCAGGTGGGTACTAGACTTATCAGGGTGATCACTTAGTAAATTATATAAATGTCTAATCACTATGTTATACACCTGCAACTGATATAATATTGTGTGTCAACTATAATTTTAAAATAAAAATTATTTTAAAAAATAAATATATTGTTGGATGCTTGACTCATAACTAGAACACAATTTTTATCTCTATACATGGTTTCTCTATACACAAAGCAGGACTTACATCCTATAAAATTTTATAATCATCATCTCTCATTCAGGAACCTTCCCCAGCACAACTCAACAGTACTGAGCACAACTCAGCTGGCAAAGGTCACATCTAACCAGGTTTAATTACCAGTTTAGAGGAGGAAGGACATCACTGTTGCGGTTTGAGCTACAAAATAATACCTTCACCCATCAGCCAAGGCCACTACACATTAATGGTTGCATTGGGATTTGTCTGGCAGCTGGATACGGCCAATTCATGTCAAGGGACCAGAGACAACTTAAAAAGTCCACTAGAATTTTATCTCCCAGAGAAGATATTTGCTTCTCACATTCTTGGACCAACTCTAGGCTGAGAACTCAAACTGGGGGCCAATATACCTTTCATACCAAGTTAATATTAAAGCAAGAATGTGTGGTATCATCATTACTGGCAGGGGGACCAAGCCAGGTCTTTCTACCTTTTCTTCTTTTAATTACACCATTTCTCAAATGCCCTGACATCCTCCTATCAGAGCTGCTGCCCACCCGCTTCTATCACCAGGCTGTCCTTTCACTTCTGGATCCCACAAACAAGAGTGGCCATAACTGGGAAGGAATACTTGCAGAGGGGAGGGTTAGGCTGAAGCCCTTTCCAAAAAGAAGAATTCTGATTCATTTTCCACACTGCAGACAAACGGAGCTTCTGCAAAGCTGCTGATGTGGCTCCTCTGTTAAAACCCTTCAATCTCGGTACAAACTGAACAACCGTTAATAGGTCCCCTTAGAGCCAATGTAAGGCGGTCCACACCTGCTCTCCTTCCCTCCCTCTACCCTCCAGCCACACTGACTCCCTTTCAGTTCCTCAAACATGCTGCTCTCCACCCGGCCACAGGACCTTTGCTGGGATGCTCTCCTCCAGCTACTCTTTCAGAACAGAGCTTACATGTTATTTCCCTGGTTCCCAGGTCTAATCCAGGTTTGCGCTGGGTTGTCACAGTACTTTTTCTTCAGTTTGTTACTATCGTTTTGTTTGTGAGTTCTCCAGTGCAGATGCCCCAGAAGAAAACTCTTATATTGATGACGATGAAATACCTATATATTTTTCAATTATTTCTTGGCTCAGAGAAGAAAAGAGTCCATTCTCTCATTTTAGAGAAGGGGAAGTTAAGCTGAGAAACAAACATTATTTACTTGAGGTCACATGGTTGGTTTATTGGTTTGTTTATTAAAGCAGTGTTAGCAATTTTCCCCCTGAAATATTCAACCCTTTTGTAAATACGCTGTGTCACCCTCATTTTAGCTCTAGGGATTCCTGTCTCCCAGATTTACTGCTGGCAGGGGAGAGTACAACTGAGAGAAGAAACACATGAAAACCTGGTAAAGGTCCTACAGATGTTGAGACATCACCACCAGCCTCTTTCTAAGAATCCTTCCTTGAACTCCTGAAATCATATGTGTCCTATCTTCACTCCCTCCTGACATCACCTCAGCATATCTCCTAAAAGCATAAAAGCCCTGGCCGGTGTGGCTCCGTTGGTTGAGCGATGCACATGCACCAAAGGGTCACTGGTTCAATTCCCAGTCCGGCCAGGTGCAGGGGTTTTGGGCTTAATCCCTAATAGGGGGCATGCAAGAGGCAGCAGATTAATGTTTCTCTCTCAAATCGATGTTTCTCTCTGTCTCTCTCTCTCTCCCTCTCCTTTCCTCTCTCTCTAAAATCAATAAAAGCATCTATACTAATAAAAGGGTAATATGCTAATTAGACCGGGAGACCTTCCAAATGTCCTTCCAGACAAAGCCATGGTGGTAGGGCTGAGGCAGAGGCAGTTAGGGGCAAGCAGGCTGGCGGGGGGGTGGGGGGCAGTTGGGGGCAAGCAGGCTGGTTGGGGGGCAGGTAGGGGTGAGCAGGCCGGCAGGGGGGGCAGTTGAGGCAAGCTGGCCGGCGGGGGATGGCAGTTGGGGGCAATCAGGCCAGCGGGAGGGGCCGTTGGGGGCAAGCAGGCCGGTAGGGGGGGGGGCAGGTGGGGGTGAGCAGGCCAGTAGGGGGGGGCAGTTGGGGGCGAGCAGGCTGGTGGGGGGGCAGTTGGACATCCCCAAAGGGGTCCCAGATTGGAAAGGGTGCAGGCCAGGCTGAGGGACATCCCACATACACCCCCAAACCCCTCCCCCCGTGCACAAATTTCATGCACCAGGCCACTAGTATAAAATAATTAGTCAACATAGTAATGATATAGCTAGCCTTTGCTCAGTACTTCCTGAAATGTGTCAAGCTTTGTGCTAAGCAGTTACCCATCTGCCCACTTAGATGGTATTCCCAGGGGGCACAGACAGAAACACTGTCACTCAGAGCCACCTCATGATGCTTCCTTCCCCAGCCCCAAATTGGGTCCATCTGAGACACCCGCCCCCCACAGCCCACTCTCTCCCACTCATCCTTTTTTGTCCAGAGCCCAACCCTGTGCACAGAGCATCCTCTCAAAATAAACTCGCCGAGCTCCCCACCCCTTTCCCTTGCATCTGAGGCAACTATTACTTGTCATAAACAAGAACTGCCAGCTGTGAGTAGCGTTCAGCTTGCTGTTCTTAAAATGCCTTATAATCGTTTCCCTCAGAGAAGAACTCTCCAGCCAATCGCAGTGTGGGCTGGGCCCATGTTTTGATAACATAAACTGTCACTGTCAGTCAGATACAGGGCTCTTGCTGCAGGGAGGGGAAGAGACAGAACCGCCTCCCTCTCTGGAAATGCAGCTGATGGGGAGTCTCTGGGAACCTGGCCCTGGAGACAAGGGCACATCTCAACACTCGGCATGAAACCCTCTGCTTCTCCAACACCAGTGGGCCCCATCCTGCTCCACCTTGACTCACACCCATTTCCTGTTTGTCTCTCAAGCTCCATTCAGAGAGACTAGAGATTAAAGTAGAAGCAAAGTTGGAGGGCATTTGGAGTCACGACAAGGCCATTGGGGGCAGCCAACCTTTAGATTGGCCCCAAAGATCCTCACCTTCTGGCACAAGCATACCTGGGAGACACCATGGGTTCATTTCCAGACCACCACAATAAGGTGAGTATTGCAATAAAGTGAGTCATAACCTCTTGGTGGTGGAGAGTGTTACCTTCAATTTAAAAAATGCAACATCTGCCCTGACCCATTTGGCTCAGTGGATAGAGCGTCGGCCTGGGGACTGAAGGGTCCTGGGTTCGATTCCAGTCAAGGGCATGTACCTTGGTTGCGGGCACATCCCCAGAGGGGAGTGTGCAGGAGGCAGCTGATTAATGTTTCTCTCTCATCGATGTTTCTAACTCTCTATCTATCTTCCTTCCTCTCTGTAAAAAATCAATATATATATTTTTTAAATGCATCATCTTTTGGCATGCAATAAAGGGAAGCACGTTGAAGCAAGGTGTGTCTCTATGCACACCCCTGCGTGGTATCTCCCCGTCCCCAGTACCAGAGTTGGTCTGTGTTGTAAATAGACTATGGGTGCGCTCTCTCACTCCCTCTGGAATCACTCACTCTGGGGATGCCAGTTGCCAGGTTGTGAGGACATTCGGGCAGGCAATGGAGAGGCGGTGGAGGAACTGAGCCCTCCAGTCGCCATGGGAGTGAACTTGGATGCGGACCCTACCCTAATGGACAAGGCTGCAGCCATGGCAAACAGCTGGATGGCAACCTCCTGAGTTGATCATAGGTGAAGCCAGTTGAGGGGTACCTGGGAACTCGTTACACTATTCTCTTGACTTTCATATCCATTTGGAATGTCCCCTAATAAATTTTTTAATGTACTTATTTTTAAAGTCTTCTCTGTTAGCTAAACCTTCTCTTGGACCATCCTCTTCAAATGTTCTGTAAGTTATACAGAGCTGACCACTTTTAAGTGCTCACAGACTTGAAATTTCATGGGTTTCCTCATGCTTGCATTCTCCCTTGTTTTATTTTTGTAAGTCTCAGAGTATGTGTGAAACCATGTAATTACCATTTTTATGTAAGGCAATACACAGACCTCCAGCCCAGTCATCTATCCATTACTAAATGGCTCCTCTACCTGAAACACAATTCTACAGAACTTCCCCAGAATTCTCCGAGGGGCCTCAACTCACCACTCAATATAAGCAGATATCCCAGGCTCTCTCCATCCCACTGCCCTGTCACAATCCTCATGGCACTCGCACTTTCTAAGATCATGTTCCTCTACTCCAGTGGTTCTCAACCTTTCTAATGCCGCGACCCTTAAATACAGTTCCTCATGTTGTGGTGACCCCCAACCATAAAATTATTTTCGTTGCTACTTCATAACTGTAATTTTGCTACTGTTATGAATCATAATGTAAATATCTGCTAGCGGGGTCGTCTAAGACCATCGGAAAACACAAATATTTACATTACGATTCATTAACAGTAGCAAAATTACAGTTATGAAGTAGCAACGAAAATAATTTTATGGTTGGGGGTCACCACAACATGAGGAACTGTATTTAAGGGTCGCGGCATTAGAAAGGTTGAGAACCACTGCTCTACTCACTTGCTTCATTTTGTCTTTCTTTATGCACCACTTCACTCCATCCTCCCCTCTGGAATGTATTCTCCATGAGAACAGCAACCTTGTCTGCATGTCTATTACCAGGCACAGTGTAAAATGAATGAATGAATGGATGGATGAACAAATGAATTGATGAATGCTACAAGGACATTGTATGCATAGCTCTGTAGAGCCTGTACTTTAGCAGGTCACCCACATGCTTGCTAAGAGGCTTATACACATTCATATAATTGTATCATATGTTTGTAGTCTTTCTAACCAAATCAGGGATTGGCTATGAAATGGTGATTAAATGTTTTTTTCAAGCCAATGGAGCTGCATAGCCCATTGCTTTCAAAGAGAAGGTTAGGTCCCTACAAACTTTCCTTGGACACTCAAGCTCTTGGCTCACAATGCTTGGTCACAGGGAGGTCTCTGAAAATCTGAGATGATGGTACATGGGCTGCCTGTGGCCACAAACCCGCCCATCATCTAGGAAGCTCACAATACCCATCTAACTGGCTCCACGCCAGGGGTTAATCAAAGGACCAAGCTGTCCATTGAAAGTCAGAAGCAGCAATGGCCTTTTGGAAAAGAGGGGTCTTAAGATGGAGACTTCACTCCAAATCCCAGTGCACCCTTCATCGCTAGTAAGTTCTTGCTATTTTAGAAATGTTAGCAGAAGCAAGGAGTCCCAGGGGCTCTCTGCTTGTAGGAAAGAACCGGGCAGAATTTAGACAGCTGTTCCGTTGCCTGTAACCCCAATAAACAATGTCTGGCCAACCTAATGTGGGGTTGCTGAGGTTAGGGTTGTGCTGCTTTTCTCAGAAGTAGAAAGTCAACGGGCTTGATGGATGGCCCCATTTATGGCACCTGAAACAGAACATCCGTTACCAGGTTGGCCGCTGTCAAATCCACCTTAACACAGGGGTGGGCAAAAGTAGGTTTACGGTTGTGAGTACACAAAGCACAGAATTTATTCTTTCTTAGATATATATAAAATTATTTCGGTTATCTGGAATTGCCAGTGCATTGTGTGATGTTCTCATTGGAGGTTTCACAGCAGAAAGGGATTCAAGGCTTTCATATTGACTTGTTTGGTTATTTATCTGTAAATAAAACAAGGGTTGCTACTCTTTTCTAACCTTTAGCTTATATAGATTTCTGTTGAGTCGATAAGTGCATGGACTAGCACTGGAAACATCTTTCCATCTTGCTCACGTCTTTAGTTTGGGACAGCAGCCTTTTTAGCATAACGCCAATAAACCCAAGGCTACACGAAAGCATTTGAGCACAAGAGGAACTGCCTCATCTAATTTTGCTTCAGAAACCAATACTCAAAATGTCTGGTCTGGAGGTCAGTTACACCATTGTGTCTGCATGGCCAGGCATTAACAAATATCTCTGGGAAACTTCTCAGAAGGCCCAGGCCTGTATTCTTGTCCTCAAAACATTTCCCCACAAACTCACCCACACCTATCGCTTGTCACGCTGGGGAAATGTCACACTATGTGGTAGTGTCAAGGGCCTCTGAAGGCAATTTATGTGACACACATATCTTTAATATTTTATTTTGGACATTCTCCAGTTATATGCAAAGATCAAAAGAAGGCATTTCCATTTTATAGCTTGGCACCGTTTTTATGGCCATGGGGACTGCTTTGCTTGGTGGTATGGATTATAATGTGTACTTGTTTATACTGAAATCGTACTTAAAAAAATCTTGCATACAGAATTTATTCTTGTATTATTTATTAATTATTGTATTATTTATTTGTATTATGACTGTAGAACTACTTTTGTCCACCCTGTACAGCAATACAAGTAGTCTCGAAGTCTTGAAAACCACTTTACAAAGGCAATGGTTGAATAGCAGAAGCGTCTTTTGCTATAGCAGCCCCTAAGACAATCACATCACTCCTCCACTGAAAACCCTCTACCGGTTCCCATCCCTTTAGGAATGAATTGCAAACTCCCTCCCAGGACCGTGCCAGGCCCAAAGGGATTCACTCCACTCCAGCCACCTGTGTTCCCAGGACCAACATGTTGTCCTGCAGGCTCTTAGCACTTTCTCTCTCTTCTTTCTGCACTGGCTCCCCCTCCTTCAGATCTCAGTCCCTAAGTGCCCATCTTTCTCAGACCTTCCATGGATACACCTGCTCCACACTTTTCTTGCTCCCTCTTGTGGCAGAATTCTTAACACATTGCGGACCAGTAGTTTTATTGCTAGCTTTACCCAGTGGCCTGATAAGTTTCTATTGACTGAGCACAACAAAACGTTTTACATAAATGTTAAAGGCATGCTTTAAAATTAAATACCCATTGCATTTTTGAAGTTACTTATTACACGTTCTTACAAACTAATATCTTTTCAAAATATGATACTTTGTAAAACACTGTGTAATATGAAGCGAGAATTCTCGTGATCCGTCCACAATGTGTTAAGCTTCTATGCCTTCTCTTGAACCTACAAAGCACCAGGCCAAGTCCATGCAGCCTCCTTTTTGCATTCCCAAGGGCAGGGCTAAAGCTCAAGTTCATGGTTTTTCCCTGGCCTGCAGATTCTGGCTGGATTTCTGTGCATGCTCACTAGCTGTCCACCAAAGCTCTCTCTTGCCACCACAGGGAGTGCACACAGAGAGCCTGCCACAGGGTGTGTGAGGAGGGGGAGTGGGGGAGGCATGCAGAGTGCTGGGATACCCATGTGCAGCTGCGGGGAACCCACGGGCAAGGCTTTCTCAGAGGCTCATGGTGGGCTTCTCGATGGAGCCCGCACCACAGTTAGTAGGATCGTCATCCCTTTAATGCCCTCTGGGGTCCAATCTGCTCTTCTCCCAGGCTCTTCCCACCCTAAGCGGTAACTCACAACTCAGGAGTCTGCTGGGGCAAAAGAGGGTTGGGCCTCCCTGGCAATGCCCCCCACAGCCGGGAAAGCCCAGCACTTACTCACACGCTCTCACTTCACCCACAGGAGAATTCATGGGCTGAGAAGGTGTCACCTGGCACTGAGCTGTGCCACCTGGGGGAGGGGTGACGTGGGTAAGGTCAAACTGTTCCTTATACCAAATAAAACTTTATTTACAAAAACAGGTGGTGGGTTTAGCAAAAAGTTAAACACAGAATTACCATATGACCCAGCAACTCCACTGCTTAAGCATATTCCCAAAAGAATAAAAACTTGCACACGAAAGTTCACACAGCCCTATTCCTAAGGGCTAAATGGTGGAACAACTTAAATGTCAATCAACTGAAGAATGGATAAGAAAAATGTGGTATATCCATACAATGGGATAGTACTCAGCCATGAAAAGGAATAAAGTATTGATTCAGGCAACTATGTGAATGAACCTCAAAAACATTATGCCCAGTGAAAGAAGTGACAGAAAGTTGCATATATCATACGATTCCATTTATCTGAAATATCCAGACAGACAGAAAGTAGAATGGTGGCTGACAGGGGCTGAAGAGAAAGGGGTTTCCTTTTGGGGTGATGGAAATGTTTTGGAACTAGATAGAGGCGGTAATTGCACATTGTAAATGTACCAAATGCCACTGAATTGTACACTTATATGTGGAAGCTAATGAACCAAATAAACTAACAAAATAGAAACAGACTCATCGATACAGAGTACAGACTGTGCAGGGGGGCGGGGGGGAGCAGGGGGAGGACCTGGGTGAAAAGGTGAAGGGATTAAGCAAAAAACAAAACAAACAAAAAACCTCATAGACAACAGTATGATGATTACCAGAGGAAAAGGGGGGTTAGGGGGATAGAAGAGGGTAAAGGGGGGACAAATGGTGGTGGAAGGAGACTTGACTTTGGGTGGTGAACACACAATGCAGTTTACAGATGAAGTATTATAGAACTGTACACCTAAACCGGTATAATTGTATTAACTAATGTCACCCCAATGCATTCAATTAAAAAAAAAAAAGACAAAATAAATAAAATGTTTATGTGAATTTTCCCTCAATTAAAAAAAAAAAGTTAAAAAAGGAAGGAGGCATAGTTTGCCAATCCTTGTTCTAAACTAATCAGCCAAGAAGGGGAGGGCCAGAAGCATAGCGTCACCCTGCGGAGAACACGCAAAGCCATCCTGCAGAGCTGGGGAGGGGCGAGTGTGCAGTCTCACACTTCCCGGAAACTAGCATCCGGCACCACATGGCCTGTGAAGACAGAGAAGCTTCTAGGAGGACTTGGTGCCTAAATCAAGTCTGGAATCGGGGGGAAGGGGGGAGCAGGGGGCGGGGAGAAGTATATTCTGCTCGTAGCACACACTAAGGCCAGAATGATACGGCTTAGTTTCTCTGCAAAACCAAAAGGCGTCCAATAAGACTCAACTAAGGAGGGAGTTGGAGGGGAGGGATAAGGCTGGACAGGATAAGGGCATGAGAAGAAAGCTGGGCTTGATCCTGAGTGTAGGGAAAGCCCATCAAGGTTTTTCAGCAACGATGTTAGAAAACCAGACTTGGTATTTTTGGAAATGTGACTCTCAGTGTGTCCAGATGATGGATTGGGAGAGAGAGATACTAGACATCAGGAGAGGTTATACAAAAAAATTGAATGGTTTGCAGCGCACAAACAGAACTTCAAGACAATGTATCATAGAAAAGACAAGTTGGCCAATTGACGTTTTCCCCATCAGACAGACTCCTCTCTCAAATAGAAACAAGAAACTTTTTTTATTTTTCCCAAAGCCCAACAAGGACTATCATAAGGGTCCAGCTGCCAAGCTTAGAATGAGCCGAGGAAAGCAAAGCGATAGGGAAGATGTAAAATGAGAATCTATTTTCCACTTTTAACCGAGGCCAATAGATGAAAAGAAGTTTACCGTTTGCCATGAATAACAACTGAAGCAGGTAACAACACGTATGTTGTTATTGTTATTATTTGTGTTAATAATCACATTAATTGGATGACTTAAATAGAAGATTCCTTGGGGGAATGGTCTCAGGAATTCCATTATCAAAATTTCATTTGCAGCAGCAAAGACCTAAATATAAGACCTGAAACAATAAGATACATAGAAGAAAACATAAATACCAAACTTATGGACCATAGCCTTACAGAGGATTTTACGAATTTGACCTCAAAGGCAAGTAAAATAAAAGCAAAACTAAATGAATGGGACTGTATCCAACTAAAAAGCTTCTGAACAGCAAAAGAAACCAACAAAACAAAAAGGCAACCATCCAAATGGGAGAAGATATTCGCAAACAATACCTCCAATGAGCAGTTAATATACAAAATATATACAAAGATCTCATACAAGTCAGCAACAACAACAAAAGCAATCCAATTTTTAAAAAATGGACAGACACCTCTCCCAAGAAGACATACTAATGGCCAACAGATAAAAGATGCTCAACCTCATTAGCTATTAAGAATATGCAAATCAAAACCACAATGAGATATCACCTCACATCTGTTAGAATGGCTATTATCCACAAGACAAGTAGTAAGTGTTGGGAAGGTTGTCGGGGAAAAGGAACCCTCATACACTGCTGGCGGAAATAGAAATTGGTACAGCACTACAGAAAACAGTTCCTCAAAAAATCAAGAACAGTTACCACATGACCCGCCATCCCTCTTCTGGGTATCTACCTGGAAATTTTTAAAGCAATTATTTATAAAACTATCTATCACCCCTGTGTTCATTGCAGCATTATTCGTGGTGTTCAAGCCATGAAAACAAGTAAAATGCCCTTCAATAGATGACTGGATAAAGAAGATGTGGTACATATATAGTACATTGGAATACTACTCAGCCATAAGAATAGATGAAATACTGCCATTTGCGGCAACAGGAATAGAACTTGAAAATATCATGATAAGCTAAATAAGTCAGAATGAAAAAGTCAAGAACTATATGATTTCACTCATATGTGAGATATAAAAGCAACAAATAAACAAGATAAATATAAATTCATAGACAGAGACAACAGTATGGTAGTCACCAGAGGGCAGGGGGTGGAGGGAGGTAGGAAAGGGTAACGGGGGTCAAATATATGGTGACGAAAGGACACGAGACTTTGGGTAGTGAACAGGTGGTGCATTATAGAATTGCACACTTCTATTAGCCAACATCACCCCAATAGAGTTAATTAAAACATTTTAATTTATTTGCACCTCACAGCCTCCTTAGCATCACTAATTAATATTCTCTCTCTAAACAAATAAGGACGGAGCAGGTTAGAGAACTACAGAAATACTGCTCATCACTGGGAATGAGGGAGAATAAACAGAATAAAAGGACTGGGGTCGCACTTGTGATTATTGTCATAACAAAATGCTTCTGAGGAGCAACTTGGCAAAATGCACCTGCACCATAATGCCTGGCAGATTAACGGCTTCCAGACAATTACAAAAATAAAACAAATCTCAGGTTCAGTCACGGGATTGAAACACTGGGGAAATGCTCATTTTGCTCCAGCCACAATTCATGGCAGGCTTCGGGTGTTGTTTTGGCTTGTGAAATGCCAGCAATTGATTCTATAATGGGTCTCCTTACAATCTTTTCAAATACACACCTGCGAGCACTGGATTCCTGGTGGCCCTGAGGCAGTGACTTGTAGAAACTAGAATCTTCTGAGTATGGGAGATACAAGTTCAAATCCTGATTCTGCCATGAAGTACATACACGTGGCCTTGAGCAACTTAATCACTTGGTTTCCTTATCTGTAAAATGGGGGTAATACCCTGTCTAAAATACAGAATTTGAAGGAGTAA